>NC_063182.1:29461707-30924207 GCF_023159225.1 Perognathus longimembris pacificus | reverse complement strand
TGTCTTTTCTATCGAAGTTCCTGATTTGGCCTATTGGCTAGGCTCTTGTTGGTTATGGTGCAATGACAATATCTGCAAGTAAAGGATGAAATAAACGAGAATCTGCTATGGAATAAGAAAGTATTTTTGAAATGTATGGTTTTGTCTTAAGTAGATGCTCCAAGATGGAATTAAGACATGACTCAGGCTGTTTAAGAAATAGCAGAGGGTGTGGATATTGTGAAATTTGAAAGTCTTTTAATGATCACTTCATGTCAATACATGTTACCCTCTTCAAAGTAGCCAATCACGAGCAGATCATGAATCTGAGCAGAGGGCCAGGGACTGCTGCTTTAGGGATAAACAGGGAGCAGAATGCCTATTCTGTGTTCTTCCTTGCCAGAGTTTTGGCTGATGGTGCACTATTTTGCAGAAGTAAATTTTGCTTTGCTAAAACAATTGTCTTTGTGTCTATAATTTTAACTCCAGTAGTTTTGGGAGAGTATAAGAAATAATTTCAGAGTTTTTTTTGTTTGTTTCCTTCTCTAACACAAACTGCTAACTGGGAGTACTTTACAGCTTCACTGATACATCTTGAACTCAACTTTAAGGTATTATTGGGTAGAAAATATTAAATAAAATGAAGACTAGAGCAAGGCACTGATGGCTTAAATTTGTAATCCTACCTACTCAAGAGGCTGAGAGTTCAGAATTGTCATTCAAAGCTAGCCTAAGCGGGAAACCCATGAGAGTCATATCTCTAATTAACTACCAAAAAGCTACAAGTGGAGCTGTGGCTCAAGTGGAAGATTGCAAGCCTTGACTGCAAAAGCTTAAGGACACAGGCCAGGCCCTGAGTTCAAGCCCTGGTACTGTGATAAATAGAAAAATAAGTAAAGAACACAAGGGATAATAACCTCAAATATAAATCACTAAAATTTTGAATCTTCTTGGTAAGTGAAGACACTTAACCAATGCAGTCAAATTGCTGACTTACCAACACATGGTCATAATCTCAGCAAATAATTGCACAGTCTTCTGGTGCTATGTGTGTGATGAAGAGGAGAAAAGCTATGGTTAAGTCCCTAAAAGACACATATAAATTAACAATGAGTCATGATCAGCCCCACTGATGTTAAAAAAAAAAAAAAGCGGGCTGGGAATATGGCCTAGCGGCAAGAGCACTTGCCTCATATACATGAAGCCCTGGGTTCAATTTCCTAGCACCACATATATAGAAAATGGCCAGACGTGGCGCTGTGGCTCAAGTGGCAGAGTGCTAGCCTTGAGCAAAAAGAAGCCAGGGACAGTGCTCAGGCCTTGAGTCCAAGCCCCAGGAATGTCAAAAAAAAAAAAAAAAAGTGCAGCAGATTTAGGAACAAATACTGGTTGATTGTCTTCTTCGTTTGTTTGTTTTTTCTACCTGCAGTAGTTTCATCATTATTAGTAATCACTTGAGGAAAATAAGTAAGATAACAATATTAGTTCTAAAAAGTAGAGATAATAGCTTAACAATATCCTTAAAACTGAATTATGAAAAGATGGATTTCAAACTTCACTGAGATTGGGGATATTATTAACTGCTACTCTAGCGTCTTATGAATTTGCCTTCACTGATTTTCTAAGGAAAGTGCTAGATTTTTACCATTCAAAAGTTTCACACCCCCGTGATATATTTTCAACTGAACCAAAGATGACAGTTTTAGTGCAAATATGCAACACTTGTAATTGTTACACAGGAGGAAGTGATTGAAAAGTCTTACAGAGTTATCTAATTGAACTTTGGTTCTTCAAAGAATGAATAAATAACTGTAAGATTTAAAAATAAAATCATGGGAGATGTACATATCAAGACATGAACTTCAAATTTCATATACTATTCGTTTTGGGTATAACACTTTCTGATCCAAGGGAAAAATATCTGAAATTATTCCACTTTACGTAAGTGGTGACAAATCACTACTTGTGGATTTCTTTCCAAAAGTCTCACTGCCCATGACCTAAAAATCGCCTGAAAGAGTTCCAGGTGTTGCTATTTTCAAATCTCATATCACACTATACAAATGCCAGTCTGACCAATCTGCCTTTGGGGATTTTCACACAGCAGCTTTCCTTAAAGGTTGCAGGTGATGTTATGTCTTCTAAGAATGTCAGCTCTCCTGACAGTTATCCATGTCAGTGTGGATGATACTAAAATTAAGTAAATGAGTTTAATACAAGAGAGATTCCATTCATAGGTAAGCTCATATATTTGTTACTGCATATACTGCATATACTAGTTGTATTTTTAACAAAATTGATACTACCTTATTTGCATACCTTTGAGCTTTAATTCTGACACACACACACACACACACACACACACACACACACACACACACCATTCAGCTGGTAAAAGTCACAAGACAATTAGATCCTGAAGGGAACTTAAAAGTATCAACTGCTGTCCCAACTGGTAACTTGGAAAGAAAGAAAAAAGCCTCCAAATTGCAAAACTTCTATGTCTCCCTTGGGGATACAGAGATTTTAATATGATTAGATATATAAAATACAAATGTTAATGCATTCCTACACAACTCAGGACTTTAATTCACTTAAGAGAAATGTCCAGAAGTGAAGCTGTGGCTCAGACCTCAGGCAGCCCCTCATGAGAGGGGAAAGCTCAGGAAGAGACAGCGCAAGGGCCTGCTTTCAAGCCCCAGTACCGGAAGTTTGTGTGCACCTGTGTGTGTGTGTGTGTGTGTGTGTGTGTGTGTGTGTGTGACAAGCCTTTACTTTGGAGTTGGGAGAGGAGGAACTCAGTGAATATCAGGCATCCTGATGCCCATTTTACTGATCAGGAAAATTGAGCCCAAAACAATTTAAGTAGCAATCCTGAAGAACATAGCAATGAAGCTAACTATAAATCCTGCCTACATGTTCTGCCCCTTGCTTTTACCTGTTACTATCAATTATTAGATGCTTATTGATGCTTATTTGGAGAAATCCCATGATTCTATGATATGCTCATGGAAAGTCAAGTTGTCGTACTAAAATTCTTATCACTAGTTTATTTTCAGATAGCCAGTCATTCACTATCTTCAATTATAAAACTTACCAACTTTGGTAATTTTACAAATATAAATATTTTAAAAGTTATTATTACATGCATGTCAAAGATAACATGTAAGTACATGGTTCTATTGTACAAATTATTTATTTTATATTGACCTGTCATGGAAATTTCTACCAGACCTTTCAAAACCACACATTGAAAAAAAATTAAGCAACATGCACACACATCATTATATAGTGTATGTCTGCAATCATGCTCAATGATTCTTCATTCTGTTTTTTTCTATAGGCAGTTGTTTTGATTCTGTTTTACTTGTTAATAAAACCATAGTAAAATGAATACTAATTATTAAATCATGTGTGCATACTTAGATGACTGTATATACAGAAACTTCTAATATTTATGACATTGGTACCACTATGTCCAGAGATAATATTTTTTAGTTATACAAAATACTAACAAATTACCTTTCTAATACCTAACACTAATTATTTGCCCACTAACGGGGCATACAAGTACCTATTTCCTCTCTTTCTATAAACTTATTTTTAAAGAAAATAAGATAATTTAAGCCAGGTGCCAGTAGTTTATATCTAGAAATCTAGCTAGAAACCCCTGCTGAAATCTGAGGGTTCTAGTTCAGAGACAGCATCATTAGACAAAACTGGTAGACTCTCTTTTGTCCAACTAACCAGGAAAAATCCAGAATCTGAGATATGACACATGTGGTAGAGCCACAATTGTGAGTGAAAAAGCTGAAGAAGAAAACAAGGCCTTGAATTCAAGTCCTAGTACTGGTATGTCAGGGTCTTTGGCCCCCAGTGTTCTCCTGCGGGAGAGATGGGGAAGCGCGCCCCAACTGGGGAGGGCCAAGAAAGGACAAGGGTCGACAGACTGCCTGCACCCAGCCCCCCTCACCGGAGGACAATCAGACGCGTATGGGAGAATGTCTGCGCACGTCTCGCTTTATTGAAACAAGCTCCGCTCTTAAATAGGTCAGAGAGCCGGCAGGAAGCGGAGGGCTGTAAGCGCACATAGCTAGGGACTGTGAGGGGAGGCCTGAGCTGTCCATCACCGGTGGAGGGCCGAGGGACCAATCCTAAGAGGCGGCCTAATTCTACGTCACAGCCCACAGGACCGCCTCCGGGTTCACCACCAGGCGCCATCTTGGCCACACGTGGTCCCAAGGCTGGGAGGCCAGCTAGAACCGCCTTTCCGAGTTCCGCGTAATAGCCACACGTGACCCCGGGGCCGGAAGACAGGTGGGGGCGGCTGGGACTTCCTCTTTCTGATGCAAGGCATCCGGGCACGCCCCACATCTCCCCCTTTTTGTTTCATTAGCAGGTAGCCGCCCTACTCGAGAGCGTGCCTGTCTTAGGTCGCCCCCCTTTGAGGATCTTACCCGTCATTGACTACCACTCTAGCGCTTCAGGCAATCCTACCTGCGGGGCCTGCCAGCCCAGTAGAGAGACTCGGGGGGAGGAATTGACATTTAAGAGGAGGCCCTGTTATTTTTGCCTCACACCTGTACACCCTGGTAGCCAGCACATGCTGGTAGGGGCCATGGCAACCTGATAGGGTTCCCAATAGGCTAAAGGCAGCATATTGCTGTCGGGCCACCATTACCTGGACAGCTCTGGCTCATTGCTTAAGAAATAAGGGAAGCCTATTAACCATGCAAGGGTCAAGTGTGAACACAGAGGCAAATGTAAACACAAGGATCATGGGGGGTCTCTCCCACAAGGGGGAGAAGGTGAGGGAGCCACCCACTTAGCTCTGTCTAGGGAAAATTGGAGTTCAGTTCATTGCGGCACCGCTCAGGATAATGCAGGCAGAGTCCCCCTTCTCTGGCGGTGAGCAGGTCCAGGCCCTGGCGATTCTGGAGGTCCACGGCAGACAAAGTGCTAGCAACTTAATGCATATCATTAGTAGACAGTTTATCTTAAACATGAAGCAAGGTACCAAGACCTTCAATGCCTATTCCCCACCCCCACCCCCAACGGGAACCCCTAAGCTCAGCAACAGGGGAAGGCAAAAGGGAAACAACAGTGCAAACTCCATTCCAGTTCTTTGGCAATAAGCTGTAGGTGGTCTCGCCAGAGAGAAACACTGCGCCATAAAAGACGTCGAGGTAGTGTCCAACAAGGCAAGTAGGGCCAGGCAACTGAAAGGAAGGGAGGCTGGCTGCCTCCATTGTTGTCCACAATTGCTGATACATGCAGGCAGGTTTCTTGTATTTCCAGGAAGGAGCAGGAAGAAATCCACCACGGTCTTTTTCATTCCTAGAGAGAATAAACAAGGAAGCATTCCTCAAGAGGGGGTGCTCTTGGGTAGTTATTCTGGTGAACAGTATTTTAGGTCTCTAGCAGGTATCCAAATTGGGCTTGGTTCCCCAATAGGGAAAACGCATCCAAAGCCCCTTCCCACGCTAATAAGCGGGTCAGGACCTTGCCATGATCCAGAAAGGGGTCCTTCCATCAGACTTCCACCTTTAAATAAGGTGTCTGATTTGACCAATGTCTCTGAAAAGCCGTCAGAGGTTGGGCACTGGAAAAATTTAAAATAATTAATGTAAGCATGGCTGTCCTTACTAGTCATCGGGGTTTCCTCCCCCTTTTTGTTTTATTAATTGGTCCTTTAGGGTCTTATTATGCCTCTCGATTATGGTTTGACCCCTTGGATTGTACGGTATTTCAGTGGTGTGCTTAATATTCCATATTTGAAAAAAATCTTTGCGATGGTTTGCTTATAAAGCAAGGCCCATTGTCTGTCTTTACCTGTAGGGGTAGCCCCAGGATGGCAAAACATTGTAGGAAATGGTGTTCAGCATGCCGGGCCCTTTCACCCTAATGGGCAGTTGCCCAACAAGCATGTGAGTGGGTGTCTATAGATATAAATATATATTTTAATTTTCCAAAGGGAATATAGTGGGTCACATCAGTTTGCCAGATAACATTAGACTTAAGGCCTCTGGGGTTAACTGCAGGAGATTGCAGAGGCGGGACCTGCAGGAATGGCATACATGATTTGCATGTACTTATGATCTTTTTTAAGTCCTTTATAGGAACCAGGGGGAATCTTTGATGTAACCCTCTCCAATTTAAATGTGTAATCTCATGAAGTCCTTGAGCCATTTGAAAATTTTGAGGCTGTGCAGTGGCTATGGCTATAATAGTCCCATTAGTAGCCAGTTGATCAGCCATTTGGTTGCCATTTGGGGCGCGCTTAGAATTTTTTTTGAATTGTCCATGTAATTTTTTTGGAATTCCACTGGCAAAATGATATTATTTTGCCCATATTTTAGAACCACATGGTCAGTTAGAAAACAAAACTTTCCCTAGGAAACAAAATTTTTCACAGATTATCTGGTAAATGAAGAAGCCACATTTTGAGAAACCAGTTCAGCTCCAATGGGTGGCTGGAGTGGGATGCTATAACCAGAGAAGGTCCAGGAGATGGAAGACAAGACACGAACAGAACACAGAGCCTCAGCAGACTCAGAGCAAGACTCCTTCGCCTTCCAGCATTTGAATTGCAAGGCACATTTGGATTGCAAGGTACATTGAATTGTAAAGCCACAGTTGCAGACTTTAGGGTGGGGGGCAAGGTTACTGGGAGCTGGAGTCTCCACATCCCTGCCCAGACTCCAGGAATTTGGCATGCCCATTTGGTGGGAGGTGCTTGCTAAAACCCATTCTATTATCCACCAGGAGGTCAATGCTAGAGAAAACTTAGGATTTAGCCAACAACAAGCAGAATTCAACCGAACCTCCAAACTTAGCAAGCATCAATAAAGAGAACAGAGAACCTTTAAAGCAGATGTTAAGCAAATAAGCCCTTCTCCTCCTGGGCAGCCAGGGGGCTGTCTCCCCTCCATCTAAGAAGCAGGGGGAGTGAGAGTATTAAAAGGGCCTTTACTGTCCCCAGGCATTGGGGGGCCTGGGCAGAAACAGGCCTTGAGGGGGGATAGGGTCGGGTAAACGCCAAGAGGGGGGGTCCTCTCCCAAGTTAATTTCCCTCTTCCTCACCACTTGTTCTATGTGGTCCCAAGTAGCCCAGCTGAAAAGATTGGCATCTGCCAGCCAAGGCGCGGCAAGCATCAAGGTCTCCCAGACCCTTTTGGCCTGGGGGTCTGAGATATGTACACCTATGCTTTGAAGCATGAACCTCAGCACCCTAAGCGCTGGATCATCATGCTGAGTTTCAGATTGCCCCATCTTTCCGGGGATACCCTTACCTCTGGGAACTCACTTGACTTGGCTCACCAATAGCTTCATTACTAAACCTACACTTCCCCGTGCCCTGCATTGGGCGCCAGATGTAGGGGTCTTTAGCCCGCAGTGCTCTCCTGACCTGCGAGAGAGACGGGGAAGCTCACCCCAGCTGGGGTGGGCCAAGAAAGGAGAAGGGTCGAAGGACCGCGCACAGCCCCCCTCACCGGAGGACAATCAGACGGGTCCAGGAGAATGTCTGCACGTCTTGCTTTATTGAAACAAGCTCCACTCTTAAATAGGTCAGAGAGTGGCAGGAAGGGGAGGGCTGTATGCGCACCTAGCTAGGGACTGTGAAGGGAGGCCTGAGCTGTCCGTCAAGGGTGGAGGGCCGAGGGACCAATCCTAAGAGGCGGCCTAATTCTACGTCACAGCCCACAGGACCGCCTCTGGGTTCACCACCAGGCGCCATCTTGGCCACACGTGGGCTGGGAGGCGGGGCCAGCTAGAACCGCCTTTCCGGGTTCCACATAACAGCCACACATGACCCCAGAGCCGGCGGTGCTGGCTAGGACTTCCTCTTCTGACGCAAGGCATCCGGGCACGCCCCACACTGGTACACGCACATTAGCACACACATGTATCCATGTACACACACACACAATAATTTATGGAAAATATTCAAATTATATCATCATATACATTATGTTGATTCATTTGTCTATTATTTTTATTGTACTATATTCAAGAACGATTACAGTGGTTTATAACAAAAATTATACATAAATGGCATCATGAGATTCAAAAATACTAAAAGAATGAAATAGCAGATAATTTGCAAAAGTCACCCCTTTCAAGAGTAATAACAAAAACACTCTTGGTTTCTTGACCTGTATGTAGAATGAATGCCTGGCAAATATTTTCTGAAGGCTTGGATTCTAGGCAACATTTGTATGGCAGAAAGGTATGTTCCTGTATTCATTAGCTGATACTTTAGTAGAACAATTGCAACCAAATGAACAAATATCTAGATACATGTGATTTCAGCTACTGATCAATGCTCAATTTAAAAAGAAAAACTGTTATGGAAAGAGTATGGATACTTTGAGGCGGATCAGAAGCAAGGAGACCATATGACTTCCTACACTTTCATACTGGAGAACAATTCAACTGAAAGCAAGTAAGATTTCAATCAACAATCAATGGGAAGAGCAAAATCTCTACTCAATTTCTCTATTGAAATGAGCTGCTTGGCAAGTCTATACCTTTGCAATGAAAGGAAACAAACAGAAACACAGGAAGCTTATGGTAAATCAATCATTATATTTCTAAAAAAAATTCTCCCTTGCAGATGGTATGTGTCTGTCATTTCACACAAATAGTGGAATCACTGATTTCTAATCATTTTTCATATGCAGTAGAACAGCCAAGGGAATTAAACTTTACATCCAATGAAGGTCAACAGCAAATTGAAAGGATAGAAAATAACCAGCTATTCTTCTTTTCTATAACTAATACAAAGAATTCCCCAATCTTTCAATGAAATTGTTTTCACACTTCTCAGGCCTGCAAGTTTTCATTCCAAAGTAAAGATGTAAAAGTTGAGTATTATTTCCTGAAAGTCAGCGATGAGGTAAGACAACCTGGGTATTTATGAGTCTCTTATACTGTCATGCTGAAACTGTAGAATGTTAAACAGACTACTGATTCACTAGAGAAATACTCCCAGTCATCTCAGGTTTGTTTACAACAACAGACAAAGGAGAGACATAGCTCGTAGATCAGCATGTCATAAAGTGGAGACAGCTCACTGCCAAGGGCAAATTTCAAACCCTGAATGAAGAAAAGATACTGTGCCCACATAGCACCCAAACACAGAAATCCGCCTGAGATGGTGTTACAAAATTAGACCTGCCATACATGTAACAAAGAAAGCACATAAAAAGAAATTTCTACTGTCATAATTAGAAATTAGTGAGGGAAAAATCTCAGTAAACCCTTCAGAATGAAAACAACTCTAGAGACATTTACCTGAAATGATTTGCAAAACTAATGATTAATTGTAAAAGGATAATTAATATGCAAGCAACAGAGATTTTTAAATTGTCTATCTGCAAAAATTTTGGAAAATACATTTGCAGGCATTAATGAGGTAGATTCCTTTCTGGTAAAATAGCTAGAAAATTTAGTTAAAGTAGAAAGTCACTAGAAATTACAATATATATAAGGAATAATTCAAGTTGTGAAACAACTTACAAAGTTTCTCAAAAGGGGGCTTTACCAGCAAATGTATTCCTGTCCTTAAGAAACCTTAAGAGGGCTGGGGATATAGCCTAGTGGCAAGAGTGCCTGTCTCGGATATACGAGGCCCTAGGTTCGATTCCCCAGCACCACATATACAGAAAACGGCCAGAAGCGGCGCTGTGGCTCAAGTGGCAGAGTGCTAGCCTTGAGCTGGAAGAAGCCAGGGACAGTGCTCAGGCCCTGAGTCCAAGGCCCAGGACTGGCCAAAAAAAAAAAAGAAAGAAACCTTAAGAAACTGGTTATTTCCAAAACTAAAGAATATAGGAAAAATGAATAACAACTTTGGTTGAGTGGATCTTATAAGAGATTTCCTTGACCGTCTTATATAACTATCATATAAAGACAGGCAACGTGTGAAGCTCCAATAGCACATACCTGTAAATCTAGCTACTACGGAGGCTTAAATCAGATTATGATTTGAGGCCAGTTGGGCAGAAAAATTCTTAAGACTTTTCTCAGGACCAGTGGCATTCACTTGTCATCCCACCAGTGATGGAAGTCTAAATAGTAGGATCACAATCAAGGTTGTATACAGACAGAAACAAGAACCTATCTTAAAGGGACTGGAAGGGTGGCTACAGTAGACCATCAGCCCAGCATGCAAAAAGACACAGATTCAAACCCCATTAATATAAAAGAAAAATAATAAATACAGAGAGAGAATATCTTAATCCAAGCATGTCCTGAATTGCCCTACAATTTTTATAGCAAAAATATTGCATTTTACCTTGGTTCTTTCTCAGTTGCTTTCTAATGAGAAAGGACATTATCCAAGGAGCTTTGGGAGGTGTTGCTTTTGATATCCTGTTGCTCCACAACCCCTAGCCCTGCTCTTTGATGCACCAATATGTCGTATGAAGTCTCTGGTTCTAACTTTGAAGATCTTTATTTACCTAAATGTTACCTGTGGGAGGAATTTGGGAAATAACTTTCTAAAGCAATTAGATGGTACAAGCAGAGGAAGAAAAGAACAACAGGAAAGACATTATGCAAATGTGTTGCTTTTCAAAAAGCCTATTGCCTTGAGAAAAGTGTGGTCAGGTATCTGGCAGAGAATGGCACAGGGGAAAGTGAAAAACATTCTCTTGTTCCCTGTTCTTTTATCATTCTGTTTTAGTATTGCTCTTCAGTTTGATTAATTATACACATTTGACAACATAAAAGGAAACTTATTTATGAAATGCAGATTAAAAAATTAGGAAATGGAGACAAAACAGTTAAATACAGTAGTGAATCTACCATCACCAAATTTGTTTTTATTCAGGAATACAAAAATTTGATAACCACAGGAAAAGTAAAAGCAGTATGCTCAAATAAGAGATGACTCCTGGCTGCTCAGCATCTCAATAGACTCCAAAAAGGCATATGAAGTAGTCAACATATTCAACCTGTATTCCTGAAATCTTGTTCAGTTGGTTGCATACAAATTTTGGTTGTTGTTTTAGTGTTTTTGATATTTGCCTCATTTTGCTTGTTCTACGGACACTGCCATTTGAGCCATGTGTCTAACCTGGAGTTTCGCTTACTCTTTTGGAGATAATCTTGTGGACTTTTCTATCAAGTGTGCCTTTGAATAGCAATCATCGATGTCTCTGCCTTCTGAATAGTCAAGATTACAGGTATGATTCACTACACCTGGCAATGATGCATACTTTTAAAATTAACATTTTGTCATAATAATCTTAAAAACAAAATAGTTTTGGTAGAAAAGGTGTAGAATTTTCAGATTAGACTGGTAATTAGCTACTAGTCATTAGAAGAGGTATAGGGAATCTAAAATAAAGGAAGAGATCGTCTGATATCTGAAAGAAAACACCATCATATAAATGTCTCAACTCAAAGGCAATGCATGCAGCCTCTGTTAAAATAAAAGTCTCTAACTGAAGTCATGGAATATCGCAAGATATTTTGAGGCCCAATCCAACTTAGCATTAACAGAATGGTTTTCCTTAAGCCTAAACTGGGTCAAGGTGGGTCAATAACACACTAAGCCTGAAACAATAGATCTTGAACTCTCTAGAGTCTGTACACCTTGACATAGAGGTCAAATGCAATTTTCCTCCAACCTGAAGACACAGAATCCAACAAAAATAAGTTGCTAAACAGTGAACAGTGACTCCAGTCACTGGATGAGCTGCTTCTGGAGAAGGACTGACTGCGCCACACCTCTCACAATTAAAAAAAAAAAATACTGTGTGGGAGTGAAGGCAATTGTCATTCTCAACCTAGACACAATCCACCTCCAGCTTCTTCTTTTCCTAATAAATTTTATTATCAAACTTTCTATGTTGAATGAGTTACTTAAATTCTCTTGCCATATGCGAAGATTGAGGTAGAGCGCTGTGTTGACTAGATATAAGAAGACTAATATTCCAGCCTTCACAATGTTTCTGAATTTTTTCGTTAATATACTCAGATAGGAATGGGTAGTTAGAAATCAGAAGGGTGGAAGCAATATTTGCATTATCATAATTCTACACTGGGAAATTTTTAAATGATCTGCAATTACTTTCCATATTTAGTATAGATATTAATTTTACCTTGTTAAAAACAAGAAAAAAATGAATAATTTAAACTCAAAGCTTTAAGTCAGTTGGAAAATTCCATCTATAATATAACAAATATCTAGATAGACTCTTTAATTACAAATGAAACAGTAAGATTTACATTCATATGAGCTATTCATCATTTTCTGATTTTATGAGTCAGAAAACTGATGTATGTAAGATTCAGGTTCTTCAAAATCCAGTATATGGACTGAGTTCCATTGTCTGTAGTATTCAAAGGGAAGGCTTTAGGAAGTGCCACAATGTTTCTCACATATACACATGAATTAACATGTTAAAATGTAATAAAAACATATTTCACAAAATTTTTATCAGCAAGGATGCCTATCAGAAAATGAAACTTAAAAACAAGACAATTTAGAAAAAAAACTTACTGCATTCATTAATCTTTATATGACTAACAGCAAAGAAGATGATTTAAAGTTAAGCGTGTCTTTCAGGAGCTGGGTTTCCTAAAGTCCTCCACACTTTCCCAATGTCATTACTTCAGTCATATAAACAGGCCCCACTCTAACCTACCTTTAATTTCCAGGACTTTATTCCTGTCTATCATCAGCCCATCCCATTCCTGTCTCTTTCCTGAGGTCCTTGCTCACACCTCCCATGCTTAGCAAATTAATTCCCCCCATGTGTGCTTGGATACTACAGTGCTATCTCTGGCAAGTCTGAGAGAGAGAAAAAAAAAAAAACAAGCATGACTGGTTTGTCAAATGTAAGCCCTTATATGTGATCACCAAAAATATTTCTATAAATGTACTTCCTCTTTAAAAAGAGTATGTGTGTTTGTGGGTAGGTGTGTGTGTGTGTTAGTTGTGTATAAAGATACCACAAGTAAAATAATTCACTTTTAGACAATGTGTGCCACAACCATAGGTGATTTTAAATTTCTATGGTTGTGAAGTTTCAAAAACTCCATCCAAGTCTGATCTAAAGAGACTACTGATCTAGGCTTTTTGAGAAAGGAAACTTTTCAACAATATAAAGTAGGAAATTGTGATCACTAAGCCAGAGTTACCACTGTGATGTTCCCTGTGTATAGCTTATTCAGAGCCCTACAAAAAGAGAGAGAGAGAGTGAGAGAGATAGAACATAAAGTAAGCCGGGGCCTCTGAAGCTCCAGCCCCATGCTTCTTCAAGGCTGAAAACCTGTGAGCTATTCTTGCCATGGCTTTTGATATCACATAGTGAAAACATTGGATTATCCTAAGAATACCATTTTTAAAAGGAGGAATTTCTAGGATTGCTTTTTTTTTTTTTCTTGTTGACCCAGAAAGACCCACCAATCCATGGGTAAGCACAATGAAAGAGTGTGGCAGGGCCCTCGGAGATGTCAGAGATACAAGAGAGCACCAAGTCACCATCGACCACAGCAGGGACAAAGCTCAATCCTACTGCTCCGAGGGAGGAACCAGTGAGAGAAGGGAGATAAACAGGAGGAAAATTCCAGAGCCAATTCACCATGACAACACTCTTCCCTAATTTTTACTGATGGGTAAGAATAATTACTTATATGGAAACATAAAAGACACAATTCTGTAGATTCCGTTTTAAAAATATTGATGTTCTGATCAAAGATGTGACCTACATTAGCTCAATTAACTCTGTGTTCCTTCTAGGGCCATGGACTTCGTCTCAGTAACTGTCTCTAAAAATTCATAATTTTATTTTAGTTACAGTCACTGCCCTGCTCATTCATTCTAATGCACTCTGCATTCCATCCGTGATGCTTTTAATCAATTACCGAATCATTGCCTACCTACATTATATCTACCTGTTTCATGACACCAACCACCATTATGCCCAGGGCTTTAATAAATATTGGAATGGAAAGTATTATTTCCCATCTGCCCTTGGAATATGACCTGCTGACCATTGCCCCAGATCTCTGGGAAATAAACAACCTACTGAAACTAATTTTTCCAAGTTAGCCCATTTCCCCATGTGATCTATTTTGATTCTGTCAGTTTTTGTAAAGAATGGAGGGCACATGCCCTTGAGTGAACACTCAATGCCAATTTGAGTCCATTTTCCTGCTCTTTTTTAGCCAGGCATGTCTTCTGTCTCCGAACTTTCATTGCCTTTCCTTCTGCCACCACAGCTGGTTGCTGTCTTCGAGTTTTATCTCCCCCACTGACTAGGACAGGATTGATTTCTGTACTGGGAGGAAAGAATTTAATTGGTGAGTACCAGTCACTTTTGTTCCCTTACATTCAGCAAATTTACAAGCTATCTCAGTATTTCAAAAAATAGGCCTTCGGGCAGGAATAGCATGTGAATCTGAACATCTATCTACCCAAAGCACTGTGAGCCCAGTGAAGTTCAGTTGTTACTTAGAAAGCCTTAATAGGCACCGTGGGACCCCAACACATTGGCTGTCTCACACACATAAGCAGTCTGTCAACTTTCCAAAGAACAAAGAGCCAATCCAGTAACTCTTTGCTTGCCTCTCAAGCTCTATTTCTGTTCATTTAATGTTTGTGTACACTACATTAATTTTTAAAGATATTCTCCCTACTAAAATTACAAATACATCCATGTTATATAAAAAAGAAATACTTGTCAGTCCTCAGAAATACAAGAATTAAGGGCCACTCCTCTTAAAACAATAATGTCTTGTACCTATTGTCTCTCAAGATTCAAACTACATACAGAGCCTTACACTAAGAAAGACAGAAAGCCCTTAAAAATGCCCTCCTGGAGGAATGCGTGCAGGAGAAGGCATCTGGCAGTTATCTACCAGGTTGCTCCGCATATCCACCCCAGCCAAAGGCTCCCTTATACTCTACTGTAAATACCTACACGACCTGCCCTGAATGCTGGACTTGGTGAAAGACATCTGAAAATGCAAAAGTGCTGAATTAATAGAAGGTCATGGGACATGCATCCACTGAAGAAACAAATGGAAAGATTTATTCTGCTTATGGAGCGGGAGGAAACTCACACCAAATTCTTCTAGGAGATAATGTGAGTGGAATAACTGGAAGATGGAAGCAATAGGAAACCATTGAATGAACCCAGAAGTAGAAGTCAGGAAGAAAAAATAAGAAAAGTCAGTTTTCTTTGAGAACCCTATTTTACGCTCATCTTCATCCATACGCAATTCAAAAATAATACCAAATTATAGATTTGGTATAAAAATTAGCCACATATAAATCTTCCCTAACCTTGTTTTCTCACATTTGTTTTACATTTTAATTAAAAGGATTTCCCCCCAAATACTCAGCTACTAGTTCCTAAACCACACTGGAAGTACCTAAGACCTATTTGTTATTTCAAAACAAATGGAAATGTGATTAAGAGTATTTGAAAATAAGAAGATCCTACAGACATGATAATCTCTTTTCATTGATTCCAAAGTCTACTTTTTTCTTTATTCTTGACATTAACTTAATTTTATTTTTCAGATGCCACCAAAGATGATATTACAGACTGATGCAAATATTGTATAATCTATAATTAATAACTATGAACTATGCTATCTGAGATGAGCACTGTATCATAAAAAAACATAAAAGAGAGGTATACTTCATTTTAGAAGGAGGGAAGATAATAGAGAAAGGTGCACAACATGGTTAAGCTTGATCTAGGTCTTGCATGGTGAGTAGAAGTTTGACAAATGAATTTTAATAGTGGGAAGAGAAGGAAAATATTAATTGTGGAGAGAATCATTAAAATCTCCATTTGTGATTTTACTAATCACAAAGCCTGTCTATTAGTGTTAGAAGATTTGGTTTGAGTTCTGTCATCCCCAAACTATGTAAACTTAGATAAAATTTGATTTGTCACCATTAAATTTGGGAAATTATTATTTTCATTCTTCAGTAGATGGAGCAACACTTATAGTACAAAGTACACATATGTTGCATAGAAATATGAGAACTGGAGCTGGTCATATGGCATAGTAGTAGTGTTCTTGCCTCGCATATATGAAGCCCTAGGTTCAATTCCTCAGCACCACATATATAGAAAAAAAAAAAGCCAGAAGTGGCGCTGTGGCTCAAGTGGCAGAGTGCTAGCCTTGAGCAAAAAGAGGCCAGGGACAGTGCTCAGACCTTGAGTCCAAGCCCCGGGACTGGCAAAGAAGAAGAAAGAAGGAGAAGGAGAAGGAGAAGAAGAAGAAATAAATTTGAGAACTATTGCTCCACAATTTAAAGTTCATAATAAGTAAGTCTAGTTTTTAGCCTGGATATCAGGAAATTATTGAAAATAGTAGGAGAAAGTATGTATATGTTTTTATAGTAGAAAGAATGGGAAATTCTGAAATAAATAAACCTTAAGACAAGTAAAATTATTAAAATATTCAACTCTGCCTCTATATTTTGGCAATCACAAACTTATGCTGTTATCTTTGGCTGAAGCTCTCCCTTTCAGATTTTCGGGTTACATTTCCTAACAAATAACACAGAAATTATGTAATTTAATCTGTTGGACTCCTGTCTCCTGTGTGGCTATGACGCCATCCCCTTTTCATTTATCTCTTATTCTTCTTTATTACTAGAAACCTCAGTATTCTGGATGAGTCTTTGGGGACAATGGAGAGTGTTGACTATGTTCTATGACCTGACAACTGCATTTGGGCATGGAAATAGGGGTGACAGTTCATCATAAATTATCCTATAGGAGATTTTCGGTCCCAAGGAGTTGGCAATGCTTAAAACTACACCATCACTATTATCTTCTCTGCCTTTAGTTACAGGAAGTATAAACTGAGAAAAGGCTAGTAAAAACTTACCAATGTGCTTCAGCCCTTATCAGAATGCAGAATTGTTTACTAAGAGAGTTAATGTTCATGGTATGAAAATATTAATTTTAATGGCTCATCAAAATTAAAAATGCAGCTGTACATATGCATTTAAAAGTGATTACTGGGAATGACAAGACTAATATACAAGAGGGAATAAAGCAGAACAAAGTTAAGTAAATGTAAAGGTTTTCAGAACAGCCTTGTATTGGAAAGAAGAAAAAGGAAAAGATTCTACTCTTCTTAGAAAATCGTTGACCCTCTTCTCCTCCGTATACATGCTCTGATTAGCTAAATGGCAGTCTTTACCTCATCCAAATCCTTCAACCTTGAACAAGCACTCATCTCTATGCAAAGCAATTAGAAAAAAATGTGTGCCTTGCTGAAGGTAGGTTCTCAATCAGAATGCTTTGACCATTCAAAAACCACCTGGAAAAGAGAAAAGCATTAATGAGTCCAGTCTGCTGGAAATAGTACACAGCTTTAAAAAAAAAAAAAAAAAGAAAAGAAAGAAGGGCTTTGTGAGAAAGGCCTTAATTTTCTCTCTGAAGGCCATAGAGTCCTTCACATTTGCTTTGTTTCTGGATATTGTATGCTGAAATTAGAATAGCTCTCCTAAGCTTGGTTAGCATCTGCTGAATCAGGTCAGGGAAAAGAAAGCAACTTTAGAATGATTTGAAATTCTAATTATTTCTACAGCATCATTACTGGTGGAAAAAAAAATCTAATAGGACATACTTATTTAAGTGCATCTTTTTGCTCGTTACTCCAAAGTAGCTGAGCAACAATGGAGAAGCTAAGAAAAAGGTAATAATGTTGAATTCCTCCAAAAAAATTGACAGTAAAGGTCAAGAAAAAAACTCATGGAAATAGATTCTCAAAATCAGGCTTAATAGCATAATTTATGTTTCAGTTTTGTAATCTTAATATACTGTTGAACTGGAATTTCAGAATATTTATGTGTAGCTGTTTTTTTTTTTACGACTAGCATTGTAAGAATTCTTGTTTCTTACACTCTTCTGGATCCTTCTCACTGCCTTTCCATGAATGATAGTCTATTTCCGCCCCACTTAAAATTGAGTAAAATCTGTGAGTGCTTTGACAAGTTACAGATGACATCATTTGGCTTCTCGGTCTTCCCTCCACTCCCCAATTATTTTTCCTAGGCTTATGACCCCTATATATACCCCTAGATATTTAGTTACCCTGAAGTTACCAAACTGTCGAGATCACAAAGACTGACAACAGGGAAATAGAGAGGAATGTTCAGAGATGTCTCCAGGTAATTCCTGTTCCAGATTTGTAAATCTTCCCCCTGAGGCCATGAGATTATGGAGCAGTTGGGCACCAGTGGCTTTTGTCTACACCTACTGACAAGGCTGAGACCTGAGGATCTCAGTTTGACACAGGCCTGGGCAGAAAAGTTTATGAGATTCTTATTTCCAATAATCACCTAAAAGCCGGAAGAGGAGTTGTAGCTCAAGTGGTAGAATGCCTAGCCTTGAGCAGAAAAGCTAAGGGGCAATTTCCATGGCCTGAGTTCAAGTCCCAATATCAACACAGCAACTAATTTTAAAAATAAAAGGTTGTGGAGTAGACCACTTGACTCATAATGTTAATGAAAGAGTTATATCCCTAAACAATGTGTGAGATTAATAAATTGCCTGATTTTTGCTACTAGGTTTTAAAATGCAGCAGCTATGTTGAATGGTTCCAGGATGTTGAAAAGGGGGTGTGGATAAGACATTTTATATTCAAAAACTGCTTTGTTAAATGGCAACTCCTTTGTACAATTACTTAAACATAATTTTTAAAGAGAGACTGTAGCAAATAGAATAAAAACAAAAATAGATAATGAATTTGAACATAATATTCCATTTACTGAGTCTTCCTCCAGTTTACTTCCTGGCTTTAAGCACGTCTTGGCATGGGGAGCTACAAATGGAAAGGCAAGTCCTGTGGGTCAGAATGAATCCCAGTGAAAGATAAGAACAGGCACAAGGTAAGTCAGACCCTGTCAACACAGGTGGTAAAACCTTCTAGTGGGAAGGGGTTAAGCCACATTTCTCATTGAAACCCGGACTGGAAACTTGGTAATTTATTTCACTTGTATTTCCCAATATAAAAAAACATCCTATAATTGTCCACTTTAATAGAAGAGGAGCTTAGGAAGCTTTTTTTTTTGCCATTCCTGGGGCTTGAACTCAGGACCTGAGCACTGTCCCATGGCTTCTTTTTGCTCAAGGCCAGCACTCTACCCCTAGAGCCACTTCTGGCTTTTTCTTTATATGTGGTGCTGAGGAATCGAACCTAGGGCTTTATGTATGCAATGCAAGGACTCTCCCACTAGGCCATATTCCCAGCCCCTTAGGAGGCTTTTAGTAAGTAAATTAATAACACAAAACATTCAGTAGAAAATGTGTATGCACTTTCCAAGACAGAATCAAAACTTAAAACAATAAGTACTTATTTTAAAAACAAAAAATGAAATGTCATTTTGTAATACCTAGAATTATATCAAATCCAAGTAATATAAAGAGCTTAGAATATGTGTGTATGTATGTATGTAAGCATGTATTTTTATTTATTTATTGTAGATAAAAGGATCAAAACTAAGTCCCCATGCATATTTAAAGTAGTTAGAATATTCCAACAAAGAATATATTCTTCTACTCACTTGTTTCTCCATAAGGAAAATATAACAATATAAACATTCCCTTATTTCTCTTCTTTTCCTAGTCTTAAAAGCACTCATAGAAGTTTGACCAACATTGGGGACTTGTAAATGTAGATTTAATTAAAAATCCTAGAAGTAAATGAGAAACTAAGCTTCAAAACTATGAAATAGCTAAAAATCAATAAGAAATTAACATGATAAACTGGAGCTGGTCTTCAAGATCCCTGCAAATTCACAAATTGCTTCCAAATCATGGCAATTTGTCCCCAGCGCTGCAAGGAAACAATGCAATTCTTTTTTATAATTATGCTTTCCCATAAATGGTAATAGTAATTATTCTGTCTTTCCCCAGCATTTTATTCTGTGTCTTATTACAGAAGGAGAAAATAGTATATAAACATGAAATAACACCAAAGAGAAATTAGTCCAAAAGGAGATATCTTCTTGGTATCCCAAACTCCCAGGGTATAATAATTACCCAGTATTTCCACACAGCGTACATATGGGCAAAGTTTCAGGAGCTATTTGATCAAAAACAGAAATAAAAGTATTAAAATGTTGATGAGTTTTAACTGACACGGAATTACCTTCCGTCTATCTCCCCAAACCCTGCCAAATCTCCTCTCACGAGTAAATGTCAGGAGGCACATTTCACAGTTCAGTCGACAAACAAGAACAGCTGCATATGTCTGACACATTGGGGATTCTGAGCGCATTTCCCAAATAGACAATCTCGATTCCAGATTTGTAAAATAAGAAAAATACCCACCTATCTGTTCAAAGAAAGTTACATTACCAAAGTCCAGAAAGAAAAAGAAAGGAATATTTCCTCTCAGGAACTCATGTGCTTAGCCTGGCACTCACCGAAGTTCCATCCTGTGACACTTCTGGCTCTCAGTGTGTTCATCATCAATCTTCCCCAGATGCGACTGTATAAGTAGGAAATACCTCATGCTGCATTTGCTGAGTAGGTCCTTCTGTGTCTAACAAGACCACCAACTGTACTGAAGGAAGTACTGTAAGTAATGAGAGGTGAGAAGTGTCATCAACTTTTCTCCCATATTGTAATGGCATCACAGTCATTTCACCAACAAACTATCATTTTACAAAATCACCTCAAACACTGCTTAAAACACTCTCTTGCCTATAGAAAAATATGCTGATTGAAACTCAATTGGATTAATATTTTAAGTGTTTTGATCTCAAGGGACTTGATTCATCTCAGTCTTTTCTATTAATAAAGACATTCTTGTTCATCAAGCTATTTGTTTGATTTGAAAGTCACCAAATCTGTGTGCAAGTGTTTCTGTTTTTGAGATCTTAGGACTATAATATATATATATATGTATATATAATACATAATATAAGGTAAACTGCTGAAAAATTAAGTTTTGATTTATGAGATAGTGGGTGATGTGCATTTTGTTTAATTATATCCTACCATTAACTTTCAGTACATCCACTACATTTTTTTCATGTACGTATAAAACAACCACAAAATATCCATGTGCTTAGATTCAAAAATCCACTGTAGCATTCTGGAGTTTTTTTGATACAGGATGTTGAATACTTTTATTTATAGGTAACATTGTTATACTGTCACAACACACTGATAATAAACTGTCTCTCTGCACGCAACATGCCAGCAGTTTTGAGTAACAGATATAAATGTTATTTTCTGTTAAAAGAATCAACACCAGTAATGTTTCACCTCTTAGAGTTCTTCTCCCATGACACCACACAGATAAAGCATCCAATTCAGGATTGCATAGAGATTGGATAGAAGGTTTCCAAACTTTCTGATATCATAGCGAGGCCAGCTCCTCAGAACCACACCCTTTTCCTATCTCCCATTTCATCTTTTCTCAGGCCTAAAACTGATAGCAGCAGACTGAGGAACCATTTCAGAATATAAATACCAAGCCATATGGAGACAGAAAATGACACCAGTAAAACAGTTCTCATGTTTTCCCTGCTGGAAACATGCTAGAGAATCCCCACAGTCTACTGATTAAAATCTCAACATCTTTATTGGCCCACAAGCCCTCCATGGCCTGACTTGTGACTCTATTTGATTGCAGCTCTAACTTCTACCTTCTTACCTTGCTTTGGACATTCCAGCCCTTTCAGCCGCTACACAGACTGCAGTGCATGATCTTTTGAGTGATAAATTGTAGCATAGTATCTTCTACTTTTCAATTGTGTGGTGTCCAATTTTGTAAAAATCTACAAAAAAGGAAGGCCTCCCATAGACAATTTGGGAATCATTGTGGACCGCATAAGGATGTCATATATTTGACTGTTTCATAAGCATACATACAATATTTTGCTGACACAATATTTTGCTGATTTGATGAATGTTCCAAATTTCCAGGCTCGTATAATATTTCCCCATTATGAATGTTATATTGCCAGGTCTCAACTAAAATGATCTCTACTCACTTTATCCAACTGGCAAACAGCCACTAGCATCCTAACTGGTTTGACTTTCTCTCACTATATCATTCTCCCTCATTATTTCATATTTCATTACTTACATTTTATCTTTTCTCATTAGGAAGAAAGCTCCCTAACCACAGTAGAATAAGCATTAGATCAAGAATCAAAACTCTGCTCAACCACTCTGGAAAGCAGTATGGAGGTACCTCACAAGGCTAAACATAGAACTCCCCTATGACCCAGCAACCCCACTTTTGGGCATTTACCCAAAGGACCACAAGCAAGATCATACTAAAGCTACCAGCACAACCACGTTCATTGCAATATTATTCACCATAGCTAAAATATGACACCAACCCAAGTACCCCTTAGTAGATGAGTGGATCAAGAAATTATGGTACATATACACAATGGTTCTATCAGAATAGACAATATGCTTCTATCAGAAAGAATGACATTGCCTTACTCATAAGGAAATGGAAAGACTGAGAAAAAATCATATTAAGTGAAGTTAGCCAGACTCATAGAAATGTAGACTTTATGGTTTCTCTCATTTGGCAATAATTAGTATATCTCTAGAAGAGTCCCAGCAAATGAGTACAATAGTTCAATAGCTATTATCACATAAAATGGAAACAAATGGCTTGTCATTGATATTCTTATTTTTAGTGTACCATGTGAAATTCTTTCTTTTTTTTTTCCTGTTCATCTACCCTATGATTTAGTCCCTGTTGTCACTGTGTTTGATTCTGGTACCCTGGGTATTTTTTATATTTTTGTCTGAATTAGGGAAGGGAAGGGGAACATTAAAATGGTGAGACAAAGGGTAAAAGGCAAACCAATGCAACAGCAATACTTACAAGACAGTATGTTGTAAACTAACTGTACAACTAGGGGGAGGGGGAGTTGGGGAGGAGAGAAGATGCGAGAAAAATGAGGGAGAGTGTAACAAGTTGGACAAAAAAAAGTACTCATCACCTAACATATGTAACTACAATCCCTCTGCACATCACCTTAACAACAAAAATAAAAAAGAATCAAAATTCTACATATGGTTTTCTTCAAGTTCTTATTGGTATTGATGATTTGCCTGAGCTTGTGAACATTTCCTGTAAATTGTTAGCGATAGTCCTTTAGGAAGATTTATAAGATTATTTGACACAAGTGTTAAATCATATATAAAAATGGGCAAAATTTTAGAAATAAAGGAATAGAGTCAGACCAAGACAGCCAAAATAATCTCCCCAACTTGACTAAAGCACAGAACACAGATCCTCTAGAATGATATTGACTTCACTTTCTAAGTACTTTACGAAACTTAGACCTATAAATTATTTTCTATAATAGACTTCTAAGGTAAAAGTCTTCTCTCAGATGCATGCCAAAGCTACACCTCAAAATGGCCATGCTCTAGAATATGGGAGCTATCTCTTTGAAATATAATTATCAAGAATGATGAAGTCCTTTTTACCTCACCTCTATGTGTAATATGGGCCAATTAGCAAACAAAAACTGGACAGATTGCTCTAGTATTTTCCCCTTACTTACCACTTAAAAATGTTTCTATTTTGTTTTTTAGCAGAGTTAAATTAGTCTCTCTCCCCAATTGCAGTAATTTCTATTTCTGATGCAATAGTTTTGAATAAAATCTTGCCTACATTTGTCCTGTGTTTTTATTTGTGGGAGGTTACAGAAAAGATACAATAGCATTGGGGAATTTACTTAAGCTAATTACAGATTTCACCAACATAAGCTGGATAAATCTAACACTTGTGTAACTCCCACTCGGTCATTTCCTTTCCTCCTGTTAATTTCTTTCCTATATTTTCTCTTTTCTGTGTAAAATACATCTGTGGTAACTTTGTTTCCAAGGCTAGCTAGCTGAGGCTGACAAGTAAACAGGTTGATGGTATAATTTCTTTCAAATTTGTTGACAATATTTGTTGCATGTGGCTTTTTCTTCAGCAAAAATCATTTTTGAATTTTAAATTAGTTCTATAAAATGATACAATACACTCATTTTATCAGATATTCCTTTCCTACTTTGTTATTTAATAAATCTAAAAATTTTTTAGATGCTTCCTCTTTATCTCAGTATTGCATCTACAAGCCCTGTGGATGTTGGCAAACTGTAGGCACAGATATGAGCCTTCTACCCAGAAAATGAAATGGAAGTTCTGTACATAATTTTTTCAATTTTAAAATATGTAAAGTTTTTTCATTTTCCAACTACCACCATTATTTCTTCATTGACTCTATATTTTCCCACAACTTGAACCTTCCTGGGATAAATTCAGCTCAAGATGACATGTGGTGAAACCAATTTTAGATATCCAATGTCAAGATTAAATCAACAGTTATTTAGCAGGAAATTACACCATCACTTTAAGCTTCCAAGATTATTTCAGGAATTATTTTAGTTTTCTTGTTGATTTTAAAAGTCATCAGTTCTTTGAAAATATCTTACTATTCAGAAAATGTGTTCCAAGTACTTTCACATTTATTAATCTACTATCATTTCCATATTGGTCTCCCCATTTGCCAAACTTCTCTTCTTTACATTAGAATTATTGAAACATCTTCTTTTTTAGAGACATTTAAGATTTCTAGATGAAAATCTACTCATGACTACCAAGCAAAAAGAAAGTATTAGAGTACATCAGATTCGTGTTTAACTTAGTGGCTGGTTTTCACGTGACCCAGTGACTGGTTTGTTTATCACCCCTTGCAGAAGGTAGCTACTTAGTCCTTTTGATTCATATTTTTAAAGGAAAAGACAATAAAATCAATGTTTGGACAAAAATTCAAATTCAGAAAAGTTTACTTGAAAATCCATGACCAAGTTTTTAATTTCTAAGTACTAATCACTGCAGATAGAAGCAAAGGAAGCCTCCAATTTTCCACTTTTCCACTTCCTCCAATTTTCCATCTTCAAAGTATTTAGTAGTTGATATTATAAACAGAAAACATGCAAGAATAACCTATGCCAATCAGTTCTATTTAGAAATAAAAACTTTCAGTTAATTTCCCCATTTTTACTATTCTGCCTTTTGGCACAGAAATAATCATGTAGTTTCAGACTTGCGACAATGGAAAATGGGAAAGCACCAATCTTGGTGAGACAGGTTGTCCTGTCTATCCTTACCCTGCACTGGAGCATGGCTGGAAGGTCTAGATTTGATTTGCAGTCAAATTTGGTAATGGAAGAACCTTCTCTCTAAAACATATTGCAATAGAATGAAGAGATAATAGTGAGAAGTCAAATATCTCCACACAAAAATAATGGACAGAGTTTCTGGCCTAGATTTTTTTTCATCAGTGTGCAAAGATATGATTCAAACACAGAAATGTCACTCGAGTTTTTTTTTCCTAGCAAACCATATGCATGAAATTACTGACTTGTTTTCCTGAGAAAGAGCTTTCCATTTGATTACTTTTTCTAACATATACCCACATAATTCTTCAACATGAATTGGAAGAAAATGTGCAGCCTCAAAGGCAGTGTGTGATCAGATCACTGATCATGTATTTCCATCTATTGTCACTGTGATTTCTTTTTTAAATTTATTTATTTCTCTATTGTCAAAGTGATGTACAGAGGGGTTACAGTTTCATATGTAAGGCAGTGTATACATTTCTTATCCACTTTTGCTACGTCCTCCCTCATTTTTTCCCCTGCCCTGAAGACACATGAAAAGATATAATCGTTGCTTTTCCAAGCTTTTCCAAAAATGACTTTACAAAGAAGTTTGCAAGGAAGTGCCATCCCTTGTTTCAAATTTTCTGCTCTCTAAAATGGATGCAGCACAATATTGTAAATGGATAAACAAATTGCAAAATGATTCACTTTACTCCTCTATCTATTTTTGGCTTTCCATCATTTATTAAAACTTCTGAACTCATTGTTGCTATGACCTATAGGTACCAAGGGATCTAGGTCTTTCTAACACTCAAATTAATCTCAGATACTACCTCCTATACACCCCCAAGCTCCAAGCCACATTTCTTTTTCTCAAACAAGCTAAGCATCATAAGCAAATAACATCTTAAGCTTTTTGTAATTGCTACTGAGAATGCCCTTCCCCAAGAGCATTCTTTGTTGGCTTTACTTTTCCAAGAGCACAGAGCAAAGCAATTCTTCCTCAGGCAACATGTTCCTGAATACCTTCCCCATCCTCAGAACCCACTCATCCCTGTAATAGATCACTTCATGATGGTCTATTGTCTTCACAGTGCTTTGTGTTACCTGAAATTTCCTTGTTGCTCTGTTTTTTGTTTTTGTTTTTGTTTTTGTTTTTTTGTTTTTTTTTTTTTTTTTTTTTGGCCAGTCCTGGGCCTTGGACTCAGGGGCCTGAGCACTGTCCCTGGCTTCTTCCTGCTCAAGGCTAGCACTCTGCCACTTGAGCCACAGCGCCGCTTCTGGCCGTTTTCTGTATATGTGGTGCTGGGGAATCGAACCTAGGGCCTCGTGTATCCGAGGCAGGCACTCTTGCAACTAGGCTATATCCCCAGCCCTGTTTTATTTTTTAAATGTTGCCCATTTCTTTATTTTGATTGTTATTGTAGAGGTGATATGCAGAGGACTTACAGTTACATAAGTCCATAAGTTATGTAGTTCGTTTTCAGTATATTGCCTTTGAGTATCACTGTTGCATTTGTTCTTGGCCTACCCTTTCTGTGTCCCCTTTACAGTCCCCCAAAACACATAAACTTATAAACAAACTTAAAGGTACAGAAAACGAAACAACAACAAAGGAGAAAGCAACAACCTCTGTTTCCATTTTTTTGTTCATGTCAATAAATACCACTTTATATGATCATATACACATAGATATTGAGCCTTTGTGATCTTTCCCTAAGAATATCCTGCTTTGGGCCTCACTGTGTGAACCTCTAGGGAACTGTATAATTTATTACACTCAAGTGTATTTTTTTTGTCTTTTACCATCTAGTGTGCTTATTTGTAGATTTATAGACAAATTCTGGTTGTGACAAATGAGGGAAATTGTTGGGGTCTTTAGCCCCCCTCACTCCCCCGACCCACGGGAGAGACAGGGAAGGCACGCCCTGACCGGACAAGCCAAGCAAGGAGAGGGTTGGCAGGCCGCCCGCACCCAGCGCCCCCTCACTGGAGGACAATCAGACGGCCTGGGAGTCAAGTTGGCGCAAGAGCTCGTTTATTGGGGAAGTACGTGCCACTAACATAAGGCACAGGAGCCAATCAGGTCTAAGATCAGCAGGAAGGGGAGGGGTGAGCTGTCCATCAAGGGCGGAAGTGCGGGGGGGGGGGGGGGGCGGGGCGTCACCGCCCACAGAACCGCCTCTGGGTTATAACCAAAGACACTTGCAGCAGCTGCGCATTGTTGTTAGGTGCTGCCATCTTAGCCACATGTTGCCCCGAGACTAAGAAACAGGCGGGGCCAGCTAGTTGACTTCCAGGTGTGCCACACAGGAAATCATGTACATTATGTTTCTTTGGTTCTGGCCACTTCACTTAATATAATTTTCTTTCCACCTTTCCACTTCCTTCTGAATGGTACAATATTATTATTTCTGATGGAAGCAAAAACTATCATTGTGTATATATACTACATTTTATTGATCCATTCATCCATTGAGGGGCATCTGGTTGATTCCATATCTTGCCTATGGTAAATAATGCTACATGAGCATGTCAGTGCTGGTAGCTTTAGTGTAGCCATCTTTGTGGTCTAAAGGATCAATGACCAGGAGTGGGAATGCTGGGTCATTAGGAAGCTCTGTGTTTAATCTTGTGAAGAACCTCCATATTGCTTTCCAGAAGGGTTGAGCCAGTTTATATTCCCATCAACAGTGTAATAGAGTTCCCTTTTAGCCACATCCCCACCAAAATGCATTATTGTTTTCTTGATAATGGCCATTCTAACTGTGGTGAGGTGGAATCGTAATGGTTTTTTTTAATTTACATTTCTTTTATGGCCAGAGATGTTGAACATTTCTTAATGTGGCTATTAGGCTTTCTTACTTGTTCTTAGAAGTCTCTCTTTAAGTCTTTAGCACATTTCTTAATTGTGTTCTTGTTTCTTTGAGGAATTATTTTGGGAGATTCAATTGTTTTGAGGTCTAAGTATATTTTAGATGAGGCCCTGGTCTGATATATAGCTAGTAAACATCTCCAACTCTGTGGACTTCCTATTTAACTTGTTAGCTATGTCCTTTGCCATGCATAATCTCTTCAGTTTGATGAAATCTCATTTACCCAGGCCCTCTGATTTGTGTGATTCTAGATCTTTACTTAGGAAGTGTGGGCACATTATGCCTAGGAATTCTACTGTCTCCACTACCCCTTCCTGTAATATTTTCATGATATCTGGCCTACATTGAGGTATTTGATCCACTTAGAATTGATTCTTGTGCACCACAATATACAAAGATCTACCTTCAGTTTTCTGTATGTATATACCCAATCTTGCCAGCACCATTTGTTAAGGAGGCTGTTTTTCTTCCATCCTGTGTCTTTGGCTCCCTTATCCACTAACAGGTGGCTATAGGTCTGGGGTTCAGTTCTCAGTCTTTTGTTTCATTTGTTCTCAGGACTATTCTTTTGCCAATACCAAGCTGGATTTTTTGTTTGTTTGTTTGTTTGTTTGTTTTTGCTATGGCTTTGTAGTGGAGTTTCTTTGGGCACTGAAATTTAAACTATATAAGAGTAGCAGTATCCACCTTGCTGATCCTGACTTTAAAAGAATATAGATAACTGCGCTTAACAAATATTTGTTAAATAAGCAAATCTAGAACAAATTAATATCTATGATTAAAAAACTAAAACAAACCCACAGACATATTTCAGGCAGACAGTGAGCAACCACCAATTGGAAATGGGATATAATCAAAAGGGCTGAATTCTCAAATGCAAGCCATAAGTTTCTAATCCTGAGTAGGAAGTGATATCTAGAATGTACTTGCAAGAAGATTGACAGCAGAACAGTGACTCAGGGTTCACTAAGCCATGAAGGGAATTTCAAGCAGACTTAATAAGGAAGACAAGATGTATCCTACATCCACCTGGTTCCCACACATCCACTGTAGTTATTCTATTATATTCAGGAGCATCTTACTTCGTTTTTAATTCTAGCTTGCCCATATAAAAATGAGAACATGTGATGGTTTTTTTGTGCATCTGGCTTATGTCACCTGACATAAAATTTTTTTTGTAATCAAACAACATTTTATTTTTATCCATTTGTCAACATTATTTACTTATTTGAGGCTCACATTCCTGATTGAGAGAGAATATCAATATAAATTTTAAATTGCATTTCAATCAGAGATTAACTTTTATATGTTCATTGGCCACTTCTTCAGGTCATGTGACTATCTCTCTGATTTAATTACTAGATCATTTGTCAACGTTTTACTTCTTTAAATATTCTGCATATTAGCCTTCAAAAGATGATAAAGAGTCCTTCTTATTCTGTACCTCTGTACATTGCTTTGATTGTTTTCTTTTCTATGCAATCTCATTTGTCACTCCTTGCCTCTATTTCCTGAGCTTTTTGAATCCTATAAATTCCTATAATCGTTTCAAGTGTTGTGAGGTGTCCATGGCTTATGCCTATAGTTTTAGATATTTGGAAGCTGAGATGTGAGGATGGAAATTTGGAGCCACCCAGGATAGAAAAATCCAAGAGACTGTTTCTGTCCCATGTATGGGAGAAAGCCCAAGGAATTAACCACGTGGTTATTTCTTGGGTCCTGAGGTCCATAGTTAATTTGCCCTTTTCTACCCATTCCCCATTAATTTCTTGATTTTTGTTTTAAATGTGGTATTTTAGATGTATATAACACAATGCATATTTTAAATTAGTTTATTTTATCTCCTGTGTCCTTGGAATTCGATTATTTGACGACTCTGGAAAAGATGGAGTTTTCTGAACTGTAACACTCTTCGATGGTCACAAAGGCCTACTCAGAAAAGGAGGTAGGATAAGGTAGAAAATCCAAGGGAAGAAAGTAGTTTTTCTGTTTTAGAGAATGCATGAAAAGAATTGGATTAAATTAACAAAATTATAAGAGATGTTAATGTGTCATTCAGATGTAATTCCAAATAAACATAGCATAAATCTCAAAATTAGTGGATGAAATCTGAATGAAAATTCCATTTTTGCTGGGCGCTGGTGGTTCCCACCTGTAATCCAAGCTACTCTGAATGGTGACACATGAGGATCAGAGTTCAAAACCAGCCCAGTCATGAAAATCCATGAGACTCTTATCTCCAATTAACAACCAGAAAACTGGAAGTGGTGCTGTGGCTCAAAGTGGTAGAATGTTAGCTTTGAACTCAGGGACAGTGCCCAGACACCAAGTTCAAGCCCTACATTCAACAAAAAATATGCAAATAAATAAGACAAAAATAAATAATAAATATGCCATTTTTATAACTTGGATTACATTTATGTTTATTTGTGAGCTGTATATAATCCTATATAAAATTCAGAATTGTTTGTCTTTCTTCACATGTTCCAGTCTGTGAGTTAATCCAAATTTGAGTGCATACATTGTGGTAATTTCCTATTATATACACACTTTTTAGTATGAAAGATATCTAAGTTTACATTCCAACATTCCTACTGCAAATGGTAACCAAAAATACATTACAGAAAGGAGATATAAAATGAGAGGAACTAATAACTGTTGAAACATAATTTAAAAAGCCTGAATATCTAAGAAGTTGAAGAATATCTAAGAAAATAAGAACTTATATATATATATACATATACATACATATATATATATTTGACTGTAGAGAATATCAGTCTCACAGCAAAAATTGTCATGCAACTGCAGACCATTTTCAGTGAAGGCCAACGGGAACAAGGGAAGATAAGGTTGAACTCGTTTTGCAAGTGAACACTGGCATATCCTATTGTTGAGCTAAGCTAGCCTGAAAATGCACAAAAAGTGCAGAGTTAGTATACATAACTTTATCCAAAGCTTTCTTCCTTGAATCACTATTAAAATTAACTAAACTGAACCATAAGCATTAACAAATTCATTCTGAGACTATTACCCATGCATGTAGGTCGTGTCCTTCCTGTCAGAGACTCATACTGAATTCTGTTCAAAGTTTCTCTCTGAACTTTTTGCTTACTTCGTTTGTAGACCTTCTGTAAGAAACAGCTGGAATTGACATGGAGGATACGTATTGTAAGAAACTAATTTAGAGTTATGTGACTTCCAATCAAGTACCTTTGCCAGGAAGGCCCAGGTGTGTACCACATGGGGAGGGGGAAAAATGTGACTGTAAGAAGAGAGATATTGAAATTTTTGTTCCTACATCCTAACATAATCAACCTCAAATGCATATCTAGTTCTGTTCCATTGTCAATATGAAGCCACAGAAATGAGAGAAATGTCTCGATTCATAAATACTGAAAATAGATTCAGACCTATAATGATACGCTTCCATGCTCTGCATTGATATTTTGTTATAATATAGAAAGTAGTTTGGGAAACTGCCTTTGTTGAATAGGCTTATGGCACCCTGGTTGAAGAAAGTCCAACAATCTCTTATAAAATTAAAATATATTAGTGATTTAATAATTTGCTCTTCAAAATATATTTCAAAACAACTATACTTACTTTTATCTTCAGGAGAGCAATTTTAGTTGGAGATGCTTATAAATTTAACTTAGAAAATGAAAACTTATAGAAATTTTAAGGTAAGGCAACAAATATAATTACACCAGAGTCAAATATTTCTCATTCAACAGTTACTGATTTTTTTATTCAGATGTGTACAAAGAATGTACCATTAGGGTTTCTCAATGTATCAAGTTAAATATCTATTAACATGGGACTAATTAAATGAAATGTGGTGTATCTGCATGGTTGTAGTATATGAAAGAGATAAGCAAGATTTTTTACTAATATGAAATCATGATTTTCCATATGTATTATCATAATGTTCAGTATTTGTAAGTATTTAATCTTTTAAGGCATGTATATTTATGTATCCTCTTTTATATAGTCATAATATTCCTATAAAACCTAAAAATCTAAGTTTAGTTGCCATTGTGGAATATAATCAAGTACCTCTGAAACTTTAATTTAAGGGACACTATTTACTCCCTATTATTTGATAGTTGTGGAAGTTCTAGCTATGTGAATGGTTAGCCATTTAATTAAATTTAATTTTAAAAAATTTTACACATAGCTATCATTGTTAGTGTGTTGAAATATGATAAATGTGATCAGTAACTCTAGTGAAATCCATAGATAATCACTATTTGAGGACGGAAGTATAATGCATCCTGGCTGTATCAAACCAACTAAAATCTCTTGAGATAAACATCACTAGATTTGAGTAACTCAGATGAGTTCCTGACATGGAAGTTTGCTCAGCAGAAATGTTCTTACTGGTGGAGCAAGTATGCAGGTAAAGATGGGTTATGATTTAGATAACTTATAAATACTCACATGACAAAATTTACCTTTTGTAAGCAATGCTTTGTGACTTTGTCAGGTGCTAGAATGCAGAAAAATCTATCTTGGTAAATAGGCTTGCAAACTATTTGCTAGATTATGAATTCAAATAAATTCATATGATTCGTTGCATTTTATTCTAACTGGGTTCAATACTCTGATTTCTCTTCAGATCGTATAAATCTTTCACCTTTTACTAACTGGGTTCAGAGGATTAAAAGGCAGATAACAAAGAAAAGCAGCACTTTGTCCAAAAGGAATATTTGGAAATATCTTGGTCTTCCTTGGACCTAGCGGAAGTGGGGGGTGGGGAATATGTATTACAAGTACCTAGTTACTAAATTCTTAAACATCCAAGAGGAAGGATTTCTGGAATATTAGGAGTCTTAAAGAAAACTTTGTTTAATTTTTAACTTTTGAATTAGACTATTGCTATTACAAATCAGAATTTCTATTAAATATAGCCAAGTACCTACTTACAACAAGGAGTTAAGAAATTCAAAGACTCACTGATCCAATAGTCATGTGTATCATTAAAGACTGAAATTATCTCTAATTGTTTTACTTCCTAGAAAACACTTTTCTTAAATTTGTATCAAAAGGAACAAACTACAAAAAAATTTGAAAAGGCAAGAGAAAAGACTAATAAAAGTTCCAGCAAAGCATAGTTAAAATGATAAATATACTTAAAGTTAGTTTAATTTTATTGTCAAGGTGACATACAGAGGAGTTACAGTTACATATGTAAGGTAGTGAGTATATTTCTTTTTTTTAATATTTTTTATTATCAAACTGAATTACAGAGAGGTTACAGTTTCATACATTAGGCGTTAGATAAATTTCTCTTTTTCTTTTTTGTTGCCAGTCCTGGGGCTTGGACTCAGGGCCTGAGCACTGTCCCTGGCTTCTTTTTGCTCAAGGCTAGCACTCTGCCACCTGAGCCACAGCGCCACTTCTGGCCGTTTTCTGTATATGTGGTGCTGGGGAATTGAACCCAGGGCCTCGTGTATATGAGGCAAGCACTCTTGCCGCTAGGCCATATCCCCAGCCCTGGATACATTTCTTGTACTGTTACCTAGTCCCTCATTCCCCCCTCCCCTCTTCCCATTTCCCTTACTCCCCCCCCCCCCCCAATGAGTTGCTCAGTTCATTTACACCAAACAGTTTTGCAAATATTGCTTTTGGAGTTGTTTGTCTTTTTTTACCCTGTGTCTCTCGATTTTGGTATTCCCTTCCATCCTGTCTTTGTACCTACACTTTCTCTGTATCTTATCTGAGTATATTGGAAACCAGCATACTGGTATTAGAACTAGGAAATTGGAAGGGAGTGAGTGTATTTCTTGTCAAACTTGTTACCTCCTCTTTCATTTTTCTCCCACTTTCCTTGCCCACAATCCACTCCTCCATGTTGTACAGTTCATTTCCAAAATATTGTCTTGTGAGTATTACTATTGCATTGGTTTGATCTTTGTCCTTTGTCTCACCATTTTGTTGTTACCTTTCCCTTTCCTAACTCAGATAAACGTATATACAATACTCAGGATATTAACATCAAATATAGTGACAGCAGGGTATGAACCATAGGGGAAAAAAATGAAAGAAAAAAAAAGAAAGAATTTCACATAGTACATTAAAAACAACAACAAAGAAAAACCTCTGTTTCCATATCTTGGAGTTCATTTTGCTTAGCATCCTCTTATATGACCCTCTGCTAGGACTATCCTAGACATATGTTAATTATCACAAATGAGGGAAACCATGGAGTCTATGTTTCTTTGGGTCTAGCACCCTTCACTTAATATGACTTTTTCCAAGTCTTTCCATGTCCTTATGAAAGGGACATTCTTCTATTACACCTTGTTGGAGTAGGAAACAACTCGAAATATTCTAAGTTGAGATTTTATAAATGCAAGTTTACAAATACACATTTGTATCTATGGATATATGAACATATATACATATGTGTACATATATCTTTCATATATGTATATTTATAATGAGGGAAAGATATTCTATTTGGATTTCAATATATTTTTAAAGTATAGGCCAGTTGGTCTCTAGGCAATTAAGCAAACTTTGCCTGTAGGAAAAGTTATTCAGTTTGGCTGGACAGCAAAAGAGATGGGACTGAGATTACAGCTAAAGTTTTAGAAAGACTTTCAATCTAAATATAATTCTCAGGAGTTTTGAAAACAAATATTCTTTCTCAGGAAAAAAATGGTCCAGGGAGAAAAATTAGGTTATGGGATCAATAATAAAAAGAAGTTATATGAATAATGGCAATGTATAAACAGGTATTTTCATCACAGTTTCTGTGTGTGTGTGTGTGTGTGTGTGTGTGTGTGTGTCTGTCTGTCTGTCTGTCTGTCTGTGGATCTGTGGGTCTGTGTGGGTCTGTGTGTACTGGTCCTGGGCTTGAACTCAGGGCCTGGGTGATGTTCCTGAGCTTTTTTGCTGGAGACTAGTGCTCTACAACTTGAGCTATACCTCCACTTGTGGCTTTTCAGTGCTTAAGTGGACATAGAGTCTCACAAACTTGTTTTCCCAGGCTGTCTTTGAACCTATATCCTCAGATTTCAGCCTCCTGAGTAGTTTAGGATTATGGATGTGAACCACTGGTGCCCGGGTATAGTTTTTTTTTTTTTAAGTAATTAGAAACATTGTTTCCTAAAGTACTTTTGGGTATTTCAGGCCACCAAAAGTGAAGCCTTTTTCCCCTTATGACAACATAAACATTATAAATATCAACCAAATAAATGTCTTAAGAAAAGTGTCATTAAATACATTTCCTAAGCTTTAGTAAGAACAAAAGCCATGGAACACTGTCTGTAGTCTTCTAGTGCACAAAGCCTTACAATTCTGTAATGTTCAAATAAAAAGCAAAAAAGAAAAAGTTGAAACGATACAGAAAATAATCTTAAAAAACAATGCTATTACTAGAAAAAAAACTTCAATATTTTTACATCTCAAGTTTGAATCTGTAACCCCTCTGTACATCACATTGACAATAAATAAATAATTTTTTAAAAAGTTTGGTAAAACCAAAATTATATGTAAAGAGAACATTGTAGACATAATCATGCATTCTGATTCCAGAAACATTTGTCTCACAATAACAATTTAAATTGTACCCTGTGAAATGATAAAGTGGTAAAAAGATAAAAAGATTTTAAAAGGATACCAGAATCTATTATCGCTCCACAAACAAAATAAAATAATAAGCTGAGTATTGTGGTTCAAGCCTATACTCTCGGCTACTTGGGGCAGAAGGATTTATGGGATTATCATTTAAGGTTGGTTTAAGGCATACAAGTTCAGGAAACTCCATCTCAATTAATAGTGTGGCATAGCAGAACAGGCCTGTCATCCCCAGATACACAGAGAAGCATAAGAAAATGCTGTGGTCCTGTCTTATGCTCTGACTGGCCTGAGCTGTGATCCTCTGTTCTTCCTTGTTTTGCTGGAGACAATGGACTCCACAGATGTGGCCACTGAGCCCAGCCACTGAGCTTTCCCCGCAGCTGGGATCACACCTCAGACAAGTCAGGACATAAGATAAGACTCCAATTCAAGAGTAATCAGTGCACAAAGATGCGGAAGGCATGGTTCCAGTGGCAGAGCACTTGCCTTGAAAGCTATGGGCCCTGGTCCAACCAGAGTTCACCAAACAGAAAAGAAAAGAGTAACTAATTACTACTAATGCCACTACTCCTACCAATGTTGTATTCCGAGAGCGAGAATAATCCATGGAGGCACAACTTAGTCTGGGAAGGGATCCAGAGCAGCCCTCCATCTCCATATGTGGGCCTGCGACTTCTTTGTCCTAGGCTAGTTACCCAGAACCCAGACCTGAGACCTGTCCTGACCTGAACTCCCAACCTCCACACCTTAATCTCCAACCACCTCAGCCTCCAAACCTCCAAACCTCCAGAGGAGCAAGCTTCCTCCCTGCCGGCTTAGCCTCCCCTCAGGCTTTAATCCTCAAGCCTCCTTACAGGCCTCAGGCTCTTCCGCAGGCCTCAGGCTCCTGACCATTGCAGCTCTGCTCCTCCAGCCGATTCGGGCTCCACTCCTCCGGAAAATAGTTTAGGAGGAAGATTATAAAGTTTCCAATTCATATGAAGTTGGATGGTATCACAAATTTCCGTAAGATTATAAAGGCAACACAAATGAATCCTATTGAAAAATATATATGTGTGAGCAACAAAATAAGTTTAAGTTGGCAAAGATTGTGTTGAATATTGCACACTATCAAAAATGTAAAGCATCAGTGGAAAATGTGGGAAAAATGTCAAGCTGAATAAGTGGAATTAAAATAAATGTTAAGATGTTAGTCAAATTGTCTAAACAGAGCCATAGATTATAGTCATGAATTCATCAGATACGTTCTGTGAAATGCACTGTTAGGTAATTTCATCATGTTGGAAATATCCTAGAGTTATATCAAGATAGTAAAGGTCAATCATTTCTTATAGCTTATTGATATCATCAAGACAAGCAGTAAATGCAAAATGTGTGAAGCTAATGCTGATAGGATAACATGAAATTTTATTTTGTGATAAAACTTTCCACAAGTAAAAGTATATTCTAAAATAATGGTGCAGCAAATACATAAACGAATAACAGTAATATATTATCACCAAGTATTAAATGCTGTAGATGTCTATATGAGCTTCTACTCATTTTGTGGGCTTTTACACATATGTGCTTTTACACTTTCACAAAATTAACAATGTGTTAGGTTTGCTTACACCAGCATCTCTACCTACTTGTATGTCAAGTATTGCAGTATGATGTTACTATAATGACAATCTCACCAGGAAACAGGACATTTTCAGCTCCCTTTCAGAACCACTATCACACAGTCAATTCATCATTGACATCATTACATGGTACATGATTGTAGTTTCAAATTCAAAATCGCAAGTTATTAGAGAAGATGCAATCTCTAACATTGCATAAGGGTTTCATTTACAACTTTTCACCCTTTCAATGGAATGAATATGATAATATTTCAGTCAAAACCGTACTTCTAATATTGAAATTTAATTTTTTGGAGTGTGCAATTCCACAGATATATGATATGAAATCTTGTTGTGTTGGGCAAAAACAATAAATCTCACCTTTAGTTTATCTAATCATCTTGGGGGAAAACAGCTATCATTTCCATAGCATCAATGGCTTGAATACCTTTTCACATTGGCAATATTGTTAAAATAGAATAGTTTAGGACTAAGCCTATTGTAAGTCAATGAATATTTGTGCTGTGTGTGTGTGAGTGTGTGTGTGTGTTTGTGCATGCAACAATATTGTGGCTTTAAATCAGAGCCTCAGAACTCTTTCAGGCCTGTTGATCACAGCTGGTACTTGACTACTTGACCCATGCCTTCAGTCTACATTTTGGTAGCTCATGCTAGCTAGGAGATGGCATCCCATAGACTTTTCTGAATTCAAAATTCAAGCCACATATCCCGTCTTCCTAAGTAGCTTGGGTTACTAGTGTGAAACACTGGTATTGGGAACAGCTTTATCTTTTTAATCAAAATAATTTATTACATACTGAATCATATTTGTCAAAGTAAATGATGGATCAAAATGATGACATTAAGTTTTGCTGTTGTTCTGAAGTATCATACAATTGTTCAGTTTTGTATGTTTACTTCCTGTATGACCCATTTAAAAATGTAAATTGCATTTTATCCTAGGACCTATGTGCTTTTGCTTTTAAAAGGAAGGAAAATTTAAATAAAGAAAAGAAGGAAAGGAACAAGCAAGACAAGGACAGAAAAGAAAAAAGATGACTTTGCTTTTCAAATTGATCATCCTTTTCACCAGTGACAGAAAATCCTACGACATGACTGAATGTTTTTCTGTGTCTCCAACTTTGCAAAACATATCAAAGTAGAAACACACAGATCACCCACTCTGACATTGAAAATCTCCTGTTCACATTTTCATGACCCAAGCAAATAATCGGGGCCATGGCATTGTCAAATAAATATAATCAAGATGAAAAGCATAGGGCATGGCTGAGTTCATTCTGTATGTCCAACAGGTGAAAAATGTCAAAAGCAGTTCTCACAACCACACTTAAAGTGTATCTCTGTAAAGGACTCACTGAAAAAGGAAAAGAAGAAACGGGCCAGATGTCAAAGGACTTGGAAGGTCACAGCAAATTTGTTACAGTGTTCTAGTGTTTCCAGCATCCCCTACATCCCTCAAACTGCATCAAACACTCCAAGTAGCAAAAACATATTCAGAGCAAATAAGAGAACAAAGAGAATATGTGTGAAAATTAAGAAGCATCGTGGGGATCAAGAGAACGAAAAGTACAAAGTGATTCACTTCCATGATCCTTTCCCACTCAACACTTGAAAGTCTACTGAAGAGGTGCGATATGCTAGTGTAAATTCTTCCAGCATATATTAAAGGTATTTCTCCATGTAATTTCTGCCAGGAAAGATGTCTTAGAAAGGAAAATTCTCTGTGTGGGTAGGGCTGGAATAAAAAAAAGTTGGTGAGTGGGGGTAAATGATAAGAAAGAGAGAAGCAGCATAATTTCTAGAAGGAAATGAGCATTGCACTGAATAGTCTTGGAGTCCAGGTATTTTTCTGGAAAGTCACCTCTAATTTTAACCCCAGCTCATAAGTTTACATCTTTGTATTTTAAACAGCTTTGTCTTCCTCATTTTCTGCTTAAGTGCTAGACTATTTTAAATCACAGAGTTCTCCACTATGTAACATTTTGAGGGTGGGTGAATGAGAAACCCGCTAGCACTGTAACATTTTAGCCACCACTCCAATTCTCACTTGTTGGTGGCTTAATAAGATTCTCATGGGCTTTTTGCCTGGGCTGGCTTTGAAGTAAAATTCTCAGATCTCAGCTTCCTGAGGTTTGAGCCACCAGCTCCCCTATGTAACTTTTGAGATGAAATCATGGCTTATAACCTAAAATGCTACAGGTGAGTCCAACTGTCCCATTTGTCCAATTATTTCTAAACTACTAACATTATTTGTCACATCTCCAGCCTAAAACTTCACTTAAAATGAACAATAACACTTCTTTTATCATATGTTTCAGGTTATTTTCATGTACCTATGGTATTTTCTCAGGCAATAGATGGTATAAAACTCAAACATATTATGACAAGAACTATAGTATTTTCTAAACATTATATTAACAAGGTCATGGTACATGAATATTTTGTGTCTAAATAATATATGTACTTTTGAGCATTAGAAGAGAATAGTTGAGGGCTGGGGATATAGCCTAGTGGCAAGAGTGCCTGCCTCGGATACACGAGGCTCTAGGTTCGATTCCCCAGCACCATATATACAGAAAACGGCCAGAAGTGGCGCTGTGGCTCAAGTGGCAGAGTGCTAGCCTTGAGCGGGAAGAAGCCAGGGACAGTGCTCAGGCCCTGAGTCCAAGGCCCAGGACTGGCCAAAAAAAAAAAAAATTAAAAAAAAAAAAAAAAAAGAAGAGAATAGTTGAGCTCAGCACTAAGAATAAGGCAAAGCTATTAAAGAGACTGTTGCTCACAAATATAGTCTACCATACTACACTCTTATCTTTGGAAAACAGATTTCATCTTTCATGTTTTCTTTTTTTCTGTAAGATAGACAATTTCTGTTCATCATTTTGTTGAACTTTGACTTTACCTTTCTAAGGAATTATATTATTTGAGTTCTCCCTTGAGTCTATTTGTTAATACACTTATATATACTTGCATAACCTACTGTATTTACTTAGAAATGAATAAACTAAACCTAGCTGTCATATATAAGGGAGACTATGTATCCTTTGTCTCTCTGGGCTTGACTTACTTTTCTTACCATAATTTTTTCCAGGTCTTTCCATTTGACTTGTCCATTTTATGTCCTCTATAGAAGATCATGATTTATATTCTAGGCAATTTCATGGTCAATGGATGTTTCTGGTGTTACCACAAATGAGACTGTATTGAGGCTCTTCCCTTTGAGAATCCTGATCCTTATTTAGTTGACTTCTCAAGAATTATTTTGCAGTTGTACCTGGAGTCGTTTGGAGAAACAATAGTAAATGAAACCCTTTTCCTAAAGATGGAATAATGGGCTGGGGATATAGCCTAGTGGCAAGAGTGCCTGCCTCAGATACACGAGGCCCTAGGTTCGATTCCCCAGCACCACATATACAGAAAACGGCCAGAAGCAGCGCTGTGGCTCAAGTGGCAGAGTGCTAGCCTTGAGCGGGAAGAAGCCAGGGACAGTGCTCAGGCCCTGAGTCCAAGGCCCAGGACTGGCCAAAAAAAGAAAAAAAAGATGGAATAATTGTTTATAGACAAGAAGAAAGTAACAGGCCTTTATGTCTCTCCGATGCTCAAAAGGTGACTGGATAAGAACGTACAACTTTCGGGAAATGTTAATATTACTACATTACTTCTCTTTCCTATTTTCCTGTATTTATCTAATTATAATTCCTTTCAAAATTCTGGGGCTTTCTTATTACAGTTGTCTCTATATTTTGCCTTCCTTCAAGCAAAAAACAAAGCGTTAAGTAAAAAGAAAAACATCTCGGATTTTAAAACAATGGGAGTCATTTGATTTTTTTCTCATTTATTTTAGAAATATTGCCTTCACCACACAACTACACAATATACACTATTTTCCTAGCACGAATACAGTTTCTGAGCAGTCTGCATTCCAACAATAAGGCTAAATTCTAATCTCTTAGAACTGCCTCTATAGGAAGCTACATGAAATACTACCTATTTGATTTGTGTGTGTGTGTGTGTCTGTGTATAATCAAATTTATATAGGATTACATATAACAATACATATTTTTGATTGTATATTATTATTTGATTATATATTATACATTTAAAACATAATCAAATCATGTTATATATAATCAAATCATATTATATGATCAAGTCATATTATATGCATTAGAGTATTTTATATATATATTTGACTATGCATATGTATACACACACACACACACACACACACACACACACGAAGAGATCCAGAGAATGAAAAAAATTCCTTAAAAGTTTTCACTATGATTTGAAACTTTGGACATGTTCAAGTTTCAGTCATGGGCATAAAAATTTGAGGTTTTGCTTCACTAAATTTTAGACATTGAAGCACACCATCAATATCTTCTTCAGATCAGTTTCTACTAGAGAAAGCAAGCCATTGAGAGTTCATGATAACATACATCAAACCATGATGAACCAAAGCCATTTTATTTTCGTTGACCATTGCTCTAGGTCATTGTCATTTAATGAGTAGTAATCCTATTTAAAAATACATTGGAGGCCTCAGGGTTCTGCTGGGAGTAAGCAGCCCTGCATGGACAGATCAATATGCATTGTGTGCTTTCAACCATTCAATAATCGATTCACCCTTGTTAGGAGGACATAAATGCCAAAGTCCCCAAAGTGAATTTCTGAAGAGAGCTTTTTACAAGCCTATCAGATTATTAAAAGTTTCCATGGCTTATTTTCTGTTTGTTTATTTGTTCCTGAAATCTCCCTGCAGCATCTCACAAAATCTCATTCAAAAACCTGTAAAAGATCCCAAAAGTAAATTCCAACAGGAAGATTGGATACATTTCCTTTCTGTCACTGAAGTACTGAAGGCTTATTGAGACAAGCATTTTACGGACTCGACTCTTTTTCCTCCCTCTAGTCTTACTTTTAAGTATTCCAGCTGCATTTAATAAGCTATCAAATAAGGCTTTCAGCAGGCTTAGCTATAAGATGTCAGATCTTCTCCTTCGTGTGTTATTCAGTAATTTTCAATTTCTCAAATTTGTGCATTAAAAAGAAGATAATGTATTCTTTAGACTAGTCAAAATTTTCAAAAGTCTTCGTTATATGCTATGGGATTTCAACATTTTCTTGTTACCATAGAAATGGGCTTATGAAGGAATGACTCTGTGCGGCATAATCACAAACATTAAATTGGCATATAAACGCATTCCAGCCTAGCAACTTTACTGTCTATGCTAATGATTTTGTTGCTTCTATAGCAGTATCTTACCAGGCTGTAATTCATTCGAAGAACGTAAAACAGTGTCTTTCACTGAACAAGATTTCAGAGAAATGTATTATACCCTGTGTGTCAATTTTCTCTTAGCTAGGTGTGATTTCAGAATTTGATATTGTCATATTAATGAGTTTTGTAAATTAAAGACTAACCCAGGAAAGTATATGCATGTACCTCAGCTGTAATTCATGAGTCTTGCTCATTTGACTTCTGTTTGTACGATATGACTGGTAAATGATATTCATTTTCTTGAATCGCAATCACATTGTCACTTAGCAGAAACCAATTAAAAGTTTGCCTTGGTGAATAAAGATACTTAGTCATTGAATTTACTAAATTTAGTTCCTTCAGACCTTTATTTTCTCCTCTAAAAGAGCTACTATATAACAACATGTAAAATGACATGTAAGCAGTGCTGAACACATTTAGGGAGTTCGATGTGATGAAAATAATATAGTCTTGTCATTGAACTAGCACAAAACAATTTGAGCTAGTCATCTCAGTAGTTTTCAGGAAGCTTGTACTTGTTCATCTGATATAAAGTTCAATTGGGATTCTCAACCCTTCTATTTTAATGGCTCAAAACCTTGATTTTTCCCTCCCTTTAGATTAAGAAAACAGATGTTCTATTCCACTGCCTACCCAAACTGAAGTTAATTAAATTCTTTCTTGAAACTAAAACTAGGAGGAATCTAAAATTAACACCTAGGTTAATTCTTCTGTGTGTCATCTTTCACTGTAATCTTGTTGAACAGACATTGTTCAGAAACTTTTCAGTTAAGTATGGAGAACTAGTTTCATTTGAGCTGATGTCAGTGATGTTAATTTGATTCCTACAAAAGTCAAGTCACTTCCGCAATATACACAGAAGTCACTACATTCGACCTTTCCTGTCCAAACAAATAAAATATCCAGGATCATTTGTCAAAATCATCATGTATGACTGTTGTCCTCACACTCTTAGTTAAAAAGCAAGGTCAAGGCAAGTTAAACTCAGTGATTACTTGTCAATTTTCCTACAAAGCATGTAGCCCATCCCTTTTGAAAACAATTCCTTCTCCCTCATTCTGAACTTCTAGTGAAGTTCAATCCATCCCACAAATGAAATGCTTTAACTTGTGTTTAGCAAATGTACCCCAGGGTAAATTTTACCCAAGGGCACCATAGTGGGAGAACACAAGAACTACAGTAGACCAAACTGTGTACCTCAAAATGAGGAAGTTGTTTTCCCTTTATCTCTATAATTAGTATTGTGATTATATAAGTTTGATGCTTCTAGAGGAAAAATGCTAACATGAAAAATGACAGGGCTGAAAAATGGGGGGAAAGTGGAGTTATAATGACAATGTTTCAGTCATTAAGATGAGCCAATTGGCTTTAGCCAAATTACGTCACATTTTCTTGCAGGGGCAATGGGGAAAAAAAAAAAAAAGACTTTTGGTGTTACAATTAAAAAACACCCCGCAATCTAGAAAGGCTTCAATGCATCATGTTGTACATAATGAAGATAGATAGATAGATAGATAGATAGATAGATAGATAGATAGATAGATAGATAGATAGATAGATAGTGGTAACATAAACGCTTAAAGAAAATAAAATATTTGCATTTTTTGGAATTGTCTTAAGATAGACTTGTCACCTATAAGATTTAAAAGCCTATTCTTTCCTTAATCTTTGGGTTGTTGTTTTTTTTAATTGTCTTCCATAGGGCTTAAACTCCAGGCTTGGATACTGTTTTTAAGTTTTTGTACTCAAGGCTAGTGCTCTGAAAATTGAGCCACAATTCCATTGATGGCATTTTTGGTAGTTAGCTAGTAATAAGAAAGAGTCTCACAGCCTCTCCTGCCTGGTCTGTTTTTGAACAATGATGTTCAGATCTGAGAATTCAGAGTAGCTAGGATTATAGGTGCCTGGCCTAAAAGATACTCTTGGGTTACAAATGTTTTTAAAGTGGCCAAAAGTATAGCTTAGTGATGTGCTAAATCCCAGAAGAAAAAGGAAGAAAAATTTTTTAAAAGATGCCTACCACAATAATTTCATTTCTTCCCTAGTTTTCTTTTTTTTCCTCAAAACTGAAACTGCATATGAAATATCAGTTGCAAATAACATAGTCTTTATTGATTGTGACATACAATTTTATATACATTCACTTATGGGGGGTCGCCATGTTCTTTCTGTCACAATAATAAGAAATATTTCTAGTTTCTAAGATGATTACATTAAAGTAGATGAGAATATTAATGAAATGAAAGAATGGAATTTAAGATATTCTGTTAACAGTCCTTAATTCATTTGAAAGCAAAATTAATCTTAATGGAATAAAATGATGTTTAAAAAATGAACTTTAAAATCTGCAAATAAAGCAAATTCCCTTTCACAATTATATTCCATACATGATCCATAATAATATATTTAAATATAAATATATAAGTATTTTATTCATGTCACTATCGAAGCTCTTTTGCTGAATTACTTAGATATGAATCAATTTCTCTTTTAGCAAACTTTACACCCAATGTCACGTTTTTCACTCATATTTTTATTAAGACTGAAAGTGCAGTTAGAATAAGTTAAGGTCTGGAGGCTGGGAATATGGCCTAGTGGCAAGAGTGCTTGCCTCATAGACATGAAGCCCTGGGTTCGATTCCCCTGCACCACATATATAGAAAATGGCCAGAAGTGGCGCTGTGGCTCAGGTGGCAGAGTGCTAGCCTTGAGCAAAAAGAAGCCAGGGACAGTACTCAGGCCCTGAGTCCAAGGCCCAGGACTGGCAAAAAAAAAAAAAAAAGTAAAAAAAAGAATAAGTTAAGGTCACGTGAACTAATATCTAAATTTCTGTTTAAGTATGTAATAAAATGACAACATGAGCATGAAGCAAGAAAGGGTAAAATTTTCAACAAATGCGAAATGGTCTCTCATACTCTCATAACAGGAAACATGCATGATATGGCTTTAAAAATCCCTCCTAGATTAAAGATAGGCGAACTTTTTTTAAACTCAGTGTTCTTCCATTATCTCTTTAAATCTTGATATCCTTGAGATCACTTTAGCCACTCCCTCCAAAAAAATTTAAGTATGTGCACATCCCACATCAACTATTGGTACTAATGAAGATAGAGTATAATTTAACACTTAAAGGCTTTTGTAGATAGATAGGTCTATTTCACTTTGCAATGATGGGCAAATTAATTCAGTTCTCTAAGGATCCGTGTCTTTATTCATAAAGGGAGCATAATAAATCTGAACTGCTTGGTTGGGAGAAAAAATGAAATAAAATAAAATGAAATATGGTTCAAAGAGTCTTAGCCATATTCCTCAGGTGTAAGTAATGGTGAGAAGCTTCACACCAAACAGTAGCAGCCCAGGGAGACTTGGAACTTGTAGTACTCCCATCACCTTTGTGTCTCAGAGGAACAATAAATAATTATTGCAATAATAATATTGTTTAATTACATTTAATTACATATTTATTAAATGGAATAAATTATTATTCTAGAGGGTATAATCATACTGAAATGTTGGCAATGTGGTTTTCATTTAAAAATTCAAATTTAAATTGGCCTCCTAGATGTTTATTTACCAAATCTCATAATTCTTCCAAATGGTTATAGGAACCAACTACATTTGCTACAAACCCTTCCCCAAAGACAGTTACTACACTCAAGCTCTCAGGTTCAGATGCTCCTATTTTTGAATTCTCAGAAGGAATAAAATAACCATAACTCTAATGTGAATTTAAGGGAATCCTATTTTCTTACTAGATTATTGTAACAAAATTCTTTAGAGAATTTGGAGAAGAATGGTATACATACATGAAATCAAGTGACAGAGCAAGTTCTAAGACAAATACCAAGATGTTGAAATTTGTAAAAAAATTATTTAGGGCACTTCCTGGTGTCTAAATTTGAAGGTATGTATAGTGCAACTACATACTGTAGTACAAGTACAAATTGCTTAGAAAGGTGATTCTTTTTTTAATTAAAAAATTTTATTGTCAAGGTGATTTGCAGAGTGGTTACAGTTACCTATGTAAGATAGTAAGCACATTTCTTGTCAAACGTCACTTCTTTGAGGGTTAGTAACCACTCTAGAGAATTTCTTTAAAACACACACACACACACACACACACACACACACACACACACACAACAAAGCCAAGAGTTGAACCCATGAATATCTTAGTGTATAAATAAAATAGTCTAATAACCAAACTTCAAAATGATTTTTTTTCCAATTTGAACCATCAAGGGTTTCATTGGCCTTGACTTAGGTACAAATTACTTTATTTTCCGTTTGGATTCTGTCCTGTATTGTAAGCAATTAACTTGAATATCTAATCAGGACGAAAAGGATAATAAAAGAAAAGAAGGAGCTATCCTGACACCTGTGTACCTCCCCATGATGAAGCAAAAACACTCTCTAGAGCTAAACACTTCGTACCTCGAAGTGATTTCTTCTTCCTCTACATTATGCAAAGAGAGTTTTCAGCCAGTGAAAAGATTCAGATAACTTACAGAGATAGGATTTACAAATACAAAATTAGAGATAGTTTCGAGATATTTTCAATGCAGCAACTCTTTGATAAGTAAAAATTCTACTAGAGATGTCCTGTTACATATGGCTGATTTTGCAATAAGATGTTTCCATCCTGAACCTCTCTCTCTCTCTCTCTCTATATATATATATGTATAGATATATACATATATATATATATATATATATATGACTACATGTATTAAAATGGATGTTAGGAATTTGAAACATGTCCTGCCTGGTCAGTAGGTATTATTGGGAGGGGAGAATAGAGAAAGGGGGTAAATAGGTTCAAATAGAAAATAGAAAAGGGAAAAGAAAATAGAAAGAGGGTAAATAGGTTCAAATACTACACGTGTGGAAATATAACAGTAAAATCCCACCCCATGTATAACTTAGGTAAGCCAACATAAAACTTTATATACATGTATGAAAATGGATCAATAATACTTTTTGAGACTGATTTGGAAAAAGGAACAGAAGAAGAAGGAGAATAAGGAAGGCAATGATTCTGATCAAGATTAATCACACACATAAATGGATATATTAAAATGAAACCTCCTTGTGCAACTAGGTGATGCTAAATTAAAAAAAGGACTCATAAGACTCTCTCTAATAGGTACTCCAAGTAATGGAAAAAACAGAAGGAAAAATTAGGTAAGAAATAGTATTTCCCACAACTGATGTTTATTTACCATACTAAAAAGTACCCTATGCAGCTAAATATCCCCAATGAGTGTAGAAAACATAAAATTACAAAACACTGGGTTAGAAAAACATACAGAGAAAAATATAAAACACTATATAAAAAGGACCAAGGTACAATATACCTTAATGATTCCCAGTACCAATAGTGGGAATATATATATATACATATATATATATATATATGTATATATATATATATATATATATATATATTTTTGGCCAGTCTTGTGGCTTGGACTCAGGGCCTGAGCACTGTCCCTGGCTTCTTTTTGCTCAAGGCTAGCACCCTACCACTTGAACCACAGCGCCACTTCTGGCCATTTTCTATATATGTGGTGCTGGGGAATTGAACCCAGGGCCTCATGTATACAAGACAAACACTCTTGCCACTAGGCCATATCCCCAGCCCCAAGGGAAAATATTTTTGAAACTGTAATTTATAGTCAATCACACAACAAAGGAAGTATAATAGTCCATTGAAGATATCATCCAATTTGCTGGATTTGCTTTCCTCATACCTTTTCCTGTAATCCAGTGGAAAAATCTCCATAAAATGGAATAAAAACACAGGAAGGGAGGAAAGTATGAAATACAAGCAATAGAAACAATACAAGAAAATGAAATGAAAGAAATATTCTGTTGTAAGGAATACTGAGCACAGCAGTTAGCCTCACAATTTGGAACACATAGATAGCACACAGGAGGCTAGCATTGCTGCAGGCACATCATACCCTGTGAACAAACACCCTGGAATGGAGAAACACAAGGTGTGATGTGCTTGTAAGTAAACTAAAGGCGCTGTGGGTCGATGTCCCTTTGTTAAAAACAACAAGAAAAAAAAAAAACAAGTAATAATTCAGCTGAATAGCTGAAAGAACTAAAGGCAGTTCCTCAAAGAAGCAAACCTTGGTGTGGGCCAGGAGGAAATGCATTCATTCTAAGCCATATTTAATACAATTATTTAACTTGTTAAAAAATAATAGATATTACCATTACCTTGGTAAGAATACATTTGGAAAACATGAAAGTCAAGCATTAAATACCAACTGTTCCTGTTTTGATTGCAGATTCTAAAGCTCTATCTTAATCTCTTGATTTTTCTTCATTATGTGATCTATGACATGGTACAAATTTGATCTAGTAGAGGAGTTATAATGAAGAAGCTATTTTTCTCAAATTCTAAAAGCATCTTTTTTATCTTTGACAATTTCTTTTAGAAAATAAAAATTAAAAATAAATAGGGCTGATTACAGTCTATTAAGAACAGGTGGGTAATGTTTCCATCAAGAAGTGGACCAAACAGATCTAACTTTTTTTCCATTTTTATGCCCATCATCTGCACTGGATATGAAAACAGGCAAATGTACCTACACATTATATATATATACTGCAAAAATAAACATTCCTAGACTTCAAGTTTAAAAGGAAAGTTTTATTTTCCTAATAGGGACAATAGACAAATGACAAAGCAATCTTCACAGTTCTTAATGAGATCCCAAGGTAGTCATGATGCTCAAAAGCAAGAAAGTTGAATAGCTGAATTTAAACTACCTACTTTTTCTTAGAACCTTCCAGTTATTGTCGTTGTTGTTGTTGTTTCAAAGAAAGAGTATGATGTACAGAACACTGGACAACAGAGGAATAATGCATTTTCACATTCTTGGGAACATCAAGATTTATTATCAGGAGTTCAGCACTGATTAATGATATCACAATGAATACCAAAAGGGAGTAAGGAGAGATTTGTCACTTATTATGAAGTGTAGTCACATTTGTTTTAGTTTCTTGCTGAGAATCCAAGGAACCAAAGTCATTACTTTTTGAATGAAATATTGGATGCTAGATATTAATAATAGGGCATCTGGAGATCCCCAGTTCCCTTGGATTATCATCTATGCATACAATTTGGGAAGGATATTGCGTGAATTATTTAGGGCTTTAGAATTCTTGAGTGCAATCGTATTGCCTAGGGCAAGACACTGGCACCTTCAGGCCACAAGGTAATTGTGCAATTGACAAAGTTTCTCAGCTATAACCTGAATTCCTCTTCATCCCAGAATTATTTTACTCCCAGCTGTCAGCAAGCCAAGGAGAAACGTTGTGATGAATATCTATTATTTATATTATTTTCTGTCTTCTATGTGATTCATTCTGATGTAGTTAAACACACACTTAAATTTCATCAATTAATTTTGTCTACCAGCATGCTTTACTCTGGTCAAGTATGTGAACTTGAATCAGTCACAGATAAGGGAAGGTTATGAATACTGCAAGCAGGTAAATTTACTGGAGGCTGGTTGCTTTCCTCAGATAGCTGGGAGTAATGTCAGTTTCATTTTAGGTGCCTGGTATCTACTGCTTTGTTTGAAAAGAAATTTAAATGAAAAGAAATTAAATGATGGAACTGCTTCTAATTCACACCTCTCACTTGTTTCCTAAGTGTTCATTTGTTTCTAGTGTCTGTCTTTGTGACTTTATAAATTTACAGTGTGCTACAGTTCTCTTACACACATATTGCCGATGCATAGATAAACACTCATACACAAACACAAGCAAACAGAATCATACCCATACAGATACTAGTATTAACCAGATTTCCTGGAATCTGTTTCAGTATGTTATTTTTTTAGGCCTACCCAGTAATACATCAAATCCCTGCATAAATGTAATGACTTGCTTGTGTAAGTACAATGCAAAATCCTATGGGTAAAATATTACATTAGGGGTGGACATAACAAACTTCTTCCAACAAAATAGCTCTACATAGGAACGGTGGAGAAATAGAATCATAACATTTAATACACATAAGTGAAAGTGACTGAGTAACTTGAGAGGATGGGCGGAGTTGGGATGGATGGGAGGGAGGAATCATGGAAGGAGTGACACTGATCAAGATGAATTATACTTAAATTGACATGTTGAACTGAAGCCCATTACTACAGCTACTTAATGACAATAAACATAGCTATAGCCAATTAGCCCATAAATATGTATATATATGTATATATATACATATATAATGACAAAGTCTTTAAACGGCTTACAGTATGATATAATGTCTCCAAAAAAAAAACAAGAAAAAAATTACCTATTGATCAGAACCAGCAGAATTATCTATAAGACACCATGACACTAAATATTAGCTGCTAATAAATACTGAGACCTAGGTGATTTCTTCAACCTTTGTTGTCTTATTAATTGCTCTGTCAATACTGAAAAAGCTATTGCTCTTCCATTGTAAAGAAATCACTTAGTGTGCGACTGGACTTAAGGCAGAAGTTGACATTCACTGTGTCCCTAAGATCCCACTGCCCTGTCCATTTAGTCCCAGAAATCTCCTTATGTTGAGTTAAATCTACTGCTGCCAACTTTCATTCCCAGTGGTAACCCAGATATTTGCACTGGATCATCTTCACTCCAGACCTTCTGATTACATTTGACAGTGAACTGGGACTCAGTGTTTATATCTGCCTCTCCTGTCTTCTTGCTACTTTTTTTTTTGACACACTATCCTCTCTTTCATGTTGATTTTGGTCACAGAATAGGAAACACACACACACACACAGAGAGAGACATAGACACACAGACACACACACACACACACACACATATCGCTTTGTTTCCTTATTTAAAAAATTGTGGAGAGAAGGGATGAAGCCTAGTCATTTGCCAGGACAAATCCAGTTTTGCAAGGGCCATCCTCTAGGATGGAGTTGATTAGTAGGTATCTCCCACACTAGTTGCTGTGAATCACTAACTAGGTAATGAAAGAGATGCCTCATGAAAGAATCATGGTTACAGAAGAGAAGAGGTAACACTCCATATGGTAAGATGTGAAGGTCACCATAAATTTATGAGAGAGCTAATACCCACAGAAAAGTAACTCATGAAATATCATGACCTGGGAGAGTCTTACCTTTAATCTAGCCAAGCTGACCACCAGACAGTTCAATTCCTACTAATGTTCCCTGACAATAGTTGTTCATCACCTTCTTTAAAATATCCCAGAACTTTTCAGATACTGAAAATCAAATACAGTGGATTTAAGATTAATAAACAATATGGAAGGATGAACAATAAATTAAAATAGATCTTGAGCAAATAGCTTAAGGTAGAATAACAAGGGAATGTACAAGCATCTGAGAAAGTTCTTCTTTTCTGAATATTCTAGTGAGTTTGACCATCAGTGGGAAACAAGTCTCACCTCTGTTCCTTCATTCTATATGTATTTGTATTGTGTATTTTGAAGGATTTGGAGATACAGATGTAATCAATGAATATACTCTTTCCAGAAAAGAGCTTGGAGTCTAACAGAGGTAAATACTGCATTTACACACACACACACACACACGCACGCACACACACACACACCAGGTATTATGAGTGACAGTGCTAAGGTACTGCAGTGAGAGGAAAAGTGCTCTTCGTTGGGATGAGGACACAGATGGTGAATAATTGAACGGCAGCATTTGAGAAGGACTTTGTTACAGGGTTAAACATCGATCAGATGGATGGGAGCTGGTAGAATCCCAATGCATAAAATCTACGATGTGATTATTGAGTAGTGAGAAACCAAATATAACTATTTTTGCAGACACTTAGGGAAAAAGTCAGAGACAATACAGTAAAAGAAGCAGTAACTCCATTCAACCTAATCAAGAAAAGAATATTCTACTGCTCACTGAGGTTTGAAGGTTGTAAGTTTAAAAAAAGCAGTATAAGACACTTAAAAGATTTTAAAGCATGTATTATGGACAGGATATTTGCGTTTCTCAGAGCAATGCTTTATCAGATAATCGGAAAAAAAGATAGCAATGAAAATATACATTTTTATTTATTTTTATTGTCAAGGTGATGTACGGAGGGGTTACAGTTACATACATAAGGTAGTGAGTACATTTCTTTTCAAACTTATTACCTCCTCCCTCATTTTTCTCCCGCCTTCCCTCCTTCCCAATCCCCATTCCAAGGTGTAGAGTTGGTTTACCACATATTTTCTTGTAAATATTGCTGCTGCATTGGTTTTACTTTTACCCTTTGTCTCACCATTTTGATGTTCCCCCTCCCTTCTCTAATTCAGACAAACATATATACAATATCCAGGGTAACAAAATCAAATACAGTGACAACTGAGGGAAGATTTTTTTAAGACACAATTCCACATAGTAGGTTAAAAATAACAATGATAAATTGCTTGCATTTAGCACAAATCTATGGATCTGATGGTAGCATTTCACCACTTTCTTTCTTAAACTCTATGTATAAACTATAACATATCATTTCTACTTTTCCTTTAAGTGTGAAAATACTTTAAAAGGTTATTCAAAAGCAAATCTTTACATTCTACTATTTTTTTCTTCCAACATTAAATATATGACATGTTCATACCAAAATTGACAGCACACCACAATTTTTGCAACTCACCTTCATCTAATGAGTTATTGTAGAAACACTGTTCTTTTCATTCTCATATTACATTAACTCAGAGATTAACAACTAAATTACCTCATTATGAAAGTTTTTCTAAAAACCTAATTGTAATAATTACGTTTTGCACCAGTGGCTCTGGCTTACAATCTTAGAGACTCAGGAAGCTGAGATCTGAGGACTGAGTCACAGGCAGCACAAGAAGATAGATAGGAGAGACTCTCCTCTCCAAGGAGATGAGAGCAAAAACCAGGAAGTGAGGGTGTGGCTCAAGTGCTAGACTGCTAGACTTGAGCAGAGAAAGTCTATAGAGGGTAAAATATCCTGAGCTCATGCACCAGTGCTCCCCACAAATAATAATAACAGTCATAATAATAACACAATGAATTAGGCAGTAAGATATGTTAAGTATACAGGCCAAAAATAATGGAATTGGTCCAAATTACCTCAGAGTGAAGTAATCTAGTAGCATGCCAGCCCTGTTGTTCAGCCTCTCCTAGCATAGAGCAGTGTATTCTGTGAAGATAAAGGAGAGTACTCTCTAAGGAGAGTGGAGAAGCATAATAAAATTCATGTTTTATCTTCCTCTGTGAGCACATGTGAAACTATCTTTTCCTATTGTTTCTTTGCATTTTCCTTCCAATGAGAAGAAATAGTACTTTCAAGTATTTCTTACTACAACAATTTTTCAGAACATCTGGAACTCTTTCTTTAGATTTGGGGTGTTAAAAGCATCATACATGAGGGCAGTTGGAAGAGTTTGCATCCAAAAACATTCCAAATCAAGTAAAATTGATATTTTACTTACCTGTTTTTCCTAAGAAGCATTTATGTAAGATGTGAGGCAAGGTTATCTGACCTTAGTTAAGATGGAGACCAGAGGCAATAATTCCAGCCATGCTGCAAAAAGGCTTTGCCCACTCAGAGACGGAAGTATCATGGAAGTCAAATTTGCATTTCAGAGCATGAAAAGCAGATCAAGAAGGGATAAACTCTACAAAGGCCACAAATTCTACATTGTCCATGTCTAACTTTAACATAGGTATTGAATATCCTAAAAAATTATTTTTCTATCTATTCACTGCACTCGTTTGAGTTGTAGTTAGATATTACGTAATATTTTGTAGAACTAAAAATAATGGTATATATACTTTGTGAGTGCCTGACAGCTATTAGGCTTGAACTCAGGCCTGGGTGCTGTTCTTGATACATTTTTATTTCAAGGCTAGTACTCTCCTATTTGAGCCACCCTTCCACTTACATCTTTTTGGTAGTTAATTGGAGATAAGTGTCTCATGGACTTTGCTGCACCAGCTAGCATTGAATCATGATCCTCAGATCTCAGCCCCCTGGTAGACAGTATTACAAGCATGCATCCAGCTCATATACACATTTTAAACTAAAATATATGGAGCATAGACATTTATAACACATTAGGGAGTGGGGTTTTATGTTTGTATATTTGTTTGGGGTTTGGTTTTGTTGAGACATGGTTTCTGAAGGTAACTCATGCTTTCCTGAAATGGTAATTCTCATTTTTCTACCTCTCTCGTGCTTGGACTATAGGTGTATAACACTGTGCTGATTTTTTTTTATTTGATGCAAATACACACAGAGCTTATGACTGTGAAGCTATTATGTAATGCTATATTTGGAAAATTATGGTATGTGTGTCTAAGAAAATATCTTTCACTTGAAGTATTCTATGTTTATGTTCTCATCAAGCAATTTGAGTAAATATATTGAACATTTAATTTCCACAGAAATTGTTCTCTTTTAAAAAAATCTTAAGAATGGATATGATTTTCATTAACATATTAATTTATAAAGTAATTATGCAATCATCTGACATGGACCTTCTCATGTTTTATAATTGGATAAGGGGATCTACATCATGAAAAAAATGATTAAATTTCATGCTCCGAGCCAAAAGTGTCATTGATTTTGGAGAGAATTAACTTGCTATGATTTTTAAAGAATACTAATAAAATTCTACTTAGTTTTCATAAGCAGGAGTATTTTAATTAATTTTTAAAAGGTTACCACAGTCAGCCTAGTGAAAGCTTTAAGATATGAGCTAAATCTAATCTTGACAGCGTAGTTTTAAGTTCCTCCTGGATACAGCCTGGCATTTTTTTTTTTTTAGAGAATCCCTAAGCTAGTCAGTAGTAGATACAGATAACCATTAGGGTACACCAATGAGCAATGGATAACCTAGGTGAAAGCAAATGAACATTAACTTTGCTCCATCAAATGAAGATCTTTCAAAGTAAGCAAAACTTAATCAACTTTTCTGTTTATCACAGATACATGAAACTTTGTGACAGCTTCTAAAAACAACCAAGGTAACATTTCCCAATTATGGAAATTTTAGTTCATATAAAAGGAAATGAAGCACCTAACCATGGCAAATTTTTTAGTAAAATGAGAAATTAGATTGCCAAGAATAAAAGATGCTTTTGGTTTCTAGTAGGAGCCAAGATATAAAGATAGAAGATGTTTGCTGTCCTTGGATGCCAGATGTTTAAAACTTATGTGGTTTGTCAAGTATCACAGGACCATCCCATAGTATACAGTAATACTTGATTTTATCAGTGGTTTATGAGGTCTCCAAGAAGATGTAAAGTGAAAATGAAGTAGAAATGAAAGGGAAAGTTGTACAAAGAGTCTATTGCTCAAAGAGAAACATTATGTGGGAAATGTAGGAAAGAGAAGAGTTTGACTGCCAAGACAACAAATAAAGCCAAATATTCAGAGAATAACAACAAAGAAACAGTGTTGGCTCTGGCATTAAGTATCTTGCCAGTAAATTTAATGAGAGAATTTCAGGAAAGTCATGATGTTAAAGCTAAATAAACTGTAATTTAACATAAGAACACAGAGTTTTGAAGAGAAGTTGAATGTTAAATTTAAATCCAAAATTTTGGCAATAGTTGGGAAGGAAATGAAAATCTTTTATATTTACAGGTTGTAGGGAGAAAGAGAGTTTTGACTTTGAGGAAGAAATGAATTACAACCCTTTTTTAAAAAAAAAGGGGGGGAAGGGCCACATATTTACTATGAAAGGAATTAAGGCAGAAGAAAATAAATTGAATGTACTTGTAAGTAAAAAAGAGAAAAAAAAATCAGAAAACTAATGAGAACACCATGGCCACTTGTAGAATTGGAAAGTTCTTGGAAGGATGATTATCTAATTTGATTGGGGTTGGTTGGAATGAGATTATAAATTTAAAACAGCCAGCACTGGTGGCTCACACCTGTAATCCTAGCTACTCAGAATGCTGAGATGTGGGGATTATGGCTTGAAGTCAGCCTGGGCAGCAAAGGAGTCTGTGAGACACCTTAGCTCCAATAAGCCAGACAAAAGCAGGAGGTAGAAGCATGGCTCAGTGCTGGCTTTGAATGGACAAAGTTAGCACAGTGTCCCTGAGTTCAAATAGCAGGACTAATACACACACACACACACACACACACACACACACACACACACACACACAAAGGTAATATGAAATTGTAAAACAGTGTTACTGGGAAGCTACCAGATGAAGAAAGGCTTAGGTATTTTTATTTTGGAGTGAATTGAAAAGTACATTAGAAACTAAAGCCAGTCAAAGCACCATAATCTACAGGTATTGTATAGCCCAGAAGCATAAAAGCCTGGGAAAATTGGTCAGACTTTGACCTACTTACTGCAGATGAAACTGTGGGCTAAAGGTACAGGCAAGCTAGAGTGTTAATGTCATAGAAAGGTAACCACGGAAAATTCTGGCAGAACAGGGATTCAAGTAGACTCACAGGAGATAATGGGGGAGCGGAGTGAGCAGTTAGGTAATTTCACTGGTGATCTCTGAGAGCAGAGTGCGGTCAATGAGTATGGAAGAAGATTGGAAATGAAGAATGCAGTAATATCACATTGCCAAAGGGATGGTTGCCTTTTCTTCATAATAATCTCCCAGGAGGCTCATAAACTCTAAAAAATGGACACAATAATTGGGAAATGTACGAAAGGATAAAACAATTGCTTACTATCACCTCAAGTCTTATTGTTAAGTTTTTAGGGCATCAGAAGTAGCCATAACCTCAGGAAGAAGAGAAACATGTTTGCTACCTTTCAAGTAGCAGCAAGTAGATCACAGCCCATTAAAATTAACTATACGTTGAAGGTAAGATTAATAAGCTCACTGATCTCTTTGTCTAGTCTGTTCTCTAAACATAAATCACGATGCCTAGAAACAGCACTAACTTTCTTGGGATCCTAGAAAGTCACTTTTTTGGTATGTTCACATTAATTTAGAAAATATCTATTGAATTCTCCCTACATGTACGTAAGATAGGGGTAGTGGGAAGAAAGCGAAGAGAACAAAAAGGCACTAAAGAGCTCTAAAGCAAGGAATTTTCCAAAGAAAAACACTAATACTTTATATGACTGAAAAATACTAGAGAAATTCTAGCTTCCATCATAGTTAGATCCAGAAGTGCAAATGATATTATCAGTATTCCACTGTTTATCTACGTCTGGAAAAGTCTTCAGTATTTTTCTTTCTCTGAGTGCTTTTTTGTGCAGAAAGGAAGATGACAAATAATTCTAGATAAAAATTCATTTCATTTTGATTCTCAACAACAGTTACAAGGCAAGTTTTATATGTAAATGTTGGTGCAATTGCCTAGTTTAGATTTCTGTAATTTATTGCTATACTTCAGTTTCCCAAATCCTTTAAATTCAGCTAAACATATTTCATTTTTCAAACGTTTGTCATTTCTTTATGAAGAAATATTTTAGAATCTTTTTGATAGATTTTTGAAACATACCACACACACACATTGTTCCCTGTAGTCACCCTACTTTGTAACAGAATACCACAACTTCCTGCTTCTATCTAATGGTAACTTAGTATTCATGGATCAAACAAACTTCTCCTTTCCTCCTGTCAAATCTTCTCACCTCTGGTAAACACTATTCATTCAGTTTTCAGCTTCTGAGAGCAACATTTTTAGATTCACAAATGAATGAAATCATAGAGTGAATCAAAATTCATTATTCACTACAGCATAAGTGCTGGGAAATATGTTAATTTAGTTATGACAATCACTACACATCATGAAGTACATCTTGTATGGATGTGAAACTATTAAACTGAGAAGTATACTATATGTTTCATTTCTGAATACTATTTAGTTCATCATACTTGGGATTTGTCTCTGGAGCTTATACTGTAAGGATAAAGGAAAATGTATACATATATGTATGCTAATAGGTCAAATGTAAGTGAATCTTTATCCTTTCCTAGCAAAAATACAATGAATAATGCCCTTACACTGAACCTTAATTGGCAAATTCTTTTTAAAGATACAAACTCAGATATTAAAAGAGACTGCTTTATCTATCTTACTTTGTTTTACTTTGTGTAAGTGGAGGGAGGGGGTTAGCCCTCTACCACTTGAGTTGCAGCCCCACTTCTGGTGTGTGTGTGTGTGTGTGTGTGTGTGTGTGTGTGTGTGTGTGTGTGTGTGTGTGTGTGTTTAACTGAAGACAAGAGTATCGCAGACTTTCCTCAGCCTTCTGATTAGCTAGGATTACAGGCACCAACCAATGGCAAACTTCAGCCACTTGAAATGGAACAGGGGAAATATGTATATGAGAATGCGTACTTGTGGTTAACTTGGATCTTATAGACAAAATGTCTGAATTTATGACTATAGTTTTTTAAACGTTTGATTAATTTAAAAAAAGAGGAGGAAGGAAGAGAAAGGAAGCCACTTTGTAAGAGGTTAATAACCCAATGATCAATTTAAGAATTTTATTACAGACAAACATGACCCCAGACCCCTGGCTTCATAAAATTTATAGTCTTTTCAAGTGAAATACAACACTTCTTGTTTCACTTGGCTAAATGAAACCCTTTTTGTGTCCAGTTCAAAAATGGGAATTTGTAGTACTTAGCACTGCTATTGCATTTCACAGGAAAGGATGCTTACATGAAGGACCATGCTTCCATTGGCCACTTGAATACTGAATAGGTGAGCTGGTAGATCCCTATCATCTACAAACATGAGTCGTATGCAGCTCTGAGGAAGGCCCTGTGTGTCTATTGAGGCTCCTAGTAATTACCCAGAGCCCCTGCCTACACTGCCAATGCACGGATGACACAGTGGATGCCAAAACTGTATTTCTTTTCCTCATTCTCAATGCTTTCTAAAATTTTTGAGTGTTATTATAATACCAGTGGGTTACAGTTACACACACATGAACCCCAACGCTTTGTTACCGTCCTGAGAGCATCCTATCTTCCCGTGTTCATTGAGTTTGTAGTTTCTGCTCTTCCAGAAGCTACGCGCTCCTGACTTCCCTGGCTCTTACCTCCTTTTCAGGTGTCATCCTCCATTCCTTGCCACAAGCAAACTAAGAAGCACACCTGGATTGCACTCTATGCACAGATCCAGTTTAACTTTCCTCCTATAGAGCCATTGAGACTTAAAAGAAAAAATTCCACTTCTTTAAAAAAAAAAAACACTAAACCTTTTCCTTTGAGCTCCATACATATCCCTCTAGAAAACCTCAAAATTAAGATGCAATTTCTGTTGGAGATGAGGAGGAAAAATAACAAAGGGAGAAGACAAAGGGGCTAGGTAAAAACTGTGGTAAGAAAAGGGAAGAGAAGCAGATTGAGTATCTGTTAATGTCTTCCTCTATGTTGGTTGAAATAGGGACTTTTCTATTCACATAAAACTGGCTACATTTGCTTCTATTTTTTACTTTTATTACAAATATTAAGTTAATGACCTGTACATTTCTTGGAGGTCATGTGATTTCTACTTGCAAGAAAACTTTTTAACCTTGCAAGAATTAGAACTTTATCAATTGAGTTTATTTTGTCCTCTAGCAGAGAAAAGAACGCATTACAACAACAGACCTCTTGAGTCTCATTTTCAAACTAATGCATTCCAAAATGCATTCAATTTCTAACAAAGAGCAAAGGATAAACAATTAAGCATTGCATGTAACAGAACTCTTACCCACCTGCCAACAATTAAACACAGTAATTAAAATTTGTAAGAGAACACACATAAACGTATCCACAGATACAGTCATACCACGGTCAAAGGGGAGAAATCTTTCCTAATAAGTTCTTTTCCCATTTCCCAGGTTGCTGTCTTGACATTAAACAGACACAAGATTCTGTCAACTCTGTTTCCCTTTCTTTAAAAAGGAAGAAAGTCCCCTCTGTGTCCCCTGGGAAGACTATTATATTCAGATGAATGTATTTTGTTATTTAGTTTAATAAATATAGTGTTCAGAACAGATGTTAAAGCTTGAAATTGTCCAGAGAAAGGAACAGCTCAGGTGACAATAATGCAGGCTTCCTGCCTGCTAAGCTTTCTTCTTTGTCTTTGGAAGAGTTACTTTTATATGGGGAAAGGTATTAGCGTATTTATAGCCATTCAAGTCCTCACCATTGGGTTGAAGCTGGCAAGCAGGGTGTTAATTAATACCAGTAGTGGTGGTGGTGAAGGTGGTTTTATGACTCTGGCAGCCTGCCAGTCAACTGGACCAAGAGGAACAGAACATTAACTGAAGCACTGCAAATCTAGTCATGTACCAAGTAAGGGATGAATGCAAGGATGAGCTTAAAAAGATGGTGGATTTTCTCAAATCACAGACTGATTTTTCTATGGTTGTGCTCATCTGTGGAATTTCTAAAGTGCTAGCTACTTATATCACCACGATCCAAGAGAAAATAATTGAAATACACCTGTGAATAATGCAACAATTCTGATAATTTGGTCATAGTGAATCTGTGTCCTGTGATAATGACCATTTATGGGAAAACAAATCTCAATGTGAACAACCTTCCTGATATTCTTCTGCAAACTAGAAAACAGTAGAACAGGAATATCTGATCACATGATTATTCTGAGTGTCTAGCAATACTATAATTTGTCATGTACTCATGAAAGTTTTGTAATGTTTCTTTAGTTAAACTAGTCATAAATCATAAATATATTTATATGGTCAATATATATTGTCAATTATTTGTGGTCCATAGTTTTCTATGATAAAGAAAATGTAGAATAAATACAAGAAGGAAAATTGAATATGTGATTAGAAAAGTTGCATTTTTGAGCTGGGAGTATTAGAACACAGACTCTTAACTCTGACTGGAGGCCAAACCTAGCTCTTGTTGCATGGAATTGCCCTGAGTTTAAATTGTTTCCCTCTCTAATACCTTCTGATATGATGGCCAGGAACATCAAATGAGACACTAAGTGTGAACCAGTCCATAGAATTCCTTATGCATAATTGCTCACTGAATAGATAGTATTTGTTTAAACTATCAACTACACTAAGAAAGTAAGAATCCTTTCTCCATTGTTTAAACCATTCAAGTGGAAAATCTCAATTTTATCTCTCATATTTGAGAATTAAAGGCAATTGTAAATGTTGAAGTACACAAGCTGGTTGAAAACAAGTTACATAGATATTACTACTAGGAAAATGTTTCTCATTTTAAGTTGAAAAATAAATTGCACAGGCAGGCCATCTTCAAGTAATTTTCATTGTCATCTTCATTCACTTCACATGTATTTGTTTATCCATGCTATATTTCACAAAATCCACAGTTACTCACCAAAATAATATACATGCATCTGTATATATGCATATATATATATATATAGAGAGAGAGAGAGAGAGAGAGAGAGAGAGAGAGAGGACACCGAGGCTGATGGTTTGAATAAACTGCTCAAATATAAAGACAAAATAATGTTTTAAACTCAGATAGATAGATAGACATATAGATTATTAGATAATCCTAGCAAGTATATATTATAAAACATCCAACAAATTTATATTATGTGAAAATAAAATTTAAAAACTGGTCATAAACTGACGGCTGATACATATAATCCTAGCTACTTAGGAGTCTGAGCTAAGGTGGATTGTGGTTTAAAGTGAATCTAGGCAGAAAAGTTCAATAGACAATACCCCAAACACACAAACAAAACAGCCAAAATGAAGGCCGCAGCATGGCTTAATTTGTAGAGCACAAGCCTGTAATCAAGAGACCCTGAGTTCAAACCCTAATACTACCAAGAAAGAAAGAAGTAAGTGGAACAATCATTAAAATGGCAAGGTTGGGAAATCTATTCATTCAATAGGTGTTAACTGGGTTCATGGCAAACACTGTGTTGTGTACTGTTCATAGAGAAAAAATAGTGAACTCTTAACTAGATTAAAGTTGTGAGCAAAACACAAAAACTATCCCCAAAAAACATTTTAATACAGGACAAGATTAGGGTAAAAGATTATACTATTGAGATTTTTAATCTTTGAAGTTATCAAATACCATATTTAGAATCTATAGATCATATTGTAAACAAAGTTCCATCTCAGAAAGGCAATTTGCAATCTTAGTTTTGAATCACAAGCCAATGAAGCCTACAAAATTTCTGCACAAAATATGTTTAGAAATGTTCATGAATTGGTCAAAAACACAAGTAATTTGTAGCTCGTTTTTTGGTTTATTAGATTTCCTCTAACAACAGCGTTTCTTAGGAATTTCTCTAACCTAAGCTACAGGAACATACATTTCCTTCTTATACTTGCTTATGTCCTTTAACTTGGACATTGAAAAATCTGTGTAAAATCCCTGCTTTGACAATTTATTTTGTGAGTACTCAATATTAGGTTAATGTGTAGTCTATGTGATTGGAAAATTAAATTGTGAAGCCAGTTTGTTTCAGTCAAAGATCCAGCTAGGAGATTGTTCTCAAACCCATAAGAGTATTAAAATTACCCACTAAGATTATTAAACCTAAGTGTCTCTATTGTCTATTTTAAGATCATCTAAGTCTGAGACTAAGCATTGCCATCTGAGTATTTTAAGCCAATGGATAATAATGACACACATCTAGGATTGAGAATCTCTGCAAAAGAATCAATGGAGACAGTTAAGAGTTTCTTTCCCGTGTAGTATGTTCAAAGAAACAATTAACACATATAGAAAAACTGGCGGGCCTCTATTGAACAGTAGCATTCACGTGTTGGCTGAAGACATGTGGTTGTAGACATGAACTTGTCTAGTCTATGTAAATGAAGCCAAATTATTTTGTAGGATCGTCCATACACTGTTGCATCTATCACACCCACCTGCATAGACAGCTTAATGATGCAGTACTTTGCATAAAGAGAATATCCTAATGTTATTAAACAATGATCATGTTTATGATGAGAGGGTATAACACACTGATTAGAATTCATATGATTAAATTACTTGCTTTTCCAGAGAACCAGCCCAAGATTTGTGTTCATTAAATGCCCAGGAACTTAATGCCATTAATAGTTTTTGAGTTTACAGTAGTCAATCCGATGTCTTGGTATGTTTCTCTATTTCTCTTCTCAATCTAGAAATATGCATACTTTGCTTCCCTGTGTGCAATGAAAACATCAACAAAAGCATATCATGAAAGACAGTATGTAATTTTCCATGAATATTATTATATATGTAGAGTGTCACTGCAGTGAATGTTAACAGAATCATCTGAGGTCCTACACAATGAAGACAAAACAAAAGACAAATTCTCAGTAAGACTCGCCTGAGCTAGGAGAGGTGACCTGTGACTCTAACACAATTAAGTGTTTTACTGTCATTAGCCAAATGACTTTAAGAGGGAATAGTGAGATCAATTAAACTATTTGGTCCAATCCCAAGGGAAGGTGAATAAATTCTCTTAAAAATCAAGTACTTGAAAATTAGGTGCTTGAAAGCTGACTTATTTATTTAAGGCTGTATTTGCAAAGAAGAGGTTATTTTCAAATGATATTCGTGTTTGTTTTGTGCCATTGTCAGGCTTTTTGTAAAAGCCACGTGAAAATATGTTTCAGTAAGCATCATATCAGTAATGTCATAGCTCTTCTGAGTATTTATATGACAGGCAACTGAACTAAACAGTTGACAAGACATTTCCTCATTTGATTGATATAACCACACTGTGACATGCTATTTTCAACCCCATTATACAGTTGAGGAAATTGAGACTTAATTTATTATGATATCAGATGGCCTAAGACTGGTATTTAAACCAGTGTGTACATAACTAGTGCTATAAACTAAACTTTACCTCTGAACATCACTCAGGATAGTAAGTGTGCAACAAAGAATGTTCCCAGTTTATCAAGGAAGAAAATAAAATGCACATCAAAAACAGTTATAAGTAAAATCAAAGAAATTTACTATCTTTGCAAATTAAAATGTGCTTCCCAAGCAATGTAAACACTAAAGCTCTCATTATTTTAAAGCCAAATAATAGCAGCAAATATTGATGGTTTCAATTATATTCATTATATTCTTCATTATATAGTCACCTAGCATGCCAGCATAATGTAAGAATATTATAAACCTATTTGTAAACAGCTAGTTAAAACTCAGGTACATATTGCCTGCGCCAGCCTCAAGTCTATGATCCTCCTACCTATATCTCTTGCACACCTGTGATTACATACCACCATGACTGGTCATATGAATATTATTGACACTTCTCCTTTGAAATGATGAAGGCTAATCTTGAATATGAGATGGACTTCTAACAAATTAAATGGCATTATCAATTAACCAATGGAAACAACAGACACGACAAGGGCTGGGAATGTGGCTTAGTGGTAGAGTGCTTGCCTAGCAGACATGACATTGTCTTATTGAATTCAGGGTTCTTAATAAATTACTGTAGGGTGGTGGCTTCAACAAGAAACATTTATTTCTCATAGCTCTTGAGGCTTGAAAGTCAGTGATCAGAATACAGGATGGTCAGATTCTGGTGAGGTTCCTCATACAACCTGCAGAATGCTGATTTCTCCTTGTGTATTTCTGTTAGAGGAAAAAAGCCAGACTACTTTCTCCATCTTCTAGAAGACCATCAATCCTTAATAGAGGCTACAACGTCAGTATCTAAAATTATCCCAAATAGTACTCTTCCATGTATTAAAGCATAAGAATATGACATTGTAAGGGGGTTAGAGTAGCAATGTGTGAATTATGAAGTACGTAAAATCATTAGAAATATTGAAATTTCTTTTGTCACTTTCTGTCACCCTATACTAATATCAACTCAAAATGGAGCAAGATCTCAATGTAAAACTGTAACCAAGAAATTGCCTCAGAAAAGAGTAGAATAAATGTTGAAACTTTTTGACACAGGCATGAACTTTCTGAGTAATTTTCTAAGTATTCAGCAAGTTAAAGTAATAATTGACAAATGAGATTAAATCAAACTATAATTTTCTGTGCAGCAAAAGACAGTTATCAAGCTGAAAATCTGTTTAATTATTATTGAATTCCAAGTGTCTTCTGACTAGAACCCTGCTGACTATGCATTCCAAACAAATCCCTTATATCCTAAGTCCTTTCCTTCTTTGTCTACAAATAATTCTTTGGATTTTTTTAAATCTTCAAGTATGTTTAAGAAAATACGGCAACACACAAAATGCTTGTTTTCCATTTGACATTTTAATTATATATTAATATACCTTAATAAATATAAATAGATCATATTAAATTTGGTTTACAGAGGAAATGTACTGATTTCTCAATGCATATAAATGTTTAGAGATTAACCACTCATTGACAGGTAGACATTCTTCTGAAGAATGTCACTAGGCAATTTTACAATTGTGGAAATATAAAAACGTGCTCATATAAACCAAGAAGTCTAGCACCCACTCAGAGATGCAGTCTCACAAGGCCAGCCTTTTGGAAATGTTTTTATATGACACATAATTGTCACAACTTTATACTAAGAGGGAAAGAATAGAGGAGAAACAAAAGACATATAAGAGAATTCCGGGAAGAAATTGTGAAACCTGCTTTATAATTTAAGAAAGAACAAGAGGCCTAATTTTCAAAGGAAAAGAAAATCTGCCTAGACTGAAGAGATTTTCTCAGCTCGAACCTTTCCCCTCTGTGGTTGAGTACCTCTGCGGCAGATCCTTTAGTGTGGATGGAATGAATGCAGAGAGATGTCTGTATCTGGGAATGTGCACATCTCTACCCAAGGACGTTTAAAGTACCTTTTCAGAAATACTTTTGATAGTGCTTGAAAAATATTCTAATGAATTTTTCATTAATGTTTTGTCTGGTCTTGGAATATTTGTACTTTTTTTAAAGTTTGTGAATTTCTACACTCTCAATTAAAGTCACTCAATTATGGAGCTAAATTCTTGTTTAAACTATCTTGAGTGAAGAATAGCATGATAAATTATCTTTGGATATGTTGCATTCCCAGAAACAGAAATAAAAAGGAAATGGCTCTTACTGCTTTCCAACCATAAAGGAACATATTGTCGAATGTAGTGACAAAAAAGGTAAATGCCCACAGAGTTTACAAATATTGTCTTTCCTTATACATAGTATAAATATGCAATTGCCAAAAGTACTGCTGTTCACATCTGTAATGCCAGGCATTGAGCAAGTCAAGATAAGGATAATTTTTTTCTTTGGACAGCCATAGTAATCAGTATCAGGATCATCAAAAACATGAACAAAAACTACAACAGCAAGACACACACACACACACACACACACACACACACACAATTCTGGTTTGAATTTGTAGTTATACCTTTCACTGCAGAATCAATCAGCTCATTAAAATTTGAAGGTAATATTTTATTAAAATAATCCAACACTAATACATGCTGATAGAATTGTTTCAGTGCCTCTAACATTATTTAATTTTTGGTAGTGAGGCTTGAACATCCTGGGCTTCGTCCCTGAGCTTCTTTGTGCTCAAGGCTAGTGCTCTACCACTTGAGCTACAGTGCCTCTTCTGGTTTTTGAGTGGTTAATTGGAGCTATGAACCTCATGGGGACTTTTCTGCCTGGGCTGGCTTTGAACCATGATCCTCAGTTAAAAAACAAACAAACAAACAAAAATTGATCTGTAAAAATTATGGGAGATCTAAAGTGTATTTTCAGAATCTTACAAATAAAAAAAATTAGAGACAGAAATGCAATAAAAGTGAAGGAACAGAAAAGAAGGCTGAAAAATATATGTCAAATTTAGAGGCATTTCCAATGCCCAGGATTACAGGATTACAGGTCAATTTTTGTTTGGTTTTTAACTGTGTTTTTTGTCTTTTCTTTTCTGGTACTGGACACCAAACCTGGGATGTTGCCCATGCTAGGCAAGTGCTTTGACCCTGAGCTATGTCGAAGCCTATTGGAGGGTTCAACTGGAATTTGAACTCAGAATCTCACACTCTGCCTTGTCCTGGTTATTTTTAAGATAGTTTCTCACTTCTCACAGTCCACTTCTTTTCAGTTTCATTTCTTTGTTGGGAAATGTACGAAAGGATAAAACAATTGCTTACATGGTAAATACTACCATGCCCAACTTCTCTTTGAGACGGAGTCTCAAACTTGTCTTTCTGAATTGGCCTGAAACCATAATTCGTCCCGCTTCAACTGGGATATAGGTATGTACTATCAGCTGTTGGTTAAGAGAGGCTCTATTGCATATACGCAGGCTGGCATTAGACAAGGAACAGTTTGATCTCATCCTCCCAGCCAAAACTACAGTCCTGAACCACTGGTGCTTAGCTTACAGACTCCATTTTTAAATGCAGAATCTGCCTTGAACATATTCTCTATATCTGTACTTTTTTTTGTTCCAACATAGTTTTGTGCCTCCTGTCTTTAGCAAGGTATATGATTCCTCTGTTTCTGGGATCCAAGTCTATACACAGAGATAGAAAGTACACTTTAAAATAATTACTTACAGACATGTCCTATTCATAGTATTTTCTATATGCTATTCATGAAAGTAAAATAAATGTTGTGTAGTGATTTTTACTCTTATTCATAATGTGTTAGACTATAAGAAATAATATGTCACTAAAATATTTATTTAAAATTATCTGGTTGTACAATTTGTTTGGAACTGTAGAAGTAAGTAATATTTTGAAGGTATTGAATGAGAAACTAAGAAAATCAGAGGATAATGAGTAGAAAAACACAAAAATGAAGAGAATATATAATATATGAGATATCATACATCTGCCTGCTGGCAGGATGTATTGTCCAAAAGGTTTTAGTATGCTTTTTTATTTGGGGTATACCATCAATGTTCTTTTTTATTTTGGATATAATATCAATGTGCTGTATTAGATGAAGGAGAGATAAAGAGAAAGATGAGGGAAAGGAAAGGTAGGGAAGACAAGAAAGGAAAGGTAAGGAATGGAGAGGAAAAATATAGCTTCAATAGTGCTGGATGAACTTTTTTTCTGAATGAACTTTTAATTAGCACATTACATTGTTTCATTTCTATATAGTTTCTCATTGTAGATCAGGTGCAATATTTTTAAATATAGACCAAAGTATTCTTTTAATCAATAAATGTTTATTAAATTAAAAATTATTAAATATTAATTTAATAAATGAATAACTTACAGTGGATACATTAGAGATTGGACACCAAACTATTGTGTATATGTGTGTTAGTTTTCTCCTTTTGCATGTATGCCCAACTCTTAATATGTACAAATGCATTTACTGTGGAAATGTACTGGGAAAATGTTCCTAAAGGGAATTATGACAAGAAATCTGACAAAGTGTAAGTGGTCTTCTTGCCAGATTGCAGGTGCAAATATAACAGGACGAAGTTAAATCAGAGTCAAGGGACCAAAGAAGCAGGTGTGAGAGACAAAACAGCAGCAAAAAGTTCATTGGGAGGAAACAGATAGATAGGAAACTATGAAGAGAAGCAAGCAGCCAAAGAAAAGTAGACAGTAAGAAGGAGTTCCTGCTGGGAGACAGCTGCAGATAACATCTGTAGACACGTCTCCATCACTGTTAGGAAAGATGATCCCTGCCACAGAGACATGCCAAAAAATCCCAAAAAGGCTTAACTACCTGTGCTGTTCGGCTTGAAGGGCATACACAATGCTTGGTGTATCAGCTTCTAATGATTCCATGACAGCTCCAGTTCTTCCCTCCCAGTGGAAAACGTATGTCAAAGCAGCACTTCGTATTGATTGAAACATAAGGAAATTCTTTGATTCATCTCTTTCCTCCTGACATGCCTGCCTTATTTCACCCTCATTTGTCTGAACACAAAGAAAAAGGCATTTCTTTCCAAGGCTAGATAAGATGCGGCTCTGATCCATTTATCATGTAACTGTTTTGCCTCGCTTTTATACCTGAGGTGAGGAAGATCCCGCCAACGCTCTGCTGTCGAGCTGGCCTTGAATGCAACCGTGGGCACGACAGAGGCACGAGCAGCTGGAAGATTACACTCTCCCAGGCTAGTCCTGGGGACGAGGCCAGCACCTGCAAGACGGAGCAAGACATCAGACAAGGATCAACCCGTCTACCCCGGCCACTTGAACGTACTGTACCTCACCCCACTTACAGCTCATTCTGGGCTAATGTAACAGAGAGGAAACGTGCGCAAGTCGGAATGAGAAATCTGGCAAAATGGGGAAAAAATTATTTATTCTGAGAGGTGGAGTGCATAGTTTTGAAGGAGAAACATATAGTGTGGATTTAGGCTAGAACACGTTATTACTCCTGGCCATTTATCTCACTCACTTGAATGGATAGGGGCCCTCCCGGGGTGACTGTTTTGGGGTGGGTCAATCACAGGCACATTTCTGTCGATGTGTGCGGAGCCAGGGTCTCTGGGTCAATGAGGAGCCAAATGCTGTTGCTAGGGGCACCTCGGGAGTGACTTCTGAGAGTGGGTGCATTTGAAGGAGCCAAGTGAAAGGAACTGGCAACCACAGAAAACACAATGGACTCCCATAAGAGACCCGGGCCCAAAAGAAGAGCACATACACAATTACCTGATTGTTAGGCTTTCCATTCAGTTTCAGAAACCCACCTTATTTTGACAATGACTTGCTGAGCAGTGCTGGAAAGTCATTAAACTTTTTATGCCACTCAAGCCTTTCATTAAAAAATAAGTTCATAAAAGAAATTTGAAATAGAATAGTGTTCCACATACGCAGGTGTCCTTGAAGTCATTTACTTTAAGAGATCAAATAGATTAGCTTCCTATTGACGCTTCACATGACGGCAGAGAAATATCTATGAAAGATAACAAAAAGCCTGGACATTCATAAACCAACATCTGAGAGCTTGAATTTGAGGTTACCTCTTTTATACTCTTGCTTATAAAATTTAGAAAATTTTCAAATTAGTGAAGATGAAGAATTCCAACCTTTCAGAAAAGCTAAGATAAAGAAGGAAGGAAGGAGGAGGGAGGCAGGGAGGGAGGGAGGGAGGGAAGGAAGAAAGGAAGGAAGGAAGGAAGGAAGGAAGGAAGGAAGGAAGGAAGGAAGGAAGGAAGGAAGGAAGGAAGGAAGGAAGGAGGAAGGGAAGGAAGGGAAGGAAGGGAGGAAGAGAGGGAGGGAGGAAGGGAGGGAGGGAGGGAGGGAGGGAGGGAGAGGAAGAGAAGGAAGAAAGAAAGAAGGAAAAATTATGTTTTCCTTATCTAGCCAAAACCTATCATAAACATAAATCCAATGTGACCATTAATAGTACTTAGGAAATTTCAAAGTGTACTTTTATGTTCATTACCAAAAAAGCAGTTCTGGCATTCATTTTTAGGATCCAAGTGAATTCTGCTTTGAAGTTATTAAGAAAAAGGTTGACTATCTGAGCCTCTGCGATGGTTCATTTACTCCCAGTCCCTTAGCACAGACTTTCTAGAAAATTATGATCATATTTAATTTGTAGTAACTAGTTCCTGTCCCTGGCATAATATTTTCTCATATTTAGAGGTTTTTTGTTCAATTTTCTTTTAAAATTTATTCTTATTGTTCTGCACTCAGATGTATGTATTTTGGCAAAATGGTTATATTTCGATTATCTCCAATCCTTTTCAGATTGGTCATATGTTATTGCTTTTTTTTCTGTTGAATAATATGCCATTCTCTACAATCAAATAAAAACAACAAATTATTTAGTTGTTAAACATATGAAGCCAAGGAAAATTATGACTAGAGAAATAATTTGCTGAGTGTATTAGGGAAATTTTTTGTTGCCTTACCAAATTCTTGGCATTAATATTACCTTTCAAAGAGTTACTTAAAAGGGTTGCTTTAACAATTTGCTATTATTACAAAGGTGATGTACAGAGGAGTACATTCTCCACTTTCACTTTGTACCGACACAAAAAAATGCCTTTTCACAAATTCCACATAAATCTAACAAGTATGGAAATAGGGAAATTGCTATGGAAAGCTAAAAGTGATTCAAGTGAAGGACACACTAGTTAATTGTATTACTTACATTTGAAAATTAAAGAAAAGTGAATAATCAATCTGAAAGGAAATTCAACTTTTTTTTTTTTTTTGGCTAGTCCTGGGGACTGGACTCAGGGCCTGAGCACTGTCCCTGGCTTCTTTTTGCTCAAGGCTAGCACTCTGCCACTTGAGCCACAGCGCCACTTCTGGCCATTTTCTGTATATGTGGTGCTGGGGAATTGAACCCAGGGCCTCATGTATATGAGGCGAGCACTCTTGCCACTAAGCCATATCCCCAGCCCTCAACTTTCTTGAAAGTTAGGTGGACTAGCATTAGTACTGGAAGGAATATGACTCCACATTCCCCTACCCCACCTCGGGCAACCAAAGTGGCTTCAGAAAACAAGTCTTTAAATATTTGTATTATCTAGAGGTTGATTCATGGTCTAGTTCATATATTTGTAATTACATAATAAAATTTTAATGACTTCATGTATTATATTTGCAAGCACCATCAGTAAACTTAGACTCAAGTCTATATCCAACCCCAACATTCCAGGAGCTGTATTACTTTAATAAAAGTATATGAAAAGCAACATAGTATAGACATTTCAAATACAGGTTCTGAAACCAACTTGCTTGGAATTAGATTCTTTGAAAAAGTTATGTAACCCTTTGAGCTTCAATTTTAACTTTTTATGAGGATTTTGCTACATATGAATGAGTTAATATGAGCAATTGAAACAGAACTACACATCTAAATATGTAATTTGTTATATCTCTTTCATAAGGTTTTTATCAGTCCTGGGGCTTGGACTCAGGGCCTGAGCACTGTCCCTGGCTTCTTTGTTGCTCAAGGCTAGCACTCTGCCACTTGAGCCACAGCACCACTTCCTGCTTTTTCTGTTTATGTGGTGCTGAGGAATTGAACCCAGGGCTTCATGCATGCAAGGCCAGCACTCTACCACTAAGCCATATATTCCCAACCCCTCATAAGGTTTTTAATTAAAAAGTTATGTGTTTTTTTTTTCTTAAAGTGATACCACAATCGTCCTAGCACTCTATCACTTGAGTCATACATAATCTTTTATAAAATAAAAAGGGAAACAATAACTAGTCTCTCCAGAGATTAGAGCTATTTTTTTCATTAAGAATAGGGAGAAGATAGTTGTAACAGGAAGATAATGGAGAATATACAGGAAAATTAATAAACAATCTTACTTCACTTTTGCAAATGAAACTTTCTATGGAAAATTTAGTGTAGATATTGTTAAAAATTGTTAAAAGAACAAATGACCATATAAGATGATGCTAAGCAAAATGAACTCCAAGATTTGGAAACAAGAGGTTTTTCTTTGTTGTTGTTGTTTTAATGTACTAAGTGAAGTTATTTATTTTTTTCTTTCATTTTTTCCCTATGGTTCATCCCCTGTTGTTATTGTATTTGATTTTGGTACCCCAGGCATTGTATATACATTTATATGATTTAAGGAAGGGAAGTTGAAAAACAAAATGGTGAGACAAAGAACAAAGGGTAAACCAAAGCAATAGCAATACTCACAAGACAATATGTTGGAAATTAACTGTACAACTTGAGGGGGTGGATTCTGGGGAGAGAAAGTGGGGAAAAAATGAGGGAAAGGGTAACAAGTTTGACACGAAATGTACTCACTACCTTACATTTATAACTTACCCCCTCTTTATATTCCCTTGAAAATAAAAGTAAAGTATAAACTAATAATGTGGGCATGTCAGTCATGGGCATGAATAAACTTGGTACGTATTTAAAAACTGAATAACAGTTTTAATATCCAAGCAACAGAAACTGCAAGTTTCTTATAATTATATCTACTGCTGTACATTATTACCACAAACTTAATGCTTATAATCTTCAGGCCAGGAGTGATTGAGTGTGATTGGCGTCCAGGCTCCACGGGGCTTCAATGCAGGTGTCAGCCCCTGGCTTCCCAGCCGCTGTAGCTACCAGCAGCTCTTTGTCAAGCTATAGTGCTGCCCTTTGTTTCTGGCTGGCTGGGTTACAGAAACTGCCTGCCTCTTGCTGGTTTTCTTCTCCACACGGCAGCCCACTGTACAACATCTTGTTTCTTAGAGAAGGTCGGGGGAAATGATTCAGAGTCCTTCTAAGATGAGAATCTTCCAGAATATTATCATTAGCACTTAATAACGTGTCTCTTTACTTTTCGATTAAAAGTTACAGGCCCAGGCCAAACCCAAAGGGAAGGAGTTACTTGGCGTAAAAACTTTGCACAACGGGCTGCCATAGAATGGGCATAATCAGATTACAAATACATTGCCAATACTTTTAATCATCTAAGAACTATTTTATCACTTTTCTTTGACTACTATGAAGTCAAAGCGAAAACTTCCACTCAGTTTTAGTACTAGCACAAGGATAAGTAGTCTATATCCTCCCTGGAAATTTTTCTTTTTTCCTGATGAATTTTCCTTACCGAGGGAAGCTACCACTGTCTTTACACAATACCATTTTATCCATTTATTCTAATACATTCCAGGTACTTCTGTGATAATTTAAAGAAATGAATAAAGTTGTACCACAGATGAATGTCTTTGGACAATTAATATATACTAATTTAAAATGTAGGCCATAAGGACATTGTTAAAGCACACAGTCAGCTTTGGATAAGACTGTGAATTTCCAATGCATATTCAGCTTTTCTGGAATCCTCCACGGCTGTCACAGACATTCCATTGGTGAAAATGGGTTTTCCCTCCTCACTATGTTGCCACTGTTGGTGTGCCTCATTAGAGCCTAAGTCATTCAACTCCGTTTCTCCTCAAAGTCAGTACAACCTCCGTCTAACCTGTAGGCATGTCCTTTCCATTTGACTTGTGAAAGCATCCTCCTAACACCTGAGGTAAAAGGAAATTAGCATGAGTAGGAACGATCCCATCAGGACTAAAGAGTAGTAAGAAAATGTTCATTTTATAATATGTATTCCATAAATAAATGCATGATTGGAAGCAGAGGGACAAGAGGACATGGTTTAAAAAAAAAAAAAAAGCGTTGCTTTAAACTGACTCCAATGATGTACAAAACACTTTGCGCAGGTTTTCCCTAGTTTTTAAAAATCAATATCACTATATGATTTTTAAAGCAATTTGTGTTAACTTCTTGAAGCATATTTTTGTATCATGCCATCCATGTTTTTATTCCAATCATGGGAATGAAGTATAAGAACAATTAATATCTTTGAAGTCCCCTATAATTTTTATGTCAGTTCCTTTCAGTAGTTCTGTTTACTGGTGAATAATAATTTCATGCACGGAGAAAATGAGAAAAAGTGTAATGACATGCTTTCATCTTGCATTTTTTCCCTCATCTTCGTGAAAGAATAAATGCACTAATGCTTTCCTAGTATTACCTCCACTTACTCACAGAAGTAAATGATCCTCCTTGACATTCAGTGCAAGAAATAGCTGTTTGATAATGATGATAACAACTTTCTCAGAGCAGATTAAATTATTCAACTGTGCGGGTTGTTTTTTACCAGGCTTTACATCAGGAAGATTTTAAAGGATTTCTCTCTCTCTCTCTCTCTTTCTCTCTCTCTCTTTCTCTCTCTCTCTCAATCTCTCTCTCTCTGTGTGTCTCTGTCTTTCTCTCACAATTACATTTTTGTAAATAATTGTTCATCATCCACCACCCAGTTCCTATTGTCCCATCTTCACTATGTGATGTAAGGGTCCAGATTTATGATAGGGCAGCGCCGGTCAATACTCAGCAATATTCATGGAATGTTCTTTAGCATATCCCTGTGGTTTTAAGTGGAAAGAGCTATGGTCCTGCTAACTTTAGATGACTTTTAAAGGAGAAAAAGGACATCGCAATGCTTCCTGGGAAGTCCAGAGAGGGTACAGAGGGAGCAGAGAGGGTCCACAATGAACCCAGAGGTCCCTGTTTTGCAAAGTTAATCTCACTGGCTTGCACTTCACTCATAGACTATTTGTCAGCAGATTGCATTCTGTTCATTATAAGCCTCATATTCAGGAAGAAGGGAATTGGCCAAACCAGTAATATAAATGCATTGTATGCTTTACCCTCCCTTCTTATGATTAATTCCACCAGTGGTATAAATTTGCATGAATGAATGTCAGTGTGTTTTCTGCCCTCAACATTTCCTGCTGCCTTCAGTTCAGCCCTGCTGACATTTATTACAAATAATAGCTAAATATTCCTGATTTAATAGCTGCAGTGGCCCCACATCTGAAGGTGATGTCTGTAATAAAAGCAGACAAGACAAGCTTATAACAAATACTAATCAGATTGTGTTTGCACATATAATGGAGAAGCCTCACAGATATACCCACAAAATGTAATGGTTGTTTTTTAAATGCACCTGCTAAAAGTCACAGTTCAAGAACATATTGGTTGCTTTATTTCTTTTTCATTCCTCTTCTTCTTCCATCTCCTTTAAGCATCCAAGGCTTCTGTGCACAATCAAAATTGAATATTATCCCCCTTTTTATCTGGAAAAAATGGGACACTAAACACAGAAGACTAGCTGTGTCCTTTTATTCATCTTTTGTTGCCCTTTCTAAACAAAGGGCATTGTCCCCTGATAAATTCCATTTTCTGCCTCTTATTCAAAGGTAGTTTACACACCGGCTCCAGTGATTCTCACACAATGCGACGACTGGCAAAGATACAAATAACTTCCAAAGTTCTTTCAACCTGTTGACCCAGGTGTCCCTTCTGAAAGATATAAACTAGCCTCCCATACCTCTTACAATTGCGAAAGGAGACTATAAAACCTGAGATCACAAAAAGAAGACACACAGTACCCACTAAAGGCAGGTTTTAAAAGCCTTTGGGGATAAAAGGTGCTTTTCTCTTTATCCTATCCAAACTTCACAAGCTTCCACATGAAAACTGAAGAAGGTCAAATTAGCATTGTCTTTACCTTGACATTTAAACACTTCAAAATTTTACTCACTTGGCATTAATTGTGAATAACTTTATGAAAATACAACTTTTTCTGTCCTCATTTTTTTCAATTTTCTTTCTCAGAGTAAAAAGTTATAAAACTAGAGTTATTTATAGATGGCAAAATATAAATATAACATTAAAATATATTGTTTTATTGACAGATACTCCATCTGATGTATAAACTATTTGATCCTGGGAATAAAAAAAACAACTCGCAAACTATTTTACGACCTTACACAAATTAAGCTAAAAGAAAAAAAATAATCCATTTCACATGAATCCTGAGCACATGGACTCAGGCAGAGATTGGGGGTGGGAATATTTTCCTAAATACCCAGCATCACATCCTAGGATTTGCGAAGTCACAGCCTCTCACTCCTACTTCCCTCTGACCTTTCCATGAGCCCATCAGGTGAAACGGTAGTGAATATGAGTTTGAGGGTCACTGCTATTTCTAAAACGCCCTTTGAGTTTTTGCCACAATCATCCACAATGGCTCCATGGTAATCAAATTAAGATATTCAGAGTCAGAAATCACTTTACTACCTATCTCCTTAGAGTCATTAAAATTTCACAACTCATCACCTTGTTTGGCAGAATTTCTTGCCATTCAGAATTGATTTGTTCATTGTGATCTTCACAAAATGAGCCAAAGCATACTTACATTCACCTATAGATCTATAGAATGTTAGATCTAGAAAGAGGATCTATAAATTGTTTTACAGATGACAGAAGACCACGAATATGAGGTGATTTTTCAAAGGACTCACCATGATTCAGGACAGAATTTGAATGGTAGGCCTGTCTTAAGTCCTCGGTAAGTGCTTCTTCCATTAGATTATTCTTCATCCACCCATATCTTGAAGCCTCTCTTCTGGATCACAAGCACCAATCACTCTTATTTGCTTCATCTGTCCACCACTTCACAGTTTAATCAGTGGGGAGCATTGATCCATCTAATCAAACATTTCATCCCTGTATTATGTTGTCAACGAGCTTACACAGCTCACAGACAAACTTGATGGAGCCATCGGTCTAATGTAGCCTTCAACCTCCCCCCACCAAGAAGAGAAGCTTGCTCAGAGTGAAAAATAAAAATAAACAAATAAAACCAGTGTCATATGCCTTCCTTCACTTCCTATTGTGACTTTTAAGCGGTCAACCTTTAGCAGTTAGGCAAATAGATGGCTGAAGTTTGTGTCTTTGAACATCTTCTTCCATTTTCATCACTAATAATCATGCACCTTCTCTAGTGAGATTCATACACTTAGAACGCTGTTCTGGAATTCCTTCACCTCCCACCATTTGCCTTCACATGTACTTAGCTTCACCTCGATGTGAATTACGGTTCTGAGTACACATTATATGAATTTGTGTTAGTATTTGTCAGCTATGCCCTGATCAGGAATACCATTTTTCTACCTCATTTCTGTTCTGTTCAGATACTGCTTCTTCTTTGAACCTTCTCTTAATACAAACCAGATGTGATTTCATTCTACTCTAAGCACTTAGTGCCCTTTCTGTCATTTCTGTTTTCACAGCAATTATATATCTTCTTGCCTCCATTACAGTTATGTGCACTAGACCATGTATTTGATAATACATCTTTATGCTGCACTTCAAAAGCACGGAGCCCTATTTGTCATTGGAAAAAATAATTGTGCGTGTATTTTTGTAAATATTTCTTATCAAGAAGCCATACTGTTTAGTCCTTCACAGAAATATTTGTTGTCATTAGAAAAGCAATGCATTTTTGTAATGCTGTGTTGAAATGAAAAAGAAGCATATGTTACTTCAATGTCAGGAAAAGATATGAAAATTTAGGATAAATCAAAATGAATTTTACACTCTAGCATAGTATACCTAGCATCACATGGGTGCCTGAGACTAGAAAGTTGACCCAAGGAACACAATTGACAGGCCAGCTACCTGAAGACTGACCCAGAAAAAAAAGAGCCAAATGCAGGCATAGTCTCTATCACCAAAAACAATGTTACAACAGTTGTTAGAGGAGCTTTCGGGTTTTTTCCCTCTTTCCCGAATGAACGGACATGTCTTAGTTAGAAGTCCTAGGAGTTATCTATTGTTATCTATTGTACTTTTGATCAAAGGTGCCCTTAGCAGAGAATTGACTGCCAAAGGAGCCAACACCTCAACCTCAACCTCAAACATCACCATGATCAGTTCCAAATTCAGCAGGAGGATCTCTAGCAAAGAAGGGGAAAATCAGATAGTTCAATGGCTGGTATCTAGAGCAACTAAGAATCCAAGATTACTATAAGAAAAGAATTTTTTAAAATCACACTAAGACAATTTTTACAGTTTAGATGAACAAAAATAAAACTTGCACACTGGAAGTAGAGGACACATTTTACTAAAGACATAGGAAAGAAAGAGATAATGATGACATTAGACATAAAAAAAAGAATTATAAAGCGAGAACTCAGAAATGAAGCAGCATGTCTGTAATCTGTCTTCCTCAGTTGTAGCATGACAGAAAGTCCAATATTCTAGAACACACCTTGACTCTTATCTCTTCTGTAGAACCAGTTATTGTCCTCACACTCAACAGAAAAGTGCTGATGTGAGCCTCTTTAAGAGTACATGATTTTTAAAGAGGTAGCATGCCTGTCTTTAGGGTAGTCACTTCAGCCTTTAATGTCTCCGACTTTAATGTCTTTATGGGTCACCTACTTAAGCCGTGGATGCTAAGTCAGTTACCTCTGGATTCTGATTCCTGGGTCAAATTTTCATTAGGGAAGACTCAGACAATAGATTAAACTGGAGCCTGACATATAAAACCGACATTTTCAAGTTAGAGCCTAATGTCTAAATTGAGGTACATAATTCACACACATACTATATAAGATAAATATTGTATTATCTGTAATAACAGGTTACATTATCTCCGGTCTCAGAATATGTTATTAAATTCCCTTACCAACATATACACAAATGCTTTTGAATCACATGTTCCCCATACTTATCTCTTGCTTTTGTCTGCTTATATTCTTTTTAATAGATTCCAAATGAGAAACGTTCACTTCACAGATTTTAATTACCTGAAATCCTTTTTCCTTATTGATTACCAAGAGCAAAGTAGCTTTTTGTGTTAACCTTTCAAAGTGTCCAATTTAATTTATGAATACAATATTTTTCCACTCAGTGTGTATAGATGATGCATAACATTTCATACTGCCTTTTTACAAAGCCTAGTTTAATTACCCCACAGAAATATGCCTGGGTTAGAGAATTGTGAGAGTCTATGAACAGACGTGTCCGACAAATGAGTCTACCGGCATATGGAAAGCAATTGTATCTGTGGAAGATAAAGCATTCCCTTAACTGATGGGAAAATTTGTTTTGACATCACATTAGGGTTAAATCGGCTATGCAATATTCCATAATAGCATAATTCCATTTGTATTTTTGTAAACAGCAGCCTGATTTTCTGGATACCTACATTTCGGATAAAGACTGGCATTAAGCCTGAAGATATCTCCGTAGGAGGAAAGAGGCTTTGCTGGTGAGGTCGTTCAAAGGCATTTGGGCCCAAGGCTTCCTGTACTACAGAAGTGGAAATGAAGGGGAATGTCAAGGTCACACAACCAATGCTGCTTGATTACATTTACTTCTCTGTGCCTTCGGCAACTGTTTGTTCCTTGTTATATTTTCTAGGCTTTGAAATGCACACAGCAACTTTATCCTCTCAACCCAATCAGAAGGCTTTCAAGCTAACTATTCTGCAAAACACAAAATCAGGAGGAAAAAAAAAACAAAAAAGCTAAATCAAACTCAAATGAAAAGCGGTGATAGGCGGCTTCCACCAAGTCCACACAGGGAATCAAGCTTGCTTTTAAACAAAAATATTGACATAGCAATTTGAAATAAATACCATCTTCATCTGCTGAACACTTTATTATTGGCTCACAGGACTGCAATGTAAGGACACATTCTTTTCTGAAACGTTGCCAAAGGCAAACCTCTTAAAAAGCCAAACATTGTGACATGTTCTTAAGTAGCTTGCCATCCTCTGGATTGTTGCATTCGGTGTAACATAATGCCTGCATGTTCATTAGGCCTACATTTTGCAATTAAGGTACATATGTTTTGCTTCTCCAAATGTCTGAAAGCCAGGTGGAACAAGTCAATCGCTCTGGTGACATTGAGCATTTCTGTAACAATGCTGAATTCTAACTCTGTATTTTGCATCGTCTGTCTATTATATAGGAAAATGGAATTGCCAATATATCCTTTTGTGTGAAGCTGTAAAAGCTCAGAAGATCTTAGCAAATACTGGCTATGTCACTGTTAAGATACATAAAGCAGATGCCTACAATTATCCTGTTTAAAAGTTTCATTGTAAAAGACCCTTCAAATAAAGCAATACTGCCAGTAATTGTACATTAATTGGCTTCATTCAAGTCTGAAGGTCTGGCAGAACACTGCCCTCTGATTTACTGTCACCAAAACACACTTTATGCTAAAAAATATTGAGGCGGCCTTCTTCTTTGTCACTGCCTTTTCATTCTTTGAAGTTTATGGAAACCAAGTAGATTCCATATTGATACTCACTATTTCTTCACATTTTTAAAAAGCCAAATACAAATGGATTTCACCACATCCTGGGATAAACAGTGTCTAAGAATGGGAGGGATTCACAGAGCAAAGTACTGACCTGAAGTTAAAAGGTAAGTTTCAGTTCATTGGAAACTTGAAATGGTGAGCACTTGGGCAACTGAAATGTTAGGTGTCAAGTAGCTGGACAAAATATGGCTTCTACAAATAAATCCCAGGAAGGCTGTAGTTGTGTGACCTTACCCAGTCTACCTCTTTGAGTAGGGCACCGTATAACTATCATCATAATGTCAGGAAGAGCTAATTAGCTGAAAGCTATATCTCAGGTGAAAGGGCAATGGAAGGCAAAACAAAGATTGCTTTAAAATTGTTCTCTCTGTGTCTTCTGGACAGGGGTTTGGAAAGATTGCTTAAAGTGCAAAAGCTCTTTCTGATATTTCTGACAGTTAAAGTACTCTAAATTGGAATGCACTCCTTTATAACAGAATAAAGAAGGAAACAATTTCTGGAGAAAGATGATGGTTATGAGTGAGGAGTTTTTGCTGTAAATATCCAACACAACTTGGTGAAATTTGTCTTTAAAACTTTGAAAATATTAGGTAAACATGACGCATAAACTCTCCCATGTTTTACTTCTTACTAAATACCCAGTCTCCCACAGTTAATTACATCTAGTCCAGCAGCATCTTTCATGCCAGTTTTGTTTTAAGAAATGCCTTAGAAGGATATTGTTTTTTTATGATTTCCTATAGATTAAAACATAATGGTCAGAAAAGAAATTCAAAGACCTGAATGTTGGATGACTTATGATTTCCCTTCATCGCAAACAATGAACAAACTCTAGAACAGGAATCAGATAATCCTGCAGTTCCAACTAGTAGGCACTATCCAGTTGATTAAGTTGACTTCATCTGTTTTAATGAAGGAAATTATCTATATCTAGTTTTGAATGCCTTATGGTGACCACACGTCCATGTCTTTTTGCATTTCCAAAAGCTAGCATCCCTTTTTCTCACCTGTAGTAGTTCATCACTAACAAAAATACATTTGAGGTTTTAAATACCTAAATCTCTCAGCTACCATTTACTCAGAAATTTTGATCTGTAAAGAATAATATTCAATGAAAGAAATAATTTAGACATTCCAATAACCTAAGCAATGCTAAAAAGAAACTATTGATCCTAAAATCTCTGGTATTTCTTGGCTGCCAAATATATCTCCATTAGGTTGGAGTCATGGCTGCCTTTTGAAGTACCTGCCTAGAAAGTGTGAGGGCTTGTCCAAACACACAAACACACACACACACACACACACACACACACACACACACACACACACCACTTATTAGATAAGGTACCCATATCACTTCAAAAAGGAGTAAAAGTTTAAGAAAACTATGAAAAAGAGAATAATATCCAATATGCTTAGCCTAAGATTCAATAATACCTTATACTACCACTATATTATTATGATCTCTGCTAAAACCTCTTCATCTATTTCTCATAAGAAACTTCTGTATGGAAAGCACTATTGAAGATACTGAATTTAAAAACAGAGGAATAAAATGAGGATCTTTTGAATAAGAGATGACTGTTTCATATGAGAAAACAAACAAATAAAACTTGAGCCCAGGGGCTAGGAATATAGCCTAATAGTAGAGTGTTTACCTTGCATATATGAAGTCCTGGGTTTGCTGGCTAGCACCACATATATAGAAAATGCCAGAAGTGGCACTGTGGCTCAAGTGGTAGAGTGCTGGCCTTGAGCAAAAAAGCCAGGGACAGTGCAGGCCCTGAGTTCAAGCCCCAGGCCTGGCCAAAAAAAAAAAAAAAAAACCCAAACAAACAAAAAAAAAAAACAAGCCCAACAACTGTATGCTATAGTCAACATGATTAGATAATTAAGCAATTAGATGTCACAAGAATAAATGTGAAATATACTCAAATAACCAAATTAACTTATCAAAAAGACTGAATCTTATACTCTAAATGGAAATATGTCAATACATTATATACTAAAATCAGACAAATTCTTCAGGATGTAGAAGCAAACCAGTTATTTAGTTAATTTAAGAGAAACGTCAACTTGAATCAGTTGTTCAACAATAAGCTTATCCTTGTATTTGTTCTAAAATAATAAGAGTAAAGAATGGAAACAAAATCATCTAAACTATAAAGGGAAATAAAATAGAAGAAAAGGGCTTCATGTGGTAATATAAGCCCAATACCATACAGAAAGGAAGGAACTTAAAATTTTAGCCAGTTTGGGGTACATAGCAAGACACTACCCAATAAAACTACTAGCTCTCTCCTCCCAAAGAAAATACAGAAAGACATGCACACACACACACACACACACACACACACACACACACACACACACACAGAGAGAGAGAGAGAGAGAGGACAGAGAGAAAGACGAGGTGGGGAGGGATGATAGGATTGGATTTTAAATGTCCTTTTTCAGTTTTACAAAAAAAAAACCTCTTGATTATACATGCAAAATCAAAAATTAGAGAAAATGAGTTCAGAACATCTAAATACCACAAATAACTCCAGAATTATACATGGAAATAATGTATTTCAAAGCATGTTAATTCAAAGTCCTATTTTAATTATTTCCATTCAAAGACTGCAAATACTTAAGTGCTAAATGCATCCAGGTTTGAAGAAAATCCAGTACCACTTTCATAGTCATATAAAAACTACAATTTGCTTCCAGAAACTGAGTTTTCTTTCCTGGGATTATTTGCGTTGCTAACTGAATATACTAAAACTTAATACCATTTCCCAGAATGCCTCATAATTGTATCATATTTAAATACTTTTCTATTTCCTCAATGCGTATGCATATACTTGATACCAAGGTATTGGGTTCACACCTGATTATTTAGAGGCTAGACTTAGAGTTAAACTATGTACACATCTCTAGATATTTTCTCTTATGTCAGACTCGAATTGTACATTAAACATATCACAATCCAGCTGTCAAAACAGGAAATATGATGAAAGATTCACCTTTCTTTTAGCATTTTGTTTTTCCTTTTTATATTATCATTGAGAAGTTGTATGGATAAGTTGCCATTTAACAAAGCAGTAGATAAATAAAGTGCAGTTCTAGGACTTTCTATTCTCACTTTGAAAAATTATAGCCAAAGTGCTTCATTTCCTGGAGGTTACCAGATTTCCTGTGAATAGATCAGGAAGAAGAGTCAGCCAAGAAAAATTGTGAGAATAATTTTGTATGAATTAAAATTTACACAATGAGTAAAGTCATTGATGGGGGCCTGGCAAAAATACCAGCACTTTTTGTACATGCTGCTAGTATACCCTTACTATATTGCACTGGACACACAATATTAAATATTACAAGTAACCTGTAAGTGCTGGTGTTTTAGAAGAAATATTTGCCAAACCTTCAGTTTCCCAAAACATATATACTAAAATGTATGTATCTTATATATACATTTCATCAATGCCTTTATGGCAAATACTCTACCAAGCATTTCTAGCCACAGAATTTTAAAACTGAAAAATAGCTTAAAGTCTATATACTCCAGGACAGCATAAACACAGCACACACAAGCTGCCATTTATCTTGCCTAAACCCAAGGCAGACAACACCAATCAATTTCAACTATTTTTTTTTCTACTGAACCTTCTTGTTGCTTTCCAATGCCTATCCATACAACATTCTAGGCTGCCCCTACCAATTCATCACATCTAGCACAAAAGAAGTAATATATTTGCTACCTTTACTGCAGTCCAGCAACCTTAATATACAAATATAGAAACTGAAGTAATAAGAGCATAAGTAATTCCTTACTTGGTATTCCACGAGTTTTGCAGTAGAGCTAGAATTAAAAGCAATTCTGAGTTTTTATAGCTATGTCTTGTTGCCTTGGGGAACTTTTTTTTAATAGTAAGAGACAGGAGGTTTGAAATTAGAATATTTTAATTTAAAAAACTCGTTGCCTTATTTCATCGCATTGCAGCTGCTGATTTTCATATACATAATGTGTTGTTATTTTCTCTCCTGCCTCTTTTTGTAACCCAAAAATACTTTGTCAGAAAAAAAAATTAGTCCCTAATCTTTAAAAATTTTATATACATTATTGAAAAAGTTACAGTTTGTGACAAATACACTTCAAGAATTTATAGGAATACTCAGTCCTGGAAATAGATTCTCTTGCCCAGCAATACCTCAGGGTTTATTTTCTACTGTCTAAAAATTCTGGTGTTGTCTGTCTACACATGCTAATACCCTCATTGTCCACTGTATTATCTCACTAACCTTCATGCCACATCATTCATTTGATCAACACTCAGAATTGGGAATCCTTTCAAAGTATTGTGGTCGAGTGCCAGTTGGCACTTGAGGGCTGTCTACAATATGTCTTTTTAATACTTTGCCTGCTACTCTGCCAACCAAACAGGATACCACTCCAACCTCTAAAACATTGAAGCAGGATGAGAAGCTACTTGCTTCCTTTCCTGTAAATAATCATCCAACCACTACACAAATATTTACTCAGTGGCTATTATGTGACAGGTGCTGTTAAAAGAGCTGGGCTTGAAAAGTCAATCAAGTAAAGTGACTGTGGCAGTACCACATTTATATTCTCATTATGTTTTCAAAGTAACCATATAGTGTTTTAGATGTTCACTATCGCTGAGGATAAGAGTAAAAAGCTAGGATTCAGTGATAGGTGGAGACACAATATTATTATTCTGCACAAGGCAGTCTGGGAAGAAATTACTGAAAAGCCAATATTTGATTTTAGCCGTCATGAAGGTAAGGAATGGTGAACTTTTTATGTATGAGTATCAAGTATCCAAGCAAAGAAATTCTTGATGAGGAAATATAATTTAGCCTCATCAAAATGAAAGCAATGGGAAATTAAACTCTTAATTTTTAAATAAGACAATGGGGAAGACTGAGGCTATATCAGTAGTGACGCTGAAAAAATAAAGACGCAATCTAAAATACATTTAAAGTTGTTTTGAGAATGAGGATGTGGTTGTTTGTATGAAATATTACTAAACTTAAGGTAAAAAGGGTCCGAATTAGTCTTTTTATTTTGACACATAAAGATACTATTCTAGAGCTACTCCAAGGTTAGCTAGCAACTGGGTCCGGAGTTGAATGGGAACAAATAGTCGACAAAATACAAAAAGAGCTTTTGTGAGAGTTTTTCTCTTAGAAAAAAAAAGAGAGAGAGAGAGAGACGATAAATGTGGTAAAGGGTAGTTTGAATTTTTCATGTCACTGTTTTTAAGATAAGGGAGAACTCGTAGGAGTATTCCTTGAAATAACCTGGTAAAAACAAGAAATAGGAGAAGAGAGATTTTGTAGAGCAAAATCCTGGATGAGATGACAGTCTTCCCAGGAAGAACACTGTGAGATGGTCTTCCCTTCCTAGAAAGCTGTTTTATCCACAGAGGAGGGAAGGCAAAGTCCATGTATGAAGATGCGGGTAGGTTGAGCGATGTTATAATAGGAAGATAGAAAATTCCCTTCCGATTACTTCTTTTCTGTGAAATAAGAGACAAAGTTATTATGGTATATTATGTAAATTATCCGAGAAGCCACACATTGAAGGATCGAATCTTGGGGCTTTTATTAGAGCACTGGCAGTCGGAAGGCAGCCAGTTGTTGCAAAGGCCTGCAGTCCACACATACCCTTAACACTGTCAGGAAACAGACCAGAGAGGAAAGAAAGAAAGAACAAATACAATACCAACGAACCAATCCAGCTCCAATGAAGGGCTGACTTGGGACGCCATGGTGACTGGAGTCGAGGCAGAAAACAGGACACAGGGCACAAGCATGGCGACGTGTGGTATGACAATGGCACCTGAGCTTGTCTGACCCTAATAGGGTCAGATCAGGGGCAGGGTCAAAGGAAGCACCCAGTCCCAAGCACTTGACTGACAAGCTCAGTAACCTATTCAGCAACACCCATCACCTGGGGATGGGACTTCCCTTCCTCTAGGATTCCAGGCACACCCAGACAAGATGCCACATAGTACAAATCACCATGTGGCCAATGATGGCGCTTGCCAGATCCGACCTCCATATTACAGTAAATTAACATGAAGAGAAGAAAGAAGTGTTGGAATTTTAAGGAGAAAAGAGACAGCAATCTCCCTCCTCTATACTAAATAAGCTGAGCAAACACTGCCCTTGACCATGTTAGTAGAACATAATAGGGAACTCTCATGGCTCTGTTAATTATCCACACCACTGCTCCCTGATATAATCAGAAGTTGACAGTGGCAAATCAGAGACAGTGGCAAAGTATTGGCTTTAATACTCTCACCTTGAATGTAGTTTTCAAAAATTTCCCAGTGCATTTGTAAAGAAACAGAAAGACTAGGAAAAATTATGTGAAGGGAAGTTAAGTCAGTCCCGGAGAAACAAAGGATGCATGTTTGTCCCATATATGTGGAAGCTACATTTACCTTATAAACTTATAAGTTTATATGTTGGGTGATATGCAAATGTATTAACTGAAATATGATAAATTCAAGGGAAATCCTAAATGGTATAATTTCTTAAAAAGGCAAAAACCAAAGTTCCACAAAGTAAAACACCAGGAAATGAGTATTTGAAAGGGAGAAAGGGAAAGCGAAAAATATGGTCAAGAATCCAATATATCTCCTACACAATCAAGATTAGGGAAGGAGGAAGTAGGGGATGAATGTTGAAAGGGATGACATTGATCAAGATATATTGTGTTCATAAGCTGCTTTGTTAAATGATCATTTCTTTGTACAACTACTTAAAGAATTTTTAAGACAAAAAAATTCCTGGTGTACAAGTGCATGATTTTTTTTCTTTGACTCCATCCCTAAGCATTTCTTTATAATTGCATCATTTTAGTGTTTCTCTAACTCCACCCAGGATAACGCATACCCTGCTCCAAATATACCAGGTTTTAGATAATGTAACTATTTGAAAATCAAGAGGAAAGGAAAATGACTCAGCTACATAGTCCTTTTAGATGACTTTATTCAAATTCTACATTTACTGATTCCCTCTCTAATTCACTGTTTCCCTTAAGTTGTGGTATGATAATAGTGCCATAGAACTGGAAAGGCAGAACAGGTATTGAAAAAATGAGATACCATACTATACACCCTGCAGCAATGAAACAATTATTTGACACTTGCTGGTATCATATTAAGAGATGAATATGAATCAATTCACACTATACCCAGATAAAGACCATGCCTTTTAGGATAGGAAGAGGAATGAAGAAACAGTACTTGTGGGGAGGCCTGGGAATCACCTGGGGTGTCCAAGATTCCCCTCTCCAACTGTTGAAATATTTGATGTGACACACAGGAAACTCTTTTGTGATTGGCATGCCCAGAAACAGGGTCCTCTGGCAGTAATAGGCCATATTCTGCTTTGGTCAAGACAGTCTCCTCACAGAGAAGAATAAACATAGTAATAGGAAGAAGGGGAGGAATTCTGCTGACTTCATCACCAAGTGGAAACAAGGGCTAGATGATGTTCCTAGAGGATCAGAGGATCCTCGTCCTCTGACCTTCCTTGAGCTGAGCTCCTCATAGCTGTGATTTGTGTGACATTCATTACTGTGCATCACTCATGAGTTGACCATTTCTCAAGGGTTGTGAATGTGGAAAGAGCATTTAGAGGAGGGAGGAAGGGAAAACAAAAGTGCACTGTGGAGGAGCTAGCAGAGGTTTTCATCTTTGGAGACAAAGTTTGAGAAAGCGTAGAAGCTGAAATGCAAAGAGAAAAAGTACCCACAAACTGAAAGCAATAAAATAGAGGGATAAGGGAAGTCAGAAGAAGCAAAAGACCAAAGGTTTGTTGTTGTTTTTTAAAGGAAAGATAGTATTGTAATAAAGTATTATTAAAGGTCAAATGTCAGATTTTAAGAATGACAAAAATATGTTTTTCATCATCTCTGTGAACTAATTTGCATAAAGAAAAGAAAATTCACAGTATCTGAAAATACCAAGTAGAAAGAAAAGTAGTTTCATTCCCTATCCTTCTCTCTTCTATTCCCTTTGCTGCTGAATAATTCAAATTGAAAAAATCAATAGACAGGGTCAAGAAAGTTTGGTGGCAATGCAAGAGTACACTTGCTAGCATCGAGGGCAATTGTGGGTGAGAACGTTCATTCTGAAGACACAAGATGCAAGCAGGGACAGAGGAGAGAGCTCAAATAGGTCTATGAGATCGAATAGGAAGAAGATGATTTCAAGAACCAGCATGACACAATGTCTTGAGGCCTGAATACAATTACTAAGGTGTACCTAGGTATAGTAGGGGAAAGTAGTACAATAGGAGTGACCAAGTAATTAAATATGCTGAGCACAAGGGAATCAGGTTCCTCAGTAAGAAAATAGCTAATACAAGAAGAAAAGAAAAAAAAATGATACCGGATTGGAATTGAAAACTATACATATATACTTATGGATTTGTTAAATATAGACAGATGTGAATATATAGGTGTATTCTGTATATGATACTTACTTCTATCTACTAAGAATACTTGACAGCAACTTCACCCACAAAATCAGTAAGAATACATCATATCTAGATATTGTATAAAGTGACTATCTGCATATATGATAAAGTATTTACAGTTGACTGTTTAGGTTTTAAATTGTAGGTTTTTTTGCATTTGTTATTTTTAGTATTTTAGTAAGGAAAAGGTAGAGGAAGAGGAGGGAGGAAATGATCAACTCAGCAGATAGGAGAAGTGTTCTGAGTTTAGACAAATCTCTGACCACAGGCTGCTTCATACATTATATACCCTCAGAATATAAACCAGTTGAATCCATAGCTTTTTGTCTTTTGATTTCCCTGTCATACTGGCACTGTCAGATCTGGGCACTGATAGGCACCTAGCAATTATTTGTTGAGTGGATATATCAGATTGGAAGCCTCCAGAATGAACAGTCAGTATACAGCACTTCTATGAACAAAGATCTTGGCACCCCCTAGACCAATGCTGCCAAGATTTATGTGCAGCTAATAACCTTTATAAGGAGAAAAGATGTGGACAAAATATAGTTCTGTACCACCACTCAAAAAAAATCACTGCAAAACTTAGATACAAGTTATGATACTACACAGCCACCAGATTAGAAATGAAAAACTATGCACTAGCTATGTGCTTTGATTTTTCAGACTGGCCATTCCCAATGCATGAACACTAAAAATAAGGGTCACATTCTTCTTGGCCAGAAACTTCCAGACATGGCGAGAACAACGAACAAAGTGAAACTAATTAAAATATTTATCTAGTCATGCACATGCAGAGAGGTGTAGAGAGCATCCGGCTGGGAGTCAGATGGACCTAAATTTTAATGGCGCTTTAACACTTATTAACAGTTAGAGTGACCTTGGAAAAGTTGAACCTGAACAAGCAGATAGTTTTGTAATTCATGCAGTTTTCATGAGGACTAAAAAGACTATGAATTTAATGTTTTAGTACATAGCCTGAACAAACCAAGTTCTTAGCAAATGTTGGATCTTGATATTAGAGTATCTCCTTGGTACTATATTGGAGTTTATGCTTTTCGTATTGTGTTAGAAAACTTACCAGTTTCCATATTTGGGGGAGTTTCTGAACCTGATGGTATAAATAAAAAACTGAGAGCTCATTTTATGGCCTCATGAGGGTCAAACTGATACATGAGATCATCATCCAATCTTTATCTATTATGCTGAGCAAAATTATTTTCTCCAAGTGATCCACCTTTAATCCAGTCATAGAGAGTTAGCTGTTCTCAATTTTAATTGACAAATCTAATTACTGTGATGAGTTTATTTATAGTCACTATTCAATATCTATTGATAGTTTCTTGACCTTGAAGAATATCATCCAATTAACATGGCAATATGTGCTAATGGATTTTTAAATTACTTCACACTGGATAAAAGGTGGGAGGAAAAGGGAAATTCATTTTTCAGAGAGAAGAGTCACAATTTAGTGAAACAAAACTTACAGATTTGTCACTGAGGAAGCAACACAAAGGGTTTCCTTTTAATACATTCAATACTACAGTCAAAGAGGTGCTATTACATATTTTGGAAGTTTTGTAGGAAAAATAATACTTAAATTCGGAAACAAAATGCATGTCTACATTTAAGAATTTATGTTTTGTTTGAATGTATTTTCAAAATTTTGTATAATTTTGATGTATTCTTTCAGGACACAAACTCTGGTGATTGGTGGATAAAAAATAATCAACTTCCTAAAAACTTGGGAGACAACAATGTACTCAAATCAAATGGTACAGGAATGATAGTATTGAAACTAATACCCCAGAAAAACAGCAATCATATTCATTCTCCATTTTTCTGTACTTTTCACTTTGTTTTAGGCTTAATATCAGAAACAGGTTTAAAATCATAAGAACCCAAGAGCTGGAGGCATGGCTAAGTAGGTAGAGTGCTAGCTAATAAGAGAAAGTGACAGGTATAAGTTCAAGTCCTGGTTTCAGATCTAGCCAAAAGTGAAAGACAAAAAGAAAGGAAAAGGGAAGGAAGGAAGGAAAGAGGGAAGGAAGGAAGGAAAGAAGGAAGGAAGGAAGGAAGGAAGGAAGGAAGGAAGGAGAAGGAAGGAAGGAAGGAAGGAAGGAAATGATAAGAATCCCTAATTGCATCCATAAGAATTCCCAGGAATTATTTGTCTCATTTGCAAGGAAATTGCTGAGACATTGCGAAAGATGAATGGCAATATAAGTGATTCCGTAGTTGTTTAACTTTATCTCCTCTCTAACTCCATTGCATTAATAAGTACCTTCAGGGCAGGGGACTTATCCTGGGATATGCTTGCTATGTACTACATTGAATTCTTAACCTTCAAAATTCCAAAATGGAACTGGATTCAGAGGCAGGGTCATTGACATAGGCAATTAAGCTTCAGTGAGTTCAGATGGGTAGACTAATCCAGTGAGAAGGATGTCTTCATTAGAAGAGGAAGTGATGCCAACATATGTAAACACAGAAGCCAAGAGAGAACACAATAAGAATATAGGCACCCTTGAGTCAAGGGGAGCGAAAGTTTCCGACAGCTAAATATGATGACACAGAAGTCTTATTCAACCAATCAGCAGTATTTTTCTAAGGCCCCTAACAAACAAATTAGGGGTGTTCCTTTTACAAAGGAGGGAAGGAGTACATGAGAGAGAGAGACATAAACATTAAGGGAGACAGGTGGTGGGGTGGGGGAAAGGAGTACCTTAGAAAATGTAGCTCTTGGTAATAGAACCAAAAATTAAAATATCAAGGCCTTTCCACTGCATCATATGTTATAAATTGGGAGAGATGAATGAGAATGTTGGAAGAAATGACATTGATCACGACACATTGCGTTCATGAACCGCTTTATTAAATGGCAACTCCTTTGTACAACTACTTAAAGGTAATGATTTTTAATGTAATAAACAAATGCAATTCAGTATACACTTGGTGGAAACCTACCTATGTACTTGTGAACAGTGATGGGGGGAGGAACCTGGAGGAAAGTGAAGGAAAGGTGAAATTGTCCAAAAGGAAACATCATCATCACCTGACTTATAGTAACCCCTCTGTACAGTACCATAATATAAAAATAAAATTATATTTTAAAAACTAAAAATGTTAGAAGACTTTTCAATTCTAAAATTCAGATAATATAGCCCTTATATGTCTTGCGTATACTTTCTACCTTTGCTGTTTATTTATGTACCTGCAGGACAGCGATTTTGTGATCCATGGGTCCTAAAATCTACATATTTGAAATAAACAACCACTTCTGAAAAGGGGGAGTGGTGGAGACAACACCTGTGAAATTCTGATTTTGTTGCAAGCTCTTTACTAAGAACTATTTTACATATTGGGTAGAAGTATCTTCGCCAGGCTACATCTTAATGATTCATAGTCACCACAAATTATTTTGTCTTGGTGTCTGATCATCTAAAGATAGTAATAGAGAGGAGTGAAAGAGATACTTAAATATTTGCTTCTTGCTTGAATGTGACAAGGTGTAGCCCAGAATACATAAGAAATTTTCAAAAAAGCTTAGAGAACTCATTTTCCTAGCCTAAGATAAATTGGAATGGACTATTGGATTGAGAACTACCTCAAATACAGGGAAGTGTAGCAAACAAATGCTCGGCGAGGCTCATTGGACATGAAGATGATGCAGACGAGTGCACTCAAGCACAGTGTTGAAATTGTTCTTTGTTATTCTGAAAGATGCCAGCTTAATAACCTTTTGGAAACTATGTCTTTTAATACTTTATTTCTGCCTACCTGGAGCAAGGGTTGCAGGAGGCTGCATTCAGAGCTAGTGGAAATAAGATGAAAATGGTCTTTGCCAGGGACAAAGCCTATAGTTGGGGAATTGGCAATCAGGCGATTAAAGGCAGACAATCACGTGGTTGTGGTCATTTATCTTTGAGCTACTAAGTTCCATCCCTCGTTCCTCACTAAATCTGTAACCCTCTGGATGCCTTAGGTGCTTATCTAAAGCAAATTAAGCTTTCTTAACATCGTTACCTGTATTTTTCAGTACCATTATGGCATAGGAATTCAGTTACTGCTGCAGTTATATTAAGCTTATGTCTCATCCTGTCCCCAAAAGCCATTAGGCAATTCAAAGGGGAAAAATTGTGTGTGTATGTGTGTGTGTGTTTCTGTTTGGACTGCATGTGAGATTGTGTGTGAGTATGTTGCGGGGTGGAAGTTTGTTGGGGGGGGTGAAAGAAAGAGAGTACCTACAACTATGAAACAATGACATGGAAGAGAAAGAGAACATGATCAGCCCTTCCAGGAAAATATTTTCAGTTATTTAAGCATTCTATTGTTGTTGACCAGAGAAGCAACCAGCAAATCTAAAACGAGTACTTCCTGCGTTAGCACTGGACCTGTATTTTGTGCAAACGGTAAAGTGATTGTTAGCCACTTAACCTTGCTACTTTCTACCATGCTTCACTCTTCCTCTGTCTGCCTGCAAAATTCTCATCAACTACCTGAAACCCAAATCAGTTCTGTATATATCAGCAGAACATTACTGCCTATCATGGTTAATGCTGACTGTCGTCTTGATTTGATTGACTAGAAAATTGGTAAGGTACATATCTAGATGTTCCAGACCATTGGCACGTGGGTCAGTGAACTAAGAGCAAAAGACCAGCCCTGAAAATGGTCAGCATTGTACAATAGGCTGGGTTTGGAAAAGTCATAATGTGGAAGACAGAGGAAGTCTACCCATGGGGACAGTTCACTTGATGAGTGGGTGCATTTCTGCTGATAGCACCGATCTCAGACATCAGATTCAAACTTCTTCAGTCTTTGACTGTGGGCTCACACCAACAATCATCCATGAACACCTAAAACTTCATTCTCAGACTACAGCTGCATCACTGTTCCTTCTTTATCTGAGGTCAGCATCTTGGCCTGAGCTGTTACTGGGGTCTTTAGCTCTCCAGCTTGGCTCCGTAATTGTGGGACTATCCAGTCTCTGATTATGTAAGCCTGTGTAGGTAATATTTCATAACTATATGCAGCTAATGTATACAAATTAGCTACAGATAAGTTATGTATAAATGGGTAGGTATATACTAATATATAAATACATTTATGTAATATTTATCATTTTGTATACAAAGATACCTCCAATGTATTTGAAGTTTTAGCAGGAAAGGAGGTATCAAAGAAATATCCCAAGTTCTGATACAATGTAAAATTTACTAGCTATCAGCTTATGCTGAGTAACTAATCATTCTAGACCTCAGATGATTATAGTTATTTAAGAATAGGATCTCTTTTGCCTGTATATCAATCCTATTACCTGTGTCTTACACATGTAAACAAATATGTTTATATATACACACAGTCTAATGCTTCTGATCTCTGTGGAATGTAATAGACCATTCACATGAGTTTTTTGTCATACTCTGCATTGTGTATGATCTCAGATAGGAAAATCCAGTGGGTAATCCATGTGAGTGAATACCTGTAAATATTTTGTGTTCATATGATTTTGTCTCACACAATATAGACAAGAAATAATTTTCTGTACTTTCATCACAAGGTAAAAAAAACAAAAAAACAGGGAAATCAGAAGACACATATGGCACCCAAGATCGAATGGTTGGATGGGAGTCAAAAGGAAATAATGGGAATTGGACCAAATTAAAGAGAAATGACACTTTTGAAATAAACACAGGTACTCAGCTGTAGACAACATTTCCCTCTGACAATGTGGACAGAGGATATGCAAGTCTTCCAAATCTTCAGAAATACAAATCGAACTCTAGGGGAAAGCACCTGACTTTTTAACTATTGGCAAAACATAACAGATTTAAAATAGACAGAACCTTTTGTAAATAACATACACAAGCAAACTGTGGTCTAAGAACCTAAGGAAAGGAGTTATCCCAGCTCATCCTTTTCTGCACCTCTGGAATGCACATTAGTTCAGCATGTAGGGCTTAAGCATTGCTTATTATTGTCTGTAACTCACACATTTGGCTGCAAAACGATCCACTCGAGATGTGTTGACTAACTTTGCTGTGACTTAGTTTTCATCTTTGTAAAATGCAGAGAAGGGGATTGTTTTGAATATACATACATGTATGTCTGACTATACTATGCATATATATATATATATATATATATATTATATGGGTGATAAGGGAGCTTGAATTTCTGGCCTTGTGCTCTCACTTGGCTTTCTAGTTTTTCCTTGTTTATGGCCAGCACTACGACCAGAGCCATGCCTCCAGTCTATCATTTTACTGGTTAATTGGAGATGGAGACTTACAGACTTCTCTGCCTGGGCTGGCTTTGAACCACCAACTTTAGATCTCAGCCAGTGCTGGATTACTATGAATATTAAAGAAGATCCTATTATTCATATAATCATTTCGTACACTAATCAATTGCGTAACATACGATGATTGGAACCGGCATGGAAACTCCAATGTATAATCTCAGCTACTTAGGAGGCAGAGATTGAAAGGATCACAATTCAAGACCAGCACTAAGGAAATAGTCAAAGTCTGTCTTCACAAATGAGTTAGGCTGGTGGGACATGCTTTTCATTACAGCTAGGGAGGAGGACTGTGGCCCCATGCTAGCTTCGGCAATATTGAGAGCCTGTGCGAAAAATAACCTAAGTCCAAAAAAAAACCCAACAACAAAATAAAGGCTGGAGACAAGATTCCAATGGCAGAGCCCTTGCTTAGCAATCACAAGGTCTTGAGCTCAAACCCCAGTACTCTGACACATGCACGCACACGCAGGCACACGTACAGGCTCGTGCACAGGCAGGAGCAGGCACGCACACACACGAAAGATTGTTATTGAATCTTACATTGTCCTATAATTTGGGACATTCCTTTGACTTTCCCTACCCCACCATGCTGTAATACCTGATAGGCATGTTATACGATATTACGTTTAATATAGTTCCTTTCTATAGAAGAAACTCGGCTGATCATTTCTTTAAAAAAAAACTCAAAATGTAGTTTTAAAACCGTAAAAGAATATACATATATAGAGATATGCATTTAATTGACTGAGAATCAAGGTCGTGCTGTGCATGTCCTTGGCTTTGTTCTATGTATTTAAATCTACGTTAGGGCCAGCACATTGTGCCAGTCAGTGTCACTTTGTGCCATGATCAGTTATAATGAATGTTTTCCAAATCCCAGGAGTATAATTTCCTCTGATTTATTCTCTCCAGTCTGCAGTACCACAGACAAGGACTATTCATGTCCCTTTCTTTTCCTCTATAAAAGCCTGGGAGAGAGCTGGGCTTGGCTGGAACTGTGGGCGCATGTAGGGCAGCCTTGTATGGCTGGAGCCCCTGCGTCTTTCTCTCCGGCCTTTACTTCCATTTACAGCCGTTACATCACAAAACCCTGACAGGGTGCTTGTACAAATGAAGCCATTATTATCCTCATCCTTTTCTTCCCCTACAAACCCTTGTTCTCTTTGAAAATAAAGAGTAGGTTCTAGAAAGGAAGTGTTAGAAAATGGAACCCCCATATTTCACAGCCTGAAGTTCAGAACTCTGAGGCAGGTGACCCAAACAGTGTTTCACAGGACAGACTAAGACTGCATCTCAGAACTCCCGGAAGGCAGGCTCTAAGCAGATAAAGTCAAAGCAATGTCTACATCCGATCTGAACCTCTCTCCTCCTCAAATTATATTTAAAATGACCAATGAAACGAGTGGCAACCCCCAGTGATTGAGCAATTAAGAACTTACTCCTGAGTCAATAGCATGAAGGTAACGTCAATGGAAAGTGATGGGGAAAGGGAACTACAAAGGGATTTAAATTGGCAGATGTCAATGCCAAGGATTTTTTACAGAGATTTTAAATGCTAAAACAGAAGTGAGGAGTCCTGGGCCATCTTACACAGAATACATGGCTTCTGTGCAGGTAGAATATTTGGGGATGGGAGAAAGTGGAGAAATGCGAAAGCTAAGCTTGTTGTTGGAAGTCAGGAATGTCTGTGGAGGAAACCCAAATCTGAAGATAGAAACTGCCTTCCTTTTATCTCCTCCTTTACATCTCACAGGCACCTCATTATATACCTGGCTGTTTGCTGAAAACTAGAATATGAGACTATTACAAATAGGGTAAAGTTTGCTCTCATTTTCTTTCTATGCTGAGGATATATAGCAGACACTAAAACGTTTTGTCATGACCACAAGACCACAAAGATTGGCATAGGAATAACTTGAAGACCAACCATGAGGGTTTGTGAAGAACCACTGTCTCCATACAAATTCTGGCAGTAGAGGGTTTTAGAAAGGATGATTTCTTGGCACTAAGATCTATGTCAGATATATCACATCAAGGAGCCATCATTTATAGATTAGCTTTACAGATATCCAAACTATACATATGCAAACTATATATACCCGAGACTTAATCAAGTGCAGGTGAAAGTTTGATAAGCAAGATCTTCTCTCTTAAAGTAGATATTGACTATAATAAATATTGATTATCTGACAGTATTAAGCTATTTTTTTTCTGGGAAAGATCCTATTTCCTATCTTCCAAATAATACCAGTGAGTATAATGTTGATAAAATACTATAAGAATTTGCTAGCTATTTGCATGTTTCTGAACTGTGACTGTTAAATACAGAGTTTTACAATTATTTCTAGATTGCATGTGAAGAGGAGCAGAAGGAGGGAAAATACAAGGAGCAAACAGGGCAAAGACTGTAGGCAGTCATCCATCACTGAATTAAGGAAGCTGGTATAGCAGAACAGATTTTATCTGGTACTTGAGTTCTTTCAATTCCAAACTCATGAGGAAGAAAAAATCTAAGAAAATATTTTTGTGAGCACTGAATCCATCTATATTTCAACTCCCCTCCTAGAAAAAAAAATTATTATACTTTGACCTTGTATCTACCCCAATACCACCATCACACTATTTAAGCTGAACTCTGCCAATTTGGAGATATAACTCAAATCTGGACTGGCAGTGTAGTTGGTCCCAATGTATTGTCCATAAGAATAATTAACGTTAATAACATCTATGCAATGGTGTATCTTTTCCACAGAGAAACTCAAAACAACTTCACATTTGCTATGTTATTTGTTCTCGGGCATTCCTGTTAAGACCTAAAAAAGAACAGAAAGTGTATTGATTGTGTAATAGAGAAAGACTCCTTGAGGTTAAGTATTAGTTCAAGGTCACAGAACTAGTGTGTGGCAGGCCCATGATAGATATTGCTAAGGGTAACTACATAACTAGAGTTGAACCAAACCCAGTTAATAACAAATCTGATTAAAGCCCACATCTCAAAGCAGAGATCCTGGACCTCTTTGCCAGAGTCATGAAATGTTTGCCCCAGGGAGACCTCAATCTCTCTTTCTAAAAGTGCCTTAAATCAGGTATCAGACCTTGTGTCATTTTACTTTCTTCAAGTTGTTGCCTTTTAGGTCTGCATCTTGCTGTGTGATTTGGCCAAGACAATGGAAAAATTTGCTTCCAGAGATTTTTGACTGCAAATAGTTTCCTAACACTGACAGTCTAAGTTTCCAAGTTTCCATGGTGTTAGATATTCATACAATTATAAGGATGGTATGATTAATTTAGTATTGGCATACTTTTGATTAAAAATGTATTATCAAAACTGCTGTCTAGGGTCTGGGGATATGGCCTAGTGGCAAGAGTGCTTGCCTTGTATACATGAGGCCCTGGGTTCAATTCCCCAGCACCACATATACAGAAAACGGCCAGAAGTGGCGCTGTGGCTCAAGTGGCAGAGTGCTAGCCTTGAGCAAAAAGAAGACAGGGACAGTGCTCAGGCCCTGAGTCCAAGCCCCAGGACTGGCCAAAAAAAAAAAAAAAAAAAACTGCTGTCTAATGGATGCCAATCTAATTGGCTAACTTTATCAGCTTTATTTCATCCCATTTGTCTTCATAGACCACCAAAAGCTTTGAATTCCAGATACTTTGCTCTAAGCAAGCAGTTTCCTGGACCTGTTCACAAGACCACCTCCTTCAATATGTCTTTGCTTCCAGTTAATGCCTATTACTAACTAATTTGATTGTTTTGGCATTCGTCTTGCTAGTATGTCCTTAACGAAATTAATATGGGTCTCTCAATGAATGTTTCAATAATACCACAGAATTGTTTTTTGCCATGAGCTGAATGTCTTAAAACATTGCATAGAATCTTTACATGCAAATTTTAACAAGATGTGGAATGTAGCAAGACGTTCATGGAATGAGAGTTTTTCTCCTAACAAAATGGGTTCTCAATAAATAAATAAATTAATTAATTAATTAGTACTTGCTTGCTTGATTGATTGATTGATTTAGCCAGTCCTGGAGTTAGGACTGAAGGGTCTGAGCACTGTCCCTGGCTTCTTTTTGCTCTAGGCTAATATTCTACCTCTTGAGCCACAGTGCCACTTCTGGCTTTTTCTGTTTATGTGGTGCTGAGGAATTGAACCCAGTTCTTCTTGCATGATAGGCAAACACTCTACTGCTAAGCCACATTCCCAGCCCCTTAGCACTTTACTTACTAACAACGCGACTTATTTTTACATGTTTGTGAATAAAGTCTATTGATTTTTCTATACCTTTTTAATTTTGCTGGAAGGCGTATAAAACAGCTCTCTAGAAACATCTGTCCTCTGGAAAGGTGTGTCCATGTGGGTGAAGGAAAAGTCTGTGAAGCTCATCTTCCACTGATTTTGGAACAGCCCTACCACATTGTCTTGTGCCTAAATTATGAGTGATAATAAGTGGGAATTCCAGTTGAGTGGTATTATCAGCAAAGTCACAATGTTAAGTTGTTAAAGGAGAGTTAGTCCCACATTCCAGCTCATTCTATGGGAAGCTGACTTTAGCTCCTTATAGATTATTCCCTATACATCTCTTCAGTCTGCAAGATTTGTGCAAGCAATAGCAGCATGTAGGGAAGGCAATTAGAGTTCCACTTTCTAGTTTTGTTTTATTCATCACTCACTGAGTATCAAGCACTGTATCAGAAAAATGGAGCCAACCGTGCCCATCCCACCTCTTTTGGAGAGCTGTAAGGATGAAATAAAATGGTGCAAAATGCTTGAGATGACATAAAGAACCACTCAAACACTTAGCACATCGAGAACTGATTCTTTTCCATTGCACTTTAAAAGTACATTACTCTCTTTTTTCAAGGAGTGAACAGTACTTTCAAACCCTAATAAATGTCAAGGTTATAAAGGTACAGTACCATTTGTAAAGTTCAGCTTAAAGGTAAACAGGGCAGCTTATTAGCATCCACAAGAAATACGAGTTAATTTTAGCCTAATAAATATCCTGAAAACATGCATATGAACATAACTCACCATGACAAAGTATTTTAGCCTTTAATGTCATACTCTACTGTGTTTCTGAGCATGATCCTACCAGTGTCTTTCTTATAATCATTTATGATCCCTCTATCTTCAGTAATAAAGTCTATTTTGTATATAAACGAGATTTCTACTCAGATTTTCTAGATTCAAATTCCTGTTTTCTGAATATTAATGCTAGAACTTTAAGCAATGCTCGTAAGTTCTCTCTCCTTTGATTTAATCATAAAGAATGACAGCTTTGCAAAATAATAGATTAAATGAATTCATGAAAAGAAAAATTATCACAGTATTTTACATATAGTAACATGACATTAATGTTTGCCACTGGCACTGCAAATAATGGCAATTATAGTTGCTAATGATTAATATACATTATTAGAACATACTTATGGATTAGGAATCTTCATAATCAGTTTATTATTGCATGAGGTAACATAAAAGTATCAGCTCTGCCAGAAGGGTACAAAACATCTACTTGTATGGAATTATAAATAGGACAATTTTAGTCACTAGTATGCTTCAAAGAGCCTTCCATTATTTACAATGACTTCTTAAGATATTTTTTAAATTTGTATCTGTTAACATAACAAGTGTGATCAAATAATTAGAGACTTAGAATCATTAAAGTAGGATTTTGAGGTGTTGTACTTAAGCATGAGAGAAATAAATAGAGCTTAATAAAGCTAGAAGTTGAAAACACATTAACAAACGTTACAAATCACACAAGAGTTGTGAGCACTATGACTGCATTCTAAATGGCAAGTGATGACAACAACCACAATTCAGGCAATTGAAGACATCCACTTGCCATCTTCCGCAGGCTTTCGGTCATGTAAAAAATATAATCATTTCCTTTTTAGGCTAACTTGCTCATGTTCAGTCTTCTATATCAAGTGGAAATAAAAATAAAATTATATGGACATCAGTAACTTAAATAAGAAAATAAAATTCTTTGTGTGTGTATTTCTATGTGTGTGGGTGTGTTATGTGTGTACCCGCAACAAGGTTTGAATTTAGGGCTTTAAGTACTTGGCTTTCAGGTTCATAGCTAACAATCCATCGGTTGAGCCACACCTGCAGTCCGCTTAATTGGAGATGGAATCTTCTATAATTTTCTACCTGGGTGGCTTCCAGCTAAGACTCAAGTCCCAGCTTACTGAACAGCTAGGACTGTAGGCATGAGTTACTAGCATCCAACTTCCCCAATTATTTTCTATTTGTATAATATGTGCACATTTGGTAAACAGTATGTGTGCCCTGAGGAAAAAAAAAATAAACTTGGAAGCCTATATTTGAAATAGCCACCACCAACCCCTCCCCCCAAAAAAAGAATGAGAGGCCTATTTCAGTAAACATCAAGACTTCTTTCCGTTAGTTTGGAAACTTTCCACATTCTGCTCCTCCTATCAAGGCAACTCCTATTTTCAGTAGGTTAACTTCTCTGAATTCTTCAATTTTCAGTTCAATATCACTTCAACTAACAAAACTTCTCAGAGTCCACGTGCCTACATGAAGTGCTATTGCTAAACATTCATGAGTTTTCACTTTTACTCTACAGCTGTACCACCCTGACTGGCTCATTTGCCTATCTCCCCACTTGAGCCTGATGAAGCCAGTACGCATGTCCATTCTGTTATTACTGCGCCCCAAGCACTTATCACAAGTTAGTTTGCACCTTTTTCAATACATATTAAAAATCACAAAAGTTCTCAAATGACAAACCTTTTTCCAAATTGTGACTAAGCAAATGAAGAAATTGTATACTTTGTAACTTTTTCAAATAACTTTTTCAAATAAACACATAATCTTTCATGTTCTGCAGTGTAGTTTTTAACTCTTTGATATTTTTCATTCTCATGACCAGAATTGTACTCATTACATATTTAAAAAATCAGCAAACAGAGCTGGTTTCCAATTTCCTCTTTGTCCGGGATGGATATACACTAGGAAGGATATCAGAAAAGGTTTGTTTACCAGAGTACCGAAGCAATATTTGTACTCTCAGAAATTATGAGAACCATTTACTCTAGGTTTGTGTCAGAAAATATGTGATGTAAAGGAAGGTTAAGTGAGCTGAAAGTCAAAGTCAGAGCTCCAATTCGTCCTCCATCAAAACGGGGCTTCTGAGCTGAGCACTGGTGGCTACTCCTATAATCCTAGCTACTTAATTGGCTGAGATCTGGGCTTCTGAGGACCTGAGAATCTTGGTTCAATGCCAGCCTAGACAGGAAAAGTCCATGAGTTTATCATCTCCACTTAATTACCAAAAGCTAGAAGTAGTGCTATGGCTCATGTGGAAGAGTGCTAATTTTGAACAGAAAAGCTGAGAGGCCAGTGCCCAGGCCCTGTGTTCAAGCCCCAGGTTGATCCCCAAAATAAATTAAAACAAAACCTAAAAATCAAACAAAATGAAAATGTAGCTGCTGCTCCTCTCGATCTGTGTGAATAGAAATAAAATCCAAGAAATGGAAACAAGAAGTTTTCTTATTCTACATCTTGGGGTTCCTTTTTTCCCTGTTATATTTCCTTTTGTCACTGTTTTTGAGTTCTTTACCATTCTCTTGTACATTAAGTATATCTGATTTGGGGAGGGGAAGGGGAAGCACAGAAATGGTAGGACAAAGGGCGAACCAGTTCAACAGTGATACTCACTAGACACTATCTGGAAAATGAACTACACAACCTGAGGTTGCGAGGGGGACAGGAAGGGAAAACCTGGGAGAGAATAAGGGAGGGGGGTGATATTGTTCAAAAGGAAATGTACTCATTACCTCAATCATGTAACTCTGACACCACTGTACATCACCTTTACAATAAAAAATTTTAATTAAAAAAAGAAAGTCAGTTAACTTCTCATCTCCTCTGCACAGAGTTTTAAGATGTTATCAAGTAATTTGCACCACCCCCGCTTTAGCCTTAGACTATAGAGATTAAACAGCTGCAAGAACCTTACCCCAGCAGGCACTGCCACTTCCCTGGATTGCACCCAGTTTGTGTTTATGAGCAGCCTCATCTGGCAAAACAGACGATTTAAAAGTTTACTGTTACAAGCACTGGTGGGAGGAAGGCTAGTTCATGTAAATAATAGAACCATGATTAGAAAGCTTATAGTTTAATAGACATATATTTATATTCTCAGTTTTATTGAACCACTAGCTAGTAAGTGTGTTAACTGCACTCTGGTTTAATGGATGTATTAATTTCATCAGGTCTCCAGAATTCTGCAAAACAATGACTTCTTTCCCTCAGAAAGCTGAGTTCTGCAAGATACCAGTATTATCTCTCAGTATATAACGGTATCATTCAAAGTCTTTCCTCATTGTTTGATTTCTTAGGTGAGTTGTTATAAAGCAAAACAAGATAGAATCAAAGAAGCAGATATTTCTTGGTACTTTAGACTACTTTTTCTAAAAACTGTCACCACTGGTCTTCTCTTGGTCTGTTATGTTCTATGATAAATGTGAACATTTTCGTGTATAGAGAGAAGAATAAAGTGAGTTATAAAACAAAAATGGAACATATGGTCATCTCCTCAGTGAGCTATCAGCTATCTAGGGTTCAAATGAATAGACTAGTTCACACATGAGCATTGAAAGAGATAACATGATAGGAAATTAGGAAGTATGATTTAGGAGGACACCTGGAATATCCCTCCCTCAAAAATCTCATTTGTAAATCTCACATGGGAACTAAAATTACATCACAGTAGAGATCAGTCTTTCATTTCAAGGACTTTATTTCTAGTGAAATTTTATAGTTTGAAATTTTTAAATAGTAATTAAAGAAATACATTTTTTCTAACACTGACCATTAGTGTAACAACATAAATGGCCATACCAAAAGTTAGTCTGTCGATTCATCAGTCGATGGACACTTGAATTGTTTCTACTTTGCGACTATAGTGACTATTCTAATGAGCATGGGAATGTAGAGATATATTCTATATGTGGACATCACATCTTCTGGATATATACTGAGGAGATTGCTAAGTCATTTGTGAAGTCCATTTTGAATTTGAGAGAAAAGACTTGAACTTGGGCACTCATGCTCTGACAAGCACATCCCAGTACACTTTAGTCTAGTATGTTTTCAGTTAGGGTCCTGCATCTGTCCTTCGCCTGGCCTTACATTAAAATCCTTCTAGCTTCACTTCTCACGTAGTTGGAATTACAAGCATGTGCCCTCATGCCCAGGTGACTAACTTTTGGCCCCAGCTGGCTTTGAACCACAGTCCTCCTGTCTCTTGCTCAGGTAATTAGGATTTGTTTTAATATTTGAGAAACTTCCAAATTGTTTTCTACAGTGGTTATACCAACTTATATTTTCACCAACAATGTTCAAGGGTTCCCTTTATTCTGCATCCTTACTAGAACTTTGCTATCTCACTCATACAGATAATAAGCATTGTTTCTGGAGTGAACACATCTCCTTGTAGTTTTGATTTGCATTTGCCTGATCATTTGTGATGCTGAACATTTTTATTATATTTGTTGGTCATTTGTGTGTCTTCTTTTTAGAAATATCCAGTTCATTCTGTTATCTATTTTTAAATCAAACTTATATTTATGTGCTATAAAGATTTTGGAGTACATTGTTCAGGTTATTAATCACCTGTCAAAGGTACACTTTGCAAATATTTTCTTCCATTCTCTACAATGTCTTTGCACTCTGCTGAATGTTCCTTTCTATTAAACAGCTTTTTAGTTTGGTATAATCCTGACAGTTTTTGCTTTCATTTCTAGTACATTAGATGTCTTATTTTTAAAAAATAAAAAGCTTCCTTATTCCAATAACTTGTAGTAGTTATTCTAAGTTTTTTCTTACTTGTTCTATGTTGTAATCTCACATCTAACATATAACTATTTCATCCATATTTTTTAATCTTTTTAACTTTAGGCTTTTGTGAGTGGATATCATGTTCTTCCAATAGTATTTGTTGAAAAGCCCATGAGAAGGGCAATTTTGAAAGAGGTGTTGCAATGTGGAATTTTAAAGACAAAACAAAACCTGTGGTCAATGAAGAGGCCTCTGAAACCTGCACAAGAAGACTGGGTTGAATCTGGTCTTCTGTTGACTTTCGTGTCAGTGAAAACTTGCTGTCTACAGAACTGAAAGGAAGTGCCTAGGAGCAGGGGTGGAATAAAACTTGCAGAGGTCTAAAAATTCTGAAACCTTTAAAGGTAGAAATAAAACCTGTATTTACAGTTTCATGATCTCTGTTCTCTATAAAATTCAAAATGCCCAATCCATACCAGTTCTACAACCACCATCAGATGTTTATAAAAGCCAACAGTATCTGATGTAGACTTATAAAAAGCTTGTTTTCAGTCATTTTTGTTCGGCATTAATGGATTCAGAGAGTTTTATCTTACAACAGGAAACTGAAGTCTTTAGAAATCACCTGTTTTGTTTCATTCAGGAAGAAGACTCAAAAAGCACTGCTTCAGGCCTCCTCATGCCCTATCTGTATATCTGAATGAGATTCAGATATTCTACTAAGTAGAAACTGACCAAAGGCTCTTTCATTCTCTGACTGATTTGCTTGTAATATCACATTTATCCTTTTTTACCCCTCAAAACAAGTTCCTTTAAAAATGTATTCATTCTACACAAAAGGAATCTACCCATTCAATCTTGCAGAAAAATGTCATACATGCAAATTATTTAGAACCTTCTCTATGTGTGTAAAATTGTACATAGAAATAGAACAGCAAGTTTAGTAATTCAGTATGAGTTTTTAAAATAATAGTATATTGAGTAAGAAGACTGAGAGGGAAGGTAATAAGAGCTGGAATTACTTCATTGAAAAAGGATTGCTCATGAATTGTTAAACCTCTCACATTTACATTGAGGATATATTAAGCAAATGATATGTTTTATAAATAAAAATGGATTCATAGGACAGCTTTAGTTGAGAGAGGAAAAGAATTGAAACAAAGAGAACCACTTATCTGCACCTGTCTTGCTAAAAGACAAATGCTTACGGAAATATCTGAGCCAATATTGATAAAAATCCATTAAATTATTTTTAGATAAAAATATCTTCTAGCACAAAACAGGAAGAGAAAGCATTCCTTCTCACTTAATCTGACTTTCTAAACTGAAACACTGAACTTAATATCTATTTTACAAAAAACAATGACTCTGATTTTCAATTGATGAAATTTATGAGTTCTCTTCAATTTTTCAGGAAAAAAATCACTGTACCTTCTAAAGATGATATATGAGAATTCAATATGCAGAAACACCAAAATGGGAAGCGATTAAAAACATGAATAACTAAATTTCTTTCTTGGATACAATTGAAATAATCTCTTTATACATATTAGTTCAATATATTTCCTTAGATGTCTCTGAATGACTGATGGCTTATTTCCTAAAACTTCCTTTTAATTCTCAAGTATCCACTTTCCCCAATTAATGAAGATAATTTACCCATCTATTATTCTATTGTTATTTATCTCTCCCACATACTTACATGGAAACATTTAAATGACTAAATGAAAATGTATTTGAGTAAGCTTACTAAATACTTTAAAACACACTTTAGAAAACAATACTAAAACATGATTTCATATATTCTGATAAAACACAACATTAAAAATTGCCAGGACAAATAAGAACATAATTCCTACTTTTGAGTCTGTAAAAAGACAAAAATGGATTTTAAGCTAAAATATAGTCTGCCTCCTTTTAGAGTTGATAAGTTTCCACCTGACCCTAGTTGGCATAGCTATCACCAAGAAAAAGAGCAAAAACAGAAAACCCTAAGCAAAACAAAGGGATAGGGAGAGATGCCATATGTGGGAATGTAAATTAGTATAGTTATTTCTGAAATCAATATTATGTTCCTCAAAATCTAATAATCAAACCAAGCATGATGGTGGCATGCTCCTATTCCTAGAAACTTGGCAAGTGGAGACAGGACAAGACCTTGGTTTCAATCTACAAAAGGAGAAAGAAATCTGGGTGCTGGTGGCTCATGCCTGTAATCGTAGCTACTCAGGAAGCTGAGATCTGAGGATCACAGTTCAAAGCCAGCCAGGGCAGGAAAACCCTTGAGACTCTTATCTCCAATTAGCCACCAGAAAACCAGAAATGGTGCTGTTGCTCAAAGTTGTAGAGTGCTAGCCTTGAGCTGAAGAGTTTATGGACAGTGCCCAGGCCCAGAGTTCAAGCCCCACAACCAATGAGATAAAGGAGAAAGAAAAGGAAACAGGAGTGGGAGGAGAAGGGGGAGGAGAAGAAGGAAAAGGAAGAGGAGGGGAAGTAGCTAACAATAGCAATTACAAAAGTTCTAGCTAAACCACTCATAGGTATCAAAATAGAAAAGGAATCAAAGATAGCATACAAAAGAAATATCTCACAATAGTCAAATCTTGGAATCAACCTAGGTGATCATTAGTCAATGAATGGATGAAAGAAGCATGTCATAAATACTTAGTGGAGTGTTATGAAGCTATAAGAAGAATCAAATCATATGATTTGTAGGGGAAAACTGATGGAACTGGAGATCATGATAGTAAGTGATAGAAAAGCAACCTAGAAGAAAGCTGGCGAGAAAAACAATTGCATGTGGATTTTATTTTACAAATATAAATATCTAACTTTTCTCTTCATATTTTATCATTTGTCTCATCTTCTCAATCCTTACGATCACTTCTTTTACATACTTCTAGTCACTTGAATTTTCTACAAAATAATCAGTTTTATAATGCGTCAGTGAAAACATCAGAAACAGGTGCATCAAAGCTCTATGTACTCTGCAGCATGCCCTGGGAGACTGCGAGCTCTCTTGTGGCATCAAGTAGTGGTTCCCATCCCTTAACTTGAGTAAAAAAAAACCTCTGCTCTCTGGCTCTTTGAGGCCACAATACCATTGTTTTCTCTCTTTTTTTAATATATTTATTTATTTATTGTCAATGTGACATTCATGATCCACAATGTACAGATTTTTATTAGATGAGATGGAGACTTTCGGGGCTGTCTGGCCTCAAACTACAATTCCCCCAATATCTACCCCACAATTCTAGCATTACAGGTGTAAACCACCTCACCAAGCTCCAAAAAGATATTTTCAACATTACTTACAAGATATAACTGTAAAACTAGAATCACATATGTCATTAAGTCTAAAAGAATATAGTTAGACTTAGTATTCTTCTGTGAAATCTACTATTAAAGTCAGTAGTTACTCAGGAGCAGTATTCATACTTGAATATATATGCATATATATTAAAAATTACATATATATACTTTTTACAGCACTATTTTATTAACACTGAAAACTTATAAACCAGGATAGCATATCTATCAACTGGAAAAAATTCTTATTTTGTGTAATCATTACCTACTTCTAAAAAAAGTCAGGCAACCTATGTAAAATAGATGACTACAAATCTGTTCACATAAATATTACCACAAAAAGCAAAAAATGTACATTGAAGTTGATGTTTTTCAGTCACTCACTTCAGCACATAATGTTCATAATATAATTCCTAAGAATAAACCCATAGAGCTGTCTGATTTATTTTTTTTTCATAAAAAGGAAATGGCATTGTAAGATACAGCTGCACAGACGCTATGATGAATATTCAACATATGACAAACTGACAAATGTTTCTTACTCCGTCATTAAGCATTTGTGTGACAAGCTGGATATCCATCCCATTGGGGTCCTTTTTATGTGTCTTCTTTTGTCTAATGCTTGCTCATGCCCTTTCCTGACATCTTGAAAAGACTAGCCTTTTCCTTTCTTCTCCAAATTCTGATGATCCATATTGTCATAAACTTACACTCAGAGTAATCTTTTCAAAGATTAAACAAAACCTTGGTTATTCCAAATGAAAACTGAAAATATTGATCCAATGCCTTCTTCAGTCTATCTAAAAACAGGGTAAGAAATTAGTTTAAATTTGTATTGCAAAATGCACGAATTTATGTTAATTTTCTACCTTTTTTAACTTTTAGATGGCTCCTAATTCAGGAAAAGAGGAGTCTTTAATATATAACAGTATACATTTTCAAGATATCGCCTCAAATGAACGCAATCTCTGCATACATCTTTCATGGATGCAAATAAGACAAAAAAAACTTTTGACTGGAGGGCTTTCTCAAAATTTTGATAACTCACTGAAATAAAATTCATCCTTATAACTCATGGAAATTGATCTCCAGAATACATTCCTAACTCAGCTAGAAAATGACAAAAAATGTTAGGAGTTAGATCCCTGGTACCCCTAATTTACCAAATGCAACATTTACTGCAAAGCTTTCTGGGAGAGTTTCATTGTAAATTCCTGAAGTTTGGCAAATCTTACTAGAAGACTTTATAACTTTCTTCTAAATATGTTTCACTAAAATACTCTTCATGTGAAAAAATATCATGTGATAGCACATCATCCATCGAACAGCAGCCTTAGATACTTTGACCATTATATATTCATTCCTTCCTTATCTGTCTCAGTGTACCAGAGTTCATGCCAACGCCATTACATGCTAGTACATTTTTAATATTTATAAGGTGAGGCTTAAATCCAAGAATTATCAATAATTGTCCTGCTAGTCATTCATACTCACTAGCAACTCAATTATACTGATTACTGAAAGGCAACCACAGCAATGTACGCAGTAAAACAGTTTTAAAAACTTCTATTTTGAATCTCTCTTAAAGTATTTTTAATTTTTTCTCTCTTACAGAGTATACAATCAGCTGAGCTCAATATTATACTTGTGTAGTGTTCACACCAAAGTAAAGTAGGATCAAGAAGATAGATACATACAAGAAATTTGTGTTATCTGGACAAAGATGTGTTAGAAATAGTATATATTAATGATTCATATCAAGCAACAAAATTTAGCCTATTTTGCATAATGCCGACGAATCTATTTACTTTGTTAAAAATAAATTCAATGGTCTAAGGAAAATGGTCTTCAAATGGCATTTATTTCCTAATAATAATGCACGTGTATAAAAGAGCCTGATACATATTTTTTCTTTTGTACTGGAGGTGCATACTAGACACCTTTTTAACAATATAACTAATCAAAATTTATAAGACAATTTTATGGGATTAAAACTAGCCTACTGTCCTGAAAAATGACAGATTTCTCCTTTAAAAGTCCCTTTATAATAAAACTTCAGTTAACAGTAACTTAGGAGGAATAGAAAAGTTAATCTTGATGACGTTTCCGAGAAGATATATATTTATTTTTAACTTTAACATGTTATTTATTGAATAATCTTTCAAGAATACTAGACTGTTTTATTATTTTAGAGTTGAACTTATTTTACAGTTGATATCTATTTGATTGATATTCCTTATATGTATCTCTGATTAATTACAGTTTCAGCAGCTAAAACTGAAAGGGCACTTGAAGCCTGGTATGTATGTTCATGTTCAAAATGGAAGAGTTATCCTATTTAAAATTGTGACTTTAATTTCTCAATAATAAAATGCTGCTATGATGACAGGTTATCAGCAGCTAAACAAATACTCCTTTCAACAATGTTGTTAACTGGAAGAATTTAAAAATCACAGCTCCAAATAGATATTTCTCTTTTTTTTAATGTTCTGTTTTACCTAACATTCATCTATACAATAAGTATACCTTCTTCAATCTCTAAATGTAGTCTCTGAGCATAGGAATGAATGGAGTGTGACATAAAATGTGTCAGAAAATGAAATGTGTCATAGAACAAAAATTAAGGTAGGATTACTGCTTGCCTAATCATGATGCTGAAAATTGTGATTCAGACTTGAGAAATATGCTACAGAAGGTTAAGTGAATTTCAAGCTATTCATCTGGGATGAGTCTATCTGCTCATCCTTTCTATCTCTCTGTCTTATCTCTCTCTCCCATTCTCTCTCTTTTCCTCTCTCTCTAGTCTCATGTACCAAATACTTTCATACAGGATGCTTTAATTCACACAACTGTTGTTTCACTATTCATTATTGCTACTGCTTAGAAATATTCAAATGTTTCAATCTAACACTTGTTCTACAATTTTCATATATTAACATTTTAATATGAATATAATTGAAAGTACTTTATTAGAGTTCCCAGAAAAGCGAAACAAGTAGGAGTAAAAAAACAAACAAAAGCAAAAAAAAACTAGGCAATCAAATGCACATGTCTACCGTGGAATTTTTTATTTCTTTTAAAAATCACACAGTGTCAAATGCTGGTGGCTCACACCTATAATCCTAGCTACCTCAGAAGTTGAGATATGAGGATTATGGCAAAAAGCCAGCACAAGCAGGAAAGTATATAAGACTCTTATCTATAATTAATCAACAAAAAGCCGGAAATGGAACTGTGATTCAAGTGGTAGAGTACTAGCCTCGAGCAAAAAACGTCTCAGAGATGGCACCCAGGCCCTGAGTTCAAGTCACAGACTCGGTACAGAAACTAAACTAAAAAAATAATTCAAGGGCTGGAGATACAGCCTAGTGGCAAGAGTGCCTGCCTCGGATACACGAGGCCCTAGGTTCGATTCCCCAGCACCACATATACAGAAAACGGCCAGAAGCGGCGCTGTGGCTCAAGTGGCAGAGTGCTAGCCTTGAGCGGGAAGAAGCCAGGGACAGTGCTCAGGCCCTGAGTCCAAGGCCCAGGACTGGCCAAAAAAAAGTAATAATAATAATTCAAGAACTTCTTACTCCTATTTAGGACACAATTCTGCTAAGTTAAGGTATGACTTTTCTAGTCCATATGAAATTAAAAGAAAAGGCTGGTAAAGAAGAAAAATAATGTGATAATATAAGACGAGACTTGTAAGTGATCAGAGCGCTTCAAAAATCATTGTGGCCATGTAATCTAAGAAGATGACTCAATTTTTCATTACTTCTTAAGAAATCCTTGAAATGATTAATTTCACAGGACACAGATGTCTGTAGCGAATTTGACATTATATTATACCCCATTCATATGTATACCTTAATTTTTCTATCCATTACAAAGCAAAAATTCTTAGTTATATATATTACACAGTATTTGTTGATTATGCTCTATTACTTATAAGTGGTTAATTTTGGTTGATTTTAGTTAGAATAAGTAGAGAAGTTAATGTGGACAAACATTTCTGTATAAAATGATTGAAAACCTCTGGCTAATAATAAAGCCATATTTATTTTGTTAATTTATTTCTGAATAATATTGCACCCATTGGTGATAACTGCACACTAATTAATGAAGGAATATAATGTACTCTTATATCCTACAACTATATGAGCATATGCATTTATGTCCATACTGTGCATCATAGGTTATGTGTGTGTGCGCGCGTACGTGTGTGTGTGTGTTGATATGCATGGTAGGATGGTGAGGTTGTGCGTGGGGCTGATGGTAGTGACGTTATGAAACTAGAGCCCCAAAGAAGCTATTCTTTCTACATTTGAGCCATACCAAGCCTTTATGTTTGTATCTTTGTGTTTGAGATGGGAGAAAGTCTGTCCCGGGGAGGCTGCTCCTGAATTTAGGATCATCCCGCCTCCATTTCCTGAGTGTAGTCTGACACTACACTCAGTTAACATGGGCACACCATAAAGAAAAAAAAAAATGTTAATTTTTGTATTTATCTAGCGTAATAGAAAACAAGTTCATCGACAAACAAGTAATTGGTCTGATGAAAGAATTCCAAACCAGGAATGTTTGGCTATTTCATTGTAAAAAGTATAAAGATTAAGTGGAAAATAATGTACAAAGAAAGGGAAGTTAGTACTAAGTGGATTCCAGTTACAGAAGAAAATCACAAAGATGTGCAACAGAAAAACCAGATCCATTTTAGATGAACTTCATATCACAGATAACATAGAAAGTGAGAAGGAGGCACTAGAAATCAATAATTTAGGATGGATGGATAGAGGGAAAGACTCCTAAATCAAGCCCTCCTTAAACGCAAAGTGGCTACCGCGCTCAAAAAAGGAAAATCTAACCTTTGAATACAAGGCTTTTTCTATTTTGACACAATGATCAGCCCTTAGATCTCCTCTGGAAATAGAAAATTACTGCAAATAAATACTATAGTCGTTCTTTTTTTTTTTTTTTTTGCATTTCTGCTTTAGGAGAGAGTGAAACAAGAGGTGCCATCGTTTAAAAAGAAATGTATTCATTACCTGACTTAGGAAACAATTACCCCTCTGAGTATCACTTTCATAATAACAATAAAGTGAATTTATAAAAACTACCTCAAATATTGTAAACTGATCAGCTCATAAATAATGGCCCACAGTATTAGCACTTGGCTTCTAAATTTGGAAGATGATTAAAGTATATTCCTTATTTTTTTTTCTCCATACTCTAACAACTACTTTCCTTAACGTCTGTCCTTTGTGCAGAGGACAAAGTGTATCAAGATGCATGCCTGCAACACAGACAGAAACATGGGCTTCATCTAAGTCCCAACCCAACTGTAGATCCATCATTCAAATGACAATTCTATTGGAAATCAATATTTTGAAAGGAAGATTGCTTCAGCTCGGGCAGTACGGTCTGTGGGTACAGCCGGTGAATTCACGAAAGCAGATCCATTTGTATCTGCTGCTCATTCTAGCAGGATTGATTGCAGGAAACTTCCTCAGAGACGAGGTAGAAGGGCTATTCATTTCTTCTTCCCTTTTCAACTTGTTCTTCTATTCTGGACCTTACAACAATAGTCCTAAATTGTAAGTAGCTGCAGGAGAGAAACAAACATCCTCACCCATGCAATGTGCTACGTAATAACCCCACCTGTTATTTAAAGATTGATATCCTTTCTATTCAAGTTCTTTTTTTCTTTTCCATATTTTGTGTCCCAAACAGTGCTGTGATTCACAAACATTACATCATGCCATAGGATACTCGATCTGTAAAACTGTTCTAATGGCCCCACTCGTGAAGTTCCTTTGAATATTGCACTCAAGCACAATCTAAATAGCATAAACACTTGAATTTGAAGAAATGATCCTGCTTGCACCATTTTACATGAATATTACATAAGTGCTTCTTTTAAATTATTTTTTCTGGGTATGTATAGTAATAGATGAAAAACTAAGCTTCAGAAAAGAAGGGACATGAATGACCACACAGATGCATATGGCAAACCTAGTATAATTGTATTTTGTTGTCTCCTAATGTTTGTTGTGCATTTATGTTCACAAAGTTAATCTCCTAGTCAGAATGTAATTCCATGTCATTAATAAAACATTTTAAACACAAAATGTGCCATATTCTCACTACTAATCATTGTTGCCACATTTTAGGGTTTCATAAAAATGTATTCTGAACAAGTACCACAATCATCTTGCTAGTAGTAATTTTTAAATTGTATTCAATATAGTATTTTAGTATTCAAGATGACTCTGAGATAAACACTAGCATTTCTGAAATCACTGACACATGTTGGTTCATCTCTTTCTAAGAGAATTGAATGTGTTTTCTTCAAAAAACATACTTTTTTTCAAGTAATCTTCCTTTTTCCCACCTCTGTTGCAAATTATGAAAACTAACAATGTTTATCTGTCAGTGTATAAAATCCATTTTCTCTAAGAAGACCTAACGTAGATGAAGGCTCTGCATGACTGAGTAAAACATCCAGTAAAGTGATGACCAGTTTAATTCCGATAAGTTTGTTTTGCAATCTATGAGCTGTCAGGCAATTAAAAACAATTCTAAAAGTAACTCCACAGAAGTATAGGAACATTACCCACCCTAACGATGACTAAGAGAAAAAAGAGACAAAGAAACCAAAGGAATATGAGAAAATTGGAATTATAGCTGATATAATGAGTACTTCAACCTCAGACCTATTATCATCACAACAGGAAAAGCTAACAATTATTAAATGCGTTGCATGAATCAATCCTACCTCATTTTAGTAAAGCGAATATACTTTTTATTTGAACAACTTTCTCATTTTAAAAAGCCACTGGATAGTGTTATATAAAAAGGAATGGTGACCTAACTGCAAGAAACAAGAGTTTTGATTGTTTAAAAAAAAAAATGATGTCCTTGCGCAAGTCAGATAACCCCAGTTAATAGTAATATCTTCTGTGAACTGCTCAGTTTGGAAAATTAATCGCTCTAAGATTCTATGGCATTTTAAATTCTGTGCTGCTCAGTCCTGATTTATACATAGCAAGATAAAATCTGTAGTCTTTCTTTCATTTTTCTTACTATTCTCTCCCCATACACACAGAGAAATTCATTATTACATAGTGTTATATAGAAAAAAAAACAGTTCAAGTGGGTTGTGAATGGATTTTTAAAGTACATAGCATAAAAACTATTCTGAAGGTCAAAGCAGTTTCCATTTGCAAGACACAGCTACTTGGGAGGGGAAAAAGTCTACTCAAATCCTACTGTTTATCAAGAGTGAAGAGAAAGTAGGAATGAAATTTTATGGCATCATTATTTCACATTTCTGATCAAGTTACACAAATAACTCTGAAAATCAATTTATTTGGTCTAGACTAGCATTGTTTGTTTGTCTTTTTTTCCTTTTCCAATAAAATGGAATAGAGTGCATGGCAATTATACTTAATGTGTTTGTTACAAAGAGTTTTATTAAAATATTTTTAAATATATTTTTTAATTTCTTTATCGACAAAGGGAAGCACAGAGGGGTTACAGTTTCATATGTAAAGCAGTTATCAGTGAGTACATTTCTTATCCAACTTGTTACCTCCTCCCTCATTCCTCCCCTCCCCATTTCCCTCTCCCCACCATGAGTTACATTGGTTTACACCATATAGTTTTGTAACTATTGCTGTTGCATTGGTTTGTCCTTTTATCCTTTTTTCTCTCCATTTCGGTATTCCCTTTCCCTTCCTTAGTTCCCATACACGTATATACAATATCCAGAGTACTAAAATCAGTTACAGTCACATCGGGGGTAGAACTACAAGAAAGGAAGACAAAAGAAAAAGGGCACGATTTCACATGACATGCTGAAAATTACAACAGTGATATACCACAAGATCCGCATGGGTCCTTCCTCTCTAGGAAACCTCTCCACATTATCTCTTCCATCTCTCATGCGTGAGAGAGGGAAGACCCACGCGAACCTTGCCCTTGAGTCCTTCCTTGCGCCATGGAAGGCTTCATACCCACAGAAATGGAGTCCATAGAAGCCACTAAACATAGTAAGAAAAAGAAGGGACGAAAGCAAAGAGGCAAATTAGCTGCTTGATGTCTGCCAACAGGAGCCATGGAAACTTTTAAGCAGAAATTACAGCAAGACAACTCTAGACAGAGAAAGTGTTGAGATGTACGCCTTTTTCACTGTCCCCTCTAGACTCTTACAGGATGTGGAGAGGATCTAGAAAGATGCTCCTTCTCTGTAAGGCACAGCGGTCAGGAGGAAGTGAAGATAGGGCATCATTGAAGGGTATATGGAGGAGAAGTGGAAGGATACGGAGTACAGCATGAGCTTCCCAAAGCACTTGCTGCATTTTGCCACTACTGAGCAAGTAAGAGGTCTAGGTGTCACACACAAGCCTAGCTCAAGCCGGGGAAAAGAAGAGCAGCCTGAAGGCGATCGAGTTCATACCGAAGACACAGACTTCACCTGGAAGTTATTTTGATCTGGCAATTCTTTACCCTCATAGATGATATGAGGCTTAAACAGAAGATACATTTATTGAAGTATAAATTATAAAATTGAATTCGTGATTGAATCTATTTATTGTATATCTTTCTTACATTAGTCTTTAAATGCCTTTGAAGTCTTAAAATATCAATTTTTTTTGTACCAGTCCTGGGGGCTTGAATGCAGGACCTGCACCTGGGCTTTTTAGTTCAAGGCTAATGCTCTACCATTTTAGTCACATCTCCACTTGTGGTTTCTTGGTAGATCATTGGAGATGAGTCCCATGGACTTTCTTACACAATGTCACTTCAAACCCCACTCCTCAGATCTCCTTAGCTTCCTAAGTAGGCTGGGATTACAGGCATGAGGGATCTTGCCTGTTTTGTTACCATTTTAAGTTCATAGATCATATATTGGTTCCTTAAAAAGCCTGCTTTCTGAGTGCTTCTCAAACTTTTCTTTAAATAGCGCACTTAGAACCGGGAATTGTAAATTTTTTATTAGTATGTATTATAGTGTATGTGTTAAGTGTTTCATCATGACAATAAGTTGGAATTATATTTGGGCTACCTAAAATGGACGAGGTGAACCTGCCCAAAGTCGTGGGGCATGTCATATCCCATTGGTATTTTTGGAGAACTGAGGTTATCAGTAAGAATTAGCATACCAGATAATCATTATCTATTGCATTACTCAGCACAGCTCACATAATGAATCAAACTCAATTAACTAATACTGAATATGGTACGTACATCACACTAAATTTAAATTCTGTGGTTCCTGCTAGACAATACAAGTTTGAAACATGTTCTTCAGTGATAAAAATCACAATTTGTGCTAAGTAGAAATTGCACCATTATTCCTTAAATGAGTCATAAATAATCAGCAGCATTTCACTACATAGCAAGGACTTCATCAAAATGCCCCTTGGATTGCACAAATGCCAGAGGTCCTGTTGTAGCCAATTACAAATTGGTTATATTTTATATTTTTCTTCTGCTTCTAAATGGCATGACAATTTTTCCTGTTTTAAAGTGTGCTCTTAGCACATTTACAATTGTTTTATTACTCCAAAAGCCATTTCAGTCATTTTTATGTCTGAAAGTTTATTTCATCAAGTGACCACATCGATTCTTTGATCCTTGATGAGTAAATAATGTTCAGTTTTAGTGACATACTGTTATTTTTTTTCAAATGATCATGAAAATTGTAGAGCAACCCTTGCTGGAACTTAGTCAACTACAGATACATTATAGAATCTTGACTAAACACAATTAAATATTTCATAAATAATTAGTAATATTTTTAGAAGGTGCCTCCCTCCTACCACAATGACAAGAAAAAAATTAAAAAGAAAAATTAGTGTGTGTGTCTGTGTGTGTGTGTGTGTGTGTGTGTGTGTGTGTGTGTGTTCTCCAATCCTGGGGCCTTAACTCAGGGTCTATGTGCTATTCCTGAGTTTCTCAGCTGAAAGCTAGCATACTACCTCTTGAAGCACAACTCTAGATCTGACTTGTTGGTAGATAATTACAGGTAGTGTAATTATAATCATGAGCTTTGCTTTCTGGGCTGGCTCCCGAGTAGCTAGGATTACAGGCATGACTCACCAGTGCCTAACTGAGAACATGATTTTTAAAATATAATAGAATCATAATTAACAGTCAAGCCCTGTAGATTTGCTAGTTTCAACAAACTTTTGGAAGGTAAGTCTTTTATCTGGATCTCAGTTTAGTACACTGTGTAAGTGATCTAATTTAGTAAAGTAATTTCTTCTAGTACAAATAGTCTCTCTGCACCAGGAATTGAGGACACTTAAATTCGTCTCCATCCATCCATCTCCAGAAGTACTCACCATCTGGATTGCCCAAGTTTGTACCTGTGATACTTATCCCGATAAAAATCACTTCAGGAAGTAAAGCACCCATTCCCCAATGGGAGGAATATGAAAATATTTTAAAATATTCCATAAGGTCATAGCCATAATCAATGGTCTTTTATATCATTTATATTTTAAAATATCTGTACCCAAAGGAACCACAATGTTTCATATGGCTAGAACAAAAAACATGGAAATAGAAAAAATACACTAGCCATCATGATGTTAAATTTTTCATTTTTAAAGCCTCAGTTCATGAATGTTTTATTTATTAATACATATTCCAAAGAAGTAATCTCTATATATGTATGTGGAAATTCACAGCAAGATGGTTTATTATTTGGATCAAAGTAGACTTGTACTTCATTTATCAGCATTTAAATGCCTATACCGAAAAATAATTTGTAATAAAAAGGGTATTTCTCCAAAACAAGAAATCCGTTGGCAGTACTTGACAGCATGTTTATAACTCTTTAGTAAACACCTCCAGTCTGCATAAGGATATTTACTTTTCAGTTTTTCTCATTTCTCCTCTAATAACAATGTGTTAAATTTTTTATTACAGTGAATGGACAATTCTGGGTAATCCTAGTTCACCAATTACGAAGTGCATGTTAAAGCATATAGCAGTGCCTAACTCAACTAAGGCTCTTACAAAAGGTTCTGTAATACAAGTCTCATTGTGGTTGTACAAGACTGGAATTTATTTAGGTCTGGCTGACAGAACAATATAGGAATTGCTCATTGGACATTAGTTTATTTCATGAAAGTTAAGGAATATATGAATAATTGAGCTAAGGAATAAATAAACTTTTCAGCCTCAGAAAAATTAGAGACCTTTACATTTTCTTAAATTCTAAGGCTCATTTTTGATCACATTCTTTCCAAGTTTCAGAATACTTTTCCCAATACATATTCACTAAAACAACCAGCAATTTCACCACAACATATTTACTCAAATGAAAATCTTACAGAAAATACCTACACTCAAATTCTGACAGGCTTTATTGTGATTTTCTCAAAGTGAAATAAACCAATAGCCTTCATTCTGTGGAAGGAAAGAGGAGCAAAGAGTGATATATACAAATACTAGAATATTCAACATTATGAAACAAATCATGATAAATCCAACCATAAAGATGTTTCTTAAATGCATTTCATTGAGTGAAAAACTGTGCCTATATACAAAAGTCTATGTGATACATCATACCATCTAGCAAAAGGTTACCTTGTATTGAGTGGGAAAATTTCTCAACTACAAAAATAGCAACAAGAAACAATGGAGTATATTGTAATTGTTACATACTTATTGTGGTACTAGCTAAAAGATATAGACAGTTCCTAAAATCCACATGACTATAAACTATAAGCTCAATTTTTTTATGTAAGTTAAACTAAAATTCTGAAACAATAAAATAGAAATAAATTAAGAGGAAATGGTAAACACTGGAGAGATATAACATGAAACAATTGTTATATCACAGTTGTAACTACTTTCAACGTCCCATGTGTATCTGTAGCTACTATTATTGACGAGGTTCTTGTATCACCTTCCCGTGGTTATACCTACACTATCTCTGTAATCTTATCTGAGTATATTGTAAACCATGTATACTGGTATTAGAACTAAGAAACTGAAAGGGAATACCAAAATTGAGAGACACAGGGTAAAAAAAGAAAAACAACTACAAAAGCAATACTTGCAAAACTGTTTGGTGTAAGTGAACTGAACACCTCATGGGGGGAAAGGGAAAGGGGGAGGAGGGTGAGGGGGGTGGTACCAGGGACAAGGTAACAAGCAGTACAAGTAATGTATCCAAAGTCTAACGTATGAAACTGTAACCTCTCTGTACATCAGTTTGATAATAAAAATTTGGAAAAAAATGGGCATTCTGTAGGACAGGCCTATCTGTCTGTTCCTTGCTGCTGGAAACTGGAAACCTGATGGTAAAATCGGCAATGTGATGATTTGTTTGATATTTCCAAAACTCCCCACTGGGATGTATTTAAAATTGGAAAAGCCTTAAAACATGGCTTAGAAAGTTTATCTGTATGATGTCATTTAATTTCTATGCTATTTTGAAATTTGCATGTAATTTTTTAAAGTTAAATTATTAAGTCTGGGAAAAAAAAGAAAGTTATCATCAGAAAGATAGTCTAAGGAATCAGGGAATTACAAGATTCACTGTAAGACTGTTTCAATTCTTGCCTCTTACTAGGTAGATAACTTCTCATACAAAACAAATCTCACTGCTATTATTTGTAAAATGAGAACAGAATGCTTCTGTATGATAGGACTATATTGCTTCACAATAGAATGCTTGTAAGGTGGTAAAAGTGTGTGATATTTTATAAAGCATTAAAACACATTTACCATGAAAAAAAAAAGATTCACTGTAATTTAAAAAAACTAATGAAGAAATAAAAAATACTAATCTCTCTTATTCAAGAGGACTTCTTTGTAGTAAATATTGAAAGCCACATAATTTAAAAGCATATACGATATACCTGACAGATCCAGAACCACTATCACTAAGGTCTATTCTAGTAAAATTACACTGGAATTTAAAGAAAAAAACCTGTTATAATTTTTTAAAGAACACTCCTTACAGAGAAAAAGGAAATTGGATAATGATCAGATATTGTTGTTAATACTTCATTCTAAAAGATTATATATACATATATTATCTGAAAAATTTCTATTACAGAATCTGTATATCAACAATTTTATATCCAGCAAAGATGACTTTGAAATATAAACACCTTATTCCCACCATGATGAACATTATACTTGTAACTATTGTTTGGAACTAACACTAAATTAGAGTTAAAATAAGAAAGCAAGGGGTATTGAATTGTTTTTGTATGCTTGAGTCTTGTACATAAATTCACCAAAATATGGGCAAGGAATGGAGATTTTCTATGTAGAACTCACTGATACCTGTATTCTATAATCATACTGGTTATATTATTACTGGTATTCTAAGATCAGTGTATGTATAACAGGATAACTAAATCAAGAGTAATTCTAACATCTTCAAATATCTTGAAGAGAGATTAAGTAAGAAGGCTAGTACTAGTTAAGTGGAACTGAAAATATCAACATAAACTTAAAAAGCATATTAGCTATAGAAATAGACATAGATTTATATATGTGTACGTGTGTATGTATTCATGGTTTCCAGTTCTGTCAGAATATTCAGCTTTATTTTTATGCCTAAAAAAAATGCAGCCCTTTTTGCTCCTGGCTTCCACTCTACCACTTGAGCCACAGCTCTACTTCTAGCTCTTTGATGATTGCTTGGAAATAAGACTCCCACACACTTTCCTATCCAGACTGGCTCTGGTATCTAATCTTCAAGTCTCAGCCTCTTGAGTAGCTAAGATTACAGGCATGAACCACTGGTACCCAGTTTGATTTTAATATTCACATCTAATGCACCATGGCAGTGAACTAATATTCGATTTCTCAGAAAAGACCTTTTTCTAAACCTGATAAGCATGGAACATGTTGTCAGATCAGACAGATACTATGCAATCAGAAGCTATACCGAAGCTAAGGACAAAAACTTTCATAAGCCAATGCAAAGATTTTAGCTGGCCAAAATCTGAGCTCCAATAACAGAGTACCAGTAGATAAAAATGCACCTGTGAGTTCATAAGCAAAGAGAAAAGAGAAGAACAAATTTCCAGAAGATATCTGTAAATCATTGTCTTGAAATTGGTAAATGAAGGGAAACAATTAGGCATTGAAACCAGTTTCCTTATATGCTACTTGCTTCAGCAAGCAACTGCATAATTAATAAAGAGCTGCAACTTTTAATAAAACTTTTCAAACTAATAAATGAAAATAAAATACTATAATTAAAATATCATCATTTTGTAACTACTAATGAATTGATTAACCAAGGCACATTAAGTATTGATATTTAAGGCACATTAAGTATTGATACAATCATTTATGGCTGTTAACATGAGACCTAGGGACAGAGGGAGAAAAAAAAAATTACCTACTTTTTAATAAAAATCCACCACCACCAAGAGGTTTGTCAATAGGATAAAACCTGAGTCATGAATGAATGCAGTGAATGAAAATTTAAAAACATCCAAAGTGTTTACTATTATTTTCATTTTAGTTAGCAATTACCCATGTTTAAGACTATACAGAAAAGAGGTAAAATATTCTTTCTCATGGAAGTCTGTAGAAGGATATCGAAATTTACGCATAAAAAAAGTAAGACCTTACCTCAACTGGTAGGATAGGCAAAATGGAATATATCCGTCATCCAAGATGCTTAGGAAACAATGTTATAAAAATGTGGAAGTCTGCCTAGGGAAAATTGTGAAACACTACAGGAAAAAAAAAGTAGTTAAAGCAACAAGAATTAGGGGCTCATTACAAGCTCCAGTATCTCCAAAAACAAGAGAAAAAGCATCAACAACAATTAAAAATACACTAGATAGAAATCAGATCCAGAGGGCCAACATTAAAGACATTAAAAATGTAGGAAGAGGGCTGGGGATATAGCCTAGTGGCAAGAGTGCCTGCCTCGGATACATGAGGCCCTAGGTTCGATTCCCCAGCACCACATATACAGAAAAACGGCCAGAAGCGGCGCTGTGGCTCAAGTGGCAGAGTGCTAGCCTTGAGCGGGAAGAAGCCAGGGACAGTGCTCAGGCCCTGACCAAGGCGCAGGACTGGCCAAAAAAAAAAAAAAAAATGTAGGAAGAGTGACACCACTACTAATTCTTTTCATCTTAGAGAAAGCAAATATACCCAGGGAAAGACTAAAGATCACCAAAATTTAATGGCAAACTCAATCTCAGTGGCTGTACCTGATGGTAAAGCAGATGAGTTAGATGTCAGGTACAGAATGTTCGGTTAGTGGGTTGGCAAAGTTCTTTCCTCTAATACAAACGAATGGTGGAATTAGTTTGGTGTTCATGTGGAAAAATAACTTTCAAGTGCTTAACACTATCAGACAGAACATACAAAAACCTTGAGAGTTTTTGCTCAGGTTGCACCTATTTCTCAAGCACAAAATTTTTTCATATTGTTGCATGTTTTTGTCAAGGCCTACAGACGCTAAAGGGGTTGCTTTTGTCAAGTTTATTCACCTGTATAGGTACTTTTCAAAGAGCAAAAGTAGGAAGTTCTACAAGAAAAGTTAAACATTACTTCCTAACAATCACTAAAAGTGCCCAGAAAGAAAAAGGATAGATTATTACTAAGTATATTATTAAGTATATATTAGTAAGAGGGTATGCTATTGGTATAATATATTATTAAGCAGATAAAAATAACTCAGTCTTCATCATCAAGATTCCTGGAAACTTCACAATGTGCATATGAAAAGAAACCACTCTGATTTCAGAGTTAAAGGCTATATAGTCTGTCCCAACAGTTTGAAAACTCACAAGCCAAGACAAGTCTTGCTACCATGAAATATCCAATCTGTCAGCAAAGAAACGAGTACCAACCTTATGATATGACATCAGTAGCTCTTTAAAAGGATGATATTGTACCATTTGTGATGAAATGGAAAGATTTGGAAAAATTTACAGTAAGCGAACTAAGCCAGACCCAAAGAAACCTAAGTTGTATGGTTTCTCTCATTTGTGGGAGCTAGAATGTACCTATAAATCTACAAGTCCACACACTGAATGGTAAAGGAAAAAGATACATTAGGACATGATAAATTATACATTCAGACACAGTGAAGTCATGGATGGTATCTTAGGAGAGGAACCCAAAGGTGCAATGCCTACGTGCATCTAATTATATACAAAAAAAATAGCAAAGTGAACTCCAGGAAGTAGAAACAGCACATATTTTCTTTGTTGCTGGGTTTTTGTTTTCCTTGTCTTGCTTGTAAGTTTATTTGTCTTTGGGAGGATGAGGGGGTGCACAAAAATTTTGGGACAAAAGGTAAATACATGCCACAATGATACTCACTAGACACTACATTGACATGGAACATGAGCTGTACAACTTGTGGGTGGAGGTGGGAAGAAAAATTGGGAGAGAATGAGGATAAGAATGACATTGTTTAAAAAAATGTACTCTAGACACAAAGTATCAGCAACTTTGGGACACAGCAAAGGCAGTACTCAGAGGAAAATTTATATCTCTGAGTGCATACACCAACAAATTGGAGAAACAGCAACTCAACAATTTAAAGAAGCACCTTAATTTCCTTGAAAGAGAACAACAAGCCAAACAGCAAGACAGAAGCAAATAATTAAAATCAAATCAGAATTAAATAAATTAGAGACGAAAAAAACCATCAAAAGAATCAACAAAACAAAGAGTTGGTTCTTTGAAAAAATCAACAAGATAGACAGACCCCTAGCAAACCTGACAAAAAAACAAAGGCAGCACACTCAAATAAACAAGATAAGAGATGAAACAAGTTACATCACCTCAGAAACAACCAAAATCAGAACATAATAAGGGACTATTTTGCAAACCTTTATGCCAACAAATTCGAGAACTGGGAAGAAATGGATGATTTCCTAGGAAAAATTCATATCCCCAAACTCAACCATGAAGATTTAAAACTTTTAAACAGACCCATACCCAGCATTGAAATAGAAATGGCAATAAGTGATCTCCCATCCAAGAAAAGCCCAGGTCCAGACAGATTCACTGCAGAATTCTACAAGGCCTTCAAAACAGAACTCACACCAATATTTCTCAAACTCTTCAATGAAATTGAAAGAGAACGTTCACTACCAGACACGTTCTATGAAGCCAGTATAACCTTCATCCCAAAACCAGGCAGGGACTCATCAAGGAAAGAGGACTATAGAACGATTTCCTTGATGAACATAGACACAAAAATCCTCAACAAAATTCTGACCAAGTGACTTCAACAGGTCATCAAAAAAATCATACACCACGATCATCCCAGGGATGCAAAGTTGGCTTAATATACGCAAGTCAATTAATGTAATCCACCACATCAACCGGAGCAAGGTAAAGAACCACATGGTTATACCACTAGATGGGGAAAAAGCGTTCGATAAAATCCAGCACCCTGGCAAAACTGGTTCAACACATGCAACAAACTAAAACTAGAATCTTATGTACTACCCTGCACCAAAATCAATTCCAAATGGATCAAAGACCTCAAAATCAAAACAGACACCCTGAAAACACTAAAGGAAGGAGTAGGAGAAACACTTGGGCTCCTTGGAGCAGGACGGAACTTCCTTAACAATGACCCAGAAAGGCTACAAATCAAAGAAAGGTTGGACAAACGGGACTGCATCAAACTGCAGAGCTTCTGCATGGCAAAGGACATAGCTCGCAAGACAAACAGAAAGCCCACAGATTGAGAGAAGATCTTTACCAGCCATTCAATGAACAAAGACCTCATATCTAAAATATATGCAGAACTAAAAAAATTACCTTCCTCCAAAACAAAACCACAAAGAACCAATAGCCCCCCTCATCAAGTGGGCTAAAGACTTAAAAAGAGACTGCTCTGATGAAGAAATGAGAATGGCCAAGAGACATATGAAAAAGTGCTCTACATCACTGGCCATAAAAGAAATGCAAATCAAAACAACATTGAGATTCCATCTCACCCCAGTAAGAATATCCTATATCAAGAAAAGTAACAATAACAATTGTTGGAGGGGATGTGACCAAAAGGGAACCCTACTTCATTGCTGGTGGGAATGTACACTGGTTCAGCCACTCTGGCAAGCGGTATGGAGATTCCTCAGAAGGCTAAGCATAGAACTTCCCTATGACCCAGCAGCCCCACTTTTGTGTATCTATCCAAAAGACCACAAACAAAATCACACTAAAGCCACCAGCACAACAATGTTCATCGCAGCACAATTTGTCATAGTTAGAATCTGGAACCAACCCAGATGCCCCTCAGTAGACAAATGGATCAGGAAAATGTGGTACATATACACAATGGAATTTTAGGCCTCTTTCAGAAAGAATGGCATTGCCCCATTTGTAAGGAAATGGAAGGACTTGGAAAAAATTATACTAAGTGAAGTGAGCCAGACCCAAAGAAACATGGACTCTATGGTCTCCCTTATTGGGAATAATTAGCACAGGTTTAGGCTAGTCAGAGCAGAGGATCACAAGAGCCCAATAGCCATACCCTTATGAACACATAAGATGATGCTAAGTGAAATGAACTCCATGTTATGGAAAAGATTGTTATATCACAGTTGTAACTACTTTCAATGTGCCATGTGTAACTGTAGCTTCTATTATTGATGATGTTCTTGTATCACCCTCCTGTGGTTGTACCTACACATCTCTGTATCTTATCTGAGTACATAGGAAACCGTGTATACTGGTATTAGAACTAGGAAATTGAAAGGGAATACAAAAATCAACAGACACCGGATTAAAAAAAAGACAACTACAAAAGCAATACTTGCATAACTGTTTGGTGTAAATGAACTGAACACCTCATGGTGGGGGGGGGAAGGGTAAGGGGGAGGGGGGAGGGGGAATGAGGGACGAGGTAACAAACAGTACAAGAAATGTATCCAATGCCTAATGTATGAAACTGTAACCTCCCTGTAATTCAGTTTGATAAAAAAAATACTTTAAAAAATGTACTCTATAGAAACATGGAGAGACAAAGGATAAAAGACAATCCAATGTGACAGCAATACTTACAAAATTATATGTTGTAAACCAACTGTACAACTCATGGAGAGGAGGGAAGTGAAGACCAGGAAGCGGGGAGAGAGGGAGGGAGTGAGAAGGTTAACAAGTTGGATAAGAAATGTCCTCCCTGCCTTACGTATGAAAGTGTAACCCCTCTGCACATCACCTTGGCAATAAAGAAATAAACAATGTTTGCATGTTCTCTTCATCTCTTTTATATAACTGAACCCCGCTGTATGTTACCTTTACAATAAAAATAAAACCACACTTTAAAATGACCAAGATTAACCAACTTAGGTTTTTTGGTTTTTTTCACATGCAGATTTTTCTTTTTTTCAAGAGAAAAAAGTATGTGTTAATTGTATGGAGGCTTCATTGTGCTCTTTCTATAGATGTGTATAATGTATTCCCTTTACCCCCTTCCCCATTTAACATGCACATGTATATGCTTATGTAATGTACTTTAATCTTGTTTTCCTCTCAGTATCTGTCCTCACCTTCCCCGATTCCCTACCTCAAAGAATCTCTGTTTTTATGCTTATGTTACACTATCGTTGTCATCATCATCAACATCATCACCACCGCCACCATTATTCTGCCTATGAGTAAAAGCACGTTGTATTTGGAACTGGTCTTTAAGGAAATGAAAAATCCACTCTTGACCAGTTGACCTTGATGGGACCTTTTCCATCCTGGAAAGACCAACAACTGCTCCTCACTAGGAAAATCACCTAATTCAATAAACAGTTCCTTCTTTCAGAGCTGCAGCCAGACTTTCCCTCCAACAGTGCTTCAGCTAGGGTCAGTATTTGAGAACTTGTAGGGTGGTTTAACCCATAAATATAGATCTGCACAAATGGCTAAGTAGCTAAGACTACAGGCATGAGCGAACAGGTAGATTTCTCTTTTAATTCTGTAATTCCTAACTATGGAAACAATAACCACTGAGTATCTATGCTGTCTCAATTAACTATATTCTTATTTGATATTAAACCAAGAGGATAAGAAAACAACCACACATGGGATATAACCTATTGTCTAATCATCTGCATATTGACAATATACTAAATTTTTAAAAATTATTTGTAGAGTTTTTATGAAATATCATATTGTGCTCTAGTTTCCTAGCAAGATGCTTCGTGGATGTCTAAAAACTGCTGCTCCATATTTTATACTTCATCTACCACTAAACAGGATGGCTAAGTCTGGGCAAGCCACTGTGCTACATGAGCTGAGTAGCTCTTTCAAACTATCCATGCTAGGTGGTAGCATTGCCTTGTCAAACTTATCCCACCTCTACTCGCTATCACTGGTCTACACACCTTCAATTTTAGAGTTGTATTCATCTTAATAACGAGTCAGCTTCAAGCACAGAATTCTTTGTTTCCTATTTCCCCCTCTCTCTTCTGCCTTTTTTTGGCTAGTGGACTGCTTACTGTTCTCATTCCTTAGAGAACAATGATCAATTAAACAATCTTCTTGGAGTGTCTGCTGAGCTTAATACTACATTGCTGAGAATATATAGATACGTACAACACAATCTCTATTCTTAAGGAGATTACAGCTTATTAAGGGAGAAAGATAACTAAAGAAATCATATTACTATAATTCAATACATATGGTGTTTAAAGATAAGCCTGGGTGTTATGGAAACAGAGAGGAGAAACAATTAACAACTCTGAGGGTGGGAAACATGGTAATGAAAGGTTACAAGAAGAAATGAAATCTGATCGTGCAGAATGAGTAGGAATTAGCAGGTGAAGAAGTGTTACAGGTGCAAAACTAATATAAGTAATTGCATAGAAGCATGATGCCTCAGGTTTTGTTCAGCTTACAAGAAGTTGGGTATTACTGGCACATAAAATGAGCTTCAGTTTTGGACATAAATGCTGGCGGGATGATTAAGTGAAAATTCTTATCAGGAAGCCTGAGGGAAAGAGTCAAAACTAAATATGAAGGAATTACTAATAGTATAATAAGATGAAGAAAAATTAAACAAGGTAGGAACGAAGAGTTAATTAAAATAGATCCATCAGCAGGGTACCGGTGGCTAAGACTTACAATCCATTCTACTCAGGAGGTTGGGAATCCAGGTTTGAAGCCAGCCTGAACAAACACAACCTGGTGATTCTTATTTCCAGTTAACCACCACCAAAAAAATAAAACAAAAACAGTAACAATAAAGGTGGCATGGCTGAAAGGGTAAGTTGTCAGCTGGGAATGAATCAAGTCGACTGAGAGCAATAGTGAGAGTCCCTTGGTTTAAATTTAGTTTAAGCCCTGGTTTCAGCACAGAAAAAGAAATAATAATTAAAGCCAGGTACTAGTGGCTCACGCCTGTATTCCTGGCTCCTCAGTAGGCTGAGAGCTGGAGGATGGTGCTTCAAAGACACCCGGCCCGGACAGAATTGTTCCATAGACTTCATCTTCAAAATAACTAACAAACACCAAACAGTTTTGCAAGTATTGCTTTTGTAGTTGTTTCTCTTTTTTACCCTGTGTCTCTCAAATTTGGTATTCCCTTTGAATTTCCTACTTCCAATACCAGTAAACACGGGGGGGGGGGAGGGAGGGAGAAGGGAAAGGGGGAGGAGAGAGGGGGGTATGAGGGACAAGGTAACAAACAGTACAAGAAATGTATCCAATGCCTAAGGTATGAAACTGTAACCTCTCTGTACATCAGTTTGATAATAAACATTTGGGAAAAAAAAAAAACTAACAAAATCAAGGCTGCAAGCGTGGCTCAGTGCCCGCCTTGCAAATGTGTGGCTTTGACTTTGAAACCTAGTACTGATGAAAACAACATATCGGTTAGGAAGTTCTACACATTTACAGTAGTATATGGGTATCTTAAAACAACAACAAAACAAAAAAGCAAGAATGTGAATTCATATAAGTATCTTAGGAAAGCTTTCCAAGAAGAAGCAGCAATCATTACAAAGTGAGCATGCGTGGGATCTGGAGTAACACGGGTCTAGTATGCAAGAAGGAATAATAATCAGAAGGGAATTATGTGATGTCAGATAAGTGACCTGGGCGAGGTCAAGAAGGACAAGTGACGATCACACAGACTTGTTTTAATTCTGAGTAACTTCAGAAGTCATTATCAATTCAGATTGGCAATGTGGTTTGTTTTTTTCCTCCCTAGTAGCAGAACTACTCTGTCTAAAATCAGGAAGATGAGTTCCATAATGATTCAGGAGGCTGTACATTAAGGGAAGAATGATGGTAATTTCAAGTAGTGATAAGAAAGGGCACTCACAGTGTTATCTATGTTTCAGAATGTAAAAAAGAAGGAAAATAAAATTCAAAATATAGTGTAACATCTCAAACAAGAAGAATCAGTCACTGAAATGGGGGAACATGCTAAGTGAAATGAACTCCATGATATGGAAACAAGTGATATATCACAGTTATAACTACTTTCAACGTCCTATGTGAATGTGTAGTTTCTATTATTGATGATGTTTTGTATCACCTTCCTATGTTTGTACCTACACTATCTCTGTAATCTTATCTGAGTATATTGGAAACCGTGTTTACTGGTATTGGAAGTAGGAAATTCAAAGGGAATACCAAATTCGAGAGACACGGGGTAAAAAAAGAGAAATAACTACAAAAGCAATACTTGCAAAACTGTTTGGTGTAAGTGAACTGAACAACTGGGCGGGGGGGAGGGAAGGGGGGGAGGGAGGGGGGCATGAGGGACAAGGCAACAAACAGTACAAGAAATGTATCCAACGCCCAACGTATGATACTGTAACCTCTCTGTACGTCAGATTGAAAATAAAAATTTGAGAAAAAAAAAAAAAACAGGATAAGAATAATATTAAGGTAATATGCATTGTTTTAAACTTAAAGAGACTTATGTAGCAGTATCATCTAAAGTAGCAAAAATGATAGATAGATAGACAGATAGATAGATAGAGGGCTGGGATGTAGCTCAGTGACAAAGTGCTTACCTAGCAAGTGCAATGTCCTGGGTTCAATACACAATACCAAAAAAAGATAGGTAGGTAGATAGTTAGATAGATGATAGGTAGATAGATAGACAGATAATAGACAAATGATCTGCTGTATTTAACAAGTTTCAATTTGTTGTTCCTTGCCAGAGAAGTTTCAGTGGTGTGGTAACAACAAATCAGATTGCAAAGGGTTGAAAATGGATGGAGGACAAGGAATGAGAGACAGCACTATTTTTATTCAAAACTCAGCATAGTAAAATGAAAAGAGTTACACTTGCCAGTTATGTGGATTAAAGAAAGTATTTAATTATTCGTGTGCATGTAATTCAGAACCAAGAAAGATCCACTGTAATATCTTCTAATCTAAGGTTTAAAAAAAGTTACTGGACTGGGTCAATTCCACTTTCCAATCATGAAGATTTAAACATCAAATTTTCTCATAACATGGATCCAAAAAATTAGAAAATAAATAAATTTTAGGATAATAACTCAAGCATATCCATGTAAAAGCAATGTGAATACCAACAACTCACTAAAGCAACAATGAAAGCTGTGTATGAGAAGATGACACAAGAATTAAACTTACATGACTTTTTTCAGTTGCCATAATATTTGGTTTAATAACCTCACATGGTAATTCATCTGTTAAGCTTCAAGTTTTTCTAAGCAAACAGAAAACTTTAAACTTCTTAAAATCAAGGTAGGTGTCTTACTTTCACATATTTTAATATGATTTGTGCAACTAAAATTTTATGCAATTATAGGGTCTCAATACTTGAAATTGTTAACCAAGTTCAAAATATCCGAAATAGATTGTGCACTTTCCCCTATGTATATATATATATTTTTTTATTTATTATTATTTTTTTTTTTTTGGCCAGTCCTGGGCCTTGGACTCAGGGCCTGAGCACTGTCCCTGGCTTCTTTTTGCTCAAGGCTAGTACTCTGCCACTTGATTCCCAGCGCCACTTCTGGCCATTTTTTTGTATATGTGGTGCTGGGGAATCGAACCAAGGGCTTCTTGTATACGAGGCAAGCACTCTTGCCACTAGGCCATATCCCCAGCCCCGCTAACTCATATTTTTAAAATACCTTTCCACTGATATACAGTAATAGTTATAAACTATTAAACTGAAAGGAGTTTAAGATATACCAGGCTGAACTTCAATTATAAATGGAGTTACTGGAAGAATACCAGAGTCAGACTGAGCTTGTATAAATCTGGATAGAAATAAAATGAAAATCTTAGGTCTAGATTTCAGCACTTTTCTTTCCATTGAAGTACTATATAACTCTTTTATGTGTTCCCTTAAAAATCCAGGACACTTTTGCCAAAATCAAATATATAAATTTTATTTTATTGGTTTCTACCTATTTGTATGTTATGCATGTTCTTTTGTAAGTCTTTAAATGAAATCAAGTAGAACAACACTATTAATATTCCATTTTACAGCAGGGATTAGTGAATAAATGACATTGAGCAAATGTAGAAAAATATCGCAAGTTCAAAGATCTCTCCTCATTCCTTGATACAATCTTTCATTTCTAAACATTCATTTAAAAAATATTAATTGAAAAACTTAGCTACATTTAGTTAAACCAAATGTATACTATCCAGACATTCAAGACCTATCAAAAATTGTATACCTCCACCTTAATGTAGAACAAAATGAATAAAAAGTGCAGTTTGTTGTTGTTGTTTTAAGTAGAAGCACAGAGGAGAAAGCAATTTCAGCTCTGGGGGAAAGTATGGACTTGAAGAAAATTGCCAGTTCAATTTTATAGCATGTTGAGATTTGCTTTGAACCAGTCTGTCACCAGGGAAAAGCCCAGAAGATACAGGAAAAACATCATTTTGATATCATGAGATATATTTTCTTCAACTCAGCTGTTTTCCATAGTAGACTCAGTGCAGATCTTTCTAGATTTACTTAGCACCTAAGTACTTTTTTAATAGTAGTGATGCAAAGGGCAAAGAGCAATGCAGTAGGACAATCAGATGTCCTGAAGTGCTGTTCATATATTAAATCACCTTTACCAAAAGTTATTAGAGGTTTCAAGTCTCCATAAAATAATCCATTTGCGCTCATTGTCCACTTAAGCAGCAGCCTATAAATCCATGAGTTATCTTCTTGCTGATAAGTCATATAACTTCATAAGTACTAATCTCTTAAATGACCCTGGTCTTGCAAGAAAAGTCCAAACAAGGGTCAGAGTAAGGAAACCAATTCCTATGAAATACTCCAGGCTTTTCAAGAGCCACCCCTCCCCCACATGTTATTATGACATGTGTCTCTGATAGGGTTTATTGAAGATGAGGAAATATGTCTGTGATTACTGTTAGAGGTCTAACATTTTAGCTATTTTTAACAACTAAATTTAATAGAATATAGGTCTATTTTTAAATGGCCAACCTGTAGAGTGAATTGAATTTGTGTTGTTAGGCACCACTCGCCCAGTCCTATCATCCTAGCTAGTCAGGAGGCTGAGATCTGAGGATCATGTTTTGAAGCAAGCTTGGGCAAGAAAGTACATTAGACTCTTATCTCCAATTAACCACCAAAAGCCAATTGAGCTGTAGTTCAAGCAGTAGAGTGATAGCCTTGATCAAAAAGGGAAAGCTCTCCTACACTGAGTTGAAGTACCCCCCCCAAAAAAAAGTCTTTGTGAAAAAGCAAATGGGGAAACCAGTATTTTCTCTATTTTATTGCAAGAACTATTACTATTTCAAGGTGATTTGGGATATTTGATTGATGCACAGCCTTGTCCTACACTGTTTTAAATTATTCATTCCGCATTTCCTGAATCTAAACTCTGTTACTTATACTTGATACAAAATAACAACTCCATGTCACTGTTGTTACCTGAAACAGATGGGCTGTGGGAATACATCTACTGTGAGAAAGGCACTAAGCTTCTCTTTCATTTCAGGAGTAGCTCATTTGTATTCACTTTGGCACATTCTAACCAAGCTGCCACTTTAACTTTTTGATTGCTTTCCCTGGTGTTGGACAAAGGAGTCTCATATCTCAACCCAGGGACTTACCGTTCTTAACTCTAAGAAGGTGCACAGGAGAGTTTTAATTATCTACTCCTTGGTGAAACTTCTTGAGCATCTTTCCTAAAGGGGCTTGAAACACCTCTCTCCATCACTATGAGCTAAGCTCCCTTCATTTGCATGCTGTGTTAAGACTTGGATCAAGACCAGACTCTCGAATACTTAATGTTTCAGTTTAAATATTATCACTCTTTTAATATTAATAAATTTTCCTTAAATACTTACTTTGTGTCACTGCTATAAATTTTAAAAACCAGTATGATGTGTCATACAAAAATAACATAAACATCTAACCAGATACAGTTGCTTGCCAAGGTGTGCTCTCCGATAATTAAATAGGGAGGTCATCAAGTGTTAGAGAGCTGCTAAGGACACACTAGCCCCACATTGAAGGTTTTTATCCTTAACTCTAATTAGAAAAAAAATGCAATTGCAATTGTAGAATGGGTAATTCTCTTTCCATGTGGCTCAGTGTTATTTAATATTGTGTCTATCTACCACTAATATCATCTCAAGTACTCTGGGAAGCCAAGTAGCACACTGAGAAGCACTGTTTTAAATTGTCTTGAAGTTCCTAAATCCAAACTCCATTACTTCTAATTGATGCAGAGAGTCCAGTGTCACTGTGGTTATCTGCAATCTTATCTAACTCTCCAACAATCACCCCTCCCTCTGTTTTACCTCTGTTAGGATTACACAAAGTGTTTTTAACCTGTTTGTCTGAAAACTTTGATTTCCAAATCTACCTTATACTACCAACCTTTACTTCCGGCTTAATTGCTATCATTAAATAACAATACTAATAATGGTAACAATAACAATAGGAGGCTGACATTCATGGAGCTCTAATTTTTTTAACTTAGTATTCCACTCAGTTTTAATCACTCTAAAAGAGAATATTTCCCTTCTCAGTCCATTTTCTTATCCATGCCACTTGGAAACAAGACTCTTGTTTTCTGTTGTGGAATAACCAAATTACTAATTCTAGCCTCTACAAATTCTTACTTAGGATATGATTTTTGTAACGCACAATGATAACTGAACTATATTTAAACATCCCACATGGAACATTTTCTTCTACAGAATCGTCAGGCAATGCCAACACAATTCATACTTCTTTAGAGCTGCAGGAAGGACAGTGTGATCTTGTAAAGAAGTGATAACAGTCAAATTTAGATGTTTTTCACTACCTTGGTTGTTTTCCTCATCTCAATTACCCTTAGTCTATATTTAAAAAACCATCAAATGCAGTATTGTTGACAACTAGAAAACCAAAGTGTCAACATAAAAATCAGTGTTCAGAGATCGTTGCACTAGATGTGCTAGTTCTTTTCACAAAACCAGAATTTGACCAGGGTTGTTTTCTAAGTAATACATGGAACCGTGGGCAGGGGATATAACATAGTGAGGAAGCACTTACCTAGCCTGCATAAAGCCCTACATTCCCATCCTAGCATTGCAAAAAACAAAGACAAAACTGTAACCAAGTAGCAAGTAGCTCATTCGTCATTTATGTGTGCTTTAAAAACCTTAACATGATTATTCTTACAGCTCTTCACTTCTCATTACTGCTCTGGTAACTCACCAAATCACCCCAAACATGAAATAAATGACACGTTCTGATAAGCTGCTGGCTGACAGATCCTTGATGACCAAGACTTTAGTGACCTAAAAGCCCTCAGCGAGTGTACAAAAAAAGATCTAATGCCACAGTAACACTAGCCATTCTACGCAGACACTAGACACAGAACTCAGTCATACGACAAAGCAAGCTCTTTTCAAAGTATTTAACTAAATCTTTTGAAATTAGTAAATGTTGCCTAAGTTTGATAAAGATAATGGTTTGAACTGAAGATAAGAATATGTATTGATTTGAAATGAATCAAATTACAATTCATTAAAATGATATCAAAGGAAGACTTTTACAAAAATAAAAAGTTGCAAGAAGCAGCAGTTAGATTATAAATAAGGCGTTCTTGTGGTTCCTACAGAGGCTCATCATATCTACCCACGTATTTCTTTAAGGTCTTATTTGTGAAAGGTTGTGATAACACCGAAAAGAACTTTAAATTCGTTTGGCTTTTGAGACTATCACTCTATTTAACCTTGAAAGCTTTCTGCATTTTCCATGCCTTTGTTTGCTTTCAGGAATTTATCTTCACTTTAACCTTAATCCATTTTATATCTCTTCGTTCATCTTTGATCTACAAGGCTCAACCTCATTTTTTTTTAATCCACAGTGTCTATAGTGTAGTAGGGTAGAGGTAGAGGTGTCTATTGCACATACAAAGGTGTATTTTACTACGATCAGCTTGTAAAGCTGCACATCCACGCATGTGTGTCCACATGTGATGAACTAAGGATCATTTTAGCTTTTTGCTTGAAAGTCTGGTATTCAAGAAATACTTGTTTTGCATTCAGTAGTGATTTCAACTGAAATTTTAACACTGATTCTGTCAACTACAGTGTCCTCAGGGTGACCACATTTTTGTTTCAACTGCCTCAACTGTCTGAATATAACTTCTACAAAAGCAGAAACACTTATCAACTTTGACAAATGAACCATGAAACTAGCACGCAGTGGCTGCCTTACACTTTTGGGTGCAGTAGTAATGTTGAGGTCAGTTCTACACACTCAAGGGCAGTTTTTACATCAGGTATTGCAAACAGATTCTAGAATTGATGAGCTTTCCAACAGCTTGACAATAACTATATGTTATTGACTTCAAAAACAAATAAGAAATATTCAATGTTAACTGTGATTCAACTTACACATAAATAGGATATAATTTAAATATCAAAAGCAAAACAAAATTAGGCTATTGCAATAAAATTTCTTAACATTTTGTTGCAAAATAAATATAATATGATAAATCAAATAGTTGCATTAGAATTACAATTTGTTTGACATAATAAGAAGGGACTAACAAAGTATATCCAGGACATATATTGTGTCTACTAGAGATTTCTATACACATGACAGCAAAACAGTAATTACAAACTGTCAAAATTTTGTGAAGCAACAAAAACAGCTTTATGAGGACTAGCTGTAGGCTAGAAATTACTTTCTCACAAACACTAAATCAGATAAATTAGGATTTTCTAGAAATCTTGCCCAAAGAACAGAAAATGCCAAGGGAATTGAGTTTTATTACATTAGTCTTGTTTCTGACTCATTTTAGAAAACAGTATGGCAGAACAAGTATAATGCAAAGTAATTAAAGATGGTTTATACCATCCTAGCCTTGCCATGTGTATCATTGTATTTTGGGTTTTTTGTTTGTTTGTTTGTTTTGCCTATTTGAAGTTGTAAAGCTAAACCGTGACACAGACATTCAGGAAATGTGCCCATACCATTTGTAATTTCTTCATATTGCTCTAGCAAGCCAGAATGTATAAAAATGACTCTCACATATATTTTTAATCTGAGAAAAATAAAAGCAGAGAGTTCTCAGCAGAAAGTCGTGGGCATTTAAGGGTCGGATTTCTAAACTACCTTAAAACAAACCACCATATCCTATTACAGTTCCACACTTTGATGCAGACCTAATCTAAACTAGGACTTGGAATCAAGCACCTCAGGGTTACAAGCTAGCCTGATTTTTCACAGTAGCAATTCCATGGAGAGAAGCTGCTCTCACTTCCCAACAGGTTTGAGAGACTGAAATGTAACTGCTTCTCTTCAGTAATTTTCCATCAAATGTGTAAGATATATCTTGACAGTGGAACATCGTTTCTCATTTACCCCTTCAACAAGACTGAAATATTCCTCCTCTATGACAAGATATTTTACTTAAATACAACCAAAGTTACTCTCTGTGACTTCATTTCCTTTTCCAAATACTTCCTCACTGAAAACCAAAATAACCCTTCAATAACAACGAAAGACAGTGACTTTTTTTCACCTCATGGGATCTAATGAGGAATGACGTTTCTTTTCAATCGGCTACCTGAATCAGAAGCAATCTGCTGCGCAAGGTGTACTGAGTGAGCCACACAGTGGCTTTCCTGGTGGCCACACATTTAGACACTAGCTTCAAAATGGAGAATCATTTCAAGCCATTCACTGAGTATATGGATTATTGAACCCATCAATGCGTGTGAGGCCTGAAGGACAGACAGGTTTTGGTTCCCCAGAGTACAAATGGAAATAATTTTGGAAAGTTGAAATCACAGTGAGGAACTATAGCAAGAAGTTTATAAAGTTCCTATATCTCTTACCTAATACAAACCGGAAGAGTCATTCACTTGTGATGTGAATATGAAGTTCAACCTGCTGAATCAATCAGAAATGACATTAGGGATAAAGTTCATCCAGAACAGGAATTTGTCTTTGTCAAATAACCATTGATGCCATTTACCCCTCCTGCTACTTACCTTACTTTAGTAATATAGTAGGTTAGATAATAAATAATAATAAAGATATTTAAACATTAAGACTTCTGCATAATAATCTGTGGTTAACTACACATAATCAAAGTGTGGCCTTAAATCTTGCAAAATACCCAAGAAAATTATTTTTTAAAAATACTAAATATCAAAGTTTACATACATAAAAGAAGAATTGAAGTTCATTTGAGTTTCAGGTAAATTTTATTACTCAGGATTAAGATGTTGCCTCAACTGAAAGAATAAAAGATCATATTCATGATTTTTCAGTTTTATTTATAAAGTATATCAATACTTCCAAACAGCAAAAGCAAGAAGAATAAGGACAGAAGCAGCAGAGCCCTCTTCCCCTATTCTTGCCGAATTTAAATTTTCTGCACCTCAAGTGAGATGGGGGGATTTAGGGAAATTTCTATTTAAAACCATTTCCTCTAATATTGTGGGTTTGTTTAAACTTTAACTATAGCCTTTCATTAACTTTACATATCACTAACTTTTCATATAATTTTAGATACATATTCCAAAACATTCATAGCAACTATTTTGGAATTCTCCTTCATCATATAATAAAAATCTGCTTTGATTCTGGGGGAGGTGCCAGTTTTTCTGTGTGGTAGACATTTCCAGAGCTCCAGATTTGCACATTGGCTAATAGGCTAAATAATTGTATTTACTTGTCTATGTAATATCCGATACTCAGAGTCTCAGGACTCCATCTAACAAGATGTGCTCAGATTCTTCATAGGATAGGACATTTCTGTTCCTCGCCTTAATTTCATGTAGAGCAAAGGAAGAGTTGCCTGTATAACTAGGATTCTTAATTTTCAGAACAACTCCTAGCAGAATAGTATGAACTTGTCAATGGACTTTATTCTTTCCTAGGGGTGTGAAATAGATTTCAGGTCTGAAAGATTTCCTATGCCATGTGAACCGAATATTTTCAACCCAGCAAATAGAACAATCTGAAAACAATATTATTTATTTCAAGTTGTACCTTTGAGACACTAGTTTTGTTTTTAGAGAGATAGTGTAGGTTCTCAACAGCAGGAACTGTTGTATGATTCCTGGACCTTCATTCAAGTCAAAACGGGTTCGCATGAACTTCTCCACAGTTAACAATGGGATATGACTTCTGGAATCTTGCCTCTCTGGCCACCTAGTGATTTCACTGTGGTTTGTTTCTCTCTGCTTGACATATTCAAACACTTGTCACAATATGTTTGGTCCTTTTTTTCAAACCTTCTTTAATTATCATGAATTCTAAGAAAAAAAACATACCACACTTATTACTTATCTAATAAACTGCAACATTTACCAATGATCTTGTTTTTTCTGAGTTACTCGTCTTCTGGAGTTCTTTTTTCTCTGTAGCCAGGCTACCACCTGCAACCACTTCTGGAAGCAAAAAGAAACCTGGAATGACATACATCTCTCGTATCAAGAATTAGCCCTCAATTTTTACCAATTTTTAATCAATGCATATTTCTAGTTTATTTTCCCCACTTCCTTGCTTATACTTGCCTTTCATTTGTGAGTCTGTGCTTTCCTTGGTTGCAATATTGCTTTTTTATTTGTAATATATCTGGGTTGTTTCATACAGGAGACAAGCTACTACTTCATAACATTTTAAAGAGAGAGAAAAGAGAGAGTTTTTACCTTCTCAGTAGAATTCAGAAGATTACTATAAATCACACCATGGAATCTGGGGTATCATATGCTGAGTCTTATTTTGTATCCTTCTATAGCATCATTGCAGTAACTGATAATTCTCGTTTAATCTGACTGTTTTTACATCCTGTTTTTAATCTCACCTCTCACATTGCAAGCTTTTTCAGGACAAGGAACGTATTTTATTCAGCTTGTACCTAACACAGTGCTTCCTAGATATTATCTTAAGAGTTTGCCAATTAACTGTATTTTAGACAAATGAAGTTTTACAATGTTAAAGTCAAATTTTAATTTCTGACTAATGTGCTTTCCTATATGTCTCTAAAGTACTACTACCTTATAAATCTGTTTTGTTTCTGATGATTTTGCAGTCTACTTAATAATGTCAGTCTAGTTAGGAAAAAAATCAAACTTGAACACAAATATACGCAGAGAAGAATAGAAAACCATAATATGAAATGCAAACCAAACTTGATAATGTATGTTAGAAATACCTAGGCAGAATGAGAAGGGAAAAAAATGTAATGTGTATTTCTTTTTTTTTTTTTTTTTTTTTTTTTGGCCAGTCCTGGGCCTTGGACTCAGGGCCTGAGCACTGTCCCTGGCTTCTTCCCACTCAAGGCTAGCACTCTGCCACTTGAGCCACAGCGCCGCTTCTGGCCGTTTTCTGTATATGTGGTGCTGGGGAATCGAACCTAGGGCCTCGGGTATACCGAGGCAGGCACTCTTGCCACTAGGCTATATCCCCAGCCCCTGTATTACTTGAAATGAAATCCCACCTGACAGAATAGAACTCTGATAAAGTACTCTACATAGAAGTATACTATTAGAAATATGAGTTCAGAAAATCAAGATACCTTATAGACGTACCATGAAAATCAAAGATGCTTTATTAGAAGAAAGTGCAAATAGCTCAGGAATAGAACTTGTTTAGTATGATCAATGTTAATTGTGCTTTTAACTCCTTTTAAATCATTCCAGTCCTTAAAAGTATCTCCATTTTATCTGATTTATAAAATCAATATAAGCCAGGCATAAATACAACATACCCAAGAGGCTAAAACCTAAGGACTTTAATTTGAAGCCAGTAAGAAGAACATTTTTTGAGACTTTTATCTTCAATTAACCAAGAAAAAGCCAAGAGTAAAGATGTGGTTCAAATGGTAGCATACCAGTCTTGAGCTAAATAGCCAAGCAGAAGTATAAGGCCTTGAGTTCAAGTGCCAGTGCCGGTACAAACATAAATAAATAATAATACCATCTACTTTAAAACTCATTTCAGTTTTATATTCACTCAATTTCTTCTAAGCAAGTAAATATTAAAAATTCATAGAAATGGGCATATTCTTCTATTACACATTCTTAATTATAGTATAATATGCGATATTGGTATATCTCATGCCCTCAGATGTTAAATAGATGAAATTACAACTTGATCTGAAAATGCTAACTATAATCAAAATACTTGAAAACTGATTATTTTGCTATAGTATCAAGCTTTATCAGATTCTATTTGGCCTTTTGTCATAATTCATAATTAATATTCTTAGGTTCCACACATGGTCCAAAAATTATAATAAATTATTATGCTCCAGATAGTGATTTCTGAATTATTCTCTAAACACCATAAGTAATTCTACTATTACAAGCTACATTTAGATCATAAATAATGCTGGAAGCATTTGTTGCTTTTGCCAAATAAAGGTTAAGTTAGAAAGCAATACAAAGATGATAATTTGGCAAAATGCTTAAAGAACAAGGGATAAAATTATGACTTTGCTTTGGTCAGAACCTTTCTGTAATTGAAAATGAAGATGGAAAGCTAGCCAAATTCTCCTTGAAACTCATTTGTTGAAAACCTGCCTCATTTTCAGCAGACACCTGAGAAGAAACTAGTTAACAGCTTGACAGATTCCGGGCCATCTTTCTTGGCACCATTTTAAGTTGCTACAAGGGACAGTGGATCAGTGTAAATAAGGTCGGGGGTGGGGGTGGTAATAATTGCTTGTTAGAAAAAAATGAAATATGCAATAGATACTGCTAAAAATGTTGCACTTCAAAAATGCATTAAGATTATTACTGAATTAATGTATCTAGGAAAACTAGGAGGGTTTTTTTTTCATTTCTAGGAAGTGAATAATAGATGCCTACTCATCACAGGAAGGTTTGATCTTGTACACAATATTAAACATCTAGTAAAGAATAGATCCATCCCAACTCTTACAGTATTCCATGGGTTTTAACAGAGTATCTGGACACAGGAAACAGACTCTGAATGTCAGGTTGAGGCAAAGTAACGTAGAGTAGAGAGGTTGGCAGCCCAAAGTCCACAGACAACACTTGTTATAACCGGTATTAGAGCAGCCATCCAGACTATTCAGTCACTCAAACCTGTCGCTGTAATGTGACGATATCCACAGACAGACACTGTGTAAACACTGGGCGTGGTTATCTTTCAATAAAATTCACACATAAGACAGGCAAAGTATCTATATCTGCCATCACGCTACAGTGTAAATTTGTCTTAGTTCAGGAAGGAAAGGGCAAGTTCTTTTTACTTCTGGGACCCATAAACCCCTTTTTTCACATCTCATTTTCACCATTGTCTTATTTGCTCATTATATCTCCTAAGATAAGGCTTTTCATATTCTTTTAAACTTGTCTGATTTTTTTACTCTTACGTTATGGCTTTATCATAAATATGATATTTATTTAGTATGCCAAAGCATCTTTATGTATAGCTCATTTTCAAAAATTAAAGCATAAATTTAAGAGCAAGTTGAAATTATGAAAACAAACTTTAAAATATGATTCTGGACTGAAATGATCCGAGCCAAAGACATAAATTTAACAATTTTCAATATGGAATTATCGTTAAGCTCTACAGCATATAGGGTTAGAAAGATAGTAAGGATATAGAGAGAGGAGTCCCATGTCTTTGTTCTGGTCCAAAATCATATTAAGAGATCCAGACAAAAAAAGAAGAAATAAAAAAAAAAACTGAAGAGAAGATAGAGTATTACAGAAAGAGATCCAGGAGAGTGTGGTATCTTGGGAGCTAAGTGAAGAAAGAGTTTTCAAGAAATAGGAATTGTCGACGGTGTAAAACGCTGCTAATAGGTCAGGTACAATGAGGACTGAGAATTGGATTTAGTGCCTGAGGGTTTTTGTTGACCTTGATGAAAGCAACTGTGTCCCGGTGTGGAGTGGCAATAGTCTGAGAAGAGTGAACATAAGAGAGATATGAAGAGAGAAATTGGAGACTGTAAGTGCAGATAACTCTTTTAAGAGCTTCGTTGTAAAAAGAAGCAGAGAAACCAGGCTGAGGTAGAAGTATTCTTAAGAGATAGAATTTTTGAAAGTGAAGCAAAGCTAGGTTGTTTGCAAAGTGTGTTAACAATAAGTTACTTGAAACTCAAATAAATAAAATTATGTACTCCTTTCAATTTACAGATTTTTAGAGACTCGTGATAATTGCACTATCTTGAATTCTATGCTTGGTCAAAAGTGTAATTAATTTTAGTTTCCCCTCCATGGATAATACAGAGCATTTATTTAACCCTGATAACTACTGATTACTTTTAAAGCACATTTTATCAATGAGTGCTTTGTGCCAGTTCACCTTAAAGTTAGTACAGTTGTGACCTTGGAAAACATGAATGGTGCAATTCTCTCTCTGTGACTTCCTGCCAAAATATGACATACTAAACTGAATTGCCAAACTGTTTCTCTCCTATAATCTTTTGCCTTAATATAATCCAAAACTTCCTTAAATTAGAAGAAAAAAAAGCCACCAGTTGGTTCCCTAATAGAAATGCATATGTCTTCAAGAGATGAAACTATGTCAAAAATCAGTTCACTTAATAAGTACAACATCACTATCAACATTGAATCTCTGCAGTGGTTTTCTACAAGATGCTTCTGAATAACTGCATAATCGTTCCTAATTTATTGTCAAATTTCCCTTGAGCAACATAGAGCTGAGGGTTTTGGTTTTTTGTTTTTTTTTTTTTGAATTATCAAAATTTAAACTCAGGCCCTTGCACTTTTCTAAGCCCTTTTGCTTTAGATATTTTCATATAAAATTAGACTTCTTGCCTCCTACACATGGCCTCCCCTATAAAGACAGACACATATTACCATACTCAGCTAATTTTGTTGAAACTAAATCTCACTAACATTTTGCCAAAAGTGATCTTCAACAATGATTTTCCAAATCTCTCCTTTCCAACCCACATCTCCTGAGTATCTGGGATTATAGATTTGAGCCACTTCTCTAGGAAAGATGAAGCTTTTAAGAATTGCTATTAGTAAGTTCAGTTAAAAGGGCTAGATGTCAATTACTATACACCCGCTATTCTACACACACACACACACACACACACACACACACACACACACAGAGCATTTAAACATCTGAGTCATCTGTTAATTGTACTAAAACAAGAATCTTAGCAATTACAAATACGAAAAGAAAAATTTTCAAAGTCCTTTAAAATGAACATTATGTATATTACTTTTGATCCAAAGTGCCATTTAAATTCTATTCTGAAATATCTTGATTACTTGAATAAATGGTTACCAAATAAGATAAGTTTAAATAGAGTATGAACTAATACAACGCCTTTAACTAAAGCGTTTTATCAAATCCTACAATGTATAGACTCTGTGCTAGGAGTTCACAAATGAAAATATGACTTTTTCTTAGTTTGAAATTGCTCACATTCTAATAGAAAAAAAAAGTTAAGCAATGAATACATAATGTAACGGGTGCTCTAGTAAGATCTTAGAGATAGGTACAAAAAGATACAGAAGTACAGTCATTATTTCCACTAGTGGCAATGATAAAAAGACTTGTTACTAATTAAAGGACAAAACTTCTTTCTCGGGACAGGAATGGATGGGGGCAGGACTAAAAGATAGGTTGAACAATTTAAGGCAGTTGATAACAAGACTAAAAGAACATGAATGTACAGCTATGATCAAGATAGAAGAAGTTCCCAAAGTCCTTCCATGCCTGCTACTCATAAAGAAACCATGTAAAGCTTTTTCAAGTTGGAGATCATTTCCCAGAAAATGTCTCCAAAGATAGCATCTGGAAGGGGAATCATTAAGACTTACATGATTTGGGTAGGCAAAGAAAGAGCATTAGCTCATATGAAGACTGCTTGAAGAAAAAAAAAAGAAATTGTAATAATGTCATTTTTATCCCTCAGTTCCCTCACTACTAGTCTCCGTCACTCATTGATTTCAGGCTCAAGCATCCATAATATACCTTAATTCTACCACTTTCCATCTTCTTCTCTGTCAGTCCCTATATTCAAGTCATCACCACCTCTGTCTTGTATTAAGACATTAACTAACCTGCCACTTCTCTCCTGCCTCAATAATCACACGTCCCCCCAAATCTGCAGTCATTATTTTTAATCATGAATCAGTTTGTATCATTCCATTACAAACAAGTTTCCTTTGGGGTCTTATTGTAGTCAGAATGAAAACAAGGATGTCTGATTTTGTCTGTAATCCAAATAGGAATTGGCTGCAAGCTAGCCCTCTAAGATTCTCTCTTGTTTATTTTCTCTGCTGAAATTCTCCCCAGATCTCGACATATCCAACACTCTTATTATAATCTTTCTAAGTGTTATTACCCCCCACCCGATCACCCCATCACATGATCTGAAGAATCTCCCTTTCCACACTCTATTACCCTGTTAGATTTTCCATAGCGCTAGTAACTATATGAAATGATCCTAAGTGAAGATGTGGCTCAAGTGGTAGTGCACCAGCTTTGAGAGAAATGACGGTGAGCACTTGTTTACTCTCTCTTCTCTCCCACCATTCAAGTAATTTCTATATTTTCAATGAAAGATTTTTGATCTTCTTTAGCTGAATAATCACTTAATATAAATGGGAATTCAATGCTTAAGAAAATTGAGTGAAGGAGAAAATATGCTGAGATTTTTTTTTAACTTTGATCTGTGATGGACTATATAAGATTTCTAGGTATGCACTCTGAAGTCTATTACAAAAACCTATATTCTTCTTCAGGTCATATAAAGACAGATGGACTAGCCCATATGCGATCCCATGCGATCTTCAACACAAGAGAGGGCTGGGGATATGGCCTAGTGGCAAGAGAGCTTGCCTCATATAAATGAGGCCCTGGGTTCGATTCCCCAGCCCCACATATACAGAAAACGGCCTGAAGTGGCACTGTGGCTCAAGTGGCAGCGTGCTAGCCTTGAGCAAAAGGAAGCCAGGGACAATGCTCAGGCCCTGAGTCCAAGGCCCAGGACTAGCCAAAAAAAAAAAAAAAGAGAGAGAAAGTATGTCCATTTTGTGTAAGATACAAGGACAATCTTCTTTTGGAGGCTTTCCAACTAAATCCTTTCATCTTTGGAAGTTAATATAAGTTTAATTATAGCATTCAATCACAAGTACAGTTCCATGAAGTTATACTTATAAAAGTTTGGATGAGGACCTTTCAGAAGAATAAAAGATGACAAAAATTTTTATGATACAGTTATGTTGAACGATGGAAGTAAGAAACATAAGAAAGAGGTCAAATTGGCTTTGCAATTTTGTCCAACATATTCCGTGACAAGGCAACACCACACAGCACAGGCGTGAGCACTCACAAAAGAAACCCTGCACTGCCAAAGATTCCTAAGGATTTTCCATTAACTAAAGATTTATCACTTACTCTTCTCATTCCATGCTTCATATGCAACTTTCTAATTATAATTCAGTTTCGTCAGTCCCTTGGTGCTAGGTGAAGTATTGAGCCAACACCACATCAAGACTAAAACTTTCTACTAAGCATAGGAAATATTTGCTAGCTATGTGTCTGAAAAGGGTCTAATAACCACTCTAAACCCATAGCTTAAAACTTAATGACACAATGGATCAATAATACAATGAATAAATAGACAAAGGAACTAAACTGACAATTTTCAGAAGGGGTACAGATGCCACCCCATCAAAAAAATGCATGAAAAAATTCCCCTAGCCAAAAAGGGAAATACAAATCACAAAAACAAGGAAATTCCATATCACTACAGTAAAAAATGTTGATCATTAAGAATATAAATGACAATAAATGCTAGTGAAGGTTTAGGAGAAAAGGAGCCTTAAAAAACTGCTGTTAGTGGGGATGTAAAATAATGCAACCTCTATGGAAGGGAGTATGTATAAAGATGCCTCAAAAACTAAAAATAGAACTGCCTTTTATTCAGAACTACCACTTTTAGGCATTTATTCAAAAGATACAGTAAAGCCAGGCTGCATAATGGCCTAGTAGTAGAGTGCTTGCCTTGCATACATGAAGCCCTGGGTTTGATTCTTCAGCACCACATATAGAAAAGGGCAGGAGAGTGCTAGCCTTGAGCAAACAGAAGCCAGGGACAGTGCTCAGCCCGAGGACTGGCAGAAAAAAAAAAAGATACAGTAAAGCCACCTGCACAACCATGTTCACTGCAGTACTATTCTTCATATCCAAGTTATGTAAACAGCCAAGATATCAATCAGCTAATTGTAATTATATAATTTGTTATATAATTATGTAATTATGTAGTTATCTTGGGTAAAATCTGGCTCAGAGAAACAATGGGTATATATTTTCCCTCATATATTGGAGTTAGACCTAAAATGTAAGCATACATGCAAACAAATATATGACCGTTTTGCATACATACAAGATCACACTGAAACATAATATACGCGGGGGTGGGTTTCCATGGCATAACTCTTTAAACAATAAAAAGCTTAAGGAAATGATCATACAAAGCAAAATACATCTTTGTTGGGATTAATGGAAAGAAAAGATGAATGGAGAAGAAGAATGGTGGATGAATACAGTCATAACATTCAATGTACATATGTAAAAATGGGTTATATAAAATAAGGCTGGGATGAATGGAGGAGGAAGAATGATGGAAAGTGTGACATTGACCAAGATGCACTGTACACATAAAATCTCATGTTGAATTGAAAACTCTTTGTACAACTATTTGAAGATAATAAAAATAAAATGTTTAAAGGTTAAAGCATTCCATCTCTAAAGACAGAGATTATCTGAGGTTCTGATTGTTCCATAATGTAACTTTCTCCTCTACATGACCCAGTTTCTCTCACTTTCCTTCCACAGCTGTGAGCCCCAAGAGCAGTGCTCCATATACATCTGCATGCTAATCTGCTGTGCATAGTTTGTGTCCTTGGGAACCCAATTTGCAACCTCTATCTTTAAACACAGCAGGAATCAGGTGTTCAAATGAGATTGCCAGTAATTTGTCTTTATTTTCAACTCTACATTAAATTTATTCTTAGCAAATCTCTCCACTGTGATTCAAATAATATTTTTCAGGACATTTCACCAAAGTTCTTTTTCACTACAATCAACTCCATGAAAATAAATTTGACTAATGATACTTTCATTGCAAAACTTTTGGTAAGCAAGTACTAGAAATAAAGTAGCCTGATATACCATTTGAAGAATTTTCAAGAGAAAAGTTTAAAGGCCTAAAAGTAGGGAATACTTACCATTGAAACATTCAGAAGTAATAAAAAGTCACTTCGTTAATCACAATTAAAAAAGGCCTACTTGAACTTGGAAATAATTCACTATAATAATTGATTTTAAAAGGGAAAATAGTTCATTGATGTTTAAGAAATTAAGGTGTCTAGAAGCAACTATTAATATTCCTGACATATACTATATGATCAGTATATCAAAATTTACTTCAATGAAATACAATATACAATTTAAGCATTAAAAGATGGTTAAAATTATGCATATATATGTATATATGTGTATATATACATATTATATGTATATATATAAAATATAAAACTATCCTAACAAGAAAAATCACACTAAAGTTTCAATTTTTCTACCCTGCTTTAGGAATAAACTAAATTTAAATACTACATGGGGAATCTTAGTAATGCCAAAATGATAACACAAGAAAATGATATTAAAAAGATCTGAAGTATTCAGAAGTTGAATACATTTTCCCATGAAATGTTACTAATTATTTGGAAATGATGAGATATTGCTTAACTATTGTATATATGAATATAAGGCATAAATCACTCTACATTGTTTATAATTTGCCAGTTAGAATATTGCTTTATTGACTTATATGCAGAAAACTAAAACCTGGAACTCACCAAAAGCTCTTTAAAGGATTACTCCAAGTACAAATGATTGTAAATTTTGTAAACTGCTAATAGAAATAATATTTTGGTAAATTGGTAGACTTCCATCTCCCAAATTAAAAAAAAAAAGTCGCAACTGATCCTCTAAGTGCAGTGAATGGGAAAACAGTGACATCACAAGTATATTATTAATTTCCTATATGTAGAAAGAAATAGGAAAAGAATACCAAAAGTTCCTCTTCAGTCTGTATTTTTTTTCCAACTGCAGTCTGCTACTTATATGCAGGTGTGCAGGTGGTCCACATAAAACTGGATTTTATCAGAGACATAGCCTTGTGAGTAATAAAAAGATTGGAGTAAGTAGTGAAGGTAATGGGAGAGAAATAGTGAGAGATTTGACAAGGTGATAAGTATGATAAAAGACAATGAAATGTAAGTCTTGGATACAGAGAAAGTGAGAAAATTAAGATAATATGAGACAATGAAGAAGGGGTATATTAAGTGGATTATATTCATATATAAACAAATGATTGTTAGAGTTCATTATGTACAAATATAAGATAGAACAAATGTTAGAAAAAATAATGCCCTATTAAAGATGGCCACAACCTAATCCCTAGATGTTATAAAAATGTTACTTACTAAGACAGCAAAAGATCTTCACAAATGAATTAGACAAGGAATTTCCATTTTGATGGTAAACTATAGGAGTACAATGAAAGTTTGGAATTTTGAATATAAGTAAGTGGCACCATTATATTGAGGATATTCAACGTATACGGGTCAAGAGCCCATAAACTTTTTATCATGAGATTCTTGGACTTCTGAAGATGACTAGACAAACAGATATAAAACATGGCATTTGTAATGACATTTTATAGGAAAGTCAAGTAGATTTCAGACTGGGCCACTTCTACTGGCAATGAGCCATACCTATGAATGAAGCAGAGTTGGAAACTTTCAAGGTCATGGTTATCATAAGGGTAGCAATGGATATTAATGTCATCATGTAAGTTTTTCATTACATATTTTGCCATTAATCCCCAAATTCAAATATCTTTGAAGAATATACAGTAATCTAATCTTTTCAAAAATAATGTGCTATTTATAGGGGAATAATTGACAGGATAAAAACAAATAAAGGAAATTGGAAAAGTAACAGTGAAAAAGGAAAAAAAATCTGCATATGAGAAACAACTTCGATTGAAATGAATTTTTTCTGACACAAATTAGGACTACTTTTTTGTACAGGGCTTCAACTTGGGGCCCAGGTCTGTCCCTGAGTTATTTTGCTCAAGGGCTAGCACTCTACCACTTGAGCCCCAGCTCTACTTCCTAGCTTGCTGGTGATTAATTGGAGCTAATAGTCTCACCGACTTTCTTAACAGAGCTGGCTTCAAACCAAGATCCTCAGATCTCAGCCTCTTGAGCAGCTAGGATTACAGGTGTGAAACATCAGTACCCTGCGAGAACTACTTTCTAATACTTCTGAGTGTTTGGGTAATTTTTAAACACAAACTTGTGGTAGAAAATGCCTGACACTAAAGATAAAGTTAGGTTTACCAAATTCATTCTAAATGTGAATTCTGCTTCTTTACAAAACAAAAGCAGTCTTTTTCGTTCCTTATTTTCAGATAGAATGATAGTGTAAGCTTTGAGGGTTTGCATATGAACATTAGCTAATATATTTTAAAAATTCATCATTGCTTTATTCCATGTAGTCCAATAAGCTATATAGAAATTGTGCTTGCTTTAGAACAACAGTATTTAGCAAGTTTTTGTAGTGTGCCTGAAACTAGTCAAAATATATGAGAATTATGTAACAAGATGGATGTTCATTATTATAGGGTCAGTGCCCTTACCTTCTTTCAAATTATAAAAAGTGTCTGATCTCAAGAAAATAAAGAAAACAATATTTCTCTAGTTTTCAGTGTAAATATTTATGTTATTTATAATGTAGATAAAGCTGTCTTAAAATAGGGCAAAAATTCATGTGACATTTGCACTGTGAGTGACTTCATTTACATTGTGAATAAAAGAGAAGTCATCATTGAAATGAGAAATATTCTCTCAACATTAGTTGAGCACCACCATTTTGCCACACAATATGGATATGTAGATAAACAAGCCACTGTCAGTCTTCACTTTAGGAGTTCAAAATCTTGATGTGTAAATCGATAGAAGATGAAATAGTGTGTCAGTATGGTGTATTTGATTTCTGTTTTAGTAATGGGCAGAGGTAGCAGCTCAGCTGGATGTGACAGAAACCACAGACTCCTGTAGATGAAAATGACTTGCTGGAGAATCTAAAGGAAAGAGAATTGTTAGAATCACGTGATCAAGTACAAAGCAAGTACTAAGTACGCTGAGATTTTGTTCAACCATTGAAGAATCATTGACAAGTTTTAAGCAGAGCAGTATCATGATCTGAATGAAAGTTTTGAAGGTTAGTACTTAAATAATTCACAATCTAAAACAAAATTAAGAGGTCTAAGTATGTTCAGTGGTGAATTTTACTAAATATTTGAGGAAGAATGTATGCCAAATATATGTCTTCCAAAGGAGAAAAAAACAGAAGCCAGTATTACATTGGTATCATTATCAGTCGATAAATACAGATATGAATACAGCTATAGAGATACACATTATAACAAAGGGAAATTATAAAGTGGTATCTCAGAAACAGGTTTAAAAATCCTTAACAAAATATTAGCAAACTGAACACAATAATTTAGAAAAGGAATTGCATATCAGTATCAAGATCTATTCCTGATATTCAAGACTGGTTCAACACTGGAAAATAAGTCAACAAACTAAAATATAATATTGTATACAAATAGTAATAGATAATTTGGTAATATAATTTGATAATAAAAATGTACTCGCCACAAAAAGCCTGTGTGTGTGTGTCTGTGTGTAGTAATAAGAAACTAAGTTCTTGCTAAGACTATGAGCACAGCATATATTTCCTGTCTCACTATTCCTATTCAGCATTCTTGAAATGCTCTCTAATACATTAATAAAATTGTATAAATTGGTATGGAGAAAATTAACCTTTTCATGGAGAACAGGATCATGTTAAAAATAGACAGCAACACCCAAAGCCCCATAAACCTAGATCTACTTCCGACTTCTACGTAGCAAAATTGAAGGAGGACAAATATTAACTTCAGAAAAATTCAAGTGTGTTCCTACGTAGCAGCAATGAACATGTGGAATTTGAAATGTAAAGCACCATTGGCCTAACAAAACAAATACCAGATCAATATGAAGGAAAGTCTAAATCAACAGAGACACTTCATGAAGATGATTAGGAAGATTCCATATTGTTAAGATAGAGTTCATAGATACAATGTAATTTCAACCAAAATCTCAAAAACTTAGTTTGTATATACATACAAATTATTATAAAAATTTTTGTGTGAAAAAATAAAAAGAGATCATATAATACTAAAGAAGGAAGTTGAGATATTGATACTACCAGCCTTCGACACGCTAGTATTAAATTTATAGCAGTTAAGATAATGTCAAATGGCTCACCAAAAATCAGATAGATTGAATAGAACGGAATAGAAGCAAACACAGACAGAGTCAATTTCTTTTTATAAAAAAAAAAGGAAATTCAAATGAAAAGCATAGTTGTGTTTGTTTCTTTTTTGTTTGTTTGGTTGGTTGGTTTTGATCATTTTGTATGTAGCGGGGAGGGCGAGGGGAAGGGGATCATCTTGAAGATTGAACTCAGTGCCCTGGAGCTGCCCCTGAGCATGTGTGGCCAAGCCTAGCTCTCTACCATTTGAGCCACAGCTCCACTTCCAGCAATTTTTCTTGGTTATTTGGAGATGAGTCTCATAGACTTTACTGTCCTGGCACACTTTGAACTCAGGTCCTCAGATCTCAGCAACTTGAGTAACTAGGGTAACAGGTATAAGCCACCAGGGCCCAGCTAGCATTATAGATGTTTTTTGTTTTTACAAATTGTGCGAATTTGGGGGCTGGGAATATGGCCTAGTGGTAGAGTACTTGCCTTGTATACATGAAAACCTGGGTTCAATTCCTCAGCACAGCATATATAGAAAAAGCCAGAAGTGGCGCTGTGGCTCAAGTGGCAGAGTGCTAGCCTTGAGCAAAAAGAAGCCAGGGACAGTGCTCAGGTCTTCAGTTCAAGCCCCAGGACTGGAAAAAAATTGTGTGAATTATGAGCAACTGAACACATGCTAAAAAGAATCTAAACACCAACTTAATATCCCTTCACAAACATAAACTCTAACTATAGCATAAATCTAAATAAATGAAATACAAAAGTATACATCTCCTATAAGATGATATAAAAAAGAAATGAGATGAATTTGAATTTGCAGATAACTTCTAGATAATAATACAAATGAAAGAAAAATCGAGAAGTTGGAGTTAACAAAAACAGAAAACTTCTACTACTTAAGTGGGAGCATTGAAAGAATGGAAAGATAAGCCACATGTTTTGGAAAGATCTTTGCAAACAACTTATTTGATAAAATACTGGTATCGATGGATGAACCTAGAAACCATCAGGTTATCTATAAGCAGAATCTAGATTTTTTTTTTAAGGAAAGTAAAAGGGGACTTTTAAGGAAGTGGAAAGGGCTCTGCGCTTGTGGTTCATGGCTGTAGTCATAGTTACTCAGGAAGCTGAGATCTGAGGATTGCAGTTCAAAGACAGCCAGGGCAGGAAAGTCTCTGAGACTCTTATCTCCAGTTAAATACCAGTAAACAAGTTAGCTGTGGTGTAAAGTGACAGAGTCCTAGACTTGAGCAAAGGAGGTCAGCAACAGTGCCCTGAGTACAGGTTCCAGGAGCCACAACAACAACAACAAAAGGGAAGTAGAAGGCAGTTTAGCTACAACCTAACATTATTGAAATGGCTAACATTCAAAAGACTGTCAATAACACGTGCTATGCTGGATGTGGAAATGCAAAGTGCTATAACCAAAATAAAAGAAAGATCAGAGTTTCTTACAAACTGAATTGTATTTTTAATCATGAACAGGTGGCTCACACCTGCCTGTCAGAAGGCTGAGATCTGAGCATCAAAGTTTGAAGCCAGCCTGGGAAGAAAAGTCTATAGGACTCTTATCTCCAATTATCCACCAAAATGCCATAAAGGGAGCAGAGGTTCAAGTGCTGGTCTAGAGCATAAAAGCTCAGGGATAGCACTTAGGTCCTGAGTTCAAGCCCTAGTGCTTTCACACATAATAATGTATTATTAGCAGAGAATCCAGAAATGGCACTCCATGATGTTTGCCAACATAGGTTGAAAATGTATGTTCACACAGAAAACTGTGCAAAATTGTTTATTCATAATTGCACAAATTTGGCATTAGTCAAGATGTTGCATTCCACATTCCACAAATGAATGGATAAACATTGAATTCCGGTCCGTTCTTGATAGCAGAGCATGCTTCATCAATAAATGTCACACAGAATGGCAAATAGAGCCAATTCATCTTGGTAAGGATGAACAATAGAAAACCCACATGTTGAATGTTTCTACATAGTATTTCCTAAGAAGTAAAAGTAACAAATAAAAAGGTTGTACCTGCCCAATATTCAGAGGGAGGTAACAAGAGATGAATACACAAAACATGGTCATATTCTACGGTATTTGAACTATTTCTTAAGATACTGTAATAGGAGACATATCCTAATACTATCTATAGATTTCAATTAACATAATGTATTAGTTTTGCCTCACCAATTACAAAAAAAAAAGTAGCTCTCTAAGGCATTAGACTAGGAACAGAGAAACCCGTGAAGTATTAGCTAAAGTAAATAGGAATTCTGCACTTTTCCTCAATTTTACTGGAAATTTCAAACTGCTTTTAAAATAAATCTATTTTTTAAAAAAAATCTGGCCATTGTGAATACAATGATCCTAATGCACAAGGAGTAGAAGTGGGGCTTTAATTATGAGGCTGGTAATCATTAAAGTGAGAGAGGATGAGTAGGATGGAGTAGGGTAGGTATGAATACAAAGAGAAGAATTCCATGATAAATTGCAGTTAGTCTGAGAATTTCTGTTTATTTAGATAAGTGTAAGGGGGAAGGAGAATGTATCTACAAATGGCATTTAGCTTTTGGGATTGTGTAGGAAACTAGCAAAATTTCAGCTGTAAAAATTTTGAAGAAATGCACTTGGTGGACCCAGGAGCTGGGTCATTTATACAGGGCCACAGCATGTGGGCTGGTGCATGTGTGTCATTTCAGCTACTCAGAAGGCAGAGATGGGGAGACAGTCTGCCAAGCATAAAGTTAGCAAGATAAATAAACAGAAGATGATCTCAGCCAAGAAGCTGTATGTGGCAATGTGTAACTGTTATCCCAGCTACATGGGAAGGAAACCTGAAGGACAGACATCCCAAACCAGACCTGGGAAAAAAACAATACCCTTTCTGAAAAAAATAACCAAAGCAAAAAGTATAAAAATAATAAACTACAAAAGTAAAGTGAGGTAGGAGCTTCACTTCAATTGCTAGAGCACCTACTATGTCATAAGAATAAGGCCCTGAGCTCAAAATCCCAATGCTATCACATACAATAAATGCCTAGACAGTTATATAATGCATTTCAAAAAATAATGTAACATTTTAGAATACTTTGTTTTTCATTTTCATCCCTAGGCTTAAGCCAGAATTTCATCATTTCGAACAAGTTTAACTCCATACAACGTAAAGTACAGATTATACATGCAAAACAATATTCAAAATTTGAAAGCAACAGAGTTGTTTTTAAAGAATTAAATGCTTAAAGTTTTCTGCTATAAAAGAAGCCCAATATCAATAGATGCTGCACTACATGACAATAAGAATCTCCTTACCCTAGGTCACCAATCCCTAAGGAAGTATTCATGCATATAAACAAGTTTTATTCCCCAATTCTCTCTGATGTAATCTGAAAACTAGCAGCAGGAATGCCCTAGAAGTCTGCATTCATGATGCATCACATTAGGAGAAAAATAAAGCAACTAAGAGCCATATAATTTTGGACTTTATAGTTCTGTAACACCTTAAATTTCATCTGGAATTAGAGCAGATCATAGAACACTGATGTAATATCCAGTGGAAACATTATCACAGCTTGATTATGTAGTAATATGATGCATTTCTCATGCTCATTTCATTAAAATAGCATCACATTCACAAAACTCTTGAATAGACCATCTCCAGAGAGATTAGTACAAAATTACCATCATATTCAAATGTAATTCCTGCTTGGGTTGCTTTTTATATATTGTTTTCTTCAAGATCCTTAATGATGGTTTATGTGGCCAGAAAAATATGGGTCATTCCTGCCTCTTGTTGAAATCAGTTCCTTCACTCCAATCAGCTGTCCATATTTACAGACAAAGCACAATACAGGACGGACATTTACATAAAATGGTAACTTGTGACTTTCAAAAATTCATAACAACAAAAGGAATAGTAAAGAATGGCTGTGTTTAATACAAAGAGATTTATGTGTTTTCTTGTTCCACTCCCCCCACCACCAATATTTGGATTTGAACTTAGGGCCTCACATTTTCACTCTTCCAGCCTGGAGTTTTTCCTGACACATTTTTGATAATGGAGTCCCATGTACTCTTTTCCTTGTGCTGGCTTCCTCCATCTTCTGTATACCAACACTCCTGAGAAGCTAAAATTAAAGATATGGACACGAAAAAGGCTTAATATTATACAAATCTGTTAGTCGTTTTCCATGATTTTTCTTATGAATACATTTCTCTGACTTACCATCATTCACCCTATCTTGAAAACATCACCCAGTTAAAACTCAAGATTTAAGGTGAACTCAGCTCCTCCTCCTTTACTTACCACTGAGTCTCAGAGAACTCTGTAAGTGACTACCATGACATGCCAGCATCAAAGTTTGTGCTTATTGATAGGAATTTGGGGAGAAATGAATGCAGAGAACTAGATATGACCAAAGGGAAAGGTAGAATGAAAACTATGATTTGTTTTTAAGGAGGAGAAAAAAGAGATATTCAAAAGTTATCCTTAACTTTTCAGCCCCAAATCATATACATAGTCAGCCAGATGTTCCTTATTGCATTTCATTTAATATTTTCAAGTCCATGCTTATTTCAGCCAGAACACAGAGAAAAGTTAAAGCCCTAAATTGGTCACTTATCTCCCTGCCATTTTTTAGTGTAATTCATCAACTCCCCCTTCTAATTCCCTCAAAAAGTCCCACAATTACAAATATGTATGTGTTTGTGTATGTTTACCATTTAAAGTTAGCATACATATATGACAGAAAACATGTGACCTTTGTCCTTCTGAATCTAGCTTACTTCCTTTATATATTCTCCAGTTGCATTCATTTTCACTACTTCCTTATACAAATATATGAGCATCTCTCTACACAAAGATAGCTCACCAAGAAAGTGTCTAGATTTTCCTTCTTTTGCGAGGGTTACAGGTGGTTAACATTAATCTGTTTTTTGATAAATGGGATGGAGTCCTTAGGATGAGTTATAAAATGAATTAAATGAACTAACAATCATTGGTTTTCCCTGCAGTTTTATGGGTAAAGAAAAATAGGATGGTAGCAACCTAAAACCAATTCTGTTAAACACCACCCAGTGTGACATGTTTTATCATTTTTAATATGCAGATCTCTGCTATCCTGACATAAGTGTCAAAATTTCACAAAATATACAATTTAGGTACAAATTAAATTGACTTACATGGCAAATGGAAGTCAATGTAGCATAATGAGCCATGGAAGGCCCATATCTACACTAAATTAGAAAGAATACTACCTAGCATAATTCAATTATACCCAAACAACTGCTGGGTATGAGAAGGGCTATTAAAAACATTAAGATATCTGGAGTCTGCACCTCTCTCAAATTCCACATGCCAAGAATTGATTGGTCTTAAGCAGGTTGATCTATGCATAACATACAGCAACTGAATGTTGAATAAGTGGACTCAAACTAAATTATGTACTTTTTCAGCCAATTTTGGGATCGCATGTTAATGTCCTTCCCAACTTGATTAAACATCTCAGGTATGAAATCTGGATTCATATAATTTTGTTTTCATTCATTTCAAGCTACAATTGTCTAACTCTACCACCTCATTACTTTATTACAGCTATGTTTATGTTCTCTTTCTTAATTCTGGACATGAGTATGAATCCTAGCAGATATTTCAAATCATAGCCAGAATACAGTGTAAGAGTTCAGCAAGAACATTAATTTTCTTCACTAAATAACAACTTTCTCCATTTCTTCTAGAAATTGGAAGGCCAGATTAGTCACTAGATTGTCGCCAAATCCTGATGGTAATTTTAAATATTTGTTGATATACCTATGGTATATTTTACCATCCAAGAATTCTTTACAATTTTATAAGATTATAAAGTTGTGAACTATTCTATTAGAAAATTTTGCAGATGTATAAATGGAGATATTGCTACTATTAGGATTCTAGGGCTATAATCTAGATACATACTAGACAGGAGAGTTCCATGAATTTGACTCTCTGGTAGGTTCCAATGCCAAGAGCCGGGTAATCTCAATTCTCTTTGTTCAGCAATATGGATGATAATCCTGTACAAGGAAAGAAGGTAGCAATGTGTTCAAGAGTTTCCTGTGGCTGAGGGTCCAGCAGAACAAAAGGATCAGGAATGCTGTGAACATTAGCTCATCTCTTAGTAGGTGAAAACTTAGAACAATTAAAGTTTCCCTTTACTTAACAGGTCATATATCACTTTATTTCCCAAATTAATGTTATTTAAAAGAGTTAACACTAAATCAAAATGATTGTTTTTGCAGAAATTGTCTTAAAATAATTGACCAACAATCACTGGCTTACATTCCTTTTCATTTGTCACTGTTATATTACAGTTCACAATTGTTTGTAACTAGCAGTATATAAACAAAAGACTATTTTCAGAATAAAAACAAAAATTAAATTTTACAATTAAAACCATACTATTAGGAGTGAATCCCATTTTTCTTCTTTCAAAACAATCTATTCATATTGACAAGTAATTTCAAGTTAGTGGTTTTGCTTAGGTTCAGATTGTTTCTTCAAATTTACAAAGGACCAAATAACCATGAGGTTTTGACATGTTCTCCCTAAATACCCCACCTACATAAAATAATGTTAAGGCCAAAATTTAAAATACAATCTCTCTGAGTTTTGTGTCTTGTTAGAAGATTATTTTTTTTAATTTTTGCCTTTCTTAAATTTTCCCAAGGTCTTTTTTCCAGGGATTAATTTCTCTCTTAAATTGAATGTTCAGATAAACAACATGAGTTAGAATTTAAGTTTCTCTAAAATGATAATTTATGACACTTAAAATATGTATTTCAGTGACAGCAGCTACAATTCCATGCTCCGCCCCATTCTCCCCAGCCCTGTCCTGGGGCTTGGACTTTGGGCCTGGGCACTGTCTTTAAGCTTCTTTTGCTTAAGGTGAGAACATTACTACCACATGAGCCACTGTGCTGCTTCCAGCTCTTTTGAGTAGTTTACTGGAGATAAGAGTCTCATGGAGTTTCTTGCCAAGGCTGGCTTTGAACTATGGTCCTCAGGTTTCAGCCTCCTAAGTAGCTAGGATTTATAGGAGTGAGCCACCAACTGACTCTCAGTTCCATTCTCCTGTGTTTTTTTAAAAAAAAAATATTATTTATTTCTTTCTTGTCAAAGTGATGTACAGAGGGATTATGTTTTCATACATAAGGCAGTGCATACATTTCTTATCCGACATATTACCTCCTCCCTCATTTCTCCCTTTTTAAGATAGTATTAGTAGTTTGAGGTTTCTAAGAACAAATCTAGTGACAATTTATCATTCAGAAGAAATCATGTAATAAAAACAGAATTAAACTGCGATGAGCATACACTCATGCCGTGTTCAAAGATGTGCTCTGAAAGATTTGCTTGTTTTCTGAAATATTGAGCAGTTTATGGTCAATGACCATACCTCAGTTCTTTCTCCTTCCAGGGATACCATTCTATGATGCCTTTGCCCCCTCTACTGGTCACTTTAGGATTTGCCTTATTGAGAGCAATTTATTCAAATCTTTGCCAAGGTTTCATCTAGTAAATTTGAATTTTTATTAGAATAATGACATTTACACACATTACACACTTAAACCTGTGATTTCATAATCCAAAATATTAATGGAATCTCACACCTCTTCATGCTGTTAAGAAAAGATGTATATAGAATTTATTTTACGAGGTTAATAATAAAGAACACTCCATACTTTACAATTACATCTGACATATTAACAAGTTAATAAGAATTTAAGATTTTTGGCACCAAGCCACAAAACAATTCAACAGTGAGTCCATCATTCTTCATCACAGTTCTTAATTCCTGATATTAGCATGGTCCTCTGTTTGGACTTGTTTATACATCGCATAGAAATGAGTCCTAATCTAGAAAAAAAAATCCAGAAAACAGCAGAAATTATGCTTCACTTCATTATATCCACAAGAATATTAAACACACACACACACACACACACAAACATTTGACATGTCTCAGAAATCTGAAATTACTTTAACCCACAGCTCTTTAAAAAAAAAACCTAAATAATCTGTATTTCATTTGATACCAATAATAAAAAAGAAGCAATGTTTCTTCTTTCCTGATTAAAAAAAAAACAAACACTTTTTCCTATTTCTTATAGCTTCTTGGTTAGAAATATTTAAAGAAAAAAGTGAGAATTTAACAGTAAGCTTGGCTTTCCAGTTCAGGCTGGACAGTGCTCGGGAGAGCCGACGACAGACAGGAACAGCTAGCCAAATGGCAGAGTGGCTGCCATTTCCTGTGTGCATGAGAACATGGCCATTCCTGTGCAGTTTCCTTCCAGAGTGACAGGACACATTTTAAGGTACTTATGTTACACTCATAGCTTTATCAGAAAAGCATTCCAACATTTATGCATATGTCTATAAATCAATAATGGGAGTTTTAAAAATACAAATTCTGTCATGAAAGGCACAAAGAGCAATAGCCAACCGTGCATGACGTCATTTAGAGCTGAATCGCACTGGAGGAAATGGAATATCAAGTCGGAAAATATACTGTAGAGCATAGTATGCCAAGTATTGAGGGTTTCCATGGATTTCGAAATTACACATCATTTAAAAAGAAAATTTTGATTCGCCCCATTGGAAATATAATGATATTTAACAGTAGATAAAGTATCACTTCCAAAGACCACCAGCTCTTACAAGGTACCTGTTTTTACTATTTCTTGCGTGTTATTCAATCTGGGTAGAAGATATGATATCACCAAATATATAGTTAAGACCTTAAATGTTATTGATAGCCCCAGAACAATTGTTTTTCCCCAATTAGCCTTTCAAAAGATCTATAAACCTAAAATTAAGCTATTTTGCAATGCCACTATGTATATTGCATAGACTACACTGGGACATATGATATGAAGTTGCCAAATGCACACTACTGGATTTGTGTGCATTCTCATTGAATTATCATGGACAACTGAAAGCCTTTTGTGTGATTATGTGTAAAACTATGAAATCAACCAAAAACAGCAATCTTTCAGGAAAGTAATAATGAAGTTACTTGAAAAGGAGTTCTAAAGCACTTAGCACAAAATTTGAGGCTCTTCAAAATCAGCCTTAAAAAAACAGTTTTTATTTCTCCAGCACTGTATCTTTTCACATATGTAATTATGCACTTAGGTGTTATTATCAACAACAATTCTCCGTCTATCATTACCTGGTGGCTTATGCCTGTTAATCCAGACAGAAATAGAAAGATTGTGGTTGGAGGCCCAGTCAGACATTATAAAAAACACTAGTAAGATCCTATCTCAAAAAAACAAGAACAAAGCCCAGCCTTTACCATTCTGTACAGGCACACGTGCCTGTAATCCTAGCTATGGTAGGAGGTAGGAGGAGATGGTGGTAGGATGGCAGTCTCGAATCAGCTTCAGAATTTGGCAAGAGCCATGTCACTGTTTCCATGCGCATACACCTTCCTCACCTATACCCAGGAGCCTGGGGAATTTTGCTTGTTTTGTTAAGTCTGCTGCCAGGGGTTATTTTGGTGCATTTGGGGCACCACTCCTGCCCAAGTGGAAATCCGTTATCACCTGGGGCATATACAAATCGAAAGGAGATCTTTGATTCCGGAGACCCCACTTAGGACCAGCAAAAACCAGCCCTGCACCACTGCCTTCCAGATGTTTTGCCTTTTAGAAATCCTATTCCCAGTAGACCTTCCCAGGCTCCAAGATGGTAGAGAGAGGTCACTTATTTTATTGACTGGTTCACTTGCCTAATAAACCGCCAAGTGGTTTTCTTAAAGGCAGGAGTTCTGTTGATTGGATTGGTCATGGGCAGTAGCTGGGGAGGAGAAGGCAGTGTAGCACCTCATGATCTGGGATCTGAAGCCACCATTCTTGGATTCCATAACTTCCCTTTCCTTAAATGCAGAGAAAGGGACACCGCACCCCACAGGATAGTTATGAGACACTGAAAGTTCTGTAAAAGGAAACCAGCCTCCCTGGAGTTGTGGCTCAAGTGGTAGAGCACCCATCTAGCAAACACCCAGACCCTGTTTTTAAATCCCAGTACTATTCACAAAAGAAGACAAACAAAACACCAGCCGAGTCCCTGTCCTATAGAAGGCACTATCATATACGCTTAATAAAGGTCCACTTAACTTACTTTTAGGAGTACTTTCCATTTACATATGCACCCAAAATATTTTCATAATTCGGAAAATTCAACTCACTATCTTATTCTTTTTTTATTCTTTGCCATATACTGCAAATTCAACAAAAAAAGAACTATAAAAATAATGGATGTTATTGTGTATTCAGAAAATTTAAGCATTTGAGGGCAATATGTTCCTTTTTGTTTTTTTTAGTTTAAATATCCTCAGAAAGGGACACTAAAGTTCAGGGAAATCAGCTTTATTTTATCTCCTATTTCTCACCATAAAGGAAAATATGCTTCAATATTTATAAGTGTAAAAATAGCAGATGTGCATAATATTGCTTTACATACATTTCTGCTTTTTAAAAACTCAGTTTAAGCACAGTAAAATGCCAAGAACACAGACTTAATTATGCAGAAAAAGGATGCTTAAACCACAGTGCACATTCAATAGACAAAATCCAAAGAAAGCAGTCCTTCCTGAAACATTTACAGATCAATTCATTATATTGATTTGGAGTGAGTTGTGCTGTAATTTAAAGCATAGATTGCCACAGGACAAACTTGATAAAATCCTATTTCTAAGGCCCTTTCACTCAGCTGTACATTTGCCTTGAGAATTTTCAAGAAACCATGATTGCTTAACTTTAATAAACACTATTATATGTAAATAATGGGCTTTAATGGAGTAATGATTAAGAATTTAACCATAAGTAAATCAGAAATATGATATAATTTGGCTGTTTGAGTTAACTAATAACTTCAATAAGCTATTGATATCTTATTAAGAGTAGGCAATGTGTTCCTGTTTAAAAAATGATTCGCTCTACATACAATGTGAAAACAATTTCCATCTCATTTCCTAGTTCTAATACGATCCTTGAAGAAAAAATATAAGGCATACTTCTGTCTTGTTTGTCTTTCAGGGATAGAATTGTGCCATTGGGGAATCGGTTATTATGCCTAAGAGTCTTTGGGTCCTCTTCAACTCTTCTGATGATTTTTCTGGTTTATCTTGATACAATTTAGGTATGTTTATCATCTTTTTCCACCCACAGTTTCAAAATGTAGAAACAATAATGGCTTAAAATTCACAGGGTATTTCTCAAAACTGATGAACCCAGATAGGCTTCAGAAAAGCTAACCAAATTTGAATGACATATCAAGCAAATGCAGTCATGAGGTAAACTACTTAATTAGAGAAATGGCTAAAACACATGCTTCTTGGAGATGCTAGTATATTTTTCAGTCATTTTCTCCATAATAAAATACAGGCAGTAGAGAATTCAGGAGTCTGACAGGGTTAAGTAAATAAAAATAATTGCCACTGAATTGTTCCTATGTCAGAGAAATAGCAGGCAAATATATATATATATATATATATATACACACACACACATATATAGACTGCTATTTCTCCCTTTGAATAAAGTCTTTTTAATACTCATAAACAATTGAATAAAATCTTTTATACCTCAGCACTTCACCCAAGCAACAATTCCATGAGGTTATATGATGTCTTCATTCTATTTGAATTTTAATTGTTCTGAGTTGTCAATAAGCTAAATGATCTTACTAATAACAATAATCAACTAATCTGTTGTTATCTGTTATGCATTAACATAAGAGCAGGTGAATATACTGTATAAAACATAGAAACATGTTAAATATACCATATAACAAGTATTTGTAGTGCGGGCTAGCAATGTGGCTTAGTGGTAGAACGCTTGCCTAGCATGCCTGAAGTCCTTGGCTCACTTCCTCACTACCACATAAACTGGTGCCATGGCTCAAGTGGTAGAGTGTCCAGGCCCTGAGTTTGAACTGTAGGACTGGCAGGGGAAAAAAGTATTTCTATTAAGACAGTAATAATGTCTCAATTTCTGTGATATTTCCAGAAGAATAAAAAGAGTAATAATCAACAAGGTAATTCAGAAGAGTATGAAATAATACAAAAGAAGGCAAGTTGGAACCATGTTTTAGTGATGACAAGTTGTTCTGCGATGAACATAGTTGTGCTGGTGGCTTTAGTGTGGTCTTGCTTGTAGTCTTTTGGGTAGGTGCCCAAAAGTGGGGCTGCTGGGTGGTAGGGGAGCTCTATGTTTAGCCTTCTCAGGAACCTCCATACTGCTTTCCAGAGGGGTTGAACAAGTTTGCATTCCCACCAACAATGTAGTGGAGTTCCCTTTTGGCCACATCCTCACCCCTCAGTAGAGGAGTGGATCAGGAAAATGTGGTACATATCATAATGGAATTCTATGCCTCCATCAGAAGGAATGACATTGCCCCATTCATAAGAAAATGGAAGCACGTGGAAAAAAATCATACTAAGTGAAGTGAGCCAGACCCAAAGAAACATAAACCCTATTGTGTCCCTCATAGGGAAGAGCTAGTACAGGATTAGGCTACTCATGGTAGAAGACCAAAATACCCCAATAGCTACACCCATATGACCACATAAGAAGATGCCAAGTAAAATGAACTCCACGTTACGGAAACAAGAGTTATACCATTGTTATAATTATTCTCAACATGCCATGTGAACTCGTACTACTTTTTTTCTCTTTCTCCTTGTGTGTTTGTTTGACTGATTGGTTTGTTTAGTTTTGTTTCTCTTGTAGTTCCTTCCTGTGGCTGTACCCTCGCTACCACTGTACTACATCTGAGTACCCTGGATATTGTCTGTATGGGTACTAGAACTGGGGAAGGGAGAGGGCATACCAACATCGAGAGACAAAGAACAAAAAAGACAAAGCATTCAAAAAGCAACACTTAGAAACCATTTGGTGTAAACCAACTACACAACTCTTGGGAGGAAAGGGGAAGGGGAGGGGGGGAAATGAGGGAGGAGGTAACAAGTAGAACACGAAATGCACTCACGACCTTTCACATGAATCTGTAACACACTATGACAATAAGAAAAAAAGAAGGTAAGTGAAAATAAGGAAAATAGATGAAATTGAAGTAAATAGAAACCACATATTAAGATTGAAAATTTAAATTCAAATCTCCACATAGAGGTATTAACATCCAAACAACAATAAAGAAGCTTATTATCCTGGGACAGCATCTTCAAAGTCTTTATAATTTCTGGTAAAATCATAGAAAAAATTATGAAAATGTCAAATTGAATTGCTAAATGAAAACAATATTTACTTTCTTGTTTAGGTTTCTTTAAAATAAAAGAAGAAAATTGTACTAAACAGGCTATAAACCAGATTGCAAATCAAGAGTGCTAAAAAGTACTCTTTTTTTAAAAAAATTATTTCACTCTATGTCAAACACTTCCTAAAATTTGTTACCCTATTGAATCAGAAGAGTTGTTTAAAGATACCTTCTCAGAACTTTGCCACATATTTTCAAAATAAATACCTTTCAACAATAGAAATAAATGATGTTACTGTGATGTATTTCCTACAGATTTTAATAGGTTTCAGGCTTTTTAATCTTTCAAATTGAAAGTATTCAGGTCATTTTCTGGTTATAAAATAAGCAAGAAAAAAAGAGTATTGGCTATTCCAGTTATTTGATCTCACATTTAAAACAAAATTTCATCTCTACATCCATCGTGATTCCTACAGCAATTCCTGAAATAAATTTGGTTAGAGAGAAATGTAGATCTTTATGTGAACTCTCCTCCCATTGTTCATGTAGGTTTCCAGGCTGATTAGCTATGGAAACACAGCCTTTGGTAACACCGCCACCTGCTGTAGACTCTCAAGCAGTTTCCAGCAGATAGAAATAGGAAGGGGAAAAAAAGGAAACAAGAAAAAGAAATAGAAGAGCCTGGGAAAATTGCTCTGGAAAATAAGTATCAACACAGATGTTAAAGACAATTTGTATACAAGCTACTGACAGAGGTTGTTCTGACAAGTAAATTGTGTCTTTGCTGTACTAGGTGATTGATAAGGCCTCTGGGGCTTTTCGCTTGTTTACATTTGCTTTAGATGTACTTTCTTAAAAAGAATTTTTTTTAAAAACCTGGAGGTACTAGGGGTTGAACTCAGTCCCTTGCCCCTTGCAAGGCAGGTACTCTACTACTGAGCCACGCATGCACTCCTTTTTTCACTCATTTCCTTTCATGCCAGTCCTGTGGTTTGAACTCATTGCCTACATCATGTCCCTGGTCCTTTGTGCCCAAAGCTAGTGCCTTACCACGTAGCCATAGCTCCATTTGCTTGTTTGTTTGTTGGTGCTCAATTGGAGATTAAGAGTCTCAAGGACTTTTGTGCCTGGGCTGGCTTCAAGCTAAGATCTTCCCATCTCAAGCTTTCTGGGTAGCTAGCATCACAAGAGTGAGGCACTGTGCTGAGCTTTGCATTTATTATCTTTTAGAATGGGTCTTCTTCTCCCTGCCTAAGCATGTGCCGGGACCACAGTCTGACTACTTTAGGCTTCCTTTTGAAGCCATAGAGATAGACATGTGCCATTGTTTCCATTGAAATACAATCTCCAGTCTTGGCCTGCCTCTACTGGCCTGAAGCCTCAGTCCATTCAATTGACCTCAGCTTCCCACACTGCTGGAGTAATGGGTACTTGCCACCACACCTAGCTGTAGCTTGAGAAGGGGTTTCATATATAAGGCAGAGCTGGCCTCAAACAACAATTCTCCCAATCTCAGTCTCCCAAGTAGATGGCAAGAATGTATGAGCCACAGCACCTTGCTTATAAAAGTATTTTGCATGTTACATAAAAAGAGAAAGAGAACTGCAGTACAAAAAATAACTGAATAAAAAGGACACCAATAAAATTATTTTGTAGGTCATTAAGTGATTACCTTTTAATGGAGAGAATTGTGATTAATAGAAGGAAGATGTGAACATACATTCAAAGCGTTACAAGCAAATGTGACCTGATTGTTCTAACCATATACCTTTCTTAGGCTTACATAAACTTTCCGAATAAGAAGCTGGAAAAAATGTATATTATACTAATATTTTCAATCTGTTACACGAGTACAGCTCAGCTACATAGGATTTTAAAGAATATCTCATATTTCAATAAGGTTAATATGTATTTTAAAGTCTAAAAAGGGGCTGGGGATATGGCCTAGTGGCAAGAGTGCCTGCTTCATATACATGAGGCCCTGGGTTTGATTCCCCAGCACCACATATACAGAAAATGGCCAGAAGTGGCGCTGTGGCTCAAGTGGCAGAGTGCTAGCCTTGAGCAAAAAGAAGCCAGGGACAGTGCTCAGGCCTTGAGTCCAAGCCCCAGGACTGGCAAAAATAAATAAATAAATAAATAAATAAATAAATAAAGTCTAAAAAAATAATTGAAATGCCTTTTTTGTTTATTTGTTTGGGGCAATACCAGAATTTGAGCTCAGGCCCGCACTCTTGTTCAGCTTGCTTGTTAAGATGGTATTCTACCATCTGGGCTGGCCACAAACCTGTCATGGGCCAGATATCAACCTCCTGAGTAGCTAGGATTATAGGTGCAAGTCACTGGTGTCTGGCTCTGAAATACTCTTATTAAAGTATAAGGCTTTCTCCAGTTCCCTTCATTTTAGAGAACAATGATTTATAGCAACCTTGGACCTTGTGATGGTAGCCACTTGTATAATTGGAACATTGACCTAATACCTAATTGACCTAATATATGAGAACATGAATATACACAGTTCTTTCTTCTTTACTAATTGAAGAGCCTCAAAAGTGACCCTTGAGTTGCCTCTTAAGTTTCATCAGTCCTTCACATTTCCCACCAAATGGTAAAAATCTTAGGCGGGTTAAAGTTTTTGATTGTCAAGATGATGTACAGAGGGATTACAATTACATACTTAAGGCAGTGAGTACGCATACATTTCTTGTCATGTTTGTTACCCCTTCCTCATTTTTTTCCCACCTTCCTTCCTTCTCCCTAACTCATCCGCCCAACTTACTTTCACCATTTTTTAATCTTCCCCATGATGGACATCTTCATTCTAGTCTACAATGTTTATGAACTCTGTAATTATTAACTATAAAACAATTCCTTCCAGGTTGGGTGATATGTACATTTCTTTTCCTTTAGTTTAGTGTAATCTGTTTCTTCTTTTTCTCTCATTTCTTCCCTCCTGCAGGTTATGATATTATTAAGGAAATTTTCTTTTATTTTTTACAGTTTAATTTCTTTTTTCTGAATAATTATTTATTTATTGTCAAAGTGATGTACAGAGGGATTACAGTTTCCTATGTAAGGCAGTGGGTACATTTCTTGTACAAGAAAATTTTTTTTTAATCTCTTTTTTTTTTTTGAGGATGGAACTCCGATTCTTGTAGCATTTCACCATTTGTGTTCTCCAAGGGAACCATTTTCCTGTAGCTTTTTTTCACAGTGAGTCTCAAGTTTTTTCCCAGAATGGCTTTAGACCCTGAAATTTCTATCTCTGCCTCTCAAGTTATGGTGATTACAGGAGTAAGCCACAGCACTTGGCATGCAGAGCTCTTTATGGTTTTAATGAGAAGTCTAGCATTGGTGAATTAGACTGATAAAACATTCACAAATATATATATATATGTGTGTGTGTATATATGTGTGTGTGTGTATATATATGTATATATATATATACATAAAGTTCTCAGAGACTTAGTTTGACCAATCCAAGCTCAGTAATCCAGCCTAAGGAAGGTGACATTTCACCTACCAGGCAGGAACCTCAACACCATCTTGCCGATCCACCACAGCTTTAATTTCTTCATGCCCACAAAAGAACAATGACATGAGGTTATGCCATACATCAATCAGCCTGGACAAATGTGTACCAGGAAGAAAGTTTCTATGATTATCACGGAAATTTGGAGGTTGGACTGATAGAGGAACTCAAATACATTCTCATTATCAAAATGCTAATTGATGAGAAAGTAAATATTTCATTAGGAAGTTCATTTACTTATTGCTAATAAGCTTATATTTTTAATAAGCCCTTGCAGTTTTGAAGCAACCATACTGTTAATGACTTAAGGATCTTTACACATAATAATTACTACTTCAAGTTTCTAAGAACTGCCAACATATTTCTCAAAAGACTTACTTCTTAAAGTATATTTCAAAGACATTCTAATTTAGTAGCAGAACTTTGCTAATAACTAGCACAAAACTTCAACATTACAATTGTGTAAAAATTCTTGACAATTTTATATTCCCCTTGTGTATTTTGAAAAAAACCTCATACCAAGCATTACTTTGAGGCCTAGTGTGGTGGTTTACCCTTGTAATCCTTGCTTATATGGTGTCCAACATCAGGAAGATAGAAGTTCAAGGCCTACCTGAGCAAAATGTTACTGAGATCCCATCTCAACCAAAAAAGTCAATCATAGTAACATTCATCTAGTCCCAACTATGAGGGACAGTCTGACATTGTCCTCATACAAAAACACAAGATCCTACTTGAAAATTAACTAAAGGAAAAGAGGGCTGAAGGCATGGTTCAAGTGGTAAAATATCTGCTTAGCAAATGAAAGGAAGATCTAGAACTGCCAAATAGAAAAGCATTTAATTCTAATTACTTACAGGTACATCAACCTCAGACCCCATGGTTTACCCGAATGTACATACAAATGGCTTCAATGTCAGGGTGTAATGTAGAACTGTGACCTCTAACTTACAAAAGAGTGGGGACACAGGTCACAATAGCAACAGCAAGATAAATGGCTTCATAGAGTTTCCATGAACCTTAGCATGAAGTTAAACTGTTGAAAACCCAGGTTGTTTTGAAGACTACTGTTATAACTCTATGAATCACACCATTAAAACCCTGATAAACTGTGCTAATGAGAGAACTTACTCTTGCAGGTCACTTTAGTATACTATGTGTTCATTGGATTTCAAAAGGTTATTTTTGGTTTCCACAACAATATATAGATTAAGAATCTAAATAGTTAATTATACATACCAATATTACTATAAGCTCTTAGAATGCGTTTCCTCATTTAATTCATAGGGAAATTTTATGGGGGAAATTACTTTTCATTATTCCACTAATCAGAGATGAAAACTAAGGTACACATTATTTAATTGACTCAAAGTTATAGCTTATAGTAGAGTTATAGTACAGCAAGGTTGAATCTAGGCAGCATTACAATTCCTTTTCAACCAAATATTAGCATACAGATATGTTTAAAGTAAGGAGAATTGGGAATGCAGTTGCATATAAAAGATAATATGAAATAATTGTTCCAAAGAAGGTTATTTCTCTAAATCCTTTATTCCATTGCTACAATTTCTTCTTTATAAATATATATGTATATATATTTTTATTATCAAACTGAATTACAGAGAGGTTACAATTTCATACATTAGGCATTGGATACATTTCTTGTACTGTTTGTTACCTCGTTCCTCATTCCCCCCTCCCCCTCCCCCTTCCCCTTCTCCCCCACCCATGAGTTGTTAAGTTCATTTACACCAAACAGTTTTGCAAGTATTGCTTGTTTGTCTTTTTTTACTCTGTGTCTCTCGATTCTGGTATTCGCTTCCAATTTCCTAGTTCTAATACCAGTATACCCGGTTTCCAATATACTCAGATAAGATACAGAGAAAGTGCAGGTACAACCACAGGAAGAGTATACAAGAAAATCATCAATAATAGAAGCTACGGTTACACATAGCACATTGAAAGTAGTTACAACTGTGATATAACAATCGTTTCCATAACACGGAGTTCATTTCATTTAGCATTATCTTATGTGTTCATAAGGGTATAGCTATTGGGCTCCTGTGATCCTCTGCTGTGACTTGCCTAAACCTGTGCTAATTATTCCCTATAAGGGAGACCATAGAGTCCATGTTTCTTTGGGTCTGGCTCACTTCACTTAGTATAACTTTTTCCAAGTCCTTCTATTTCCTTACAAATGGGGCAATGCCATTCTTTCTGATAGAGGCATAAAATTCCATTGTGTATATGTACCACATTTTCCTGATCCATTCGTCTACTGAGGGGCATCTGGGTTGGTTCCAGATTCTAGCTATGACAAATTGTGCTGCGATGAACATTGTTGTGCTGGTGGCTTTAGTGTGATTACGTTTGTGGTCTTTTGGATAGATACCCAAAAGTGGGGCTGCTGGGTCATAGGGGAGTTCTATGTTTCACCTGTCAAAGTGATGTACAGAGGGGTTACATTTCATATGGAAGGTAGTGAGTGCATTTCTTGCCAAACTTGTTACCTCCTCCCTAATTTTTCTCCCACCTTTCCCCCTCCCAAACCCCCGCCCCAAGTTGTACAGTTGGTTTATAGCACATAGTTTTGTAAGTATTGCTGTTGCATTGGTTCACCTTTTACCCTGTCTCTCCATTTTGATATTCTCCTTCCCTTCCCTAGTTCCCATAAACAAATATACAATAGCCAGGGTACCAAAATCAGTTACAGTGACGTCAGGGGTAAAACCATGAGAAAGAAAGACTACAATTTCTTTCACTGTCATATCATCTTTTAAGAATTAATTTTTTTTGTTAGAGTTTGAGAAATTTTAGTCTCTAAACCTTATTTTAGTGTTGATAATGAAAATATGCAATCCGAAGAGTTTAGATTATGAACAAATAAATATACACCCTATATAAAACGTACTTAGCACTATAAGTCATTTAAACAACATTTAGAACAAGTAACAGGCTCTATACAAGGAATGCATCTGGAATGTATATATAACATGTTTCTGTTACACCTTTTAAGAATGAATGTAACAGAACTGCACTGTAACTCAGTGATAGAGACTTTCAGCATGTACAAGATCGCAGGTTCAATGTCCAGCACACCACTGAGAAAAAAATGGATAAATATGTAAGGGAAAAGAAATATTTTCTTGTGTCCTGACGTGCAAGTCTTTATCTTACATAGAAATGCCATTTCTTTTACAATGAAGATGTGCTATTTAAATAGGGAAATTTCACTTCATTTGAAATCATTCATAGGCTGGCAAAAAAATTCCAGACTTGAAGCTTTCAAGAAAGAATCACAAAGTATAATGTAAATAACTGTATTTGAAGCTCTAAATTCAAAGAAGTAATAAATGAAAAATCTTACCCCTACCTATCAGAGAGAGGTGACAAAAATTCATTTGCAAGAGAAGAAACATAATTTCCAAAGAGATTATTTGATGCTTTAGAAACAGTTTGCTGAAAATGAGCCAGAATTTAATTGTTGTATCATCATGAAAAAAAACTTGAATTTTATTCTAATTTGAAATAAGGAAATTTAGAATCAGCTATATATTCTCATATATAAATTGTCCCAAAAATAAGTCATCAAAAGGATGGATATTTGGTTCTACTAATATGTCACAAAATAATTATTACTGAAGGGAATTAAAATAAATATCCATTTCTGCAAATTGTTAAATTTACTTATTGTAAATTATTTTTTAAAAAACCAATACAATTAGAAAAATGTCTACATTTTAATTTTAAGAGGCTTCTTGGTGTTTTTTGCATAATATATCATTTTCTTTTCTAGCAATATCAATAAGCCCAAGAGGGCATCAATACAAATTTCCAAGTTTCAACAATAGCTGAAGTATTAAATAACTAATCCAATATAATACTCTATTCTAAAGTAGAGTGTCTGGCCAATATACCTCTTCAGAGAGATATTGTAATTGCTTCACTCCACTTTCAATAAGCGATCTATAATGAAAGTTGCTTTTTAGGCTTAACCTAGAGCTGTGCCCTTTGGGAAAAGATAGAGTCTTTGTAAAATGTGTTACCGTTTACTAATAAGAATGCAGAAGCTGCACAACTGATGAACCAGCAAAGCTGCTCTGACTTATTTAGTCTTTGCTGAATGAATTTGAATATCATCAAAATATATTATCCTTACCCATAACCTGCTTCCTATGATTCACTCTCTCCTCACACTCACTTCAAAAGGAACTTTAAGCACTTCAATATTTTATGCACTTCTGCTAGTGCTGTGGCATTACATAAAAAAAAATGTCTAAAGGACAAAAATGCAGCTTTCAATAAGAAAGGGTTGAAGTGAAGATTTAAAACTCAGAGAACAAAAGAGAACATTTATATAGCAGTTGATGCCAATACATAAAACACAATTTCTCATTTAAAAATAGTGCAGTTCCTTTCCTTAAATAGTTTCCAGTTGCCTTAAGAACCATGAAGACTTGAAATGAAAGCCTCTCTCTACAGTGTCTGGTTATCTTTTCTTTCAGATAAATGAGCCCTGTGTTAAATGAGCCCTTCCCTTCCTTCCTAACACATTACATACCTTCAGTATGTGAAAAGAACAAAGGTAGTTATGCCCCCTGACCTTGCTCATAAAAAATAACTATAAATGCTATCAAATATTACAAGAAATGTTTATTTAGAATGCTTCAGAAGCAAAATATCATTCACTTTTACTGAGATGGTGATGTATGATCTTAGTCTTGGAAATTAAGTAGAAAAAAAGAAGAGGTTGGGTATGTGTCGTTGAAGGGAATGAGCTCTTGCTACTAGAAGGAGTGGACATGCTGTAGCTTCTGTAACTGTGTTCTTGTGGTTCTGTGAGGGAAAGCACACTGAGAATCTATGGAGTTCCCCAGAGCCGGATGCTAGGTGTACAAGGCAAATGCATAACAACACACACAGTCTACTAGAACTTTTTAAAACATAGTTCTTACTACCTCCTGGCAAAATCCTATTGCACATAATATACAACATGTTCCATATTTAAGTATCTCCTGACGTTGATGCAAGAAGACAATTAGGATTTTAGATAAATGGCTTATTTTAAAAGCTCATTCTTGGCTATCTGTATTCTGGGGAGCAAAAAGAAAAGGATGAACCCTGCGATGGGTAAGCAGTTAGAATCCACAATACTACATGTGGTGAAAAGATGATGATTATGGCCAATTGGAATTCCAAGGACAAGGTAAGGCTGCTTATAAAGAGTATAAACTATAAATCAGGGCTACTTACATCAATCATTATATATTAGCCCTGTACAATTCCATAAAGATAATTCCAATTATATAGTCTTCTAATGCTGACATAAATGTCATTTATTCTATACAGTTATCCTACTTGAGATAATTGAAACTCAATGATTAAATTATACTGGTTGCATGACAATGATTTTTTTAATCATTATTTTTGTGTTGGTCCTGGGGCTTGAACTCAGAGCCTCTGTGCTGTCCCTGACCTGTTATGCTGAAGGCTAGCACAGCTCTATTTCTGTGTTGTTTTCTGCTTATTTTTTTCTTTTTTGTAGTTAGTTGGAGGTAAGAGTGTCATGGACTTTCCCACCTGGGCTGGTTTCACACCACAAGCCTCAGATCTCAGCCTCCTAAGTAGTTAGGATTACAGGCGTGAGGTACCTGTGCCTAACATGACAATGATTTTAAGGAAGACATATTATTATTATCCTGGCTATATCACTCTAGTTTTTTTTTCTTGTAAGTAAAATTGCTATTTTGATCATAGAAGACAGAAGAGTGGAAGAAAAAGGGAAGGAAAGGAAAGAAGAGGACAAAGATTAGTAGCTAAAAAATCCAAGACCAGTGTCTAATTATGCCATGAATCGTATTGATCATGGGACAAAGATAGGAATGTTTCTGTTTTCCCTCTGTGTTTTAGATTATATAGGCTAAGGATTTTTAAATGAATCTGCATGCACATATGTAAAATTCATGGGCTAAGAAACAAGACCAAACAATAGATTCATGACACATCAATTATACTGTACTCAAAGAAGTTTTAATAATTGAATTGAACAAATTAGCAATGTTTTACATAACTAATCTCCAATAACTTTACCCTTTGGAAATGGAAGACATCTGGTAATGAATTTAAGTTGTGCCTCCAAATACTATTCACGAAGAACATCTTAAAACTTCCTTTTCCATTTTTGAATGCTTGAATGAATAAGTGGATGAGTCATAGTTCAAATTTTATTTCATATTAAAGTCTTATTTAAGAAATATCATATTGGTAGCCCTGTTGCCAGAAAAATTTCATGTGACTGGACAAAATATAATAGTGTCTGAGATATCCCTAGTGGCAGTTTTTAACAGATAATAGTTCCTTACTCTGACATTCCAAGTATGTGACATAACCTTCAATAACATCACTCCTTTTCTAAATCACTCTAGCCTTCCCACAGTTCTGTCAGTTAGATTTATATTGGAACTGAACTGGCTAAACCGTGTCGTGGCAGAGAGAGTGTTCTCAAGGATGTTTCTTTCATAAGAACATAAGATACATAAAGCATTTAACCCCAGCATTAAAAATCATCAAATAATGATGGAAATAGTGCTTTGTCATTAAAACTGTATGCATGCATGCTTTTTTTTTTGTTTTGGAATGAGGATATTTCTAGTAGACAAAACAAGATAGTCATATAACTTTTGGAAACTCTAGGAAGTTGCTGAATTCAGATTGACAGTTCATTCAAAGAATAAAAACAACATCCTACAGCTTCAAAAAGTGTTTACTAATCATTCAAAATTTCATTCCTCTTTTTAATGTATTCTGAAAATATCATAGCAATCAGCAATCTATTATTTTTGTAATGATAGCTGAGGAGGCAAAGGAGAAACCTCTCTGCAACACTGAAATTAGGCAAGTTGAGGGACGCTCCAAGAGCTTTGCTTAGAAATAAGAGGCTAGGAGCCTGCCCACCACACTAAAGTGACTCCAGTTTTGTTTTTTCTTTATTCCAAATTTTCAGATTTACGTCTGAACTAACCTTCGATCGGGACAAAAATAGAATATATTCCCTTCCTCCAGTAAATTAACTGACATGTGAGCACCTAGCATGTAGCTTGAAATGCAGCACTAAATTACCCTTCCTCGGTAGAGAAAGAATAGACTGATTCATAGAGCAGGTAACAAACCTAAGGCTCTCAATCATGTCTGAAGGAATTTACGTGCACTGCAGACATTCACTCTAGGTAGAAGGTCATTGCTTCACAGCCTGGGAAATAATCCCTGCCAGCCTTCTTGCAAAGTGCCTGAGGCATCGCTCCTGAGAGGCATAACTTGTCTTCTTTCAAGGCTAGAGGTCAGAGCCATGATCACAGCTCCGCCAAATTTAAAGGAGAAAAGTATCTAGGGTCAAAAATATCCTAAGGAAAAAAAAATAGAATACTAAAACTCAAAAAATGTATTGCATTCCTCTGGGCTTTGGCCTGATGATGGAAAAACCTGTTGCAGAATATTAAATTTAGATTCCTTTTTTCATCTGAAAAGCTTCAAAATAACTCAACTAAAACTGAATACAAAATCTGATGGATGTCACGCAGCAATCATTTCTGAGGACATTTTCAAATGCTACACATCTATTTAAATGCTCATCAACCTAGACATTCTAAAAGAGAAAAAAAATCAAGTTTAAGTGACTTATACATGAAATGTGAACAGCGGCTCAGTGATTAAATTACCGCATCAATTAACTTGAGTACACAAGAAGAAAGCTGTTCTTTCAAGCAATGTTAATTCTGCCTCTGATCAGACTAACTCTTCATATCATGGTTGTTGCTTCATAAAACCTAACTCACACAGCACAAGGGGAGAGATGATTTGTAAATAAGAATGAACTGCTGTTTGAGAACTAAATGCATAAACTAAATTGATGTTTGTGTAAAAAATGCAGTGATTTCCACATACTTTCAGGACTGAAAAATTCTGAAAATTGTTTTTGAAAATTGTAAGACAGATGAAATTACCAACAAAGCCAACAAAAGTGGTTTGTTCCCCATAAAAAGTCATAAATGAGTGCATTTAAATAAAGATTAGAGGCATTTCTGGATGTACGCATCGCAAAGGGTAAAATTGTTTTATTTTGGTCATCTCTCCCAAGTGCTATTACATGCTGTCATTTTCAGGAAAGACAAAATGTATTTGCAAAAGTGTACTGAGTACAACAAGCCTTAAATCAGACAAGTTGGAGACTGCTGACAGAGCGATGTCAGCTCTTAGCCTGCCAGGACCCTTGAATACCACGATGTGATGGTATGTTTTCCTGACATATTTGACACTTCCTACATTCTGTACTACCTCTTTGGAATCAAGAGTAGTAACTTACTTTTATCTACAAGTTTGTTTCAACTCTTCCAAGAGACCAGAAAGGAAGGACCTGTGACGAAAATTGGGCTCTCTTTTGCCAGTGTTACTAGCCCTTCAAAACCCAATTCATATATTATCTCCTCATTGCTTTATTACTCAGATTGAATTGTGCTAGGGTAAGGTAGCAGAGTAATCCTGAAACCTAAGTGATTTATACCACAAATATTTGTTGTTGTAGCTTGCTGTTTTGTTTGAGAATGTGGTGCGTGTGTTGATTTTACTCACCAGGTCCATGAAGGATTCGAGAATGCTCCCCTGCTGCTCTCTCCCAAGGGTGAATGCCAGTCCTGTCTCTTTGCCCTTCCAGATTGCCTAACACACTAGTAAGGATCTTCAGGGCTCTTTACTATTTCTTAACTGAATTAGCTAGAAAACCACCATTTCTGTTCCGAGTGAAGCAGCTAGAAATAATCCAATTACAAGTTGTTGCCTAGCTACAAGGAATCTGAGCAATATGCTCTTCCTACACAATCCAGGCGAGAAAAAAAAGACAAAGGGCATTGTGTCTTCACTATTGCTCTTCTGCTCCTGCCCTGAGTTTGTAAACTAGGTGCCCACATGGGCTTTATCATAACATAAGAGACCGTTTATCGCCTATTTTACATCACTAGCTATGGAAATCTTTGAGGGAAGCAACCAGGTATTATTTCTGTACGCAAATTTCATGCATATGAAATAAATGGAATCAAAGAAAGTCAAGTGAGTTTTCCTTTTTAATGTTATTTCAGAAGGTAGGGTAGCAGGGGGAAAAAGTATGTGATATAAAATGAGAAAAAAAAATCATTTGTTCAACACCAAATAAGAAACATTGTCTTGTTTGCTAAGTGAAGTATTCAGGATCTGGTAAAACCACATAGGCCCATATATAGTCGCCCCCCCCACCCCCAGACAGTAGTTTACATTCTCATTAGAAAACAAATTTTGAAAAATAGCCGAGCCAGAAATGATATATGCAGAATAGTGGCTCATTCTTGTAATGTGAGGAGGAACAGATGAAAGGATGATGGGTGCCAGGTTAAAATGTCAGTGAGACTCCTTTTACACGCAAAGCTGTGTGTGGTGCCACATGACTGTTATTGTGGACAGGAGGAAGATGAAAGTCTAAGTAAAAGGACTGAAGTCCAAGATTATCCTCTATGAAAGCCAAAGAAATTTCTATTTGCAAAGTAACTAAAGCAATGAAGGATTGAAACATGGCTCAAGTGGTAGAGCTTTTGCCTAGAAAGTGCACATCCTTGAGTTCAAAACCCCAGCACCAAAAATAAAAACCCCAGAATAAGGAAATATCAGCAGAGGAGCTACCGTAAACTTGAGTGATCAGGGAAGTGCTCAAAATATGACAATTGAGCTGAAACAAGGGTGCCAAGAAGGAGCCTGTAATTAGAAAATCTAGGAGAGTATTTAAAAAATAAGAAATAATTATAGCAAAGGTTCTAAGATTTGGGCAAATTCAGTGTCTTTGATAATAAAAATAGGCATATAACATAGCTAAATTAGAATCTCTCATGCTTATAGTTGCATGTGAACCTAGCTCATACCAAAGACCACAGCATTGCCCAAGATAATGCCAGCTTTAATTTTTTACCTCTAAGTCGTATACATTTAACGCATAATTTCCATTACATTTCATTCTTCTCATTTGCCAATTTTTATTAGTTGCAGTATATATAAAAGGAAACCAAAGATTACTGTAACAATTACTGAAATATTTTAAAAATTCAACTCCTTATATTGAAAAGAATTTAAACATGTTAATAAAAGGAATAAAATATTAATACAAACATAGAAAGGAAGAATAAAGGATATGTGCAGAAGGAATAAGGGATATGTTGTGATAGTGTAAGTATAATTATCAACTAAAATAATCTATAAATATTTTCTTTATACATTATTCAAAACTGTTTCTCTCTGACAGAAAACATTTACTCTTACTAAATTTCAAAGATACAACTGGCATATGTTTTATCTTAAGACATAGTGATGTCCAAAAATACAAGTTTAGTTTCTTAAACTTTCTTCTCATACACATGTGGCATGTCTATTTGAAAAAAAAACTGGGTTTTATAGACCTTCTAAAAAAGAAATAGTCTGCGCATTACAAACAACATGTATTTGAAGGACAAAGAGGTAACAGGTAACTTTCAAGATCAGCTAAATGTAAAGCACAGACACACAAGAGGTCATAGAGGACTGGAGATATGAAAAAGCCATTTTGCGAACTGATTCTTTGGGCAGAGACATAAAACAGTGGTTTATGGTTTGGATTCCAGATTATTCATCTCCAGGGCAATCAGTCCAAATGTCATGCATTGATTTGCAATTATACCGTTCTTGTAAAAGCAACAGAATGTAATGTGTTCTAGAATGACTGATAATAGGGACTTACTTATTTGATGAGGGTTAATGACTCTCCCAAACTGTACATAGGAAGCTAACTGCTACAGAAGAGACGTTATGAATTGGAAGGAAGGGGAAATTAACCTTTGGTAGTTATGTTTTTCCTGAGACAAATACACATATGCAATTTGTCATCTAGGAGGAAACGGTAGAGAAATAAAGAAAGGAACAGCCAGTTGGGAACTGAGGGAGCCCAAAGTGCTGCATGGAAATCAGGTGTCCACCCTGGGGGTGGGGGGGGGGGGGAAAGAACTTGATTGCGTTGAGAATATCTGGAAGCTAGTGTCGAACCGTCACATCTGAACAAGATGGAGAAAAAGATGAGAATTGTACGTACCAATTCACAGGGCAATTTCATCATTACTTCGAAGGCTGTTTCTTAACAGTATTAATTGTGTAGCTTGTATGATCACCTAAGGAGAGAAGGTCTCAGGGATTAACACAAAAACAATTCAGGTTCCGGCATTTAGAAAAATGGTCAACAAACACTAAAATAGTAAGAGCAAGAGTATACTGGTGGGAAATTGACAATCCATTGAACAGAAATGACCTCCATGACACAGTAAGCTTGGGCCATGGAAAGTAGATAGGACTTTGGATTAAGGTACACATAAGCAAATTAGGAAAGCATAGCGATGTCTAGGTCTGTATATAGGCCAGTTTCGTTAGATCAAAAAGACTACTTATACAAGAAATTCTTAAAAATATGACTAAAAATACATTTTGGATCCATTTAGGAAGAGTATCTACAGCTAAAGAATTTTGTCTTTTTTAAGCAGTTATATTTCTAAATGTAAGAGCATTAAAATGAATACAGTATTCGCTTGTTTAATACATATGTGGACACTATTGCCTTCTTGGAACAATAAACTTCTATTGGAAAAGATCTGTATCTATTCAGTTCCTTGTGGGATACGGTTATATGGAGAGAAGTATTCAGCAGTCTACTAATACGGGGCACACAGAAACAAATAGTATAGTGATCTACATATCACTTCTGACTAAAAGGTATCTAAGCTCCTGGAGGAGTGCTCACTGGGAGTCTGCAGCAAAATATCTACAAGCTGATTCGAAAACATTTGTCACACCAGGAAAGAAGCAAGCTATCAAACACAACAGAAGTTTGATCCGAAAAAGTTAGGGGTATGAAGGTATTCCCAATGGTCAACTTAATCTGGGCAATAAAATAGTTACTATTAATAAACTATCTTAAATAACAGTATTTCAAATAACTAAAATACATAAAGATGTCAACATCCATGATTTTTATTTTTATTTTTTTGGCCAGTCCTGGGCCTTGAACTTAGGGCCTCCCTGGCTTCTTTTTGCTCAAGGCTAGCACTCTGCCACTGGAGCCACAGCACCACTTCTGGCCGTTTCCCGTATATGTGGTGCCTGGGAATCAAACCTAGGGCTTCATGTATACGAGTCAAGAACTCTTGCCACTAGGCCATATTCCCAGCCCCAACAGCCATGATTTTTAAATAAGCTTTTAAATGAGGATATTAAAAAACTAATTTGGAAAATAATTATTTGGAAAATCAGATAATAAAGAATAAAATCATGTACTTATCCTACTATCCCTTATTAACATAGTGTAAGAAAAATTGGTTTATTGTAATAGAAGTTTGGCTAGTGATTAGAGAGTGAATTAACCACTATTTTGCACCTCCTAATGAAATAAGTAGCTGGTAAAATAACTAAAATTTTAGTAGGCAAATTTGTGATGTTAATTATGAACTTTATCAGGTTGACAACATTTAAACCCCAAAATCATTTATAATGTAACAAAAAGGAGAAACCAAGCATTGAATAAATGTAATAAACTCAGAAACAAATCTTATAAATGTGCACATTACTTTCTAATTCTGGATTGGGATCTAATATCAATTACAACTTCCATATAACACAATATGTGTAGAAGGCTGGGAATATGGCTTAGTGGTAGAGTGCTTCCCTTGCACGAATGAAGCCCTGGGTTTGATTCCTTAATACCACATAAACAGAAAATACTGGAGTGGCGCTGTGGCTCAAGTAGTAGAGTGATAGACTTGAGCAAAAAGAAACCAGGGACAGTGCTCAGGCCCTGAGTCCAAGCCCCAGGACTGGCAAAGTGTGTGTGTGTGTGTGTGTGTGTGTGTGTGTGTGTGTGTGTCTAGAGGTTTCTTAAAGTCAATTTTCCCTTGTCACTGATTTGAGATATCTTCATCTATTTTTGTCACATTACTTTCTTAAGATCTGTCACATGTTCACCTTCCAAGTTTCTTTGCCTGCACATGCAGTCATTGAATAAATGATGAAACTGTCAACATTCCAGGCTTCTGCATATCTACTGACGGGGTCAATGGGAAGTTTACTTTCAATGTGTTCACTTTTTGGTTTGGAAAGAGCCCTTGGGGGCTCTTTCAGCTCTGTTGACAAATTTCCTCATTCATTATCTACTGCTTTGTAATGTTACATAGTTTTATCACTGAGAGACAAAAAAGAAATTCAACCTTATTATCTCTATGTGAATAGATAATGTGAAATAGTTTCAAGATACCATATTATTTCAGATATTTGTATGGCCTAAATGTGAACTGAGAAAGAAGGGCACAGTGACCAATCACCAACTAGCATTGGAAGCTGTGTTAGGATCACTCATGATATACATCCTCTAATTATGGATCAAAACTAATGGATGTCTTTTATATATTTTAATTGTTCTTTAATTAATAAGTAAAGTGTGACGTTTGAAATTTGGTGTTGTTGGTGCTGGTGTTATTTAAGTATCCCGCGGTAACTAGAATTTGTGCATAGCAGAACGGTGTAACACAAGACTGCCTATGCCCTATTTGTTACAAATAGATTAATGTGTCAGTTTCCTACATTTTATGATATAAAGAAAATGAATGCAATTACCACAGAGGAAAAAAAAACTTTACCTAAATAGTCATGTACTTTATCGTTTGGTTTATAAGAGATACAAAAGAAAAGGACGCAATAAAAATACAACCTGAAAAAATAAGAATGTCTGAGACTCAACAGACCAGATAATCATTACTCTTCATAGAATTCTGTAACCAGAGTTTGTTGTCATTTCTTTAAAAAAAAAAACTATACAAAAAGCAATCTTCATAAACCGCAAGGAGAAAAAAACTACATGAGAAGATATGACATGAAATGTAATGTCTTACATCTTTTAATTCTCATCGTCAAGGTGATGTACAGAGCGGCTGCAGTTACACACATAAGGTCGTGAGTACATTTCTTGTCAAACATGTTACCTCCTCCCTCATTTTTTTCTCCATTCCCCACCTCCCAATCACGCCCACCCAAGTTGTACAGTTGGTTTGTCTTGAATTTTAAGATAAAAAAAATTAAACTTAGGAAACACTTGGATAGATTCTATATACTGAGTGTCTATTTTGTTATTACATGTTTATTAAAACCTTAGCTGCATTAGTGTGTTCTTTTTATAAAATTCTTATCCTTTAGATATGCATTCTCACCTGAAAGGGTATTTGCAACTAGGAATGGTAATAGGCCTCTTGAAGCTCCTTCCAAAGACTCCTCATGGCTAGGAGTGTCATGCATAGTGATTGCTGGTGCTGGATTACTAACACATGGGGGCTCCCTATGTAGGAAGTCACGGGCATAGGTTTGTCTGACCTCCGGTCTGCTCAATGGCCTGTCCTTCACTTAGCACACTGGATCTCAAGGAAAGCATGACCCGCCCCAAGTCAAGTGGGGCTTGAGAGACAGGTGTCCCAGCCCCATCCTTTCCCCACGTCCCCCCCCCCCGGGGGTACTGGTGGGGAAAACTACATTTCCCACAAAGCCGCGCGTGGACGCCGGGCCTGTCGCCGGAAGTCGGCGAGGTGACTTCCGGTTCTGGCCCGGGACGGGAGCAGCTCTGGGGGTGGGAGGAGAGTGACCCTGGGATATTTACCATTGCCAGTCGCCCGGCCGCGTCCTGGTTCTCTTGGGTTAGTAGCCACGGCGGCCAGTTCCCGGTCCTTCCTCTGCTCCTGGCGGCTGGCGGGGGCGGGCGGGAGGGAGGGAGGGGGAGCCCGGCCGTGGGGCCCCTCGAGGTCGTAGGAGGCAGCCGGGTGGGCGGGCGCGGGCGCGGGCGCAGGCGCAGTGCGGCGGCCGGGCCTCCCGCGCCTCCCGCGCGCCTCCCGCGCCTCCGTCCGGCCCCGGGGCCTGAGACCCGCTGCCCCCCGGGCGGTGTCGCCCTCCCCGCTGGGGGGGGGGGGGCAGGGGGGGGGACGAGAACACCGAGCCACCCGAGGCTTCTGTTCAATGCCATGCATTGTCCTGAAGGGTTAGGGGGTTTTGTTCAAATAATACTGTGTTTTTAAGAATTCAGCAATGGAAAATGGTTTATAACCTTCCTTTCCTTCCTGTTTAAGTCCCCAGTTATTTACAATGGGGGGGAGGGGGGCATAGTTACCATCCCCAATGTTTTTATGCGTCTTAAAAGATACTGTGAGAAGCTAATGGAAATTAGAAACACGAATTGCTTTCACATACACACACACACAAAAAAAGGCTCAGTGTGTGCCTTACTGCATGTAATTCATAATTGGATCATGTTTTTAAGAAGTATGAAGCCGTGACTTTCTTTTTTCCCCAGAAACGTCAGTGACAAGGCAGACAAAGTTAATGATTGAAAAAGCTTCTCTGGTTCAAGGACAAAAAAAAAAAAATCAACCGACAAAACGTATGTCCTATAATAGATTAGATAATGCTGCAGCTCAGTGTAACAAAGATGGTAATTTCAAGAACAGTGCTGAGTCATATGAATTTACAGTTGGTATGAACAAATACGTTGACCTAGCCTACTCACACTAAGAATGAGAAAAACAGTACCATGAAGGTCGTGGAACTAATTGTATAGCACAATATATTGGGTTTTATGTGATCTTTAGAAAGCTTCTGACTAACTGTAGCATAATTTCTTACACCTGATATTGTAGAATGAAAGAATACTACTTGTCATCTGCTAACAACTCATGCCTTTGATTCCATCTGCTTTGACCCCTCCTGTCCTATCCCTGCTGAACTACCTGGTCAACATCACATACCTACTCCTCTTGGAAATATTGCTCACTCCTCCCTCAAGCCTCTTCATCGGTACTACCAAACCTATACGCTATGTTGTGCCTATTTGGGTCATATATACTGAATAAGAGTTCTCATCTGATAATAATTTTAAAATACATATAATTTGACTATCTTTTGAAGAGTATATTTCTTTGAAAGCCATCATTTTATTCTACTATCACTACTTAGGTAATGCTTAGTGTTCCTCCATTGACACAATGCAATCGTAAGCAATATTTTCTACTTATTTTCCTTTACTTAAAGGAAGAAATGTCTTCTGTAAAAAGTAGCCCCAAACAGGAACTAATCGCCCAACTACACAACTCAGCTGCAGAAGGAGATATTGGCAAGCTAACAGGAATTCTCCGTCATTCTCCGTCTCTTCTCAATGAAACTTCTGACAACGGCTGGACTGCTTTAATGTATGCTGCAAGAAATGGGCACCCAGATGTTGTCCAGCTTCTGCTGGAGAAAGGGTAAACATCTTCATATCTCGGGCTTTACCTCGTAAAGGACTTGGGATTTAATTTTTATGTTACATATTTACTTTCAACTTTTTTTTTTCTTTGCTTTTCACTCTTTCTCTTTAGTACTAGAGATTGAACTCCGTGTGTCACATATTCTAGGCAAATGCTTTTATGCTAACCACTTAGGCTTTTTTTTCTGTGTTTGTTTTTCATGCAAGACCTTTCTACCTTTTTTGAGGCTGGTTTTGAATTCCTGTCTCTACCTTCCAAGTATCTGAGGTGACAAGCATATACCACTACACTTGACTCAAATTGTTCTTGTAACTATATTAATATTTTAGGCTATTAAATAATTAACTTACCAGTTGATTATACATAATAAAAGCATAATTTCTAGCTAAAAACTTGGTTGTCTTTATTTTTTTTTCTGGGTCTGAGTATTGTCAGTGAGCTTTTTTGGCTCAAGGCTAGTGCTCAGCCACTTGAGCCACAGCTCCAGTTTGGGCTTTCTATGAGGATAAGAGTCTGACCTGCTCTCCTGCCCAATCTGCCTTCGAACCATGATCCTCAGATCTCATCCTCCTTTGTAGCTAGGATTATAGGCCTGACCTACTGGTGCCCGGCCTAACTTTTTTCATTCTGAATATTGAACCCATGGCTGGATGTATAGCAAGCAAGTGCTTTATTTCTGAGCTACATCCCTAAACTTTCTTTCTTGATAATTTAACCATCTCCACTTAATAGTAAGCCAGTTTATGAATAGGTTTCATCTTTCTCTTCCAAATTTATTATGGCTTCCAAGAATTGTATAGAATTTTATTTGTTGATGTCTTATAAAACGATTGATTTACATTTTACAAATACCTATCCAGAATCTTTAAGTGTCCACTGTCTCTAATCTTTTATCACCTGTGATTATTGTATGATTATTGTAACCTTAGTAACAAACCATGTACTAAACAAGGTACAAAAAGTAATCATTAGAGTGGTGATGGTGGTATCTGGAAATATTTTGTTGAATTTCTTTTTCTCCCTCAATATTTTCCTCATCTGTAGGTGTGACAGATCAATTGTCAATAAATCAAGGCAAACTGCACTGGATATTGCTACATTTTGGGGTTATAAGCATATAGCTAACTTACTAGCTAATGTTAAAGGTGGGAAGAAGCCTTGGTTCCTAACCAATGAGGTGGAAGAAGGTGAAAATTATTTTAGCAGAACCTTACTGGACCGGAAAAGTGAAAAAAGAAATAATACTGGCTGGCTTGTAGCTAAAGAAAGCCATCCAGCCACAGTTTATATCCTTTTCTCAGAATTAAATCCTTTGGTTACTCTTGGTGGCAATAAAGAAAGTTTCCAGCAGCCGGAAGTCAGGCTTTGTCAGCTGAATTACACAGATATAAAGGATTACTTGGCTCAGCCTGAGAAGATCACCTTGATTTTTCTTGGAGTAGAACTTGAAATGAAAAAAAAGTTAAATAACTATAATGGAGAAGTCCCAAGAGAAGAGGATGATGGGTTGATTGCCTGGTTTGCTCTAGGTATAGATCCCAAGGCTGCTGAAGAATTTAAGCAAAGACATGAAAATTGTTACTTTCTTCATCCTCCAATGCCAGCTCTTCTTCAGTTGAAAGAAAAAGAAGCTGGTAAGAAAACCTGAATCAGTAATAATGTGGGTTTTAGACCGGATGTACTATTTGCAATTTCCAGATAGCATGCCTTTTCTAGTAAGCAATGAAGGTAGGCTATCTTCATGAGGAACTTCCTAAAGTTTTTGGCTACTAAGGAGTCTCATCAAGGGAGAAGTGGTCAACTAGGTTGAATTTCAGTAAGATTATTTCAGATAGATTATTTTTAATGGACCTTGGTTTTTGTATAATGAAGCTTTTGATGGATTTGACAGAAGAAATTTCTACAGGAGTGGAAGTAGCAGTAGCCAGATCACTGTTACTGAAGAATTAATGAGAGATTAAGGAGATCACTTAGCCTTTCCTTAGGTCATAAGGCCGAGTCCTTCTAGAGACAAGTTGGTAGTTCTTTTTCAGTCTGGAATGGCTATATTTTATACTCCACATCTATGAAGAATTAATTAGACTTAAAAATTTTTATTTTTCTTTGGAGGTGTATATAACATTTTAAGATTAAAAAAACTTACAGATGAGCTACTTACATTTTTATCTCTTATTTTAATGCTAAGGAAACTAAGGCCCTTAACTCACCTACTGTATAACTTTACAGTCATTTCTCTGTGCATCAATCCTCTTCCAGAAAAATAAGGATAATAAAAGTACTTCCTTCCCTCATAGAATTGGTCTAAACAGTAAATAAAATAAGTAAATAACTCATATAAAAGACTTTAGATGGTATTTGGTACATACTAAGTAGTTACTGAAAGTCCATTTTTTCTAAATATCATGATCCTGAAATAACGTAGCTTTCCTAGTGAAAACTGAGATACATATTACAAAGTAATATCAGTCAATTAAGACTGTCTGGTTTATTGAATATCAGTGTTATAATTGTTCTTATCAATGTTTTTTCATTTCGCTTTAAATGTTGTTGCCATTCATTTTCATTTTGTTTGTTTATAATTTCATGAGCCAAATAATGTATTTGAAGGATAGCAAATTCATTTAGGCAAGTTCAAATATTTCAACAATAGTTGAATATTCAAATGGTTCCAGTTTTATTGCTTATTATATTTCCATTCATGTCATACTATATTTTTAAGTACTGGTGTAAAAAGTTACGCCAAAGTGTATTTTTTTGGGGGGTGGGGGGCAATCCTGGGCCTTGGACTCAGGGCCTGAGCACTGTCCCTGGCTTCCTTTTGCTCAAGGCTAACACTCTGCCACTTGAGCCACAGCGCCACTTCTGGCCATTTTCTGTATATGTGGTGCTGGGGAATCGAACCCAGGGCCTCATGTATACGAGGCAAGCTCTCTTGACACTAGGCCATATCCCCAGCCCCGCCAAAGTGTATTTTTATCTAAGATTTATTCTATTAGGCATAAAAAGGCTAACTACGGATATTGAAAATGCATCCTCTAATTGAAAACAGCATGTGTTTCCCAATGGCGTGGACCAAGAGTAGCTTGACGACCAAGAAGAGCAGAATCTAGAGATGGGCATCTATCTCTCGTTTCCTAGTTGCATTTCCTGTAAGATTCAAATATAAGTTAAGAACACCCTTATTGTATTTATTTCTTGCCAGAGTTTGGGATCAAACCTAGGGTCTCATCTATACAAAGCAGGTGCTCAACCACTGAACTACATCTTCAGCCCAACTATAATATATTTTTATAAAACTTACTACTGGCAGGTGCAAGTGGTTCATGCCTGTAATCCTAGCTACTCTTGAGGCTGAGATATGAGGATCATGGTTCAAAGCCAGCCCAGTCAGGAACACCCGTGAGACTCTTATCTCCAATTAACCACCAGAAAACTAAAAGTGGTGCTGGGGCTCAAAGTGGTAGACAACTGGCCTTGAGATGAAGAGGTCAAGGACAGTGCCCAGGCCCAGCGTTCAACCATAACCAACAACAAAAACCTACTACTATAAAGTTGGATTTGTAAATCTACTAGGATCATATATGCCCAAACTTAAAATTCATCTATAATAAAAAGCATCATCTAGCAGTGTGTACGATATGTTAGTCTCTCTGCCTTAAAAGAGAATTATATATTATTCAAATTAAAATTAAGTCTGATTTTTATCATCTGAAAGATGAAAAATGCACACATCATAAAAACAAATACTCAAACCATTGATTATACATTCAGAAAACCATGAACAGTATATACTATAGCTCTAGAACATCATATACATTGTAACTTTCTTTTACAGTTTGTCACAGAGTGTAACATTTTTTGTTTCTTTCTTAAGGGGTTGTAGCTCAGGCAAGATCTGTTCTTGCTTGGCATAGTCGATACAAGTTCTGCCCAACATGTGGAAGTGCAACTAAGATTGAAGAAGGCGGCTATAAGAGAGTCTGTTTGAAGGAAGACTGTCCTAGTCTCCAAGGTGTTCATAATACATCATACCCAAGAGTTGGTAAGTCATGTGTGTGTTAAAACAGTGGGCCATTTCATTATGACCAAGGATTCTTTGGGTCAGCAATTTGGACAGAAGTGACTTGTCTCTGCTCCCCAATATCTGGAGCGTTAACTGAAAAGACTTGGGTAACAGGGTGCCAGGGCTGGAGAGGCCGCTACTGAGATTTAGCTTTGTCATTCGCCAGTGGGACACTTTGTGGGAAAAAAGGTAAGGTTAGGTCCTGCTAGAATTGTCAACAAGGGTGCTTACGTGGGGCCCCTTCAACATGTTGATTTGGGGTATCTGAATGTTCCCCAGATTAACTCTCTCAAGAGAATGAGAGAGAGGCTGGCCTTGTCTGATCGAACCTTAGATGTTCCACCAAATCACTTCCACGGATTTTTCTAATTATAGCTGATTCACTGGCCTTTTTTTTTTTTTTTGGCCAGTCCTGGGGCTTGAACTCAGGGCCTGAGCACTGTCCCTGGCTTCTCTTTGCTCAAGGCTAGCACTCTGCCACTGGAGCTACAGCGCCACTTCTGGCCTTTTCTATATATGTGGTGCTGGGGAATCAAACCCAGGGCTTCATGTATATGAGGCGAGCACTCTTGCCACTAGGCCACATGCCCAGCCCTCACTGGCCATTCTTAAGGAGAGGAATGACACCAGTTCTTGACAAGAAGTGGCCAGTTCATACTGAAGTTCATACGGCATGTGCCATACAGAGGGTGTACCATGGTCCTCTTAGAAGCTTACAGAAGAGAGAAATTAGAGTCATCTTGGGGTTTGATTCCTTAACACCAAATTCCTGTTTTCTTATGTGGATCATTTAAATGAGTCATAATTTGAAAACTGAATATTAAAAAGAGAGAAGAAGGTCAGCTAATCTCCTAATGGAGAGGGAGAATGGCTGCAATAATTCAGGACTTGTTTGTGGCTTTACCAAAGCAGTACAAGCAGGAACTGGCTCCTCATTCCTACTAATATGTGCCTCTACCTTCTTTCATTCTAGTTACTACTTTGTTTGTTAAGTTTGGGTATCTGATATCCATCCCTTTAAGATTAAAAATAATAATAATAGATTGACTCAACACACCCAAGGAGGCCTCTAGGAAGTAAAATGATGGCTAGTGATACCTAGTTTTGTTCTCAAGAGAATTATGACATTGATTTTGACATTGATTATGACATTGATTGTTTCTCAATCATCATAACCTATTCAGTAGAATTGGCTAGATTAAGAGCTTCTAGAGAAGTAAACTGCAATGTTAAGTTTTCGTATTATAATGACTTAAACTGAATCATTAGCTTATAAAAATATAATACTAAGGATTGAAGAGAAAGGAAGACATTTGCTGTATTTATTAGTAAAATTGGAATTTTCCCATGTCAATATATTGTCACGCAGTCTTTTTTCTCATTAAAAAATAAAAATGTGCCTCAGATACCCTAGTAATAGAAAAAAAAATTGCTAAAATTGGGGGGATGAAGCCAAAATAATCTTTCTTAAGCTTAATGGCAGTATTTCAAGTGATTTCCTTTAGTTACTTTATCATCAGCCAGATCAGAGTAGAAAAGATCAATCTCTTACAAAACAACAAGAATCTTGTTCTACAGAAGCTATAGCTTTATATTATTCTACAGACAGTTCTTTGCACAGTGAATCTAAATTATTTCTTCCTGCCATTCATATATCTGATTGCTTTTAACAGATCCAGTAGTTATTATGCAAGTTGTTCATCCAGATGGGACCAAATGTCTTCTAGGCAGGCAGAAAAGATTTCCCCCAGGAATGTTTACTTGTCTTGCTGGATTTATTGAACCCGGTAAGCCTTTTCTGAATATTTTTTGTAATTTTTAAATAAAAAAATAGCATTTCAGATATAAATTATTATGCTGTAAAACTGAGGTATTTAAATATGTATCACTTTAATGACACATAAATGTTTTAATTTTCATGCTTTTACTAGTAATATTGTTCATTAATTAAAAATTCAATAATTGTCATACATTTCTTTTGGCCATGTGAATGATTTATACACCACTTCACTGGACTTAACCATCGTCACCTTTTCAAAGAAGTCATATGAGGGCTGGGGATATGGCCTAGTGGCAAGAGAGCTTGCCTCGTGTACATGAGGCCCAGGGTTCGATTCCCCAGCACCACATATACAGAAAACAGCCAGAAGTGGCGCTGTGGCTCAAGTGGCAGAGTGCTAGCCTTGAGCAAAAGAAAGCCAGGGTCAGTGCTCAGGCCCTGAGTCCAAGGCCCAGGACTGGCCAAAAAAAAAAAAGAAGAAGTCATATGTAATCGTGCCAGTAGCTCTGTATCCGGCATTCACAGTTCTTAGCCCTACACGACTTTTTCCACCAGCACTCAGCGTCACCTAAGTTGATATGCATGCATTAATTGCTTTGTTTTCTGAACTCACTAAAATGACAGTTCAATAAAGGCAGTTCTTTTAATGCCTCAAGCCCTTAGATGCATGCAGTCGGAGCTTAATAAGTATTTGTAAAACAAGTGAGTGATAATACATTAATCTCAGTTTTTACTGTTAGTCTGAAATTCTACATAACCGCAGTAGTAAACATGCAAAGTCAAGCTGTGTTTAGAAGTGCTTACATGTTTAAATTATATGATCCTCATCAACCTTATAATATAGATACAGTTCCAGCAGTTTCACAGATGAGGACAGTAAGGCACAGGGAATAAATAACTTTTCCAAAAGTGATCGGGAAGAGATTCAGGCCGGCCAAGGCCATTTTACTTCTGAGTCCTTGATCTAGATCACTGTGCTGTTGTTTTAATAGTTTTAAGTTAATTTTTAATTGCTGGATAGTATTCCATGTATCAATATTACACTGTTTCTTCATTCCTTCAGACTTAGGTTCTTGACTATTACAAAAAGTTCTGCAGTGAGTATTTCATGCTTCTCTTTATATGTATTTGCAAGAGTTATCTAGACTATATACATAAATAGCAAGAGTAGCACATATGGTATAACCATGTCCAAGTTTCCTTCTCAAGTGTTTCTACCAATTGACAGCAGCAGTAGGGGAAATGTTCTATTATTCCAAATCATTACCAACTTAGGAACGTCAGACTTTCAAATTTGTCATTTTAGGAGTATGAAGTAGAAAGAATACCTATGTGGTTTTAATTTTAATTGCTGAGGGAGCAACATTTTGAAATGTGTACTACACATCTGGTATTCCTTTTCTTTGAATTTTAGATGTTTATATCCTCTGTTTTTGTTTTCCTTTATTGTTCTTTTGTTTTCTAATTTCGCAGGTTTTTGGAAGGAGGGTGTGCGTGTTTGTACGTGTGTGTGTGTGTGTGTGTGCGCACCAGTCTTACAGCTTAAACTCAGCTCTCCTAGAGCTTTAGTGATCAAGGCTAGTGTTGTACCACTTAAGCCATAGCTCTACTTTCTGCTTTTTGGTGGTTAGTTGAAGATAGGAGTCTCAAGGTTTTGGACTATGATCCTCAGAGCACACTTCCCATGTAGCTAAAATTATAGCCATGAACCACTGGTGCCTTCCTGACTTTTAGCAGTTTTTTACGATGTGTTATATGCTAATCTTTTAATGTATTGATACGCTAATATGACTTCAATAAATATTCTCTTGTGATAAGTTCCTAATTTTGTGAGGAAATCTGTCAATCTACATAAAATAGAAAGCTGTATTTAAATACATATTTTACTAAGTACTCCTGTATTTAACAAACTATTACTAAGTAGGTTAATTTTATTTACAAATATTTTCCTCTATTTTAATTCTCAATTCCAACAAAACCAAAAATATAAAGAATATTTGTTTTTAGCACTTTACCATAGATTGGTCACCAGCAATGTAGCAAAAAAGAATTGCTTAGAAAGAAAATGTTACTTGCTTTTAAAACTTTCAGTGACCTAGAAAGAATTATCTGCAGTAATTCTTTGACAATGTAATTTTCAAAAAGATCTTCAATATTCTAATGAAGGAAAAACTATTTAGTTATAAGAAGTAATATAATCATATGCGTGCATTAGAACAAAAGAAGCAAAAATGAATGCCAAAATCTAGAGACAAAGGATAAAAAGATAAACCATCCCAAAAGCGATACTTACAAAACCATTTTGTGTAAACCAACTGTACAACTCATGAGGGGGGAGAAGGAAAGGGAGAGGAGGAGTTGCGTGGAGGGGAATGAAGGAGGAGGTAACAAGTTGGATAAGAAATGTGCTCACTGCCTTACATATGAAACTGTAGCCCCTCTGTACTTCAATTTGACAATAAAGAAAAAAAGAAGTCATATAAGGATATTTTAACTAGTTCTAATATATAGATATGAAATGATATCTAAAATGTTTACATAATGTTTGGTCAGTAGTCAAGGACAGATAGCTATAGATCTTACAAAGAATAATTTTTGAATTGTAACAGATCTTTTTTAAAAGGTGCAAAAAAGTAAAAGTTTTGTTGGGATACGTCGTCTATATGAAGTTATGTACTAAAAGTAATGAGTTTTCATTTCTATTTGGATGCTCTTATTTGAGTGTCTTTCCAAAGTAATTTTCAACTTTTTAAACTGTAGCACACAGTGTCCCAAGCATGTCCTCAATAACTTGTTCTTTTGCTCTGTTTCATTAGGTGAGACAATAGAAGATGCTGTTAGGAGAGAAGTCGAAGAGGAAAGTGGAGTCAGAGTTGGCCATGTTCAGTATGTCTCTTGTCAACCATGGCCAATGCCCTCTTCCTTAATGATTGGTTGTTTAGCTGTTGCAGTATCTACAGAAATTAAAGTTGACAAGAATGAAATAGAGGATGCCCGCTGGTTCACTAGAGAACAGGTAAAGTTCAATTTAATTTCCTTCTTCTATTGATTGTTCCCTGACAGTATTGGTTTGGGCATGTAGCAAGGAAGCATATTTTCAGCAAGTTGGATGAATGGCTACAGCTCTCTCATTATGCATGGTTTACAGTGTAATTGATAATTCCATATAGGGAAAATGTGTGTTCCCCTGTGTATCCTGTTTTAGCTTACTCTATGAGATTTTTCTAATAATGATGATTTCATGCCATTTCAAGTTTCAGATTCTATTCCATTAAATCAGTGATCATTTAAAGCTGAGAGATAAATATTTATTCGGAGACACTTTAGATTTCAGTTTATAGTATCAAACTATCAGTTAGAGTTTTTGAAGTCTTTATTTTGAATTATTCTGAAGGACAGAAATGGCATAAATCCATTGCAAACATTCATTCACAAGAACATTTTAAAATAACATCCCTGGGCCTGGTGTAGTGACTCCTGCTTGTCATACCCCTTGGAAGATCGAGATTGAGAAGATAGTAGAAGATTGAGAAGATAGTGGGGGGAGGGGGGACACAAGAGTCGATTTCAACAAGCCATAGTTTATATAGGTAGTAAGCACAAGCCCCTGAGTTTAAACCCTAGTGAGACAAAGAATAAAATAAAACCCAAATAATATAGTGAAAAATAAATTATTTGTGTTGTTTTACATGATCCAAAACATTGGAATGTATAAAAATGAATATACTTATAGTAAAGACCTGAAATCCTATCTGCTTTGTCTATATAAGATTAGTTTTATTTTGTGCTAAAACTTCAGAGGAGTTTTAATATAAAGCTGGTCAGTTGTAGTATAGAACTTCAAAAGGAATTTTAATATAAAATAAGAAATTAGATGATTATTTCAGAATTTTAGGAAAGGAAATGAACCTTCCTCAAAAGTTGACTTTAGTTTGAAGCTAAGTGTGGAAAATAGCATTTTTGCCTTTGTGTGATTGCATTTTCATATGTTTTTCTGGATTTGAAAAAAACTCAAAATAAGAACTTCTTGAAGCTACAGTAAATTATAGATGTTACAGATGTCACTTTCTGCTATTGTTACTCGCCGTAAAGGTCATCACGTTTTGAATGAATTACATAGTCATGGAAATGGTATTTCGGTGTTGAGATCCTAATCCATTTTATTTTATTATGGTATATTTTAGGTTGTGGATATTCTTACGAAAGGGAAGCAGCAAGCATTCTTTGTGCCACCAAGCCGAGCTATTGCACACCAGTTAATCAAACACTGGATTGGAATGAATCCCAATCTCTAAATCAAAGACCTAGGCTTTGAGCATGATTTGCTTTTGAATACCAGGTACTCCTCGAGAGGATTTGAAATTACTAGTGTTCTTTGTTGTTGTAACACAGAATATTATGTTGGGCCCCTAAAATATTTTCAAAGTGTTCCTTCTATTCCATAGGACTCCTATTTTAATACCTTAAAACATTACTTTAGGTTTTCCTAACTTTGGGGGAAGCTATTGAATGTATTTTTGTGGTCATACTTCAAACATCTATCTCAAGAAGTCATAGATACCATTGTAAACAAATATGTTCTAGGGGCTCTAATAAGCATTAGATGTCTCACTAAATTTTCTTAATTTGAGAAGTGAAACAATAAATTTGAAATTATCTTTGGTTGATATTTATGTTATTCCCAAAGTTTTCACTACCTGATTTTAGTTAACTCCGCATCGCGTCTCTACTTCCTGTGGTTCTAGTAGAGATACTCTTAAGTGTTGCTGCTTGTCTAATCTGACCAGTGTTTAGAATTTGTTATTTTAACAATTGACCCTACTAGGAAACGTTAAATGACACACTCATGGAAGGGGAACTACACTAAGAGGACGTTTGTGTCTTTAAACCTAAAGCTACTAAATGCACCTAGGTATGAGTTCATAAGACAAATCAGGATTTTCTACTTTCTCATTGAAATTAAGCATATTTGAAAGGAATTATTTTAAGGTGAGGGTGCCAGGTGCCAGTGACTCACCTCTAATCCTGCCTGTTGTGGAGACTGACCGAGATCTGAGGGGAAGGATTTGGAATCAGCCCAGGCAGACTAGTTCATGAGAGTCCTATCTCCAATTAATGAGCAAAAGGCAGAAACTGGAGATATGCTCACATTATAGAGAGCCAGCCATGAATGACCAAGGCAAATGGGAGCACAGGCTCCGAGTTCAAGCCCCAGTACTGAGAGAGGAAGATACAGAAAGAACCAGAGACAGAAATTTGTGGCATATGTTTACATTTTCAGTTAAAAGCTCTAGTTTTACTTGATCTTATTGTGACGGATATATCTATGTTGACAGGAGAATTCTATACTTACCATCAGTGCTTGTAATACTTAGAACATCTTGGTTTTAGCCTTATTCCAGTACATTCTAAGAAGCCTCAACTGGTAAGTGTAATTTAAAGCTGACGTAATAAGATTCTAGAGAAATTAAATTACAATAATTCAGAACATTTTAACATAGGAATATATATATACAATAAATGTTGCTTTGAAATTATTTCAAAGAGTTTATAAATATTTTTATAATTTGGCTTTTTATTATTCTGTTACAATTGACTAAAACCTTAGGGTTACTATATGTAACCCATAGGCCATTTGTATACAGAAGAAGTCTGAAAGAGAGTTCAATAAGTTGATGTAGGAAATAATTGTGAGAGTGTATACTGTGTAACCCAACACAAGATTTTCACCTGTAATAGGAAATATGAGCTATTACCAAAAATATATGTACAGCATATTCAAAGAAGGAATAGTAAGGACTTAGTTTACCAGATTTTAAATTGAAATTTTAGATACAGTCTTGAAAGATGTATTTAAATTAAATAAGGTAACTTTCTCAGGTAAAATTTTTATAAGGTAAAAGTTTATAATAAATAATAAAAGCTTGATGATACTAGAATTTTAAACCAAATTAATTCTTACACAGGACTTTAATGTACCTAATAAACTTATAGCTACATTGATATATTGATAAGTATGTGCCTTAATCATGAAATATAGTCGCTTTTGCCTTAATTTTACTCCAACTGTACTTTTAATATTTGCAGATTCTAATATTACATTGTAAACTTCCAGACTGCCCTAATGTTAGGATGCAAATGTAAAATAAAAAGTGCTAGTAAATATAAGTATATATTTTATTTAAGGTATTTAATGCTACTATACTTGGGAAAATTCACTATGTAAATTATTGTTTTAATAATAATTCCTAAACTGCTAACCTCTGAGAGGTGAATAGCTACATATAAATGATAAAGCATTTTTTTAAATGGTAGAGGTGTAAGTGACAAGAATGTATTCTAATCAAATTATGTAACAACACATTAAATTATCCATTTCTGATTTGTGTGTTTTGTATTTTTTAATGGTTTGACAAATTTATTTTTACAAAGAGAAAAAAATAAAATGTTGTCATTATCCTCCATTTAAAATTGATGTATTTTTTAAAGTCTCCTTTTGTAATTAGAAAACTGTAGTTTGAACAGAGATTTGGCTCAGGGGTATACAGAAGCACCTGGATTTGCTCACCAGTACTGAGAAAAAAAAAACTTATTTAGCTTTCAAATGTGTATTTTTGGATAAAATACACATATACAACACATGCACACTGAACTTACATGTATATGGATAGTCAATAATTTTAATCTTTTGGTTTAAAGTTACATGCCTAGCATAAAGATAGGTGTTTTGTGTAATTGTCTCATATTGCACGTCTTTATGTTTTGAAATTGTTACTGTTTATGAAAAAAGCCAACACATTTCATTTATTTGGAGACGTGAGTTAATCTATCAGAGATCCAGTTAAGAAGTGGTGTGAAAATGGGAGAGAATGGGTCATTAGCGGCTGGGACTCCGAGCTAGAAGGAGGAAGCACTGGTTTTTATGCCACCAGGGTCGATGAGATGGGCTGTATTTTGAGAAAGCCGGCATCGTGGTGATGCTAAACGCCTACACCTTCAAGAAAGTCATTTGAGTAGGTGCTAACTGGAGAATTGCTCTGGAAAATAATACTGAAAACCTTCTTTTTCTACACTATTTTTTTTCTTTTGTCTTCAATTTCAGGCCACTCAAGGTAGAAGTCAAAACAGCTTCTAAAAGAGGGAGTTTGTCATCATATGCAATAGATTGTTAAATGACTCGGCGTATTTTCTTTTAGTAGAAATGGCCAGTGGAAACTCATTCCCGAAATAAAGATAGTATTGGAAAAATAAGAATGATCAGCATACTTGGTTCTTTTACTTGTTTGGGATTTTTTTTCCAGCCACTGAAAAAAAGCATATAGACATAGTAACTGGGCTAAAAGGCAGATTTCTCATTCCATTTTTAACTGAAGAATACCTTTATATAATACAATTAGTAGAAGTTTTCATTTTTCTTTATTACCTCCAGAATGCTTTTCAGTTTTTATGGCTAAGCAGATAAACCATAGCATCAAGCCAATGGTTTCTAGAGTAAGAAGGATGACTGTACAATTTGTAAACCAATTTTAATTTAAAAAGTCCTTTTTTCTATCAAAAAAAAATTCTTTCTACCTAGAATTCTGATAAGAGAAAAACTGTAGCATGAAGAATGAAAATATTCCCTTGCTTTCCATCCCCGGGCTCAAGGGAACCGTAAGTCCAACTTCTTGTTTCACCCTGATGGGATACGAGCATTCTTCTTACTGCTTGTCTGTGAGAGGCCTTCATAGTTAGTAATGAGGATATTCCCAGGTGTAGAAATTTAAAATGGTGCTCTTTCCTGTATAAGAGCACAATGAGAGACGAATGATGTTATTTTGTTTACTTTCAATCTTAACTATTTCATTATAGCTTCAGAGTGTAGTCCACTGGAACACTGTGATGTTCTGAACACCTCAGTAGAACACCTGCTATGATTATTACTCTTACCTAGCAGGGAGCTGAAGTCCTCTATCAGTGATGGTGAAGTAATTTTCAAAGTAGCCAGCCGTCTTATTGCATAGTTATTTTGCTTTGTTTTCACAGATTGTGTTTATGGAACAAGTTTGATGTGACCAAGCAGTTTGAAATACCAAAGAAAAAAATAGCCCAATATTGTGAGCAAATGGAAGCCTCCAAGACTTTGTTGGTGCTAATCACCATCCATTTTGCCTCATGGCATAGGAAACAGTGGGGTGTACCCATCAATAGAAAGACAGTAGAAATCTGTGCAATGTGGCACAGGAAAAAAAAACAAACAGGCATTTGTGTTTGTGCACCTCCAAATTTTTATGGCTCTGGTGGTAGAATCCTAATTTATTTTGTATGAATGTCTAAGTTCGCCACACCAATTTTTTCTTTAGTTCCTAGTCACTTCATACGTGCTCACAAATAATAAACATGTTTTTTTATTTTATTATGATGGTAAATTTATCATATATAGCTTTGGGGATTACACAGTAATATCTGTTTGGTATATCTAAAGGTCAACTTCTGGACTATAAAAGTAATATGTGCATATTTCCAATATATTTTAAAATATTTCTGGCAATATTTACAAGCTCCTTAGGAAACAAATCTTGGGTACCTTATTCTCATGATAAGCTATACACAATCATTTTTATAAACAATATTATTATTTGATCCTTAACTCTGTGAAGCGCCTTTCAATATGATCATCTTCAATTTACAGTTGTGCAAGAGAGGATAAACTTCCTCAAAGGCACATTTTTATATAAATCGAACCAAAAGTTTGAAAGTAGGTATTTCACTCTAAATCCTTTCATCTTTTCACTTAACTCTCTCTAAGAAGTGTTTGTGTTTATCTCTTGTCATTTTTGTTTGTACTTTAGGTACTGGAGTTTCCACTCTTTCCAGGCTCAGTGCTTTCCCTCCCCCCCCCCCCCCCACCTGGACACTGTCCCTGAGCTCTGCCATTTGAGTGGAAGCTCCCCTTCTGGCACTTTAAGTGGTTCATTGGAGCTAAGAGTCTCACTGACTTTGAACCATGATCCTCAGATCTCAGCCTCCTGAGTAGCTAGGGTTAGGACCCCACTTTTTGTTTGTCCTGGCCCTGCTTCTTACTTAGGCCCTTTCACACAGATGCAAAGACAAGACACAAAGTACCATGTCCCACTCGTTTGGTTGAAACGAGTTCTCACTTTCTGCCCAGGCTAGCCTCAACCTGATTTTCCAGATTTCTCTGCCTCCCAAGTAGCTGGGATCAGAACGCAAGCTTCATAATACTGCATAATAATATTTTCAATCCCACTTTCCTCTGTCGGACATGGAAATTTAGTAATTTTTTTCATCTTGACACACTTTACACATTTCTACTAGACCTTCACTTACTACTTGGTTTGCAAATCTCTACCTCCTCACTGTCCATTAGACATACTTAGATATCTCTAAGCCTCCAAAATAATACATCTAAAAGTATTTTTTCTCCCAAGCATTTCTCTGCTTCTACCTTTCATTTGGTCTCTATGTCTTCTTTTATTAGTCTCTCATGTCCCTTTTTACTCGACATCTATTCTTCACAATGCAGTCAATGATATCTTACTGAGGAAAGTTTTATCTAATAATTTCCTTACTTAAAACTTCAAAAAGAATCTCTGGAAAAAAAAAGGAAACTTCTATTTTAGGGGGTATAGTAGCCAACCTCTCCAATTTTCCCATTTCAACTTATCACTTCCATTTATTTAAATCCCATAAATACATATACCAAAATCTGTGTTCTTGCAAAATATACCATAAAAATCTATATTGTAATTGTGAATTTACTGATATCATCCACTCAGTGTAACCTGTGGAAGGGTGGTGTAACATATCTGTGTAAGCCTTCGTCTTGTGGGCTGAGCTTGGAGGATTTAGGTTGAAAATACTAGGGCAGTGTTGGTGACATACTATCTTTAAAAATACACGTAATGTGGTAACCTGAATTATAGTTACTAGTTCAAGTACAAATATGTTGCTTATTTAAAGATTCTAAACCATTATTGTAAACCATATTTTCACTTCTATTTTTCTACAATTTCAAAAGCCTAAATCAGAGCCTATAATATTTAACCAGTTTACAAATGAGTACATTTGAAGGTCAACAAGGAATATGAAAATGGAAATGAAGTATTCCAAAATAAAATGTACATAAAGTTTCTCCATGTCATACTCTACACTGTTTCCCTGTCTACCATGCAAATATATTTGATCCAATCTTCATAGACAGCCAAACTAGATCATGGAAGTTTTCATTTCTGTTTGGATTACTTTTACTTCCTCTGCCCCTTGTGAAATTCTTTTGTGCCTCTACTGAAGCTGATGAACCACAAAAGCACATCAGTGCATCATCAGTCACTAAGAGTCCTTTAAAAATAAGCTTATTTTTAGGAATGACTTAGACAGTTAATAATAGAATGATTAAAGGATGATTGACCATTCCTGACACTGCATTAGACTAATACGCTAATTAGATTTTGTATTCGAGAGCCCAAATAAATCCAAAGAAGAACAAGACAAGGGGCTCAGATCTTTGCTTCATTTTCTTACCTTTCAAATAAATACTTGCACTTCCTTCAAATTTCCTTCAGATCTGAGCAATTTATGAAGACTTCACCCAGGTGAGCTTTGTGTGTGTGTGTGTGTGAGTGTGTGTGTGTGTGTGTTACTTCACCTTTTTCAGAGAAGTATTCCACATTTTATACTTCACTGTCCTAACTTAATTGCTTGGCAAAGGACAAAGACCGAAGGGGAAAGTATTTGAATGCTGTATATGGAGACAATTCAGCAATGAATTTCCTTCCAATCACAAGCTATCCAGCTGTGTTACTTACTCTGTTAACAAATAATTTAGAGACATCCAAAAAATATTGTAAATAGCCAGTGTGTTTAGGCTTCTTTTATTTACACTAAGAAAGACATCATATGCTCATTTGAATAGCCATTATCCATATCCTAATTTGGTTGTTTCAGATAAATTGTGCATTTCGAAAGCAAGGAAAATGCAATTGACAAGCTAGGCTCCTAAGCATAATTGAAATTCATTCTGAATGCAAGAAGGGTCAGCTTCATTTCTGAGCAGTAGACCTTGTTTTGAATTCCTATAATCTGCTTTGTTTCCATTGCAGCATTAAACTGTCTAATCACCAAAGTGATTTCTTCATCTACTTTCATTGAATTGGTCTTCATTTTGTAATTAATATTAAATAAGTATTTATATTTAATTTTTAAACTACATTAGTTACCAAAAACATTGTGAACTAAGGTAAAGAAAATGACATGAACATTAATATTATATTCTATAGCAATTTTCAGTTATTCTATGATGAACTTAGATTAATCTCACAAGCAAAATATCTTGGCCAATTTTTGTTTTTAATAATCCCAAGTCAAATATTTAAAAATAATTTTAATTGGTTTCATTATTGTGTCTTCATACACTTTTTTTTAAAGTACCTCAATTATATCCCATCCTATCACTTCCTTTGTCCCTTCCTCTTCTTAAATTGTTCTACTTGCCTTTTACACTGATGTTCCCACTCCCGTCCAGGTCTAGATTTTGTATGTGAGAGAAAACCAAGGATAGTTGCAGATCACTGACCTAGGGCATGCAAGACTCAAAGGTACAAGCCCCATTTTGCAAAAGAAAAAGAAGTATTCTATTTAATGATTACAGTATCGCATTCTATTACAAAGATAGTCATTTTCACCACATACAGGGGGCTCATGCCAGTCATTGTAGCTACCCAAAAGGCTGAGATCGAAGGATCAGCATTTGAAGCCAGCCTGAGCAAAAAAGTCTGAGACCCTTATTTCCAATTAGCAACAAAAAGCTGTAAATGGAACCGCAGCTCAAGTGTTAGAGCTCCATTCTTTTCTTTTTCTTTTTCTTTTTTGCCAGTCCTGGGGCTTGGCCTCAAGTCCTGAGCACTGTCCCTGGCTTCTTCGTTTCTTTCCTCAAGGCTAGCACTCTGCCACTTGAGCCACAGCCCCACTCCTGGCTTTTTCTGTTTATGTGGTGCTGAGGAATCAAACCCAGGGCTTCGGGCATGCTAAGTAAGCACTCTACTGCTCAGCCACATTCCCAGCCCCAAGAGCTCCATTCTCGAGTGAAAACAAAAGCTAAGGGAGAATATCCTGGCCCTAAGTCCAAGCCCCAGAACCAGCACATTTTTTAAAAAAGATGATAATTTTTAACATTGTGATAATATCAGATATATACCTTAAAATCCTGTATTTGAAATAAAACAGAAACATCTCTACTATCTAGTATTATTTAAAAACAATCTTCCGTGGCTAGAATTAACCTTTTTAAGTTGAACTTTAGTGAAATCATGTTTTTCTTCAAAAATGGAAGTGACTGTGATAAAATTACAGCGAAGATGCTCACAAGATAGTCTTTGTTTCCTGTACTATTTACTATTATTCTTAATTATCATCTTTCAGTTGTTATACAAAGGAGTTGCTATTAACAAGATAGTCTTTAGAGACTTCTCTCCCGGGGAAATATTGTCCAGTGACCAGGGTTTCAAGTGAGTATTTAACAGATAGGAATTTAACTACAGTAGAGTAGATTTCTCAACTCTTTTATCAAATATGATATTTCCTTTCATGGTCCTGTTCCCCAATACTTTTGCCAAGTGCAGAATAAAACTTCTAAATGTAATGTGATTTGTGAATATTTTTGTGTACTGAATAAAAAGCACTGACATTTTATTCCTGTCTCTTCAGGCCACCCAGACCTTAGAGAATTTAAGATGGAATGGAATGTTATCACTCATTACATGTTCAATATAAACTTAATCATAAAGTGATTAAGTTAACCTGAAAGTTATTTCTAAATATAATTGCTCATTCCCTTTTCATTGACTATAATTGTCCATACCTTCGTCATTGGCTACATTGCAATTTGCAAACATTTTTATGGCAGTAGGCAAATATCAGAGCAGTCAGTAGCTCAAGCTACATAAAAAGGAAGGTCAGCAGAAACTATCAGGCACATGCATGTTCTAAATAAATGCCTTTTTCTGGATTTCAAAAAAAAAAACAGGCATTAGATTGAGTTAAGCGACAAATTATGTGAGCAAAATGAATTTAAAATGCTTTTCAAATTGGGATTGTAGAATTTGAAGTTTCTTTTAAATCTTTTGATTGAAACCTCTTTGGAGCTTATGTCTTGTTTGTGTTCCTATTCTGATCACATCCTTTATTCAAAAGTGACACAAATAGGGGCTGGGAATATGGCCTATTGGCAAGAGTGCTTGTCTCATATACATGAAGCCCTGGGTTCGATTCCTCAGCACCACATATAAAGAAAAGGCCAGAAGTGGTGTTGTGGCTCAAGTGGTAGAGTGCTAGCCTTGAGCAAAAAGAAGCCAGGGACAGTGCTCAGGCCCTAAGTTCAAGGCCCAGCACTGACAAAAAAAAAAAAAAAAGACACAAATAAATTCAAGATAATTTAAGTTACCTAGAATTAGGAGGTATGATATTGTCCAACGCACACTAAATAATTGTTTTCATTAGTAGCTGCTGCATTCCATTCCCACTAAAATTGTGTGTGTGTGTGTTTTGTTAAGATGTGTTTTGGGTTTTTGTTTGTTTGTTTGGGCAATGATGCAATTTGAACTCAAAAATGCTTTGCAGTTTCTCAACAGGGTCTCTCCCGTTTAGCTTTTCTTTGCTTTAGACATTGTACACAGGCTCTCCTGCTGTCCTTGCTACTCATGGCTAACACTAGCCCTCCTCCTAAGCCTCCTGCTGTACTCTCCTACACATACCTGGAGAATCTTCCCAGTCCTGCATAGCTGGGCATACAGGTGAATACTATTCCACCCAGAACTTTTTCTGCTTATCATTGAGATGGGCGTCTCACTAACTTTTAGGGGGCAGGACTTTACTATCTTTGAGCAGAAATCCTCCCAAGTATCAGCAAAATATTCTAACTCATTCATTTACTACTTTCTCCTAAAAACTTGGTAGAAATAACCTATATTTCTTAGGCTAAGATCGGCAATACACAGTCCTGATTAGGGAACAAGAAGTATTTGAACATATATTAATGTTTTCTTGATATTTTTATTATCCTTTAAAATTTAGCAATGTGGTTGCCCATCAGTTTCCCTGATATAGAGCGAATGATCTGAGCAGTCAAAAGCTCTTCGGTGTCGTGGAATTGTGGAGACTTTCCTTCTGAGCACTGATAGGACCGCATTAGAAATAGTCACAGGGGTTTCATGTCCTGACTTAAAGAGGAACGTTTCTGTATGGAGATGGAAGCACAGGATATTAAAATACTACTTCTGTAATTTAAGGCTGAATATTTCAAAATTAAGAGGCTATCATTTAAACCCAGCAAGAGTTGACAATTCAGCAATTATTAGGTCTTGTCAAAGCAAGTGTAACTGTTCTATTGTGTGGTTACTGAAGTGGTGTGACTCGAATAAAAGAAAGAAGACAGCATGAAAAAACATTCTTTATTAATAACTAGGTAAAACTAGGAACAAATACTAGTCTGTGAGATATATTCAGTTGGTGTTTTTTTTTTTACTAATTCCTTAATGAACTTTACGAGGTATCTAGTGAAATAGATAGATAGATAGATGTGTATAAGTATATAGAGATATCAGTGTTTTTAACTTTTTACTATTTTAACTACTTCACTCTGAAAATGTATTACTTTATCCTATAGACACTATAATTAGTCAACAGAAAATGATGTAACATTTGACATAGAACTGAGTGCATTTTAGGAATGGATTTCTCAAGATGCTTTCAGAAAGTCCTTTTACTGGTCAAGACCAGGCTAGGAGAAAAACCATGATTACAGATTTTTTTTACATGCAGTCCTTTAGGACACTCATTGGAATGGTTAATGTCCTAGTTGTAATCACAGAGTAATTCCTCCCTACTGCAGTGTTATTTAATTCACACCTCCTTCTGCATGTGCGAGTAGCTAATTTGCCCTACACTAGCCACTGCAGTGCCAGAGAGGAAATGAAGCAAAGTAAAGTATAATTCTCTGAGACTTTCAGCTTAATAATAGCATGATAATCTAGTATTTAATAACAACATGAACACAGAATGTGACTCCATTTTCCAAAGAGAGAGATGGTTTGCAAAAATGATTTTGACTGGTACAAGGTATTTCCTTTCATGGTTGTTTTAATATATAGTAGATCTAATCCAAAATAACAAATTTTCTTCTTTTTTTTTTTTTGCCAGTTCTGTGCACTCAGGGCCTGGCCACTGTCCCCTGAGCTTCTTTTGCTCAAATCTTGTGTTCTGCCACTTTATTCACAGTGCCACTTCCAGCATTTTCTGTGTATGTGGTACTGAGGAATCAAACCCAGGGCTTCATGCATGCTGGGCAAGCACTCTACCACTGAGCCACATTCCACCACCACTTTTATTTTTATTTTTTTTTTGCCAGTCCTGAGGCTTGGACTCAGGGCCTGAGCACTGTCCCTCAACCTCTTTGTGCTCAAGGCTAGCACTCGACCACTTGAGCCACAGTGCCACTCCCGGCTTTCTTTTTTTCTGTGTATGTGCTACTGAAGAATCAAACCCAGGGCTTCATGCATGCTAGGTGAGCACTCTACCACTAAGCCACGTGCCCAGCCCAGAATAACCTACATTCTCACATAAAACCAAAGTAAAATATTTAATGAACTAGAAAGCTACCTTGCCAGGGATAGGGCATGGAATAAAACATAGTTGAATATAAGGTGAACAAGATCTTAGCATTAATGGATCCTCTACTTTGGCCTGTAATTCTAGTAATTCCTCAAAAGATTGGAATAACTAAGGCTGGCTACACAGGGCTAAATCTGAACAGCTCAAGTCAACTGTGAACACCCAGGAATCTGGTTCAGTGGCAGCAAGATACTCTCCTTGGAGGTGCTTTCTAAAGAACACTGAGCCCTAAGGAGATGGACAGACTGACGCTTCATCATTAATAGCAACATCAAAATTGTGTTACCTCATTCATGCTTTTACAGGTGTACCCTGTTTCCAAATGCTTCCACTAAACTGTAACGCCAAAATTCCAGCTCTCCCATTCAGCTAAAACCAACATATGGGAGTCCTTTAAGCCTGAGTATATCAAAAATCAACAGAAGCCATAGTAATAATAATAATTTTTCTCCTCCAGCAAGCCTGGCCTGCTAATTTGGTTTGTCGGGTTTTTTTTGTTGGTTTGTTTTGTTTTGTTTTGAATCACAAGTCATGGTTAAGAAGAGATGAGTGGACACTGGGGAACTTACACCTAAGATAAAAACATTCGCTTCACACTGATGGGGCCGCAGAAAAAAATAAAATGTGAATACTGAGCTCATTTTCTCCTGGAAGCTTGTTTATATGGGAAGAATCCGTTCTTCAACCAAAACAATAAAATATAAAAATCCAAACTTTAGTGTGAAACAATTGTGCAGTGTGAGAAGGGACACAAGGTAAAATGAAGTGAAATAGAATTCAGAGTATATTTCCTAACATCTTAAGGCTTTCGATAAACAGTCTGAATGGATTTTCCTTCCAGCTGTCCAATTGTGTCTTCTGCAGTGACAATCCTCACTCTTTCTATGTAACTCCTGCGGCTTGAGCACAGAGCCTTGCATTCTTGTACAGCTCTTTTCCACTCAAGGTTGGCTCGCTACCACTGGAGCCGTACCTCCTGCTCCTCTTCCATGAAATGTCTTCATCAACATCACTTGGCATATGTGTAAGATGTGGAAGAGTAGGTACACATGAAAATGCGTACACCTGGATCCTGAATATCTAGGATGAAGCTCTGCATGTACATTTTTGACATATGACTAACTTTTGGGGGCACACTCCAATTTGAGAGCTCCTGAATTGAACTGCCAAGTCCTTGAAATTTATGTTCTATTTATAGTTTACATCAAGTCCACTCAGAATATACTTCAATTCTCAGGTGACCTCTGTTAAAAGTAGGCTCTGTTTTCTATATTGTAATGAAACTTCTGTCTGCAGAATCAGTCCATGTTAAAGAGAGAGAGGAAAAAGAGGGTTCCTCCAACTCTTATAAATGTGGAGGAAGACTGTGCATTTAAGAGAGTGCACAATGGAAATCTTTCAAATGAGTAAGGAAAGTCTTCACTTTCAGAAGCTGAAATGATAGAGACAAAACCAACATTCCAGCACCCTGCCTCTTTGAATAATTTGCTATAGTTCTCATTTTTTTCTCTCATGAGAAGTGAAGGATTAGGCTAGATCAATCTCTGTCTGTCTCTGTCTCTGTCTCTCTCTCTCTTTCACACACACACACACACACACACACACACACACACACAAACCCAACTTCATTCAATCAAAGGAAGACACTTTGGAACCACAGAGATTTTTATTTTTAGTTCTTCCTTTTCGTCCTAGTATTACCTAATATATCAAATGCCATTAAATATAATGTTTATTTATATTTATACATATATAATCTGTGTGTTCTTTATTCAGATAATAATAATAAGTAATGTTCCCTACTACACACCTTTCTTTTCAATCAGCAGTTCCTTCTTTCCTAGTCAGATATTCTGACTTAATTTAGATAGAATAGGCTTCTTGTCTCCAGAATTAACCTCATCCAGCTAAGTTATGTTTAATAAATCATAGGTCAAATGAGATAACATCTCAGCAATTGCTACAGTATTGAAGTACTCTTTAACCTGTATCTCTGATCTTTAGATATGATCACATTTATGTTCCAAGGACCAGCAAAGGTCCGTTTTGCAGATAGACATAAGACCTCCTGTGTGCCCCAACAATTTGTCCATTGTGTGTTTTTTCATTGGGGAATGGGAAAATCGATTCTATCAGAGATGAGATTAGGTTGCTACTGTTTAAAAGAATGGCCTAATTATTATAAACATTTTTATCCACATAAATGTATACACAGATGTGAATATATATTCACTTCAGTGTTTTTTAATTAAGTAGTATAAAGTAGTATAAAGGACAGCTGTCAATAATCACTGAAACATCCTAAAAGAATCTTAACTAAGGTTGCATAGTTTCAAGACACTAGAAAACTGCTAAGAATTGCTTCCCAGCCCCTAAATTTGAAATGTTTCAATTTTACTCCCCCATACACCCTGAATGCAACTCTGAAGTGATATATGGGTAATATTGAAACACTGTTTTCCTGTATAACTTTTCTTATGTACATAAGTAGTGGTTTTAAGAACAGAAGAACACAGTTTAAATCTCATGCTATTCAAATTAGGAATGAAAGTAGAGGAAAAATTCTTATGCTTTAAGCATATTTTCAAAAATAAGTGAGAACTGTAACCTCTCTGTGCATCACTTTGACAATAAATAAGAAAAAAAGAAAAAAAGAAGTGAGAATTTTAGAATTCTTTTTTAAATTTAAACTTAAACTTTTCTGTGCTTGCATTACCTATTTGAATTTTCTTTGAAAATTTAGTACAGGTGACATAAACCTTGTGTTCCAATCAAGAAAATAAAATAAGAAAAACACTGATTTCTTTCAGATTCTATAGAAAACTGAAGCCACCTGGATTACAAAGAACACTAGGTGAGGTGATACCTGAGGAGTTGAGCACTTATCCATCTGCATTTATGTAATAGTTTGTCTTTGGGAATTTTAATAATACTCATGATCTACCCTTTGCACAGCTTTCTCCTTTGTTGTAATAGAACCTTATCTTTCAGTATTTCAAGGAAGGTATCTCAGCTCACGCAATTTCTCAGAAACATGGCACCAGTAAAATTTTTGAACAATTCCTTTCATAAAACCTGTTTTCTCCTCAATAGTTTCTCTAAAAAACTGCTACCACTAGGTAATTCTGCAGTAGAAAGATATTGTTAGTGCTTCCTATTTACATTTTCCTCATTCTTCTCTGAATTATAGTAATGAGTCAAAGCCCACTTGGAAAAATCCAATACAAAAGCATCAGATGTGATAGTATTTCAGTGATTTATAATAGCAATCATGGTAACTTTCCTGCGCTTTATTGCCTATTTTACAAAGAACAAATAAACATTTATTAAAAATATAAATCCAGAGAATCTGTTGTGGCATGGATTCCTTAATGTATATCTGAAAGTCTGATATATTTTATTTGTGGTTAAAATTAAATCTTAAAGCATATTTATAACAAAGTAAGTTGTTTAGAGTTTTTTCAAAGTAAAATGAGCTCTTTGAAGAGCTTTAAAGAAGAAAGTTGACATGATTTAACTTTTAAAAATTACTCTGACTACTGCATAAATTCTCAATATTAATATAAAAGAAAACAGGTAAAGTTATCTCAGCGGTCCACTTTTTAAATTGTGTTAGAGTGGGGAGGGGATGGCGGAGAGGAAGGCCTTGGATTAGAATAGTGACAATAGAGAGAAATAAATCAGTATATTTATCATAAGTGTTCAGAAACAGATCAGGGCAAATTTGATGATGGGTTGGATGAGGAAAGGTAAAGGGAAGAGATATAGATGGTATCTAGGGTGGTCTCTAGGTGCTTGATTTGAATCAGTTGAGAAGCTACTGACTGAAACCGGTAAGATGCGGGGGAGAAGAACTAGAGAAAGCAAGGGTCATAAACTCCTCAACTGGAGACACATGAATTTGACATTCCAGTTAGATATCCAAGAAGATAGATCTATTCCTCTAGTGGGTATTTTCACCCTGAAATTTGGAGTTTATAAAATTATGAGTATCAAGAGAGAAAGTGCAAATTTTAGAGTCATTTTTGCAAGTTGTTTTACATGAATACAAGATTTCCTAGGAAGAGAGTCGATGAAGAAGTGAAAGGAACCTTGCAGATAGCAAGGGTTAGAGACTCGCTGAGAGAAACCGCATCCGGAATGGCTAATGGTGCCTGGCACTCGAAGTTCATGCCTGTAATCCTAGCTTACTTGGGAGGCTGAGATACCAGGATTGTGTTTGTAAAATATCCCAGGCAGGAAAGTCTGTGAGACTCTTATCTCCCAGTAACCACAAAAAGCCAGAAGTAGAGCTGAGGCTTAAGTGATACAGCTAGCCTTGAACACAAGCGGTCAGGCCCAGCACTGAGGCGCACAGATCAAGTCCCCAGAACTGGCACAGAACAATGACAGCAAAGACACCAACAAAATGCAAAGAGAGCAGGACAAGGACTGGCACCTTGGGGATTGAGTGCTTATTTTTCGTAAAACTCAAATAAGATAAAAATAAATAAAATGAAGAGTCACTATTGGCTTTAGAAATCTGGAGTTAGTGGTCCCTTACACAAAAGATCTCTCGGTGGATTTGACAGGGTTCATAGCCTGTTTACAGTGACTCCTGAAAACTACACAATAAGGAAGTTGACCTAGAAAACACAGCTAAATCCTTTAAGTTGAGATACTTGTCATAGTGAACAGACACATGTAGCCATAGATGGATTGATAGATCAGAAGACAAAAACTGGCATTGCAATGGAGAAAAATTAGCATACATTAATTATAAAAGGGTTTGTTGTTATAATTCCATACAGCCATAAAGTATACTTTGAACAATTTTACTGTTTTCTTTATATTTCCATTCTCCCTCCTCCTTCCCACACTTTTCGAACAGTGGTGAGGTTCATTATACATGTATATACATATATATTCATTGTGCATATGTATAATTATTCATATGTGTGTGATATATGATATTCTTTTTTGTGGTTTTTTTGGTGTTTTTGTTTTGTTTTGTTTTGGTGGGGGGGGCCTAGGCACTGAGCAATTTTGCTCAAGGCAAGTACTCTACTACTTTGAGCCACAGCACCACTTCTGTGTGTGTGTGTGTGTGTGTGTGTGTGTGTGTGTGTGTGCATAGTTAATTGGAGTTAAGAGTATCCCAGGGACTTTTCTGCTTGAGGTAGTTTCGAATGGTGATCCTGAGATCTCAGCTGCCTGAGTCGCTCGGATTACAGGTGTGAGCCACTGGTGCCCAGCTACACTTTGTTTTCTGTCAGCTCTCAGTATCCTTGCTTTCCCCTGTCCACTCCAGCTAATCAACTCATGTCCCTTTGGCATGCATGCCCCATTTTAATTATTATTGTTATCTTCACCTTTCTATCCCCATTTAATTTAATATGACTACAAAATTTGATTATACTAAGCTTAGGTCAATGTCACAAAAAATTACATGGTTCTATGAAAGTAAGAAACATGCCACAAAAATCAAGTTAAATTACATGATTTTATGTCTATCCTAAATATCACATGTATTGTGTATAAGCATGTGTGTATGTGTATATGTACATGTTAAAATTTCTACAGGAATATAAGAATTCACTAAATAATTGAGCTGTAAATGAACAGGAAAGGAAAATATAATTATGACAGTAAAATATAAAATACAATGAAGACATCAGAGAAAGGAGCTATGCTGACAAGATAGTAAATATGTACATTAGTGGGACGGCCAAACCTAAATTCTGTGTAAATATGGTTCAATTTTTATGCCTTCCAAGGTCAGTCAGAATTGAAGACCCATCACTCCCCAAAATGAGGAGGAAGAGAAGAAAAGCATATCGAAAGTGGCAAATGCTGAATGCCACCGCATGTAAGTCCATTTACGTGCCTTTGGAAGTAAGCAAAGAGGGAACTAACATTTTATGTACCTTTTCTTTACCTTTTACTTTCTACGAAGTAAGAAGATAAATACATGTCAATGTTGTAGAATCATCTTGAACTTTGACCTGTTGTCATCACACATACACATTCTGCATTAATTATTGGTATTATGAATAAAAATTAAATATAAGTGCACATTTTAGACACAGGCTTACTAAGGATCTGTTTTTAGTGTAGTATTATCCACCTTTCTCAGTTCCATGTTCTAGTTATTTATTTATTTATTTATTTTTATTATAGTGGTGATGTACAGAGAGAGGGGTTACAGTTATGTAAGTCAGGTAATGAGTACATTTCACCTCTCTCTCATCATCTGTCAGTTTTTTTCCTCCTGACCCATTGCCCTCACAATTGTATAGTTCATTTTCAAAATAGTGCTTAGTATATATCACTGCTACATTTGTTCAGTCTTACTTCCACCATTTTTGTGCTCCTCTTAACCCCCCCCCCAAAATAAACTTACATACAAGAGAATGTGCACACAAATAAAAAACAGTGTCAAGGGATTTTTCAAAAAGCAAAATAACAGAAAAAATCTTTTTTGTGTTTCTTAGAATTCATTTTGATAAATATTATTTTATATGATCCTATGTACATAGCTATTGAACCTTTGTGATCCTCTCCTAAGAATTTCCTCCTTTGGTCTCACTGTGTGAATGTTTAGAGTCTTGTTTAATTGATTCTGTCTAAGTGTAATTTTTTTGTCTTGTACCGTCCAGTGTTTTCTTATAAATTTATAGTCACCTTCTAATTACTACAAATGTGGCAAACCATGTAAAGGTATTTTTTTGGGTCTGGCTTCCTTCACTTAACAGACACATAAAGAAATGTTCAACATATCTGGCCATAAAAGAAATGCCAATCAAAACTACGTTGAGAGCCATCTCACCCCAGTTAGAATAGCCGTTATCAAGAAATAACAGTAACAGTTACTGGTGGTTTGGTCAAAAGGGAAGGCTACTACATTATTAGTGGAAATGTAAACTTGTTAAACCACTCTGGAAAGCAATATGGAGAGTCCTCAAAAGAAAAAGCATTGAGTTTATGTATGACCCAGTAATTCCACTACTCGGCATTTATCCAATAGACTGCAAACAAAGCCACACTAAAGCTACCAGCATAACCATGTTCATTGTAGTATTGTTTTTCATAGTCAAATATAGAATCAACCCATATGTCCCTCAGTGGACCAAGTGGATCAAGAAAATGTGGTATATATTCACAATGGAATTCTATGCTTCTATCAGAATGAATGATAATGCACCCTTCATAAGGAAATGTGAAGACTTAGAAAAAAATATATTAAATGAAGTTCCATGTTTTGTAGCTATTGAAGTGTAGTCAGTTGCAATATGCTATAAAACATAAAATTTTAAATTTTAAGAGGCTATAACTGAATAGCTCTTGGCATGAAAGTGTTATTTTAAGAACAAATGATAACCTCTAGTCATAGAAGGAAGCCTATTCTCCCCTAACTATTATCATGGCAGTCTTCTGTTGCCAATGAGCTTTAGAGAGGTAGGTTTCTATGTCTTTCTTCCCTGACATACACACCTCAGATTATAACAAGACTCACTGGAGACTGACTGTTCCGGTGCTTGCCAGAGGAAAGCCCTTCCTTCAGGCTAAAAGGGAGGCAAATTGAAATGGTTCAATTATCTTAGTACTTGAGTATGCTTAGTGTTTTCCTACTGTTATGCAAATTTATTTACTCTCTATATAAATATTTCCATCATCGTAGGTGTTTTATACCAAATATACATATATCATATTGAATATCATTAAATTTAAAAAAATTCACGATATCATTTTACTTTATTGCATTATATGACATCATAATTGTTCACAATTCCCCTGTCTTTTTTTTTTTTTTGCCAGTCCTGGGCCTTGGACTCAGGGCCTGAGCACTGTCCCTGGCTTCTTTTTGCTCAAGGCTAGCACTCTGCCACTTGAGCCACAGCGCCCCTTCTGGCCGTTTTCTGTATATGTGGTGCTGAGGAATCGAACCCAGGGGCCTCATGTATACAAGGCAAGCACTCTTGCCACTAGGCCATATCCCCAGCCCTATTCCCCTGTCTCTTAAGGGTAACTTAGATGCAGATTAATCTAGAAAAGTAGACCTTTCCCTTTTGTTTTCTTCCATCCTCTTTACTCACTTCTTTATTACTGGTACAATCTGTAAGTTACATGGAGGTGAGGTAGCCTGTAAAATGCTATAGTATATAATGCTACATTCTGAGACTAAACCAGTCCAGACAAAGTGCTTTTAATCAAGAATTTGCATTTAAAATAAATTGTATACTTTTCTTTTAAAAGTTTCATTTCACTCATTTTGACCATTTTATTTAAGTTAATTAAATTCTTGTTTTCTAAGCTATTAAATGATATTCTGTGCTCTTTAATAATTAATTTAAAATGAGACTAAACACATGTGGAAATTAACTTGACATACTAGATGTTAATTAAAACTGTTACTCTCTCCGTCCCTACCCATATTCTTACAAAAGATATATTCATTGCACCCTATCATGGAATTTGGAGCATCTGCTATTTAATTGGATAATAGAAACTTTTTGTTCTTTTTCCTTCCTCTTTAGGTACTTCTCAGCCATCTGGTCAAGCAGGCCAAAAAAAGAGCAAAGACCTTGACAAGGAAGTCAAGGGAAACACTTCAGAGGCTGTGTTTCATCAGGCTGAGACATTAGGGAAATCTAAGGGAAGTGGCAAGGAGCCTACATCTGCTTCTATGAATGGAAAGCAGAATTCCTCTGTTCTCCCTAAAGATAAGAAACCATCTCCATCTGACAGCAAAATACACGGCAGGAAGGAAAATGATGATCCTTCTTTGGCTGTCTCCCATCAGCGAGAGCTCGCCTCACCAGTGGTCATGTTTAATGACTCTGAAAAATCGTTATCAGGAAAAATTATTCTACGGGATTGCCCAAGCACAGTAGAAGCTTTTAAACCTGCAAAAGGAAAATTTATTACAGAAGTCAACTGGGGGGCTTTCAGTGTGCAAGTAGAAATCAATAAAAGCATTTTCTGTAAAACAGCTGCCCAATTCCCAACAAAAAAGAGACGTCCAGCATGCCATCCTCGTTACTCTGCCAGGCACACGAGGATCTGCTACGCGTGCAAGCATTGCCTTCCCAAGTGCAAGGCCAGCTCGGAAGAAGCTCTAAAACCTGAGGTACCACGTGAACATGAACAAAACAATGCCAGAACCGAGAGCCCTTCTCTGAAAGTAAGCATTGTAGGAAAAGAAATAAAGGTCAACTATTTGAGTAAGAAACAGAATATATTGATTAATATAACTCATCCCCAAAGAAGGAGGAAAATAATAAAACCCATGTACACGTCCACCAATTACTCCGCTAGAGCAATGGCCAGCTCCTCGCCTCAGACCTGCATTAGCCATCCTGGAAAACAGCAGCTTGGAAGCCAGCTACAGTACTTGGGCTCTTCTCCCTCTCCTCCCCTTGTGTTTGCTTTCCCGGAGAAGAATTCTGACACCGCTGCCGTTGCTCTAACCTCATCTCCCAAGAGAGACAGAAATAAGCCCCCCACACATTCTCCTGTCTCAGACAATACGCAGGCCACATCTGCCCTATCTCAGCAGAAGGGCTTTAAAAGAAATCAGGGGACTCCCAAAAAGAAACATTACTCTGTAGCTGGTGCTCTTCTGGAGAATATTCTTCCTCCTTCCTGTGACATCCTCAGGACTGCAAGTTTAAGTAACACAGATTTAAATAAAATGCCTGGTGAGGACCGTCAGGATGTGCATTTGGAGAGCAGCAGCAGCAGCAGCTCTGGCGTCCAAGAAACCATCACATCAGCCTGGAACGCACAGCCAAACACAGAAGGAAGAGATCATTCACTAAATCCCGTTACCAGCACGCCTGTCCCCATGCAAGATGACTCCTATTCTGCTTCTTGTTCGCTGTCTTTTCAGGGCAAGCATCTCATAGGAGAAACAGCAGCCAGCATCTGCTGTACAGACAGTCAGACTCTACCGCCAGAAGGCTGTGAGAATACACAGCCTCTCTCTGTCCCTTTCAGTCAAGATGATGCACAATGTTGTACCTCCTTCAGCCCATCTCCCTCCCTCCCTAGACGTTTAGAACCTATGGAAACCTCTGGGAAAACAGTTTCCTGTACCCAATGTCCTGAATTTATGGCAGAGGATGAGAAAGGGCATGGTGATATGGCAAACCAAGACATGACTAGCAAAACCGGTACGCATAGTGACATGTATGGAAACGCACAGCAGCCGCTGGAAAGGAGAAGGAGCCAGAGCCCCACCGTCAGGCCTGCACCTTCTAACAGCCAGGGGAGCCCGACACCCCACAGTGGCCATAGCACGGTGGAAAGCGATCAAACAGACATCCAGGTACATCATCTAGAGATGGAAACCCCCAGAACAACGGAAGTGCCACACGTGGCCTGCAGAACTGATGGGGCAGAGCACAGTGCCATTACACAAAATGATAAAGAAGGCACACGTGGTTATAATTGTCCCATGGGAAGGAGAGACCCTACAGAGTCACTGCGTTCTCTGGACATGGTTGAACATACGTGCCGACTATTCCCAGTGGTAAAGAATAAAAGCCACAGCGAGGGTGAAGAACCAACCCAGGCAAAACAAATCGAAGGCACTGCTGGGTCCAGCTGCGCAGTGCATGTTGGAGAAAAGCTCTTTCTGATTGAGAAAACACAAACCAATGGTTCAGGTCAGTGTGAGGACCAAAATGAAAAATGCCTTGTATTAACCACCGCACACCCAGGGCCAGCAGAATGCCAAAGGACCGCTTCAGTAAGACCAAATTCTGAAGAAGAGAACAACAATGACCCAAAGGAAATGTTCTATCACCACATTGACATATTGCTTTCACCTCAGGAGCAGAAAGCTTTGAAAGGTATTGTGGGCTATGTAGAATCTTTGACATTCATTCTTTTTACATGTTTGAGCCTTGGAAAGTCTTAGCATGAAGCTTTTTATATTGCTTGGGCTTTTTTTTCTTTATTGCCGGATATATGGAGTATTAGAGAATTAGATGAATATGAACAAGCGTAGATCAGCCTGCTTCTTTACATTATCACCCACTCTGCCCATAAATAGTGCATAGAAAAATCACCAAGGCTGCAGTTTAATAGAAGTTCAAAAGAATCAATTTCTCTTTACAAGGTTGACGTATTGCCAAATCAATTTTGTAGGAAATGTTAGCCTTTTGCCACCCTTAAATAACCCACCGTTCCTTTCTTTCTTACAGGATAAGCATGTTTTTAATAAAATGTGTTCTTAAGCCTTGCTGTGGTATTACAGAAGCAGAGCTATGTATATCACAGGAAGCAATGTGGAATAATAATTAAAGCAACAGACAAAAACCAGAAAAAAACCAGAGCTAATCCCGACTGAGCCATCCATGGAGCTTTGACCTCTAGCTCTGACCTTGCTTGTGCATTGGTTGCCCCATTCAACTAGAGACAGAACCCAGAGGCTCTCCAGACAACAGAGGGCTATGCTAGAAGTTCTTTCCTAAATATATAAATACTGTCTACCTGCTTCCAGTTTGGGGACAGCATAATATTGTTTTCGACCCTTTGTAAAAGGCCTTTGGTTTTCTTAAAGAGTCCAAATAATGTCTAACGTTAGCATTATTCCATACTGTAAATTAAAATTCATCTTGAATGAGTAAAAATCACCTTCTAAATTTACAGTAACAGTCCCAGAATGTTTTGAAATGATGAAACTTATTGGAGAAGCTATCTTTTCTTTGTTCTTGTTCTATATCTAAATTTTTAATGCAAACATTTGTTAGAACAAATAGTACACGAAACATTTCTTTAAAAATGTAAGAGTGGAATGAAATTTAAAAATTATTATCTGTTACATAAATGTTGGCACAACAGGCAATATTTGTTTTATAAAAAGATAAATGTCATCTAAATAGTTCAAAAATTACGAATTACCTCTATATAAACACTCTGAAGTAAAGACCAGTCATCATAGCAAATCCTTTCCAGTACTGACATACCTTGCAGACAGGAATCAGCGCTATCATTCTCAACATTTGCCTAAATGCAGTTATTTAGAAATGCAAGGGAGCCTATAATAAGGGAACTAACAGCTTTTGTAGCAGATACTTAATCACTTGGGTGTCTCTCTCAAATTTGTTCTCCTTCATTCAGGGATATGAGCCTCCTTGTCCTACCTCTCCCATGAAGACTCATTTCTCTTTAGAACAATTCATAATGCAATTCAGAGTCCAACCAAACCCAAGGTCAGAGCTCAGCAAGCTGAAATTAGCCCATTTGGTAAACAATTCTGGCAATCGGTTCCTTGTGTTTTGGTTCATCAAGCATGGTTTCCTACAGCTCTATCCCTTTAATTCTTTCCACGTAATCCTCTTCATCTGTTCTAGCCACCTTACCCTACTCAGACTCCTAGAACCTTCCAGAAAACATCCTACTTTAAGTGTTGTGCATGAGCTTATCCACGAGCTTAACGAGTCTTTCCTCATATGTGCAGTTTCCGTCTTGTCTCTAGGTCTGCTGTAGGATTTATGGTGGCATAGCACAGTTTCAGTGAGTTTTTCTGAGGCCACAAAATTTAAAACTACACTTTGGGCTGCCATTGTCCTAGCAAACATGAAATTTATCCCTTTCTATGCTTTGTTTTTGCATGCAGCTCTTCTCTTCTAAAATATTGCATGCTTTACTGGCTTACTATGTTTATATTCTTTCTTTTATCACCAGAATGTAAGGTCTGTATATTTTCTGCTTCAGTTATTATTATATCCACAGCATTAGACAATACCTACCCTACAGAATAGGTACTCATTACATACTTACTGAATGAGTGCAGCAAAATCACACTACATTTCTATGTCATACCCTTTTACATACCCGCACATATCAAACATCAACAATAAAACAGTTCTGCAATTAAGATACATTCCAAAAATACATCCAATGTATAAATCTATAAATATTTGCATAGCTTGACTCTCCTAAGGTTATATTTTTATACTTGAACACTACTTTTTGTATACTGTTGACACTCCAGGCAAGGATTGCATGAACTTTTCAGGGTACAAGCTGCTTTGAGGAACTGGATACCTTTAGGCTATTCTACAAGAAACCATAAATTTCATACAGGCATAAATTAATGTCTGAATTTTCATTTCATCTATGTACCTCCGGTAGGACTGGAGATGTGGCTCACTGATAGAACATTTGTACAAGACCCTAAGTTTACGCGTAGCGTGATGGAACAAACAAGCACACAGGAATATGCACAGACTGTATTTACATAGTCCCTTCTATCATGGCTTTCCATTTGGGAATTAAGTATAGCAGAGGTCACAACTTGGACTGTTTAAAGAATACAAACAGAAATGTAAATGAGAGCAGGCAGTGTGGGAGGCAGGAGGGTGTGGTGGTCAACTAGTGATTATCCTGAGAAAATGAGAATGTAGCCAGTACTGCCGGGCCTTCTGAATTTCCAAGATAGCTAGAAATATATATATATATATATATATATATATGAATCTCTAGATTATAAAATATAGAAATCGTACTGCAGAGTAAAAACTGTATTCCATATGAACAATTTTTTAAATAAAGAAGATAGGGTGAGAAATGTGTCCGGAGGTGATAAAGCCAGTGTGTGATAAAGTCTGAACCCTTAAGAATTAAATATTGAGTTCTTTCTATTCCCAGTAAGGATATACTCTTCGTTGAAGAGATTTTTTTGTTCATGGACTGCAGCTACAAAGGAACTAATAGACACGTACAAGATCTATGCCAAAGAACCAGAAATTCTATATCACACAAAAACAATTTAAATGAGCAAACCAAAGCTAGGCCACCTTGAGGAAACAACAGATAATGAGGAGAATTAAGTGATATTTTATGGGGCATAAGCATATTGATATTTAAATAATTTATTGATATTTAAATAATATATGACACAAACCTTACACCAAGTAGATAATTTATTTCCCTGTGCTTCAGTTTAAAAAGGAGAGTGACAAATTCCAAGAGCCCATGCCTAGGCAGAAAGGTGGATTACAAATCTGAAAAATGTTTCAGATCTCAAGCTCTGTATCCCAACGCTAAGAATAAAAACAAGTAAAGAAATAATTGAAAATGATTTCTTTCAGAAATGGGCAGCTGTTGAGGTAACCTCAGACACATCAACTTATTGTGAATCTTGGAACTTCAACACAATACTATTTTTATTATTTTACTTAGTTTTACGAAGGGATCGCCATTTTGCAAAGCAGTATATAAATACAATGCCTCTCAACATTCTCACCACCCCACCAACTCCCCTTCCCATCTCCCCTTCTCCTCTATATTCATCTGACCCCTTCCCCCAGGATCCTACAAGGATTTGTTTCCTACTGTTCATTTTCATGAACTTTGACCTTCCTCATCGTGCATACACAAACCCAATGTCCCAGGCCCAGCTGCGATGCTATTACAGACCTGCGTCTTCTGTTCCACGTCCCATGTCTGGAAATTGTGCTGCCTTTCAGGGTGGTAGCTTTCCACTTGGACACCATTCTTGCTGTCTCAGTCCAATCATGCTGTTATCTATCAGAGACTGGGTAATCTTTAACAAGCAGAGATGCATTTCTTTTTTATTTTTTTCTTATTTATTGTCAAAGTGATGTACAGAGAAGTTACAGTTTCATACTTTAGGCCATGGGTACATTTCTTGTACTGTTTGTTACCTCCTCCCTCATTCCCCCTCTCCCTCCCCCCTTCCCTCTCCCCCCATGCTTTCTTCAGTTGTTTTACACTAAACGGTTTTGCAAGTATTGCTTTTGTAGTCGTACTCAGATAAGATACAGAGATAGTGCAGGGAAAACCACAGGAAGGGGATACAAGAGGATCATCAACAATAAAAGCTATGGTTTCACATGGCTTGTTGAAAGTAATTACAACAGAGATATAACAGTCATTTCCATAAAATAGAGTTCATTTCACTTAGCATCATCTTATGTGTCCATAAGGGCATAGCTATTGGGCTCTTGTGATCCTCTGCTGTGACTAGCCTAACCCTGTGCTAAGAGATGCATTTCTTTTTTTTATTTTTAAAATCTTAAACATTTTATTTATAAGCATAAGAAAGACAAGACAGTAAAAGGACTTTAAAACTTGGGAGACTTGAAAATATCAACTTATTAGTATTGATTGGAACTTTTCAATAATAACTATAAAAACAATAAGTAAACTAAATATCGCATATACAAAAGATTCAAATTATAAAATTGGATTTTAACAAAGGGTAAAACATAAAAAATAAGCCAATCAACAATTTTAACTGAGCTTAACACATTTCTCTCAATAGGCAGTAGACAAGAGACCAGTTAGGACATAAAAGGTTTCCATCTAAGTTTTTTTTTTACTTGATTCAATTTCATTGTGCAGAACTGCACACCGAAGTTATACAGAATGCATATCTTTTGCAAGTGCACATAGGCCATTATTAAATTTAAATCACGTAGTTTCTTACAAGTCACCAGTAGGATAAAATTAAGATCAAGATACCAACATTTGGTATTAGTGCTTCCTGCTGCCAGAATTCCAACTTGTTGGTGTGTCCTACCATGGAAAAAGGCAGAAAGGTAGAAGGAGCTTGCTAGTCCCTTCAGCATTATTAATAGAGTATCATCTCATTGATGAAAGCACTATTCACAAGGCTGAGTCACCCCCAAAACTCTGCACCCTTTCCAGGGGTCACACTGTGGTATATGTTCTAACATACAAGGAGGGACATATTCATTCAAACCATAGCATTTGATGAAATATTTGTATTTAGTAAAACGTACAAAGTGTCTAGGATTATTACTCAAGTGGTAGAGCATTTTTGTAGCATTCTTAACTCTGGGTTCAATCTCCATCCCCACCGGAATAAAACAACAGTGAACACTAGCTATAATAAGATACATATTGTATTGCTAACATATGTTACTTCCCAAATAAGAGGTAAGCGTTGACAACAGAGAAAGTTAAGGAAAATTATAGGAATTGGGTAATGATTCTTCTCTCTCTCCATCAATTTAGTCTGGAAAATTTATATTATTATATAAAGGGTTCATTAATAATTATTAATAATGTAAAATATTATTTTTTCAAAACGGTTCTGTTTATTACATATATAGTTCTGTGAATATGTTCAATATTGAAAAATTAGACTTTCATAAAAACCTAATTGTTGAATCTCATTTGTTTCTAGGAGTAGAATGAAAACAAAGGTGAACAGTTGACCTGTAATTAAATCTATGTTTGTTTCATTTTGTATAGTATCAGACACTAATATCTTAATTAATTCTAGATATTATGTATACTCTTATTAGAGTGTTAGTTTATCTTATCTTTTTGGGTATTTTTTAAGGTCTGATTATGTTATCATATATTTGTAATTTTCTTCTAGTTTTTCACTGTCACCACTTTGTAAAAACAGAAGGCAACAGTATGAACTATATAAAGTAATGCATGTTGTTATTGAAAGCCTATGCATTTTTCAATGTTTTCTTTTCATCATTTTGAACAATTAAAGCCTTATAAAAATTGTCTATTTATGATTAATACAATTCAAGCCACAGATATTAGATTTCAAGTGTACTTATTTTCTGGGTTTTAATTGAACCAATCCAGGAACCCTATCTTTTTTTCATTTCTTTATTGTTAAAGTGTATAGAGGGGTTACATGTTCATATGTAAGGCAGTGAGCACAATTGTTATCCAACTTGCTATCTCCTCCCTCATTTGTCCCCTGCTTCCCACCTCCACATTTCCTCCCCCAGCCCCCTTCCCGGCATGAGTTGTACAGTTGATTTACACCATATAGTTTTGTAAGTATGGCTGTTGCAGTACCCTAGATATTGCATATACGTGTATTGGAACTAAAGAAGGGAAAGGAAATACCAAAATCAAGAGACCAAAGATAAAAAGACAAACCATATCTTCTTAATGACAATTTAGTGTATATGTCGAATAATTTACTTTGACTTTGCCCCTCCACAGAAATGCATATAGCATAAGGCATACTGTTGATAGGCAAGAAATACATGATTAATTGAATCTACTTAAAGTGTTCTTCTTAGTTTCTCTGTTTCTTAACATGAATGTCTGTCTGCTAGTTATTTTCCTTCTCTCTCTCTGTGTCTGAGTTTCTCTTTATTTTGTACATGTGTCTGTCTCTTCCTGTTTCTCTCTCTTGCTCTCTCTTTCTCTGTTTAGCAATTGGTCTATGAATGAAGTAAATGAATTAATTTTAGTTCTAATCTGTGTCTATGTTTCAAAGACTGAATATTTCATGCTCTCACTTAAGATGTCTCACATTTCTACTTAATGTGTTCTCCTCTAGATAATAACTTAGAAATCAGTAGCCTCCGAAAGTTATCCCAGGAATTGGCTCTCAAAAGTGGAAGAGGAAGTGACGGCTCCCAGGAAGAAGCAATAGACCAGTGGGCCAGAAGGAGGCAACAATTCAAGGATAGCAAGAGATGCAATTCAACAGGAGGCAGTTCCTTTGCCAGCAACATCACTGAAGGATCCAGTGAGTAGATCACTATCATTCTTAAACCATGGCAAAGGCAGCACTTTACTGAGTTGTAACCAACTTCCCTCCCTTTTATCTTCAGAACTTACGATGCTGTTGTTTGGACACATGGTGATCTGTACATGTGATGATATAAGGTTTCATTATGAAAGGTAGTTTTAGTATAATCAACTATTTTTGTCCATTACAGGGAATCCTACTTCTAAATTATATTCTTCACTAAACACAAATTCATAAGGCTCCTCTTCTCTTCAGAAACGAAAATAGCTAACTCTAAGGCTATATACTAAATTAAATATATGCTCAACATGAAAGAATTTGTGTTGCTTTACAAAATATGTATTAAGATATTGTAGACATATTTGATTAGAAGTAACAATTTTTCTTCTTATTTTAACATTTCTGATCATTTCTAAAGATCATGTGTATTTTAGTGTAATAGTGACTGTCTTGCTAAAAGAGTCTTATTAAACTAGAATTATATCATAGTCCCACAAGCAGTGGCAACTGAAAATGGAAGATACATAGAAACTCAGTGAGGAAATTCAACTGAAGTAAAAATACAAACTTTCAAATGTTGGGGAAAATGGAAGCATTCATTACTTAGAAGGTTGAGACCAGAAGGATCATGATTTGAATCCAGCTGAAGCAAAAAGTTAAATGAATAAAGCTAAACTTTATTTGAAAATTAACAAGAACAAAACAGTCTGGGAGCATTATTCAAGCAAGAAAAACCCTTAATTTAAATCTTATTATTCAAAAAGAGAGGAAGGTTTAGTACACTTAATACACACCATCCACTATTCTGGACCGGATACTAGCAACTGAAGTTGTTAAAAATTATTTACCCAATGAATAAGCTTTGGCTACCTACACATTATTAGCAACAATGACAAAAGTTTAAAATATACATGGCAATTGGGCACAGGTTGCTCATGAGTATAATGCCAACTACTCTGGAAGCTGAGATGTGATGATCAACTCTTAGAGACAGCCTGAACGTACAAACTCAAGAGACTCTTACCTCCAATTTAACTATTAAAAAATACTTGAGCTAGTAGAATGGCTCAAATGGTCGAGTACCAGCATAGTAAATGCAAGCCTTGAGTTTAAAGGCCTATACTATCAAGAAGGAAGGACGGAAGGAAGGGAGAAAGGAAGAAAGGGACAGGGGGCTGGGAGAGAAAGAAGAAGGAAGGAAGGAAGGAAGGAAGGAAGGAAGGAAGGAAGGAAGGAAGGAAGGAAGGAAGGAAGGAAGGAAGGGAGGGAGGGAGGGAGGGAGGGAGGGAGGGAGGGAGAAAGGGAGGGAGGGAGGGAGGGAGGGAGGGAGGGAGGGAAAGAGGGAGGGAGGGAAGGAGGAATGGTGGAAGGGAAGGAGGGGGAAGGGGGGATAGGAAGGAAAAGAGAAAGAGAAAGGGCAGATGCACTGTGATGCAAAGAATGTCTTTAGGAAGTTAGTAGTGAGTGCTGTAGGTAGTGGCCTACATCCAGGCTGATAGGAAGTACAGTTCATGAAAGGTAGTAGTATAATTTATCCAGAATGAGGTAGAAAGTTGGCAGAGGTTAACTTGAAAATAGCTGTACTTGGGTGGGAAAGGATTGTATGTAACTTAAATAATTACACAATATACTATACCATCACCAGCAGAACATTCTTCACCTTCATGTGAAAAATAAAGAAAGGAACTTTAAATACTGTGGGGTTTATTTTCCTCATGGTGTTTGTTCTTGTCCCTTAATTAATGCTTTAGGCTTCCAGTTCCTTTTGCTTTTAGGCAGCAAGGACCCATGGTCTCGAATTTTTAAGTTTTTACTTTTGCATATACTACTATATAGGGATTTCTTTATTATCCTTTTGTTGTCATAGACCTTCAAAATATTTCTCTAGGGAATACACGTCTTAAGTTAGACGTGAAATACAAGAATCCTACAGTTTCACCTTCGGTGACTCAGGAGGACAGCCGCAAAGTCGAATTCTTAATAGGGTGTTTCAAGGTATGCTTTGCAAGGGAGCTACTGGTTAGAAATGGGCTAGAATCATGATATAACAAGTTAGGGCTGATAGAATGGCAAAGGAAGGATTTGAGGGCTGTAAGGCAACTACGGGTGTCTGTTAGTATTTTTCTTTTAAAGAATAGATGGTTTGTCCAGACATGGTGGCTCATGTCTGTAATCCTAAATCCTGAGATGTAGGGATCAGGAGGATCACAGTTCTAGGCCAGCCCAGGCAGAAAGATAGCTATCCTCTTGTCAACAAATAAGAAAGCACTGAGAAGCCCACTTGTTATCCCAGCTGTGCAGGGAGCGTAGACAGGAACATCTCCATCCAAGGCACACCCCCGCAAAAACTGTGCGGCCCATGTCTAAAGTATAACCAAGGCAAAAATGGGCTGGTGAAGTGGTAAAACACCTGCCTAGCAAGCACAAGTTCAAACCCAAGCACTGCCAAAATCCATGTGCTATTTTTGAAGTTTTTAAAATAAACAATAAAACATTTGCTTGGTAAGAGTCTCCGGGAACATGATGCCAGGGTGAAATTGATGGGAATACAGTGTAAAACTTGAGGAGGTTTTAATCATAAAACCTCACTTCCCTGTATAACTGATCTAAGCCTAATGGAGAGAAACATCCCATGGAATAGCAAAATTCTGCTAACACGGTGGAAGAAAGTTATTTTCATCAACACGGAAGGATGAACACTAGTAGGTGGTTTTGGCCTTCAGTTTCCAAAACATACAAATGCTTTATTCTCAGTAATCTGCCCTAAGTAAAATCCTGAAATTCTATTAAAACAGAAACTTCACTAGATTTCCCATACATCTTACACTGACACTTTTCTTCTTCTTGGCCTAACGTTTGACAGACTTTCAGTCATTATGCATTTTGGTTTTCTTTTCTGTGTAGAAATATAAACTTTGAGCTACGTCTGTAAACTAGATATCCTGATATCTAGATAGTCTATTCCTATGTTTCCAGGTCCTCCCCAAAATATACTCCTACAAAGACATTAGTAAGAAATACAGGAGATGGGGAATGTGGCTTAGTGGTAGAGTGCTTGCCTAGCATGCATGAAGCCCTAGGTTCAATTCTTCAGTCCACATACACAGAAAAAGCCAGAATTGGCGCTGTGGCTCAAGTAGTAGAGTGCTAGCCTTGAGCGAAAGAAGCTCAGGGACAGCGCCCAGGCCCTGAGTTCAAACCCCATGACTGGCAAATAAATGAATGAATGAATGAATGATTTCCTGAAGACATGAAAAGAGAGATATTGGAGGGTTTATACTACATATCCCCAGGCAAGCAATTTGCAATTTCTTTTCCATATTATTGTCCTTCAGAGGCGCGCATGCTGTCTTGCAGTCATAAGGAGCACCTTTACAGCACTGTTTGCCTCCCAACACCCATATCCATAGGTTTCTGCTTCTTTCTGTCTGACTTTGTTTTCCTTGAACCCTGAGATCCTGTTTTATATCACAGAGAAACTCAGCTGCACTTCACACCTCTGAACTTGTGTAAAGAAGAATTACCAATACAGTCAGCTGTCAAAAATACAATTTTTATTTTTCCAAATTTTTATTTTATTTTATTTTATTCTATTTATTGTCAGTGATGTACAGAGAGGTTACAGTTTCATATGATAGGCCTTGGGTACATTTCTTGTACTGTTTGTTACCTCCTCCCTCATTCCCCCCTCCCCCCTCCTCCTTTCCCTTTCTCCCCATGAGTTGTTCAGTTGGTTTACACCAAATGGTTTCGCAAGTATTGCTTTTGGAGTCGTTTGTCTTTTTATCCTTTGTTTCTCACTTTTGACATTCCCTTTTACTTCCCTAGTTCTAATGCCAGTATATACAGTTTCCAATGTATTCATATAAGATACAGTGATAGTGCAGGTACAACTACAGGAAGGGGATACAAAAGGATCTTCAACAATAAAAGCTACAGTTTCACATGGCATGTTGAAAGTAGTTACAACAGTGATATAACAGTTGTTTCCATAACATGGAGTTCATTTCACTTAGCATCATCTTATGTGTTCATAAGGGCATAGCTATTAGGCTCTTCTGATCCTCTGCTGTGACTAGCCTAAACCTGTGCTAATTATTCCCTATAAGGGAGACCATAAAGTCCATGTTTCTTTGGGTCTGGCTCACTTCACTTAGTATAACTTTTTCCAAGTCCTTCCATTTCCTTACAAATGGGGCAATGTCATTCTTTCTGATAGAGGCATAAAATTCCATTGTGTATATGTACCACATTTTCCTGATCCATTTGTCTACTGAGAGGCATCTGGGTTGGTTCTATATTTTAGCTATGACAAATTGTGATACAATGAACATTGTCATGCTGGTGGCTTTAGTGTGTTCTTGTTTGTGGTCTTTTGGGTAGATGCCCAAAAGTGGGGCTGCTGGGTCATAGGGGAGCTCTAAGTTTAGCCTTCTGAGGAATCTCCATACCGTTTTCCAGAGTAGCTGAACCAGTTTACATTCCCACCAACAATGAAGTAGGGTTCCCTTTTGGCCACATCCCCACCAACATTTATTATTGTTAGTTTTCTTGATAAAGGACATTCTTACTGGGGTGAGGTGGAATCTCAAAGTTGTTTTGATTTGCATTTCTTTTATGGCCATTGATGTAGAGCACTTTTCATATGTCTCTTGGCCATTCTCATTTCCTCATCAGAGAAGTCTCTTTGTAAGTCTTTAGCCCACTTGTTGGTGGGGCTGTTGCTTCTTTGAGGTTTTGTTTTGGAGGAATTTATTTTTTTAGTTCTGTATATATTTTAGATATGAGGCCTTTGTCCATTGTATGGCTGGTAAAGATCTTCTCCCAATCTGTGGGCTTTCTGTTTATCTTGCAAGCTATGTCCTTTGCCGTGCAGAAGCTCTGCAGTTTGATGCAGTCCCATTTGTCCAGCCTATCTTTGATTTGTAGTATTTCTGGGTCTTTGTTAAGGAAGTTCCATTCTGTGTAAGGAGCCCAAGTGTTTCTCCTACTCCTTCCTTTAGTGTTTTCAGGGTATCTGATTTAATTTCGAGGACTTTGATCCATTTGGAATTGATTTTGGTGCAGGTGATATATAAGGATCTAGTTTTAGTTGGTTGCATGTGTTGAACCAGTTTTGCCAGCACCATTTGTTAAGGAGGCTATCTTTCTTCCATCCTATTTTTTAGCCCCTTTATTGGTTCATTTCTGGGTCTTCAATTCTGTTCCATTGGTCTTCAGGCCTGTTCCCGTGCCAGTACCAAGATGTTTTTATTACTATAGCTTTATAATACAGCTTGAAGTTGGGTATTGTAATTCCTCCAGCACTGTTCTTTCTGCTTAGGATTGTTTTTTTCTATTCTGGGTCTTTTATTGTTCCATATGAATTTCTGGATTGCTTCGTCTATTTCATTAAAAAATGTTGATTGGATATTAATGGTTATTACATTGAATTTGTAGATAGCCTTTGGCAGTATTGCCATTTTGACTATATTAATCCTCCCAATCCAGGAGCATGGGAGGTTTTTCCATTTCCTTAGTTCTGCCTTAATTTCATTTTTTCATGTTTTTAAAGTTCTCATCACAAAAGTCTTTCATTTCTTTGGTTAATGTTATTCCTAGGTATTTTATGGTTTTTGAGGCTTTTGCAAAAGGAGTTGTTTTCCTGATTTCGGCCTCGGTCTTCGGGTCATTAGCATAGAGAAAGGCCGTTGATTTTTGAGGGTTTATTTTATATCCTGCAACTTTGCCAAAGTTTTGGATCAGCTCTAGTAGTTTGGAGCAGAGTCTGTGGGGTTCTTTAGATACAGGATCATGTCCCTTTAAAATGAGGAGCAAGACCGGGATGTTTGCTCTCTTCACTCCTCTTCAACATAGTACTAGAATTCCTAGCCAGAGCAATTAGGCAAGAAGAAAATATAAAGGGGATCCAAATAGGAAAAGATGAAGTCAAAAATACAATTCTACCCATCCTTAAAACTAGGAGTAAAGAAACTGATGGGTGAACTCTTTGATTATAGATATGAAAAACAAAACTTTACATGTAGGAATAAAAATTGATTACACATAGCAATAGCTTCCCACTATTGCCCGGAAATACCTATTGCATTTATTTTAAAGGATAAGTAAAAGCATAAAAAGTGTATATCATTGGAGGGCCCAGGTATACATGAATACACAGTGTGATGTATAAATCAGGGTAGACACATTGACCTCTTTAAATATGTATTTTGTGTTTATGGCAAAAGAATATTCAAAAATCTTTTCTAACTTTAAACATATATATATATAACTTATTTCTAATCTATTATCACCCCTCTCTGGCAAAACACACAAAACATTCTTGCAGTTAACAAAATAAGAAATCAGGTTAAACAGAAACTGTTTACTTTGATTACAGATGACCATCATCTGTCATAGCGATTGAAACTAGTTCTTTCTGCTTCACTCGGTCCTTCAGCTATCTAGCTTCCCAGTAAAAGTCTATTTGGTCTGTTGTTTAGTGGAAAAATCCCTAATTAGTAGTCTCAAACATATGTCTGGTCTGCATTTATTGGGAGAAAAAAACAATTGTAGATGGGCTTGGCAGCTCCAAAGCTTACAAATCCCATCTTGCATATTTTTCTAACACTATACTTCAGCAACAGCAGGTTGGTAGCTAGAAATTAGCTGTAGTGAGAGTATTAATATGACAGAATCTGGCTAACACAGCAAAAAAAATGTTTTATTTTACTTTTGGAGAGTCATTGAAAACATTTACCATTATTCCACTTGGAATAACACAATTTATAGAAATTCAGATCTTTTGCCACAATAACATAAGTGATTTAATGAAGAGATATAAGTAAATAATGATTGTGTTTTCTTTTGATTGAATTTTGTTTTCAATGAAAACTTGCCATTTTTTTCTCATTACACCCTAGAGAATTGAACTGTCTGCCATTTCTAATTTTCAGTTTATACAAGCTGCAGACACCTAACGGAATGTTACATCTCTTTGAAAACTTTTTGGTAGGGACTGCATTGCAGCAAGAGCTGCTGGGGCTAGTATCGTTTAATGTGTGGTTTAAATTTTAACTCGTTTATAGAGCCAGGATACGCTACTGATCCCTGACTTAAAACCAGACAGCTTTATCGAACATCATTATAGCTAGTGTTTTTCACTCTGTTAATCTCACTCATCTCTGACTTCCTACATAATAGCTGGAAAAGACATTAGGGCTGACATGTTTATGAGTGTGGACACAGCTGATCAATCCATCCAGGCTGTGGAGAATGCTGACTAAAGCACACAGGTAAAGAACTTGAAGGCTATAAATGGAAGGAGGAAGAGCCTGCAAAATGGACCTCTGTGTTTTATAATCTAAAATGGCTTCTGTATCACAAACAGATGTGACAGGAATGTGGGTCTAATCAGGTGTGGATATTCAATAGTGTTTCTCCTTCATTCAGCTATTATAATTACTAGGGAAGTGTATTTCCCAAATATTAGTTGTTATGTAAAAGAAAGAGTGACAAGGAAAGAGAGAGAGAGGAAAGGAGAGAGAAAGAGACTGAGGAGGAGGAGGGAGCAAAGCAAAAGAATTCCAAGTCCTAATAACAAGAACTAATGTCTGTGGTGATATACTTATTCAGGCACGACTACTATCCAGGATGTATTGTCATTCCTCCCAGTGCCATTATGGGTTAAGTACAGTGTTTTCACCCTCATTTTACTAAATAAAATTTATGAGTCATTCAAAGGAGAATGTCAAGTTTCCAAAATCACTCACCTGGAATTAGTGGTGGGCTATATTTCAAACTCAGGCAGGCCTAACTGTAGTTCAAGCTTCTAAGGGGCTGGGAATGTGGCTTAATGGTAGAGTGCTCGCCTCTCATACATGAAGCCCTGGGTTCAATTCCTCAGCACCATATATATAGGAAAAGGCAGAAGTGGTGCTATGGTTTAAGTGGTAGAGTGCTAGCCTGGAGCAAAAAGAAGCCAGTAACCATGATCAGGTCCTGATTTCAAGCCCCAGGACTGGCCATAAAACAAACAAACAAACAAACAAACAAAACACCAGGAGAAAGGTTCTGAGCACTACAATTCACTGAATCTTTCTTCAGATCCAATGAATTCAAATGCAAAGCTAGTCATGGTCTCTACCTGGTAATGTCTAAAGAAAGGTCCTGTTGAATTCTATGCCACTTTCTAAATTATCTTCTAATTACCTCTCTAATCACAATGGTCTCCTTCCTATGTTTAGATGGTACCCTTTCTATTCTTAAATCCCCTTTTTGTAAATTTAGTTAGTGTGTTTGTTCTTATGAGTGGCTGGTTTGGGTTAACACAAGGATCTCATGCAAATGACATCATTTAATTGGTTTTCTTTTGGTTTTCCATTGTGTATGTATATCACATTTTATCTTTTTTTCTTCTTGGTCCCACGTTGGGACTTGAACTCGGTGAACTCGAGAGCCGATGTGTTTGCTCATTACCTAGCACTTCACCAACTGAGTCACACCTCCAACACCTTCTTTATCTGTTTATTTGTTGATGACACCTAGGCTGATTCTATAACCTGCCTATTGTGAAAGGTGCTGTAATGAACACGGATTTTCCCGTACTGTATGTATGTCCCTGGATTGTATGTTTTCCTTTGGTGATCTGCGCAAAAGTGGTATCTGCTGGATCAGGTGGTAGCTCTATTTTTAGCCTTTTGAGTAACTTTCATGTCGATTATCACAGTGGCTGAACTAATTACCATTTCTACCAAAAGCGTGTAAGGGTAGCGTGTAGGGTAGCGTGTAGGGTAGCGTGTAAGGGTAGCGTGTAGGGTAGCGTGTAAGGGTGCCTTTCCCCACATCCCCGTCCTCACCGCCCCATTTGTTGCTGATTGTTTTCTTGACGAGGGCAAGTCTGCATTCGGGCTGGGTAACATGAAATCTCAACATTATTTTGATTTGCATTTCCTTGATAGCTAGAGCTATTGAACATTTTGCTTGTATTTATTGGCCATTTGTAATCTTTTTAAGGGCCGTCTATCCAATTCATTGCCCACCTGTTGGCTGAATTATTTATTTTCCACTGTTTGATTTTTTTTGAGGTTTTTATATATTCTGGGTATTAAACTTTGCCAAATGAATAGCTAGGAAAGATTGTCTCCCATATGTTGGGCTTAACCAATTTCCCAGGCTGTTTCCTGTACTTTGCAAAAGGCTTTTAATTTGATGCAATCCCATTTAATCAATTTTAGTTTTGTTTTTGTTTTGTGCTGGTCCTAGGGCTTGGTCTTAGGGCCTGAGTGCTGTCCCTGAGCCTCTTAGTGCTCAAGGCTGGCACTCTACCACTTGAACCACACTACCACTTCTGGCTTTTTCTGAGTAGTTTTTTTGGAGATACAAGTCTCACGGAATTTTCTGACTGGGCTGGGCTTCGAACTGTGATCATCAGATATCAGCTAGATATGAGCCACTGGTACCTGACTCCCATTTGTCAGTTCTTAAGTTCCAATTATTAAGTAAGCAGTTCCTCTAGCAAATCTAATTTTACTGACAACATTTTGTGACAGATACATTCGGGCCTTTTTTCTCTTTGGCTCAAGATTCCACAGGGACAGATGTTGAGAAATCTAGCAACTGCAATTTTACAGCTGGTGTGTGGCTTGTTGCTTCCATGGATTTTAACACAAATTTTATGTCTCACTTTATATAAGAGTGTGCTGATTAGCTCTGTCTTGGTAACCAGATGCATAGAGAAGTACTCATCCACATAATCAAATCTCTTGGTAAATAAATGCCCTGCTTTAACAGCATCACGTATGCCAATAAAAACAAAGCTCTCTATAATTTAACAACCCACCCTCTGATCTTTCCATGATGGGGAGATGGTTGCAAATCTAACATGGACATCTATTGCTGAGGGAAAAATTAGTAAACATAAACCAATGGCTCAAGTGATCTATGTAAATTGTCCTCATAAATATTAAAAGGTAACTGAATTTTAAAGGCAAAGCATATAGAAAATAGATCCAACAGGCAGTTACTTTTGTACTCGAAAACTATCACTGCTGTAACTTTAGCAAACACTACTGTAGCAAAAAGTTTCATTTTGCTGTAAGGCTCAGAACAATGAGTGAATAAATTGATACAAATTTTTGATTTACTTTTCCTACCATTTAAAATCAAATGTCATACATGAGCAGACTTACCCAGAATACAAAATTTTTTAATTCTTAAAGAATTTTGAACTGTGATGTGTAAAAGAAGACATCCTAATTTGAAATATTCTCTTCTAAATTTTTTATCATTTTAATTCCAATGAGCAGTATGCCCTGGAAAATTCTCATAGCATTTGCATTCCATCTTTATATTCTGTATTGTTTCCATATGTCAGTGTAACTTATTTACTCAAACAACATGACCTGTTTTAAAAATAGTTTAATGTTTTGTGTGTGCTGGTAATGGGGCCTGAACTCAGGGCCTTGAGTTCATGGTTTTGGTTTTTTTACTAATGGCTGGAACTTTAACACTTGAGATATATCTCTAGTTCCAGTTAAATATTTCTTAATTGAAATGCTTGAAACCAAAATTGCTTGAGATTTCTGGGTTTCTTTTTTGTTCCTCTTTTGGAGAATTTGTATAGACATTGTGTGCGTGTACGTGTGTGTAGGTGTGTGTGCATGTGTGTGTACTTTTATTTTGGAATACTTTCGCATACATAATATATTTGGACAAGATCTAAGTCTAAACACAAAACTACCTTATTTCATGTGTGTGTTATGATTTTATACAGTATTTGCAGTGCACCTGTATTTTGATTGTAACTACCAATTCAGTATCCGATGTGAAATTTTTCATTTATGCTATTATGTTGTCACTCAAAAGGTTTCAGGCTTTGCCTTCTAAATTGCAGACTTTCTGAACAGAGCTGCCTCCCCCTCCACCTGCTTCCCCCCGCCACTCATGTCTCCGCTGTATTTCCCTCCCTCCCTCATACCCCATCTTCTCAGAGAAAGCTGCATCCCTCCTCATGGTCCAAGATAATGATAGGCTTTCTTGACCTTTACCCCTCCCTGCATCCAGAATCACTCTGTACTTTCTCTAAACTTCTATTTCATCCTGAGCCCTGTCTTATTTATTGTTCTTTCTCCACTGTGCATAAAATTCTCATGAGTGAATATTTGTTTTAAATCAATTTAATTCAATGAATTAAACAGCTTCAGCCACAAAATGTAAAGGATGATCCATTTGGAGCATAAAATTTAAAAGTGTAAGGTCGGGCATTAAAGATATTTGGGAATTGAAAAAAAAAAAAGGACATTTGGTTGATTACAAGGCACTATGTTCTTGCATACTTGGTCAAAATCTCGCCCCTGAAAATTCCTACCCAAGTCAAACTTATGATTTGGAATCCATTGTCCATTTTTTCCATTTGTCAGGAAAATAACTAACATTTACTCTAGTTAGTTCTCTATTTAGAAAACAAGATGGAAATGTAAGGGCAAAACCAGGAGCCATTAGTAATGGCTCTCCAAAGAAAAGTCAGTGAGAGCAGACCAGTGCTTCGCAAGGAAGCAGGTGTGCCACTGGGCAGACGGGCAAAAGGAAAGTATTCTACATTGAATTTTTCCAAGGAAGGCATAGTAGCAACTTGCATATATAGTAAGTATGTGAAGAGCAACTAAAAGGGAACGAAGTAAGAAGATATTCTGTTGTTCATTAAGAAATATTGTGGTTATCAAGTCCCACACTTTTCATAGTATTTAAGAAATGCATGCAATGCTGAGTGTCAGTGGCTCACACCTGTAATCCTAGCTACTAAGGAGGCTGAGATCTGAGGATCACAGTTAGGAGCCAGCCTGGGCAGGAACGTCCATGAGACTCTTACCTCCAATTAACCACCAGACAAGCGGAAGTGGAGCTGTGGCTCAAAGTGGGAAGTGCCAGTCTTGAGTAAGAAACCTGCAGGGCATCACCCAGGCCCTGGGTTCAAGCCCCATGTTGAGAAGAGGAGGGGAAGGGGGAGGGGGAGGGGGAAGGGGAGGGGGGGAGGAGGGGGAGGAGGAGGGGGAGGGGGAGGAGGAGGGGGAGGGGGAGGAGGTTCACACAAACAACTCTAGCTTTTCTTTATATTTTGGTGCTGATTGATTCTTTTCTCTTAAAAGACTGAGAGGCTTAGAGGTTGACATTATTTAATTTTACAAGCCACAAAAGTAACAGAAATGTGGCCTTACCTCTTCAAATGACTCAAGTTTCCACAGTATCAAAGATATTCTGGCATAGAAAACCCAAATTGCTATATATTAAAGAAAAACACACAGCAATTACAACAACAAGAGAAAACAAAAATACCAGTTGAATAAAAGTTTACTGACTCCTTGTTATTTATCTACTTTTCTTTATCTACTTTGTTATTTATCTACTTTTGTGTATGACCACAACGAGTTTTCTAGGAAATGATGTTTTTGCAGTACCTTTAACACAAAGACGGGGATGGATTTCCTATTTTATTTCCTGTATTTTACACTTAATGCTTTTTCTTATGCTTCATGCTTTAAAAAAAAAAAAAGATGTAACAGGTAATTCTTAGTTTCAGATTGCTTTCTATTTATTCCTAAATACTAATCCATAGATCTTTCTTTTAAGTATTTTCCCATGTGTTTCCTTGACTAAAGATTTGTCATGCTGCCTCTTCATGGGCACAAACTGGCATGCCTTAGGCTTACAACAATCCTGGATTGGGTTTACTCTATTTTAAGACTATGTATACTCTTTCTAAGAGAAATGTCTACGAATTTAAACACTTAGTTGTGAGGCTACCCCTCTTCATTAAGGCCATTTTATCAGCTCTCCAGTGTTCTAGATCCTCTTTCCAGCCAGGGCATGATTTCATGCTGTCACTTTTTTCTGCTTCTCAGTCACATCAGATGATGGGCATTCTGTGGATTTTGGTTCTCGAGTTGATATTCAAGACAAAGGATTCTACACGGAGAATTTTCACTCAGCAGCATGGGTTTTCCGGGGGGATGATGGGAATCCTGAAGATAGTCCCAGATGTCTTAGCAAGAAACCACGACCAACAGCTGGTAAGGATGCTAGAGTTACTGTAAAATAGATATGCAAGTCTCTGAAACTGTTTAGCTCTAGCATGTGTGTGTGTATGTGTATAAAAACACAAAAAGTGTGTTTCTTTCTATTGTTTGCAATACTGATGTTGGAAATCAAGACCTTGTGCTTTCTGGGCAGGTGCTCTATCATTTACCCCATGCCACTAGCCCGTACAATGCATTTCTTAATATCGTGAAGGAATGTGAAACCATTAACATGAAAACTCTTTACAAGTATTCCAACAGACTAATTCCAAAGTTGGTAAAGATGGATGTAAACAGAATGAAGAGGGGTTTTCATCCTATCAGTAAAAAATGCTTACTAATTAAAAAAAATACTCCAGAGTATAAGGAAGAAACAAATATATCACATTATTCTAGCTGCTCTATTTCATTGTTTCTGCATCATCTTTTTTATATACATACTTCTAATCTTATTTTAATATAGAAAATATGCATACATGTATTTATATTGATTTTGATACATGTAACTTTGTATTGATTTTGAAATATGTAATTTTATATGCATCTGATATGTATTTTTATTGATTTGGGTATATGTTACTTTATAGCCAGCTTTAATAATTACAATACCTATAAGGTTTGAAGACTTCACTAGTATTTTAAAGCTGACATTCCATGATATTTCTATGAGATAAGTTGTAGTAAGCTAAAAATTAATTGCTTATGACCTAAAAATTGTAAGAATATAAATTCTAGCATGCGAAAGATTTATGTTAGCCTCAAACCATATGCCAGGCTCAGCTAGACTCACATCTATCATCTTAGCTACTCAGGAGGCTGACATCTTAGGGTTAACGTTCAAGCCAGTCCACACATCAAATCTAAGACACTCTTACCTCAATTTAACTATCAAAAAGTTGGGACTGGGGGTGTTGCTTAATGGTAGAGCACCAGCCTTGAGCAAAATAGCTAAGCAAGAATCCAAGGCTCTGAGTTCAAGCCCTAGCACCAACGAACACACAAATTATTTGGCTTCCATCTTTGCTATGCAATTTAAGGAATAGAGCTTTTGTGAGTTTTTAACTTATTTGTACAAATGATCTTGATAAATAAACAATTTCACTCAACAAATCCATGTTCGGTGTGATCAAAGTATGAAAGGGTACTTGCCAAGATGGTACAGAAGTGCCCAGTTTGTGAATATGACAAGTTCTATAAAGGCTATAGTAGAGTTCTATAGTAGAGTTTAAGCATATTGAGTTCAAGCATCAGAATGTGCTGTTACATCTCATCCTCAATAACCTAGAAAAAATGCAATTACTGTAATATATACCAGTTGTTTTATTCACAGACTAAACTAGAAACTTTCTTAGTTCTTTTCTTGTAAATACTAGTAATTTCAAGAATAGAGTGTTTTAATAAGGGACTATGGTAAGTCTAAGTGAGTTCTGTGTATATAAGACCCTGGGTTTTATATTTCCACACTTTGAATATTTATTTATATTTATATCATAATATATTCAAGTTTAACTGTTCATCACTAAATAAGGAAAGAATTGTAATCCAACATTAAAACACTGGGAGTAGGATATTTGAGAATAAACATAGCTTGTGATACTTAAAGCTTCAGTTAAACAAGATGAATAAGCTCGACAGAACTGCTATACATTAAGCCTATTGCCAATAATGGTTTATTGCACAATTTAAAGTGTTTTTGCAAGAGCAAAGGGCTATTTCTGCCCATCTTGACTAATTCTGTCTCCCACAATTACTTTACTTGGATTTTCTGTTTGGGGGGTTTTGTTTTGTTTTGTTTTTTTGCCAGGTTTGGGGATTGAAGTCAGGGCCTAGGCACTACTGTACTTGGGCTTCTTTTCCTCAAGGCTAGCAATCTACCACTTGAACCACATTCCCAGCCCTTTTACTTAATTTTTATAATAACTTTGGTTAATATCAATAAGTGTATACACAAATATTCAAACGTATGACTGTATATCTTCACACATAATTCATGGAAATTATATACAATTTACATAATACACTCACCAAATCAACAAGAGTTACATGTTTCCTGTAGAAATCTAAGGACATAAAGATGAATAAAATACAATTCTTTTTGTCACATTACGTTAGCCAAAATCTTGTATACAATGTCTATAAAAAATAAAATAGAAGCTTCTAATATTGTGAATAGTCATTCAAAAACAAGAATTTTACTCAATGTAGTATCATTTACATAGGAAAAAATCAAATAGAATTGTTTTATCTTGTCTGTATATTTGCATCCACAGTAGCTATACATATACTCACATATTTGGGTATATGGGTATCTATGTGAAAATGTAAGTTTACAAATGAATTTCATGATACTATTAGTTGGACTAAAACCTCAGTTCAAAATTGGGGTCCATGTCCTTTCTTATTGTTATAAAGGCTTCACGTATTATATACAACCCAGGTATGCATTCTTGACTATGGTATAAATAAATAAATAAGAACAAAAGAAATTTGGAGGAAAAGTGATGTAAAGCAAATGGACACTTTATAAGCTAAAAATCAAACCTTTTTTTAACTGAATAGTGGATATTATCTACTAGGGTGTGTTTTGTGAAGACAAAATTGGCATTTTATAAAGAAAAATACCAATCCTTAATTTCCTAAAAATTCTCTAGAGATGGAGAAATGAGCCAGCAAAGGCTCTATCACTACAAAGCTATGGGCGTTAGATGATGTTTCTGGAAATATTTGCTCTTCACTAGAATTTTTACAACCAGCGATCTAATTCTGAGGAAGCGTTATCTAGGGGGATAAATTACCTGATACTGTACCCTACAGTCTCTGCAACAACAATAGTATTCATTTCTGGCTTTTAAGCAGCTGTGTGGCACTTATGGATTCACAACTTGAGAGTGTCAAGGGGGAAACAAGGCTATAAATCCTTAAAATCTGAGAAAATTGGTTCAGAATGGGAGGGGAACATATTGAAAACATTTTGATAGTGTCTCTCCCACAAGAGAGTTCTCCTGTTGCGCTTACCAGTTAAAGACTTTATTGAATTGTTTATTCTTTCATAACACAGTTGACATTCAATTTTTCTGATTGAACAAACAAAACCAAAGAACCACAACCTTGAAAACAATAACTATCTTGGCAGTCTCATGCAATAAAAAAAAAACAACAAACATGATTTGATTTGAATCAACACAGTAAAAATATTGTGATAAACAAATATCTGTTGGGTAATCAATCTGTCAAAAACAGAAGATAATATCAAGAGAAACCTAGAGGGAGCAAGAAGTCTTGACAAGTAGAGGTATTAGAAATTATTTTTACAGCAGTCAGAAATGGGATTTCTGGTTTTCTTTATTTCCTGATTAGCTGCCAGCCTAGAGTAAACTGCTGAAATATTAATTCCAAAGTCTTTAAATTTCCCTGTCTGTCTCATAAATTCTGAGATCCAATATGTGGTAGTCCAGTCATACCAAAAAAGATTGTATTACTGGAGAAATTCTTCCAGAAGAATAGAAAAAGGACACAGATTTTAGAGTTGGAATACGTCATATCTTCGCAGCAACATTGGTAGGGTTTTTTTTCTAATAATAACAAAACAATATATTTTCTTTACATATTTCATTAAGACAAACATTCCTTCAGGAATCCACAAGAAGAAACTGTGTCCTTCCTTTCACATATTTGCCAAATTTGCACCCAGTATCTAGGGCCTAAACTCCAGGGGAAGATGTTCTCTTATCTGTTTTTGCTATATTCCCTGTGTCTAGGAAAACAACTAGGAACATAATAAACACCAAATAAATGCTATGAATGCATGGCTTTCCGTTATCAGACTGAAAATTACCTTTAGTGCAGAATAATACCTGTTTTTTTTTTGTCAGAAATTTTTGTTCACTAGCTAAAGGAGTTGAGTAGATGTATTAAGCTGAGTAATTTTTGTTATTCTTCAGAGGACATTGAATTTAGAAAGTATTGATTTACCTTATGAAATCCTGGAACATTTTAGTAAAAATATATGACAAATGATGTTACAAATGCCTCAGTTTTCATGTAAGGCAAAATGAGAAAGAGAGGAGCAAAGAGAAGAAAGAAGAGGAAGAGAAGGAGCAGGAGGAAGAAGAAGAGGAGGAAGAATTATTTCTTCCGATATCAGGCATACGGTCGCCTATCTCCACCTGTGTGATAGTCAGGGATTTGACATCGAATGGGGAGACTGGACTGAGCTTCCTCCCCACCCCCATTAAAATAGTTGTCAATCCCTTTTTAGGTTCCTAACTTTTAATTGAGCTCTTAAATTCATTTAGTTCTGGCATATTTTGCCCACACTGTCATCCTATAGCAGCCATTGAATATAAACTTAAAGGAACAACACCTATCATGAATGAATACTAGATTTTTGATGTTAAAGTATTCATTTATCTTTCTCCTTTTAACAAGCCAGCATTCTTTTTTTTTAAATTAATTAAATTTTGTTGGCAAGGTGTTGTGCAAAAGGGGTACAGTTACATAGTAGGGCAGTGTGTACATTTCTTGTGATATCTTACACCCTCGTTTTTCTTTCCCTTCCCTAGATCAGGTAGGCATAAATACAATATCCAGTGTACCAAAATCATATACAGTATCCATGTGGTGTACGCCAAAGGAAATTCACCTAGAACTTTAAATGTAACATCAACAATAGAGTTTGCTTATCCTTGTCTTATATGATTAAGTCAGCATTCTTATAACTAATTTTCAGACTTTCTCCCAGAGAAGTAATATTAGACTTATTATTATTATTAAACATCTACTTCTGGATATTGGAAAGCTTATCATTATACTTTATTATTATATACTTATTATTTTAAATATTCATCATCATGAAAGAAAAAGTTGACCTAAAATGTATATTAATCCAGTTGTTGGATAAATTCTCTCAGTATTGTGTTAGCACTTCTCTCCAGCGGATTTGTCCTTAAATTTTACAAAATACACATAATTTTGGAGCCTTGGTATAACGTACAATGAGGATTCAGTTTTCTCACTTCTCTGTATAAATGTTGATTATAACTGACTCCAATTTGTAGGGCTCAGATGCTTTGAGAGAGCTGTGCCAGAGTGGGTAGGAGAGAAGTACAATGCCATGCTGTCTAAGGGTAGTGCGTACTATTTCTTAAGCAATTTGTGATACAGGCAAGTGTTCAACCTCTTCACTTAGTTTCCTCCCATCATAAGGGAAAAAAAATAATAGATCATTGTGAGGGTAAATCAGGTGGTACTTTCTTCATATTAATTAGGTCTGACATGCAATACACAAGCATGTCCATAATATAGTAAATTTGCACTACCTAAAAATTAACTCAAAACAATGCTCTCCTTGCTTTCTTTTCAGTTCGTGAACGAACAGTGAGACTATTCAAAGGGACTGGAGATTATCCCTGGGGATTCCGAATTCAGTTCTCCAAACCAATTGTGGTAACTGAAGTAGATACCAGTAAGTGGTTTCACAATATAATTCTTGCCAAAACAATCATCCCAACCTTAGCACATTCTGCAAAATAGCCTTTATTATCATAATCCTGTAAAGTATACATCTGCAACAGAAGATCGAGAACTGCTCACACCCTGACAACTTGTTTATTTTTAAGTAGGCTTTCCGGATGGAATGTGCATATGAAAAACATAGTATTTGTTGCTCTTCCTACTATGGAGGCCTGTAGAACTGAGGCATAGTTCTGGAGATCACAAGTAGGCATCTCCCCACTTGTCAGTATTTCAGAGTGTCTTGGAGGAGTCATAGTCTCCCTAACTCCTTTTCCTTTAGGATGTCTCAAGAATGCTTACTTTCTAATATGAAATGTAGGAATTCATAGGCAGGTGATATAATGTGCTTATTGGCTAATATGCAAATTAGACATTCAGAGGTATATAATGAAATAATTTTTGTCCTGATTTCTTGTATGAGAGTAATCTGAGATCAGTGCCTTGAAAAACTCATAGCAAAAACAATAAGGCTGGTAAGAGTAAAAGATAGATACATAGATAGATAGATAGATAGATAGATAGATAGATAGATAGATAGATAGATAGACAGATAGATGGATATCCATTGCCAGTATGATGCATCAGGGGAAAGGTAAGATTTTCACAGAGGAGACATAGGGCCATTCAGGAGCATCTGAATTACATTATTACTAGTTATTTTTGTCTTTTCTTCTCTTATCAAAGTTTCCCCAAATCAGATACCATGCTTTACCTGTCATTTTATCCACAATCCTTCGTGTGATGTCCAAGGGAAACATTGTCAGTGTCCACAGTATCACTTGTTGAGTAATGGGAGTGCATGGGACAGCTAAAGTCTGAGAGAGCATGGGAATCGTGGAACAGAGCCCTTACCCTTCTTGCTTTGTCCCTAGGTCCTAGTCTCTGATCTAGCCTCACGACGATCCAGGATTGTCAGCATTTAGTGTCCTTTTCTGGTACATCCCATGATTCCATTCAGAATCTCAACTCACATCTGGAAAGACACTGATGACTATTCAGCCCTAGTGAAGGACAGGAGTTACAGCCCATCCGATGAAACTGTCACCTCCTCCTACCCAACCATTATATAGATGCCGATGCCACTAGTGGGCAGGAAACACTGATCAGAGAGCCATCTATTATTGATAATAAATTTTAAACCAATGATCAGGACATGAGAATAGAGAAAAGAAATATGAATTGCTCAAACAGGTGAAATCTTGGCACAGCAAGGAAATTGAGATTTGTGCTAAGGAAACTTCTTAGAAGTTTTCAGTTCCACCGGTATGCAAGGAAACATTTGGTGAACCGTACAGGTTCGGTTTCCTCTAAGCTGGAGAAGACTATCTTAACACTCAGAACTAGATATCTATTTTATATTCACTTGTGCTTAAAAGATACTTACAATATCAAAGTAGGAATCAATTATTTTCACTTTGAGTATAAAAGCCATGTGGTATCATGTAGATACCTATTCTGAGCAGAATGCTTGACATTTGTTCTCTTTGTTCATCTATATAATAAAACTTAAACCCTAATTTTTCACATCTATTCAACACAAAAATATGCTAACGATCATAAATTGCTTGTTTTTTAATTTTTTAATCTATAACCATGACAACAGCAGGAATCAGATGTCAGAAGTTCTGCCCGAAGGACCTGAGTTCCATCACTATGATTTATATCATTTAGAACTTTCTGTTGCAAATACTGTCAGATCTGACGGAAGGTGTTTTAGGCAATGAAGAAGACTAGTTACCTGAAAAACTAGAAGGTTCTGAGATGGCACAGGTGTTTGATGTGTTTCAGCAACCCAGCCATCTTACGAAATAACTAAATTTCCATTCCCTTCCTGTGAGGGGTTTCCCCTTTGGGCCTCCCGCTCCCCCATTACGAATCACAGTGGTGACGGATGAAGAGGGGCAATAGAGAGTGCAGACTTCCGATATACTCAGGTTGCTATGAATCCTGCGGACCAAGACGGCCACATGTAAAGGGTGTGGGAATGTGTTGACTGAGTTTCTGGCACAGCAGGGCGTTCCTTGGACCAGAATCTTTGCCTTCCACAAGCTTCCATACTAGGGACGAATGTGAGATCTGATGGAACTCTGTGGCCTCCAGCCTCAAGACACGCTGGTGCAAGTGACACTCTGTCCCCGGGGCTCCAAAGCAAGGATCCCACTGACAGCCCTCGATCACACTAAGGCCTCTTCGTGATCTTCTAGTACCTGACATTGAGTGGTTTTCTAATCCTGTTGGACACTTTTGTTAATGACCTTTACTTTTTTAAAATTTTATTATAAAGGTGATGTACACAGGAGTTACATAAGGAACGAGTACATTTCTTTTTGAACAGTGTTACTCCACCCTTCATTTTCCCCCACTCCCCCCACACCCCTTTCCACAAAGAATGACCGTGAATTTTTTTATGACTTGATTTTTGCCCTGATTTTATCTCAAGCTAATATGAACTATGTTAAGTACCACATGAACTCTTCTTAGCTACGCACTTGCATTACATTGTTTTTAACACTAAACTATTTATAGGAGAAGCAGAGTTCAATCATTTAATTACGTAAAGTGTCTATTCAACTTGCCTCCAGAACATATCCTTCCCTCTCACACGGAGTGCTGAATCGAATCCAAATTTTTGTCTTCTCTCTTAATCAATAAAGACAACTGACCTTTTCTTTCGGCATTAAAAGTCCCACCAGCCTAATCATAAACTACAAGCCGATCTAATGTCATCATCAAAATTTCAGAATGCCTTTCCAGTCTACTTTCTGCCCTCAACTCCAGCTTCTCTCAGACTTCTAAGAATGGATTGTCTTTACTACTTTCTCTTTTCCCAAATCCTCACCTCTGCGCTTCCAAATGTGCTTGAATTTGTATCAGTTTCCTCTTTCCTTCTCTTGAAACCTAGACCTTTTTCTTGTGTGGTTGATCCTTTTAGTTCACATCTTCTCATGACATAAAAATGCACATAGGGATGTTTTTTAAAAATTAAACAGACATCTGGGCACATATAGAAATGGCTTTAAAATGAAATGGGAAGTTCCTTTTTCTCAGTTCCAATTATCTTCAAATAGACTGAAAATAAATGTGCGAGAATTTGCAGGAAATCATAGTGACCAGCCAAGGAAAGAGAGCGTGGGTAAGCGCAATGGACTTCAGATTATGAGGTTGATGCAGCACCTGAAAGATGAAAACAAGGAGGTTTGGATTGGAAGAGGCTCTGACTTCATAGTGTAATTGTGACAGGTTCTGAGGCAGGTCAATAGGGAACAAATGTTTGGTCTAGGGCAGAGTATCCATTGAAGGACCCCCCCACCACCACCACCACTCCCAAATTGGCCACAATACCCATATTCTGCCATCTGTCCCCTCGTCAGTCTCTGGCTAGAAGTAATCTGCCAAGAACTGCCTCATTTAAGATGGTTTGGGTTAAAGGTGGGAGAAACTAAATGCTTTCTGTCTGTTCCAGTCTTCACAATAGGTACTTCTGGGCTGTGTATAAAAATTCTCATAAAGGGGCTGGGGATATGGCCTAGTGGCAAGAGTGCTTGCCTCATATACATGAAGCCCTAGGTTCGATTCCCCAGCACCACATATATAGAAAATACCCAGAAGTGGTGCTGTGGCTCAAGTGGCAGAGTGCTAGCCTTGAGCAAAAAGAAGCCAGGGACAGTGCTCCGGCCCTGAGTTCAAGGCCCAGGACTGGCCAAAAAAAAATTGTCATAAAGGATATGGATAGGAAGCCTTGGGGAGAAATGAGAATGGACAGTAATCATTCCAATAAAAATGTTATGATTAGGGGCATGAGGGACAAGGCAACAAGCAGTACAAGAAATGGATCCAATGCCCAACGTATGATAATGTAACCTCTCTGTACATCAGTTTGATAATAAAAATTTGAGAAAAAAAATAAAATAAAAATGTTATGATTAGTACTTCCAAATTTCAAAGAAAAAAAAGATATCAGAGGACACTTAACAGCAGGAAAATATTGTCATTTTATTAAATGTCAAGTTATTTCCTTGATTGATCTATAGGCATCATTAACATAAAATTATATATTATGTAATTATATTTTAACTTGATCTTTTTTCAGAAAACATGATCAATTATATTCAAAAGCCAAGGCCCAGTTTAACTAAATACAAAATTATTTTATTCACGAGAAAAGCATTTTATTTTATAATGTGATATTCAAATGCAAATGCATAAGATATATTCTTCCTTTGGTGTAAATGAGTTTCAAATAAAGTTTAAACAGTTGATCACATATACACATATATAATGCACACACACATATATACGTTTTTATATATATACATATTTGTGCATATATGTATATGTAATTATAACTATAAGAGATGTATGTACATTTTTATTTAGAAAAAACGTTCAGTAACTGTGGAAGAGATACAGTCTTCCTCCATAACTGTTGGGGCTCAGGGCTGAAAAAGTAAACCACAAACAAGACTGAGAGTTGCAGCAGCACTTGGTCATTGGGCTCAGACAATGAAAGACAAAAAATTTAAACTTTGTGTAGGGTCAACTTGTCCCCTCATGCCCTTCAAATGAGCAGGAATACAACATAATTGTGAATTATCTTGCTTTTGTTTTATATACACCAGGACAGGCATTTTTAGCATAATATGGCTTCAGAATGCTTTACTATAGTTTTAAAAAATTGTCTTAAAAATAACAAATGTTTATTCATGAAGAATGTATTAATAGACCTTTGACAGCTTCAATTCCACTCTCTCCTCTCTTTTCTTTTCCATTAGTGAGCATTTACCACTCATTTCACTCTCTAAATTGACTAGATTAGTCTTCAAAGAAACAAAAGAATTTATAAATAATACATTACATTTTAAAAATCAAATAGGTCTGACTTTATAAAAGTTCAATGCTTTTCATAAACTATCACAAACCTATATGCACCTTTTTATGCTTATCTTTCTAGATAAAATAAATAACTGTGGTTTAGTAAAATGTCTGACCTAATTTCTTATTCTTTATATTAATTGTTCAACAGAGATACTAAGCTGTTTCTCAGTCATTAAAATTTGAGACAAGTAATCCTGGTAATCACTGTTTAGTTGAGAGGTCTTGAGATTTGTGCACTAGGAAAAGCTGAGCGTATCTTTACTCGAGCAGAAATGGAGCAATATATAAGGTTTTATTCAATGTAAGAACATGCAGCCTGACAAAGCCTCCCATAGCTGCTGAGTCTACTTCTCTTCTTGAAATGCATTCCTCAGTTCTGAAGAGCATCCTCTGAAATCCATTGTCTACTCAAATCTACTAAATGAGGGGTTGAGGGACTTAAAAATTATACATATTTTCAGCCCTTCTGAGGATCTTATTCACATGATAAAACATTCTTCTGCATGCAGCAGAGAGGCTTAATTACACACTGAAGATGAAAGATAAAGCAAGGAGACCTGTAGGTGGGATGGAAATGATTATCTGTAAGTATACAGAGACTATGCTTGCTGGGTGCTTACATAACTAATTGCCCACACCCAGCTGGCGTTTGCATGAACATTTTCTATGAAAGCCTAAATGCTTGTGAGATCTGTTGGCACAAACAAAAGAAACAGATGTTTCAACTTTGATACCAAGCAAACTTGAAAAGAAAACTATACATTTCAGGAAAGACAAACCAGAGAAGAAATTATAACGGAGGCCCATCTTTTTAGAAGCCATAGAATTTAAAATGCTACTCTTAAAGCATGCTTTTTAAAATAGAAAGTACCAGCTCATTTTTTCAATCATATGGTTTTCAGATTTTCATTATATGCAAATAGGATGAAAAGATGAAATAATTCAGCATTTCGATCCTTGTAGTAAACTTAGACCTGTACAGTCAAATAATCTTTGTGGAGAAATGTCAATTTACACAATCGTTGTCTAGCATTCTTCCTACCACTTACATTCTTGAATGCTACTGTCTACTTCCAAGGCCAGAATCAAAGAAAGCAAACATCTGTTTGCTGTGCTATAGAATTACCTTGAACCCCTTCCTCAAAAAATTATGATGTTTCTAAGTCTGACCATAATTCGTAGATAAAAGAAAATGTAGAGAAATCCAGAACACTTGTGCAATTCTGATGAGAATATAAAATTCTATAATCATTTTGGAAAATAGTCTAACTGTGCCTTGAAAAGTTACTGTTACTACTTAACACAGTAATTCCACTCAAGAGAAATGAAAGGATATGTCCACAAAACATGAATCCAAATTTCCATAGATGGATTATTTATAAAAGCCAAGAAATAGAAATAAACCAAATGTCCAATAACTGATGAATGGAAAGAAAAAGTATGCTATTGTCTCAAGAAAATATTGGTCATCAGTTAAAAGATAATATAGTAGAGATGACAACATAGAAATATGGAAACCATTATGCAGAATAAATGGAGCCAAACACAAAAGACAACATATTTTATTATTCTATTTATAAGAAATGTTCAGAATAAGCACATCTAGAGAGACAAAAAGCAGACTACTGGCTGCCTGGTGCAGAGTACTTGGAGGGGAAGAAGGAGGCAACATGGCTAATTATGGACTTTATTTCTGGAATGAATGACAAAATGTGTTATAAAATTAGATTGGGGTGATGATTGCATAGCTTCACAAATACACTAAAAACACTAAATTGTACAGCTTAATGGGTGTAATATATGGTATGTAAATTCTATAAAACTCAATAAAACTTTTGTAAAGAAATACTTCCATATTGATAGACCCTTTAAGGAAAAAAATACTGTTTAAAAGAAAATTTTACAAGGAAGAGGAAACAAGGCACATGCAATGAATAATTTATAACTTTAATCACCGCCTAACATATTGATCAGCACAACTGCTCAAATTGCCTTGGATTAAAAATGATGTTATTATCATTACTTTCATGACCCCAGTTGATAGCCTCTTTTATCTTGAAATGCTTCTCAGTAGCTGATTTTATACTCTTGAATCTATTATCTCCATGCTCTGTCTGTTCTTACTTTATTTTTTTCCTTTTCTGCCTCCACTTTCTTCTCTATGTAGATAATTATTCCTTCGCATTTTATCTAAAGTATTCTACATTTCTCTCCTCACTTTCATGTTCGCTTCCATGGTTATTTCTGTATGTCATAAACAAACTCATATATTTAAATAATCTCCTACTATATGTCAGAGATTATGCTAGCTAAATAGAGGAAATTCTAAACTAAAAATGGAACTATTTGTCTACAAGGTGCTTACAGTTCATGACTACAATCAAGTATTTCAAGTCCTGTAACTGATGCCTCTGCCTTCTCCTGGTTTCTACTTTCCATTTCCTGAGTCATACAACAGTTCCGTATTCATACATATAACATCAGTGATGCTCTGCTTGTATCTCTCCCTATTTTAAAACCCATAGTCTATGTATTTCTGCTCATAATCATGAATGGTTCTCTGCTGTTGAGAAACGAGTACAAAATCTGTGTTTTCACCTTCATGTGCCTTACACTTCTGTAGTGTTTCCTACTTACCATAAATGATAACACTATTTGCTCACAACCTCTGTTCAGATTGAACTGAGTCCCTAACTTTTTGACATTCGCCATCCATACCTTTGCTCAGAATACTTTCCTTGTTGGATTTGAGGACTGTTTTATTCTAATCTGATAACAAAAAATATTGATGACCCAAGACCAAAAGGAAGTTCTTAGTAGTCCATTGTGGATATTCTTGGTTGGTGTGTGGATTACCTCACACTTTTCATGACTTAGTGTTTTTTTCTTCATTTGTGAAGTCCTTGTAGTAGTCCTTGATATGTTTTAATGGAGCATGCCCAGATGTGGCACACTTCACTTCCAGTTACATTCCAGTGACTCAAAAGCATTCTTAAGAGTCTGAAAATAGATGTCCTACTGTGAGCCTGCATAGAAGAGCCTTTTGTAACGATGGCGAATGGTAGTGAGAATTGCCTTTCCAAAAATTTCACAGTACCTATTGTTTTGGTTGTTTATTTTGCACTTGTCACTCATTGATTTAGAAATATATTTTTCTTTGAGGTTTATGGACATGTTTTCCTTCTAAATGGGGTTTAAAGTTTTCTAGGTATTATGACATTCTCTGCTTACAGTTCTCATTTTAGAATTTGATCTAGAAGGTATGGTCACAGCCAAGTTCTTCAGACCCTTTGAAATTATGGAGCAATATATTCAAGTATTCAACCACACTCTGAGACTTTAATTTATTGAAAGCATGACATTGTCTAAACAAATGGAAATATTACCTTTCATTTGTCTTCCTATATTGATGGACCATTGCTTATCAGTCTTTTCTCCCCTCAGATGAACTATAGTCATTACTTAAAATGTTCTCAGTCATGTTTTCTCACCAGCTGAGTAATACTTAAAACTGACAGTTTAATTGTAACAATTTCTAAAACTTCTTTGAGCTTTATACTATTCAAGAAAATGAAATTGTGCATTTGCCACAGATTACTATGTAAGCCAGTGAACAGTACACCTGCACTCAACACTATTACATATGACAGAAGAAATGGGTTATACCTAAAGCAAAAAAGGAAAATGCAGATGCAACTTGCTCCAAGAAGAATGTTGGTCAAGTGTATGGAAGACCTTAATAAAAATGAATGCACATTCAAATGGCTTATTATGTCTTTTTAATCACTAGAGAATATTCCAGGTGTTTCAGGACATCAGTGCAGATTCTAGAAACCCAGGGGATAAAGTAAATAACTTCTGGCAAGGTCCTCCCCACCTTCCATAGCCCCGGTCCTAAGATTTAAGCTAATTTTTGGCTTCCTTTCTGAAAAAGCTCAAGAAGGACTCTCAACAGTGAGAGCAAAAGCAGCTCTTTCTTTCTTCTTTTTTCCCCCTCTGAGCCCTAAGATCTGTTTTTGCCACAACTTCACAAGTATTTCAATTACTTGTTCCCGAGACAATCCCGCAAAGAAGCTCTGCCCCACCCTGTCCTTACAGATGAAGCCATTGGGGTGAAGTGATTGTCTCCAGGTGACCAAGAGCCCTGGCAGCCAAGGAGGGGAGGAGAACTTGGAACTCCAGGGATGGCGCGTCTGAGCCGCTGGTCTACCCTATCGCCAGGCGGCCCCTGCCAGGCCTGGCTGACCGAGTGTGTGGGTCCCGGGCAGGAAAGGGAGGCTGAGAGCAGTGAGACCGTTCCTTGTCTCTGTGTTGCAGACAGCGCGGCGGCCGAGGCCGGGCTCCAGATCGGGGACGTGGTGCTGTCTGTGAACGGCACGGAGGTCACCTGCGCCGAGCACGCCGAGGCCGTGCACCTGGCAAGGAAAGGTAGGTGCAGGCCGAGCTCGGTCCAGACGCATCGCCCAGGGCAGAAGCGCTGCGAATGCCCCTCCCACCTCGTGTCCCCTTCAGGCATCGTTATCAACGAAACCTGCCCAGGAATCAAATCCCATTTCCATCCCATGTGCCTTTTGTTTCCGTGGTGAGCCATCACAGTGAAACCAGAAAATTGAAGTCTATTATCAAAATCGTTGTTTAAACTCCTTATGAATACATACATACACATATATGACCATATATATATGTATATGGATATATGACCATATATGTATATGTATATATGACCATATATATGTATATGTACATGACCATATATGTATATGTATATATGACCATATATGTATATGGACATATGACCATATATATGTATATGTATATATGACCATATATGTGTTTGTGTATATATACATATATATGGTCATTGCAAGAATTTATTTACTCTATCTCTTCCTACACTCATGCTTTCTTCCCTCCCCTACATTTTTCCTTTTCTTTCTTTCCATAAGTTTATAGAGTTAAAAGCCTCGGGTTTTAATGTAAAAGAATGAAGGAGAAAGGGCTGGGAATGTGCCTTAGAGGTAGAGTGCTTGCCTAGCATGCATAAAGCCCAGGGTTTGATTCCTCAGCACCACATGAACAGACAAGGCCGGAAGTGGCGCTGTGGCTCAAGTGGCAGAGTGCTAGCCTTGAGCACAAAGAAACCAGGGACAGTGCTCAGGCCCTGAGTCCAAGAGCCAGGACTGGCAAAAGAAAGAAAGAAAAAAAAAAAAACAGTGAAGGGGGGAGGAAAAGTGGAAGAAATGCTGAGCAGTGGATAGAGAGAAAATTTTAAAGCATGAGCCTAAAGTTTTGACAGATTCCCTTATACCCATTCGAATCTTTCCCTTAAAGCAATTTTGACACATTTCTTGCCTCCCTGAGAGCGAGCAGTAATGTATAGCCCTGCTGGCTTGCGTCTCCTGGCAGTATAAACTTTGGAAAGATTAATACTATTTTCTGCTCTGGAAAATGACTTTCTTTGTCACAGTGTCACAAATCCTTATCTCCCCATGGCCCTCCAAATATACAGCTGGTAAACACTGTGCTCCATCATAGGATTATGGGGTAGGGGGTCCTCCTATCCCTGGCGTGCTGAGGGCTGAATGCGTATTGCAGTCCACTGAAATACATTATTGGACAATGACATTTTAAAGAATGGGCCTTTGGGATAGGCCACCTGTGCTAACTATAACTTTCTCAACGGTAAGTTATCACTTGCAATTTCTCATGCTTACTGGTTAGCAACTTGGGAACACTTCTCCAGTGGTGACTAGCATGAGAAAATCACTAACGAACAGTGTTTTCTGGTAAGTTCTCTGAATCAGTTTTGAAAGATCTGACTGGATATCAGGCTGCTCTAGAAGACTTGGACTAGGTACACAAATGAAGACATTGCCAGCAGGCACGTGCAGCTACTGCTTATTAAGTCTTACACAAACATTGATTCCTTTGTGCAGTCTGACTCACAAATTGAGGGAGTACTGAAGGGATTATAGTAATAAGTTGTTTGTGTCTCCTGTGATAACAGAGTTTTACCCATTGCTTTTGGACTTAAGTATTACAACATAATTCTTTTACTTTTTTTTTAGCTAAATAGATTTATAGTGATTTTTTGCTCGTAAAACTTTTATTTTTCCTCAAGAAGCTTAGTGTTCTTTATATTACTGTGCCATTTGCCCTACTATATCAGTTAGTTGAGGGCAGAGGAGGCCTCTAAAAGTTGAATAGAGAGGATTCTGACTTCTGATAAAATGGTGAAATAATATTAGGAGGTAACTAGATTCAGCATTCCTAGCTTGAGCTGCTACAGGGAGCTACTTAGTAGCATGGGTTTTATTAGCTCATCCACTCTTATTTTGTACCTTTAACACCTCCCCAGAGGAGACCATGACCTTCTCTGTACAAATCCTCAGCTCACCACTAAAGATGCCTCAGAAGGAGAAACTGAATTCTACATCTGAGATGCTAAAGGATAGAGACAGACTTTTGGTAAACCAAAACAATGTCACACTTCTATTTGTTGAAAGGGGTTGTAATGACAACCAATAGAAAAAGAATAGTTAATAATATCTCATGTAAGAAATAAGCTAAGGGACTTGCTTTTATCGTTTTCCTCCCATGCATGACCACGAGTGCCAAATTCTTCACCCCAATACTGAAAGCTAGAAAAATGGCAGCATGTCTTGTGGACAATCTGTGCACTGAGTTGGATTAAGGAACCCATCATTCCTTAGGACAGTCTTCTGTGAATCCCTAGGACTGATTGAGTATACCAAAGCTTTTGATTGAGAAACACAAGAGCCTAGGACAAAAGAAACAGACTCCCTGAAATTCAGTCATCAAGTATAAATGTAAACAAGACAAAACTACAGTATCTGGGCCAACATAGCAACTCAAAAGGCCTCCTCCCTGGTGAAATTACTCTCAACAGCACCTCTAGCCTCACCAAGAGGGGCAGCAACTTTGATCTGTATTTCAAACCTTCACCCTTCTCACAGTATATATTTTCTGTCATTAAAAAGCAAATTCCAACGAAATAGAATTTACCTAGTAAAACCAAGACATCCAAGAAACATCACCACCAAGGGAGAAAAGGACATTCTATGGAACAATTCATAATAAGTAAATAACTGAAGGACCTGAGAACAAGCATTTAAAATAAAATCAGCAGATGTCATAAAAGTGGTGAGAATGGACGTTTATAGGATCTTGGCTACGGAACAGGAAAGCCAATAGACAAAGGAACCAATGGTCCACATAAGGGATGAAGAAGATAATTGTTGAAATAAAGAATGCTAGGGAAGCTGAATTAAAAATGAAATATAGTGTGAATATATGTAAATTATCTGAATTATTTACTATAAAATTTGTCTCAGCTAGATATCAGTGGATTACATGTGTAATGTTACATACCTAGGAGGCTAAGATTGGTATAATCGAGGTTGAGATCAGCTTGGGCAGAAAAGTGGTTGAGACAACCCTTACTTTGCAAAAGTTAGGTGTGGTGTCACCTACCTGTTATCCTGTCTATAATAATGGGATACAGCCCTACAACAGGGGTATAGCTTGATAGAAAGTGAGGCTTTCAAAAATAACCAGCACAGAAAAGAGGGCCAGGGATGTGGCTCAGCAGCAGAGTGTCAAGCGTAAGACACTGGGTTCAAATCCTAGTACTGCCAAAACAACACAGGGCGGCAAGAAGACTTCACAGAAAGTATCAAGGAGAGGAAGGAACAAAGAAAATACACTAAACCATTAACTAGTACAGATGATAAATTTAGGAGAACATGATAGTAGTTTAATCAAGTGTGTCTAGAAAACAAAAATCAAATAGAAGGAAAGAAAGCTATTTAAGTGATTTATCTAGAATTAATGAATGAGAAAACTTAAGAAGATATTCACAGATTACCAAATAGGTGGCAGCAAAACACTCAAGTTGACATGTGATAGTGAAATGTAAGATTATCAAAGATAAAGAGAATTATTTTTCTGTTTCAGGAGACAAAAAACAGCCTCTAGCGAAAATAAAATTCAGTAGACAACAGACTTGCTAATAGCTACACCAGATGCTAGAATATAATGAAGTAATATTTTCAGAATCAGTGTAATAACTCAAATGTAGTATACTTCAAAACTGTTACTTAAATATAAATACACAATACAGATCAATTACATTTATACCTTTAGAAAAAAATTACCTTAACATATCAGATAAATCATTGTATCAATAAGAAACTAAATCCAAAATGAGTTTTTGTTAATCATAGGGAATAAAGATGAGGGAAAGAAAGGTACCTTAAAGTTTTTCTGTTGTCTTTATGAGCCTATTTCCAGGTCAAAAATTTAACTCAGAATTTACCAATCTTAAAAAAAGTGTTTTTGTTAAAAAAAAAAAGAGCAGAAAAATAATTTAAAAAAGAAACAAACCAAGCATCAATAGAGGCTAATGTCAGCAAGATTACAGTGTAGGAAGATCTGAATCATCCTCTCCCTTCCCCCAGTATAAAATTTAGCAACAATTCAGGATTAAGTTTCTTTTTGTACGAAGCCCAGCAACTAACAAGAAGACTTCACATTTGGAGAAAATAATAAAGTAGACTGAAGCTAGAATCCCTCCACTCAGCATAGCACCAGGCAACCAAGAGAAAACCCGTATCGACCACCACCTCTCAGAGGAAGGAAGGTGCTGAGATATCCATCCAGCATCTCAACTTTTCTACTGAGGTCTCCAGACGATTAGCAGCGCTGTTCCAGTCTTGCAGTTGTAATGAAGAACAGAGATGGGAGTTTGGGATGGTAAGTGTCATGATTTCCTCACACTCAGCATAACGTAAGAAGATCAAAAGGAAAAAAAAATCCTAGCTCAAAAACGAATCCAATTTCTCCATGGGGCATACGAGTGACTGGAAGCCACTTTCTAGACAGACACCTCCACATCAAAAAGGAAGTCGTTAAATTCTTCCTATTTGTAGGTGAGGTGATCTTATATCTTTTATATAGAAAAACTAAATACCTTCAAATCAATCTTTGTAAAATTACAGCACACAAAAATCAATATGCAAAAGTTAATTTGCCTTTCTACACACTAGCTATCTGAAAATCAGGAGAACAATCCCACTTCTCATAACAACAACAAGAAGAAAATACCTCAGCTTCTATCTTGCTATGGAAGTTCAAAATTTGTATACCAAAGACTAAGAAATATCAATGAAAGAAGTTAAGAATATACAGTGAATCAGGAAATATTACTAAAATATTCATAGTACCCAAAGCAATCTATAGACTCGATGTTATGCCTAATGAAATCCTAGTAACATTTTAACATATATGGAAACATGATTCTAAAATTCATAGGAGACCACAAAAGTCAACAAGTAACCATGTCGGTCTTGGGGAAGAAGAGCAAAGGTGGTAGTACCACTTTTTTGTTTCAAAATACATTACAAAACTACAATAAACAGAATAACATGGCCCTGGTATTAAGTCAGAGAAATAGGCCAGTGGAACACAATAGCCAGATAAATGAGTATACATAGGACCCACTCTTCTATAGACTACCAGCACTCATAATGGAGAGGTGACAGTGCCCTCCAAGATGCTATTGAAAAATGCACTTCCACATACAAAAAAAATGTGGTTGGATCCTTACCTGGCACCATACAAAGCAATCAATGTAACATCACTAACACCATAAGCCAAACCCAGAAAACAAAGGGGGTTGGTTTTAGCAGTAATTTTGGGATATCACACAAATGCACGGTGAACAAAAGCAGAAACAAATAGGTTACAACAAACTAAAGAATTTGTCTCTAAAATATATTCAAAAGGCTTACAATTCAAAAGCATAATACCTAATAACCCTCCTGAAAAATGGGGAAAGGAATAGACAGGTGTCTAAAGAAGAGACAGAAATAGCAAACAGATATATTAAAAGTGCTCAGTGTCACTAATTATCCAGGAAATTTTAAAAAGAAGCACAAAATCACATCAAATCGATCAACATGGCTATTTTCAAACAATAGACAAGTTGACAAGGAAGGAGAGAAATTGGAACTGTGACACACCATTGGAAATGAAAACGTATCCCTGCCATGGAAAAATCTTCAAAAAACGTAAAAGAGAAATGCTATGCAACCTAATCATGTGTGGGTATTCATACACAAGGATTGAAATGGAGATCCCAATCTGCTCTCCGTGCTTCCAAGTTCACCGAAACACTATATCCTATATATCCTATAGGATAAAGGTAGCACCACAAAACAATATGAAAAGGGCAATATTTTATTCCCTTTTTTTTGCAAACCACTGGGATACCTTCTACTTTATAAGACATACAAAGGCAGACTTCATTAAAGACCTTGAATTTAACATTAAAAGTAATGTCAAGAAAAGAAACTGGAAAACAACTTTGTAGGTAGTCATCAAAGAAATGCAAATTATAAACTAGATGATATTTTGGATCCATTGTTTTGGATAGAAATGTCAGATAATAGATAGCTTTAACAAGCATATAATGCTAAGGAAATGAGAATCTTCATATACTCTTATTGGGACGTAGGCATTCCAGAGAACAATGTGACAGTTCTAGTAAAGTACCGATTAATCTTATGTCCCAGCAGTTGCACTTCAGAAGATATAAAGCCAAAAACATCTTAAGGGACTTATACAAGGACATTTGTGGCAGTCATCTATGTGATAGAAAGGAAGTAGAAGCAGTGTGGGTGACCATTACAGGAAAATGGGGAACTAAATCAGAATAGATGCATACCTGCATGTCGTGTGTGTGTGTGTGTGTGTGTGTGTGTGTGTGTGCATGTGCATGTGTGTGTATCTCATCGTGGATAGATTTTAAAACTGTTTTGAGTTGAAATAGAAAGAAGGAGGAGAGAGATAAGAGAGAAAGAGAAAGAGAATTAGATCTAGGCATAATAGCATGTATGTAAAACAAAACACATGAAACAATATAGTCGCATGAGTATATCAAACACGTTTTGTGGGTGTACATAATGGAGGCAGAATGCACAAGGAAAGATAAAGTAAAATAAAACAAAGCAAGGTCCTTGCACTCCAAAGGCAACCAAAATCTGTGTGTTGTGATCCGCTTCTTGTACCAGCATTTCAAAGCTACAAACAAAAACCTCCAAACAGAACCAAGCATACATAACTTTAACTCCATCTCCATTCAAAAATGCATAGGCAGAAACGGTGAAAGCAGAGAACAAAACAGGATTCCGAAGACGCAGTGGGTCTATGAAAAGAATAGGAGTGAGCATGAAACTGATTTAGATTTATAAATGTCAAGTCACTTTTCACAGGATATTGAATCCTAACTCTAACTGTATGTCAGGCTCACCAAGCTATTTTTTTTAAATATGAAATTTATAGTAGTAGCCTGCACATTTGTAATTTCCATCAATGCTCCCTGGTGATTCTTTTACAACCCAGCCCAGTGTCAGCACACAGCCCAGCCAGGTAGAGATATGGTCCAGCCCTCAGAGCAGAAGTCTGATGTGTTAGCGTCCAACCTAAATGCTCCACTATCTCCCCAGACTAACATAAGAAGTCACTCATTATTATAGTATCTAACGTGCATCCCATTACAATGCAATAATAATCACACACAGCTGTACAAAGTATCTTTAGTCTATTGATGGGAAAACCAAAACACATTTTTTTAAGTACTCATTATCAAATGAAGAATGATAAGTAAGCCTTGGGGACATGGCGGTTGTTGGTGAGTTTTCAGAGGTGGTGGTGGTATGGTTTTGTTGTGGAGGGGGGCGTTCTTGAGACGGAATCTTACTATGGAGCTCGAGCTGGCCTGGAATTCAAGATTCTCCCAACTCAAGTTTCCCAAGTGCTGGGATTTAAGACGTAACCACTACGACCCGATGGACCTTTGTTTTAATGAGGACTCCCTCACAGCCTGAGTTTGGTGTTTGTAGGACTGGATATTCAGAAACCGATGGCGAAGATTTAATTCCCAGTGAAGACAGTAAAGGGACATATATGGTTTAGTCAGAGAAGTCTTTTGGCCTGTTAGGATGTCTTTTCCTCACTGAATGCAAGCTTTCCTAAAATCAACCACCCCCAGCCTCCTGAGGCCTTGCTCTCCAGGGCTGGGCAAGCGTGTGCCCTCTGGGATGAACATGTCTTGCACATTTCTCGGTCACATTTGTGAGGGTTGCAGAGTTTGTCTGACAGCAGAAGTGTGACTCTGAGACAGTTTAAGATTAGTGGCATAGGAAGAAAGCAGTGAGCCAAAGCAAGAGTGTGAATTAAAAAAAGAAATGATTTTTCTCTTTCCTGTAGCTGTAAATAGCCTCACCACAACGCCTTCCTTCCAAAACCTCCAGGCCAAAGTATTTGGGAAGAACTGTTTACTGGCTTGCTTTGGTTTTGAAGGATGTTATCACCAAAGAATTAAGTTAAACACGTAGGTCTTCAAACTCCTTCATCTCCTGAAATGCACCTCCGGCAGTGGACGTCCATCGTTCCGCTTGCTACATTTCACCTGTCCACAAAAGCAAGCAACAAGTCCCACAGAGGAAGGCGGTGGTTAAGTATCGCCCTCTCCAGGGTGGGAAGATAAAAGTAAGTTATATGAGGGAGGGCGGTGATCATTTTATTGCTGAGAAGTGTTGGGGTAAAAAACTAAAGCCAAGAGAAACTAAATCATAGTCAAAGAAAGGAAGAAATACCATAGTTAAAGGCAGCAACTGGCCTAAGGAACAGATACTCTTGAAAAATGAGAAAGGCCTAAGGACTTGGAACTCTAATTTCAGTCCAATATCACGTGAGAGCCTTTTGCAAATACAGACTCTCAGGTGACAGAACTGCTGAACAAGAATACACCATTCATCCTATGTAGATGGAGAAGTATTGACCTCAGATCCATTATAATTCTAGATCCCAGTAAGTGCCTAAATGGTAACAAAAATCAAGTTTTAAATGGTTGTACTTGTCAAATTCATCTATCCACCAAACACATAGGAAAACTATAGTGACTACACAAATAGTAGTTTTTTAAGATTTCACCCAAAACTTAAATCTCAAACATGAGCCACTGTGAAAGTGAATTCCAAACTCTGTGGCCCCTGGTAGGACTTTGGAAAGCGGAAGCTACCACCATTGCCCTGACAGCTGCTGAGAACTCCGCAAATCTCAGGCAACAGACTCGGGTCTTCACTCTGACTGTAAAAAAAAAAAAACAACAACTTTTCTCTAATAAAATAGATGCCACCACCAGGCTTCCGCAGCGCCATCTGCATCCCTGTCCTAGAGAACTTCTTTTTCCTGGTGCACCATGTTATATGTATGGCCATGCTACAACACAAGCTTCGCCTGATCTGTATCAGAGAAACCTCCATGCAGTCCGTGTAAGCAAGAGGAAAATGACCCCCGGGGCTGTCCTGCTGCAGCAGTACATAAATAATTTGGCAGATGTGTCAACTATGTATATGAGTCCAGGAGTGCAGTTCTTTGGGGACTGAAGTCCAAAGACAAAGACATTTGTGGGTTCCTGGTCAATCTGGAGGATTTCTTCTAATTTTTCTGGATGTGTTTTGACAGGAGCTTAAGGGCAGTTCAATAAATTAAAATGTATTTACATGGCAATGAAGAATGATCTTGACACACCGAGAGTTATTTAATTACCACGGTGCTTTGCGTGCTGCTAAAGTTAAGACTGTGTCAGCCTTTTCACGGACAAATCTTTATTTTCAGGGCCATGTGGCTTACGCAGGAATGATCCCCTGGGCTGGTGCTTGTCATTTAGAGAAGAGGGCTCTCCTCCCTGACCCCCATTTCCATAGACAGCTCTAAACAGATCGGTAATCTCAATGTCAGACATCATGATGAAGTCAGACTCTGCCAAGTCAGGCCAAATGTCTCCCTTCAGGGAGGTGGCCTTCCTCTCGGAGGAATTGTAAATGAAGTCATACCCCATTTGCAGTCTTCAAAGCGTGTCAGGGTTGCTGTCCATCTGAGTGACATTCAGACACTTGGTTTAAGCCATCCGAAGGTAGGTATGTGATAAAAAAATAAATAAATAAATCTGTACCCATGCTGGCAGCATGAGAACACAAGTGGGAAAGCAGTGACCTCATATTAACAGGAGCAGAGACCAAGTCCTCCAAGATATCGCCCATACCAGACCTAAGGGAAAGGGAGACCACACAGGTCCAGGCAACAAAGACGTCATTCTCACATGGGAAGGATGGGAATCCGGAAGCCCAGTGTTAAACTCACAGCCTAAGTCAGTCAGACAGAAGAAAACAAGTGTCTCAGCGCTTCTGCAAGCTCAGTCTCCTTCTTACCTCAAGAGCTGGAAATTGACTTTGATAGGGGCAGGAGGGACGAAGGATTAAGCAGTGACTTAGATCCTGCCTTGGCCAAAGACGTTAATTATTTTAAACTAAAATGAAGTAGATAAGGCAAGCATTGCTGGTCCTTTGTTTTCGGGAGGAACTCATGGTATGTGTAAGAGTTCAGCTTGATGGCATTGCACCCAGTGAAAATGAACAGACTTGAAGGGTGCATTAGCGGAAACCACGTGTCTGTACTGGCTGAGTGAAAGAACTTTGTGCCACCAACCAGGAAACTGGGAGCCAGTTCAGCTCCTTATACCTTTAGCTCTCCATTTGCCCATTTTCTTCCTAAACTCAAGGGCTAGCCTCACTAAGGACTGTGATTTAATGAGTGCTAGGAGTCTATTTTAACTCATGGTTGAAACGTGTAATGACTTCTTCACTCATTCGGTCTCACCAGTGACTATTACACTTGACGCTGAGTTTTTGAATCACTGAACTAGCTGAACTTCATGCCCGTAGGTCCGGACATCTTGACTCTGGTGGTCGGATCTGACATCAGCCGCTGTCCCAACACACCCTGGCCCGCCTGCCGTGGCTACCTGCATAAGAGGACTCACACTGGCTTCCTCAAGGGCTGGAGGAAGAGGTGGTTTGTGCTGAAACATGATGGCTACCTCCAGTACTACAAGCATAAAAAGGTAAACTGAGGGAAGGGAAGGGGCTGACCTGAATATACATCATAAACCTTGAGAAGCACAGGCCCATGGAGTACTCCGTTTCCCAAATATTGTCTGGTACCATGATGAAGATGCTGGAATTATGCTCTCTCTCTCTCTCTCTCTCTCTCTCTCTCTCACACACACACACACACACACATATAATTTCTCAGGAACTTTTCCTCCTACAGAAGCTCAGGAGATTTTAATTTATGTTCTCTTCTACCACACTCATCAAGTCTGGTCTAAGGTTCCATCTCCTTTCTTTGTATTTTTCAATTCCTCTGTGAAATCTTTCTTTTTAAAATTAATGAATTAAGCATTTATTGTCAAAGTGAAGTAGTTTCATTCATAAGGCAGTGAGTACATTTCTTATCAAACTTGTTACCACCTTCCTCATTTTCTCCCTCTTTCCCCTTCCCTTGTTCCGTCCCCTACCCCCACCAGTTGTACAGTTGGTCTATAGCATATTGTCTTGTAAGTATTGCTGTTGCATTGGTTTGCCTTTCACCCTTTGTCTTTCCATTTTGGTGTTCCCCTTCCCTAGTTCCCATAAACGTACATACAATACCCAGTGTACCAAAATCAGTTACAGTGACATCAAGGGTAAAACCGTGGGGAAGAAAAACAAAACAAAATGGCATAATTTCACATGGTACCTTAAAAATAACAACAATGATAAACCATTGATTTCCATAACTTGGAGTTCATTTCACTTAGCATCATCTTATGCATTCGTAGATACTAGCTATTGAGCTATTGTGTTCTTCTGCTAGGACGGTCCTAGATGTGTACTAATTATTACCAGTAAGGGAAACCATAGAGTCTATGTTTCTTTGGGCCTGGCTCACTTCACTTAATATGACTTTTTTTCCAGGTTTTTCCATTTCCTTATGAATGAAGCAGTGTCATTCTTTCTGATGGAAGCATAGAATTCCATTGTGTATATGTACCACATTTTCTGGATCCATTCATCTACTGAGGGGCATCTGGGTTGGTTCCATATTTTAGCAATGGTAAATTGTGCTGTGATGAACATAGTTGTGCTGGTCACTTTAGTGTGGTCTTGCTTGTAATGGTTTGGGTAGATGCCCCAAAGCGGGGTTGCTGGGTCATAGGGGAGCTCTATGTTTTGCCTTTTGAGGAACCGCCATACTCCTTTCCAGGGTGGTTGAAAAAGATTATACTCCCAGCAACAGTGTAGAAGGGTTCCCTTTTGGCCACATCCCCTCCAGCATCTGTTGTTATTAGTTTTCTTGTTAATGGCCATTCTTACTGGGATGAGGTGCTGTTCTGATTTGTATTTCTTTTATGGCCAGTGATGTTTGAGCACTTCTTCATGTGCCTTTTGACGATTCTCATTTCCTCTTCAGAGAAGTCTCTATGTCTGTAGCCCATTATTAAGGGAAAAGTTGTTTCTTTGAGGATTTGTTTTGGGGGAACTTATTTTTTTTTGAGTTCTAAGTATATTTTAGATAGGCTACCCTTGTCTATTGTATGGCCAGTGAAGATGTTCTACCAATATGAGGACTTTCTTGCAAGCTGTGTCCTTTGCCGTGCAGAAGTTCTAGAGTTTAATGCAATCCCATTTGTCCAACCTTTCTGCGATTTGTTGTTTCTGGGCCTTTCTTGAGAAAGTTTTTACCTGTGCCAAGGAGCCCAAGTGTGTCTCCTATTCCTTTCTGTAATGTTTTCAGGGTATCTGCTTTGATCCTAAAGGTCTTTGATCCATTTGGAATTGACTCCGGTGCAGGGTAAGGATTTAGCTTTAGTTTGTTACGGGTATTAAACCAAATTTGCCAGCATCATTTGTTGAAGAAGTTGTCTTTCTTCCATTCTATTTTTTAGCTCCTTTATTAATGATTAAGTACCCATAGGTCTGCGGGTTCATTTCTGGGTCTTCAGTTCTGTTCCTTTGGTCCTCAGGCCTGTTCTAGTGCCAATACCAAGCTGTACTTGGTACTATAGCTTTGTAGTAGAGTTTGAAGTTTGGCATTAAAATTCCTCCAGCACTGTTTTTCCTGCTTAGGATTGCTTTTATTTTTTTAATTTGGGGTCTTTAATTTTTCCATATGAATGCTTGGATTGCTTCCTTTATTTCATTAAAGAATAGTGTTGGAATACTGATGGGTAGTGCATTGAATTTGTAGATAGCCTTTGGCAGTATTGTCATTTTCATGCTATTAATCCTTCCAATCCAGGAGCATGGGAAGTTGTTGTTTTTTGTTTTTTGTTTTCCATTTCCTTAGCTCTGCTTTAATTTCCTTTTCAGGTTGTTAAGGTTTTCATCATAGAGGTCTTTGACTTCTTTGGTTAAGGCTATTCCTAAGTATTTTTTTGAGACTGTTGCAAAAGGAGTTGCTTTCCTGATTTCAGCCTTGCTGTTTGCATTGTTGGCATACAGAAAAGCTGTTAATTTTCGAGGATTTATTTTATATGCTGTTATTTTATACGCTGTTAAAATTTGCCAAAATTTTGGATCCGCTCAAGTAACTAGGAGTAGAGTCTATGGGGTTCTTTAGATACAGGATCGTGTCACCTGTGTGAGTGTGGCCATTGCTCCTCCATCCCCCTCTGTGAAATCTTTCTTATCAAAGCCAAGAAAGGAAGAACCAAAGTAAATCCCTGGTGCCTGAGAGAAATCAAGATGGCCCTAAGGCCAAGTGCAGTTCAGCACGACTGTCTGGTTTTCTTAGGCACAGTATCAAAACAACAACATAGAATACTTGGTTGCATGTCCCAGTGTTTTTTTTGGGAATTGTGATCTAGCAATAAGTGAAGGTTGCAATCTCCTAGCAGTCCTATGAGATAGCATCAGAATCCGCAGTCAGTACTCTGCCCCGACTGGCTCCACAGGCCTGTACTATAGGGGCAAACTCTCCAGGTGATGTGCAGTTAGCATCTCATAAACTCACGTGTCCTTACCCATGTGCATTCCAGTATTGTTTTGTTCATCACATGCAAACATGACTGACACAGAAACTTCCCTCAGAAATCTCAATGCCCAACCTCTCTTAAAAATTCCGTAGCCACAGTTGGCAAGAGCGGAGCCGACTCACTCTCCCAAGGAACATGTATATCTGCCATCTAGCCAGTGACACGCTGCGTCCCACTGACTTCCGCTCTAGTGGCTGCACTGTGAGCGCATTTGTGACCTCTTTTCATGGTTCAAAGCACGAGCTTTCAGTCATTGACCTCATTCATGACACATCTTATTTTCCAGCCTCCATTTTACATTTCTCTAGTTTCTTAAATTTAACCTTAATACATATGTATGTCTGCAGGCATATAAATAACCTTAATCTCTTTCTGGAACCAGTCAATAAAGAAATCAATACTTGTTTGAAAAAAAAAGAGGAATGATTTTGCATACTGAATTATTGTGAAGAATTTCTGTTCCTAGATTATAGAACACTTATTTGTGACACAGACTGTAAAATGCTCTGTCTTTTATAGCAGTGAAGCTAAAGAGCTACTTGGAAAAACTTTGTCTCCCCCCAGTGCAGGAAAACAGGATTGTCTCCAAACAGAATAAGAAGTCATAGTTTGTCCATGACTTCTCTTTCTGGGGATTTAAGTGAAGTAGACCTGAATTTATACACTAGATTTATTTCAAAGGCGCCAGAGGAGTTTCACAGAGCCCCGGGACCTGCAAACCATCTTCAGTGCTTTTCCTCCTGAATCTCCAACAGTGTGGTCCTGTTCTTTTCTAAGCTTTCAGGATAATTCTGATTTGTAACCTAATGAATTCCCAGCTAGTCAAGAGACAAACATAAAAAACAACTAAGGGAGGCTAGCTGTTTCTTGAGATTGGTATCCTGAAATTATGTCCTGCCTGCCTGCCTTTCACTGGAAATTTTTTTTATTTCTGTAGAACAGTGATAATAGTACATGGTAGCTTTCTTGTCTTTTGGTAAACATAAATAACAACTTTAAGTAAAGCACTTCTTGTTTTGAGATTCCTGGTCCTTGGAATCTAGAATGGTCTTTGGAACCAGTATTTTAGGTGTGGGTTTGCCTGGAAGGTGGCATTCAGAGGAATGGAGCTGACTGCAGATACTGTGTTTGGCTCACGTAGTGTTTTCATAAGTTTTAATTCAATGCATGCAGGTAAAGTATGCACGGCAAAACTTTCCATAATCTCCACCAGTCCTCATTTCCTTACACTGAGTCTGGTCATTTGAATTACCCACCAGGCCTGTTAAATGAAATTTATGTGAAAAACTAGAATTACAGTAGTAATTCTAGTTAGGTTTAAAATATTTTGAGCTGCCTTTAGAAAAGAAATGTAGATCTTATGATTTGAGCACAGCTTAGAAAAACAATATTCTAAGTAATTGCAGTTGTGACCAGGATTGTTATTATAAGGGTTCAATACGGAGATGGTAGAATACTTTAAAAAAAAAAACAACAGCGTTATTTTGTTTTCAAAGAGCCAAAATCAGATCAGTGTAATGCTACAAATTCCAGAATATATTATGTCCGATCTTTAGAGTAGAGAGCAATAAAAGAAGAGTTAATGAGGCACAAGAAGAACATAGCAGAATAAATTAGTAGAAAATGAACCCAGACACAGTAGTCATTCATGCAATAAATACTTATTGAATATAATTTTATAAGCCAGGCACTCAGTAAATGCTGGAATGGCAACGAAACAGACATGATGCCTGCCCTGTTGCTGCTTCCAATCCCAGGAAGGACAGAAATGTGTAAATAAATTCGCACAAAAAGTCACAATTGTGATTCTAAAGATGGAGGATGACAGCAGTCTGGTTGAGCTGAAAGACGGGCTCACACCTTGCTCTCTCGACAGTTTGATAGAAACAGATGTTCAAGTGTTAAAAAGGAGTGAGTATGTGAATAGAAAACTGTCTATGATATCAGCACAGTATATGGAAGAAAGGAGAAAGTGGGAAGCAGAACCCCCTCTCCAAGGCCAGGAATTCAGTTTGCATTGACGAGATTAATTTCATCCAGTGCATGGAACAGTTTACTGCTTTGCCAAGTGGAGTGATTCCGGGATCATTGGTCAAACAGGAAGCAGCATTTTGGGGTTACTAGAGAGGCAGGAAAATGTCAGCTGTTTGCTGAAACCTAGTTCTGGAGCTGGAATGAAGACAGTGAAGTGGAAGGAGGCCTTAACTATGAAACCTTCCTCTCTCAAAGGGCCTGACCACAGATGTGAGGTGGAGAAGACTGTAAGGCAGAGGGGAAGAGAAGAGAGCATCCAGGGCTTGGGATGAATGGGAGGACCTAGAACTTAAGATGCCCATGTGGAAAGGGTCACAGGAAGGAAGGTGCTTGGCAGGCCGTGCTTTTGTAGGACTGCAAAGGCTCACGGGAACAGCATGTTCTGGGTACATTCTTAGGTCAGAGCACCCCTGATGTTCACACACACACACACACACACACACACACACACACACACACCTCCACCAGCCCTTCCAGTAGCACTTTGGAAGTGCAGGAACCTTTCTGGCCACTGCAGTGTTCCTCCAGCGCCCTCTACTGAGGTCGGGCTGGAATGCAGTCTATTTCTACAAAGCATCTGCTTAGGAACTGAGGTCACTGAGCGCCAATGGGTTGCTAACTGCAACAAGAATGAACTGAGAGGTCTGGGTAACTTAAGACAAGCAGGAATGTATCGTGAGTTCCTTTTCAAGGAACTACTATTTTAACTTTAACAAAGACTAGAGGATTGACGTTAGCCAGAGAGGATGTTGTAATGAGCATTATCTAGGCATAAGAACCATGGATAAAACCTCTACGCTGGAAACAAGGAGGGTCGCACCTGAGGAAATTATAAATATCCACTATGGCTAAAGTCAGAGGGAAAGAGGGAAAGCAGAGAAGGAAGGAGTTTAGGCCTAGAAGGTAAACGGGAGGACAGTCATTCAGGACCTGACACAATAAGGGACTTGGGGCGGTTCTCCTTACTACAGTACAAAAGCTAGGCTTTCAAATATCTAGGCAAGAGAATTTCCCAAAATTCATGCTAACTGTTATCCTAAATTGAGTGAGAGGGTGATGAGAGGAGAATGGGAAGCCTACAGGGAATGCCAGGCCCATCGTCTGCAATGACACGGGCATCGTCCAATAGAGATTAGTGTAGAAACCAGTGAACTCACCTCCACGTTTGTCTATAGCACACCAGCATCAATAGATCTTGTGGTAGATAGAATTTAATAGAATATGGTAGCTCTTAGGGTTGCTATAGCCAAATACCATAAACTGTATTGTAAGCAATGGATACGTGTTTCCCCACAGTTCTGAAGAGAGAGAAGTCCAAGAGCAAAAAAAGCAGCAGATTTACTGTATGGTAAGGGGGGCATTTTCTGGTCCACAAACAGCCAGACTTTCACTGAGTTGTCACAGGGAGGAAGCAACGAGACAGTCCTGAAAGTCTCGTTTGTGGAGATCCTACACCTATGTCATGAAAGCTTCGCCTTCCTGAGCCTCATCTCCAAAAATCATCCCCCAGCTGTCTTCACAGGAGGTATTAGATTTCAACATTGACTACTGGGAAGCATAAACATGCAGTCCACAGCAGAGAGGAAGGGTTGTAATGAGGACTCTGGACTTCCTGGCCAAGCTGATTGCTTGCGTAAGTCACCATTCACAGAAATAGAAACCAATTAGAATGAGGAGAAGCAGTGAAGTCAGATACTAGGAGATTGTGATTGGTAATGTGATTGGTGTTTCTCGGTAAGCATCTGGAGATTTATTCAAGGTTAGAGCTAAGGAGAAAAGTTGAAAACTGATTTAAATATGTATAATTGTTTCGTGTGTGTGTGTGTGTGTGTGTGTGTGTGTGTCTGTATTGTTCTCCCTTCTTTCCTTCTTTCTTCCTTCCTGTCTCTCCTTTCCTTTCCTTCTTTTTTCCTTTCTTCTTTTTTTTCTTTCTTTCTCAGCCCTAGGAAATGGAACCCACAGCCTTTTGCATGCTAATGAAGTGCTCTACTTCTAAGCTACGTTCCCAATCTATGCACATTTTTCAGCATGACATACAGTAAGGACATAAAGTCTTTAATGCTACAGAAATTGATTTAAAAATTACCAAAGGGTAGAATAAAAAGGAAGATGAAAACAGAGCCTTTAACCAAAGTTCTGAGGGTTTAGAGGAGGAGCTAAGACATATGAGTAAGTAGGTTGACCAGAGAAGTACCAGCAGAAACTAGGAACATGTGTCAATAAAGACAAAACAAAAGTAAACTATTTTAGATAGGAGGGTTGAGGTGTGGGCGTGGCTGAGGTAGTAGAGCACCTTCTAGTACCATCAGTTTAAAAGTTTCATAGAAGAGCATGGTTAATGTCCCAGTGCTTCTGAGAGTCTATACTGCAACGAGTATGACAAAGAATCCTTTCAGTTTTGCATCTTGGAAGTCACTGGTGATTTGGGCAAAGGCAAATCCAGGTACATAGAACATGTTTAGAAAGAAAGAACACATCAATGTGAGTTGACAGTTGAGAACAGTATCCAGTCTTTTGGAGAAACTTGATATGGTTTTTAAAGAAACCAGAAAAAAGAACCCTGAGAAATATATAGTCCATTTGTAATTAATGTAACTACTGGTACCATCAAGTCTAAAATAATTAATTTTGCTTTTAATTTATCCCTTCTGATTTATTTTTCTATCCCTTACTTTCCTGTCTTCCAATATATAAAATTGAGCCATTATATCATTTAATGGCTATCTAAAAGATTACCATGTGCATTTAGATTCGAGTTTAGTATAAAATAGTACCTATACTATGTTAATGACATTGTGGCACCTAAACTATGTCCTATGTGTTAAGCTGGTGGATTTGAATTCTATATAGATTATGAAGATCTGAGATAGCATTAGTGTTCTTTTACACTTTTGAAATCCATTGGCATTTATATAGATATTTGTTCCAGTCTACTAATATTTTTATCTTTCTACATCTTCAAACATTTAATGTTGGGCAACTTTTCTCCTACCAGAACACTATTATTGAGCAACTCGGTGGTGTAATCTTCCAGTGAGCATGAACACAAATCTTTATCTCTCCTGATACTTTAGAAAGTTTATTAGCTAGAGCTTTCTAGACTTGTTTGTTGCTTTTTCAGAATTTTAAATGTGTCTTTCCATTTTCTTTTACTTGTCATTGTTGAAGTAAAATCTTCAGCTAATGTCTCAACAGAAACAATGAAAATCAGAACACCCTCCCTGTTGTTCAGGCATTACGTATCTTGTAACATACCTCCCAGTGCATAGCTTAATAGCAAATTTCTTCCACAAAGTTGCTGATTTCAATACTGACTTTTTTTATTTCTAGATTCCATTTAGTTCTTGTGAACAGTATCCTATTGATGTTGAAACTGTCCATTTCTTTGAGCATCTTAATCATAGTCATGTTAAAGTCCACCGGAAATGATTCCTTTATCTGTATCTCCTATAGATTCAGATAATCTGCAACTTCTGCAATTTTTGCTCATGTTAGATAAAGTGCCATGATTCAAGGCCATTTCAGTTTTATCAGTGCTAATGACGTCAAACTTCAGCCCCTGAGAAGTACTGTGCTCCACTTACCCTCCTGTAGGGTTCTAACCAGAACCATTTTGTTGTTTTGTTTTGCTGTTTCTAATTGTAAAGGTAATGTACAGTGGGGTTACAGTTACATAAGTCAGGTAATGAGTACATTGCTTTTGGAACAGTGTCACTCCATCCTTCATTTTGTCTGAATTTTTCCCTCAAAATCCCCTCCTCCCAAGTTGTACAGTCCATTTCTTTGGTGGAATCTCAACCGCCTAAGTCCCTTTAAGGCTCAGCTCATTTCTTGGCCTCTTGCAGATGGAACAGCCCGTCTTTTATTTGCTTCTGAATTTTAGACTCAATAGTCTTCATTGTCTTTCTAGCTTGGTGAAATAATTCAGCAAGTATTTACATACTTTCCTTTTTTTTTTCTAGCCAGTAGAGTTGATGCTTATTAGCAAGGCTTCTGTTCTCAGAAGGAGAATTCCAAAAGCATCTGAGAAGGAAGCAGTGTGAAGGAACATTTGTTGTTTTTTTCCATAGATTTTTAAGATGTGAGGTGGAGTCAGGCACCAGAGGCCCCCACCCACAATCCTAGGTATTCCAGAGGCTGAGATCTCAGGATCCAGGTTCAAAGCCAGCCCAGGCAGGAAAGTCCCTGAGACTCTTATCTCCAATTAACCACCAGAAAACCAGAAGTGGGGCTATGGCTCCCTAGGCTTGAGCTGAAGAGCTCAGGGACAGCACCCAGGCCCAGAGTTCAAGCCAACTGACTGACAAGCAGGCAGGCAGGCAGGCAGGCAAGAAAAAGATGTGAGGTGGAAGTTCCAGTGTGAGTGGTTAGGAAAGACAGAATCAAGCAAAGATGAAAGCTTAAGGAAGAGGAATCGCTCACGGATATGTCTTCATCTGCCATCAGTTTGGTTTTATTTAGCCAGTCAGTGGCAGCAACAGATTGAACTTTGGGAAAGTACAACCAGGTTAAAAACAAAACAGAGGCACTCCATGTAGATTGTAACAAACCAGTTTTTCTTCTCTTCTGTGAACCTCTGACTACAGCAACTCCACTGTGGGCGAGGGCGTAGGAGTAAGAGGCACTTTACGCACTGGGCTGTCCGGATCAGAGAAAAGGGCACTGTTGTGCTCAGAAGACTTGCTTCTATTTCAAAAGTTGTTTTGGTTTTTTTTCATGTTTACTCTGCCGGGAAGCAGGAGTTCAATGAATGTCATGGTGCACAGCAAAAGAGAAGACTTGACTTGGAACACAGAGTAAAATTTGAAACCTGAGATGGTATTATTTATTTCAGTACTGCATCTTAAATCTCTTTTATAACAATGGCCTGTTCATCTTATTACCTGCTCTCTTAGAAAAGTGAGGAATCTTCCCTTTGAAATTGCAAAGAAGCTAATAATTCACTTACAGTTTTAGGTATGGAGATCAAACTGAGGGCCTTGAAACTTCTAGACAAGTGCTTGGCCATGGAGCCTCATTCCGAGCCTACAGGGCACTTTTACAGCTATAAACTTCTAAAACTAATTAGAGGCAGAATGGAGAAATGAGATAGAGTGTGGACTCTAAAGGTCAGTATAGCTCTACTGTCCAAATCTTACAATAAAGATTTATGCTACATCTTTACTTAAATAAGAGCTACTGGAAAGTGGATATAATTCTTAAGACATGTAGTGAAATTGATCCTAGAGGTGGAAGAAAAACAGTTCCAAAGAATGGGCTTGAATTGAAAGTAGAAGGAAACAATATAGTAGATTTCTGAGCGTATCTCTGTTTGTTGCCCTACTGGTGCCTATTAGATATGAAAATGATGTTATAAAGACAATGATGGAACTCTGGGGAGAGCAAAGTCTAAGCAGAAATTCAGGTGCATCTGTCATTTCAATATACAGATGATATTTTAGGCAACAAGGTCACCCAGGAAGAACATAAATTACAAAAGAACAGAGCTGAGGATCAAGTTCTTGAGTAGAAGACAGAAGCCGTAAGAAGTCTGGCTCAGAGATGGGGGTTCAGCAGGAGATGGTGGGCAGGAACAGCTCATGGTGCAAGAAGTAAATCAAGGAAATGTTGTGTTTGTTCCCAGAGCCCAGAGATAATTGTGTTTCAGAAGGCAACCATGATCCATAGAGTGAAGTTTTGAGGTGAAGTGAATGTCCACTAAACAAAAGTCTATTAGTATGAAAGTTGGCTTATCTTTCTGTGACTAGGCTATTTCAGGATTTATTTATATTTTTATTTCCCCTTTTTCTCAATCTAAAACCATAGTAGTTCTTAAATTCCAGGGGTTGGCATTCCCAGGAAAATTACCTTGAACTCACAGTTCTTGTAACTTTCCATCTCTCTTCTCCCCTTCTAGTGCAAAAATTTCAAAAGATCCACCCAACAGTAACTTTCTTCACTTTCCTAGGCACTGCAATCATGTATCTACTTGAGTATAGCGAGTGATAGTTGGTGCTAGAAATATGCCCAGATTATTCAAGAAAAGTATGTAGAATGAAAAAAGAAGCAATGCACACCAATATTTAACACAAAACTATGTCAATCTGATACAAGTTTTATTCTGATTATATTAGATAGCAGGGAAGCCAATCATAATAATTCCCAATAGTATACTAGATTTCATCTCCTTTCTCTGTATTTAACTCCCTTGTCAATAAACTGCCTCTGGCCAGGTATTCTGCAAATGAGAACTGACTTGATTTCAGGTGTGCTTGTCTTCGTGTTCTTTTGTTTTACATCAACAACATTCCACCCTTGCTTGTTTATGTTTCCAATTTCTTTGCCTACCGGTAGACCACCTGCAGACCCTGGCTTAGCTCCATGGTCTCACCTTGGGCCTTCACCCCACTCTGAAGTCTGCTTCTACTCCAGACCTCAGCTTTCTCCAGCTGTTCTCATGTTCTAAGTGTTCAAAAATCTTCCCTGCGGGGCTGGGGATATGGCCTAGTGGCAAGAGTGCCTGCCTCGGATACACGAGGCCCTGGGTTCGATTCCCCAGCACCACATATACAAAAAAAAAAAAAAAAACGGCCAGAAGCGGCGCTATGGCTCAAGTGGCAGAGTGCTAGCCTTGAGCTGGAAGAAGCCAGGGACAGTGCTCGGGCCCTGAGTCCAAGGCCCAGGACTGGCCAAAAAAAAAAAAAAAAAAAAAAAAAATCTTCCCTGGGAGACAGGTGGTAGGCTAGAAAGAAGCCAATGGAAAGTACTACTTTGTATTTAGTTCACAGGAATAAAGTAAATAAATACCTGGTCAATGGAAGGATGGGTAGTGCTTCCAGAAATAAGGGGACAGGTTAATATATGTTTATGCTCAAAGCAACAGGCATTTTAAAAAATTTAATTTTACTGTCAAGGTGATATCCAAAGGACTTACAGTTACATGCATAAGGTAGTGAGTACATTTCTTGTCGCACTTGTTACCTTCTCCCTCATTCTTCTCTCACTTTCCCTCCCCACAACCTGCTCCCCCAACTTGTACAGTTCATTTCCAAGATACTGTCTTGTGAGTATCACTGTTGCATTGATTTACCCTTTGTCCTTTGCCTCACCATTGTGTTGTTCCCCTTCCTTTCCCTAAGTGAGATAAACATACATACAACACACAGGTACCAAAATCAAATACAGTGACAATAACTTCACATAGTACATTAAAAACAACAGCAACCAAGAAAAACCTCTTGTGTCTTGGAGTTAGTTCATTAAGGTCCAAGTTTCCTTGGACATCTCCTTGTAATTTAAGGAGTCGCCAGTAGGTGGAGCAGCATACTCATAGTTGGTTTTCCACAGCTCACAATGAGTCGAATTAAGTCACATTAAGGTTGCAAGGTGCATGAGATACAACTTCTAAACTAGAAAAGAACGAGAACTAAGTATTCTATCTTGTATATCACATGACCCATCACATTAGCCAGGACACTTTGGTGATTCCTTCTAAATGAAGCTTCCAACTGTGGCTAACTTCCCCATGCAAGCCTTGCAATGGCTCTGTGAGGGTAAGTGTAAAAAGGGTGTTGTAGGGTAGCTGTGTTTCTTTTGTAGCCTGTTATACAATATTAAGTATGTTTTCTCTAAAACGGACGTTCAAAAATGGGACTGAAACTATCCCTATGTTTTTTTTTTTCTTTCAAACACTCCCTTGGCTGTTTTCTCTATAACAAAGTGTTTCCTGGCAAGTATATATTTATGGAGTAAATTAGCAGCCGGATAATTTTCCAAATTCATTCCCAGATTTCCTAGGTCTTCCTGGGCCCCACGAGTTGTGTCTCCTTTTCCTAGTTTGACAAGAGTGGACAGCTGAGTCTGTTCATGGCACAAGTACATGCCCAGGAACTGGAGGGGAAGGGAGACACTCGGGGAAAACACACTCTAGCCACTTGAAACTGTAAATAGCTTAAAAACTGACCTCTCGATCTTTGTCTTTCTTTTTTTTTTTTTTTTTTTGGCCAGTCCTGGGCCTTGGACTCAGGGCCTGAGCACTGTCCCTGGCTTCTTCCCGCTCAAGGCTAGCACTCTGCCACTTGAGCCACAGCGCCGCTTCTGGCCGTTTTCTGTATATGTGGTGCTGGGGAATCGAACCTAGGGCCTCGTGTATCCGAGGCAGGCACTCTTGCCACTAGGCTATATCCCCAGCCCGATCTTCGTCTTTCTTAACGGTGCTTAAGATAGCTGGGTGCCAGTGAATCACACTTGTAATCCCCGCTGCTCAGGAGGCTGAGATCTGAGGGTCACAGTTTGAAGCCAGACTGGGAAAGGAAGTCCATGAGATTTTTATCTCCAATTAATCACAGAAAAAGCCAAAAGTGGAGGTGTGGCAGAAGCGGTAGAGCGCCAGTCTTGAGCACCCAGGCATACGTACATACAAAACTATACTCAAAACTATACTCAAGAAAGCTAAAGTGCATATGGGCTCCCTGCCTACTCCTCAGGCTTAATTAAGCATTGGAATATTTATTAACATTTGCACTGACAAACGTCAATAATCAACAGATCGGTATTATTCATGCGTCTGGCCAAATAAACTTTATACCCCCCCTCAAAAAAAAAAACATAAAGGAAAGGCATATGACTTCTTCCTTGCACAGAATTTTCTAGTACACCTAACATTAGCAGAAATTGCAGCAGCAGTTCTTTTACAAAAGACGTTCGGGAGCCTGGCAACCTTCCCTCAGATGCTATTAAACCATGATTCACACTCTTTCAAAGGCCTTAGCCAAAATATCAGCAGGCTAGAAATTATTTTATGACTCTGTGGTACAGTTGTTTTTTTTCTGGGAATAGGTTTATTTCATTTAAGTAAAATATCTGCTGCATCAGCAAAAGGAGAATCCGACTATGAAAGTGTGTGTCTTCATTCTTCACAAGAACTTTGGGAGGATAAGCTCAAGGATGGATAATTAAAATAAATTATTCATGAGGTACAAATATTCTTTACATTTTTCCTTTGGGATAAGGTTGTTACATTGTTTAGATGAAGGCATTTGCTTGTACATCTGCCCTTTTGCTTCAGAATTAAGATAATGTTTCCATTTGAACTGAGTCATCCTTGTCCTAAATATTGCTTAATGGCTCAGTCTGCCATCTCTTGTTTGCTTTGGCCAAACACAATAAGGACCCGAGGCTGTGGTTTCTGAATTTCTTGGTAGTCACGTCTACTTTGTGTGGTGCTCAGATGTAATTGTTCTATTGCAAGAAATTACAATTACTGAATGAATTGCATAAAATCCAGCTCAAGAAATCTTTTATAAAAAATAGAGAGACTGTCCCAACTAGGACCAATATGTTTTGAAAGCCTAGAAGGAACATTTACAACATGATACTTCCCATCAGCAATTGAGAGCTCAAGGTCAGTTTAATACAAATCCTCTCCCAAGTTCTTTCATCTAACAGATAAGTTTCATGTGAATCTGGCAAAGAGATATGAATTTAGGTCAGTTTAGCCTTCAAAGGACAAATTTCTGCAGTAATATTCTGTATCCATCTATTTAGTGTTGAGTATCCTTAGGTTATTTTAAGGTGAAAATGATCAAAACGTGCCCTTTCGTGGGAAGAGAAACTCATTTCTGGTAAGCTGAAATTGCTTTTGAATAATTTATAGCGAATGGAGAATTGATCAGATCTGATATCATCAGCAGCCATGAGACTGCACTGTTCTATAATAGGTGCTGAGGGAACTGGGCAGCTAGAGAAACTCTCATGGTAAGCATGAGAATTTCAATTCAGAAGCCCATGTAGGTCACAGGCAGGCAATGTTTAAGCAAAGGAGAGCCTGAAAAAAAAACCTGTGTAGCAATATCATTTTAATAATCCTCTCACTGTAAAAAAAAATACCCTGAGACTTCCCACTCATTGCATACTTATTCCAACTTTGTGGAACTGGTTAGAGTCAGTATACAAGGACTCTCGTGTTGGTTTTTGTTATTATTTTAATTCAAAAGTATCATTAGCACTGCTGTTTTTGTTATGATACATATGATTGGTCTAATCTTTTCTAAATTTTGAGCATTAGTTGTTCTAATACAGATTTTTATTAAACTGAGTATATTTGTCATTGACTTGTTTGTATGTATAATGGGTATATTTCAAGGCAATGCTAAGAAGAACGTATTCATTACTATGGACTATAAAAACCTTAAGAAATCATTTTAAAGAGGAAAGAAATGTAGCTCATTGGCAGAAAGCCCTTGCATAGCATGTACGAAGCCCTGGGTTCAGTCCCCAGCATCACAAACAAAAAAATATTTCTTAGATCAGGTGCCAATAATGCCTATAATCCTAGCTGCTCAAGAGCCTGAGATCTGAGGACCACAATTCGAAGCCAGAGTGGGCAGCAAGGTTCCCATGAGAGTCTTATCTCCAGTTATTATTTTTTATTCTGTTGTAATAACACCACCGTCTTCTCCTTTCAATTGGGTAGAGAAATAATAACGATTGCAACAAGATAAAGAAACAACACTAGGGGCTGGGAATGTAGCTTAGTGGTAGATGCTTGCCTAGCATGTATGAAGTCCTGGGTTCAATTCCTCAGCACCCCATAAACGGAAAAAGCTGCAAGTGTCGCTGTGGCTCAACTGGTAGAGTGCTAGCCTTGAGCAAAAAGAAGCCAGGGACAGTGCCCCGAACCTGCTGAGATCAAGTCCATTATTGGCAAGAAGAAAAAGAAACAACGCTAAATTAAGCAAAAATATATTAAGCCAAATAAAATCAGAAAAGCTTTCCTATTCACTACCAATCAATTCCTTATTTCTTCTATTTAAACACCCTAAAACTCTTTCTCCTACTGTTTGAGACACGCTGCTGAATGGCGCTGTCTGCCGTCGGGTTCTCCATTCTCCAATTCATGATCTAGAGGCTTCTCCAGGAGGCCAAACATAATCTTCTTGGTCACTAATTTTTAAGAGCTCTTTTTAGCCATCTTTTGTGTGCAATGGATATCGCTAATCATTATTTTAGAAATCACGTTGAATAAAACAAAATTCTTAGGTTTAATAATGGATGCTGAGTGCTCCTAGACAGTATTTCGCAGGGCTGCGATTCGCACATGTAACCCGGTTTGTGGCTGGGAGCACCAGGCTGAGGAACAGTGGGACGCAATCGTGCTAGGACCCAGCCAGGCATGCTATATAAAGTATACTAGGTAAGGAGGGAACTCATGGAGACTTGAACTATACAAACCAATTATACCCTTCTGGGCTGTTCGTGAAGAACCACTGAGTGGTTGTGAACCCCAGAACCATAGTGAATTTCTGAAGAGCATGGAGTGATCCTGGGCGCTGGGCTTGGAGGAGTCTTTCAAGGAACCACTGCCCAGAATACGTTAGTGAAGAAACAAGTGCTACCATATCACAGTTTAAAAAATACTTGATCGTCATAGTCCAATAAGTTTAGTTTGCTCACATGTTTTCTTTCATATGGAGAGTATAAAGTTAAAAATGATTATATGAATATAAAAACAGGATTGTTTGGGAGAAAATTAGCAGATGGGGGACATGAACAACAGGAGAGGGTCATGGGGTCATGAATACGACTGGACTACATTATATGGATGTATAAAAACAGGAAAATGAAGCCCGCTAAGATGTAAAAACATGGGTGAAAGGTAAAAACAAATAATAAAAGGGATCATATGACCACGGAACTTTATATGCATGGTAAGTGGTACTGAGGAATTGAACCCAGGGCGTCATACATGCTAGGCAAGCACTCTACCACTAAGCTACATTCCCAGCCCCTAGTATTGTTTCTTTATCTGGACACTTATAAGCAAATAACACATTAATATTAATAAAATAAGGGCCATCTAAAAGTTTTCCTCACATATTATTCTGAAATTTCCCACCTGCCAAACACCAGATGTTTTTGTAGAAGCCTGTAAAGGTCCAAGTCATTGTTTGAGTTCATAGACAAAAATGTCCAAGATCTAACTCCATAATCAAGATAAAACACTCCATCACTCACTTTCTGAACACAGTCTTGCCTTTATCAACGACCAATAACACTTCATTATTTCTCTTCCTCCTTCCTTCCTTTTCTTTTTCTATTTTATGGGATTCTTTGAAATACCTTTCCGTTGAATTTCTTCCACTGTTAAACCCCTATCAATACTCACGTTGTTCGACTCTTAGCTTAATGTTAGAGAAAATAACATGCTCTGTAACTTTGCCTCTAAGACCATTTATTGCTACTGTGTAGCAGAAACTGATCACTTTCACAGGTGATTGCCAAGTCTCTTTTGATTCAGTTCCTTACAGGAAGAAGCAAGAAGCAAAAGCAGTATTTCCTGATGGGAACAAATAGTGCTTCATAAGGCACCTTGACATGTCTGTTATTTATGCAGCAATATGTAGAGAGAGGGCGGAAAGAAAGTTGTTAACAAAAAGTAGTGAGGATATTTTTGGAGATTAATGGTTTACCTCAAACACATAAGTGTTGAGAACCTTAGACTTTGTGCACAAGCTGATAGCTTCTGTTAACGTAACTTTGCAAAAGGCCACACGCTTAGGTCAGAAATGCTAAAAATGGAGGAACAATAAAGATTCTTTGCTGTCAATGTCAGCAAAATGAACTAGATAACTGTAACAGATTTTGTTTTCATGAAACTTCTTCCAGTTTACTCATCTCAAATGAATGTGAAATACCATTGGTGAAAGAAAACCTACACATACTGTAGACTTAATGGAGATTTCGTTGTTTCATTTCCAGTTTGTTGTTGTTGTTTTTCTTTTAAAATAGACATCAAGTGACAAATGGACATGTAATTGGATAACAATTCTACACAACATTTTATGAATATTTTCTTTCACTATTGGAAGTAAATAAATTAGTGATATTTTAGGACTTGTTTCTGAAACACAGTAATGGTATATTCAGTAGTATTCAAGAAAGTACAAAGATGAAGTTTGATCATCAAGTTTAGCCACAGGTGCAAGGATAACTAGTATCAAAAAAAAATGGGCCTGTCTATCAGAAAGAATGGCATTGTCCCATTCGTAAGGAAATGGAAGAACTCGGAAAAAATTGCACTAAGTGAAGTGAGCCAGACCCAAAGAAACATGGACTCTATGGTCTCCCTTATAGGGAATAATTAGTACAGGTTTAGGCAAGTCACAGCAGAGCATCACAAGGCCCAATAGCTCTACCCTTATGAACACATAAGATGATGCTAAGTGAAATGAACTCCATGTTATGGAAACGATTGTTATATCACAGTTGTAATTACTTTCAACATGCCATGTGAAACTGCAGCTTCTTTTGTTGATGATCCTCTTGTATCCCCTTCCTGTGGTTGCCCCATGCTATCACTGTATCTCATCTGAGTACCCTGGATATTGTATATACTGATATTAGACCTAGGGAAGGGAAAGGGAATATCAAACTGGAGAGACAAAGGATAAAAAGACACATGACTCCAAAAGCAATACTTAGAAAACCATTTGGTGTAAACAACTCATGGGAGGAGAGGGAAAAGGGGAGGGGGGAGGGGTGAAATGAGGGAGGAGGTAACAAATTGTATAAGAAATGTACCCACTGCCTTACGTATGAAACTGTAACCCCTCTGACAATAAATAAGTAATTATTCAGAAAAAAATATGGGCCTGGCATTTAAGCTTTTGTCATCAGAAGTAGTAGTTTGAACAAGACCAAAAATTCTCTAAGGTCAAAGTGGGTCAGTAGCCTCTAGAAAGCAAAGCTCAATTATTGAAAGCAAGATGCTCTGCCATGGCAGAGTCATTATATCAGGAATAACAGTAATAGCAATGGGGCCTTACCCAACTCTACGCCCAGAAGTGGAGGATAACTGTAGCAGGAAAGGTCAAAAGGCATGTAGAGTTAAGAAAAAAATCAAAACATTAAAATAAAATAAATTAAAAGAAGCATGGAATATTACATTTAAGAAAAGAGGATAGAAGGGTCCGGTATGTGTAACTAATATTGCTCTATTATGGTATTAAAATAAACAATCACAAAAATAATTAATTATGGACACCATGTTAGGTTATTCATAAGTAAATGTTTTTCAGTTTAATAGTGTGTGAATTCTCCAATTACATCGCTTTTGGCTTTCTGATGTTAAGCCATATTTTCTTTTTAAATACAACTAGTAATTGGTAGTATTTTGTACTGAGTATTGCTGCTCAGAAAAGTATTTTACTGAAAATAATACACTAGCCCCTCACAAGTTAATTTAAATTTTCTTAGCATGGGTAGCCAAGTCCACTTTATCTTGAATTCCTTAGACAAAAGTTTTTACCACCTCCTGAAATGTATGGTACATTATGTAGTCACTGCATAAGTGTGCCCTGATACTATAAGGAGATATTAGTAAGATGACGTAAAACATTTAAAAAGTATAAAAAGAGGGCTGGGAATATGGCCTAGTGGCAAGAGCGCTTGCCTCCTACACATGAAGCTCTCGGTTGGATTCCCCAGCACCACATATATGGAAAACGGCCAGCAGGGGCGCTGTGGCTCAGGTGGCAGAGTGCTAGCCTTGAGCGGGAAGAAGCCAGGGACAGTGCTCAGGCCCTGAGTCCAAGCCCCAGGACTGGCCAAAAAAAAAAAAAAAAGTATAAAAAGAAACATTAAAAATTATTTTGTGGGGCTGGGGATATGGCCTAGTGGCAAGAGAGCTCGCCTTGTATACATGAAGCCCTGGGTTCAATTCCCCAGCACCACATATACAGAAAACAGCCAGAAGTAGTGCTGTGGCTCAAGTGGCAGAGTGCTAGCCTTGAGCAAAAAGAAGCCAGGGACAGTGCTCAGGCCCTGAGTCCAAGGCCCAGGACTGGCAAAAAAAAAATTATTTTGTTTATTAAAAGTTCCAAACCCCTGGTTTTCTGTCAACTTGAAAATAGTGAACCATTTGATTGATTTTTTTTAATCAATTTTTTTTAAAAATCAAAAATTTTTTAAAAACCTTAACTCATAAAGAGTTAAACCAAGGCCTACTTTAAGTAGGCCTTAGAATTCCATTTATTCCTTCTGTCATTTTTTAATAGCTGTCATAAACTAAATCAAAGACTTCACTCAGGAAACAGAGATTTGTACTTCCTCAGTCATGGTACTCATTTTACAATCTCATTCACCAATTATGCAAATGTTTTCCTTTAAATTTGGCTACTAAATTTCCATCTATTGTGGTATCAATCACTCAGTTATGCAAACTAACTGGGCAGTGATGCATTTTCTTGTTTTCAACAAGTAGATGGAGAACAGCTTACACAGTAGATATAAGAACTCCAGATTCCTTCAGTTGCAGATAGGACTTTTTTATACTTAAAACCCACTATTTATGCCAACTGAATCAGTAGTGATAGAAAAATTCCCCAAATATTTTCTTCATATGTTTCTTGTATATTGCTGGTGTACAGAAAAGCTGCTGACTTTTGTGGATTGATTTTGTAGCCTGCTACTTTGCCAAAATGGTTTATTAGGTGTAGGAGTTTGGGGACTGAGTTTTTGGGTCCTTCAGATATAAGATCATGTCGTCTGCGAATAGGGATAACTTGATTTCCTCCTTGCCGATGTGGATCCCTTTGATGTTCTCCTCTTGCCTTATTGCTATGGCTAGGGATTCCAGCACTATGTTGAAAAGAAGTGGGGAGAGTGGGCATCCTTGTCTTGTTCCTGAGTTTAGGGGGAATTATTTTAGTTTCTCCCTATTTAATACAATGTTAGCAGTTGGTCTGTTGTATATGGCTTTTATTGTTTTAAGGATTGTTCCATCTATTCCTGTATTCTCCAGAGCTTTTAATAAGTATGGATGTTGTATTTTTGTCAAAGGCTTTTTGGGCATTGACTGAGATAACAATGTGATTCTTGATTTTAGTTCTGTTGATGTGGTGAATTACATTGATTGATTTACAGATGTTGAACCATCCTTGTAACTATGGGATGAAGCCTACTTGGTCATGATGTATAATTTTCTTGATCAGTTTCTGGATCCTGTTAGCTAATATTTTATTGAGGAGCTTTGCGTCTGTGTTCATTATTGATATTGGTCTGTAGTTCTCTTTTTTTGTTGGGTCTTTGCCTGGTTTGGGGATGAGTATAATATTAGCTTCATAGAATGAGTTTGGGATTTCTCCCTCTGTTTCTATTTCATGGAAGAGTTTGAGGAGTATTGGAATTAGCTCCTCACTACAGGTTTTATAGAATTCATTGGCGAATCCATCTGGGCCTGGGCTTTTCTTTGTTGGGAGGTTCTTGATTACCCCCTGTATTTCGCTGTAAGTTATTGGTTTATTTAGTTGATTTATTTCTTCTTGGTTCAGTTTGGGGAGTTTATACTTCTCTAAAAATTGATCCATTTCTGTAAAATTATTGTTTTTTAGTGAGTAGAGGTTCTGTAAATAGTTCCTTATGATTGTTTGAATATCATGTGTATTTGTTGTAATTTTTCCAGTGGAGTCCCTGATTTTACGTATATGAGTCTCTTTTTTTTGTAAGTCTTGCGAGGGGTCTGTCAATTTTATTTATTTTCTCAAAGAACCAGCGTTTAGTCTTATTTATTTGTTGAATGGTCTTTCTATTTTCAATCAGATTTATCTCTTCTTTAATCTTTGTGATCTCTCTCCTCTTAGTCATTTTGGATTCGATCATTTCTTGTTTCTCCAGTTGTTTCAGTTTCATTGTGAGGTTATTCACCTGCTCTGCTTCCATTCTTTTAATGTGAGTGCTGAGGGCAATGATCTTGCCCTTCAGTACTGCTTTAGCTGTATCCCATAGGTTCCTTTGTGATGTATTTTCATTGTCATTGTGGCTTATGAATTCGGTAGTTTCATCTTTAATTTGGTCTGTGGCCCAAGAGTTAGATAACAGTGAGGGGTTTAACCTCCAAGAATGTGTATAGCCTCTGTGGTAGCCGTTGTTATTGAGGGTTACCTTTATTCCACTGTGGTCAGATATAATACATGGGATGACGTCGATACTTTTGTATTTGCTGAGGTTCTTTGTGTGGGCTATGACATGGTCTATTTTGGAGTATGATCCATGGGCTGCTAAGAAGGTGTATTGGGTCTGTAGGGTGGAAGGTTCTGTATAGATCTGTCAGATCCATTTGGGATATGGTGTTACTTAGGTCCTCAGCTCCCTTGCTGATCCTCTGGGTGTTGGATCTGTCTCTTGGAGAGAGTGGGGTATTAAAGTCACCCACTATGATTGTGTTTGGGTCTATCTTGTTCTGTAGTTCTGTGAGAATTTGCTTGACATATGTAGGGCCTCTTTTGTTCGGTGAGTATACATTTATCACCGTGATGTCTTGGTTCTGGAGTTTTCCTTGTATTAAAATGTAGTGTCCTTCTTTGTCTTTTTGAGTTGATTTTAATGAGAAGTCCAGCTCGTCTGAGATCAGGATGGCTACTCCTGCTGTTTTGGTAGGTGCATTTGCTTGGAAGATCTTGCTCCATCCTTTCATTCAGAGCCTGTTTTTTGTTTTTTGGGTTTTTTTTTTTTTTGGCCAGTCCTGGGGCTTGGACTCAGGGCCTGAGCACTGTCCCTGGTTTTTTTTGCTCAAGGCTAGCAATCTGCCACTTGAGCCACAGCACCACTTCTGGCCGTTTTCTGTGTATGTGGTGCTGGGGAATTGAACCCAGGGCCTCATGTATACGAGGCAAGCACTCTTGCCACTAGGCCATATCCCCAGCCCGAGAGCCTGTTTTTAATCCCTTGCTGTAAGATGGGTCACTTGTAGACAACAGATGGCCACTTTTTGTTTGCGGATCCACTCTGCCAGTCTGCTCCTCTTTATCCGAGCATTTATACTGTTTATGTTCAAAGAGATCAAGGATAAGAGTGTTTTTTCTCCTTCCATTTTCCTGTTAGGCTGTTTTTCCTCTGTTTATTTTTCTTGTCTTTAGTGAGCTGTTCTTTCTGATGGGTTCTGGCTATTGTAGTTTCTTTCTGTTTCTGTCTGTGTGTCCTGTTCAATTTCTGTTGGGTGGGGTTCCCCTCTTAGAATTTGCTGTAGGGCTGGTTTTTTATTCACATACTCCTTTAGCTCCTCTTTGCTATGGAAAGATCTGGTTTTTCCCTCGAATATGAACTCTAGCTTCGCTGGATATTTTATTCTAGGTTGGCACTTGTTGGCCTGTAGAACTTGGATGGTGTTCTTCCATTCTCTTCACGCATGGTAGGTTTGTGTGGAGAGGTATGCTGTAATTTGGACCCTTTTCCCATTGTAATAAATTTCTTTCTTCGCTTTGGCTGCATTCAAAATTTGCTCTTTATTCTTGAGATCTATAGTGTTGATTATTATGTGCCTGGGCAAGGATTTTCTAGAGTCTGGTCTGCCAGGCGTCCTATAGGCTTCGGTTACCTGGGTGAGGTCCCTTGTGAGATTAGGGAAGTTTTCTGCAATAACTCAATTGAAGATATGTTGAAGCCCTCTGCTCTGGTATTCGGCTCCTTCTTCTATTCCAATTATGCGCAGATTATATCTCTTGTCCTTGTCCACTAGCTCCTGGCTTAGTCTGCCCTGGAGCTTTACCGTTTCTTGGAGTGTGGTAATTTTCTGGTCCTTGTCGGCTGTATCATCGTCCAATAGAGAGATTCTGGCTTCAATATGGTCAATTCTTTGTGCTGTGGATTCAAGTGCGGAGTTTATGGATGTCAGGGAGCTATTTATGGTTGCCAGATCAGCTCTGATCATGGAAATTTCTTCCTTTAAAGAGTTGTATTTTAATTTCTATTTTTTCATGCATTTCACTTCTCAGGATGTTAAGGTCTTCTTTAACGGAGGTTTACACTGTATCCATTTCTGTTTCCATGACTTTCTTGGTTTCCTGAAGGTCCTTCGAGACTTCCATTCTAAACTCCTGGAATTGTTTTGTGATTTCATTCCTGAGGCTTTCCATCATTTCTGCTATCATAGCCTCAGTTGTTTTTTTATTCTCCATCTCCTCTTCAGTCGTGCTGCTTTTTGGAGCTAGCGAGTTGGCTTGCCCTTTGATGAACTGTGTTATGTTTCTTTGTGATTTGCGCATCTGGAGATCTGTGGGTGGCTTCCTTGGCTTGGCTTTGTGCTGGTTCCTGCTGGTCCATCAGTGGGAGACTTGTTTGTGTCCTGGCTCTGGGTTTGGGTTTAGCTGTTGAACCTTACTGCCCAATGGGTGAGCGTGACCGTCCCTGCTGTGCTGGTATTGCCCACCAGTGGGCCTGTGACTGCTGTTCAAAAAGTCTGCAAGGCCCAGGCACCTCCGGTGGGGCTTCCAGTGCCCACCTGACCCTGGAGGGGGCGGAGCCGGTGCTGCCCGGCTCAGGCTCCTCTGCTGCCTTGGCGCTGCTCCACCTCTGCTGGCTCCTGTGTCCTCCCAGAGTCTGTAGGGGCCCCTTGCCCCCTGACTTGTGGCTGGCTCCTTTGTTCCCTCGGGGTAGGGAGGGGGAGGGAGGAGCTCTAGCTTCTTTGTAGGTTTGGGGTCTCTGCTAGAGCTGGTCTCCCATGGTGGGGGGTAATGGGGAACTTACTGGTCCCGGATTGTGTGTGTGTCCCGTGCCACCGCGGGCTCCTCCGGGCTGTGGTGCTGGGGTGCGGCGATCGGTCATTTGGTGGTGGTGGCCCCGGCTCTCCCCGTCTGCACCGCCCGGTTCCCCTGCTGCTGACGTCCGATCCCGGCCATTTGGTCCCGCAGCTCCAGTGTCTCTGTCAGTCTGCACTCAGTTCTGGGGTCTGTGGAGTCCTGCCATCGGGACTCTGCGCTCCTGGCGTGACTTTTTGGCAGTTGGTTTGTTGGTGCTGGGTCCCCTTTCCCAGCCTGGCCCTGTTCTGGCCAGGGTTGGTGGGTGGGAGAGGGGTACCCCAGAGATTTTCTGGCTCCGTGCAGGTTATAGGCCCTTCTTTTTTTGTTCTTTTTTTGTTTCCTGAGTTCCTCTGTTGCTTCTGGCTGCTGGTTTTGCTGGGTTCTTGAATGGGTGTTGGGTGCTGGAGTTCCCAGTTCACTATTCAGTTGGAGCGAGTTGGGGTGCCTCCCTACTGTGGTGGTGCCATCTTCCAAACCCCTTCATAAGTTTCTTGGAAAAGTACTTCTTCTCATCCATGATTAAAATATGACCTTTATTTGAAGGAGGACATCAAGTCTCTATCAAATACCTGCACTACATCATTTATAGCTTCTTGTCATCAAACATGAGCACACACACACACACACACACACACACACACACACACACACCATCAACAAAGCCAGCAGACAAAGTTTTATTATTGAATTGTTGTATTATTAATATAGGAAGTAATGAATGACTCATCCTTACATGTGATAAATTGAAATCAGTAATTCTTTAAATCACCATATCTGTGTTATACAAGAGACTATTCTTTTCTCATATGTGCAATGTAATCAGAATAAGAGATCTTCGCTTAGAAGCTATTATAGGGCAGATTGTCTTAAAGATTTTTTTACTAGCATGTATTTGTTTACAATGCAATTTTTGTTGTAACATTTTTATACAAGAAAACAGTATTTGTAATCAATGTTCATTCGTATGTTGGGAATTCTATTATTTTCTCTTCATTCTCTCTCCTCCTTCGTAAAACAACTTCAACAAGTTTCATGGTTCTGTTTTCATAGATGCAAAATAAATCATGTGGGCCTTATTTACGCCCCACTCTCTCTCTTCCCTATTCCCAACCCACCATTTAGCCCTGTTTTGCTAGTTCATATTTCTAGTTCATATTTATTTAGTGTGTATTAATTATATCAAGGGGTTCATTATGGTATTTCCTATGTGAATGTATTGTGTTTTGCTCAGAATAACCCTGTATTGCTTTCTTTCCCATCCACCAAAAGTCTCCTAGGTTCTTTATGCTATGTTCATCCATAGTTGCACTGTATTTTGAAATTATTCTCCCTCTATATGAAAGACTTTTATAAGGATGGTTTTGAAAAACTTGAGGTAATATAATTCCTCAGTCCATTTAACCACATATAATTTAACAATGCCACAGGCAGAAAGTAAAGATACGGCTGAGACAGGTCAGTCCATCCCTCCATGTTATAGAGCTCACATTCTGTTGTGCAGTAGGCTTTAGGTCCAACTTGTGATTCTCTGAAATACATATCACACAATGAGGAAAGGGATAAGCTGCATATTACATTAAGGATCAATTATTTTTATTATTATTTTACTATATTTTTAAGCCAAGATTTAAGAATAGAAATCTTATTACTTTCTTTTTAACTCTGTTTATGAGGGTCACGTGCCAAGTATTCAAGGATGAACAGGTAACATCTCAAGGCCCATTGTTTAAATAAGTTCAGTCCCAAACATTCATTGTCTTTGTTAGCTTAGTGGACCGTTATATACAATGGGTACAGCATATATTGCTTTCTCATAGTTGTGACCAAATAACTAATAGAAGCAAATTAAAGAAGGGAAGATTTAGTTTGGCTCACAGTTATGGAGAGTTCAGTCCATGATTGTTTAGCCCCAGGCACTTGAGCGTCTTTTCCGCATGGTGGACAGGAAGCAGGAAGCTGACAAGAGGAGCTGAAGACAACATACCCCAAGGACTTGTCTCCAGTGACCAATTTCCTCCAGCTAAGCCCACTTCCTAAGTTTTCACAACCTTTCAAAATAGTACCAACAGAAGGGGACCCAAAAGAGTCAATCCGTAGTTGTGTGAATATATCTTAAAGAACTTCAACATGTGAAATTCCATGTTTGAACTATAACAAGAAACACTTCCAAACCAAAAATAATTGGGTGCCAGTCGATCAGGCCTATGATCCTAGCTACGCAGGAAGCTGAAACCTGGAGGACCATAGTGCAAAGTTAGCATGGCTAGGAAAGACTGCTAGCAAAATGCTCCACTAGGGGCATGGCTCAAATGGTAGAATGCCAGCTGTGAGCCAGCAATCTAGCAAGTGCTCAGGCACAGAGTTCGAGCCACAGTACCAGCACAAAAAACAATACAAAACAAGGGGGAAGGAAGTACCAGGAAAATATCTCCTGGAGATCTTTTTCTGAAATATATAGCCAAATAAGATGAAAATGAATTCATATTACAATTGGCACTGAGTTATAAATATGTAAGAAAATGAAAAGTCTAATTAGACCATATAAAATTAGCTCCCCCAAAATATTGCCAGCAAATCTAAATTTTATTTTCATGTGTGCAAAGATACATATTCTCTCAGTATATGCTTATTAATTTAAAAGCTATCATATTTCCTAATATATTTGCTCTTACAAAAACATTCTCAGAATACTTTGATTCTCATTATTCTTGATAAGTTATATAAAGTTACATTGTAAACCCTGAATTAGTGACTACTGTACCATTGTTCCTTCTCATTCTTAGTAACATGTAAAACCATTGTGAACCCTGAATTAGTCAATACTGTATTTCCTAAGGAAAATCTGGAGTTCTTACAAGTCTCTAACCACATTTTTATTAACCAATCATATGCAACCTATTTCATGTGTGTTTATGTTTAAAGCCACCTCATTTAAATGCAGTTGATTAATTCTATTGAGCTCACAGCCTATATCACTATAACTCATGGCTGAATCAAAGTTGTCTAATACGAGTATTTTCTACCTTAAGAGAAGCATGGCCTTCTTGCCATGCTTAGGAACACTAGACAGGACTTTAGTACTACAGTTAGAGAGTTGCTGTTGTCTTTTTAAGTGACAGCATGACTGTCAATGCTAACAACAAATTTAAAAGTGAAAAAAGAAACTGACACTAAGTAGAATATGACACTTTGTGATTGTATGAAAGATGAAATAAGAAGGCAGGGGATTGCCTTTCCCAAGCTCAGCTGGGGACCTGGGTGGAGAGGAACTCAAAATTTCCACTATTCTGCACAGTTTCATGCATGGCAATGCAAACACTGTGAATATCGACTTGTGGATTTACAGGTAAGTTTTAGCAAAGTCCATTCATAAATATAGAATAGACCAATGATGGGCTGGGGATATGGCCTAGCGGCAAGAGTGCTTGCCTCGTATACATGAGGCCCTGGGTTCGATTCCCCAGCACCACATATACAGAAAATGGCCAGAAGTGGCGCTGTGGCTCAAGTGGCAGAGTGCTAGCCTTGAGCAAGAAGAAGCCAGGGACAGTGCTCAGGCCCTGAGTCCAAGCCCCAGGACTGGCCAAAAAAAAGAAAAAAAAAAAGAATAGACCAATGATAATCACCTATTCCTTATAAAATTGAAATGCTAAATTAACCAAAAAGAAAAGTGAAATTCAGGAGAGGATTATTCTTTCATTACCAGGTTCAATTAAAAGAGGAGAAAGGTATGGTGGTAAATATAGCAAATATATATTCAGTTTATAGGATTATGTGAAGCACTTAGCTTTTAATTTCGACAGCCATTAAGATACTTATCAATGTTATCCCCATTTACAAATCCGAAAGAAAATTATATTCCAAACACTTGGGTACTAGTGAGCTCAAGCAGAACTCAGTCTAGATTCTAAAGCCAGTGCTCCGGTAGCCTTTTGTAGTGTGCTTTCCTAACTTACATCTGAGGCTCTGATTTATAAATCAATTGATAAAAAATACTATATAAGTTGTGGTAAGAACTCAGATGCATTTTTAATAGCATATCCTTTATTCAGAGTCTTAAAAGTGTTCAATTTAAATTAGTGATTTCAATCTTGAGCCATCATGACAATTCTTGTAAACTGTAAAACAGAAAAGAACAAAAATACAGTCTTACAGATAACATAGTTCTTCTTATGTTTATTTAGTATCACACTTTTGAATTTATAGTCTTTTCTCAGAAAAAAATTAGGGAATGGGTTGTTTGAGGATCACAGATAAAAAATACTGTAGCTTAAAAATGTTCCACTCTGTATTTTATTTTTATGTATAAAGGAAATCCAATCTTCAGGTCACATGAATTTCTTCCTCATTCTTCTGTATGCCCTTGTCCCCAAACACATTAGGTATATGACAAATATTAAAAAGACTAGTGAATATCTGAGAGTTAAGCATGTTACCTAGGATTATGAAACAGAGATGTATCTTCTAACATTGTTTTAAAGAGTGATTGAACTTTCTACAGGATATTTGGCAATTAATCTGTAAATTAGTACTGTAACTAGAATTTTCAAAAGTGTCTCTTTTTTTCCCCTATCATTCTCGAATCAACTCCATTTTAGCTGCTTGTCAAGATATTTACTACCCATAAAGTCAGCCAATCTAAATCTTTGGTGCAATATAGGTATAAATAATTCCCTTCCAATCTATCATGGTGTTGTAAGTTTGACTTGCGGTGTTCTTGTGAACGTGAGGTTGTGAGTAGTTCCTTCCCTGTGAAGTGGACATTGTTTGGAGGGGCTGGTACTGGGGAAGAGGACCAGGAAATGTCACTCTCACGCTAGGCTGGAATGGATTGGACAGTTTGAGCTTTATTCTGACTCATTGGAAGCTTTAATCAGACCTGGCACACTTATATTTACATTTTTAAAGATGTGTCTATTAAACATGGCAGCATAAATCACTGGCTGGGAAAGATAACTGGCAGAGAAGGCTGAGCTACATTCATTATTCAGTCTCTTGGTCGCTAGACAATGTGTAGCTTTCTGGAAGTGTTCCACTAGGAAAACAATACTATGAAGATGGAAAGCCATTTACTTTCACCCACCTGGAAGACTCCCCAGCTTCCTCCGTCATCTCCCAGTGTCCCAAATGAGCTGTTTCCCAAAAAGCATGTTTCAGCTCTAACAATTTTTTTCTCTTTCCTGACAGTTTTGGATGAATTACAAAATGTCACTGATGAGGAAACTTGTTTCAGTAAATGTGGGTTCAAACCACTTATGATAGGAAGAAGCAGTGTTGAAACACTGACACACTCTTGACCAAGGATACTTACTGCAAGTTTCTCACTCATGCTTCTTAATTTCACTTCTTCTTATAGAGAAATGAAAATACCGCTCTTTCTGACTAGCAGACTTAGGTCTATCACAGGTTAAGCATGTACTGGATGTGCAAGGCATCTAGAATATCTTATTTCATTTACTCTGCCAAAACAATAATATGAGATATCGACTCTACGTTTACTAAGACTGAGGAAGTTAACTATAGGAGCTATGAAGTGCGTTGATAAGTGACCAGTCCTGGGGATGGAATACAGGGCTTCTTTAACACTTACCTTGTGGCCCTCGGTTCTTTTTGCTTTTAGCTTGTTTTTCAGGTAGTATCTTGAGCTAACTTTTGCCTGGGATATCCCTGAGCTATGATCTTCCTACTTTTGACCCAAAGCTCGGATTTCAGGTGATTGGACACCATACCCAGCCAGGTGGTGGCCTCTTTGAATTTCCCAGTAATGTTTTTTCAGAGAATATGATGACATTTGGCTAAAGACTCAAAGTAAGCAGCAGTCTGAACAGCAATCCATCCAGAGAGAATCAGCACCTATAACACTTCCAACAGGAAAGAGTGGTGCTTAAAGGAAAGCGGCATCTAGTACAGCAGGAACATAGAGAGGAAAGAGAAGACTTATTTAAGAAATGACTGGAAAAGTGCACAAAATCTTGCAGGATACTGAGCGTGGAGTTTGCCTTACAAACAATGGGAAGCCACTGGCGGGTCATAAACTAAGAGTGGCACGATGCCTGTAGCAGGTGAACAACAATCCCCACTCCTGTAATCGTGTCCACAATTTACTGCTTAGAGCCTGTGAATATATTACCTTATGTAGCAAAAAGAATGGTGTACGTAAGATCAATTATTGGTGCTGAGATGAAGATGTTGTCCTAGATTATCCCAATGGATCCAATGACTTCTCCGATCCTTACAAGGAGATTGTAGGAATGTTGGAATCAGAGAAGGATGTGACAAGGGAGGCAGAAGATAAAGTGGTCAGGGCTATGAGCTGAGCACAGGAATCAAGCAGTCTCTAGATTGACATGTGGCATAAAAGTCGATTCGAGCCTCAACCCTAAAGAAGGAAGATTTCTCTACCAACACATTGATTCTAGGCTACTGACTACAGACTTCTAGCCTCAGAACTGTCAGAGAACTAAGTGTTGTTCTTTCCAGTCAGTGTCTCTGAGGCATATATGTTATAACAGCAATAGGGCACTGAGACAATGCCCATGGCCACTTTGAAGGAGTTGGGGGTGGAACTGAGAGCTAGGAAAGATGAAATTACAGTAATCCAAAATTGTCCTTTGTAAACATAACAGTAGAGACAGAGACGTGAGATGAGGAGACATACAGGAGTTGTATTTTGGAGGCGAGGCTGATTGGACTTGCCAGATTCCCTTAGCTCTTAAACCACTCTTTGTTTTGGCAGGAATTGGAACCCCTGGGTACTATTTGGCACGCAAGAGTCATCACTCTTAACAAGTGCTGCTTTACTAGGTGACTGGCTTGATAAATAATTACCAACTAGAAACACCCAGCCAACCGGAAACCCTAGCCTATGGTTCAGAATGAACCAGCAGAAAGTCAAACATTGTGGTAAAGCAAGGCCAGAGGTGCAGCTGATATAAAAGTAAATTCCTTCGGGATATGCTCTGGGGGCAACGCTAGGCTACACAGAATGTCTTCTTTCTATGAAATGACAATGGCATTCCTCATGGTAGAAAAGCGAGCAATATAATAACTTCCTTACTGGTGATCATCCATCTAACCTCTGTGATCACCATGTTCTACCGCCTCACTGTGCAGGCGGAACCTCACCTGATGGGCTGCAATCAAGCATTCCCACCTGCAACGTTTCAGGGGATGGCCTCAGACTCGTCTTTCCGCTGCAGCCCACCACAGCTGTCTGAAATGACAGCTGGCAGACAGAAGTGAAACCAATCTGTAAGAAAAGAGAAGAGCCTGCAGGAGAGCAGCGGGGCAGCCATACAACAGGTCTTTCTTTCCCAGAGAGACATCCTGTGGCCTCTCAGAACAAAGACTGTCAGCATTTCTAAAATCACAAGGGTTCCTCATCTTTCTCCACCCGTGCGGCCAGGCCACAAGACTCCCTGAAGACATGGATGATGAGCAAATGCCTCTTGGGGCCTTCCGCATGCTCTCATTTTTGCCAGTTTGAAGGGACGTTGTGTCTTGAGGTTGATGTCATGCACTTCACCCCCAAAACATTCACTCAACCTACTCATGCCCCCCCAAAAGAAATTCCTGGAGTCTCATCACAGAAGCTTCTCACCACAAGGCTTCTGCATGGTTGAGGGAGGAGAAAAGCTGTCTGCATTTCCAGCAAGAGCAACAGGGGTCCTTGTGGGAGCCATGAGGGTTGGGGTTTCCCAGTGAGAAGTTAAGCTGCAGAATGAGTTTCAGAGTATTCTTGTTCCCCTCCTGTGCCTGGGCTCCAGGCCTTGGAGTCTTGCACATAGCTGGTTTGTGTTCTCCTGCTTTGAGGTCCAGGTACAGCCCAGACTCCATCACAGAGCACAAGGTGCTGAACAGTGTGTGTGTGTGTGTGTGTGTGTGTGTGTGTGTGTGTGTGTGTGATGTAATGGTCCTGTGTGGCTCTCAAATCAACATTCGTATGTTGCCTTATCATGTTCACACCCTTTCTATTCCCCACATGATTTGTAGGCGATTTGTATCCACAACGAAAAACAAAGTACTTGGCTAAAAGACCAAGGGAGACACGCAGAGTTCATACAGAAGGTGTCCTCCCACCCCCCTCTCCTCACAACTCACCCTCACCCCTGATCTTGACGTGGGCAAATGTTTCATCCCACACGCCATCTGATTGCCTGAGGAGAATGACACAGTGCTGAGCAGAGGTCACCGGGGGAGGCAGGTGTGCGTGGATCCCACGCGCTCCCAAGCCCGTGGATCCCACATGCTCCCAAGGCAGTCCTTGCTGCGGACTCGATTGGTGCTGCAGGGCATGTGCTTCTTCCTCAGGCAATTAGTGTTGGTCTCTCTGGCTTAATGCTGTGTCTAGTTGTTCTGTAAGAGAAAGGAAATGCTTAGCCTCAGTGCCAATTGTTCATCCATTGTTATTGAAGAAGACCCATGGAAGCCAAATATATATGCATATATATATTCAATTATATAATATACAATATATATAAGATATATGTTAAAAGGCATATTAAATATATGTTATGATATATGACCAGGTATAAATGTATATAATTGAGGGGTGACTATACATTATATATTTATATGTATATTATATATGCATATTACATATATATATATAATTGAAGGGTGTACATGAATCATTCCTCACCCTCAAGAAGATAGCAGGAGAGAAAGGAGAGGATGAATGTGAGCAAAACATGCCACACCTGCTACAGTGATCAGGAGAGAAAGCGTTCTCTTTTTTCCAACAGCTGCACACACTAGCCATCATTTGAGGGACCAAGGACACAGAGGTGATAAACACAAAATATCTTCCTGCTTTTATAAGGAAGCCCGTCATTACACCAGTCAAACTTTATACCATTTTTTTTTGTTGCTTTTAAAAAGTGACAAATAGGGCTGGGGATATAGCCTAGTGGCAAGAGTGCCTGCCTCGGATACACGAGGCCCTAGGTTCGATTCCCCAGCACCACATATACAGAAAACGGCCAGAAGCGGCGCTGTGGCTCAAGTGGCGGAGTGGTAGCCTTGAGCAGGAAGAAGCCAGGGACAGTGCTCAGGCCCTGAGTCCAAGGCCCAGGACTGGCCAAAAAAAAAAAAAAAAAGTGACAAATACAATTATGGGCATGGGAACGGATGGGATGGAGGTTAACAGGAAACCTCTCCGAATAGGTGAACTGAATGACAAGACAGCTCTCTTTGTTCAAGTCCTAGCAAAACTGCAACCCAAGCAGAGGAAGCAAGTGTGAAGGGCAGGAGGTGTCCCGGCCTGGGAACTCCAGGAGATAAGGCAACTCCAAGAATGGCTACAAATGGCAGATGCAAAAGCACAGAACCGGGAAAAGGTGAATTACATTTAGTTAGAAGCAATAGTGCATTCAAATCGAAGTCTGGTGAAACCTGAAATTCACAAGCCAAGAAGGGCTCACTTACTTATGGAGATCCCCTAAGGGCAACTTCAGTAGAATGTGTTCCACAAGCAAGGAGGCCTGCAGTTGGGAGTCGTGGATAAGAATGTGCTGTAGGAAGATTTCCCTGGCATTAGTGGCAATGCTTCCATTTCTGACACACAAATATTCTTCTGAGCTTCCAGGGAGGTTTCATATTTCCTGATAAATATTTATCTTCGTGACTAAATTTCTGGTAACAGGTTGGGCTATAAAATGGTTCTAAATAGTCCTGACAATACAATCTTGGCGGCCCAGTGCAAATGGAAGGCGTGGGACTCTCATTCCATATGCAGGTTAAAAGTGTTTCCCATCTCCCGCCCACCACCTCGGTCTTCGCCTGTCATGCGCTTTGTATCTGTTATTTTATGATGTGATTCCTTGGCTAGGAGGTTGTCTGCTGGGCAAGGCACACCTTCGTGAGCACCCAGTGCCTTCTCTCTACCTAAAGCCTCTGCATCACAACCAGCCTCCTGCCAGAGATGGCAGACTTCCTGTCACTAGACGAGAGTCAGGAAGCCATCGGCCCAGACAGTCCCCGGAAGGCAGAGAGGAGACTGGGAAATTTGAAGCACACATCAACTGTGACTACAGTATGCCCCCATCACAATGCATCATTATTAAAACAAATTAAAAACACAATAATTAACATGTCATCAGGAAGATCATCGCATTCTGTTCGTGGAGCCTTGTACTGTGGCAACGGTTGGCACTCCTGACACCTGCCCATAGTTTATGTCATAGGACAACATCACTGTGTGTCACTATAGATAGTTTTCTGGGCTTCTCAACTCAGTGAGCTGCTACTGTACTTCAAAAACACAACTGCCATTATACCTGTGTAAAATGTCACCACTGGGGGACTGGACGAGGAGTGGACGTGATCTCCAGCCCTCCGTATCTTATATTAATTATACAATTATCTGCACAGAACAAAAGTTTGAAAGGAATTATATATGTGGCAATAGAGTAATGATCCCATACACAACATTTAGATTTTATTAGCTAGTGTGAGTAAATTAGACATGATATAAAGTACATGACAGAGTTCACGTAGGTGTATACAGATTCTACATCATTTATAGAAGAGACTTCATCATCCTCAGAGTTCAGTAGCCACAGAGAATTCTGAAACTGATCCCTGAAAGGATAGAGGAGGGATTTATTTATTATCTATCTATCTACTTATTTATTTATTCCAATAAACCTGAAACTATTTCAAAAAAAAATTTTAAATATGCTTCCAGGCATGTAATGCGCTTTGAAAGAAAGAAGGAAAGGAAAAGGAAAAAGAAAAGAGAAGGAAGTAAAGAGGAAGGGAGAAACAGAAGGAGTAGGGAAGGAAAGATTTGGAAGTTAAATTAATGCCTCTTATTGACACACGGCGGGAACTCAATTCTATACAACTTTGTCTGGAAATGTGAATGGCAGCCGAAATTAGAGAACTAACCAGCTTCTTTCAGACACATTTTCTTTTTAATCTTGTCCAAATCTACCAAATAATCATTTACCCATTTCTCAGCATGCAGAAGGAATGCACTGTCCTATACTTACTGGACTTATAATAAAATAATTGCATTTTATGCAAAATAATTCACACATACTGAGAGGATTCATGATTAACTTTGACAAAGAACAGCAGGTTCTTCAATTATTAGCTAAGGGAAAAATATCCAAGGCAATAGAATAAATGAATTTCTCATGTCCCACTTGTTTCAAAATATTTGTTGATTTTTATGCCTGAATTTTTATTTTATTTGTGGATACCTAACCTCATTACTTATGTTTTGCTTAGTGTTAAAATAACACATAAATAATACTGTTCTAAATTTTCATCGAAATCGAATACTCAGATTATAAAGGAGTATTGTTGGGAATGTGCAAAAGCAGCATGTATGAAGTAGCTTACACCACCCTGGAAACACAAAAGGCAGAAAATGAAAGGGAGCCATTTTTGTTGCTATTAAATTATATAATATTTTCAACCAATCATGGTCTCTCATCCTAAAAAGTATTGTCTCTTGTTGGGGGCTCGGGACCCCCTTCCCCCTATCTCCCAGGGGGATGCCTGATCCCTTGGAAGGAACAAAGTGTTCTTATGGATTACGCTAAGATGGGGAGAAATGCCGAGACCCCCCTCCCCGGTCCCCTCACGTGTCAGGAACGGCGGCAGAGAGAGACATCAGGGAGACGATTCGATGGTCCATAAGTCTCACCCATCCAGAGGGAGGGCAGAAGAATTTATTACGGTGACAAAGGCGGAAGGGGAGGGAATTGGGGTGACTAGCTGATTGGCTGAGCTGGACTGCCCATCAGGTGATATCATGAAACTTCCTCTATGGGCGGGGACTACAATCCCCCAAGGGCCAGGCCTCTGCCGTTAGACACGTGGCCGAGCTGAGAGGAGGGACCGCTTGCTTCTCTTCCGGTTGAGGCCGGAAGGTGGGAGGGGCTTCCTCCCACACTGCCCCAGGGCTAGGGGAAGGGCAGCATCTTGGGAGCTCCGTCGCCCTTCCCCCCTTAAGGCCAAACTAAATCCCCAACAGTCTCTCCACTACAAAGCCAGAGCAGGGTCTCTTGAGTGAAATAAAGGTATTAAAACGTTTTAAAAGAAAACACCACTTAGCTTTGAGGTTCAACAGGTTTTCTACTGAAAAGAAAATATGTCAGTATTTTCTGCTTCTGTACAAATGTAGAACAGGATCACAAATGAAATCAAGGCGTTATCCAAAGTCATGGTTTAGTCAGCCACTAGAATACCTTTCTTTCTAACCGCATCTTCATATGGTCTGGGGTCAAGTCTACTTTAGGCTTGGCCCTTGATCAGCATTCTGTCCTCTATAGCATTTCCCACAGGGCCCAGGTGTTTAGTGGGTCACTGAGGAGGCCAAAACCTATAGAAGTGGCCTTCATCCATGCCGGGAGAGGAAGAAATCACTGAAAACAGAATTAAGAGGACTTACTTTTATATTAACTAATGAATAGTATTATTTAAGAAAAACACACACCACAAGACCCACCCAAAACTTAGCCCATCAGAAACCTTGATACCAAGAGTATGGACCCCTTCAACGTTGTTGGCCTAATCAACCTGTGCTTATCAGATCATTTCCTCAGGACCCAGCACTTCTCTACCGTTTTGGGTGGGGTGGGGTGCGGGGGCGGCGGCGGTGGGAAGATTTAGTCCTTCTCAGATGGAGCGCATGTATACCTGAGTCTGTCAGACCTAGATGAAATAGTTTGTGTAGCAAGAGATTAAAAGCACTAGCCCTAGGTGGTGAAGACTGAAACCAATACCTAGCCTTACTTCTGATGCCCTAAGTGGAGCTGGGCAATTCAAGGAGTATCTCCAAGAGTTTTTTCTCCATTGTAACATGGTGATAATACCAACTGTGACTACAAGGACTGATGTGAATACATCTTCCCTTCACTTCAGGGTCATAGTCTGATGTGGTTATGTAACCGTTGGTTCATATCCTGGTTTTACTACCTACTGTGTTTTCTTGGTCAAATTATTTAACTGCACTTATATCCGTTTCCCTGTTTTTAAGATGTGTACTACAATGTGACCCTCTGAATAGATTTATAATTTTGCTAAAATAGTTGTAGTATTAAGGCATACCTTTCAGGACATAAAGAAGTACCAAAGAATTACTTGGCTTTGGTGCTAATCTTCACTAGAAACAAAGACAAAAAGAATTCAGAAATTATTGCTGTCTGAAAAATATTTCCTCGTTCCCAAATATTTGAGCCATTCAGAAAATTTCTTGAGATTTGAAAGAAAGACATTGGTTAGAAATGCCCAGTCAATTTCACATGGCATGTTGAAAATAATTACAACAATAATATAACACTTGTTTCTATAACATGGAGTTCATTTCACTTAGCATCATCTTATGTGTTCATAAGGGCATAGACATTGGGCTATTGTGATCTTCTTCTATGACTAGCCTAAACCTGTACTAAATAGTCCCTTTGAGGTAAACCATAGAGTCCATGTTTCTTTGGGTCTGGCTCACTTTACTTAGTATAATTTTTTCCAGGTCCTAACATTTCCTTACGAATGGGACAATGTCATTCTTTCTGATAGAGGCATAGAATTCCATTGTGTATATGTACCACATCTTCCTAATCCACTCCTCTACTGAGGGGCACTTAGGTTGGTTCCATATTTTAGCAATTACAAATTATAATTGCTGCGATGAACATAGCTGTGCTGGTGGCTTTAGTGTGTTCTTGCTTGTAATCTTTTGGGTAGATGCCCCAAAGTGGGGCTACTGGGTCATCGTGGAGCTCTATGTTTAGCCTTCTGAGGAACCTCCATACTGCTTTCCAGAATGGTTGAACAAGTTTACATTCCCACCAACAATGAAGTAGGGTTCTCTTTTGGCCACATACTCTCCAGCATTTGTTGTTGTTAGTTTTCCTGATAATGGGCATTCTTACTGGGGTGAGGTGGAATCTCAATCTTGTTTTGACTTGCATTTCTTTTATGGCCAGTGATGTAGAGCACTTCTTCATGTGTCTCTTGGCCATAGCACATGTTTTTTCTACCCACCTTTGTTTATTTACCTATCTTTTGATGAGAAGATGGCGTAACCTGAGCTTGCTGTCTTACTTAAAAACAATACACAAGTTTGCTAACCTTATTTGGTACCTCAAAGAAACAAGAAAATAAATTATGCAGTGATTGTTAGGGAAGCTCAGGGGCCCTACATAAAGTGTTTTATGGAGAAATTTCCACAAGAGGTAACTAAAATGATAAGAATTACTAAGGCCATATGTTTTAAATATTCTCTTCACAAAAAGTAATAGGTGAGGTAATATAAGTTAATATTTTGAATTACCCATTCTACAATTCATGTATATCTTAAATAATATATGAAAATATATATTATAGTTACTTGTTCAGTAACAATAATTTTTAAAAGGCATGTGAATAAAAAATGGGCAAGGGATTTGAGAAGACATTTCTGCAAAGAAGATGTACAAGTTGTCCAGAAGCATATGAGAAGATACACAGTGTCACTAATCATTATGGAGATGAAAATCAATACCACAAAGATGTAACTTCACACGTATTAGAATTACTGTTATAGGAAAAACTCTGAAAATGTTAGGAAGAATGAGGAAAAATTGGGATCTGATGGTTGGAATGGACAATGGTACAATTTCTATGAAATGAAGGATAACAGCTCTTTTTAAAATCTAGCACAAAATTACTATACAATAACAGTATGTATTTGACAAAAGGAAAACAGGGCCTTGGAAAGTTATTTGTACTCCCATATTCATAGTAGTATTGTTCACAATAGCCAAAAAATGGGACCAATCTGTGTTAATTAACAGAATTAACAAAAGGTTACATAAATATATATATGTGAATATTACTAGTTTTAAATAGTTATATATACACATGTATGAATATAGTGGAATATTATTAGTTTTAAGAAAAGAAGAGAATTTCAACACATTTTGCAACATAGATATTCCTGGACAGTGTAATGCTAAGTGAAATAAGCTAGTTACAACGGTGTAGATACTGCACCAGGAGCTTACACAATCAATTGTATGGAGATGGAAAGCAGAATGGTGTTGTTGGCCAAGAACTGGGGTGCAGGGACTGAGCCACGGTGAGTTATTTATGAGCACAGAGTTTTCACCTTCAGCACGTGACGAGGGTTCTCAAGGCAGATGAGAGAGGAATGACTGCCCTCAAAATGCCTTGAATGGTAAGTTCTCTAGAGCATGCATTTTTCTGCAAGTTTTAATTTACATTGTGTATTCTCTCCCTCAACTGGTCCCTTTCTTACACAAGCATTTCTGTGGATCTAGTAAAGGGATGGGGATCTACTAGATCCTTGATCTAGTAAAGGGGTGGGGGAGGGGGAGATCATTGAAGTGATCCTGAGTCGAATTCTTGCTCTACCCAAATCTGTCTTAACCACACAACATACATTCAAATGCTCTATCCCAGTTTTCTCATCTATAAAATATGTAGAACAATGTATATTATAAAAATCCTTATAAATAAGGTAATGTTAAACTAGCAGGTAACTGGCACTCAAGAAACAAATTATCCTTAGCATCATCATCCATCATATATCCTACTCAACAGCCATCTTGAAAAGAAGTGCATAGCACCTGGCCTGCTGTACAGTAAGGGTTCAATCTGAAAAAAAAAATTGCAAAGGAGATCCATACAAGGCACTGTAATTCAGCAACAGAGTCTGTGGGTAAAAGCAGCCTTTGTAAGAAAGGGGAAATTCATGATGAGCGTAGAGAAACTTGACCAGGTGACCTGGAAGGGATGTTAGGATGTGAATGAAGGAGAAAGGATGGCAACATGAATTCTAAGAGGATCTCCAGCTCAAGGAAGAAACTAGACTTGAGTGATCCTGAGAGAATGATACGTATTAATGAAATTTTATAGACATGGTAGGATGGTAGAAGGGGTTAGGTGACCCTCCCCCCCCCCAAAAAAAAGCTTTGATTTTGGATATTTTCTCCAAGAGCTTTTCAGTCTAGGTCTGTTCAGAAGACAGAATAACAGCAAGGGTGTCTAGGGTAGCTCAGTGGCAGAGCCCTTGTCCAGCATCCACAGGTTCCAGATTCTCTATGCAATACCACAAGAAAACAACTAACGCAATGATTAGTGTGTCTGAACTAACTGTGAGTGTGCATATGAGTGTGTGTGCATGCATGCGCAGAAACAGAGGGAGACATTTTAAGGGATTGTTTTAGGCTTTGATGAGTCAAACAAGTCTAAATTCTTCCAGCAGGAAATCTAGAAACTCAAGGAAGAGGTGACACTGCAGCTTAAGGCTGCGTTTCTAGAGGGAGTCTGCAGGCAGAATTTCTTCTTCTAGAGGACCTCACTTATTTCTTTGAAGGCCTTTAACTGACTAGGTGAAATCCATCCAAATGGGGGAGGCCAATCTGTGTCCTCCGCATCTACTTACTTAAATATTAATCATGTCTTGAAAAAAAAACACTGCCTCTGCAACATTTAGAGTAATTTTGAGCTACTACTAGGTGCCCAGTGGGCACAGAAAATGAACCATCACACAAAATAATTTAAGCAGAGGAAATTTAATACAATTGCTAACCAATGATAAGACAGCAATTATAAAGGTAAAAAGAGAACTCCAAGAGATACCTCAAGGCAGAAAATGAGTATCCAAGAAAGAGCAAATTTGGAACTGGGATGCAGACCTCTTTGGGGAAGTCTGGATTACCTTTCTGGACATAAGCATGAGATAGAAAGGGCTTTGGGCAAACGTACTATGAGAGAGATTACATAGAAATATGATGAGGATGTGGAAAAAGAGAACCACATTTTTTCCCCTCCAGGGTATACCATAATTTACAAAACCAAAACAGTGGTAAAATCAGAATAGAGAGTTGAAAAAAGAAACTGTTTTTCCTCTTCTGAGATAGTGATTAAACCATCAGAGGTAGCCGGCTGCATTCGAAAAACTTCCTCTCAGCAGAACCAGGTCACTTAGTGCATTGTAAGGGACAACTCCAAGGAACTAAGAACATCACCAGGAAAGGGACCTGACATTGCTGAAACTAAGTACCTTGTAACTCAATGGGCAGAGCCCTTGCACATTGTATATAACAAACTGGTTCAATCAGTCCCAACAACAAGGAAATTTAGAAAACAAGGAGGAAGTGAGAAAGGCCTCACTAGGATATTAAAGACTGAAGGCCAGTTATAACTGGAGTGCCCAGGACAAAGTCTGACACACAATAGAAACCCCCTCAGTAAGCCGGGAGGGTGGAGAAATGCACTAGATAAAGCTCAGTCCAGGTATGGGGGAGACAGGGCTTCCAGGAGATGGGAAAGACATCCTAGACTCTCAGCAGTAACCACTAAAGAAGGGAGATGCCAAAGTAAAGGCCTGGTGCCATAGGAAAACCCTCCCTCAGGTGCTGAATTCTCCACATTTTCTAAGTGTTGGGGAGAGCTCTGCCATTTGGATGACAGAAATGCAGGTCTAGGAATGGGCCAGTCAGATCTTTCCATCTCCCTCCCAAGACAGAAGAGCTACGTCGCCCGGCCTCTGTTGTCTCTCCTGTCCCTCCGTCCCACTCTGACCTCAGTCTGTCTGGCCATAGCACAGTTTCCCTCTCAATCTAACCATGACTGGCTCTGGAGCAGGATATTTCCTAACACAGCTCGTCTGGCTCTTAGTAAGATTGTGCTGATGCTTAATTTACACTAACCTGATAAAGAAAGAAACAGCATTCTCAGAAAAGCTGTTATGTGACCTATATGGGTTCATCTGTTTTCAGGAAGGGGGATGTTACCTTTCTTTATTTTACAAGTGAAGGCACTGAAAGTCAGAAATTAAGCTTGTTCACACAGTCTTTAATTCTTAGAGGGAAAAAACACCCATAGCTATAATGAACTTACTTTAAATAGTTACCCTACTACTTATATTAAAAATTCTTGGTTAATTGCTTTCCTAGATTCTCACTCTTCACTTTCATCAGATTCTCTGTAAAAATAGAAGCCAAGATTTAAATATCACTTATAAAGTGTTAGGCAGTGTTCTGAACGCTTTACGTAATCCTTATAGCAACACCACTCTACAAGAAGAAAACTGAGTCCTAGAAATAAGATTCAAATTCCAGCAGCCTAGCTCTGCCTATGGGAAAATAGCAAAATACCCGCCTCTTCCTCAGTTTCACATCTGGGGCTTCAGTGCTTCATTTCCCCACGGCCAGCTGGGTTCCAAAAATATTAAATGGAAAAATCTCAAAAGTGATTTACAGGTTTTAGGTTATGCCCTTCTGAGTGATGGCAGGAAATCTCAAAGCTTCCAGCTTTATCCCAGTCAGATAGTGAATGACTCCTTCGTGTGGCATATCCATTCTGTATTTGCCACCTACTCATTAGTCACTTGGTTATCAGACTGATTTTCACGGTATCACAGCACTTGCATTTATTTTTTTATATTGTTGCTAATATGGCCATAAAGTATAAGGTGCGTGATGCAAAGGACACTCTGGGACACAAAGCGTGGATTAGCTCTAATACTGTGTGAACAATGAAGGCATAAAGAACCATGGTCGGTACAAGGTTCACTACTATCTGCCTCAGACATTCACTGGGCTCCTTCAAAGATGTCCTCTGAATATAAGAGAACAATTGTTCCTAATTTCAGAGAGAAATCTCCCAGGGCCAGACTCAAAGAGCTTAAAGATGCAGAACATCATGAGAGTCAACAAGGTCATGATTGTGTTTCAGTCCCACTACTTCACAGTCTTTCTGTTTTGATAAAAGTGCCAGGAGGTAGTAGTTATCCTCTAAGGGGTAGTTTGGGAGCCAAGAAAAATGGTAACAAATGAAGCATGTGACGGGGACCAGAAAATGTTCTTCAAAGCTGTAGATCTCAGGCAGCCCAAGCTTTCGTTCCACTGGCAGCCCCTTCCCTTGGCTCACATTCCACTGGCAGTCTGTCTGCCTGGGAACAGCACCCTGGTTGGTCCAGTGTAGACAAACTCCTTTAGTGGTAAGAGCTGCCAGTGTTTTCTGGAGCCCAGAGTCTCTTGGTGCCAGGAAACAATGTGGTTCAGCCAGCATGTGTTTATCACTTCTGAAAAATGATTTCCCACACCAGGCAAACTGAAAATGTACACACGATATTCCCAATTTGCAGCCAGTTACCTCTGTTGATGCCACAACTTCAACCATGCATCTTTATAAACAGCCATACCATATTTACATATGGAATATTTTATTTATGTTCTTCTATTCCAATGAGAACTTCATTGCAACTCTGTGGGCAATAAATTTGTCTCCATCTTAAGTTTTCTTTGATTACAAGGGGGAGAAAAAAGAGAAATGTCAAACTGATGGAGCCTTGACAAGGAATCCAGTATTGCCCATCAACAAGAATGTGATTTTCATGTTCATTTTATTTTTTATTCCCTGTTTATTTCCATCCTTTCTTGCCTTCCTAGAGGGGAGATAAAGAAAGCATGTATGAGAAAACAAACAAATAAAGGCATACATGCATACATAAATAATCTTAAGTAAGTGGTGCATTGAGAGGCTTGTAAAGACCGAATTTCTGTTTACTCACAGGACAGATAGCAAAGGTCACTCCTGTGAAAGTGTTCTTGCTTCTTTCCTTCCTTCTTAGCTATGCAAGTTTCCTTCTTTCCTGTTCCTATCATCTGTGACATGGACCAAGGCCGTTGACTGGAGGGAAGGATGGGCTGCAACTGCCCATGTTAAATAGTTCCTGGCCCATTAATAAGGCTATATGGTACATGTATTCATCTATTTCACTTCAACTTTATTAAAAGAAAAAAAGTCTCTCTAGTTCTGTATTTCATGTTCCCTTTATGTGGTGTTTTGCTTTAGGACATGCTTTTTTCTTCCTTCAAAGTTATCTGGGCTCCGTGTTTTCCACTAAGAATTATCTCTTTCTTTCTGGACTCCTGAGTGTGTAGATTTTCACAGGTACATCTCCAGATAAAATAAAATTTATTGCTATAGTTTTCCAGGCTCTCCCCTTTTCTTAGACGAGGAAGCGAGCACCACATACAAAAAGTTTCAGCATGTGCAAGGAAATATTTGGACTGGAGCAAATAGTTGAAAAGTATCTGTAGGTAATTTATTTTAGTGATGAGAAAGTTGCAGAAATACACAAATGTCTTTGTCTCTGTCTTTCTCTGTGGAAATAATTTATTTTAGAATTTATTCATTCCGAGTTGAGGTTTTATCATTGTTTTTGCTTAATATTCCTTTTTCTGAGTAGTGTGGCCTTTGGAAATACTTCTGTAGGAATAATGTTTCCAATCTGATAGACAGTATCAACATTATCCAAGACTATCTGGCACAAGTAGCTGAAATTTCTTTATTCTCAATCTACAGCTTGTGGACATCACTGAACAATTCCTTGTTATATCTCTTCGGCATCCCTGCTATTTTAATCAGTCCTGCACACAGGAAGCAGCTGAACCTATGAATTAGTTCAGAATAGAAAATGCAGCTAGAGATTTTTTGTGTGTGCCTTAGAAAGGAAACTATAAAGTTGGTGGGAAACCAGTATTCATTGTTCTCAGCACTGACATAGAGGGATTTTTTGGCAGAACTGTATAGAGGGAACCAAACAGAAGCAATTTAAAGATTATTGCCAAACTAAGAGATTGAGTTTTGCTTAAGGCAGTCGTTAAAAAAAAAAAACAGTGCATGGCAATGAAATAGAATTTCTAGTCATCCTTTATCTCCAGAAAACATGTGGGACTGTAGTGAGTACATTATTAGGAGTCGGATAAATGAAGACTCTTTTCCTCCCTCTGGATTTCAGAAAGGGAGTTTGGAAGTGACTGGGCTAGTGAGCCTCAGAAACAGTCATGTGAGCAAGCACAGATGTGAGAAGGTCCACACCTGCTGCTTGGGCTCTCTGACCAAGGCTTTGGGCAGCTGTTCCCAGGGCCACAGCCGACTCCCTAGCAAAGACAATGAAGCAGTAGCTGAGATGAATGAAAAAGGAATCTGGGCCATGTTGAAAACCCAAAATCCAGGGGCTGGGAATATATATGGCATAGTGGCAAGAGTGCTTGCCTCGTATAGATGAAGCCCTGGGTTCGATTCCTCAGCACCACATATATAGAAAACGGCCAGAAGTGGCGCTGTGGCTCAAGTGGCAGAGTGCTAGCCTTGAGCAAAAAGAAGCCAGGGACAGTGCTCAGGCCCTGAGTCCAAGGCCCAGGACTGGCCAAAAAAAAAAAAGAAACCAAAAATCCAGATACCATTTGTTCTCACATACACATAACTTAAGCAGAGAGGAAAGAGCCTTGTAAGTGAATTCAGATACAATTCTTGATTGTATGGCAGAAGTCATGTGAGTAAACACCTTTGGATTCTGTTGAAACACATGAAGTAATATTCAACATCTCTGGCCATAAAGGAAATGCAAATTAAAACAACACTGAGATTCCACTTTTCCTCAGTTAGAGTGGCCATTACCAAGACTATTAGCAATAACAAATGCTGGCATTTATGTGGCCGAAAGGGGACTCTTACACTTTTGGTAGGAATGTAAGCTTGCTCCACCACTTTGGAAAGCAATTTGGAGGTTCCTCGAAAGACTACACAGAATGCTCCCCTATGATCCAGGAATTCCATTCCTGGGAATTTATCCAACAGAGAACAAACAAGGCTACACTAAAGCTACCAGCCCAACCATATTCAGTGCAGTGTTATTTACCATAGCCAAGATATGGAATCAAATCAGATGCCCCCAACAGAAAAATGGATCAAGAAAATGTAGTATATATACACAGTAGAATTCTACTCATCCATCGGGAAAAAAAATGAGACTTTACCATTCATGAGGAAATAGGAAAACTTGAAAATCTTATATTAAGCCATATCAAGAGAAATATAGGTGGTATGATTTCCCTCATTTGTGGAAGCAAAAATGTGCCTATAAATCTATAAGTAAACACATCCGGTGGTAAGTAAGGAGCTACAAATGAATTAACTGAAGTGTACTAGACTATGGAGAGTGCAAATAGCATAATTATTTAAAAAGACTAAGTCAAAGCCAAACAAAGAAAGTAACAGGAAATGAATACTTGCAAGAGGGGAGGGTGGAACCAAAAGGAGAGAGGTAGAAGAATGAAGGGGATGGGTGGAGAATGCAGGCAAGAATTCACTGACTATGCCACAAAATTGATAAGTCTAAAGGAAGAGGTGGCCGGAGGGATGGTGGTGAAGAGGTTGAAGTGTTGACACAGGTCAAGATAGCTGGCACACACAAATTGCTTCGTTAACATGCAAAAGATTAAATATACAATCTAAAATAGAGATAATGAAGGGGAGGACTGATTTGGGAGGGGAGGGTGAGACAGTTGAAAGAGCTGACATTGATCAAGATGCACTGTATTCATAAACTACTTTTGTGAATGACAACTCCTTTCTACAACTACTTAAAGACGATGTGTGCGTGTGTGTGTGTTTATTAAAGGAATGTGGGCGAATACTCGCAGTCATACAATGAGCTAACAGCACTGATACTGAGACCAACATATCTTACCTTTGTAATAGGTCTACATATTACATTATTTGCACATAGCAAATAAGCACATGTGTCATAGCAACAGCATAAAATCTCCATCTTTATTTACTGTGCTATTTTTTAAAAATCATTTTAAAAGGTGATGGAAAACTATATAAATAATTAGTCCCTCTGTGTAGGTAGGCAATGTCTTTTATTTTTATAAAAGCAATTAAAAATATATTCTGGGGCTGGGGATATGGCCTAGTGGCTAGAGTGCTTGCCTCGTATACATGGGGCCCTGGGTTCGATTCCCCAGCACCACATATACAGAAAATGGCTAGAAGTGGAGCTATGGCTCAAGTGGCAGAGTGCTAGCCTTGAGCAAGAAGATGCCAGGGACAATGCTCAGGCCCTGAGTCCAAGCCCCAGGACTGGCCAAAATATATATATATATAATTCTGATTATCTTATTATCAGCTCTACATGATTATAAGATGCAATATCTCACTGACATTCATTAAAACAGATAAAATTCCAAATCCCGGTGTTAATTCCAGGAGAGCAAAAGGTATCTGGAGATACTCTGTCTCCCGAATGTTGAATACCACAGCTACCAACTGCTGATGTCAAAAGCCAGCAGTCACACAAATTCCAGTGACTCAATAACCCAGACATTTACAGATGTGCTGTGGAAGACAGAAGATCAGGCTTAAGTTCTCTCTATTCCTCTCTGTGTATACATTTCTTTGAACTCCATTGTCTTCTTCCAGAAGATGGGACATTACTTACCTCATAATGTAATTATAAAGATTACAACAAATAGAGTCCTTGAAAATACCACAAAACTATGAGATAGTGAAGGGTATCTTCCTCTCTGTTCATAAGGTATCTTTTGCCTTGTTTCTAAATATATGCACACATAAACCTATGTATATCATAGTTTACATCCGTGCCTTGAAGAAGTTTGTTACCTAAAATTAAGAACCTCTAAGCTAGAGACTTATCTCTCAATGAAATACATATGTACAAATGCACACAATATGTGACCTCAGGCAAACCATTGAATTCAACAGTGTCAAAAACAAAGATTTTAAATTCCAATGTCAAAAAGAGCCTTGTTATACAATAAGAGATTTTTAGGTGCCTTTTTATATGCATAGTACAAAGATTATTTTATCTCTTTTCACTTATCATGTGATTTCTCAGAAAAGTTTTCATACAGTAAATAGCTGATAAAAGTTCACCCAAGCCAATTCACTAAAGAATGCACTGAAATAGTTAATAAGCATATAACACGTTTGACAAGAAATGTACTCACTACCTTAACATATGTAACTGTAAATACTCTGTACGTAATCTTGACAAATTTTTTTTTTTTTTTTTTTTGGCCAGTCCTGGGGCTTGGACTCAGGGCTTGAGCACTGTCCCTGGCTTCTTTTTACTCAAGGCTAGCACTCTGCCACTTGAGCCACAGCGCCACTTCTGGCCATTTTCTGCATATGTGGTGCTGGGGAATCGAACCCAGGGCCTCATGTATATGAGGCAGGACTCTTGCCACTAGGCCATATCCCCAGCCCACAATAAAATTTAAAAAAATAAATTTAAAAAGTGAAAAAATGAAATGACCCCCAAAATCGTTTTTTTAGCTTTATTTTCATTTAAAACCAAATCAATATCAATTTAAAACAATAATTGTACTTTTTCCTCTCCGATTTTTTTTCTTTTATCTGTTTAGTTTTGGTGAAATACTGAACAACTTCCTTATCAATTACAGGATGAAGGAAAATGGCCACCTTTGGAGGTAATAAAATTAGAAGGAGCAGAAGTTGGCATTGATAGCAGCTTGGGAAAACCTTTTGTCTTTAACTGTGTTCCTCAGTCTGGAAGTAGAATGTTTTGCCTCTGTGCAACCTCAAACCAAGAAATGAAAAGGTAATTCATACATCTTTTTCCTTGCCTGTTTTGCTTTCAGTAGGGGGATGCTTGTCGATAGCAACTACAATAGATTCTTTAAATTAGAAGTAGGAAGTAGTGCAACAAATCTGTAGCATAAGACAATGAATTAATTGTCTTTCCTTCATTTACAAGAAATTTGAGTGTTTATTATAATTTCAGGGTTTTTTTCCCCAGAAAGATATTCCAGTACATATTCTGTTTGCTCTATGACTTTCTATCTTTATCATTTCTTTTTCAAAGTTCAGACTGCTACAGTTCACATCTGGCATTCCTCAACATTGCTACACACACACACACACACACACACACACACACACACACACACACACACACTGTAACCTAGGTGAGGGATTAATCCAGTTGTTTTGTGAGCATATAACCCAAATGAAGGGGAAAAATATGCTATAATCTCTGATCACTAGCCTCCACAATCTGTCCTGAGTAATTTCCTAAGGAAACAGCATCCTGACCAATTCAGTGAATCAATTGAAAACTACAGTTAAAGAACTGCTAAGTTGCAACAGGGAGCAGAACTGAATGAAAGATAGAGGGTTGGTGACAGAAAGGTAGTTTCAATGACATATCTCTTCAAAAGAGTTTGATGTTAGTTCCAATAAAGTCCTAGACATGAAATCTCATAGACAATGCAGTATTGCATTTGAGGAATACATTTACAAATAAATATTATTTTATTAATTGATACACAAGGAAATAGGATTACAAAATATTTGTGAGGTAACTCTATGTATTATTTGTATGACAAAGAGATAGTCCTTGCTATTGAAATAAAACCTTTCTGAACTAAGGAGGTAATTCCATAATTTAGAAGGAAATAAAAGTTGAAACATGCTTCAGGAGAAGACGAAGTGGTACAGGAATTGAGAGGAGAGAGAGGGTTTCATGGTGTGAGAATGAAGGCATTATTTATGGCAGGTAGAGTGTAGGTTTGGATAGACAAACAAAAGAAGAAATTGAACATAGGATGGCATGGGAAGCCAATCAAGCTTCAGAGAGGGCAAAAGGGTTTTCTTAGAAGTCAGAGAGTTTAAAAGAAACCTTTGAAAGATGGACAGGATGGGGCAAAGTGATTATGCTGGAGCCTAGGTAAGGAACAAGAGTGGGAAAATGCTGCCCTCAAGAAGAAACACTTAACATGAACTAAAGATGGCCACGGTCCAAGGAACACTTGGGAAAAGTGATTACATAATAGTCTTTCCATAAGTTAATAGCCACTTCTTTAGAGTTCATTGTTATCAGCTCTGATAGTGCTAATAAATTACATACATCAGTAAAATGGTGAATGAATTTTCTTTCAGGCACTAATTAAACGATGAATGACAAGGATAAGAAAATCATATTTTAGATATTCCTGAGGGGTGAGGTTTTGCCACACAGCCTCAATTTAGAAAGAACATGTTACCTTCACCCACGAACTAAAGAGAAACACAATACTATCCGAACCTCATTTGCCCACTCAGAATGCTCTGTCTGAAGGATGGGTTTAGCTGGACCAAGCCCCTCGAAGTGACACCTTAGCCAATGGGTAACAGAGTCCTCCTCTCATCCCACTGTCTTGCAGGTGGCTGGAGGCAATGGACAAAGCAGCCCATCCTATCCGCGAGGTAAGCCCTCTTGGATGATTTTTCTGCCTTCATTTTGGTCAGGTGCCATTCAGTCCACTCGGGGACATTTTAGATCCCTTCTAGAAGCTGAAAAAAAGGATTTTAAGTCAACAGGGGTTTTTCTCAGATCCTGACAGGAAAGTTTCTTTCCTGTGGTTCCCTTTTATTTTTTTATTGTCTGGGGTTTGCACGCCATCACTCCCAGAAAGACTCCATAAGGTGTCACAACGGGGCGTGGAGATTCAGCTATACACAGAGCCGTCCAGCTCCCAAAGAGGATACCAGTAATGCTGGGCTTTAGTCCCGTACATAAGATCTGCATAAGATCTCAGCTATCCTGGGCTGGCTGTTGATCAAGCATTATTTTTTTTATTTTTTTTTTAGAAAATGTGCCTTCCGTACTCGTGTGCACGTCTTTATGTTCCTATGCTTGTTGTATGGAAACATTCTCACAAATGGGATGCCTTGCAAATGATATCTTGGTACAAAATTTAGATTGCATACATCAGGGGAAATTCACATTGCTTGAGCATGGAATGCACCTTGCCTTGCAACTGCCCTTTCAGAACCATCTCAAGCATCCCCATACAACAATCAGTAGGACTTGTTTCACTTTTCCTAGAGCGGAACTCAGTGCGCTCCTCCATCTCTCCCATGCATCAGCCAAACGAGCCTGCATATTCTGAAGACATATCTATTCAAAAAATGCTCTCAGAATATTTGCAACAGAGGTGACGAAAGAACACCAAATTCCCAGCAGGCTTCTACTTCACAGAAAAACAAACAAACAAACAAAAAAACAGCAGCAGGCTCTACATTCTGGAAACTTTTTGCACTACCTTATTAAGATGAAAAGGCAAAAAAAATAAAATAAAACTAAAGGAAGAGTAACTGGCCAGCACAAGCACAAGTAGGGTGCTCTGATGAAGAGCTAAAGCCCCGTGTCCTCAGCCTCAGGTCAGAGAGTTCTCAGAAAAAGCCCCTCTCCCAGGCTTGTGGATGGAGGGCTGCCCTCCAGGGTAGAGGATCTCCATTTATCTTCAGTCTTCCACATCACTGACCATGAGAGCCTAAGGCTTGAGCTGGTCTGCTGCATTGAACTTATTCCTTTGCCCAAGTGGGAGTTCTGTTAAAGAAAAGCAGGAACCAGGGGCTGCTATTAGTCACGGTGGACATACCAAGAACAGGCTGAGGAGGTCAATCTCTCCCGTGAATGAAGGAGCATTTCAGGCCAGCATTTCTATAAATGAGGGCATTAAAAATAGTCTTTGCTGAGAAGCCTATTTCCATTTCATTTCTATACCTCATATCCTTTCTTGCTCTGATGTTCTTTTGATTTTTTTTTCAGAGTCTAATAGAAGCCAAAATGAAGGGAGGTAGCTAGACTTCAAAAGGGATGAGGGTTTTGTGTGGATGATGGATACATTGGAGTTTTCTGGCTACTCAGTCACAACCGAGCCATAAATTATCTTAGCAATAAAACCATCATGGCAATGACCTCCCGAAAGTCAAGCAGTGCGAGTGCCACGGGCCCTGGGAGTTGAGGCCTTTGGTTGGAGATGATCACTCGAGTGATGCCTTTGTGCTCTACCTGCAGAGCCACGTCTGGGAAGACGTTACTGCTCACAACAGCAACCTCCCCCCCTTGGCTATCAAAAATCCAGAGTGTCTGGGCCTTCTGCACCGACTGGACAGAAGCACAGACACGTGGGTCCAACACTACTGCATTGTCAAGGACGGCTGCTTGTACTTCTACGCCAGCATCCGCGCCACCCAGGCCTCAGGTAAGGAAAGCTTTTGCTGGAAATCACAGAAAGGGTACCACCCAATTAGGAATGCCCTTTTGGCTTGACGGAGCCATAGTCAGGAACTGTGGGGTGTGTTTTTCCTAAATTAGCTCCATCAGTTCTCCAAAGAAAAGATACTGTTAATGCTCACGTCTTATAAATTAAAAATGAAGACATTTTATTTTTTTAAATTTCTAGGCAGCAAAATGAGAGGGTAAGGCTTCCTTTGAGGGTCAATTTTTAGCTTCATTACTTACTTTATTGCTTATTACATGTCACACCATTCAGACTTTGCAGCTAGCTTTGTGTGTAGGGACTTATGATTGTGAGGCAGGCACTCTACCACTTGAGCCATGTTTCCATGTTTCCATCCTCCTTCTCTCTGATTTTCCAGGTAGGTCTTGCTTTGATGCACAAATAAGTCTGGGCTGTGTTCATCTTAGTTGAGCTTCCCCATGTTGCTCAGAATAGCAAGCATGTGCTACTGGACCCAGCTACTGTTTATCCATAGCTGGATAACGCATGCGTGCCACTTCCCCCAACCATTGGTTGAGGTGGACTTTTGCTAATTCTTTACCAATAAATTATTGGTATCTTCTTTCCAGCTAGGTTTTCTATTCTTCATTTTTGTGGGTTTGTTGTTTTTTTTTTTTTTAAGGGAGTTTAGCAATACTGAGTTTTTTTTTTTTTTTTTTTTTTGTCCCTGGCTTCTTTTTGCTCAAGGCTAGCACTCTACCACTTGAGCCGCAGCGCCACTTTTGGCCATTTTCTCTATATGTGGTGCTGGGGAATTGAACCGAGGGCTTCATGTATACGAGGCAAGCGCTCTTGCCACTAGGCCATATCCCCAGCCCCAGCAATACTGAGCTTTGAACTTAGGTCTTCACATTTCTTTGCTTCATTGGCATTCCATCCCTTTAACCACCCTTCCAGCATTGAGTTTTGCTGGTGACCAAATCTCACAGACTGTTTTTCAGGGCTGGTCTCTAACTATGGTTTGATGAGTCTCAGCCTCCTGAGTAGTTGGTAATACAGGCATGAGCTCCCCGTACCCAGATTTATCTTTGAATTTTTTTTTATTTATTTTTTTATTTTTTTTTTGGCCAGTCCTGGGCCTTGGACTCAGGGCCTGAGCACTGTCCCTGGCTTCTTCCCGCTCAAGGCTAGCACTCTGCCACTTGAGCCACAGCGCCGCTTCTGGCCATTTTCTGTATATGTGGTGCTGGGGAATCGAACCTAGGGCCTCGTGTATCCGAGGCAGGCACTCTTGCCACTAGGCTATATCCCCAGCCCTGAATTTTTTTTTGCTATATAAATAATCCTTAATTACCAATAGTAATCATCCTGAAATCTGACTCACCTAGTTTCTATTTTAGTCATTAATGGCTATATTTCACTGAGCTAGGTAGACATGTCAGGTGGGAAAGAGACACCTGCTGACAATTTTGACTTTCAGAAGTCTGCAGGAAGTAAAAACTAGTGCCATTTGAGGGTCCATTTTTCATCACTCAGGATGAGCAATCCAATGACTCTCCCCTGCTCAATCATACTTTAATTTTAAATTGTGACCCAGATTATCATACAGTTATGAAAGGTAAGACACAATCCCCTAGCACTTAGAGACAGGCAAATGCAATGCATCTTATATCACCGATGTAAGCAGCTGTTGCCAGGATAAAAATCAGGACAAACTCAGTAGTTTAACCTCCAAAGTAGTCGTTGACTAGGATTCTTATTATAAAGTATCATTACAAAATTCTGATCTCTTGTTAGATCAATTAAGCTAAATTTCAAGAGACCCTTTCAATAGATAGAAAGGAAACGTTTAAGATCGAATTCACAGATTAGTCCAAACAAAAATGTTAATGAAGGGGCTGGGGATATAGGCTAGTGGCAAGAGTGCCTGCCTCGGATACACGAGGCCCTAGGTTCGATTCCCCAGCACCACATATACAGAAAACGGCCAGAAGCGGCGCTGTGGCTCAAGTGGCAGAGTGCTAGCCTTGAGCGGGAAGAAGCCAGGGACAGTGCTCAGGCCCTGAGTCCAAGGCCCAGGACTGGCCAAAAAAAAAAAAAAATGTTAATGAAGGGCTTCCAAACCCCTAGGGTTCAGAGACTGTTTCTGAGAGTTAAAAATAGTAATGATTAGATGGCTTCTGTTGTTCCTAAAGGTCAAGGGAGGCTCTGTTTGGATAGGAGCATCCCATTTACAGAGCTGCGTGCAAATCGCTATGATTAAATGGCCTGAAAGTATGAGGGGCTGAAGCATTCACTGCCACTTAGTGAGGAAGGCTCTTGTATGGTTACTCTGATGCGTGTTTTGCTTACAGTTGCTTTTCATTTTTAAAAGAAGCCAAAAGGTATGTTATTATGTCACCTACAGGTTTAGAAGCAGCTGCTCTGTACATTGAAGTAATTGATCTCCTGACTAGTCACGGTAAAGACAAAATTTAAACTTAGAAAACAGAAAGAAATGATTGATAAGTGGGGAAAAACTCTTTATCATTAAAAATCTCTTTCTAGAACCTTTCCTGGTTGCTTCCTAATTACTCTTAAAGGGGACATGATCGCTGCCAACAACTCCTGTATCTGGCTTTAACTTTCACTTCCCAGTGAATGTACCCTGTTTTCCACCCACATAGTGGATGGTCTATATTCCTAGCACAGCCACTTCTTAGAAAACCGCTTATATCTTTGTGTTGCTTCCTTTCCCAAAATCTTGCATAACTACTGAACTCTCAGCACAAGTCCTCAAAAGTCTGTTCTGATGGCCTCTGTCTCCACTATAAAGCAATCCCAGAGAGTCCTATACAAGCAGGCCTCCCTTTTCTGAATTGCTTGCACTGTGACAATTATCACTTCGTATTTTGTCTCACAGTGGATATCTTTGACTCTTCTAAGGAGTCATTTGCATCAGAAATGGCTTTATCTCATGGACACTAAATAGACTAATTCTGGAATAAATATTTGAACACTATTATGATTTGCACTGCTTACATCATGCATAAATTATGAGTTGTTTTTCATCTGGACACTCAGTAATAAAGATTAGACGACTGCACAGCAAATTCAAAGGCAAATCTAGAACTCAGTCAACCCCATGCATGGATGGAAATTATATCACTCTTTTCAACTTTAAGAAATGCTTTCATTCCAATCTCTTTTACCTTCTTCCCTTAATAGTATATAACATTCCAATTAATAGTACCAAAATTACATGCCCATCTTTCCCAAGTTTACTTCTTGAGTATTCCTGCCTCCATATAGGCTTGTTTTACAGCCAAATGTATCACTGTGTGGATTAAATCTTTTAATCAACATAGGTTGAAGGCTGGGGGAAGGGAAGATGGGAGAAAAATGAGCTAGAAAAATGACAAGAAGTATAATCACTACCTTATGTGTGCAACTGTAAACCCTCTGTACATCACCTTGACAATAAAATTAAATTTAAAAAATATTTCTGAAAATTGAACAGAAAATTTATAAAATGTTCTAAAATGAAGTCCTACATCTGGGTTGTTCTTTCTATGAGGTTTTACTCTCCTCTGAGTACTATTTGCCTGTTGTGACAACTTGTTCCAGAAGGTAAATTTCATTGCACTTCCTTTCCCACCCATTGACCAGGGCTGAGTCCAGAGGAAAGATCTCTTGGGACTAATAACCGAAACTGTCTTCAAAATTGAGATGGCCTTGTAGGATCCACAGATGTGAATTTTAATCTAAGATTTGTATTCCTCCAGAACCCAACTGAATCCTTTATGCATCTTAACCTGAATCAGAGCCTGGTATTATTCACAGTGATTCAGGGTAATGAGACCAAGTGTGAGTGGCGGTCTAGCCAATCTCCACCCTCTCACTCAGAACCACTGCCCTGATGAGCCGCACTTCCATCCCGAGAGCTAAAATATGTGAATTTCAACTTTATGAATGAATTCTAAGTTCCTCCCATGCTAACTGTACATGCTATTCAAAGGGGAATGCAGGAGGGAAATTAGCATATATTGAAAGCTTGCTTTGTGTTGAGTAGTATCATAAGCACTTAACGCTCCTTTCCTAAATGTAATTTTTACAAAATACTTATTATTACTCTTATTCCTCATTGTGGATGAAAAACAGAGAAGTTAACTAACATGGCAATAGTCACCAGGAATTAAGTGGCTAGAGACATCGTGGGAACAGTAATGCCTGGATCCCGAGTGCAAACTCTGTCATGGGGGGCGATGTATAGTGCATCTTGGCAGAAACTTCTTGTTTTTCTGGTAAAGCAGTTTGAACTCAAGGACTTAGGCTTATTTCCCTTGCCAACTCAGCTGATGCTCTACCACTTGAGCCATGCCTCTACCCTAGCTTTTTACTGGTTATTCTGGAAATTGAGTCTCATGGATTTGTCTGCTCGGGCTGACCTTCAACTGTGATCCTCTGGGTTTGGGCCTCCTGAGTAGGCACTGAGATCCAGCTAGAAGGTCTCTTTCTCAAGCAGCATTAGTAATGCTGTGTGCCTACTCACTCCATGCAGACACGAGCGCACTGAATCTGCCCCCCACCCCAGTCCATCTATCATACAAATCAGAGAAAGTAAAGAGCAGCTGTCAATTCGTTGAGAATGGCTGAGCCTATGCGAAGCCATGACCGTCACAGGCACTGAGATGCTCGATTTAAATGAATCATTTTAATACGCATGGAATGTGAATCCTTATTACATTCAGAAGGATTACACAGAGTTCTAATACTCTTCTTAATTCCTCTAGTTAATGATAAATAAATGACTTTTAAACTGTTCCAACCTGTAGCCATTCCATTACTTAACTAGCTATGCCTGGCTCTTCCCCATCCCACCCACAATGTTCTGGTTCTTCATTTTCTCATCCTGTGAAGGTCATAACCTTGAAGCAAGCCTTGCTTACCATGGACATCAGTGCTTTTCAAAACGCACTGTGAATCATGCAATTCTTGCAGTAGGTTATAATTCATATTATAAAAACATGTTGAACTTAATCGAATAAAAACATCAGGGTACATCATGTTATTTCACAAAACATTTTAGCAATAACATGAAAATGGGAAGAGATCTGCATTTGTTACATTGTTGGATTATAGCTGAAATTTATAAATGTACTGGAACATAAAATGTTTACTCTCTGCTCAGGGACATTGCCCAGGCCCAGAGTTCAAGCCCCACAACCACCACCACCACTAACAACAATAACAACAAAGATGGTGCTTCCTTTCAAAGATTTTTGTGTCATGCTTGCAACGCTTCGCTTCATTCTTGAGAACCAGGTTTCTGATATCAGCACTTCATCCTGTCCCTGTCTGTTGTAGACCAGTTACTTTGCTCATTTATGTAATCTTAAAAATAATATTTTAGTCCATTACTTTATGTTCTTATTAGAGACATGGGAAAACATATGTATATGTGTGTGTGTATATATATTTCTTATGTCTGAAGAAATCTGTAGTATAATTGGCTTGACTTATTTTTTTAACTGCCACCTGCAACACCAAGGACACCAAGGACACCAAGGACAGCAAAGGGAGGCCAAGGAAACGGTAACAGCAGTGTGAAGAGGGACAGCCCCACCCGGCTTCCTGTAAGAGACAGATTAGACATCAGACTCACTTTGTACATTGAGCTACAGAAATACACTCTGGCATGGAATGTGGGAGTTCGAGAAATAGCCTCATCAGTTCCCCGAAGGCTTTCCTGGCTGTCACAAGAAGTGTTAGCACTTTCACTATATGCCTTGCTGGCTCTCCTGCGTCTGCTCACATTAAGTCGTCACTGTGAATATTCCAGAAGCGCCTCAGTCAAGTGCCTTTCTGTGAGCCTGAAGGCCTTTGCCATTCACCACGCACTTGAGAACACCCCCCTCCCCCCACCACACACACTTTATTTCTCCTAGGGAAAGCTGTTGACTATTGTTTCTGAATAAATCACACCAATGTCTGTCTGCACCTCTCAGAAAGACATGTTTCACAATATTGCAACAAATAGGATACATAATGCTTGCACATTCTTGCAGCTAACACTGGGCTGGCTTTCATCTTTTTATCTTCTGGTCTTTCTCTTTGTATGTGTGTGGCGGGGGTAGGGGGGGCCCTGATTGTGCCAGTACTAGGGCTTGGATTCAGGGCCTGGTTCTTCGGGGCTCAAGTTCTTTTGCTCTACCACTTGAGCCCCAACTCTACTTCCAGCTTTTCAGTGGTTAATTGGAAATAAGAGTCTCACTGTCACAGACATTTCTACGGGGGCTAGATTAGGACCAAGGTCCTCAGATCTCAGCCTCCTAAGTAGCTAAGATTACAGACACTTTGTCAAACACTGACATTGACTGTGCTGGCTTTCTAACACTTATTCAGGATCAGGGAGAGTCCAAACCAGAACAATTACCTTAGATGTGGTAGTGGAGTTGGTTATACCTGGATGTCTTTACCAGCAATCACTTATACCACTGATCAGAAAACAGGGCAAAAGAACTGTTGTTCACAGAAGACTGTTTTAAGCAAAACTTTCCATCTATTCTCAAGAATGAGAATACCTGTTCCGACATATTAAAAAGGAAGTATAAGAAATAGGAAAGATCTAAAAATGAATGCAACATCCTACAGATGCTGGTGCTATCGTTCAAGGCAAAGAATTTAGACAGCAGAGTAACTAAGGCACTTCTTTTTTTTTTTTTTTTTTTGGCCAGTCCTGGGCCTTGGACTCAGGGCCTGAGCACTGTCCCTGGCTTCTTTTTGCTCAAGGCTAGCACTCTGCCACTTGAGCCACAGCACCACTTCTGGCCGTTTTCTGTATATGTGGTGCTGGGGAATCGAACCTAGGGCCTCGTGTATCCGAGGCAGGCACTCTTGCCACTAGGCTATATCCCCAGCCCCTACTAAGGCACTTCTTGAAGTATTGTCTAGCCCTGAGACCCACACCAGACAGGTGGGATTATGCCATTTCTTCTTGAAGTGAGGAAAATATTCCAGAATTTGACTATGGTTGTGACTGTATAACTCCATGATATCAACTAAACTGCACACTTCAAATGGGTATGTTTGATGATGAGTAAGTTACATTCAAATAAGTTTATTACAACTATTTGTCTCATGGGCTAGGAATGTGGCTTAGTGGTAGAGTGCTTGCCTAGCATGCATGAAGCCCTGGGTTCAATTCCTCAGTACCACATAAACAGAAAAATCTGGAAGTGGCACTGTGGCTCAAGTGGTAGAGCACTGGCCCTGAGCAAAAGAGAGGATCAGGGACAGTGCCAAGAAAGAAAGAAAAAGAGGGAGGAGGGAGGGAGGGAGGAAGGGAGGGAGGGAGGAAAGAAGGGAGGGAAGGAGTAAGGGAGGGAGGGAGGAAGAAGGAAGGAAGGAAGGAAGGAAGGAAGGAAGGAAGGAAGGTTATGTATCTCAAAGATGTGTAACTCTAGTTTTGATAAACCACATAATATTGAAGCCTACCAAGGGAACAAAGTCTGTCCACTTATAAAATGAATGCTGTCTCAGGTACTCCAAAATAGACTCATTTTAAATGAAATTAAAAGAGAAGTTACATCTAACTCCTCCAGAATTAGAAAGGGTTTTTCCCGTTTTTTTAAGATCCAGAAACTAGTTGTTCTGTTTTAAAAGAAAATGCACATTTTCCTTTCATCCTGCATTGGTACTGAGAGTAACCAGCCATTTTCAAAGGGAACAACTTAAGATCAGCTATTGGCAGAGGGAGGAAAATGATGCAAGTGACTGTATTTTTTGGCAACACAGGGGGATGAATTCTGGGTCTTGCACATGCTAGGTTGATGCTCAGCCGCTTGAGCTAGCGCCCTGCCCCCGAGCCCTTTCTATCTTTAGTTGTTTTTTAGTTCTTTGTTTCAGGTACACTCACACTGTTTCCCAGAGGGTGTCAGCCAGCCTCTGACGTCAATCCTCTTCACTCTAGCTTCTTGCATGCTAGAGTTACAGGTGCAGATCAGCGCACCTGGCTTAGTAATTGATGTGAGATCTTGTTAACTGTTTTGCTTGGGCTAACCTTGAATCATGATCTTGCAGCTCCCAGCCTCTGAAGTAGCTGGGATAATCACCGTGGGTCACTGCCCCTGTTCCCGAGTGTTTGTGTTTTTTGCTTCTGTTGTTAGGGTACACTCCAGTGGCTCGTAGAAGTAATCAGGAATGAGACTGAGAGTAAACAGAGACAGAAATCTGTAAACATCTCAGCATCACTATTACTAATATTACCTGGCAGGGGTCTGAGCCTTTTATTTGGCCAAAGGCCATTTGGATCTGTGTAACATCCAGGAGCCATGCAAAAGTATCCATACAGGCAGGCATCGACAGGCAGCCAAAGAGAAGCATCTGTGTCTGTCCTGTCCTGTACCAGATAATTTCATGGGTTTCATATGGCCCACAAGCCAGATATGTTAATTCATGACTCTGATATCAGGCTGCTGCTGAGGGTTGACACCGTAAGACACAAAAAGGGGTGGTTATCTCGGAGCCTAGTGCTGTAATGAGGCTTTGGTTCTTCTGGACCCTAAAAAAAATGGAATGAAAGTTCTAGCCAAATAAATACATTACAACCACAAACATGGATTCACAGAGCTACAGGAAGGCAATTATTATTTTTTAAATAATCTTCTAGTCTCATAGCTAATTATAATTGTCTTTTTTTTTCAAATCACCTTATGGGTTCCTATTCTAAATGTGCTTTGTATATGCACAAAGAAGGCGGGATATATTTTGGTTTTAGTATCTGACATCAACCTCCATCATTCTTTAGGAAGAGTGCCTTAGTGATTTTGCCCCAGCGAATACAACTTAATATCCTTCTAACAAGTGTTATATGCATAAATCTTTGATACTATTTTTTTTTAGTACAAGATATATCCTCTAGGCAAAAAAGCTAAAGTGTGATCCTGCAGTAAGAAGATTGCACAAGTGGAAAACAATGCCAGCCTGGCTACAAATTACTAGTTAGCCCGTGACCTCATTCGTGTTCCTCTCTTGAAGTCTCAGTTTCTTCACCTGTAAAATGAGCCTACGGAACCATGGACTGGGGAGTCCTTCACGTTCAAAATCTCTTTGTCACATTTAAACTTGTGCTCCTTACACTTCCCTTCTTCTTGTTTCCTTTTCCTTTTATTGTTATTTCTTTTCATCCTTTAGGTGGCCTATACCTTCATGGGTATAGTGTGAGTGAACAAACCCATGGCTTCAAACAAGCAGTAATTGAACTCAAACCCTCATCAGAAGAGTTCAGGACGTTTCATTTCTGTGCAGAAAATGAAACTGAAAACCAGCGGTAAGGCAAAGGCTCTTCCGATTTCTTTTTTATCCATCTTGATAAGAATTTCTTGGCAAACCTTTTTCCATATTCTCCAGCTCCACATCTTTCCTTAAACCCTCTCCTTCCTCCGCAGTCTCCATAGGTGATATGCTGTAGGGTTTCTTTTCTTTCAATGCTTCCTCAGATAATGCTTCTCGAGAGACTTTTTTAAAAATAAGAAAGTAATCCTCAATTCTTCCTAAGCATTGGCAGGTGAGATTCTAGCTAGCATATCAACAACAATGACAACAACAACAACAACAAAATCAGGGCTGGGAACATGCCCTAGTGGTAGAGTTCTTGCCTCGCATACATGAAGCCCTGGGTTCTATTCTTCAGCACTGCATAAACAGAAAAAGCCAGAATTGGTGCTGTGGTTCAAGTGGCAGAGTGCTAATCTTGAGCTAAAAGAAGCCAGGGACAGTGCCCAGGCCCTGAGTCCAAGGCCCAGGACTGGCAAAAAAAAAAAAAATCAATGAAATAGTTAACACCTCTCTCAAAATTCTCTGGGAGGTGCAACAGTGGATCTCCCTGATACATTCACAGGCGACTTTATCAGCAAGAAACAATACTGAGTCATTTGATCAATTTCAATGGATAGTGTCACAGTGCATGGGATTCTGGATGCAAGAACCACATTTATCCCACGAGCAACTTTCCCACTCGCCCAATAACAAAGCATAAACCTTAGTATTAGTATTAGTATTTCTGAGCCATCCTGCTGGAAATATTCCTGGTTGAATCATGTAGCCATTATTAGGGTGGGCTTTTTTGTTGTTTTGTTTTTTGCTTGTTTGATTTTTGTGCTGGTCCTGGGACTTGAACTCAGGACCAGAGCACTGTCCCCCAGGTATTTTGCTCACAGTGCTTTACTACTTGAGTCACAGCACCCTTTCAGCTTTTGGGTGGTTGATCGGAGGTAAGATTGGAGGTAAGACCTGCATGATAGATTCGAACTGCAATCCTCAGATTTTAGCCTCCTGCATAACTGGGGTTACAGGATTGAGCCAACAATGTCCAGCTAGTTTTTTTTTCAATAAAATTTTACCTTGAAATCAATGTTAGATAAGTTTTAGAAAACAGTGTTCAAGAAAATGAAAGCAAGGGAGAAGAAAGGATTGCTAAGTGGAGAATTTGTTGTGGTTTCCAGAAATTAACCCAGAAATATTTTGTCCACATGGAATGATTTTATTACTACAAATGTGATCACTTAAACTTTAATGTTAAGCAGAAATAATAAAATACTAATAATTTTAAGAACCTTATAGTTCCATTAATCACTGTTTACAAGCAGCATATTAATTTCTGATCCTGTTACTTATATGAACAAATTTAATCATTATCAAGATGAATTCCACATATGTCATTTCACCTGCTTATTCAGTACAAGAATCTAAGGAGCGTGGTTTACTATTAATTTCAAACTAATAACCAAGAAAATAGTTGCAAGGATTTTGTCACATTGACATCCCAAGAGTCTGCCATGTTTAATGCAATGTGGCTTTTTTCAATGCAGCTGGATTACAGCTCTGAAAGCGTCTATCAAAAAATGGCTTCCTTTGCATGAGGCTATTCAAGACTTCATGAATCGACCTCTAGAGGAGACCAGAATGTGAAGAGAAAGTCTCCAGGAGTTCACCACCAACCTGCAAGAAGAAACAAAATGCTTCTATTCAATGTCAAGAGATACAGCTTTTCAAAGGAACATCCCTTCACTGTTATAACTTTATGATATGATTATAATTTTTGAACCAAGGCCCCAATATCTAATGTCATTATCGATTATTTCTTTTCCCACATTTCTCCCTCAGACTACATATGTTTAGCATCAAAATACAATCAGTGATTTGCTCCCATCTTTTTAAAGTGTCAATACAGTGAAAGCTTACTTTGTTTTACTTTTCATATTCTTTGTAAAATGTTCTGTTCTAGCTTTTGAGAAGGCCTGAAATATAGAATTTTTGAGAAATTCAAGACAGTAGAAATGAAATGGCTGAAAGGATAAGTAGTAATAGTCCAGCCAAACACGGTATTCTATCCTGGGCCATTTTCCAATGAACAGGGCCAGGTGCCTCCCAGACCTCTTCAGATGAAGGAAAGTAATAAGAATTATTGTTAGAAAAAAGTGAAGATAAGGAATTGGATTGAATTTAGCAGAGAAGACTCAGACAGGAGGCCTCACTCTCTGAATTTCTATCACACTGAAAACACAAAATAAATCAAGGTTGCACTTTTCTGGAACTTGCATTTCTCCTAGAAATAAGTGGAACACTCCGGCTCCTGAATCCAAGAATTAGTGATACATTTGGAACATGTGTCACAGATTTCAAGGGTTTCAGTTGCAAGATTCAAGGACTCTAGAAAAACTCATAGAACATGAGAGAAATCTTTTCTTTTCATAAAGTGATAGTATTCCAGAACTCACAAGGACCCTAGAGTTCAACTTTTCTTCTGGACAGACACGGCTTCAGAGAAGAAATGGCCTGATGGAGATCACCAGGTTGTTAATGGCAGGACTAGAACTGAACTCGGGTCTTGCACTTTGTCTCCCTATCCATTGTTCTCTTGCTCATTGTACCCAGGAAAATCTGGAGTGGTTCCACAGAGACAGTGACACCATCCCAAATTGTTAAATAGTTGTTGATTCCAGCTGAGAACTGGGTCAATAAACTATGCTTATATTTCTATCATCTCAGAAAAACATTTATGGTTGTTTATATTATATTCTCTGCCACATAATTTTAAATGTGAAAAAGGTATTAAAACTCTTGCCATTTTTTTATACTTCTTAATTCTTCTTTTCCAAAAAGAATGTTGTATCTGTTATTCATCATAACTCGGATAAAGGAAGCCTAGGGGAGGCTGTGCTCCTCCGTTAAGGCATTAAGCTGCCTATATGAACTCAGGCCAGAAAGACAGGCTGTGATACACTGACCAACTTAATACCATAACCAGAAAATATTCAATTAGTACCAATAGATAGACCTCTCTAAAAAAAAAATGGTCCCTTTGTTCTTCCAATATCCGTTCTGTTAATAATGAGGTCTTTGGACAGCAGCAGCCAGCAGTAATGTTCATGTCAGAACTAGGGGGTTGTAGTACATCCATTTGCTAGCGGTATTCTCTGCCTTTCTGGAGCCTGGCCATGGAATGCACAAACTGTGCTGTTTCTAGGCAGCAAGTGAATGACCACAGCCAATTGTAACACTGGCAAGGAACTCTCCCTTGAAGGAGAAAACAAAAGCAAAGACCTAAATGTGAATGTGGTTTTCCTCAAATCAAACACTCATATACACTGCTTAAACATGAACACTATCAACTGTTACCTATAGTTGTTAGGCCTGGATGGGCCAGGAGATCTTAACAATCTTGGATATTATGCAAAATATTTGTGGGAGAGCATTTTTATGTGGTGAAGGTTCTTCACTTTTATGTGATTCTCAAAGAGATGAGTCAGAAAACGAAAAATAAATGTTCTAGGACTAAGAACATTTTCCAGGATCCACTAGGTTTACATATCTGGTAGATGTAAGAAGGAGAGAAAAGTATAATAAATTTGATACACATGAATTATATGCCTGTACATTTTACGATTAGCTTTCTGACAAATCAAGAAGAAATCCACTGGGAGAGAACGAGGGAAAGGGTAACATTGTCCAAAAAGAAATATTTTTGACCTGACTTACGTAACTCCTCTGTATATCACCTTTATAATAACAATTAAAACTCTACAAGAAAGAAGAGCTCTGGGAGTCCATCGATCCCTGCGTGTTCATTTGGCACCTATCGTAAGCCACGCTTACTAGCTGCTACATGCCTACTGGCATGAAGGGAAGGCAAAACTACTGAGTCACTCATCTGCAGAATTGAGTCTCAGTTCAAATTTCAGCTCGGATACTTTTTTTTTTTTTTTTTTTTTTTGCCAGTCCTGGGCCTTGGACTCAGGGCCTGAGCACTGTCCCTGGCTTCTTCTCGCTCAAGGCTAGCACTCTGCCGGTTGAGCCACAGCACCGCTTCTGGCGGTTTTCTGTATATGTGGTGCTGGGGAATCGAACCTAGGGCCTCGTGTATCCGAGGCAGGCACTCTTGCCACTAGGCCATATCTCCAGCCCTCGGATACTTTTTGCTAATGACCTTAGGTAGCTTACTTGAACATTCTTTTCTTTAGTTTCTTCATAATACTGCCTTGTACTTTGATAAAATTTCAATGAGCTGGGTGCCAGTGACTTCTACACAGGAGACTGAGATCTGTGGACCATGGTTCAAAGCCAGCCTAGGCAGGAAAGTCTGTGAGACTCTTATCTCCAGTTAATCACAGAAAAAAGCTGACAGTGGCACAAAGGCTCAAGTGGTTGAGCACTAGCCTTGAGCAGAAAGGAGCTCAAGGACAGCACGCAAGCCCAGCGTTCGAGACCCAGGACCAGCAAAACACTTTTCAAAAGTGGTACTGTGGCTCAAGTGGTAGAGCAGTCACTTTTGAGCAGAAAGCCCAGGGATAGCATTTACACCCTGAGTTCAAACTCCAGGACCAGCACCCACAAAAAAAGGAAACAAAAAATCAATCAATGCCAAGGAGTGCATAGTGCGGAACAATGTTGAGCCCCAGTGAACTCCACGCCTGCTTTTTAAAAATATCATTATTCACATCCAGACTTGACTTTACCTCTCTGTGCACAGGGTGGGTCAGACAAAGCGTACATCTTGTCTTCTTTACCCTGCAGGTGGAAAAGATGGGTGCTAGATTTGTCAGAGATTCTGTTTTAACAGGACCTGAGAGAGAGGGCCAAGAAGCGTTTCAGGCTTTCTGGGTGATAGATCGCAAAAGTACTTAGGATCCCAGAGATTAGCCAGTCTACAGATTGCAAAATTTTGCTAGCCCGGCTCTTTAGTAAACTAGAAAGACTTGCCATCAGTACTCCTAGAAGCCATACCTTGAGGCCAAAATCTTCTCGCAGGGGCCCGGCAGAAGCTGTGGTGTTGAGCTCACTGTGCTTCCTGTTTGCTTCATCTGCTGATACCGAGCACAGTACAAGGACAATCCCTAGACTGCTCTGCACACGGCTTTTCCAGTAGCATTCAGATGTTCCATGAAAGTAAATTAATAAATGCTTAAATAGTAAAAATTATCTAAAAATATTAAAGGTATATAAAAATATTAAGAGTGTAATAATTGTCTCTCCTAAAGAGAAGATACTAAAAGCAATCAATTTCCTTATTTTTCTCACTACAGAGCATAAGAACATTTCCTTTGTAACTTCTTTGCATCTAAACAACCCTTCATATTTCTTTTTTTCACCAACTTTTGAGAAAAAAAGTACTTCTACATAAAGCTTTGGCAAGCAAAGCAGATTTATGATTTCCAGCCAAGTTCACGCATCAGGTGTGTGAAACCCTTCTGGTGATATGTCCTTTTCAAGATGGAAAGTAAATTTTTAAAGAAGTGACCATTATTTCTAGTAAATTTACATCATGTACATACACTATATATACACATATATGTATATACATACACACATATACAATATTTACATATGCATGCATTACATTAATACATATAATACACGTCTCTAATTCTGCTTTTTGTTTTTTGCCAGTCCTGGGACTTGAACTACGGTCCTGAGCACTGTCCCTGGGCTTCTTTATGCTCTACCACTTGAGCCACAGCGCCACTTCTGGCTTTTTCTGTGTATGTGGTGCTGAGAAATTGAACCCAGGGCTTCCTGCATGCTAAGCAATCACTCTACTACTAAGCCACCTACCCAGCCCTAATTCTGCTTTTTTAAAGAATGGAATCCTTTCTTAACTAAGATATTTTGTATCAATGACTCTTTCCAGGTGATTAGCCCAAAGCAGATAAATACCCAGGCTGTGTTAAAAATGTCTGAGATATTCTACTAACTTATATAACCAAGCTTTTGAAACAGGATGAAAGGATCTTCTGTCTGTATATCTGTATTTATTCGTCTGATGACTTTGGGCAAGTAGGAAAATGTCTATTCTCTCTCACGTCTCATTGGAAGCCTGCACAATGTCCAGCACATATTCAATACTCACCTAGTAAAATATAAATGAATTCTATTCTCTGATCTGATCACAAATGAAATATGAATTGACTAATTTTTGTCTAGACTCTAGGTTGAATTAGGACTTTGAGGACTGAAATTTTGCAGGAGAATTCAAGCATGAACTCATGACCACTACGTGGAAATGGCTTTCTCCTCAGGGGCAGCCCAAGCAAGGACTGGAGGATAAGAAGGAACTCAAAATATCTTTGTGGGTTTTGTTGTTGTTTTGGTAGTACTGGGATTTGAAATGGAAGCATCCCATTTTCGCAGTTTCTCGCTTGACTGCTGATCTACCACGTTAGCCACAACTCCAGCCCCACGTTTTGCTGTCTACTTTGGAGACAGAATCTGTCAGGCTGTTTTCCCAAGCTGGCTTCACCTGTGATCCTCTTTATTTCAGTCACCGAAGCAGTTAAGATTGTTTGTGTGAGCCTCCAGCACAGGGCTCAAGTATCTTCTTTTGTGTTCCTATTCTCTTTGTCCATTTGCTTTATTTTCTTCCTGAAAATTGATGTCAGTAAGTATAGAGCATGAATTATGAGTATTAAATCCCACTGAAATCCTAGTATCTTATCAACACTCAAACATAAATATTGTGTAACCTATATACTCACAAGCTACATTGACAGAGGACAGGAAAATGGAGTCTTTTGTACAACTAGCTTGTGATCACTTGGTTAGACTAGCTACTCGGCCTAACAACCATAATAAGAAGGATGTGTGTAGCAATACATGCAAGAGACCCAAAACTGACTTCTCAAACTAGAAGTCAGGTTCTTCCTTTTCAAAGATGAAGGACAGGAATATTTATAATGCAAAATCACTTCCTTCCTCATGAAGGTAAACTATCTCTCCCTTATACCAAATACTTGAAAGGTGAACCTCTTGACTTGAACAATGGGACCTGCAATCCTATCTAAACAGTTCAAGTTGAGCTCCTCTTATTTCTCCTCAAGGACCTAAAGTGCAAGAGCAACCACATATCTTCTAAATCTGGCAATTAATAATTATACTGAGATAATAAATATAGACAAGGAATGCCCTAAGCAAAGAGGAACCTATGTTACCTTATGAATGATACACATATTGGTATTCTCTGTTTCCCCTTTTATAAACAGAAATGTATGTTTGAAGATTTTGAGTCTCTATGTTCTCAGGTATGCATCCTTGTGGGAGAAAATGTTCTATCTCTCAATCTCAAATCCAGCAAATGAAGAGAGCAATTACACAAGACCAAGGAGGTAGAGAGAGGTCATGTTATTTCTTTAAATTAGATTTGGAAGCTCTGTGGTCCTTGCTACATATTTGTTTGAAATGGAGTAAACAGGCTGTGTTTCCAAAAGACGCAGCCTTGAGGAAATCCACTATTGAGTTTTTTTCCTACTTACGCAGGTTAATGGTACAAAGGAGATCTACACACCAAATAATTCTCATCAAAATAACCACAATTTGGGCTGGGAACATGGTTCAAGTATTAGAACATTTGCCTAATAAGTGCAAAAAATCTAAGTTCAAACCTTAGTACCTCAAAAATAAAATGATTTCTTTCTAATGAGTTTTCTTGTCAGTGAGTTTCCCATTCAATAGATGCCTGAAGATGACACAGGTTTTTTGTTTCAGAGGCAAGGGACTTTACCACACACAATGAAAGCATCTACACTCTAATCCAGACATGCTGGGTTTGGGATAATAGTTCTAGCTCTGACATCAATTGGCCACATTGCTTGTACAAAGTTATCTGATATTCACATATTTAATTTCATCACTTTCACTTTTGTACTAATTAATAGATTTCAAAACTAGTGTATATAAGCAAAACCTCTTGAAAAAATATTGCTTCTCCTAAGCTCTTGAGATAAGTACAATCAAATATTGTATACTTTTAAAAGGCTACTATAATGTCATTCGGGATTATGAGGAAGGTATAGCTACCTCTAACTAGAATTATAAGACAAGATAAGGTAGACATATTTCAAAGAGTACAGAATTGAGAACTTGACCCTGAATAGAACTAGGTTACTATGTTGAATTGGCAGCAAAGCAATGAAGTGTTATGTTGTGAACGTGAGTTTGAAATGGGAGCCCTCTCGGGTAAATATCACTGAACCACACCAAATCCTTGACTTTACTAAAATCGCCCTCTTTTACTTTCCACCTGATTACATGTTTATCTTCATGTTTCACTGCATTCCTCAACCTGTACATATAAATAAAATACTTTGCCCAATGAGTTTATTCAATTGTTGTCACTACAATTACAACTTTGCTTTGAAATGATCCATGCTGTAAAAATGACTTAGAACTTTATGACTAGAAATTTTTACTCAGGTTTCTGCAAAGAAATACAAGACAATGTGGCCCAATTGCTTCCTGCTAGTCTAACATAAACTTTTCATTCTGGCTTCTTCCATTTTCCTCTGAAGGATTCTATTTGGACCAATATAGTTTTATAAAGCCTTACTTCTTCCAGAATTATATGCCATGAATTAGTTATTTAAAGATTTATCCCTAGATGTACTGATTTTTGTGTTTTTAAGTTTTCCTTATTGTGATGAGAATATTTTCTTGATCTTTCAAAGAAATATGTGTATATGTCTATCCCTCTTTCGGAAAAAAATCTCATAAATGCATGAGCCTTGAAGTAACGCAGATACATAAAAAAAAATTCATGACAGTGTTTTCATTGAACAAAAATGTCCTTGAAAGGTCCTCTACAAACCTGAAAAGATAAATATCACTAAAAAAAAAAAGGAAGGAAAGCAAAAGCAAGTTCCTATTTCCCCCTACAGCATCCTTTGCCATTCATATCTGTTATGTTTTTAATTTGAGAATTAATTGTACGTATAACCACATGCTTAGAATCATGTGTGTAACAGTTCTACTAAAGAAGATTGTAGGTCGTAATCAGTACATTGCTAGAGAGATGAGATTTTCTACGTTTCACTGACAATGAACAAATCTGTCATCTCAAATAAGATCATCTCTCCATTATATCCTGCTTCAAAATCTAAATGTGTGAGAAACCACATAAAATAAGTGTAGACAAACATGTAGGTTTTATTTTTTTTCTTATACATATTGATAAAAGTATCAATAAGCCATTACCTAACTGGTAAATAATAAGCTTATCACATAAACATTAGGACTATAGCAACAATACATTTAGCCAAAAGATGATTCATTTCTTAAATGAATTCAACTTTTAGCTTCTATCATGATTCATTCATTTACTCATCTGCTGCACACACCAAACACTGGAGAATATTAGTCTTTTTTTTTTTAACTTGAAAAAAATTTATTTGGATCATACAACCATGTCACTAACTTTTACTTCCCTGAGTGATATAACAAATATAACAAGGCACAAGTTGCTTCCAACACTTCAGATAACCCAAAGAAAAATTATTTTAAAATGCCAAGGGGGGGGGGAGACAATGAAAGCGTTAGTCTTTTCCTGTTTAGTCTTGTAAATTTCCCTTCTCATTGAGGAGCTGACCTAGTGAGGAAGTCTAGTAGTAAGTCATCAGTACAAGAAGGAAATACAGTAAGTATAAAAGATGGTGAATTCGAGGAAGAAAATAGCCAGCATATTAGAAGAGAGAATCATAATAGTATTAGATAGGTAGCGTGGGCAGGAAAAGTCCATCTATTAAACTATGAAGATAAGAAAATTCCGAATAGCCAGATTTGTGTTGGAGCAAAGAAACAAGTGAACAACTGAAAAGCATTGGCAGATAAAAATGAGTTTGCAGATCAGAAGAGTAAGAACACTAAGGAACCAGGGATACGTGAAAAATGAGTTAGGTTGATGAATATACTGATTAAGAATGAAAACGAGGCTAGCAGTGGAGATGGGCTAGAAATCGGAGGCCTCATGACATCACAGAGGTTACCTAGGCTGAGAGGCATGATTGAAGTCCAAGTGAAATGGTCGTACAAAAAGTAGACATTGGGTCTAGCTTGGAGATCTTCAATGTTTTGCTAAGTCTACAGGATTCATAAATGAAAAGACTATTAAAATATTGCTAAAATTTGCAATTGAAAAACATCAACATATTAATACCTTAAGATTGGATATAATAGATATTACAAAATATTTATTTCTATAATAAGCAGATACAACGTGTTTTGACATTATCAAATTTCTATAACTATTGGGTAAGGTCAACAGCAACATTCTGAGATAGAATCCATGGGTGCTAGTGGATCATGATTCCAGCCTTAGAAAAGTTTTATTATGATAAAGTTGATTATTTACGAATAGTAATAAGTCTTTTAACTTGTTCTTTGCCTTCACAATTGAGGTAGAATTGCTGTCTTTCAAGATCTCCCCAAATGTCAACCAGTTCTTAAAAGAAAATCATGTTTATTATTTTGAGGGGGATAGTTGTTGTTTTAAAAAAGAAAATTTCTGTTGCCAGCTACCAGTAGTTCGTGCATATAATTTCTAGCTAGTCAGCAGGCTGAGATCTGAGAAGCAGGGTTTGAAGCCAGGCTGAGGCAGGAAAGTTTATTAGACTGATCTCCAATTCATTGCCAAAAAACAAGAAATGGAGCTATAGCTCAACTGTTAAAAGTGCTAGCCTTGAACTAGAAAACTGGGAGATTCCCCAGGCCCTAATTCAAGCCCCAAGACTAGCACGCACACACGCATGCACGCGCGCGCGCGCACACACACACACGAGAAAATCCTTCTCTGTCAATACAAATATATATATATATAATAAAATAAATAAATAAAATACTAAAAGTACAATTCCTAAATTCACAGGTCAATTATGTCAAACACAAATAATATCCAATAGGTCCTTTTCTTACCAAAATTATTGTTTCACATTAAAGCAGGGATATAAAAAAATGATTTGCTGAAACTATAAAGAAAAACTGTGACTAAAGAAAAGAATGCCCAGGCTTGACAGCTAAAAGCACGGAATCTCCAATTATTTTAAAATCACACCTTATTAAAGGATCACCACCATAACCCAGAAGGAAACTTTCTGTATTTACAAAGGCAAATGTGATAGAATAAAAGGGAAAAGCTTTAAGGCAACCAATTCATTTGAAATCTCCATCTTTCTTTAATAAATGTTTTTTAAACTCTCATTTTCAAGACAAAATCTGAAATATCTGCTAGACTACAAGTTATATGGAATTAAAGAATTATAGACACTAGCACCTTTATAACATAGAAGTAGTGGTTTAAGTGAAATCGATTTATTTAGAGAAACCAATGACAACTGGTTACTTCTTTAAAAGTGGAGGATGTAGAGAGAGACAACCGAGGTGGATCCAGAGAAAGTCACAAGGCTCCTTTTCTTCTCTCCCAAAGTACTGAAGTCAGTTCACTAAGACAAGCCACTTCCACAGACTGGTAACTTAGTCTCTAAAGAAATAATGACTAGGTCATCAAAAGCAAGGGTTTGTCCATCAAAAGCAAGGGAATGTCCATATAACTTCTCATGACAAGGGATCCAAAAATGTTGATTTTCTGAAAACTCCAAATTGCTCTGGCTATCGTGTTAAGTTTTGCAGGATGACATCTAGAACTGAGAATAAGAAAACATACATTTTGGGTAGACACAATCTCCTGGCCCCAAATGTTACTTGTTTCAGACATAAATGACAGGAGATTTTGCAATTTCAGGCAGCCAGCTGGAGAAAATAATAAATAATAAATGTCTAGCTCCGGTGAACATTGGACTTCTATCCAATGAAAGAGGAGCAAAAAGAACAGGAATAGCCACTATTCTAAATACAAAGAAAGAGAACTTCTAGGCTTACTAAGTCAAGGATCTGAAAGTTTCAACACTTCAACTTAAAAAAATACATCTACTAAAAAATCAGTTGGCAATTGTGGTGTACAACCTAATTCTACTGCATAGTGTTAAACTAAAGCTTCTATATAGTACCAAGAAAGAATAAATAGCAATGGAGGGAGACATGTTTTCTCCTCCAGGGAAGCTTGGCTAGAAATCAAGCACTGCTCTGCACCTATTATATCATGAAAAGGGTGAGAAATTAAAGGCTACACTTTCTCTTGTGAATACAAAAAAAAAAATACCAAAAACAGAAACCAGAACAGAGGGGCTATAAATCGAATCACCTTACAAATAACAACACAAAAAGCAAACAAGCAAGATATTCTTTGCTATTCAGCTTTCACTTTAGTGGGAAATGTTCAAGTTTGAATCCAGTTATTAAGATTTCATTGCCACATCCATTCACAAAGGACATCATTAATTAATCCTATAAAGGGCCATGAGGCCTCTGTGTGCCCAGCTCTGGCCCAGACACTGAGAATGGGATGTTGGAGAATACTGTGGTTTGTTTCATTAGTGAGAGAGAGGAAATGAGAAAAGGGTAGCATCTGACTGAAAAAGTAGCAACCTTGGGAGAAAGTTCTCAGGCTAAGTTGAAGTCAGTGAAATAAATTTTGTGTAAGTTTTTATCCCTCCATCTTGTTCTTCACTTCAGCTTCTCCTATATTCTTCTTTGTTCAGGAGAAGAAAATTAATTGATCAAAAATCACTGTTACCAGCTGCTTGGCAAAACTTAAAATAGCAATTTTTTAAAAACCAATTTCTTGTAACCTTAGAACATTAAACATATTAATGAATAAAACAAACCACCTCAAATTCACCGGAAAACTGAATATTCTACACAAGAAATTTATTTCTGAACTATTTGAGGATAAGTTGCCAACATAATGTCCCAGCACACTCAAATACACTAATGTGTATCACAACTATAGTACAACCACTGATATCACAAAGCTAACACATATATACTAATAGTTACTATCAGCTCCTAGTCACCAATTTTCCTAGTAATATCTTTTACATAGGACCTACTTCCAGTTCTTATGCTTCATTTACTTGTCACATCTGCTTCATGCTCCTTCTTGAATGGTTCCTTAATGTTCAGGAACTAGGCAATTTTGAGTGTTGTAGGTCAGCTAATTTTGGTTACTCTGATATTTACTCCCAACTAAACTGAAAATATCACAGAAGTGCAGCTGTATTCTTCTGTGTACATGCTATCAGATAATGAAGAATCTGAATTGGCACCATTATAACTAGCATTCGGGTGGTGTCTTCTAGGCTTGCTCATGCACTTATTCTTTGTCTCCTTATACTTAGTTTATGCAGAGATACTTTTAAATGATGCAAATATCTTTTTCTTCATCAGATTTGCAATTTATTCTTTTATTATTTCTTTGTACAAATGTTGTGTTCTACATAAGTATAAAATTGTGATTTTATTCAAGGGAAAAATTCATTATCATCATTATTTATTTTATGCTCAAATTATTTTAAGTTTCTGTGTCATTTGATATGTCCACATATCTCCATTATTTTCTAACACATAAAGGTGTTGCAGACATACTGCACTTCTAATTCCAGCCTTGAACCTTGACATTTTATCAATTAGGTCACCATGCACGGCCAGCCTGGGGGGAAAATTAGAAAGACCCTCTCTCAAAAGCAAGCAGGCATGGTGGCCCGCTGCTGATACATCAGCTACTGCGGAGGTAGCAGTAGGAGGAGTAATGACTGTGGGAATGCATAACACAATACATGAAAAGCAAGCTAAAGTAAGAAGACTGGGGCAGGGCCAATGGTAGAGCTGACACCCTGAATTCAATCCCTCGCATTACAAAAATAAATTCCTTTCTTTTAGTTGCAAGTCTTGTTCAACATCCCAGTCTACCCTAAGCAGGCCAACTAAGACAACCAAAACAATGTCTCCAAGAAAGACCAAAGTACACCAAAAGCCAAAGGTTATACTCATGGTTATGGACTACATTTTACAATTCAGTAGATGAATGAAATCATAAATTTGAGGATTTATTCTGTAAACTAGAACAAAGTAGAAGAAAAGCATAATAAAAGGCAGAGACATAGGAGGAACAAACTTGGAAATCCCATTGTATAACATCTAACTTACGGAATTACAGAAAGAAAAAAATAAGGAAATTTATCAAAGATGCCATGCAAAGTATATTCTATCCAGAGAGAACAAATGACATAAATCTCCAAATGACCTTTATAGTGATACAATACATAAAATGGCAGCAGGATAAATGATTCACAATAAGGTATACTATGGTGAAATTTTAAAATATGGGAGGAAAAGAAAACACTTTACAAACTTCATAATTTTGTAAATTTCAACCAGAAAAACTAAGTTCCATACAAAGCAATAAAATTAGAAAAGCATTAAATCAATTGTCTGGATCAAAAGTATTCAGAACTAATTACACCTATATCAAACATGTACAAGCTTTTCCTTACCATTATTCCCTCAATAATATTGTATCAAAACTATTTGCATACCATGTGTTTTATATTAAGTATTACAAGTAATCTAGAGGAAACTCCTCTACATAAAAAAGTAAAACTTTTTACTCTAAATTTCATGTGTTTATAAATAAATGCATATGTATATATAAAGACAGAGAGAAATAGCATGCTATACATATCCTTTAGCCACACGCTCTTTTTTATTCATCACCAGTTTTGAGCTTCTGCTGTTGATTCATATAGACATAGGGAAATAGAACTTGTCAGTTTGGCAAGCAATCCCTCTCTTTCTTTCTAAGAATGTAGCACTAATAACTAAATGCACAGTGACAGGAAGATGTGCATAGGTTATATGCAAATACAATGGCATTTTATGTAAGGGATTTTAGCATTTGATTTAGTAACTGACTGATTTTTCTAGAATTTATCTCCCACAAATAAGAAGTGATCAATGCATTCATTGGCTCATACAAAAAGGTCAGTATTTGTGTATCATCAACTTCATAATGTGTGAGTTTTGTATAGTTCTTTGCATTAACCCTGCCAGTTCTTTTTCTGAAGCTGCTGTCTGCGCCTCAGGCTGAGCCAAGACCCATACCTCTACCAAGCAGGAATGAAGATGAGGTCTGGATCCTGCCTGACCCGTCCTCCCCAGTGCTGAGCCTGCTCATACTAGGTGCTACCTCTCCTCCTGGACTTCAGTGGCACGCAGCACCACAGGGAGAGGAACAAGTCATCCTGTGAGACCAACCCAGCAGGGAACTGGGCTTCACGATCCTCAAGTATGGACTGGCTCCCTGTGGTGTGTGAACTATGAAGGAAGGGCAAAGGAGACAAAGGAAGGCACACAGACCACTCTGCCTTTTCCCTCTGGGCTTCGACGGCCAGCCCGGCCCACACGTGAAGGATCTGCTGGAGCGATTGGTCGCTGCCATTAACCTCTTTCCTCTTTCCTCAGCCTCCCCTCCCTGAAGCTGATAAAATAACGTATCACATATTAATACTTAGGTCAATCTGTTTTAGAAGATCTACACTAAGACAGAGTAGTGTTTTAAACATAGAGATAGAAACTTGAAGAAATGGCTGCCTCTAGGCTCTGGGACTAGAGTGTAGGGAGGAGACTGAACAATAATTCTCTTAGCAAGTGTTATGGCTCAGAACAATCATTATGCGTTACTCACATAAAACAAAAATTTACAAAATTAATACGAGGTAACTTATATGCATTTTGATTGCTCGTATCTTTTATAAAATTGCCCAAAAGAACAGACAAAAAGGCTAATAAGTATTCTATTAGTATTATAAGAATATATGATATAAGCCCCCATACCTATACACATTATAAATGGTTTTCTCAAAAGGAAAAAAAACCCTCTGCTTTTATGAAAAGTGAAGGAAGATGTCACCTTAAGATCGATACCTCCTTGAATCCTGCTTAAAGTGCTATCCGAAAATATCAGCAAGGGCACTGTGGCCGAGTAGCAATAAGTCAATTTATAGACTCGTTTTAATGAATTATGAAGGAGAGAAAAACCTCTAAAATAAGAAACCTTTTCATTTTTACATTGAGTATCTTTTGAAAAATGAAACTGAGGGTGGAATTAATGATTTAATTAAACCACTTAATGTTTTATTAAAATCAATATGGTCTAGAGTTCCTGCACTACATCAGCTAATCAATAAAACCTCATATTTGTTTTGGCCAAAGAACTCATATGTATTATTAGATGTGTCTATAGTGCAGATCCTCTAATTGTGTTCAGGAAATCACATATAGCATTGTATTCCAAACCCTTTCTGTTAGGACACAAACCTCTACTGAAAGGAAAATCAGGTCAGGTTCTGAAACCATGATTTCTTCAGCGTGGTTTGTACTGTCCACAAGGGGCTCTGTGTTTGCTCTCTTCAGCTTCCCTAGCTGCTCACCAGTACAAAACCCACGTAGTATGGTAGCCATCTGCACTGAAACACCAATAATTTCTCGCTGGCTCTTGTTAGCTCCTTCCCTTGCTTTAGAGTGTCTACTTTCTTACCCCCAAGTTCTCTCAATTCTATAGCCAACAAAACTTTGTTGTTCGTTAGAAGCAAAGAGCCAGTTAAGGGAAGAGGAAAGTGGGTAGGAAGGACCATTCGAAGCTCTAAGATTAAGGAAACAGCCCTCACATAGAAAGGAAGGACACAGAAACACAAAACCAAAGAATCAAATGTGATCCAACAAACCTATGTGCTCCCTGCCCAGCCCCCTTCTGCCTCTCACTTGACCTCTAGGACAGCATGAGACTATAGACCAACGATCAGTGACAGAAACTGGGCCTCTGTGCCGCTCCAGTCCTATTAATATTTTCTCTTTAGTCTATGCATTGCTAGAGGGGAACTTTCCAGACAAAGGCTTCCTTTTAACCAGAAAAGAGGATCTGTTCTCGTATTGCTGATGTCTATGTCCACACATCAAAGCCCCTGTTGGCAGGTCATTTTCCCACACTCTGAGTAGTGTCTCTTCCTTGCACACTCATTTAACAGAAAACACACACAGAAGAATGTTCGGTTAACTCCATTACACAAGTGCTTTAGACCAAGCCAATGTTACAAATTCATTTTCTCTACAGTTTTGTATAATGAATTTGTAATGTTTATTTGCTTTAAATTAAAAATGTTTGATTTGGCAGGCTTCAACTCGCTTGCTTTGTAAGATAACTAACTTGGAAGATACTACCTTGACTGACTTCATCATATAGTTGATTTGCCTTGGGATATGGAATATGCTTATGACTGTCTGTATTACTCTCTTGGCTTACAACCTCTCTAATCAGCTTTCCCTATATCATTTGTCTCTTCTGTGTTTTCTTCTCAGCCTTAACAATCTGTCTCAAGTGTTTCCATATTCTTACTCTTGTCCTGGTAAATCAAATAAGAGATTTTCTTTTCTTTCTCCTTCTGATCTTCCCCTATTCCCTTGCAAAGAATATCTGGTAGATTTATAGAAGATCAATGGTTGTCATAGTACCAACCTCAAATACAGTGAACATTAAGATATATAGAGAGAAGGGGGAATACACACTTATGTATGCATATAAACGCATATAAATATATAGTTCATATATAGTTTCACTTAATTATCTTTCCCCTAGATATATGTAAATTTAAGCAAAACCTTACAAGGAATTTGCTCTTGCATTCTTTAAGGAAGGAAGGAAGAGAAGAAAAGAGGGAAAATAAGAGAAGATCTGAAGTTTTCCTCAACAACTCACAAGCTTATTTTTCAATTCTCTTTATTCTCTGCCTCGTAGGCAACTCCTCCATATAGCACAACCTGTAACGTGATACATTTTTTCAGATTTTTCATACTTATATAGGCATCTAGAAATAAGACACTGTACATATCCTTCTGTCACTCGCTATTTTGTTCAACATTATGGTTTTGAGGTACATCCCTTGATGATTTATACCTATGGAATTATAACTCATAATTTTGGTAAAAATTCCTCCAGTCTTGCTAAGTACATAGAAACTATTTTACTCCTCTTCCATAGAATCAATACCTTCAGAAACAAATTCCCTAAGAAATATTATTTTAGAAAATTCATATAAAGACAACTTTACAGTGAATTCCAGATTTAAAGCCATAATTAAAGAAAAAAAAATTTCTTTTGGAGGTTAAAATAAGTGTATGCTCACCATGAGCATTTCTCCAGCTAGCTAAATTAAGGCATTATAAAAGATCAATCCAAGAATATTCCTTGGCTTTGAATCAGTCGCCTTATGGTTAGAAATCAGTCACTTTTTTTTTTCCAGAAAAGCTCTTGCCAATATACATTTTCTTCTAAGATAGTTAAATAAATGTCAATAGGCAGGTCAGCTTCCTTAATAACATTTCCTCCTCTCCTATGACTATTTCGGGTAAAATTTTGCATACAGAGATACTCATTGTTCTTGACACATTTCTAGAAAATACAAAAATAAGGTTCCTATCCTTCTCAAGGCATTTATTCCGCTCATGTTTAACAGGTAAGACTTCTCTCTGCTGCCCCAAAGCCTCGCTGCCTCTTGATTTTGATGCTTTCAGATGATGGAAAATGCTTTGAAAAAGTTCTTTCCTTTCATCTCTCTCCCTCATCCCACCACGAATTGCTTTGGGAGTCATTTTCAGGTAGTACCTATAAGTTTCTTGCTTGTTTTGATTATCTAAGTGCTCCGTCGAAGCCCACCATTCCACCTAGAATTTTAATGAAAGCTCATGGAAGGGCTTACTTCTGCACAACAGGGGCAGCGTATGTGTATGGGCGGGAAAGACAGGGAGGAGTCTCCTGATACTCACCTGAGTCCCCAGTTCAGATCCCTAGGGTACCCAGCCTCTGCTGTTGTGTGTGAAACTTCTCAGTGCCACACACAAATGGCCTCTTCTTTCTGTGCTCTTACTTTCCTCCCACTGACTCAACCACAAAATAAACAATTCTGTTTATAATTGCAGGCAAGACCACTGGATCCTATCATTTTGGGGACCGTGAAATCTGTCCTTCTTATCTCGGTAGAAAGCCATGTCACCTTTAAGTATTGATAGCATAAGAATAGTCATTTTCTGATGAGAAAAAGAAAGAGGCAGAGTAAATTTGCTGTGTTTTGTGCCATCTATTCTCTATCTCAAAATATTTTATTTTATTCCTTCTACAACATGAACTTCAATGCCCTGAAATATGCAAAAGAATGTCCATGTTGGAAGAAGAATTTCTAGTCATGCAATCACCAAACCAGCTCATGTGAGATACAATATAAAGTTCAAAACAAGAAGCAGAAACATGATCTTTTTATTTAAGGACATCACTTGTACTTCATTTTTTTTTCTAGTTCTGCCCAGGGACAAACTGGTGAAAATATATGGCAGCTAAGGCAATACCTGTATAGACTCACTTCAAGACTTTGGATGACACAACTTTATTTCTACCATCTGTGCAACAAAAATAAAAATTGCATTTCCTTAATTATTCACATATGTGTGTGAATATGTTATAATCCTGTAAAATTGTTTAAGCTAATATGATTCCAAAAGAAATTCCTCAGTGTGATCCTTTGGGTAATCCTTTGGGTAAACCCAAAAGCAGGGTTGCTGGGTCATAGGGGAGCTCTATGTCCAGCCTTTTGAGGAACCTTCATACTGCTTTCCTCAGTGGTTGAACAAGTTTACACTCCCACCAATAGAAGGGTTCCCTTTTGGCCACATCCCCTCCAGCTTCTGTTGTTATTAGTTTTCTTAATAATGGACATTCTTACTGGGTGAGGTGGAATCTCAATGTTGCTTTGATTTGCATTTCTTTTATGGCCAATGATGCTGAGCACTTCTTCATGTACCTTTTGGCCATTCTCATTTCCTCTTTACCCCATTTACTGAGGGGGCAGTTGTTTCTTTAAGAATTTGTTTTGGGGGGACTTTTTTCTCTGAGTTCTAAGTATATTAGGCCCTTGTCTGTTGTATGGTCAATAAAAATCTCCTAGTTTGAGGGCTTTCTATTTATCTTGTTAGCTATATCATTTGCTGTGCAAAAGCTCTGCAGTTTGATACAATCCCGTTTGTCCAACCTTTCTTTGATTTTCTGTGTTTCTAGACCTTTATTAAGAAAATTTTGACCTGTGTCAAGAAGCCCTAGTGTTTTTCCTATTCTTTCCTGCAATGTTTTCAGGGTATTTGCTTGAGATCTTTGATTCATTTGGAATTGATTCTCGTGCAAGGTGATACATACGGATCTAGATTTAGTTTTTTAAAGGTGTTTAATCAATTTTGCCAGCACCCTTTGTTAAAGAGGCTGTCTTTCTTCCATCCTATTTTTTTTTGGCTCCCTTATCAAAGATTAGGTGGCCACAGGTCTGCGGTTTCATTTCTGGGTCTTCAATTCTATTGCATTGGTCCTCAGGCCTGTTGTTGTGCCAATACCAAGCTGTTTTTCCTATGTTTATCGCAGCACAATTCACCATTGCTAATATATGGAACCAACCCAGATGCCCCTCAGTAGGTGAATGGATCAAGAAAATGTGGTACATATACACAAGTGAATTCTATGCATCTATTAGAATGAATGACTTTAGCCCCATTCATGAGGAAATGGAAAGACTTGGGGGAAAAATCATACTAAGTGAAGTGAGCCAGATCCAAAGAAATATAAACTCTATGGTTTCACTCATTAGAAACAATTAGTACTTGTCTAGGATAGTCCTAGCAGAAGAGCACAATAGCTCAATAGCAATGTACATATGATCACACAAGATGATGCTAAGAGAAATGAACTACAAGATTTGGAAATAAGTGGTTTATCTTTGATGTTGTTAGTTCTGATATACCTTATTAAATTATGCCTTTTTCTTTTGTCTTCTTCCCCATGCTTTTACCCCTGATGTCACTGTAACTGACTTTGGTACACTGGGTATTGTATGTACGTTTATCAGAACTAGGTAAGAGAAACCCCAAAACAGATAGATGAAGGGTAAAAGGCAAAACAATGCAACAGCAATATGCTGTAAACCAACTGTACATCTAGTCTAGGGAGAGCTTGAGGAGGAAACCGGGGAGGGGGAAGGGGGAAAATACAAAAGTGGGGGTAAAAAGTTTGATAAGAAATGTACTCACTACCTTAGATATGGAACTGTCGCCCCTCTGTACATTCCTCAGTCACACCTGCTTCATTCTATGAGAACACAGATTTTTAGTCTACATAAAACACATGGTAGAAGATGAGCATATAGCTTAGAATTGATTATTGAATTCCCTTGTCAAAAAAACATAATTGAGGCATAAAAAGTTATTTTACATCTTACGTACTTTTACTTCTCTCTGGGTAGCTAAGTCTTATTTCTCAGAATAAGTGCTTTTCGCATCACTCATGAAAACATGTGGATGTATGCATGTGTCCATACACGTGCATCTGTAGATGGCCTTGCTGCAGATTATCTTTCAGCTAGAGTAAGATGGAATAATGATGTAGAATGGATTCAATGGCTAATTGGACACCTTTCAATCACTGTGTTTCAGATGATCCATCATCTATCCATCTATGCATCCTCCACCAAGCGGCAATCAATTGGATAGTTTAGCCCCAATTCTTTCATTGCAGTTAATGTTATTCTTGCTGTGACCACGTGGCGTTGCCCTTATCCACACACTCAGAGTTTCCATTTCGGTTAGATTACCCTCATGTATGATCACATTAGTCCAATCCAACGCTCCCTTGAGAAATCTTCTATTTAGAACAGTGCACTCATGTTGTTGAACTTTCCCCAGAAGCCTCTGCTGGGGAGCAGAGGCTAGATGATGAGACAAGTTATATCCAATGAAAAAAAAATGAGAGTTTACTTATATAATTATGACTATAGAACTTGAAACATAGAGATGACTTAGAATATCCTGGAAGGCTCAGTTTAGTCACATTGAGCCCTGACTCACATGAGGCTGACTAATCCGATCTCATCTAATTTCCCTCTGCTCACAAATACAGGCTGAAATGACAATTTATTCAGAGGGAGGGGTGGTACTGAGGGTTTCGATGCACAGCCTTACAGTTGCCCACCCGGGACTCTACCACTAGAGCCATGTTTACAACTCGACCGTGGTCTGTGTGTGCTAGTATTAAGGCTTGACCTTAGGGCCTTGCATTTTCATTCACTTTTCCACTTGTGGCTGGTGGTGCGCTACCACTTGAGCTACATCTCTGCTTTCTAGGTTTTTAAAATTTCTGCCAGTTTTTAGACTAAGATTTGTACACAGAGCTTACATTCTTTGGAGACAGGAGCATCTGTCTAATAAATTGGAGGTCCTGAGGTCAAATCCCAGTACTGACAAAAAGAAGCCCATAAGGATGAATGGAAATAATGGGATGGAATACAGCTGGTATTATCCTTGCTAGAAATTCACAATTTTAAATTCATGTATTAGAAGAAAATTGAAGAATAGTGACGTAACTATCCAACTCATGTAGAAATTTGTGTAAAATTTAAAATCAGGCTCCCCTCCCCCCAAAAAAGGAAAATTAAGTAATAAAAATGAAAGGTAAATGGATGGACTGAAATGGACATTTTAGATGGGATGGTAATCATTAGACACTCTAAGGAAATGACATGGAGATTCAAATATGCAAGAAAAAATCGAGCCATATCTAACGTATGAAAATATAACCCTTCTGTACATCATTTTGACAATACTGACAGAATACATCTTTTGCTTTCTGTTCTGCCCCAGGAGGTAGGAAATTTTCTTAGCAGCTTTAAGAGCAGGTGTGTACGTGGAGTGGAAAAATTGTGCATCCCCTGGCTCATGCATCCTCCCTAAGGGATAAAGTCAGAGATGCTGCAAGTGTGGTGAGAATTGATCTCATGGGGAAGAGTGATGACAGAATGTGTCAGAGGAAGTCATTCTGAAAACAGAGACTCCCACTCTGTCACCGCATGGCCTGTGAGGACCAGCCCACACAACACTGCACCTCGTAGAGACGAGCCGCCACCTGGCTCCCGACCCAATGGGACTTCCCCTTCAACCATCAGCAGAGACAATCTGTATTCCACTCAAGGCTTGTGCTCCCATTCCTAATGTTGCTTTTCCTTATCCCCTCTACCATTTGTACCTTGTTGATCACCTTCCAAATGAAACTGATTATGCAGTTCTCCAAGGGCTGCTTGACCACTCACAGTTATAGCACTGCAACCAACGCAGGTCGATCATCCTCACTCAGAATTTTACTCCTCACTACTATTGTGTAGCTTCACTAATTGTATCCAACTTCCCACCTGATCACCCTCCAGAAAGTCCGTCCACTCACCCTGTCACATCTCTGCACGCCATTTCGGTAGATAGCTCTGACCATTAATTTACTCATTTAGTTGATTTTATTTATTTAATTCGATGTCTCCTCCACTTTGTGAAGACAGAATTTCCATGGGAGCAGGGAATGTCTGTATCTTGTTCACTACAATACGTCCAAGATTAGTGCCTGACTTCACCATACGAATTGCTTCATCTAGCTGTCCCTGTGGGCTCAGTATTACTTCTTTTAATAATAAAACAGTAATATAAGCAAAGTGTTTCTCTGAGTTCTATGAGCTACTCCCATAAGTGAATGCAACCCGACGGGACATCCCGGAGTCCTCAATCCATAGCCAGTTTGTTAGATGTACAGATCATAGCCAGAGAGTGGGACGGGCATCTGAAGCACGAGTGGTCTTGTGGGATTGCGTTCTTTCCCCATGATCTGCCTGCCTCTTACCACTGAACAATTGCTTGCTTGAATGTGCAAAAACACTCCTAATTAGCTGACATCAGAATTGCAGTGCTTCGTGGTATGGGAGGGGGAAAGGGACACAACTGTGCTTTTTTTCCCCTCTCATCCTGCTACAATGAACATTGTTTGGGTTCATTCCTCATTTCAATTCACCTCCAAGATAGGCTCATCATCTTTAAGGAACTTTTATTGTGGAAACAAATAAGCTCATGAAAATTAACAAAGTTCATCAAAATTATCAGCAACAGCAAGGGCAACGAAAGGCAGAGACACTACGTCTTGGAAAAGGCAGACATTATTCTTTCTAAAAGAATCAAAATATGAAAAAAAAGTTTAAAAAAAAAAAGAATCAAAATATGAGTTAGATCCAAAAGATCAGCAGGGTCGCCCGCTAGATATCACTGTGACATGCTACACAAGAGCTAAATTCGTTAGGCAGCTTTCCCTGCTCAAATCCAGCCTTCAGCAGTTTCTACCAAATTCTTATCAAGTGTTACTATCAGCTTTCTGCCATCCTTTGAATATTTAGTGAGGAAATGATTGACTGATGAAGATATTGCTAGTCGATTGCCATCATCGCTTAAGTATCATGTTTTTAATTTTTTTGACTGTATATTCACTTTTGCTTGCAAAGCAAAAACCATGTGACCAAAAATGACACAAGTAAATTGTTGAACTTTCAGGCAGCTTTGAAATAAAGCAAATGCCAACAAGAAAATCCTTCAAGGAGGCAGCAGGTAACTAGAGGCTGCACACTGGGTTCTTACTGCTCAGGTGGTTCGCCTCCGTTGGGATTTGAGCAGCGCCCCATTCTGGCTGTTGATGTCACGTTTCCCAAGGCCCAGGTGCGGTCTCCCACAGTGTGTTCTCACATAGAGCCCCTTTAGCATCACTCACCCCGAGAGCAGCTCCGGCTGGCAGGGGAGGTGTCACTTTCTGCCTACTGTGGAAAATTCTTCCCAAATGGTCTTTGGCTGGCATCTTGCCCTGCTAAAATCAATGTCGTACAGTCCGTTGAATCTGGGCATGAGGCCAGCTTAGCAGGAGCACAATTCTCACGTGTCAGAGAAAGATGGACACAGGGGAGCGGGATCACATTATCGCCACCGCCACTTACTTACAAACACGAACATGGCAAAATTATACTAAAGGATGGACATTAGTATAATGGCGTTCCCTCTTGCCATTACCTGGAGAGAAGATGGGAGGGAGCATTTATGGAGAAATTCATTCATTGCTCAATTAAGCTCTTAAAAATATTTAAATTCACACAATGGCTAAATATACAATAACTAATAGATAAGACAGTGCAAAAATGATACATACATAAAGATGTATAAACTTGGATTCAGATATATGAGAGAAGATATACTGGAGTAATCAGATCACAGGGTTATAGGAGATAAAAAGTCCCACCTAAGCTGGAGACCCAAGGAGGCTAGGAGCACCGTTGAGTGCAAATGTGAAAGCAAACAGGAACTCCAATGGTTAACGCTCAGAGACCAAAGGCCTGAGAACCTGTGGCATGGATAGGGCGAGTCCCAAAAATCTGAGGATAGTTTCAGAAGTTCAAGCTCGGGAGAAAAGAGATGTCCCAGTTGCAGAGAGAAACAAGACAGATAAGGAAAGAGAGAGAGAGAGGAGGAGGAGAGAAGAGCAGAGGGAAGGGAAGGGGAGAGTATTTCTTGCCTCTGCCTTTTGATTCTGAGCCCTCAGTTGATTCGATGCCACCCTCATCCACTTCATATTGAGGGCAGATTGTTCCTATTTCCATCATCAACTCAAATGCTAATCACCTTTACAGACACACTCAAATAATGCAATTCTAGCTCCATCCACTCCAATTGACACCCAAAATAAACCATCACAGTAAGGTGCTTCTTATATAAAGGGCATGTATGAAATCACTGACGGACAAATCATTGTCCAAAACAAGAAAGCAGAATAGCAGAGGAGAAAAATATTTACTTCCTCTTCCACCCAAGAATGGAGGTACGATTGACCATACAGGTCTATGTTGTGGTCTTGGGAAACACCTTGTTGATGCTATTAAGCTCCTCCAATACATAATGTTCCTTAAGATTAAGAAGTTAGTAACATTTATTCAACTGGCAGTACTCTGAGAAATGACTGTGTGCATTATGAAGTATCAGTGTAAACATGCAAGAATATGAATTCAGGTTCAATGTCTTATAGCCTGACCTCGTGCTATTTCAACTGTGTCTACATTGAACTATGTCAGCCATCCAGCTAATGAAATAATTATATTTACTTTATAATCTTCCTACATTCAAAGTGAATTTGTATTGGCTATACTGTAGGGGCCTATATGCAGCCTAATGATGGATGAATGAACAAAAGCCTTCTAACAGGAAAATACAAACCATGAGGACCTGTCAGAATTGAACAAACACCTTAAGCTGATAAAATTTCTAGAAAACTGAGAAAAAATGACACATAATGATTTTAATGACCTATACTTTTAAAACTTTAAAATGCTTAAAAATCTAGAATTTAAAAAATGTGCCCTAAACCATGTAATAGATTTTCTCTTCAGATTTTTTGTAAAAGCCAGGTAAGATGGCGATTGTAGTCCAAGTTTCTCTAGAAGGTATAGCTAAAATATTTTTTAAGGGGCTGGTAATGTTGCTTGGAGGTAGAGTGCTTGCCTAGCATGCATGAAGCCCTGGGTTTGATTCCTCAGTACCACATTAAACAGAAAAAGCAGAAAGTGATACTGTGGCTAAAGAAGCAGAGTGCTAGCCTTGAGCAAAAAGAAGCCTGAGACAGTGCTCAGGCCCTGAGTCCAAGAGCCAGGACTGGCCAAAAACAAAACAAAAACAAAAACAAAAACAAAAACAAAAAAACAAACCAAATACTTAAAAATATTTTTTAAACCCCAAAGTTCAAAATCAACCTGAGAAACACATTAAGAATCAAACAAAAGAAACAGCATACAAAGGTTGTACAGTTGTGCACTGGCCAACAGCTCACTCACCAATCACTAGACACATAGAAAGTGAGCTCACAGATTGCAGTGGTGCTGAAATGCTGTTTCCTAGTAATGCAGTAATCATTTCACTGCTGTTTATTTGCATAACTTGACTTTATATAGGTTACATTTACTAGTATATACTAGTGGTACAAGGAATTTCTAGTGCAATTGTGATATATTTTCTAATATGCCATGTTAATGTCAGAAGAATTGCTTACCTATTTGTGGTGCCGCTTCTGTAAATAAACCAGCTTCACTGTCAGCTATGTAAAACCATAACACACACTGTCATGTACAACATACAATCATAGATAATAAATGCCTATGTTGTTAGTTTATTATATATTACACTATAGTTTTAACCATTTAATTTTGTTTAAATTGAGGGGAAGAATTAAATCCATGGCTTTGCACATGATCAAAAACAGTATACCCACTCTTCCCCTATTTTAGTGTACATTCCTATTTGCTTAAAGAATTACTGTAAAGCACTATCTCATGTCCATGCTACTCTAGAATGAGCCTCATGCCTCTCGTGGCATTAAAAGACCGTTTCAAGTGAGTGGTCTACACCAGCTAGATTTGCAATGTTCTGTGATGTCCACACAATGGTGAAGACACCTAACACAGCCTTTCTCAGAACAGATCCGGAGCTTGTAAACAAAGCATAATTGTGTTTCCTAAAAGAAGCCTTTCATGCATTTTATATCAACTCACAAAGACATAAGTTACAACTGTTATTATTGTTTCACAAAAATCAAATTTGTTCCATAAAACCATTCAAAGCTGATATGTAGCTTTAATAGTAAAATGGATAAAATATCAGTTATAGTAATACAATGTACAGATTTTCATTTTTCATGGTAATAAACTTAATCAGAATAGATAATGCTTACAGTTTTTTTTTATTCTTTTCAGCAAAAATTCCTTCAGGAGTTATTCCGCTTACTCGATGTATTATCAGTAGACTATAAACTTCCACTGTGTAGTGGTAGGTACTTAAACCAATCCAGACTAATGGGGTTCAAACTCTCAAGAATTTGAACTTCAAGAAAACACAGAGAGCTGAAAGGCAACATGGATGAATTAGTTATATGGACATACTATCCTTCTGTCTCTCTGTCTTTCTCTCTTTTTTCCTCTCTTACCCATGTGAATTCTAACTTAGATGACAAAAACTGGTATTTTTGTTTATATATTTTAACAATCCTTAACAGAAAGAAGTGGCTATGTAAAAAATCTACAAAGATTTTTGGAAGAAATTAAAAAGCTTGGAAAATGAATACTAGTAGACAGTGAAGTGCACCGAATATATCCATCTTCTGATCATAAATTTAATGGTTAGAGATCTTGGCAGGAAAAAAGTTTAAAGTGCAGAATTAGCTCCAGCTTTAGCTTCTCCACTTGTTTTAGGGCTAAGAAGACATTATGTTGACCTCTCACGTCCTCTGCTTCTGTTAAATAAGAACAACTCTAAGGAATCAGACTTCACAAGATGTGTTCCTATAATTCCAGTCATGACAGCTGAATGGAAAACACTGGGATATTCTGTTCCTTTTTATATCTGTCCACAGATAGGCATGTCTGTACTACCAGCTACATGAGAAGTAGAGATCAAGGGGATTTTGGATTTAGATTAGCCTGGCAGAGTTGGAGATACTTCTATCTCAACAAACAAGCTAAAAATGATGTCACTTTTTTTTATATAATACTAGGTACTGAAAGGAATACTTAGAAGAAATAGGATTCAGAACTATCTGAAAAAATAGGGTAAAAAAAAGGTATGGCTTAAATAGCAGCATGCCTACTAACAAGCAAGTACATGGTTCTGAGTTCAAGTCCCAGAATCATCAAAAATAGTACTTACTTAACTAATTAATTAAAATCAAAGCTAAGACTGGAATTCAAGAGAAATGCTGATTCATAAAATCTGTAAATGGCCAATGTTCACTGTAAATAAATACTTCAAACTAAGTCTTGATTTTTAGACTTACTTTTATAGAGTACTAACTAACTAATACCATTTGGAAACTAAATAAATAAAGTCAAAAGCTTTAGGAGAGTCTGTGCCCTCAGTAATTCTTAGTTGCTTGATGTGCATTTTTACATATTATAAATCCCAGCTACATATAGACAAGCCTTATAAATCTGAGTGTACAAAGTCAGTGCACACCTTTTTAATTACAGTAAATTTAACAAATATTGAGACATCTTAGTTTTTATTTGTTTTTGTTTTCTTTTGTAGGTTGTGGGGCTTGAACTCTGGGCTTGGGCATTGTCCGTAAGCTCTCATGAGCTCAAGGCTACCGTTCTACCACATGAGCCACTGTGCCACTTCTGGTTTTCTAGTGGCTAATTGGAGATGAGAGTCTCACAGACTTTCCTGCCCAGGCTGACTTTGAACCATGATCCTCAGATCTCAGCCTCCTGAGTAGCTAGGCTTGCAGGTGTGAGCCACTGGTGCCCAGCCGACATCTTCGGTTTTTTTGTTTTTTGTTTTTTGTTTTTTGCCAGTCCTGGGCCTTGGACTCAGGGCCTGAGCACTGTCCCTGGCTTCTTTTTGCTCAAGGCTAGCACTCTGCCACTTGAGCCACAGCGCCACTTCTGGCCGTTTTCTGTATATGTGGTGCTGGGGAATCGAACCCAGGGCCTCATGTATATGAGGCAGGCACTCTTGCCACTAGGCCATATCCCCAGCCCGACATCTTCGGTTTTAAGCATATGTAATAAGTGAGGGAGTTTTAGGGACAGAATGACTTGAGATCAAATCAGATTTGGGGGGGGCGGGGAGTGAATTCCACTTTAACACAAAACTTGCCCTTTTTCTCTGATGAATATTACGGCCTCCTTTGAAATGCCAACAATGCTTGTCCAAATATTGGAGAGGGGGAACTAATTTTACTGTACCTTCCGTATGGAGTAAGAAAACTTTTGGGGCTGGGGATATAGCCTAGTGGCAAGAGTGCCTGCCTCGGATACACGAGGCCCTAGGTTCGATTCCCCAGCACCACATATACAGAAAACGGCCAGAAGCGGCGCTGTGGCTCAAGTGGCAGAGTGCTAGCCTTGAGCGGGAAGAAGCCAAGGACAGTGCTCAGGCCCTGAGTCCAAGGCCCAGGACTGGCCAAAAAAAAAAAAAAAAAAGAAAACTTTTGGCTTCTTCAAGCATCCACACATAAAGTGAGCAAACATCATCGATCCTACAAACATATTCTGTCTCAGGAAAGAAATCACAACATGTACATAATTCTGATACCACATTTGCAATTCTCTCACTAAATTTCGAACACCTTACTTCTGCAAAAGGAAGATTCATTCCAAGTCTAGGAATTAGTGGTGTTGAGTGAAATAGGCAACATTTAAAACTTTCACATGTATAATATAAGCACTGTGTTTTAAACAAATTTGGCTCAAAACAAAAACCCTAAATATATCATGAACAGAATTCGTCTACAGTGGTGACAAAAAACAGTTGAATTTTATCTTCGCCCATCCCCATCGACATACGGAAAGCTCTAGTAAGTATACCAGTGAGGCAATAATATTGGGTTTGCTGTGAATATGCAGCTTTAAAAGGGCTCCACATTCTCTTCAGCATTGAATCCATCCCTGATAAACAATCTGGAACATTGTGTTTTCATCTGTTAGGGAAAAATAATTTCAAAACCAACTCTTAGAGCCAGGCATTAGTGGCTCATACTTTTAACCCTAGGTACAAGAAAGGCTGCAATCAGAGTACTGTGATTCAAAATCACCAAAGCAGAAATGGCTTTGAGACACTTATCTCTAATGTTAAGGCAAAATTCTAAACTAAAGACATGGTTTCCATGGTAGAGCATCATTCAAACAAAAGCCCAAATTCCTGTGTTTAATATCTGGTACCAGGAAAAATAAATAAAATAAAACAACTATTAATAGTCTCAAACAGATGATTATTCTAAGCCTCCTCATATGGATATTCTCTGTCTGCATCTGTTAATTTTTTAGCCAATCAGATAATATGCAAACATATGTAGTGATCATACTCACAAATGTAACATTATAGAATAATAACCTGAAATAACTAACAACCCTATAAACATACCTAGCTGAAAATACATTTTGTGGTTTACATATAAGTACTTTATTCCTCATTATAACTGTAAAGCATTTGAACTTTTCAGAAGTTATTTTAATTAAAATACAGGAAGAATTATAAACACACTAACAGATACAGTATGGGACTTAGATCAGTTTGGTCAGGTAGACTTCTAGTCAGTAAAACATGGGTTCTATTCTATTCTATTACAGAATATATAGTAAAGGTTTGGGCTGTTTTGGACCTTAGTCCAACTCCAATCCCAATAGGGATTAAACTTTATTTCTGTGTCTAAATTAACAAATGAGAAGCCTCCTGTTCAGAACTGTTTCTTGGCTTGCTTGAGGTCACTATGACAAAGGAATAAATAGCACAGAAAAATAGAAGTTAAAGATTATTTATTAATACATGTTGCTACTAATGTAGCAATCTCGTTTTCCTTCCCTCCCTCGTTCTTCCCACCCTCCGCCTTCTCATTCTCCCATTCCACACCGCAATGCAAGGAGATAGAGTAACAAGTGTGAGGCACACATTGTTACAAAACACTTGGAGAATTGGCTAGAAACCGAACTTCCCTTGAAATGAGCTTTCTAAATCTAATAAGAAATGAAGTCAAAGTCCAAATAAAAAAGAGCAAGATCAGATGTGAGGTAGACATGCAGAATTATTTAAGGTTAAACGTCAGTAAAGAATAATGCAGCATTCAGCTAAAACAGGTCTAGAGGTTGCGTGGAAAGCAGCGAAGCTGGCATTCAGGAGCCATAACTGGCCAGCTGGTTGCTTAATTCATTCTTGTCAGTGAGTTTCACATATTGAATTAGAGGAATGGAGGTAAAAGTAATCTTTTTTTTGTAGTCAAGAATGTCCATGTCGTCTAACTCATAATACACAAGCTAAAGTGGGTTTGAAAAAGATTTCTTAAAAAAATCCCACTTAGTTGCATTCATAATGTTTCAAGGACTAGCAGCTTCTAGAGTCAAACTTGTTCATGAACGAGGAAACAACAGTGCCCAGTGATTGCATCTCTTCCAAGTCGAAGGCAACAGGAGGGAGGGTGAGCTACTCAGCCATACAATTCCCAGGTCAGGAACCTTCCTTTCCAAAGCCACTTACCAACAGACAGTGCAGGAATCATACTAAGAACCGCTGCTTCCGTCCTGTTTCTGCCTGCCTTGCGAGGCACCCTACTCCACAAGAATTAATTATCTAAAAATTTCAAAAAGCTCAGCGGCTTGAGGACAAGCCTAAATGGAAAAAATATTGATTTGCAGGGGAGGAGTGGTTGAGAGGACAGAGAGAAAGCAAGTGACACAGTTCTCATTCCTCAAGACCAAACATGAAGAACAAAAAGAAAGCACCTGTACCTTCTCTCATGCACACACTCACAAGGACACAGATTCACATGTGCACTCCTGTGTGCACACTCACATGCGCTACACTTGCGTGCACACCTATGTACACACTCACACGCATAAGCACATTCAAGTGCACACACATTCAACATTTCCTCCCCGAAATCTAAGTGAGAACATAGTCCCAGAGTTTCTGTGAGCAAACTGTGTCTGAAGTTGATATTCCTCCACCTCTTCCGCCTGACAGTATCTTTTCACCCCAGAGTTTAATTTTAACTCTGTACTAATTGCACATCACAGTTACCTATGCACACAGGCACACAGACACAAACTGTAATAACAAGGCTGTTCTCACGGACCCCATCCCGAGCTTATTTAGGTCACCCAGACCTATGGGATCTGATGTTGTTTACTCTCTGGGTGCTCAGACATCATTTTCTCTAGAATGGGCTGCCCGAGCCATCCTTCTGAAATGGATTTTCTTTTCCCTGAACGCCTTCTACAGGACTGAGCAGACAGATCTCCATCAGATGCCTCTCAGTGGCCAGAATCAAACCTGTCTGCGGATCCATCTCTGAAGTAGGGCTTAAGGTATCGGAAAGCCATATGCGTGGCAATGTGTGGCAACTCATTTCCGAAATGTTGTTTTTGAAGTCTTTTCTTGTCCTCGCTGCAGTTCCAGTGATTACAAGATGGGGTGGAGAACAAAGGCTCAGCAGAAATATCTGTACACTTCCCTCAAACCCAGCTGCGTGCCCTTGATATCTTGAAACTGGCACTTCAATGAGCTCTCGGAGCGATGCAAGAAATGGAAGGCCAGAAGTATCTATTTATTAAGCTTGGTCACTAAATTAATCTTTCCCTCTGGCCTGCTATGAAGTGGAGTTAATGAGGATGAAGCCGAAGCTGAGCCAGGACATATTTAGCCACAGGCTGAACCTCAAGCCGTCATTCCCTGGCAAAAGAATCAGGACAGCTCCCTCCTGCCATCAAAAGGGCAAGAAGAGACCTACTAGCAAAGGCAAATCCCTCCTCTACCCCCACCTCTGAGTACATTACAGTGCGGTTGCTCCAGCTCAGTGCTTGCCTTCTAGGGCTGCAGCCGGCCTGCCATGGTTGGACTTCCTTTGTACGTGGGTCACCTTTCTTCCGTGCTATGGACTGAAGATACAGCAGGAGCCAAAGCAAAGCGCCTTCTCAGAGAATCCCCAGGTACAAGGGAGTCCAACTCCAGCTAAACCCTGACAAACCCCAGAGGGAATCCTACACATACCCTTCAAAAAATCAGGAGAAAAGATACCTAGAGGGTTAAAGATGACACAAGGCACTAAGGGATTCAAATTCTGCTCACAGGTGGCACCTTGTGTCACCTGAGATGCCAGACAGGCCAAATTCCAAAGAGACACATTCAAATCCACAGCATCTCAAAGGCTGGGAAATTGCTGGGCATATCATTTACTATCGATCAGCCTTGGTGTTTCCTCACTAGGAAACAAAAGGGTTGATGTAAGAATTCAATTACAGAGTCCATTCCAGTTACCCAGAGCGACTCTTGGCTCAGGGAGTGCTCATCAGATGCATAACAAATAAATACATGGGCCAGAAAGTTGACCCCTGTACAGAGATTTTGAGTTTTGTTTTCCCAGTGAGATACATGCTATTGTTATCACTATTTTAGTGATGAGAAACGAAGCTAAGGGGACCTAAGGAAATTGTTCCATTTGTGCAACTGGTAAGGAAGTGAGTTGGTACTCATTCCAGCTTTGACTCCAAAGCCAAGCAATTAAGTCACATTAATTAACACACACACACACACACACACACACACACACACACACACACCGGGGGCGGGGGGTGAGGAGTGCGTTTCTAACTACAAGCCATGTTCTCCTCCTCAGGTAGAAGCTACCACCTTGACCTGCCATTATTATTTCATGCTGCTTTGAAAGGGTCACAAACAGGCACCATTCCATGTTGACCTTTCCCTACTGGTTTCTTCACAACAAACAGGATGCAATCTGAAAGCTGTATTAAGAAAAAAATTGGCTGCAAGGAGCAGAGTTCGGGTGAGCTTCCTATTACGCTGTGCAGTAAGTGGTTTATCACACTCAAGCACACTGTGACAGATCGGGTCCTGTGATAGGAGCGGCCTGGGAGCTACAGCACACCATGTCACTTATCTCCAGAGGAAAGCTGTCTCCAGAAAGATGATGAAAACTTTGACAAATCAACCAAGTGCCATAAGTTCAATAAGACTGTGAAAAAAAAAATTTCTTGCCAAGTACTGTATATTCCATTCACATAAGGAATTAGAATTTAAAAGGAATATTAGATATAATTTTCGCATGTAAACTAGTCAGTTACATATATACTAAAGGGAGCCATACCAAGAATTAGTTAATTTAATAATGTCCACATTTTAAGAACATTGGAGAAAAAGTATCTGAAAAAGTTATTTTGAAATTGGAATCTCATGCATGTAGTCCACAAAAAATAATGGTTAGCGAAGCTTGTTTGCTTGAGATTTTTCTTTACACTGTAAAATTCAAGAGTGAACAAAACAAATGAAATATGTAGTAAGAATAGCATTGTATAACAACATCCTTTTGCTGGAAATATTAAGCATTCTGTAAGTTTTAGTAGTTATTGTGTCCATGGTTTTGCTGTTTTGACTCTTCCTTCATGTGAGTATATGAAAGCATGCTTCTTTATTGGTTATATGTTTAACAAATCTTAGCTATTCAGAATGTTAAGAGGAGAGAGAAATGAGGAACAATTAAGGTGAATTAAGGTAGAAGAAGGTAAGGGAACAAAATTTTCTCACAGTTTTGCCTACTAAACATACACACACACACACACACACACACACACACACACACACACACTGACTGCTGCAAAGGTAATTTCACTATTATCATTCTAAATAAACCACCTGCTACTGCTTTTAAAAAAAAAACACAACACATAATACATTTCAATGTCAGACAGAAATAGTGTGTGTCGTCTGAATTACTGCTCCTTCCATTAGTATGGATAATCAAGAGTTTACTGTGTGTATTCAATCAAAGCCAGCCCCAAGTGAGTCCTAAAATCTAGCAATTGCAGGAGTTCCTCCCACTCCTGCGCTGCATAATGGATCCTGACTGAGAAAGGGTGTTGGGAGGCTGCAGCGTAATGCTACTGTGGGTGTAAATGTAAAGAGGTAGAGCGCTTTTAATAGATAGGAGAGAGCAGCCTCCCGTAGGCCACCCAAGAAGAAGAGTTCCTATGTAGAGCAAAGAAGATGAGACCGGAGCAAGAAAATGAGACCTGATTCATTAGGCTTTGCTTCTGAAAAGAGGATTCCAGAGGATTGAGACCACAGGCTAGTCCAAAACAGTACTTAGCCAAATCAGGCTTCTGAAGCTACTTTGCAGTGAAAGATGACAAATGAGAGAGAGACAGAGGCAGACAGAGAGAGGGGGAGGGAGGGAGGGAGGGAGGGGCAGTCAGGCTCTGAGGACTGGCGGGTCTCTGTGGAAGGAAAGGCACCATTATGCTTGCAGTTTCTGAAGTGGCCCTCTTCTTATCCTCATTTCAAAAGAAAGCCCCTCTGTTCACCTTCTCATTAAAATAACCTCTCCAGAAAAGAAAAAACTGCTGAGACCACACAAAGCAGGACATTCATCACTAGGGCAACCCGCGTTCTCAATGAAAGCTGCCTAGCACAAAAGGGTCGCCAAGGCTTTGCAGGGAGCTGGTTCTGTACGGCCGCCTTGCCTGATTTCACATTAGACTTGGATGGGAAATATGGTTCAGATTTGGCCTTGTTTGCACTAGAAATATTTATGAAGAAGGAAAGCACCTTTTAATTTAATGTTACCTCGTAAGGTAGATAAACTCTTAGGTGAGTGGCTTTAAGCATCTGATTTTTACTTACTAATACACTACCATCAGCTACATTCCATTCCCAAGTTTATCATCACGTTTACAAAAAGTAAATAAAATCAACGTGACTGATTTTCTTCAAGATAGCCAACACGCTCAATCTGCAAAGACCATTCCGAATGCTCTTCTTAACATCCCTACCTCCCTCACCCACCCCAACCACTGTCTTCCCCCACACCACCTCCCCCTACAAACGCAACCTCAGTGCCAGCAGCAGCCTACTGAGCTAGAGTGCAAATAGGAGGTGCAAGGACCCAGGACCAGGAAGGAGCACGATTCCCACACCGGGTGGAATGCATTGCAAGTCATTTCCTCGGGCTTTCCGTTATTAGATTGAAAGGGGAGAGAGAGACAGAGACAGAGAGATGGAGACAAAGGCAGAAAGGAAGTAATGCAAGAAGGGAGGGAGGGAAGGAAGGGAGGGAGGGAGGGAGGGAGGAGGGAGGGAGGGAGGGAACACTGTTTCTTGTCAGTGGAAAAAAAGGACACAACTCTCACATACCAACTTGCAGTTGTCTGTGGAACATGACAGCTTCGCTTCACTCCAGACCATTCTTACAAGTTTCTTTCTTTTCCTGTAGGTGAATACAACCACTCCACATGGTTACTACAATCACATTGGACTTCAGCTTTATTTTAATATGCTGTTTTCCAAGCTTTGTTCTCAGTCACCTGAGCAATCGTCTTTGCCATGTTGGAATCTCCACTGCAGATACCTGGGGCAGTTTGCTCAGATATAGGACAGACTTGAGCTGGAGTGTGAAATTGGATCTTTTTTTTTTTCTGCCTTTTTCATGAATTCTGAATAATTCTTTGATTTGGTTTTACATATTTCATAACCTATTATTAGTTTTAAATCTTCATAAAGCTAAATGAAAGTTAAAAGGAAACCTGGGTAGAATGTTAGTTCTTTCATATTTATGAAAATAACGAGGAAAATCAGTCATCTTTTGTAGTTAACAATGACCGGATAGTTTGAAGCATGAATGTCTCCCAAAGGCCCACATGTCAGAAGGATTATCCCTGGAGTGCCTCCACAGGGAAGGGCAACGGACATTTCAGAAGAGAGGGGGACTCTGACCGTTTTTTTTCTCCTGAGATAGGCTCCTTGCTTTCTTCCACACCTTCTCCATACCCATCAGATGCTTGACATAATGGAGCCAAATAAGCCTGTTATAAATGTATCATGTCAGGGATTTTATTGTGCTAACACAAAGCTGACTAACACAGTGACTAAACCGCCTATCAAGTTCTGTGTCAGGCAGCAGGGATGTTACAATTAATAAGACCTAACTTCTACTCTTGTGATGTTCACTCTTTGGTGAAAACAAATTAAGTCAGACTATTTATTCATCTGGAAAAGGGACCTACAAGGTAGCTTAGTCATCAATAATTTTCCCTTTGAGTCGGAGATCTTCTGTTGATGTCTCTTATTCTACAAGATTGACTGGGAATAAGGAAACAAAGATGTTGAGCAAAGACAACACGAAGAAGTTTAGCTATAGAAAGAAAAAGATATCGATAGTGGTTAGAAAAAGGAATGTTGAGGTTGAGTGCTCTATCTATCACCTATCAACCTTTCGTTTCTTTGTATGAGGATATCAATTTAAAGCATTGAACTTTACTGGAAAAGTATTGGATTTAAGCATTTTTCAAAATAGGATTTCACATTTATACTCATCATAGATTTTTGTCCTCCTTTCTATGCTACCTGTGCAGCTGGGATAACAAGTATGTAAAAACATGCAGATGTTTTTATTATTACTAATGTTATTCATTGAGATAATGATGTCTCATGAAATTTTTGCTTAGGCTGGCATCATACCACAATTTTCGCCGTGTGTGTGTGTGTGTGTGTGTGTGTGTGCGTGCGCACGCGTGTGAATTCAAGGCCTAGGTGCTGACCCTGAACTTTTGTTCTCAAGGATAGTGCTCTATTACTTTAAGCCACAGCTCCATTTCTGAATTCTTACTACTTACTTAGTATTCATGAATTTATCCAGGCATTTATCACTGGCTTTGCTCAGCTTTCCTTCTATTCCAGGATTTACATTGAACTCACCTCTTATTGATGATGAGATGATAGCAGTAAACATAACTTAATTTCATTTGCTATTATGTCACTTCTTACATTCATATTGGCACTGCTAGGGTTTGAACTCAGAGCCTTGCACTTGCTCAGCTTATTTACTTAGCTAGAACTCACCACAGCTCCAGCCAGCTCTGCTTTTTGCTAGTTATTTTGCAGGTGGAGTCTAGGGAACTTTCCTTCCTAGAAGGAAGGCCTTGAACAGAGATCTCTGAATCTCGGCTCCCTCTATAGCTAGAATGATGGAAGCCATCAGTATCCAGCTTGCTTTTATTTTTAAAAGAAGTTTCTGAGTGTACAGAATTCTAATTTGACATTCATATCCTTGTAAACATTTGGAAATATCATTTATTGACATCTTTCACTGTCACTGTTGAAAAGTCAACAATTGGCCTCCCTGTTGCTTCTTTGGAAATAGTCTGGCAGTTTCCTCTGCCTACTTTGAAGGTTTTTCTCTTTTTTCCCCATTTGGTGTTCTGTAGTTTTGTTGTAATGTTTCCAGAAATGAGTTCATATTGATTATGCTTAAACTTAAACTTGAACTATATGTTCCAGGTGTATCCTCAATTGATAATTCCTTGCCGAATCAAAATCAGCACACAAAAGAGATATCTCCACACCCATGTTTTTCTTGTGGGGCTACACACAATAGTCAAGTCATCAGACTTGGCCCAAGTGGGCCAAAGTGCCCATCCGCAGAAGAATGGAGAATGAAAAATGTCACATCTATAAGGCGAAGTATTATTCAGTCCTTAACAATAAAACCAGATGTTAGTGTTTCACGCGTATCAAGCTACCTATTCAAGAGACTGAGATCTGAGGATTAAAATTTGGAGCTAGCTTGTGCACAGATATCTGAGAAACTTATCTCCAATTAACCAGCAAAATGTTGGAACAAGAGACATGGCTGAGTGACAGCTAGGAGGTTGAGGAAAAGATGCGAATGAAGAAGCTGAGCTGAAATGAAAGGCCCTGAGTTCAAATCCTGGTACCAACACAAAAATGAGTAAATACGATTTTTGTCATTGATTGAAAAACAGATGAAATTGGAGATCATTTTGTTAAGTAAATTCAGCAAGCTCAAAAATACAAATTATCTCATGTTTTCTCTCATATGTGAATTCCAAAATTATCAGTAATAATATTAATAATTAATAATGAAAGTAGGACTATGACTTTTAAGCAATAAGAAGGCAACTAACAGGAAGCAGGATTATAGGAGTGGATAGTGGAAGACACAGATATGATCAAATTATTTTATATTCATATGTGACATCTTAATGAAACCTATTATATTGTATAATTAATATACAGTAATAAAAATCAAATGAATTTGATTGGGTTTTGAATCTCTCCATTGCTCTTTTTCATCTTTCTCTCCAGGACTTTCTCCAAAGCATTTAACCTATCATTTTGTGCATTTTTCTTTTTTATTTCTCCATTATTCATTTTGTATATTTCTCCCTTATCTACAGTATTCCATTTCATTTCATTATTTGATTTTATTTCATTTTTGAGGTGATATCGCATTACGTGACCTACACTGTCCTCTAGCTCATAATTTTCTCCATATCTATTTCCTGATTGCTGGGCTTTCAAGTAACTCCCACCCTACATTCTATTAGTTCTATTGATGAATTGTCCATTAATACAGATATTGAGTTTAATTTACATGCATTTCTTTTTACGTACAAAAGTTTTACTTGGCTCTTTTTCAGTCTGTTAGACCAAGTATCACAGTATCACCTGTAGTCACAAAGAGTAGTTTTTTCTTCCTCTTCTTTCCCATTCTCTGCAATCTTTCCAGCAGTTTCTTTCTGACTCATCTTTTCTTTTCTTGACAGCTTAACAAGGTGTAATTAAGACCTAAAATGGGGCCAGCCTCTTATTAAATTTTCCATTCTGAGCCATAAGTTATGATCCCTTATACAATAAGGCCACAAATCCACAGTGTAATTTTTTACCCATTAGAGAATGCCTTCTGGGGGAAATGGCTTTAATGTTTTCCGTACTTCTTTGAGTTTTCTACTTTTTCTTAAATTTTGGTCTGCTGAATTCCTTAATATATTTCAGAACTTCCAAGTTTTAAGTTATATTTAATATTACATCTAGCACAATACTCACATGTTTACTGTTTCTTTAGCAGGAGAAATGTACCCAAGTAAATGATCCAAAATCATATTTCTTCAAGAACATTGCGCCAGATATGGAAGTAGAGAAAAACGGACATGTTGTTTCACTGAGGACTAGAATTTTTCTAAGCAAAATTGTCACAATGAGGATAAGTTAAATCAGTTTAGATTATTAGTAAAGCCTTGAAGTCCTAAATCCTAAAACATGAGCAGAGTAAGGAGTCAATAAGAAACCTATGGATCACTGGAGGTAGAGAAGAAATACAATGGAGGTTTCAATGAGGTCAAAAAATTGCTATATCAGGGTTAGCTTGTTAGGAACAGGTATTGTGATACATGCCTATAATCCTAGGCATGAAGAGGGCCATAGAAGTAAAGTCACAGACCTAGGCTGGCACTGGGGGAAAAATTACAAGATCTTTTCTGAAAAAAATTAAAGCCCCAAAACAAAGGGGCTAGAGCATGGTTCGAGTTATAGAAGAAGACCTCCCTAGCAACTGCAAAGTCTTTCTACATTGCAACTCCAGTACCACAAAATAAAGATTAGTGAGTGAGCTAAATGGATAGAAAGTTATGATCAAAAAGCGTACTATCTGCTTGTGTGATTTCCAAGACAGAAATCAGACAGAAGTGGCCTCTATAGTACATTGGTTTCAGTTCCTTGAGAAGTAGCTGAGGTTACTTATGTTGACTCAGAACTAAAAGTGCAACGAAAGACATGAGGCAAGCTTGGAGTCTGTGGGCAAATGGAACTGATTATTACAAAGACAGTGTTCAGAAACAAGGAGGAACGTAAAGAAGCATGCCTCAAGAAGGACGGATAATTTGAATAACAGAGGATGACTGATCATCGGGTCTGGCTCTATAAAGACTAAGGTGATGCCGATTTTATACCCAGTTCTGAAGAATGTGAAAGTAAGAGAATTATAATGAATCTGACTGGGGAAAAAATTAAAAACTAGGCTTCTAAATATGAAATGGCTTTCAATTACATCTCTGTGGATTTGAGGGAGAATGTTATGATTCACCTTCTCTTCCTCAGGGTTCAAATCAAAAGCAAGAAGGGAGTTTAGAAAATGTCAAGACTCGATCATCAAAGCATTAGGTTTACTAATGATCAGGCAAATGTTCTGGTAAAATCTGGCACAGAGAACATGAGATATGTTATATATCATTCACAATAAGTAGAAGCCCTCAAAGAATTTCCTGAGAAAAGACCCGAAGAACATGATATCACCATTAGAAACAACATAAAACTATATGACAGCAAGAACTTTGAGATTTGATGACAATAGCATAACAGAATCAGAATTCATAGCTTCATATTCTATATTTCACACCATACACACACATAAGTAGAATATTCCATCCAGGAGCTTCACAATACACATTCTTCTTAAGGACATGTCAGTATATTTCAGGGTAGATTGCACATTAGATTGCAAGACAAGTCTTAGTAATTTTAAGAAGACTACAGTATATTTTCCAACTCTCATGGTATGAAACTTCCATCAATTAATAGAGGAGAAAACAGAATTCATAAATACATGGAAATAAATAGCCAAATGGATAAAAACAAAAAAGTTTTTAAAAAAATTAAAGTTTTTTGAGACAAACAAAACATGGAAGTATGATGTATCAAGTCTTATAGGTCTAAGAAGTAAGTTTATAGCAATAAATGCCTTCATGAGAAGAAAGAATGAGCTCAAACAACCTAATTTCACAACTCAAGGAACTAGAAAATGAAATACAACTAAGTCCAAAGTAGTAGAAGAGAGAATATAAAAATATTAGAGTAAAAGTAAATTAAGAAATGAAAACTAAGATCAAGATGTGTTGCATTTATAAACTGATTTATTACACAGAAACTCCTTGGTGTAACTACTTAAAAGTAATTTTTTTTAAAAAAAATGGAAAAGAAATGAGTGAATCTGAAGTGTAAAGGGTATGAGATCATGACAAGGGCATACTCCTGTTACCATAGCAGGAAGTGGGCTTGGGTTTCCTGTGAAGAAAGGAGATTAAAATTATCCCAGACTAACTGTGCACAGCTCTTGGCTAAGATGATTTGTGTGACCTTCAGCTTTTCCTGAGTTGACCCCCTAGAAGTTCACTAACCAGAGAGAGAATTGAAGGATCCCAATTCTGTCTCCTGCTGCAGGCCGTCAGTAAGTAGGCTGCAGGCTGAGCCTGAAGCTTCCAGGTCCTTCCAGAGCCAAGCAAGAAGGCACAGGCTCTCCAGAATCAGACATAAATAGGCCAACACTCGCTTGCTTCATCTATGATTCTTGTAGCAGAGCTTGATTGAAGGCCCGAAACAAGCCCCGTATCGTACTAGCCATGTAATGATCATGTTCCTACCTACTTCTGGGAATGTCTTAGTAAATAATTTTACAATAGATGCTTTAAATTACTGACTGTTCATATACATTGGTTCTCCATTTGCAGTAACTTTGTTAGAAAACATCGTTTTGCTGAACCCGAGCACACCATTAAATTGTGTTCATGCACGCTAATCTGCTTTTCATTTTCCCAGACCTCATCTTGCCCCATCCCAAGGTCAAAGGGTCCAAAGGCAAAAGAGGGGCCTGTCATTTTACATTCACAAAGAGAACGGACCAAAGCAGTGTACGTGGCTCACACTTGTAATCCTAGCTAGCCAGGAGGCTGAGATCTGATGATCATGTTTCAAAGCTAGCAAGAGCAGGGAAGTCTGTGAGACTCTTACCTCGAATTAACCACCAAACAATCCAGAAGTAAAGCTGCAGCTCAAATAGTAGAGTACCTGGCCTTCAACACAAAAGCTCAGAGACAGTACTGAGGCCCTAAATTCAAACTCCAGGACTGACACAAAATAAAAAATAAAACTCTAGCAGACCAACTATGGGAAAAAAAATGTAGCTGCAAATACCTGTGACTCCCCCAAATAATCATGTTTTTACCTCTAAGAATCCAATTTTAAATATTGTGTGAGACCAACAAGTGAGAGGAGCGGGGAGGGGAGCGTTTCTGAGGACATCGTGTCAGGTTAGTGCTCAAAATCAGGGCAAGTACACAATAACAAGGACCTCTCGCTTTGGGCTGCAGAGGCAAGGCAAAAAGCAATATCGCAAATACTAACACATCCTAGCCAGCATGCTCAAGCAAGCTTCCCAGAGGTTGAGATTATCATTAATCATTGCTTCTAATTGCTGTCAGCTAACTCTGCCCAGTACCCTTCCAGGTCAAGACATCATCCCATGAAATGTGTTGTCTTTCCTCAAAATGCCCTTTTCTGTCTTGCCAGTAACAGAATCTTGGCTTTGGTGTTCTTTTACAGAAACACTGATCTAATTTCCTTAAGACCTTTTTTTTCTAGGTTATGGGTTATGGGCAGAATTCCAGAATCAAATACTGAACATTATTCCAGATAGAATACCTTACCTTTTGACACTTTTTCAGGGGTAGATGTTTCTCAGTCATTTTAAAGTTGGCCATTCATTAAGATGCAATCCACTTGGCATCTTGTCTCTTAGCCCCTAGACTACCTGGGTATAGGAAACTCTGTATTCTCTAAAACAATATTAATAAAGACCCTTTACTGCTATAGTATCCAGTGCTATCTACTAGAAATGTAATCAGAACAAGTTTCTCTTAACTTAGTCGCTGAAAGCAGCAGACTCCTTTCCTAACACTATAAACCTATGATTTCCATTCCATTTAACTCATTCACCTAAAGAATGGCTCCCCTTGCTGTCATTTAAGTGCTCAGTGGGTGTGGTAGAACTCACATACTTTCTTCCCTCCCAGGGTATTTCAATATTTTGCAACCGTTTTTGATGTTTTCTTACTAATGACATCTAGTAAAGCTCTTACTTAGCATTGTGAATAAAATGAAATATCATGGCAATTGTGAAGTTTATTCTCCTAATATTACAATTGTAGAACCTGACCTCTACCATTTAAACGAATTGTCTAAGGCCGACATATCTGACTAGAATGCCTTTATTCTATTGGTTTCTCCATGACTCAACAAATAATTGGACCTTTAGGTTCCCCATGAGTCCAAGATTTCAATAATTAGTTCTTTTCCTATAAACACTGCTCGTTGCATGCTTTACCCAAATCTTTACAGAAATATATAGTATATGTTATATATACTGTATATATACTATAAATATACTCTGTGTGTGTGTGTGTGTGTGTGTGTAGTATAGAACTAACAGTAACTGCCAACTAAATATTCATCACGTTGTTGACTTCCATTTGACCGTGAAGCGTCAATGTTACTTCATGTGAAGCTATAAGGATGATAGCACAGCAGATGCTGCCAAATGAAAAATTTGCTGCACTGAGCTTCTTATGAAATATTGAGGCTGAGCAGAGAAGCAGTTCCTCTGACAAAAATACTTTCAGTCCCTCCCTGCACTAAATCACATTGTGGAAGCAGCTAGCACACTGAGCTTTGCAACACCAGCAAAGATACCCGGATTGTACTTAGTCAGAAAACACCTAAGTTCCAGACGATGAGATTACCTCCACTCCCCTCTGTTTTCATCACAACAGAGGTTTTGCTTGGTAGGTTTTGTTTTACATCCTGTGGGAATCTAGGATCTCATTGGTGTTAAGGTACTCTGTGCTTCAAGGCGATGGCACACGTTCTCACCAACACCTTGGAAGCCTTGCATTCTCTCTTCTCTTTTGCAATCCTACTCAGCCCCAATCCTCTCCTGCAGGGGAAAAACCTCACATCACACACTGTACCAAAAAAAAAAAAAAAAAAAACCAAATCTGTATTATGTAATTGCCTGTTTGGACATTCTAGTCAGTGAAGCCTAAGTGAGGTCACCTTAGCTTAAGTTTAGACAAGGTAAAGAATGACACCACTGGCAATGCTGCAATGGAAGGGCAAGAATGTGCTGTGCAAAACAACTGTGGTGACAAAACCCATTGGAGCCATTTCCAGCTTTCATTCTGTCACCTGCCGAGACACTGTGTATCTCTAATGACATTTACTGAACAGTCAGAAGGGACCCGAGGAAAAAAAATTCATGGTCCTACTGAGGAACTCCAAGGGCAAGCAGCTCTCCACAGGGAGAGACTGGAGAGACTAGGGTAGTGTATTCAGCATTTCCCCATGCATTCAGAAAGCCAGCATCATCTCCGTCAGTGGAAAGCAGCAGTGTCTCGGGTGGAATGAGACATCTGTCCCTTCCACAGTTCAAGAACACTCCCTGACGACACCATGGTAACCTCCATTCCACTGACTGAAATGGACCCACTGTGCTATTCCTGGCACGATGCTCCGGGCTGGCTCGGATTGGTTTCTGCTTATTCAGTTCAAGTTGTAGCACATAATAAAATGCACAGTGACAAGATTTCCTGGGGCTTTCAGCTACATCCAACCTGGCAGGATGTGGGTTGCTACATTTCTAGGTCCAATGGTTCCATGAAGACACCTATTGCTTCCAGCCTCAGGTCAGAAACCAAACAGATGGTGTCTGACATGAGTCATTGTGGAGATAGTTAAGGACCATTTGATTCATCTACACGACCACAAGATAATTTTAAAGTACCAAGGAAGTGCCTGGCATTATTCACTGCTGTGCTTGGTAGAAATATAGAAAGGATATCCCCCAGAGAGAAACCTAAGGAGGATGCATGTACTGCACGGCCACGAGGGGGCTGGAGACAATGTACCATGTGCAGGGAAGCAGTGTGCAGGGTCCGGGAAGGCTTCCTCCAGGCCCTTACGCCTGGGATAAGAAAAGGGGAGGAGACAGGAGAGTTCCAAGCAAAAAGGAAGAGGAAAAGCAAAGGTCAAAGAGCATGAGAGGAGAATCGTGAGCGTGTAGCTTCCTACGGTGAGAAGATCAAATGCATCTGTGTTGCACGAGTGTGTTCCATGCGAAGGAGCTTATTCTGCAGGCGATGGAGAACTTTGGGAGTCTCTAAGTTGCTTTGCCACCGCTCTCAGTTACACAAGTGTGCACTGAGAGAGAGAGAGAGACCTTTCCCTGCGAGAGATTCTGCCTGCCAGGGCGTCCTGCACCCCAGCATCTTCCCTTTCTCCTGCTGAGAGTAGAAACCTTCCTTCCTTTCCACCTTTATGAGAAAAGCAAGCAAAGCAAGCAGTTGCCTGGCGTTATCCCTGTGTACTTCCCCTCCTCCTCTCCCTTCCCAGCTTCCCCTGCCCCGGAATCTCTGCGTTGCTTTCCCGATAGCAGCACAATGTTTCTCCATTGTCCTCAATCCTAGAGGAGTCGCTAGGAGACTGCAGTGGTGCGGCTCCTTTGAGCTGAATAAACACAGTCCCTGTCTCCAGTGACATGAGCACATGACCACCTCGTTAGGCCTACAACAGGCTGCAAGCACTCTGAGAACCGCAAGCCCAGACACCCCCGACACGTGGGCTGTACTTTTACTGAACTTGAAGGCTTTAAGGCAATGTATTTGTTTCCAGGTGAGTTGCTATCTTAGGCAAGTGTTTCCTAATAAGAGGTGGTTTCAAAAAGACTTTTAGGGTGGAACTTAGTGGGTACATACTAGTAATCTCCAGCTACTGTGGTGATGAGGCCATCCAGGCAAAAATATAAGACCCTATCTGAAAGACAAAGTGAAGTTTTGGACTGGGTATGTAGCTCAAGTGCTAGAGGACTTGCATAGACAGCATATGACCCTAAAAAGAGATAGAGGCAGACAGACAGACAGACCGAGAAAGATATAACAGGCATGACATGAGACTTAGCATTTGGGCTGGGATCAGAGAGCCGTCTCAGGGATGGACAGTTGGGCTCAGACTCCGTGGAGTGCAGAGGCACAGTTTCCTGAGGCGTAAGTTAGACAACTGGTTTGAATCCACATCCAATGTAAGTAAGAGTGGTCAGCCTTTGACTTGCTCCTGGTGAAACTATAGAAAATTAAAACAGCCAATGTAAGGTCTCAGAGAATAGTTCTAGGGACAAGTAGTGAATGAAGAAATGATATTCAAGAAATTCTATGAAAGTTCAGCAAGAAAGGCAGAAACATGTAGAATATGAACTAGGACTATTCCCTCTCTCCCTGGGCCAGCTCAGCAAGGTTGAGTTTGTACTCCAGGCTGTTGAATACAGTGTCAGATTTCCTTTCTCTTGCCTTCCACAAGGTTTCCTTCCAGGAAGAGCTGGACTTCAGCATTTCTCATCCAGTAAGACTGGGTAAGGGCAGTTAAGAGAAGGGAGCTTCCTTCTTTGTGGGACCCAACTTTCTGAAATGAATACAACAATCCAAGAACACTGGGCTCTGATTTCTCTCCCTCCCCTGGATAATGAGGAAGGAGTTTCACTCCAGATTGTCGACGAAGTTCTGAAGTCCTAGAACAGGGTTGTTATACAGCTAGGTACGTGTGTTATTGCCGCAGCCCAGTTCAGAAGCCCTAGATCAGGGAAAATGCCTGGGGATGAAGCAGACCTTAAAAATATTCTTCATCTCTTTCCACAGGCACTAACTTCATTTGTAATGCAGAGTAGAAAAATTCAAGCCTTGAGACTCTCAAGAACAGGGAAAGTTATGGCAAAAGGCAGTTGGGAAGATATTTGTAGCTTTAATGCAGCAGTCTTGGGAAATGAGAAATTCAGACCTGGGGGCAGATGGAAGACAATAAGGCTTGCACATAAGCTTGCCAGACTTGCTGGCCTAAAGGATGAATAGAATGCTGGTGAAGATTTAACCCTAAACCAGAGTGTGACAAAGAAAAAGCTAGGGACACAGTGACAGCACGCAGACTTTAGCATGAGTGACTATTGCCTAGAGGGCCTGTTCAAATACAGATTCCTAGGTTACACCCAGAGTTCCCATCCAGTATATCTCGAGTGAGGCTCAAGAATTTGTATTTCTAATGCATTCTCAGGAACTACTGCCGGTGCTAGTCCAGCAACTACAATTTGGTAGGCACAGACTGACGGGCCTGATAAGAGGAGTCTGTGGGGGACAAATGAAATTAAAGCCAGCGGAGAATCTAGGTCATTGCCTCCAGTACAAACAACTCCCAGGTGAAAGGACACAGTGAGCTCACTAGGGGAATAAGCAGCTGTTTAGGGAACAGTTCGTTGTTTTGCTTCTTGAATCAATTTTCCCTTTACTCATTTTACCCAAGTATTTCACAAGGAAAACACCCAAACATAGGTCCTTAGGCTTCGGGGGGATTTAATAATCTGACATGGTCTCCATGGAATGAAGCATGGCCCAAGCTAATCAGAACTTCACATTTTTCTTGTCATGGTGATTGACTTAGAGAAAAATACCTAACGCGCTATAAGGAGAGTCCTTCTGAGACACCTCCTACAGATGGAGAGGAAGAGTGAGAAAGGAAGTGTTAGATCTGAACTTGAAGAGACTTGGGCTTTGGGAACTGTTACCTTGCCACCATGAGCAGCCTAAAACTAAAGCCATTTCTGAGGCAAGCCACAAATAAGAGACCCAGCAGGTCCTGGGAATATCATTTAGTCCTGCATTAAACCCACGTGGAAAAACTACCATGCTCTGTGACCCAATTAAACTGCCCCCCCCCTTAAAAAGAATTTCAGTCACTTGCAATTTTTTTCTGAAAAATGATTTGCAGAACATGATGACTGAGAATGTGCATTTCCATAAGCTAAATATATGTGCAGAGTCAAAAGGGAAGACATTGCACATGTTCCAGGGCAGAAGGTCCTGAGGCCCTCGCTCCAGTTAAACCTCAGTGTAAACGCACAAGTCCAGAAGTGAGGACTAGGTCAAATCCAGTGCCCAGAGTCCTGCAGGAGGCAAATCAGGAAACAGAAACTGAGATCCAACAAGATCACCTAGAGACAGCAGAGGAGGGAAATGTATTGCATGGAAAACAGAGTAACTCACAAAGCACAAAGTACACATGAGGCCTCTCTGCTGCCTGACTTTATGCCCTTCTACTCTTTCCTTAGTGATGATTCACTTTTCTTCCACTATCTGACCTCTGTGCTCCCCTTTGCTAACGACTTCCCATTCCTGGCAGGCGCTTGCCTCGGGTGTTTGCACGGCTGATTCCCTCATATTCTTCCAGTGCCTGTTCACACTTAGAGGTCTTCCTAAACTATTGTACACAAATAGCAATCCTGCAGCACTGTCTTGCCTTCTTGCAAATCTCTTTTTCCTGCTTTCTTGTTTCCCATCTTGCTTGTTAGTCTCTGACCTACCATGGATGAACTTATCTGTTTGGGAATGGTCTCTTCTCAAGTGAATGGAAACGCTATAAGGGCAATGGTTAGTTAGTACAATGTTTTTTGGTTATTGCTCTATCGTTGATGCATTAGTCCGGACAGTTTAGGCTCAATAATACCTTGTGGAATAAATGAGTTAACAAAAAAACAGTGTTCAACAACTACAACTGGACTGCCAACTCCTAAGTCCATGTGACTGTTTCCGAACTCTTCTGCTATAAAACTGAAGCTGAAGCCTTCCCACCTGAATCATACCACACCCTCTACCCTGAGCGGCTGCTCCGTTTCCTCTTAACAAGCATCGCTTCCACAAGGCAGACATCAACTGTCTGTTATAATCTAGCTGGTGGTTAAAGGTGTAACACATTTTAGATAGCCACTGCATTTTTATTTATATTTAATAAGAATTTTCTGAATGTCTAGTATATATATATATATTTATATTAGTATTGTGCTAGGAAAGGTTTGAGCTATGATGTTAAAATACTGTGGATGCTGAATGATGAAATTTACAACCTTCCTTATGGTGCTGGAAATGACAATTGGAGGTTTAAAACCCTTCAGAAGTCAATGAAACATAATTATGATCAAGTCAGCAGTAGTGAAGGTTATTTCTGGTGAAACAGGGTTTTATCTCCATTCTCTGTAGTAAGCTAGAGCTTACTCAAACTACCCAGGGAGAATGAATTGATTTGGGTTTTCAAGAATTTTGAGAGCCGGTTGTAAAACGTAGCCATTATTAAAACTTAAATTATTTAAATCTTCAATGACATTAATTATAGGTAAGACAAGGTAGTATAATACACGTCCATCGCATACGTATGTAACTTACGTCACGTTACTGTCGTTTTTGCTTTTCTGTGTCTGCCGTGAGGAGGGGACTGCTACAGAATGGTGGACCTGGCTGTCTTCTCAATGCCACACCTAGAGCGTCATATTCGAGGCCTGAAGTCAGGCACAGATGGAGGAGTCACACTGGTGAATCAGCAGATGCCAAACATCAGGCCAGAAATATTGTTTTCTTTCTTTTTTTTTTTTCTTTTACCAGTCCTGGGGCTTGGACTCAGGGCCTGAGCACTGTCCCTGGCTTCCTTTTGCTCAAGGCTAGCACTCTGCCACTTGAGCCACAGCGCCACTTCTGGCCGTTTTCTATATATGTGGTGCTGGGGAATCGAACCCAGGGCTTCATGTATACAAGACGAGCACTTTACCACCAGGCCATATTCCCATCCCAGAAATATTGTTTTCTTGATGGGGAGCCAAGGAACTAGTGGAGGAATTGTTAAGAGTGCTAACTGAAATTCCTGTGCCATTTCTCTGACTCTTACAATTGCGAAAACCTAAAATGTTCTCCAGTATTTGCAAACTCTGAGTTTTTTTTTTTTTTTTTTTTTGCCAGTCCTGGGCCTTGGACTCAGGGCCTGAGCACTGTCCCTGGCTTCTTTTTTGCTCAGGGCTAGCACTCTGCCACTTGAGCCACAGCGCCGCTTCTGGCCATTTTCTGTATATGTGGTGCTGGGGAATCGAACCTAGGGCCTCGTGTATCCGAGGCAGGCACTCTTGCCACTAGGCTATATCCCCAGCCCCTGCAAACTCTGAGTTTTAACAGTGAAGAGACACTCTTATCCTTGAGAAACAAAGGAGACTGCAGAACGCATTTGTTGTCTCTCTGAATGAAAACACCAGATGACATGTTATCACTATAATGCTTCATTCATCACAACCATAGTTTGAATTTTAAGGACGCATTCAAATTATAACAAAAATCAATGAAACCACTCTAAATATGTGGGATTCATCCATAAAAGTATTGCACATTTTATTTTATTTTATTAAAATATGCTATACATTCTTACTTCAGTGAAAATTGGCAATAAGCTTATGTACATTATGTTTTTCCATATTTTCAGTGAGGAATCTTTAATTGTGCAAAATAATGTGTTTCATTATGACATTCAAATCTCATATTATATCCTCAATCATATTTAACCTCTTGTCACCTTCCCTCCTCCTGATGACCCCTTCCTGATTTTATATCTTTATTTATAATCTAGCTTTTACATGTGAGGGGAATATACAATATTTGTCTTTATGTGTCTTATTTGTTTCATTTAACCTGATGATCTCAAGTCATACCCAGTTTTCCTGTAAATAACAAAATTGAGTCATCTTTATGGCTGAGTAATACTCTATTGTGCATTTATAATCCATTTATCTATTAGGTGGCATCTAAGCTCTTTTCATGATTTGGCTATTGTTAATAGTGTTGCTGAGCCAGAGAGTAGCTCTACTCCTCAAACACCTCAAACATTTTTTTCCCCCAGTCTTGGGGCTTGTACTCAAGGCCTGAGCACTGTCCCTGGCTTCTTTTTGCTCAAGGCTAGCACTCTGCCACTTGAGCCACAGCGCCCCTTCTGGCCGTTTTCTATATATGTGGTGCTAAGGAATCGAACCCAGGGCTTCATGTATACAAGGCAAGCGCTCTTGCCACTAGGCCATATTCCCAGCCCTCCTCAAACATTTACATTATTTCTAGCATACTACTCCTCCTCACCCTTCTTGCTTAGTGTTTATGATGTCACATAGGACACGTTCTATCTTGGTTGTATAAAATGTTTTGAAGTGAGAGATTTTATAATCCACATCTATTAGCCTACAAAGAACTTCATAAAGGACTGCCCACATAGAAAAGGAATGAAGATGTGATGCTAGTTGTGAGTTTATCTTCCTTCCTTGCTTCACAAATCACCAGCAATAACACTTAACTCTGGATCTTATGCACCTCAGATAAACAGACTTGGTTGCCTCGTTTTCTTGACAAAGCTGAAAGTGTTTCACAGATCAAACTGTTGGATTTGGGTTTTCAGCTGTCCCGACACATGTCATACTGTCTTTGTGTGGTCTTCCCAGAACCGTCCAATCAGATTCCTTGGTTCTTGCCATGTGCCAGTGTCTAAATTGTCAAGTCTCACCTTCCAAAAGCCTTGCTTCCATTGGCAGGACACATTTCCGATGCTGATAACTTCTTAGCAGACATTATGACCTATGAAGTTTAGTGTCTATGTAGGTATGAAGGGGAATTTTTTTAAAAATAAATTGAAAATTAAGCTGTGAACAGCCTTAGAACTTGGTCTATTTCTTGATTTTTAAAATTCAAAGGGAATACCAAATTCGAGAGACACAGGGTAAAAAAAGAGAAATAACTACAAAAGCAATACTTGCAAAACTGTTTGGTGTAAGTGAACTGAACACCTGGGGGGGGAGGGAAAGGGAGGGAGGGAGGGGGGCATGAGGGACAAGGCAACAAACAGTACAAGAAATGTATCCAATGCCCAACGTATGATACTGTAACCTTTCTGTACGTCAGTTTGATAATAAAAATTTGAGAAAAAAAAATAAATAAAATAAAATATGCGGATATGCCTTAAACTGTAGTTGTAGATTCTTGTCACTTTTGCAGTTTGAAAATAACCAATATGTTTTTCTAAAACGGTGGTGTAATCTACTTCCACTGTTAATGCAGAATTGTCATAAATGTTAGACCCTTGTCTTTTTTTAAGAACTAAAATAATTGTATTGATGTGAAGCATCGTTATTTCTTCAAGTGTGCAAGTACTCCCTTGGCTACCTGCCAGGTTTGGTGTCTGTTAAAGTAGAGAGTGGCAAACAGGTAATCTATGCATATATCATCACTAGTGCCAACACTTAGCGCGGGGGGGAGGGGAAATATATTTTTAACACCCCCCCCAAAAAAAAGGAATGAAGAATGGGGAGTGACTTATTTTCTCCCTGGTGAACATGGATAGGGCATCGGTCTAACCTTTTCTTTGATTAACCTTAAGAACTCTGAAATGAGTGGAATTTTACATCCCTGCATTTGAGGTATATACTGCATCATAAGGACCAACTCTGTCAATGTATAAATCAAGAAGTGAGTTTCTAAGACCCTAGTTCTGCTTCATTTTTCTGAAATAATTATCACAAAACAGATTCTGTTGACTATTAAAAGTTAGGCATGATGGTTCCTCTCTGCAATGTTAGCTACCCAAGAGATGGAGATCAGGTGGGTTGTGATTATAGACCAGTCAGGGGGGAAAAAAGACTCCTATCTAAACCAGTAAAAAATGTTTGGCATGCTGGTTCACGCTTTGATCCCAGCAACACAGGAAATACAAATAGGAGGATCATTATCTAGGCTGCCTCAGGCAAAAAGCAAGACCCTACTAAAAAAATAAAGTAATTCAAGTGCTGGCGGCTCATACCTATAATCCTAGCCACTCGGGAGTTTGAGGTCCAGAGGATCCCAGTTTGAAACCATCCTGGGTAGAAAAGTCAGTAAGAATCTATCTCCAAATAACCAGCACAAAAGAAGGGCTGGAAATATTGTTCATATAGTACAACATCAACTGAACAAGCTGAGTGAGCGAAAGCCCTGGGTTCATCCCACAGGAGAGCCAGGAGTAAATCCGTAAGTAAAATAAAAAGTAATAATCAAAACAAAAGTATCAGAGGGCTTTGCTCAACTACGCTGTGACCTCCTAGCAAGCACAACATTATGCTGATCTCATTCTTCCAACATCTTCCATGAGCACTTTGAGGTCACTTTACTGATAGACTTGCCTCCTGTAGCAACCTGCTCTAGAGATAGCTATTCTGCAAGCTTCAGGAGATAGCCCAAGAAAGACGACTTTGCAGGAATAAGTTCTCCCTGTTGCCTACACTGCTTACCTGCCCTCAGTGGCTCCGTGGTTGCACATCAGTCACTAGTAAGTAAGAATGAGCTAGGTTCAGGTGGCTCACATCTGTAATCTTGCCTACTCAGAAGGCTGGAATATGAGGTTCACGGTTCAAAGCCAGCCCAGAGAGGAATGTCTGTGAGACTCATCTCCAACTAACAACCAGAAAACTGGAAGTGGTACTGTGATTCAAGTGGTAGAGCGCTAGCCTTGAGCTGAAGAGCTCAGGAACAGCACCCAGGCCCAGAGTTCAAGCCCCACTACTGACCCAAGAAGGAAGGAAGGAAGGAAGGAAGGAAGGAAGGAAGGAAGGAAGGAAGGAAGGAAGGAAGGAAGGATTATCAATTCATGTATTAATTTGATCCAATCTATTGACCGTGCATTAACAGGTGGCCTCATGAGTTCTCTTAACGGAAGTTTTGCAATCGGATGTTTCAATTTGAAGCATTTTCCTGGAAAGCATTGTGTGTCTGGGGTTTATTTTATCCACTCTTTTAACAAAGCCTGTGTCTACTAGACTTCTGGCATCAGAAATGCAATATCTTTCCAGGCTTTTTGTATCTGTCCAATGTGTTTCAGGGATGAAGTTGGATCTGAAATAGCTCCTCATCTGTGTCTTCATGATGGCGACCAGCTGAAAGTGGGAAATTAAGTCAATCAGCTGACTGTTTTATTTAAACATTCCAAGCAGTTTGGGCAGAGTTTCTTCCTCCATGCTCTGGCTGACTATTTGGAGGTTGCATCAATTTTTTTAGAAAAAAAAAATGAGACTGAAGGTTAAAGAAGTGATTAGCTTTAATACGATTTTTGAATCAAAGTAAAATTGAACTGTACATTAAAAATGACATTTAAAATAACACAAGAATTATTATAAAAAAGGAATTATTATGACAAGCATTGTAACAGTAGCCTAGAAGATTCATGGACAATTGGGCCTCTAGACTTTTATATCATCCTTAAACACCTGACTGCACTCGTTTTCTATGGGTTCAGTTTGACTATTAAGATGACAGTTTACTAGGAGAGCTACCAACTTTATCTGCTCCTTCTAGTCACCAAAATCATCTTTGCACTTAGACTTATCAAACATGTAATGCTTTCTTGCTGATATAGAAGATTCTTCTAATGTCTTTAGGAAAAAAATCTTCATTGAGAAAGTAAATTTCACTGAGGAACAATAAAATCCTTACTATTGTCTGTATCTGATGATGGTGGTGATGATGGTTTACTCTTATTTGTCTACTTCATTAGAACTTGAGGCTCCCAGATATTTGATCAAATATTATGAGAGAATTTCTGGCAAAGATAATTTTGGATAGAATTAATACTTAAATGTGTGGACAACATTATGCAAATTGCCATCCAACAAGTTGATAGCCTTCATCCAATCAGCTGGAGGTCTGGAAAGAAAAGAGGCTGGCCTTGCTCCCAGTGGCAGAGAATTCTCTTACCTATTGCTCCTCTTGGTTCTATGGTAGCTTTCTGCCTTTAGATTCAATCTCTATATTATAGATTTGTCAGGCTTCCTAAGGACATAGCCCATCCTTTTCTAGTAAATAAATGTAATAGTCCTAGTGTAAATTAGGTTTAAATTTCTCCTACAACTCCAACCCAACAGCTATATTGTATTGAGCGCCTGGCGGTGTGCCCAGGAGTGTGTTGTGGTAATTCCACTCATGATCTGCCTAATAGTCACAGCACCCCAAGTCGACTTTTATCATGGGGCCCATTGTATGCACAATAAAACTCGTTCTGACCTACACATTTGGTTGCCATGGTCACTGAACTAGCTAATGACAGACTAAGACCCTGAAAACACGTACATTGTTCCCAGTGTTTTAGTTTACGGATTTTTTATGACATCAATTTCTACTGTGAAAGAAATAGTGCTCACCCACGATCTCTATGCTCTTGTATATCTACCTACTTTTCTTGCCCTTCAGCGGGTCATGTGACTCTTGCTGCCTAAGGAGTGCATATAGTATGTGACATGACATGTGGCCAGGTGGACCAAGGCAATCGATTGCCATCGTGATCGATGTCACCGATTTGAATCCGTTTTATCATTCAGACAAGGGGCAAATCTGAACGTACATCTATATATTTCCTAATTCTCATGATTTGCTTCTAGACAAAGCCAGTATTGGCCTGAAGCCAAAGACTTTGTGGAAGCTCTTAGGGTGAAAAGGTGGCTGTTATCAGGACTGATGAGTTTCAAGTCACAAATCAATATTTTCCCATTACTAGTTTTGCCTGCAGGCATTCTATATCTGAATCATTAGAAACTTTATCCCCATTGTATTATCCATCTTCCCAATATTGACCACTTCTGTCCCAAGGCAGCTGACGCGGGGTAGAATGACAGCTGTAGCTGTCCCGAAGTGAGCTTCTCTGCTGGATCGTAAGAGGAAATTGATATTGAAAGTATTCAGTCACCTACTTTGTTATAATTCTAAATAGAGATACACGATACACTTGATGGTAATAATCTCAATGCTAAGAAACATGATAAGGAACTTCATATAAATATGCTTAAAAACACTTACTAAAGACTCTTTTGCAAATATAAAATTAAGCAAACTAAAAGTCCTACTTTTGCATCTAATTGGTTTGCTCATTGTTCTGTGCATATGGTTGTTTTAAATTACTAAAAAGTAAATAAGAGTGGTTAATTTTCTGAACAGAAAACACAGAAGACTTAGTAAAAATGGAAAGCTTATGTTTCACAATTACTTAATTTTAACACTGCCACTGAGAGCTATAGTAAACTCTAAAATTCAGAGATGCACGATGATATAGGAAAATATTTCTAAACATAAAAACAATTAATTTAAAATATTTAAATCCCAATAAGTCTTTATGACACTTGAGGCAATGATTCATATTTTTATTTACTTGTTGGTGCCTGCTTGAAGCCATGCAGTTGCAATGTATTAGTAGAAAAACTTTAAGGGAATAAGGTAATGTAATGAAAAGAAAACATAGAAAAATACTTTAAATACAGGGAAAGATCCAACAAATATGCTATAGCCCACTAGCCATAGATTAAATTTTAAAAAGCTACCACTGATGTGTGGCAGAAATTTCTACTTGTGCTAATCTGAGCTAACAGCTGTTATTATGGCTGACTCTGTAATACTTCTGTCATCACTTCGAAAAAATCAGCTTTTCAAAAGTGGAAAGGAGAATTAGAAAATAGGAGCGGGAAACTTCAAGGATATAAATTCAGCTGTTATCAGTTCTGAACTCCATCACCTTTTGAACCCACAATCAATAGTTTTCCATTTATCGAGTTGGGCACTAGACATTTTTTTGAATGGAAGCCTTGAAAACCACTTGTATGTGGTTGTCTTCATCTATTGCCTACATTTTTGAAGGAACTCATAGAGAATTTTGAAATTCTTGCACTGTAATAAAAGCTTGGAATTAATGTACTTTCACATGTAGATGTTCTGATGGCTTCACCAAGGTGTAGTATAATGCACCAACAAACAGAACTGGCTTTACAGTAAGATGCTCAGATTTAACTCCATTCTGTTCTCTTGGCGACCGTAACAAGGCTATTCAACCTCTTCAGACCTCTATTTTTCACAAGAAAGGAATAGTGACTATATGTAAATACTTCAAAGACATTATATTAAACATTATATGTATTTGTGTGCACATATGTGAATATACCTTGATTTTTCCACTGAGCATTACTTTGAGAAAGCTTAATTTGCTGAATAGGCTGCCTATTTGGTATTGAGTCTACCCATGAAAAATTGACCATGAGTCATCGCAAAGCCTTTTTATCAAGTCTATTTCTCAATCACAAGTCAAACAACATCAACAATTCCCATAATTCCACATTCAATTTCTGGCAATAAATGGAATGTGATTGGGTTAATTATGTTAATGATGTACTTCAATTTGTGCTTGTGCAGTACTTAAATCTAAGGATTTTGTGCTTCATTCTTTAGTCAGGCCAAGGTTTACTGTCTATGAGTTCACATGGTGTGTGTGTGTGTGTGTGTGTGTGTGTGTGTGTGTGTGTGTACGTGTGCATGTGTGTGTGAATTCTAGTACATATTTCAGGTTTCCAAAAGGCAGAGATTTTGTTTTTAACTATTTTAAAACCCAAATTCTTTTAGCACTATTGTTTTAATTTTTTATGAAGAAAAATTAAGTTATATAGGAAATAAGAATAGGTACAGAAACATTCTTTCTTTGCTCAAAAAAAAATTCTCTCTGACACCCTCCTTAAAACAGTTTTATCTTTTTGAGTTTGTTAACTATTGATTTTTTTCTTAGCTTTTAGTGGAGTGAAAATGAAGGGATTCACATGGTATTTTTAAAGTGGAGGCTTTCAGGTCTTTATTTTCATTAAATATATTGTCAGGTACCAACATTTCCAATTATGTCAGTTTTAGCCTGGGTAGAATTAAGGTATCTTCTTCACATTATCTCCTCTTAAATCCATACAGGAAGGATTGAGTATAAGCTTTGTAAAGACCATAACTGTGCAAATTCTGGTATTACTTTGTACATTTCACAGTATCTCGTTTGTAAATTTTCCAAGTAACTATACCCAAGTAGAAAAGCCATAGCTTTAAACTGAGGCTAAAATCCTGACATTGTCTCCCTATTTGCTTTGTCATTTCAGATATCTCAAAAATGCACTACTTTTTTGTTGATTAACAGAAAAGGCAACTGAAATGCACTGGGTAATAGAATAATAAGAGAACCCATAGAATTTTTCCTGCCCGATAAACATGTCTCACAGAAGGCTTGACTGTCACATACCTACAGTTCCAGCTGTTTGAGAGCGTTTTGATAATAGCATGAATGTCAAGATTCAGCTGCCAACACTAAGCTGTCAGCTTTCAAAATGCACTGCGGCGTGCTTGTCCCTTGGGGCATAAATTGCAAGGTGCAGTGGAGCTGCCCTACAACTCGACAGCTTCCCCAAGTTCAGTGACAGCCTTACCCTTATGCAAGCCCTACCAAGGTAGCGACAGCCCTGAGATGAGGAGCTGAGTTTGGAGCATGAGTTCTCAGAAAGCAGTACAGGGGCCATTTGAGTACTAGATAGCCAAATGGCTTTGGAGACCTCTGCAAATGAGGCAACTGTTTACTGCACTGTATTCATATTTGGGCAGTAGACACTTGCACATGGTTCAGCCAACGTGCTCAGAGTAGAAAATTCTATCTCAGGATCAACTCCTCTCTTTACTGGTGAAATTCCCCCAATTAATTTCCCCTTAAGCATTACATAACTTATATCATTTTATCTTCCTAAAAATAAATTATTCTTGTCACTTGGAAATCCATCTGAAAGCTGTAGGTCAAACATCCTATTTGCTGTTAGTTTCTGTTAACAGTTTTCTTTTTTTTTTGTCTAATTTTTAAATGTTTAGCCAAGATATTGCTTGAATGAAACATGCTTTCCTCCATGCAATTTTTCTGTTAAAAAAAAAAGGAAGATTATTTTCTTTTGAAACCCCAAGGTCACATTAGCTCTGATAAAAGTAAAGTGCTCTCCTCTCAAAAAGAAATAATAATCATGACACTCAAAATTATTTCTCAACTGATTCTATCTCAACAAGCCTTGAAAATATGAAATGGCTATTTTGTGAAGACTGTGTATGTAGTGGTCTGGGCCTTTCTAAACCCTTGGTTTGCTAGCATCTGGATTTTCTAGATGTTTGATGACAGGCAAATTACTTCCTTCTCATGGCCAAACTGGCTTCATTTCCAACATAAACATATTGCTAGTACCACTTTTGTGGACTACTATAAAAATGACCTGAAATGATACACAGAGATTATTTAAGCCAGCGTTAGTCATTTTAGTAGATGTTTGCTAAATATCACCATTATTTTTAAATGCATAAACAATGGTTGTACTATACTGATTTATCTTTTGTTATTTTTTTGTTTGTTTTGTGGTACTGGTGTTTGAACTCAGGACCCTGTGCTTGCTAAGTAAGTGAAGTGTTCCACCATTTGAGTCAAACCATTACTCCTAACAGTTTTTAAGTTATTTTTCATACAGGAACTGGATTTGGGGTCAGAGCCAGCCTGGAAAGACAATCCTGCCCCTTGTAGAGCTGCAATAACAAACACACAACACAGTTGCTGGAGGAAGGGTCTCACTAATTTTTGATTGGGCTGTCTTTAATCTTACCTGGCAATCAAGTTTGGAAAAACTAAATGTCCATGCATAGGCCTAGGAAAAGGGAAAGTTTCCAGCTTACAGAGAAAGGTATCAAAAGCATTACCACAAAACACTGAGTTTCCATTGCATCTTCACTAATTGTGTGTTCTACCTAAGGTGTTGTCCCTATGCTCATAACGCAAAAAGCTCCTGTCACTTCATGTGTCTGAAATTACAACCTTTTAGCTCTTATTATAGTGACATACTATTGTGCCATACTTCTCTACATATCATTTACTGTTCTGGCCACAACATTTATGGCAAAACATTTTCCTACTTCCAGCTCATTTCTCAGAACCTAGCTGAGGAAGGGCTTCCGCACACTGTGCAGCGTGCTCCCTCGGCCTGTGAGTAGCATCAAAGGAGGAGGACTAGAACCTTGTCACCTGTGATTGTCAAACCCCACATGCATGACCTACCACTGAAAATGGAAGGATGGTTACAACAACAGGAATTCCAGTCCTTATCTCTTATTCTCAGAAGGTTATTATAGAAAAGTGTGCAGCCTAATGAAACATCATTAGACTTAGGGTTTTATTTTTAATAAATTAATTAAAGACTTTGTGGCTGTCTATGCTCTTTCATAGAATCATTCCATGGTTAAAAAAAATAGCAACTGAATGCATCCACTAATGAATCAGCAAACGTCCTTTCTTTGTCTCCCATAGTTACATAATCTACCTACTAATCAAAATTTACCCTTGATAAAATGAACTCATTTTTTGAAACAAAATTGAATGGAAACATGATGATATAAAAGAAGTTATTTCATATCAGTCTCTAGAAACAAAGGAAGAGAGTTTGCTTTGCTGTTTATAGTTCACTAATGCCCTTCCCCCAAGTTAATCCCCTCAAGTTCTAACCTGCAGCCCCTCCTTGGGTGACTGCCTGTGTACATAGGCCTTGGAGGAAGTAAATAAGTTAAACTTACACCACAGGTTTGATCTTTAACCCAAAATGACTAGTGTCCTGACAGAAGGAGATAACTGAGATAAAGAGAGAGGACTCAGCAGAAATCAAATGTATGGACACTTTAATCTAGATTTCTTTTGTGAAAAGATAAATTTCAAAGTAGTTTGTCAGAGCAGCCACAGAAACGAATACCTAACATGTGTAGTGAGGTTTGGCTTCAATTCTTTAGTTTCATGATTCTCTTCTGGTTTGTGGTGTTTCAGCTGGCTGTCCCATTGAGCATATTAAGTAGCTTTCCATTAATTTTCATTTCAGGTGCAGGATATGAATTTCAAAAACAAAGGTTATTAAAATTTTCTACTTTAGGAACACTTGAATATACTTCTTAGTATTTTCCCAAAAGGAAAAAAAAAAAGAAACTAAAGATATCTGACTAAATTTACAGTTGTCTTTTGACTTCACTTTGTGCTAATAAATTGGAATCATTTGTTAATTGTTTTTATGGGACATTTTAAAGTTTCTTAGTGGAATTTTTATTTATTTCATTTTCATTAATTTGAGTAGGAATAAAAATTAAAAAGTCACTACCTCTATTTAGTCCTTAACATCTTAGCTGGGAGAAATCTAGTTTCTAGGCCAAAATATTCATTCTCTCTCTCTCTCTCTCTCTCTCTCTCTCTTTCTCTCTCTCTCCCCCTCTCATTCTCTCTCTATCTCTCTCCCTTTTTTATCCTCAGATTCTACTTTTTCTTAATTTTTTTTCACCTTTCTTGTTCTTTATTTTCCCATGATCCTTTTCAAATGATCATCTTTTAAAAGTCAGTGTGCTTGTCAGATGCCAATGGCTCCTGACCCCAATCTTAGCTATTCAGAACTATGAGACCTAGTATACTACCACTCAATGTCAACCAAGGCAAACAAATCCCAAAGAACTTCCCCTCACATTACTCAGTGAAAGGCCAAATTAGAGGCATAGCTCTAGTGGTCCAGTACCAGGTGAGAGAAACAAAGCTGAACAAAAGCAGGTTCAAGCTCTGGTACTGGTGCACACGCGTGCACACACACCAACACACACACATGCACACTTGTGTGTTCCATGAATTGGTGATGGTTATCCTTTCTTTTTCCTTTATACTCACTCTCTAGATGAACTCAAATACCCTCAAAGTCTTATCTATTCTCTTTCTACTAAAGAATCCAAATATTTACTTACAGCCCTTCTGCTTTCCTGTTTTCTAATCCATATACCCAAACAGTAACTGGAATCTCTGTTCCACTGTCCTTCTAAGTCAAGAAGTCCAAACATTCATTTGTCATCACGTTCTTAAGAGCAGCTCTTCCATTGGTATCATGAATGATCCACTCACAGAACCAGCCACTCCCAAGAAAATCTGAAATCATCAACCTCTTTCTTTTCTTAACCCTCTATATACAACTGATTCAAAGTGCAAGTCCTACACAGACATGTGCACACACACACACATACACACACACACACACCATCAAACAGAATGACAAAGAAAGAGAGAGATGGAATCTTACATTTAAGGCTTGAGTTAGAGGGCTCTCACTTTACAATCCATATTACTCTATTTCTGAATGAACATGCTTCCTTGTCTTTGTACTTTTCCTAATTCATCCTCTACATTGTCACCCATGTGCTTATTCTAAAAGGGAAATTTGATCAAGCCTCTTTCTTGTTAAAGCTCAGTTAGCAGTGCTACATGGACCCATACCGAGGTCTGGGTAAAGTTCAAATTCCTTATGTAGAAGGGAAGATCAATATTTGAGCACTGCCTTCTCTTAAGCAATTCCTCCTCCTCACTTCAAAATGCATTTTAGAGATCACTTCAGCCAGTCAACCTCCATCTCCATTTTACTCTGACTTCCAGAGACCCCTCACTGTAGTTGTAGATAGATCCTGTGGCCATCTCCGGGATTCTACTCTATGCTCCTGAATCATCCTGTCCATATTCATCTCTTACCGAGGACCACACGGAGACCAGCTATTAGGTTATATACGATATACGAGGCCTATGGCTTCTACCAACGGTATTTTCTTTTTTTTGTAATTTATTTATTAATTAAACAAAAATTTTTTTGACAAGGTGTTGTGCAAAAAGGGTACAGTTACATAGTAGGGTAGTGTGTACATTTCTTGTGATATCTTACACCCTGTTTTTCTTTCCCTTCCCTAGGTCAGGTAGACATATATACAATACACAATGAACCAAGAACATACACAGTAACCACGTGGCCTACACCAAAGAAAATTCGCCTAGGGCTTTAAATGTAATGTCGACATTAGACATTATGTCGACAGTAGTCTTATATGAACGTACATACATAGCTTTTGAGCTATTGTATTCCACTGAGAGGTCGATTTTTGACCTTTATATGTTGAGTAGGTGTTTGGTTTTAGTTACATACTGTTGGGTCGCTGCTCCAATCCTGTGGGAAATACCATTTGGCAAGCAGTTTTTGGTTTCACAGACCTGGTCTCTACTGTCTCTCCGTCAGCCCATCTTAACAGTCATATATCAGGGAGATCATGCCCCTTTGTTTTCTGTGTTCTAGGCTTGTCTCGCTCAACATTATTTGTTCAAGTTCTGACCATTTCCCTGCGAATAACAATATTTCACCATTCCTAATCGCTATGTAGTATTCCATTGTGTATAGGTACCATAGTTTTTGGATCCATTCATCTGTGGAGGAGCAACTGGGTTGATTCCATATTTTGGCTATTGTGAATTGTGCCGTGATAAACATGGAAGTGCAAATGTCTTTTTGATATCTTGGGGCCTGCTGTTCAGGATAGATGCCTAGGAGTGGTATAGCTGGGTCATAGGGTAGGTCTATATTGAGCTTTTTGAGAAACCTCCATACTGTTCTCCAAAGTGGTTGTACTAATTTGCACTCCCACCAACAATAGAGAAGGATTCCTCTTTCCCCGCACCCCCTCCAGCATTTACCAACAGTATTTTCTAAAGGAATTAATAAAGATAATTTATTATATTTCTTTACATTTCCATTTGAACACTCCACTGAGTTTGTTTTGTTTTCTGTTTTTTGTTTTTTTGGCCAGTCCTGGGCCTTGGACTCAGGGCCTGAGCACTGTCCCTGGCTTCCTTTTGCTCAAGGCTAGCACTCTGCCACTTGAGCCACAGCGCCACTTCTGGCCATTTTCTGTATATGTGGTGCTGGGGAATCGAACCCAGGGCCTCATGTATACGAGGCAAGCTCTCTTGCCACTAGGCCATATCCCCAGCCCTCCCCTGAGTTTTAAGAGAGAACACCAATGTGTCTCAGTGCCCCAGCCTTTCCTAGTGGAAGTCCACACAGTACCGTGCAAACTCGTAGATCCACTCGATTGGAAAGCAGTCCTTGAAGGTCCCTGCTTATCTGCTGACTCTTGAAGAAAACCTGTCCAGAAGATGACTGGCGACTAGTCGTTTAAAGGGCCATTACCTGTGCACAGCACTGGAAACTCTTCTAGATGATGGGAAGGGGGAGGCTCGTAAAAGAAAGAGCCTGGGCTGGCAATAAACGATCAAACACATGTGAGGGCAATTAACTCCGGATCATAGCTCTAATACGCAGTACACCAATCAAGTGCAGCAGGGTGTATTTTATAAACTTAAGTGTTCAAGAGGAAAAAAATCCTATTTGATTCCAAAACTGTCTGTTCTCATTGAACTATCTGTTCTTATTTTACTTTTGATTACCTGTGTATCTGTTCTTATTAGAATATATTTTGACCTCCTTAAAGCAAATGTGCATTCTTCGGCAATAGAATGGACATCAATTTCAGTTGACAATTCTAGTTACATTGATAAAAAACAAAAGCCTAGCTGGGTACTATAAGCCAGCAATAGCTGGCTCCTGCCTGTAATCCTAGCTACTTAAGGCTGAGATCCTAAGTATCACAGTTAGAAACTAGCCTGGACAGGAAATCATAAGACTTTCCTCTCCAATTAGCCGCCAAAAAGCTAGACGTGGAGTTGTGCTCAAGTGGTAGAGCACTAACCTTAAGCAAGAAAGCTCAGAAACAGTATCCAGACCCTTAGAGCAAATCCCTGGACAGGCACACACTCTAAAAACAAAGAAATGCATGTTCTGTGGCTTGTCCGCCTCCCGCTAATCCTTGACATTTCTTCAAGCCCTTCAAAATACCACCAGTGTTTCTCATTCTCAAGCAGCAGAATCAATAAATGAGAATAACTCCAAAACCATGTAGAACCAGACCATAGGATAAACCTGCACCATCTTGCAATCAAAATTTGCCTGTCACTAAATTGATGATGCTCTTTTCTCAGAAGCCAAGTGTTCATACATACACACAATCCCCCCCCCAATTGCACACCCTACCTCTGATAATGATACTCTTTGACCTTTCATTTAATTAAATGGATTTTTTTCAATTTTTTATTTTTAAGCAGTAGTCCAAAGAAGTTACAATTTTATGTCAGGTTATGAGAGCAATGTTTCTTGTGCACTTTCAATCCTTTCTTCACCTTCCACCATTTTTCCCCTTCCATCCCTACCTACAAGTTACAAAGTTGTTGTTTTTAACATTGTATGTATTGAATACAATAACTGCATTTGCTCACCCCTCTTCCCACCATTTCTGTGCCTCTCCTTTAACTCTCCTTTCCAAAGAAAAACATAACAAAAAAAGCAAAAACAATGACAAAAATATGTTTTCCTTTCTTGGAATTTATGTCGATAACTAATACTTTAGCTGTTCTGAGGAGCTGTACCTTTGGATTCTTTCCCTGTGTGTGCACTCCTTTATTCAGTTTGTGTGTGAACACATCAAGGCCTCTATAAGTTATCATTTCGGTTGTAGTTTAGATCTAGCTGCTGGAAAAAAAAAGGATAGAGAATCTTGCCTACTGTATCTGGTGAATGCAATTTTTTAAAAGCTTACTTTCAGTCATAGAAAAAGAACTCCACATGTGTGGTTTCTTCCTTGGTTAAATAGAGAAGAATCTTCCAAACTGATTAGCAGGCCATTCATCTTTCTTGGGGTCCTGTCACTTGGTTGTGCAGCCCCCTCTAGTTTGGCCTACACGCATGCCTTTGATTGCATCTCCATAGAGGGGCAGACACACTGGAAGATCTGCAGTGGCCTTCCTCGGACGTCTGGAGTGGGCACTGGTCACCGGCTAGGGTGCCTCAAGTCTCCTCTAAAAGCATCTCCTGTCCTGGATAGGATGGCCAGGCTGCCATCATCCATGATCATCTTAGTGTAAAGACTAAGGACAGAACCTGCAAACATCCAGGTACAACATGAGAAAACTGTCACTTGTGACTCCCTCTTCTACCCAAGAAAATCACAAAAGTGTCTCCAGACGTATAGCTTTGGCTTACCTAGAATCCTATAAGCCGAAAGACAACTATTAGAAGCCACTCAATCTTTCAGATGGTGGAGAAACAGATTGTACTCCTAATAGGAGGCGTGTGACCCAGGATGGAAAGGATCCCTCTGCATGTGGACTTGTTCACACAATGTCTGCAAATGCTCTGCGGTGTGTTTGGCCAACCAAACGCTCTGAAATTGTTCTGGAAATCCTTTTCTAAGGAAGTACTTAAGAAAGCATATCAGCTACCTCCGATATGCCACAACCGTTCCTGTCTGCTGTGCTTGTCTGTGTCCGCTGCAGCAGGGAGCATGCACGTTTTCAGGTCCCAACCTGGGTCACAGAGACAGCGCTCTCCCTGTGAGATGAGAAGTCCTGCAAGTCCCGATGTGAGCCACCGAGACCAGCAAGTCCACACTATGCTGCAGATCCCATCCGTCTCGCAGCATCCCATGGAGGAAGCACTGCTCCGTCTTCCCAGGGCTTGACGGTTCCCCGAAGCACCCCAGCTCCAGATCACAACCCATGGACCCACCTCTGGTGGGAGCACCTGCAAGCCGGCCCAGTCTCACAGGGACATCTGAAACCTCTCTGATTCTCAGGCTGGGGGCCTCCTCGGAAGCCCATGTCCAATGGAAGTACACAGACAAGCATTTCCCAGGAAAGAATGAAAGTCATGGCCTCCAGGGGAAAATTCTTAATCTGCATTGGCTAGGAGACAATGGCGAAAGGCTCTGAGAAGCTGTCACTCACACTTCCTGACTGAAAGGAGTCTCCACTGCTCGCTGAAGGGACCTCGGTAATGCACAACAACATTATCTTTTCCTCTTTCTCACAAACTTCTTTCTCCTGTTGATTGGATCACCAACCACTTGATAAATTACCTTTACTCCCGACCTTTTTGTAGGCCCTACTTTCAGGGAAACCCAGGCTAAGACAATATAACACTCACTTTCTGCTGACACATAATACAATGCAGAAGTGTGAGAAGAATGCAGAAGGAAACTAAACCATGACTGAGATTTTGGTGAATGAGGAAGACCACATACAAAGACTTACTCTCACACATACCCCCCCACAAAAAAAAGCAGACTTCTGAAAAGTAGTTGCATATATGACCTCTTCAATGCACCCTTACTATTGAGCAATTAATTGAGGTCAATACCAGGCAGAGGCTAGTTTCATAACATACGTTCATGTTAGTTCTCCTTTGTGTTTATGGCTTCCCTTTGTGTTTCTTCCCTTTTGCTGGTTGGGAATGAAGTCTGTAATAAAACAATGATAGGTAGCCGTTAGCTAATATTCCGCTTCATAGAGAACCCAAGCTATAGCACTACACAGAGTTAACTTCAACTGCCAACAATTGGAAAACTGGCTAAAAGTGTGGGTCAATCTCAAGTTTCTGGTCCCAGAAATAAGAGAGTAGAAGTTATAATTCCATCCCAGCAACAAGTTATGTCTCAACAAACTGAAACAATCAACAACTCTCCTTAGATATATGAAAGAACTGAATTCACAAGGCAAACCACTGATGGCAAAACCAGAGAGACTGGCACAAATAGAGAAGTATGGTTTCTCAGAGCTGAAACATCTATGGGAACCAGAACTGGGGTTGAAAAGCTGAATTGTAACCAACAAGTTACTGGAGGATAAAGTCACCATCCTGTCTCAGCTGGTGCTCTACCCTTCTTGAGCCACGCCCCTAAAAGCCTGGCTTTTAGCTGGTTATTTCAGTGATGGATTTCACTGACTTTTCTGCTAGGGTTGGCTCTACAAGCTACCATCCTCAGCCTCCTGAGTTAGGATTCCAGGCATGCGGCGCTCATACCTCCTAGTGCTACTTTCATAATGAGAAATGTGATTTCATCAGAACTTAAGGGTCTTTGATGGGGGAGTTCCATTACAATCTATTGTTAAAAAAAAACCAAACATCTTTAGGCACCATGACAAACACAAAGACTCATATCAGATATTTATAACCTCTGCAGAGTTCAAATCCTGGTATTAGTCAGCTTTATAGCTTTGGTGAACATCACAAACAAGAAGCCACTAATTGCTTCATTAATACTGTATTAAATGCTGGTTTGACTTAGCCCTTACTTAGAGAACCTTATGCTGTATTGATCGGAGCTCAAAAATGAAATAACTACCTTTGGTGAGGGGAAAACATACAGAGCTATGTGATTTAAACTTAGCTCCAAGATTTATGACTGCAGGATATGGAATGCTAAATAGGCAAGGATGTTCAGAAATACATTCTCATTGAAAAGAGATGGAGGGGGAAAAAAATTCCTTAGCAACCATACTGAAAATATGATCACCAAAAGACAGAGTAGAGGTGTTCCTATCATTTAAAATACAGACCCAATTGACCCAAAGCTCACAGAAAGCTTGACTCTAGATGACTCTAATTGATTCAGTGCTCATCAGAATGCAACCACAGTAACACTTTTAACAGTCACAAACTCTTCCTTTGTGAGGATGAATGTATCATAAGATTCTGACTTTGGTATATGGAATAATATTAAGCACAACATAACAGAAATCCTATTAAAGGTAGGATTTTGCAAAACTTAATTAGTAACCCAATTGTAGGTAAATAATTGATATCAGAACTTCTCAAGCAGCCAGCAGCTGATGGCTCATGTCTATAAGCACAGCTACTCAAGAGAATCCAGGTGAGCCTATGAAGAGAAGTCTGTGGCTATCTACAAAATAACCAGGCAAAGGCTTAGCTGGAGGAGTAGCTCAAGGGGTAGAGCACCAGCCAACCAAGCAAGCTGCTCCAGTGTGACCTCTGAGTTTAAATTCTGGTACCAACAAATCTCATAAAGCAACTTAATGTCAAAAATCAAACCTTTTGAGCCAAGCCAGAAATTCTGATGTATTAAATCAATATATTTTGAGGGATTTAAATTATACTCATGATAGTCTTTTGGCATTTTCTTTATGCTGTCATTTTTGAAAGCAAAGTAGAGAATACTGACATTCATCTCTCATCATAATTTAAATAAATGCAACTTTTAACCCCAAATTGTATTGATGGCAAACTTCCAATTTCAGTTTTACAGAAAACCCATTCGTATAGAATATTTGAGGTCCCCAAACACCCTTTAGAAATAAAATATTAAACAGTGTTTCACTGGTTTCCTCCACTAAAAGGCCAGGCCTGGCCAAGCATTGAGGACACCGCCAGGATTGCAGGACGAGGTGGAAATGTCAGCCCTGACCATGGAAAAATACATCATGTGAAGGAAGGGGTAGAAATCGGTTTGTAAGAAGTGTGAGGAAATACTAGGTATCCTACTACATAAATACACTCATTTTCCCAAAAGGAAATTCTGTTGATAAAGCTTTATAGTAGTATTCAAAGTTGAAATGTTTATAAAATTTAAAAATGCATAATTAGCAAAGATTCTTTTTTTTTTTTTTTGCCAGTCCTGGGCCTTGGACTCAGGGCCTGAGCACTGTCCCTGGCTTCTTTTTGCTCAAGGCTAGCACTCTGCCACTTGAGCCACAGCGCCACTTCTGGCCGTTTTCTATATATGTGGTGCTGGGGAATCAAACCCAGGGCTTCATGTATGCGAGTCAAGCACTCTTGCCACTAGGCCATATTCCCAGCCCCAGCAAAGATTCTTAAAAGGAGAGAAAACGGAGATAAGAAGCAGGAGAAAATGAAGGAGTGGGTAACAGTGTTTAAAAAGAAATTTACTCATCACCATACATTTGTAACTGTATCCCTCCTGACCATCACCTTTACAATACATTTTAAATAATAAAATAAAAGGAGAAAACGAGGATCACATGGACTTTTCTGCATAAGCTAGCTTCAAACCAAGATCCTCAGATTTCAGTGTCCAAAGCAGCGATGATCATAGGCATGAGCCACTAGTGCCCAGCACTAAACTTTACTTCTTAACAAGAATCGATTGATATAATCTCTTCATTATGGAAGCATAAAGTAATAAGAATACACTTTAAAGTTGTAAAGGTAATGCTATAGAAAACCAAAAATACCAGCTCAAAGATGCTGCCTTTGAGGAGTATAAGTGGTAAGGGAGAACAAGTTAAAAAGTTATATTTCATTGTTTGCTCTGCAGCACTATTTCATTTCTTTACCATATGCAGGTGATAATACAAATGTGTAAAAATGTGTGTAAACTGGCATTACTTATAAGCATTTAGAAGAACATGTAGATATAATAATAGATAACTACAAAAGAAAATATTTCCAAAATATTGTCATTGTAAATCACCATACAATAATATAACTTCTCTTTATTCCGAAAAGAGCAGTGTTTGTGAGTTTACTAACATTTTCCTGATGAAGTAGGTCCATGACAGAAAGCACTCTGCATATTTAATAACTGAGAACCCATTCATCAGTATAACAAGCAGTGAAACAAAAAGACTACATGCTCTCAGGTAGTACAAGGACTATGTGTTTGACAATAAGAAAGGCATATCATTTAATCTATGGGGACCTCAGTTTCCTCTTTCACTAAATGGCCAAGGAAGGCAACAAAGATCTGAAGGACATGCCCTGTAAAATGATATACAGCCTTCAAGGAACCCATGGGATGTAGTGAGAATCAAAGGTCTCGAAAATTCGAAAAGATCTTGGGAATCTGCTAGTCCCACTGCTTTATGAAGAGATAAGGATAGTGTCTTGTGACACTTAGAGTTTCATGAGTTAAGGGTGTGGGATATAAAAAAATCCCAGGTCCACAAGCATCATTGCTATCAACTCAGGACATCACAGTGAAATCCTGTAGACTGTATGAGCTACTCAGCAGAAATTCACTGTCTCATGTTTCTGAAGGATGGAAGTTCAAGATCTGATTGTCAGCAGGACTTCATCCTGTCCTGTGGTCATCAGCCCGCAATACTGTGTCCATTTGCCTTGCCTTGCCTTGCCTTGCCATGGTGGTAGGAGGTGGGAAGAAACTGACAGACAGGTAGAGTGAGGGACAGACAGACAGATGATAAAGATCTTCCTCTTTTTTATTATCAAACTGAATTACAGAGAGGTTACAGTTTCATACATTAGGCATTGGATACATTTCTTGTACTGTTTGTTACCTAGTCGCTCATCCCCCCTCCCCCTCCCCTTTCCTTTCCCTCCCCCCCATGAGTTGTTCAGTTGTTCAGTTCATTTACACCAAACAGTTTTGCAAGTATTGCTTTTGTAGTCGTTTGTCTTTTTATCCTGTGTCTCTCGATTTTGGCATTCCCTTCCAATTTCCTAGTTCTAATACCAGTATACCAGGTTTCCAATATACTCAGATAAGATACAGAGATAGATCTTCCTCTTTTTATAAGGCCACCAATTCTATTGGGGTAGGCCCTTGCTCTAAGGACTTCTTTTAACCTTAATTGCCTTCCTTAATTGGATTTCAAATGCAGCCATCTTGGAAGTTAGGACTTCATCATAGGAATCAGACCAACACAAGTCAGTCCATCACTTGCCTATCCTTTATGTTCCTTTCTTTTCTTCCTTGCCTCCTTCCTTTCTTCTTTCTTTTCTCTTATTGGTGCTGGGGCATAACCCAGGGCCTTGCACTTGCTAGGCAGGCCAAGTGCTCTGCCACTTGAGTCTCCACTGCAAGTCCTTCATAGCATTTTCATTAAAGGACTGAAAACAATGCAACTTACATCTGTGCCAGCATGACCCAACCCTTTTCCCTACTTTTCAACATTTTAATCTGAAGAAAATAATACTTTTGTTAAAGAAAAATATCAAGTGGTGTAGTCGTAGATGCCTGCAATCTAAGCTACTGGAGAGGTGGAAGCAAGAGGATCATGGCTTCGCAACCAGCTCAGTAAAGGTTAGCTCAGGCTTTTCTCAAAAATTAAACAAAATTCAAACATAGTTTCTGGTACAGAGTTCAAGTGAGAGAATTGCTTGTTTGTATATGTAAGAATTTGGGTTTCCTTTCCAGAACTGGAAAAAGAAGAAGAGGAATAGGGAGAAGAAGCAGAAGCAAGAAGAGGAAGATGGAGGAGGAGGAGGAGGAGGAGGAGGAGGAGGAAGAGGAGGAGGAGGGGGGAAGGGAGGGAGGGAGGGGGTGGACAGAAGGAACGAAGGAAGAAAGGAAAAAGAAGAGGAGTAAGGGGACAAGAGGAGGAAGAAGAAATAGAGAAATTTTACATCTGAATTTCATTAACTATAGGTGATTTAAAAGACTGTGATGATCGACATATGATACAATTCAGACTTTCTTTACATTAAACTTTAAGTTCAAAGACACAAATAAAAGGTGCTAAGTTATCTTTGGTACATTTATCATCATGTTGCTCAAGTCTGTCTGTGTGAAAAAAATCAGTTCTGAACTACACAAAAACTTGTGAAAGCCAGTGAATTTCTAGAAAGAGATTTATTTTTGGTTGTGCACTTGCTTTGTAGTCCAGTTTCACAAAGCAATATCCCAAACCTTCCTTTAACAAAAAGAAACTATGCACTTAATGATGGGGTGAGGCAAGGATTGTGCTTTTCAGTCCAGAACTCAAGAAAAAGTTTTTTCATGATAGTCAAAAATTATATGGAGCTACTGAAATTCAGAAATAAGGAGCTGAGGATGGGAAATCCAGTTTAAAATTAAAATGCTACTTAATTACAATGTGTCTACAAATGGAAAGAGAGATATAAAACTCATGAAGTTCCAGGCAATTAAAAAAATTAAAATAAGACAGAAGCATGCACATTAAAGAAAACAAAAGAGGATTTTTAGAGACAAGTGGCCAAAGACAGGAATTGTTATGATTTCATCACACAGATCATATGGGAAAAGACAGTGACATTATCCAATGAAACCTCTCTCCCTTACATTCCACCCACTTAAAACCACTGCCCTTCATTGATTCAATCAGCAACTTTTTGGGTACTGATTTGTATATGTATATATGTGTCTGTATTCAAAATAAATGTAATAGAGGTATACATGTATATATAATACATCTCTCTCTGTGTCTCTGTCTCTCTCAGGGCTACTCTGTCTCTCTTTTCCTTCTACCTATCTAGGCCTGTCTTTCTAACCTCAGAAAGGTTCTACATCTGTCTTCTCCAAATGCTCCAAGCATTTATCTTGCTCATTATTCTTTACACTCAAGTCACCATCTCAGCATCTCAGCTATACTGTCATCTGGCTATATGTCTATCTCTCTCTCTCTCTCTCGCTTTCTCTCTCTCTTTCTCTCACGCACAGAAACACCTCCTAAGTTCCTCCCCAAATTTCCAACTCTCTGTGATCCTTCTTCCACAGTATATCCAAACAGTACCCTGCATATCCCACTTCCATTCAAACTCAGTCTTTTTCCCCCTAGATTATTCCCCTTGCTGAAGACTACAATCACTGTCCTTGACACACAGAAAATCAGGAAGTTCTTTGTTCTTTCTTGTCTCTCAGGAGTTCATATTCCCTCTTCCTCATTTCCCACAAAGCAGTCAAAGTCAATCACACCAAATTTGAAGTGAAATAGCACGTTCTGGGATGAAGAATACTTTATGTATTTCATCTACTGATGTTCTGTACTAGGTTTGCCTGGATTTTTTTTTGTTATTTTTCTTTTTTGTTGTTTTTCTCTTTTCTTTTTATTTTTTTTACTGGGGCTCATGCTTTTTTTTTTATTGTCAAACTGATGTACGGAGAGGTTACAGTTCCATACGTTAGGCACTGGATACATTTCTTGTACTGTTTGTTACCTCCTCCCTCATTCCCCCTCTCCCCCCCCCTTTCCCTTTCCCCCCATGAGTTGTTCAGTTCATTTACACTAAAGAGTTTTGCAAGTATTGCTTTTGTATTCGTTTGTCTTTTTTACCCTGTGTCTCTCGTTCTGGTATTCCCTTACAGTTTCCTAGTTTTAATACATGTATACATGGTTTCCAATGTACTCAGATAAGATACAGAGGTAGTGAAGGTACGACCACAGGAAGGGGATACAAGAGGATCATCAATAATAGAAGCTACGGTTTCACATTGCATGTTGAAAGTAATTACAACAGTGATATAACAGTCATTTCCATGCCATGGAGTTCATTTCAATTAGCAGCATATTTTGTGTTCGTAAGGGTATAGCTATTGGGCTATTGTGATCCTCTGCTGTGACCAGCCTAAACCTGTGCTAATTATTCCCTATGAGGGAAACCATAGAGTCTATGTTTCTTTGGGTTTGGCTTACTTCACTTAGTATAATTTTTTCCAAGTTCTTCCATTTCCTTACAAATGGGGCTATGCCATTCTTTCTGATAGAGGCATAAAATTCCATTGTGTATATGTACCACATTTTCCTGATCCATCTGGGTTGGTTCCAAATTCTAGCTATGAAAAATTGTGCTGTGATGAACAATGTTGTGCTGGTGGCTTTAGTGTGTTCTTGTTTGTGGTCTTTTGGGTAGATGCCCAATAGTGGTTGCCTGGATTTTTTTTTTTTTTGCTCATTTGCCTGAAATTATATTCAACCTGATTAATAGAATGATTTTAAATCAAGCAAACATGCAATATAAATTTAAAATCAAAAGGGCCAAATTAGCATGAGTCTGTGGCTCCAGAAAACACAGGTAAGATTAAGACCACCAGGTATAGTATAGAATTTAAAATTTGTTTTTAAAAATTAATTGTGGCAAATGACACGTGACATGATATGGGCCAGCCACTGTCAAACAATGAGCTCAGCAGTGTTAAGTATATCCACATAGGTTCAATCAAGTCACTTTTACCTGTCTAGCCAAAGAGTTGATTTTCCTTTTGAAAAGAGAACTAAAGGCATTCCACAGGCTATTGCTTTAGGAGGCTATATTGCTATCTAAATTATTTATAACTGCAATGCAAGTGCTGTCTCGAGAATGTTCCGGGCAGCAGTTCCTAGGGCTGAAGGCAGAACTTTGAAATCACAGCAAACGGAGAATGTTATCATCCACAGCTGAAGGGCATCAAATTATAATCGTGAAGTTAAAACATTCGTGGGCTTATCACCTGACAGCAACAGGCAGTGTGCCCTGGCTCTGGTTATCCAATTGACTCCTTGCACTGAATAATTTCAGGGCAGTTAATTTAGGAAAGCCACAGAAATCTAAATTATTAAAGTGATTATGATCTAAACAATATATCTCACAATACATCTGTTTAATTAAACAATATATCTCACATCCTTATCCTAGAGAATAAATATTCACCTAGTCTTAAATGTCGCTGGATTCAACTACTTAGTACTTCTCCACAAGAGATGAATAACAAAAAGATAGGAAATATGAAACAGTCATAACATCTGAATTCAGATGGTTAATAGACTCATTGCTTTCATTTAAAATTATCATTTTATTTCACAGAGCTGGTCAGTGTCAATCCATAATACAAACTTGGTGGTACATTTATAAATGGCTTGGAAAGAAAGATAAGATGAGCAACTATGTATTGAGAATCAAATATGGGCCCAAAATACTTCTAATCAGAAGTAATAGAAAACTGGTTTTATATTATAGACTGGTTGAGAAGTCCACAACTAACTGCTGAGAAAATCTCTGGACAGAAAAGAAAAAAGATTTGAGATGTATTTGAAGGTGTTTATAATTGAGTACTTTTTGTGATAAAGGATTGTCTCATTTATTCTGGGATATATGTTGATTTTAGTTAACAGAACCCTTAAACATCTCTTAAAACATTGATGAAGGGCTGGGACTGTGGCTTAGTAGAGTGCTTGCCTAGCATGCATAGAGCCCTGTGTTCCATTCCTCAGTACCACATAAACAGAAAAAGCCAGAAGAGGCGCGGTGGCTCAAGAGGTAGAGTGCTAGCCATGAGCAAAAAGAAGCCCTGAGTTCAACCCCCAGGACTAGCAAAAAAAAATCCATTGATGTATACGAAGATATGTATGGCTATTTTATTGGGCCTAAGAGGAGAAAACCCACTTGGGACACAGCGGGGATGGAAACAAGAAACAGAGTGTAAGGAAGTATGGCTACCATAAACCTTTGTCCTCCAAGTGAAATGGTTCCCATTTCTACTCCTATTGGCTTTGTTGACTTTATTCTTTTACTTCTCCGCAGACAAGCTTTTCCTTTCTTAGGATGCACTTGCCGCCATTATGGCAGTTCACCTCTTATGGAGTTTCTGAGACCTAAGTTTAAGTTCACAGAGATAGCTTTAATCAAGGAGCCACTTCCACAAGTTTGTTACTTATGAATCTCTCAGTAGGCCTTATGCTCTATTTTGAGTGCATCTTCCAAAGTTGGAAACTCAGTTACCACTGCAATGGTCTTATGAGACTGGCCTTTGAGAGGATGTTAAATCAAGAAAGCCCTGCTCTCGTGAATGAATGTCTTTATCATAGGAGTTGGTTTGTTATTGTAGTAATAAAAGAATTATTTCTCATATAAACAAGTGTAACTTCTCTTTGTTCTTTAACCTTCTGTTATGGGATGATGGCACATACGGATGTGATGTACTTCCTGTCCTTCAGAATTGTAAAAAATAAATCTCAGATCTTGACAAATTACCTAGTCTCAATTATTCTGTTGAAGCATACTGAGATCCTACTTTCCAGAATTCCAGGTAAATTGCCATATTTTGTTGTTTTACCCATGAGATTGCAAACATACCTTGGCACTTATAACAGCAGCTTGATCCATCCAGTAGCCAAATATGTGATGCAGAAAACGAAACAGAAACTAGATTTTATGTTACATTATTTAAATATTTAATTGACAAAGCTTACATTCAAGGTACACAGGTGTTGATGTGGATGGATACATATAATGGCATTGTTGCCATGGTCAAGTGAATGTAACCAATACCACCCCTGCTTCCTTTGCATCTTAGGAACTTGGTCATCTTACAGCTGCAATTGGTAACCTTCACTCAGAATCTCCTCATTTCCACACATTCTTCCAGCATGCAGCAACCACTATAGTGCTTTTTGTTTCTATGAGTTAGACTTCCATAGAAGTGACCTCATCTCTCATTTGTGTTGCTGGTTATGGTTTATTTCCTGTAACATAAATGTCATCTAAATTCATCTATGCCATCACAAGTATTAGGATCTCTTCTTTTAATGGCTGAACAATATTCATATATATGAATATTTAAAATATTCTCGTATTTCCCTCCATTTGTCTGACACATTTCCATAGTAGACTATTGTGAATAATGATAAGAGAGGTATAGAAATCTCTTTGCGATCTTCTTTCCTTTCCTTTGAAAGTATACACAAGAATGTATTGCTAGATCAGTTCAATTTTTAATTTTTGAGGAATCTCCCTATTTGTTCCATAATAGAGGAAGAATTAGTGAATTATATTCTCACCAAAAGTGTGTAAGTCTCTCTCTTCCATAACTTCATCCACACGTGTTCTCTATTATCCTGTTGAAAATGGCCTTCCTAACAGGTGTGACTTGCTATCTCATTGGGGTTTTTGATTAATAGTTTTCAGACAATAAGCAATGGTTTCATCTCTATCTGTGTTCTCCACTTATATGTCTTCTTTGAGAAAAATGTCTAAGTCCTTTGCACATTTTTCCCAGGTTATGAATTATTTGCCACAGAGTTGTGTCAGTGTCAAAATTTTAAACAGAGATCGGTGTGGTTGGTTTTCATCTCACACAACAAAAAGCACATGCACATTTTTCAAAATGAGGAGTTTTTAAGTGCTCATTTAGGATATGCAATTTCTACTGTGTTTTTACCATTGTGGCATACTGGGAAAGTCAGTATAAAAAGGAGCTGTCCTATCCTGAGCATGGAAGCCCCGGATGGAAAGCTAGATAGTTGTTGTTGACTATGAATGTGACTCCAGAGACAGAAAGGAGAAGCCACCATTTCCCCCCACAGATGCCTTATCTTAGAGAACGGGAGCTGTGTGTGGTGACAAAGACCGGCGTGCACTGAAGTACCAATTACTTACTATTTAAAGGCAATGCTATCTCCAGAATGGGACCCATTTCACAATGATGAAAAAGTTGATTTTCTTGCAGGAGTCAAGCATTCCCACCCTCTCTCCTCTCCCGAGCCTTTAGAATCTGTATTAATCACAAGTTTCTTTGAGGCTTTCCTATCTACGGATGCGCTTAAACTATTAATTATCCCCCTTCCTATGTGTGCTGAAGTTGTTGGCTGCTTGTTGGTAATACAAGGTTGTCTACTGGTCTGAATGTGGAGAATGGGATGCAGCCGTCCAAGCTGCCTACCTCCATAGAACCTAGACGGTGGAGAACGGTGCCTTGCTGTGGACTCAATTGTGCCCCTCTCATGTTAATTCCTATATTACCCCGAATTTTATTATTCTCTAAAAAAAATACCCAAGGCATTTACTTACGAAGAAAAGAGGCATATTTAGTCGACAGTTCTTGAAGCTGGCTGCCCACGTGACATGCACAGGCTCTTGGAAAGGCTCCCTCTCTCGTTTGCATCACTTTGTGCTGGAGGGCAGTGGACGAGCAGGAAGACGTTTCTTAATTTTATTGTCAAGGTGATGTACAGAGGGCTTCCTGTTACATTCATAAGGTAGAGAAGACATTTCTTGCCCAACTTGTTACCCGCTCCCTCATTCTTCTCCCACTTTCCCTCCCTTAATCCACCCCCCTAACTTGAACAGATCATTTCCAACATATTGTCTTGTGAATATCACTGTTGCATTGGTTCACCCTTTGTCCTTTGTCTCATCTCTCCATTGTTCCAAGGACCTGCCATGACGGTCCCATCTCCACAAGGGTCAACTTTAAGATCTGTAGGTCCATTAGTGTGACAGGCAAACCATATCGGAACTTGGGCAAGCCCTACTCCATGGTATCTCAAAATGTAACTCTATTTAAAGTCAACACCATTAGTGAGGGAATCAAATTAACATGAGACCATTAGAATGGAGCCTGAGCCAAGCTGATTGGTATACCCTTCTAGGAAGCAGCTGTGTGGACACACAAAGGGACTCTTGAGTATTTGTAAACAGAGAAGTGGCACGTGAAGGCCCAGTTGGGTGAACCTGAGCAAGGCAAGGCACAAGTCTGAGAAGAAACCAACCTTGTCCTTGAACTTCCAACCTAGAGAACTGTAGTAAAATGAATGTCTGACATGTAACACACAGTCTGCAGTATCTTGTTACAGCACCCAGAGGAAGGCATACACACAGCTCCTCATTTCTAATATCTATCTGTCTGGCCTCCATAGGCATTTGAAATTGAGAGCCTCTACAAATGGAGGCAGAAGCAGGCTCGGAAGTCCCAGTACTTCCACAGCTGCACCATTGACCGAGCAGCCCAGAGACCCTGGGCACAGTGGCGTGCTCAAAACATTTTCTCTAAAGCCGGTTGACATTGATTTTTTTTTAATATACCTTCTTAGGACAAAACAGAGTCATGGAATCGAGGAATAATAATTCTTCTCGAGTTAATGCAACTACTGGAGCAAAGTCACCTTGTACATTCACCAAGCAACAAATCGTGGAGATGCACAGAAATTTTTACCTTTCTGCTTGCTTATTTAAAAAAATTATGTGAGCTAAAGAAAAGGAAGGCTGTTTGATGCCCAATATGTGATATGGTGGTTGAATATGAATCAGGCTTTTGGTTCAACCTTTCAGAGTTGAAAATGATTAACAGTGCCTCAGATTAAGTTGGCTTATTTGGATGCCACTTGGCTAATTTGTGATGCCACGCACCATCACTTTAATCCTCAGCACATTTGAAGGAATGCTAAATGGCCAGAGAAGCACCTCCAGCAGATTTGCTGTTAGCACCTACTCATGTGATCAAGTAGAATCTGCACAGGAAACACGTGAAGATTATCTGAACTACACACAACCTGAGAGCAAAGGGTATCTTTCGCATTTGCTGCCTCCCTCTGACGCTTTCCTCCTTTCTCTCTCTCATCCTCACTCTACTTTCATCCACTTATTTTCTTCTCCTAAAGCAAGTTGAAAAGATTCTTTGCTGGTGGAAATAAGGGGCTTCTACAGGTATCGAAGTTCAAGTGTGGTTGCTTTGGACCAGGCTCAGGACGTGGGGAATTTCTGTGGAATGGACATTGGAAGTTAACTGTGAGATGAAAGCAAAGAGCTAGCACCTATGTTTGCTCATAAGATGGGCATGCAAAAGATTTATACATTCATATGGCAGATGCTAATTTGTGGACCTCGAAGATAAAAGCTCGGCCATACTTCACAGAACACATACCCAAAAACACAGTTAGACAGTTGGCGTGTCTGTAATAAGATATCATAGACTGAGTGGCTTACACATGAGGGTAGAAGCCAATCCCACAAGTGATGAGGACCCTTTTCTTAGTGTACAGATGCAGAAAGAGAGCAGCGTGCTAAGACAAACAGAGGGATGGAGGGAGGAAGGGAAACTCCAGTTTCTTTATCTTCTTATAAGAACAGTAATTCAATGATAATGGCCCTCCTATCATGACCTCATCTAAACCTTATTACCTCCCAAAGATCTCATCTCCTAATACCATGCATGGATGAGCAACAGATTAGTGTTTCAGCATGTTAATTTTTAAAATGTAATTTTATTTTCAAGGTGATGTACAGAGGGGCTACACTTACATATGTAAGGTAGTGAGAACATTTCTTGTCAAACTGGTTACCTCTTCCCTTATTTTCTCCCACCTTCCCTCCTCCCCAATCCACCTCCCCAATTATACAGTTAATTTCCAACATACTGTCTTGTAAGTATCGCTGTCGCATTGGCTCACCCTTTGTCCTTTGTCTCACCATTTTGATGTTCCCCTTCCCTTCCTTAATTCAGATAAGCATATATACAATAACCAGGGTACCAAAACCAAATACTATGACAACAGGGGATAAACCATAGAGAAGAAAAATGCAAGAAAAAAAGAAATAAGTTCACATAGTACAATGAAAATAATACTACAATGAAAAACCACTTGTTTCTATACCGTGGAGTTCATTTCGCTTCGCTTCATCTTACATGATCACATATTCATCGTCATAGAGCTATGGTGATCTTCTGCTAGGACTATCCTAGCATATACCAATTATTACCAAAGAGGGAAACCATGGACTGACTCTATGTTTCTTTGTGTCTGGCTCATTTCACTTAGTATGAATTTTTTCCAAGTCTTTCCGTGAATTTTTAAGGGAAACAAATACCCAGCACATACACATACCAGGCCAGACTCTGTTACGCCATTTCACATGGAGCACAGCCATCGCAACACTGTAGCCTTTATTTAATGTGTTGAAAATAATCTGAAAGACACCAATGCAATTTTATTCTCTAACTTCTCTTCATTATCTAGAGAGAAGAGTGATGGTGACATAGGCCAATCTCTTTTGCTATGTCTTTATATCTGGCAAATGATTTGGAAGAGAACATAGTTGGAGGACATTGAGATCTTCGGATCAAATGAAGATTTTAATTAGCTTCTGTGTTATTTTTCCCTTGCTTCAGAGTTCACACTGCTACTTTACAATTAACGGTACAAATCTTTGTGCCTTTAGTTCACTTTCCTTAGCTCAGTACCAGAAATGCTCAAAAAGCCACTTAGCAAATGACTTTGCACAAGCTATGATCCGCACCCAATTTTCCTCTAAGTTCTGCTTCATCCATGTGGACATTCTAGAAGCTCAGTCTCTGGTATGATTTGGTATAAAAGAGATTTGAGTTTGGTACCCTGGGTATTGCATGTACATTTATCCGAATTAGGGAAGGGAAGGGGAACCTCAAAATAGTGAGACAAAGGACAAGGGGGAAAACAATACAGCAGAGATACTTACAAGATAATATATTGTAAGCTAACTGTACAACTTGGGGCAGGGGGACAGTGTTGGGAGGAGGAAAGATGGGAGAAAAGTGAGGGAGGAAGTTTGACAAAAAATGTGGTCACTACCTTATGTATGTAACTGTAACCCCTCTGTACATCACCTTGACAATAAAATTAAATTAAAAAAATTGCACTTGAATGAGAAGTGTTATCTGTATCTCCATAATTTCACATGTAGATCATTATTGCTCATAAAATTTATATGACATAAACTTATCTAAATTTTATGAGTTTTATTAAATGTATATATAATAGACTCTTTGTTCACTTTGACAGTGACATGATTTTTAAGCTAATTTTTAAGGGTTTTTCCAGTTGTTCAAGTTGAGTTTCTCCAATTGTCTGAGAAAGGTTAATTGTTAATTAATTAATTAATGAGGGCTTAATACTGATTAAGGAGAATTTTCATTTAAGTTGTCAGACATTTCTTTGTTAGGTGTAATAATCAATTGGGCTGTATTGCTTGAAATATACTATCTGACAATTATCTTCTGTGATACTTAATGAAACTGTGAAAATATAAACCATCTCAATTAATCACTACAGCATTTTCTGAGGCTATGTTCATTGTTTTAATCAATTATTTTGTCTTATTTATACTGAAATACTTAGGGCTTGGCCAAGCATATTGACTTTAATTAATCTATATTTTTAACTCAAAATTTACCTTAGATTGCAAAGCCACTATGTCATGACTAATTGTGGGTTTTGGTATTAAGATTCCACTTTAATTGTCATGAAGAATAAAGACTTTTTTATTTAAAAATACCATTAGATGTCGAAATGCATGACACAATGTTCAACTACATGGACAGGAGCTTGCAATCCAGTGTTTTTTTCCTAAAGCTATGTTCTGACTCCATTGATTCTTAGAATTGGGTTGTAGAAATTTAACAGTTTTAAACATTAATGAATTATGCAGTATGTCTGTGTCTAAAGTTGTGATTTTATTCACTCATAATGATATCTTAACAGTATAATGATTACCCAGTGGTTAACACCCACTGTTTAATTCATTAAGAATTTATATTAATGAGTGAACAAGAAAATTTAGCAAATAAAAAAGGGAAAATTTATATTTAGTATATAGGACATCATTAATAGCAGCTTAAAAATAAGAAAGCTGAACTGCTTATAAGTTTCAGATGCTGTCACATAAATCTTAAATGTTTTGCATGGGTTTTCTCACCAAAGCCTCCAACAGCCCATGTTGTGATACTGAATCATACAGAGGTGAATAGCGTGTTCAGTGTCACAGAGTTTGTTAAATGAGAGGCAGAAGACTGGATCTAAACTGAGTCATTCTTACTCTAGGTTCCCTGTTCCAAGCTGGTCTGGTATAAAACCTAGATTATTAATCATAGCTCTATAGAGCCATGCTTGAAACTGTGCTTTAGTTTCATAAGAACAGATTCCTAGGATGCCACTACATGTTCCTTTCCCAGAATTCTTCAGTAATCAAGCACAAGGAAGAGTTACACATGGTGGCACTCACCTGTATTTCTAGCACTTCAGAGCTAAGGCTAGAGAATCACTTGGTCCCAGATGTTCAATACACTCCTGGGCACATAATGAGACCCTGTATTTTTTTAATGCATAGCAGATATGTAGTTCTTTTTTTAAATCCCCTAACATTTCTCACAATTAATCTAATTTTTAATTGGCTAACCTTAATGATAAGCAAAAGCATACGTACAGTGCAATGGCTTATGGCACAGCATTTTCTTTCCTAAAAATAATGAATCTTCATTTGAATTTTCACTTGAATCTTTTAACAGTTTCCAGTTCTTCCTCTCAACTTCTTTATCTGTGTCAGAGTGGATCTATAAATGTGGGTGAAATTAAAAATAAAGCTGGTTTCTTTTTATCACACAAAGGGCAGCCCTAAGGAAGCTTTCCATATCACTCTACTCATCTGTTGAAACTAGGGAAGATTTGCCACCTGATCTCAATAAGTGCATAAACGGGTCCTGTAAAGCAAGCCTGGCTGGAATCGGGTCCATAGAAATTTTGAAAATCCAATATGGTGAGGATAATATAAAAAGCGATCTTGCCACTTTGAATTACTAAGGAGATGTATTTGTAGAGTGATTTGACTTTACGGTCTACCACGGGGAAGGGAGACTGTAGATGGGAGTGGTAAGCTTTCATTTGATTGCAGTGGGAAAGGAAAAGCCGAAGCAACAGCACAAGCAAGTCCTCTAAGATGTCGCTGCACATGTCACATCCCGAGAGCCTGACAATGTCCTCGGCCAGCTGGTCATGGGAAGGATGGACAGCGTAAGGATATGACTCAGAAGGTGCGGGCCCTGACAGTGAGAGCCGTAACATTCTTCCTCCAAAGATCTGCTTTGGTCTCGGAGATGCTTCTTACCTTTTACACAGTGAAATATGTGGGAATTTTTATCTTGTTGTTTTCATTCATTAGTCCATGGGGAGGATAAAGGAAATGAGAGAGGAAATAAAACCTGGAAGCAAGAAAGGCCAGGCAGAGCCTGAGTAAGGGAAAAGTGGGAGGAGGGAAGTAAATGGATGGCGTGCAGAAATAAATAAGGGGTAAAATCACCATGCTGGAATGTAGGTGATTCAGAGGACTGAGTCTTTGGACAAGTATGACAAAAATTTCCAGTTGGTTAATCACTGTATAAAATAATCACCTTATAGACTCCAAAAGCAAGTTGGGAGTTAAAGTTTGCTAGTTCAGTTTCAGTCTTGAAAATGAAACATAAGCTGAAGCCATACTGTTGATAATCTTATTTTCCCGGGTTGATGACTCATTTCTCCCTTACCTCAGGCATTCCTGGGCACTTTCCAATCATCTTATTCCTAAGACTCAAAAATTTTCCAAGCTTTAACCAAGGACTTGTAACACACTTCTCTCTCAAGATCACCATACCATTCTCTGTAACTAATTTTAGAATTCCTAAAGTATCATTTCCTCCAATAAAATCAAAATTGATAACTTAAAAACGATATCTCAGCTTACTTACCATGGACATTGGAGTTGAATAACAACAAACTATAGCACCTTACATCTACTTATATACAGCCCTCAACCGCATACCTCCCCAGTATTGTGTGTGTGTTGTAAATTCTCTACCTTTAGACTCACATATGATCCAACAACATTCCAAAGTGCCACTGTATTTAATAATGTTACACAACATTAATGTGTGTATGGGGATGGGAGGTAATCTTCAAATTTGTATTACTGTAACAAGTGTTTCGAGACTACAGTTGTGGTTCAGTAGTCAGCACTTGCTAGGCATGCACAAGATCTTCAGATTAATCCCAATCACTACAAAGAGAAAAGAATCTCTCATAATAAGAATATTTGGCATCTTTGATCAAGAAGCACAGAGAATAATAAATTGAATCTTTGGATAATTTCAAAAACTACTTCATCATGTATTTGAAACTGTCCTGTACTAGAAAGTTGAGTTTTGTTTGCTAATGACAACATTATTAATATCGTGTTTACATATACCTTTTCTTCACACTGAATTTCAGTAACAACACATTCTCAATGTATACTAATTAGCTTTGGACAGAGTAGTAAGCTGACTGGCAATGTGAAAAGTTTTAATACTAACACCAATTAAACACTTTGGGACTTATCTTTGCCACTCACCTAGTCATTGTTATTTAATGAAAGAAATTAAGTAAACTGTATTGCTCTACTTCTTTTACTAACTTCCAGCAAACATCAATAGTACAAGAGGTTTCATGGTAATAATTTAACAGATGCACACTGTACACTTTGAACAAGTTCACCCTCACTATTACAATAATCCTACATCCCTCCTTTTTCAGTGTTTGGTGGGTTTCATTGTGCTTTCTTTCATATATCTGTTAAATACTTCAACTTTTTGCCTTCTCACATCCTCTTCATTCCTCCTCACTGTTCCCTTTGATTCCCCTACTTTATACACATGTCCAACCATTAACATTTCCATCATCGTTTTACATCTACATATAATGTAAATGTAGCCATTTCACACGAGTGAAAACGTGCTAATTGACTGTTTGAGACTGGTTTATGTCAATCAGCATGATGATCTCCAGAACCTGGGCACTGCCCCTGAGCTTTTCTGCTCAAGGCTGGCTCTCTACCACTTGCGTCACAGCTCCACTTTTTTTTTTTTTTTTTTGGCCAGTCCTGGGCCTTGGACTCAGGGCCTGAGCACTGTCCCTGGCTTCTTCCCGCTCAAGGCTAGCACTCTGCCACTTGAGCCACAGCGCCGCTTCTGGCCGTTTTCTGTATATGTGGTGCTGGGGAATCGAACCTAGGGCCTCGTGTATCTGAGGCAGGCACTCTTGCCACTAGGCCATATCCCCAGCCCGACAGCTCCACTTTTGCTCGTTAGTTGGAGAAAAGATGGCCACACACTTTCCTGTCCAACCCTACTTTGAATCACAATCCTCAGATCTCAGTCTTTTGAACAGCTAAGGCCTAGTGGTGTAAGCCACCATCACGCAGACGTAAATTTAATTGTTCTTTAGAGGTGAATAATAAAGAAAATATGGCGTGTATGTATATAGCATATATATAATGTATAGATAGACACGCCATATTTTCTTTATCCATAAACTAATTGTTGAGCACCAAGGCTGATTCTATAGCTTGGCTATCACAGACAGCAATGGAATAAACAGGCTGTGCAGGAATCTTTCTGTGTGTTTATTTACACTCCTTCAGATATATGCCCTAGCGTAATAGAACAAGGTCATAAAGTAGATCTATTTTTAGTTTTTGGAAGAATGCCTCATTTTCATAGTGGCCACACTATGTTACATTCCCACTAGCAATTCATGGGTGTTTCTTTTCACCCATATTCTCACCATAATTTCTTGTTTATTTTTCTGATAATTGCCACTGAGAGTTGACTGATAAATATGATAAAATGGTAAACAAGATAAAGTGGTATGATCACATTTTTATAGGATCCAAAAGATGTTTGGATCTAAGGAACCACTTTTAGCAAAGAAGCAGTATATAAGACCAACATGCATAAATCAGTAGCTTTACTATATAGCAGAATAAACTCTAAACAGATGCAACTGGAGATCACCATGGGAAGTGGAATACGCCAGCCTTGTAATGAAAAGCATGGTCCATTTCCTCTCAGATGTGGAATTCAAGGTCTCCTTCCTCATAGCACTGACTACCGTCATAGTTTGGCATTTATTTGTGTGTTATTTTAAATTAATGTGTGTCTTCCCCACTAAATTCAAGTCTTAATAATACTTCTGCTCCTCATTGAAGGTACAGCTCTAGTATCTGACTATTACATGCCAGGTTCTCAATAAACCCTTGCCAGAAGAATGAATAAGAGTACGATTGGCCAAAGAAGGGAATGAATCATCACTCAAAGATTTATTTACCAAAGGTAGTTATTTGATGCGTTTCCTTTCAATAAAAGTTATGTGATTATATTTTGATGTTTTATAACTAGGGCAGATAGTACAATAAACATAATTTTAAGGGCTAGGAGTATGGCTTAGTGGTAAAGTGCTTGCCTTAGCGTGCATGACGCCCTGGATTAAATTCTTCAATACTACATAAATAGAAAAATCCAGAAGTGGCACTGTGGCTCAAGTGGTAGAGTGCTAGCCTTGAGCAAAAGAAGCTCAGGGGCAGCACCCAGGCCTTGAATTCAAGCCCCAGGCAAAAAAAAAAAAAGATGTATGTGCTATTATAGAACTTGAAAAAAATCTAAATATTATGAAAACCAGAATAGGAACACTGACTGAAATTATTGAATTGACATGGGTCTAGGTTAAAATGAATTGTTCAGATTTAGATGGCAAGTAGGGATAGACTAATTCCCTGCATGCATTTATGGAAACCTTAAAAAAAATCTATGTCTAGCTTACTCCAGGGAAATACTGATGAAATATCATGCAGGATGAACTTAATTTTTAGCACTTTATCTTCATTATCTTAGAATAACACATGTTAAGAAAACATTCTTGTACTTTGGGTAAACTTTTCTTTGTTTTGTTCCATGAATCTCGAAACACTATTGATAGTTCAATAGACATCTTCACAACACCTTCCAGGCAGAATTATTTGGCATTACACAAGATTAATGTACAAATGCATTCTAATGACAATGTGAATTGTGTATGCTTACATGCTGTTCCAAATTTTTTTTTTTGGAAAGTTAATGGCAGTTCTGGGTGGTGAAGAAGGTATGAGATCAATTAAAGCATTAGGGGCTGTGGCTTCAGGAAGATGAAACTACCTAGCATAACGGACATGTCCTTCCTGATTCCACCAATTATAGGGCTTCCCTCAGGGAGGTTTCTACACAAGAGTCTCAATTAGAACAGTCCGTTAAACAAAACAAAGTCTTTCAGACAAGTGTGTATTGCAACAATATTTCATTAAAGAAAAAAAAAGAAACTAACCCAGCAACAAGAAAAAAATTGCATTCAAAACAACTGCAGCAATATTGTCAGTAATTAAGTTTGTAATATTTCTGAAGCCCCGTATAGATGTCCGTACCGCATGCTTTTCACTGTGAAGAGTCGGAATTCACATTCTACTGTGTAAGCACACACCAGGATAAGAAGAGAAATCTCTGCACAGCATGACCTACTTCTTGATGTGCTAAATTATTTTTTTTCTCAGGAAGAATTAGAAGCCATCATTAAAAGGCCAGACAAAGCTACATTAATACAGTGGGTGTAAAATCACATCTCACCATAGTAAAAGTCAGTTCTATTTTTCATGAGATTATTCAGCAAATAATTTTAAGTATCGTTGGCTATTATAGATTCTTAACTAAATCCTCTCAGTTCTCAGAATATATTTCAGTTCAAAATTAAATTCAAAATTATGTACCCCCATGCCTGTGTTGACACGAAGGAAAGAGCAGACTTCACTAAGGCAGGCTAGCTTTTGCTAGGTAACGATTCATATTTTTCTCAGGCTGTTATCATGGGTTTTCACGTGGCCATCCACAGAAATATCTTTGCCCCAGTAAAACTGTTCTAGTTTCATTTTCCTCTCTTTGTGTTATACAATGCATGGCAGGTGTGTTTGGTTTTGTTTACACTAACCTCCATACCAACATATGAAGCTCCACCCATTTTCCAGAGGCGACTTGTGAGGCTTAGCAAACATCAGCCTGCTTAGGCACAAGAGAGTGGAAGTAGGAGATGAGACCTCTGCTGCTTCTACAGCAAGGCCATAGGCCACACAATTAGCTCTACACACTCATCATCGTGACACATGACACAGTCTGGGAGTCTGTGGTACGCACTGAGTAGTGGGCAGCGGTTTATGGTCCCAAACATTGTCTTAGAATGCCAGTGATGTACATCCTTTTGCCAGAGAAACACTATATCTAACAAGTCTTTTTCCTGAATATGCCTGTCATTTAGACGTGGAGCTTGCGGTATATATTTATATTCTGAAATTACATAAATATAAATGCAGGACCATTTGAGAGAGAAAAGTGGGAGGGAAGAGAAGAAAAGAGAATGATACGATGGTAGTTAAGAATATCAGAGTACATTGTGTCTATGTATGAAGATGGCATAAGGAAACTCACCCAAAACGGTCCAGAAAGAAAGAGGAACAGATAAAAATACACCGTTTGCCTGTGTGAATGCCACGGGAAAGCCCTTTATACAGTTAATATATACTATTGACCTCTTTTCAAATATCTGGATGTATGTCTGAGAAATCACACAATTTTGACATCATTGCCAAATCACAGTGTAAACTTAGATAAAATAAGGAAATTCAGGAACCAAAACAAAGTGGTTAATCACATATTACCGTTGATGAACCGGGTACGAGTCCTCAGGCAGCCTTGGAAGGAAGGGCCCTGGATGAAGGACAACATGGACTGAAGCCCAGGGGTCTCTGCTGACCGCTCCCCGCCCGAGCGTCCTTGGTGTGGCCTGGGTGGCGCACCTGCTTCTGGGGAAAGCGCACCTTGGTAAGCTTGCTGAGTAGCTCTGTACCTGAGGGCTGCAACCAGAACCAAGAAGGCTATGGCCAATGCTCCCGCAACCAGCCTGTCCGCAGACCGGATCCTGATGAATGCCTGCCTCTTCCTCACTCTACTACAGACCTAGCCCTTAAAAATTAAAACGAGGTGGATAAAAAGCAAAAGCTCCAAACGGTTGAGGTTGGTAAGACCTCACCTGCACTTCCAGTCTTGAAAAGTTATTTTCCAACCAGAAAAAATTCCTTTACACTTTCAACCTAAATAGCTCTGTAATGAATCTTTGACGATAGACATGCTTTCAGCCCATTGTTTTCTTGCAGAATAGCAGACTCTTAGGGAGGAATCCCACTCTTGTACAAAAGACATTAAATAAAGATATGTCACAGTACTCCCAAAAGACAAACTTTCTCTCCTCCTCCCCTTCTCACTTAGGAAGAGGCACTCTCACAAAGTTGTTCCTTTAAAAGCTTGAGAAAGAACATGCAGGGAAGACAAAAGGGTGACAATGGTATTTCATAGGACAGCTACATCATTCAAAGAAAATGCCTGCCAGTCCCCTAAGTGCATGTCAGTCCATGGCACGAATTCTTACCAGCCATGACCTCAGCCACTAATAGAACCGTCATGACCGTGGAGCTGCTTCCCACCTATGCAAGCTTCCGGAAGCCCCAGGGTTGGATTGCCCTGTGTGGGAAAGTTGGTAGACAGGGCAATCTGAAAATAAAGATGGAAAGGATCATAGTTCGAGGCTCATCAGGCAGAGAACGGTAGTGAACCCCCCTCCGCCTCATTCCATGACCTAAGTGTGGTGGCAGGTGCCTTCAGCCACGCAGGAGGCCTAAGGTAGGATGGTGGACTGAGGCCAGATACAGGCAAAAATCACAAAAGCCTATCTTAAAAAAATAATGAAAGCAAAGAGAACTTGGATTTGGCTAAGGTGGCGTCATGCCTGCTAACACGTATTGAGTTCAACGCTCAAAAAATAGACAAGAAATGAATGAGGAGAACACTACTGAACAGATAGTCAGGGCTCGCAGGTGGTGGTTTGCTTGTACTGCCCTTCTCGTGCCACGTGGGAAAGTCCTTTCTCTCCTTTCTGCAGGACACACAGGTGTGACACAACACAGAGCAGATCTGCCTGGGCCTTTATCCTTGCCTTTCCAGCTTCCAGAACGACAAGAGAAGAAACTTCTGTCTTGCAAATTACTTCGTTTCAAGGGTTCTGTTAGAGAAGTGCAAGATGGACTAAGTAAGAGGCCTTGTCTGCTTTTTCTTGATTGCATGCCTGGCACAGAACAGGTGCTCAATAAATAAAATGAAAAGGGAGACGTTTTCAAAGGCAATACAAGTTACCATTTGCAACTTGGAGGCCAGCCAGCAGCCACTCCACCTCTGCTTGCCCGTCGACAGCATTTCCAGTCCCTGTAATTCAAGAACAGCAGCTCCCGCTGCCAGCTGCATGGGTGAGGAAGATAGCGAACAGCAGATAAATCAAGCCGTGTCGTGCAGGCCTGCCCAACAAAGGTGACCTAGCAGAGGCCGTGAGATGCACAGGAACGGGCCTGGTTGGGAGGAGGCAACTTCTCTCTCCCCTTGAGTGTGAACCTGAAGAATGACTGTGGTAATGAAATGAAGAGAGAAATCAGGCCCCGGAGAAGGCACTTGAGTACTTGAGTCAAACCTTGCCAGAGTCAATCCTATCTGTAGATGTTCAGTTACGTTCCTCAGTAAATACCAGGTTAGCTTAAATGGCATTCAATTACACATTTCAAGATTTTCAGTTGAAAAAATCCCCCTGATTATAAAGGGAGAAGGAACGCATAAAGAGCAAAGTGAAATCTTAAAGTCACAAGCATGATAAATAAGACACAGTACTTCTTCGCCTAGTATTTGCTCTAGTATTCTTGTATCCTAAGTTTCCTTGGCAGATCAAGCCTCTTAGCATTACAGGCCTCATTTATAAAATAAGGGAAACAAAGTGGTCTCTAAATCCCCTTTGATTGAGAAACTCTATTCATTTCGTTGAGAAAGTCTGGGAAAGCTTACTGATGAAGCTGACTTGCTTGCTGGAAATAGCATGTGCTTACTCTCTTTTTTTGGCTTAGTTAATTTTTAAAGCACTGTGTATCTTCCAGGAAAAAAAAAGCGAGATCTTCCAAAATGAGAAAGGCCTCTCCTCAGCACTTCTCAGCGGATGCTATATACTCTGCAAGAAAACAAATCTTCCTTCATTCCCTGTAGTGTCAGTATTACAATGGCACATACAGATATTAGGTGTGATCAACAGAGAGACTGAGACAAGCATTTTAAAGTTTTCCTCAGCAGAGCCTCTGCTTCCTGTAAGAACAAACTTGCCCTATCTGCTATGAAAATCACTTGTTTCTTCTTAAACACATATGTGTCTTTATTTCAAGCTTCCCAATTTTGAAACTGTATAATAAAAAATGTGCATTTGGTGGAAAGACAAATCTCAGAATAACACTTAAAGAAAAAAGAAGATTCAACTATATTTAGAAATCTCTTGGCTTTAAGAGTCCAATAGGTTCTCTAATTCTGTTGAGAGAACATGTATTTATGGAACTGCAAGTGAGAATTCAACTTGTTCTAAGACAGTTCACAATAAACTAGGGTAAGAAAAATAGGTCCCTTGACTGCAGACCTTCCATTTTCTACCTCTCCTCCCAGAAGGGAAAAGATTAAGACTTTGAAGAGATTTTTCTACTTTACAGTCTTCTCCAGAAGCAGAAGCAGGACCTAGCAAAGATGGTCATCCGGAAAATACTTAATACCTTTCTGTACTTATCCACGTTTCTGGTTGTCTAGAGCCATACCTTCTTTCTAGGGAAGGTTGACGGTACAGACACAAGTCAGAACTGGAGGACCAAGCATGTATTTGTGATGGGCAGCATCCAAGATTGCTTTAGAAGTCCTATCCCTGCTGCTCACCCTCCTGCGTAAGTCTCTACCGGGATGAATTACACCTGTGGCTGCATCGCTGTCCTGAAGCTTTCATAACAAATCTCAGTAACCTCGAAGATTTCACTGTCATTTATGACATTAGAAACCTAGAGGCCAGAAAGCCAAAAGAAGTGGACTAAGATCAGGGGTACATTTTCTGGATCTGTTTCTTTGCCTTTTCTGGCTTCTAGAGGCTTCCTGCAGCCCTTGTGTTGTGGCCTTCATCTAGCCAAGTACAGCACCTGGACACCTGCTCTTACAAGCACATCTGTCTCTGAGTCTAGTCCTACTTCTTCAACTTTTACTTGTAAGAACATGACTGGATCAAATTCGCCGTTTCCCTCCTGCCAGAAAAACAGCTTATCCCCAGGCTGCCCATTATACAACCATTTTGAGGGGACTTTATCCTGTCCATCACAACAGCACACAGGGTGGGCAAGAGTGACATTATGGGATTCCCCTTGAAAGATCACACGCAAAATATTGCAATGTCTACCTTGTTTTCTGGACTATTCTGTGCCTGGGTGGGGAGGGGGCAGCTGGTTGCCAAGCAGCCCTGTGGAGAGAGCTCCGGGAAGGAGAAGGAGGGCCCCTCCCTCAAAATGACGAGTAACTTTCCAGCCATGCACACAAGCCACAGGCATGGACCCTGCAGTCGGCCTAGTCAGGCACCCAGTGACTCTAGCTCCCGCCACCGTCTGCCAGAGCCTCGAGGACCACTGTCTAGAGACTTCCAAACCCCTGCACCAATTAAGCCTTTTTAAGTTCTAGAGAGACTTACCATGGCAACATGATAACCAATCCACCCCTTTCACCCACCTGACGATCCCAGGGATTGGAACTAGCTGCATAGAATGAGGAATTCTGAAGAAAGAACCAATGAGATTGCACAAATCAGTGATATGCACAAAAATTCTAACAGAGACGCTCGTGACAGTTGTTTTAAGCGAAACATTAAAAAATGCCCTCAGTGAACATCTATGTGGGATTATGTCTTATAATAAAACATATCCATGTAATGGGGAACATATAGCAGTAAAATCTGAATAGTCTAACAGTGATTTTGAAACATCTTCTGGGCAAAACTCTCTGCTTCCATCAATCAAACTTTGACTTAATCTTGAAAATAAATGCATTCTTTCAAGATTATACTTAGATTCAAATATGTTTGGCTTTGCAAAGCAAGACTCCAATAATGGTGTACTTTGAGACACCCAGGATTCTGGGAGCACAGTTTGAAAGCCTGCCCTAAGAGAATGTCTAATTGCATGGGTGTCAAAATAATAGACAAATAAAATCAGGTTACTGAGAGAATACAGCTCCTTCTTTGGAATACACACATCTACCTTAACAAAATCCTTATAGATATTCTGCTCAGGTCCTTACACTATGGCCGTCTGCTTTCTTAGGCTTCAGCTCAAATGTTATTTACTCTGTAAAACAAACAAACCAACAATAACAGAAAATCCTTCCCTTTAACCCTACTGCACGCACTCCGGTACTCAGTGTGTTGGGGGGGACGGAGTTAAAGGTTTAATTTGGCTCATGGCTCAGGATGTTTCAGTCCATGATCACTTGTCTCTACTGTTTTGGGCTCTGAGGTGAGGCAGAGTCTTATAGTGGGAGCACATGGTAGAGCTAAGCTGCTCACCCCATGACAGGAAAGAGAGGGAGGGAGGGAGGGAGGGTGAGAGGGAGGGAGGCCCATGCTTTTACTTTGTGCTTCTAGTTATCATTATAGTTTCATGACTTCCATAATGCCTGTCTCCCACAGGAAACAGCATGAGATTTTACATAGGTGAGTAGGGTAGGTGTATAATTTCCATTACTCTGATCATTTTACCATAATAAAGTACCACAGAGTGGGTGGTTTAAACAACAGAAGATTATTTTTTTCATAACTCTTGAAGATACAAGTCCAAGTACAAGATGGATAGATACAATTGCTTCTAAGTTCATTCTCTATGGCTTACAGATGACCGGCTTCTTGTTATGTCTTCGACCATCACCATCCTTTTGGTTTTGTCGGAATCACCTCTGTTTTAATCACTAGTCATATTAGATTAACAATGTTACAGACTAAATACTTGTATTCGCTACACTATTCATGTTGAAGCACTGACTCCAGTGTGATAATATTTGTTGGTTGGTCACTGGGAGGTAATTAGGTTTTCATGAGGCTAGTGCTCTTACAAGGAGTAGAGGCCAGTGCACTCCCTCTTCCAGACACAATAAGAGGATGGCTATCTGTAAACCATAAGAAAGGACTTCAGCAGGAATTGGATTTACTATCAACTTAGTCTTGACCTAATCCAAACACTGTGAGAAATAAATGTCTGTTGTTTAAGTCACTTCGTCTACAATATCTTTTTTGAAACAGCTCATAGTCTAAAAGAAATGCACAAAGTCCCATCTCATTACCTCATTTCACATTAATTTCTTCCAAAAATGTATCATCACCAAACACAGTTATAATCTGTGGTACCAGAGTTCAGGATTTCACCATGTGAGTTTGGGTTGAGGGTGAAAGTTTAACATATAACACTCTTAAATACTATTCCACCTCCAAACAATGGTGAGCTCCAGGCAATAAAATGTTATAATTCCTATGATACATTACACTTAGGACATCATCATATGCTTTCTCACGTTCATATTGCCTATAACAGATACTTTGCTACAAGTATAATATTGTTACAAGTGCCTATTCATATAGCATGAGACCCTGGGCTCACGCCTTAGCAGAAAAAAATTAAAAAAGAGATAGATTTTTCAAGTATGTAATTCAGAAAAAGAGGAGAAAGAACAAGAGAAAGAAGAACACCCTCATGATTTCTTAGAATTAGGAAGTTCATCTTCTCAATATGCAAATAAGGGGCTGGGAATACGGCCTAGTGGCAAGAGTGCTTGCCTCATATACATGAAGCCCTAGGTTTGATTCCTCAGCACCACATATATAGAAAACGGCCAGAAGGGGCGCTATGGCTCAAGAGGTAGAGTGCTAGCCTTGAGCGAAACGAAGCCAGGGACAGTGCTCTGAATCCAGTCCCAGGACTGGCAACAAAAACAAAACAAATAAACAAATCAATATGCAAATAAAAGGGGAGGAGTTTAACCAAACCCACAAATAAAATACCTTTTTTAAAAAAAATTAGTCTCTCATGCTTTATACATTAGAAACACCCTGATCCTTCATGTATAAGATATACTAGAAAAATAGTGCAGTCCCTCTCACTTTCTATTTCATATGCCATAAACAGAGTATCAGTCCTACGTCAAACTCTGTTTTACTAAGAATCTCTGTTAACATAGAGCTATGACCCAGAAACCCCACTTTGGGGCATTTACCCAAAGGATTATAAGCAAGCACACACTAAAGCTACTAGCACAGCTATGTTTATCGCAGCAAACTTTAGCATCACTAAAGATGCCCCTCAGTAGATGAGTGGATCAAGAAAACGTGGCACGTATACACAATGGAATTCTATATTAGAAAGAATGACTTGGCTCCATTCATAAAGAAATGGAAAGACTTGGAAAAAAAATCATACTAATGAAGTGAACCAGACCCAAAGAAACATAAACTCTATGGTTTCACTCTTTGGAAATAATTAGTACGCGTGTAGGATAGTCCTAGCAGAGGAACACAATAGCTCAATAGCAATGTACATATGGTCACGTGAGATGATGCAAAGCAAAACGAACTACAAGTGGGAAAAAAAGTGGTTTATCCGTTGTTATTTTCTACATTTTGTATGAAATTATGCCTTTTTCTTTTGTCTTTCTTCCCCATGATTTTACCCCTGATGTCACTGTAACTGGCTTTGGAGACACTGGGTATTGCATGTACATTTATTAGAACTAGGGAAGGGGAATACCAAAATGGAGCTACAAGAGGTAAAAGGCAAATCAATGCAACAGCAATACTTTCAAGACAGTACACTGTAAACCAACTGTACAACTTGGGGGGAGGGTGGGGATGGAACTAGGTAGGGGGGAAGGAGGGAGAAAAATGAAGGAGGAGGTAACACGTTTGATAAGAAATGTACTCACTGCTTTACATAAGAAACGGTACATTACTTTGACGATAAATAAATAAATTTATTTTTTAAAGAAGCTCTGTTACTCCAGGTGTCATAGTATACACTTACAACCCCACCCAAACAGGAAGTATATGTAGGAAGATCTCCATCCAAAGCTGGCCTTCAGCAAAAAGCAGGAAAGTCAGTCTGGAAGAAATAACTAAAGGGACAAGGGCTAGCAGCATGGCTCACACCGTAGTTTCTGCCTTGCAAGTTCAGCTCAGGATCCTGATTTCAAACCTCAGTACTACCATCCATCACCACCCCCACCAAAAAACTAAAAGCCAAATCAGCAAATGTCATTAAATAAATGGAATCTAAAGTCATTCCTCTAATATGTCCAATGCTCAATGTTAATACAGCTTTAATCATCTTGAAGAACACAGTTAAAAGACACCAGCATGTCTAAGAGTAAAATGAACTGATGATCTTAAAAGAAAACATAGTTATGTATAATCTCACATGATCACTTCAAGAGATGCTTTATTGTAAATCCACACTAATAAGTAGACTATTGCTTTGGTCTGTGAGAGACACTGTAAAAAAAATAACAATAAAGCTTTTGTAAAATTCCTTCCAAGGAAGAACACATTTCAAAAATTATTGTTATTATAAAGGTGCTGTACAGATGGATTACAGTTATGTAAGTCAGGTAAAGAGTACATTTCTTTTTGGACAATGTCGCCCTTTCCTTTGCTCTTTGCCAGTTTTTCCCCTCTCACTCGTACTCACAAGTTGTCTAGCTTATTTTCAACCAAGTGTCCAGTGAGTACCATTGCTGCATTTGTTCACCCTTTCTCTCCATTTCTGTGCCACCTCTTACATTCCCAAAGACATACAAACCAACAAACAGAACAAAAGAAGAGAAAACCAAAGCAGCAAAAAGGAAAGACCCTGGAGTTCATTTAGATAAATATTATTTTGTACAATCAGTTGCACACAGGCCTTGTGCTTTTCAGTTAGGAAGATATTTTTAACAAAATGTGAATACGTTGTCTTTTTCTCAGATGGTTCTTTATAGTTTTCACACTGCTGCCTTCATTTTCTGACCCTGCTCTCTTCTGATCCCTTAGATCTTTCTTTCTCCACCTTCTAGAATCAGAGACTATAATTTGGGGGGCTGTGTCTCTCCCTTTTCAAGAAAATAGCTCCATTCCTATTTGCATGTGTGTGGATTCATTTCCAGTTGTCCCCAGGAACAGGAGAGTGGCTATATCTCCTTGTTACCCAGGCAGATTTTGTTCAAAGCCAAAGAGTAGAACAGTGCGCGAGAAAATTGCTTTTTTTTTTTTCTCTGAAAAATTCAAGAGCTGTTTAAAGTGAATAGAAATTAGCAGATCGGTGAACTGGAAGAAAACATTATAGCCTCTGAAATAGCCCTGCTCCTACCACTTTACATAACAATATTCCATTTGCCATTATTCACCAAAGCTTCCAGCCAGACTCCCAGATCCGTGGAAGGTCCTTCTTTATGGCTAGACCTGTGGGAATGGAACGTGCATTACAACCAAACACAGTTAAGCTCTTTTAGAGAGTTATTAAAATAAAAATCTAGGCAATTATTGCTGCCATTAACAGGTGTAAAATGCCTTCTAACAAAAAAGTGCAAAACAGCAAATGTGCTTTTGAAATATGTAGCCAAGTTACATATAAATCAGGCATACTGGGAGTGTACCTGCTTCAATTTGATAAAGCAGATGTGTGCTGTCCTAAGCAAATAGTTCAAGTTGCTTCCAAAGTATGGAGGCAAAAAGCCATAGAGGTCCCACTTACCCCACTCATTAGTTAGAAAGGAAAGGCATCTGCTTTGGGAAATTGCTGCTCACTAAAAGGCAAATCTCCCTAGCAACAGCTACATTGTACAGTTCTTAGGCTACTCTAAGGCATGGAAAAAATATGGAAAAATAGATTTTAAAATAAGACTTTTATCAGTTTTTAAAATCTGTGCCATAGGAAACTTATTTGAGAAAGAGAGTGAGACAGTGACAGAAACAGAGAAAGAATATAAACACGGAGAAATGGATGGAGAGGGGTATAATTTTAGCTGGGGGAATGATTGATTGATTTAGTCACCACCAACTCCGTTCTTTTCACTCTGTCTTTATTTACTTTTATTAACTGAAGAATTGTTACAAATCAAAGAATTTCTAATTGGATGGTAACCAAATCGATAGGCAGAGATCTAAAATGCCATGCTTTTATTCTCACCCCTCTGTCACAGGTGACATCAGAGAAGGAAGGCAGGCTCTGCTGTCATCATTCTTTTATCTAAAAGCTGTATTACTAAAGGAAAAAACTGAGACTTCTTTCGAAAGTTTATCCAGATTCAGTGGGAGATAAACTTTTAAAAATATGATAAGATGGTATTTTGACATGAAAATGGAAGTATGTATAAAAATAAAATGAAACATGAATTTGTGGGCATTTCTGGAATCTATTTACACACATATATACATATGTCATATACAGAGGTGTGTATTCTTTTAAATAAAATAACATGGATTTTTACCTTGTATTGCCATATAGGAGTGTATTTACTGACTCATGTTCTAATGTCATAAATAGAAACCATAGCTCGTTTGAAACGTCTTAATTGTACCAGATGACATTTAATAGAGATTTATTTTTTCTAAAGGTTTGTTTTCAATCCTGGAGCTGAGAGAGGATGCCTGGAGAAAGTAAGAAAGGAAAGTTTATCTTCAACCCACCATTTCTGAAATAGAGAAAGGTAAGCAAAGCAAGGAACATATAGATAGAAATCCAAATGCATGATCAAGCAAAAGCCAAGATGATCTCACCAGAGGAAGAAGGGAGCTGAGCTATTCACAGTACCTGCTATGTGACAGGAGCTGAGCTGAACTGAATCTCCTATGCGCCATGGTCCTCATAGCAAGACTAGTATTCTTTTCCAGCCAAGGGTGATTTGGAGATTTGTGAGACATACAAAATGTCATCTTAAAATTTTAGCCTGCTTTGTTGGGTTAAACATCTAGTTAATTCCCCTCTATAAAGCAGCTGAAACTGCTTCTCTTCGAACAGGTGAAGAGAAGTGGGTGTCATCGCTGATGCCCTTCATAACTTTTTCCAGTTTTTTTGGTCAGTTATTCTGAAGAACAATCAACTCTCTGCAAGTTGTGAAAAGAATTGCTTGCAACAGTAAGTTTTACCAGATGCATATTTCAAGGTATGTTCTCTCACAGTAAGAAGTTCATGTTTGCTTATGTAATGTGTATATATATGTGTGTGTGTGTGTATATATGTGCTTATGTGTACAGAGCTCAAGTGAGGGGAGGGTATTGTCCCCATCCTCACGTTGCCATGGAATGATTTCCAGTTGTAGGTTATTAGGCACATCAGCTGGTTCCACATCCACTCGTATAACAAAAATATTCAGTTCCATGTGCTTAGTTGTCACATCCTTGAATCTTTCATTAAATGCCATCACCAGCCTCTTCAAGTGTCCTTCCAGAGTGGGAGATGAATTGTGTTATTCCTTTTGTGTGATGCATGCCATAGCTTTAATTTAGCTTCACATGTTTTTCCATTTGAAAGCAGGGAGCTGAGAAGCTGAGGGGTGAGGAAGGGGGGTTGTATCTTGGGGTTCAGCTCTAAGTGGTACTTAGCACTCTAGCACACAGCTACTTGTGACCACTGAGTTCCCTGAGAGACTTTTCCCCGTTTGACTTAATCTCACAATGTGTAAAACCTCGTGAGCATGTTTTCAAGTGTCAACCAGCATGAATTCACAAGGATTATCATGGTCATCAAACTTAGAGTCCACATCATTCACGAACTCCCAACACTCGTGGCTGGTAAACTCTACTTTTGACAAAACCCATGCGTGATTTTCCTGCTGACTTCAAGCTGTGATGTCACTGTGTCTGAGCAGAGATTCTTGCCGCATGGTGTAGTGGCATATAATTGATCCCTTGGATTAAGACTGTGATAAATCCAGTTTTTTCCTAAAAAAAAGTAATGAATCTTTTTTTTCAAGCCAACCATGGCTGGAGCTCCAGCTATCATAAGACCCCTTAGCTTTTCTAATCTTAGCCCAAGGTTTTGACACTGATGCAGCAAGTCTCTTAAGACCCCACCACTCCGGGGCCTTTCAGGGCTTCTGGCGGCAGCAATGCCGCTTATGTGTCAAACTCTGCAGTTGCCCCATGAAAACAGCCAGTTGGACAGTATTTGTTATGTCTGTTGTCTCATCTTGAGCCAGAGAGAAAAACTGGAAATCTGAAAAATCCTTCAATTAAAAAAAAAATCAAGTGTTGTCAGTACTTTGATCTGAGAGGGTTATATACTAACACTCCGAAACCACTTTACAACAACTCACTACTATCCTCCATACTCTTCCTCAAACTGCCCTTCTGTACAAGTTCTCGTTTCCTTTGCAATCAGCTTGCTTACTACATAACATGTCTGAGTAACGCTGTCTGTTATAAGACCTAGTGAATACGGCTTATTGTTTTTTCAACTCTTAACTCCACTGACATACACTGACTTTTACCACAATGCATTTGGCCTTCCATTTCATTGAGTTTAAATGTTTTAAACTGTAATACTGTTCTTCATTGGCCTTTTTTCACTAAAGCTAGTACATTACCTCAACCCAGGCTTCCTTTGAATTCAAAAGCAATAACAAAAATCACTTGCACTTGTCCGTGTTTCTCAAAAACATATATACTTTTCATCAACTTTTTTTTGCTTTAGTCAAACATTGTATAACATTATGCTATTTAATAACCAGCAGTGTTTATGTCAGTGTCGAATATTTTGTTTTGATCCCCTTTCCAATCCTGCATCAACTTGAAGTCTTCCTTAATACTGTAATCTCCTTAATATTCATCAATGGTTCCATTTTCTTGGGGATTGTTGATCATGTACGTGTGGATAAAGGTTCCATTTGAGTTATTATCTCTGTTAACAAAGCAGTGAAGACACTGTCAATTGCCAGAGGCAAGACCATCAGTGTCATGAGGAATCGTGTAATTACGTTTCATTCCATCACTACCAGATCACTCTACTTTCACCAGTGTCTTAAGATTTAAAATATGTACAGTGTGCACTTTCAGCCCTCCTGGTACTGACTATATACAATACAGGCAGATAGATTGCAGGGAGCCAACAAGAAGCATATTTCTCACTTTCGTCATGTACTTTTGTTTGTACCACCGATCCCATAGCGCATATTCCTCTTTTCTCTCTCACAGTCTGCCTTATTATTATTTGCTTGATATAAATTTATGTTCAATCTATTGACTTTTTGGTTGCCTTGCCAGGGTCAAACCAAATAATTCTGTCAGTCTCATATGGCCTTTGGGCCAGACATTCCCCACCCCTGCGCTAAGGCTTTACTAAAGGCCGGTGCAAATGAGGGTTTGAAACTCAGCGAAGATAATTCGGTCAGCATCACATAGGCAGAGTGGTAAAACTGAGCGTCAAACCCAAGTCTATATGCAACCAAGGCTTGGGCCCTCTCTGTGTATTTCTCATTCTCTCTTTAATAGGGTTGTATTAATTTGGTATTCATTTTTTTTCACGTGAAATTTTCCTTGACAGGCGTTAACAAGCTGTTGTACCTTTGTTCCCATTAGCCAAAGAATCTTAATTATAAATGTGAATTACTGGCCTAACTAATTGTGTATAAAATCCTGATTGGAGGCTTCTTAGAAATGAAAGCATAATAGACATGGCAGCACCAATGGGTTCTGTTGGCCACTGTGTGCTCAGGCTGAGGCACGGCTGCACTCTTTCTTGGGGACTGATAAGCCTCACATAATAGTCACACTCTCTTCATTTACCTGCCTGGCACCAATGGGCTTTCGAGCTTGCCACTCCTAAATGAATGGAACCATGCCAAGTATTCTAACATCCTAATATCTAAAAGCATAGTGAGAGAATCGATGCAGTGCGTATGACTGGAAATGAACCATGTGAAGGAAACATATGAAAGAGCAAGGTCAGTTTTGTGACTTGGTTTATGTTTGTTTATGTTCTGAACAAAAATAAGATAATGGCCCAATGTGTTTAAAAAGGCATCATGAGAAAACTAAATAGTTATCCTCAGGTAAACAGTGATCTTTCATGAGTTTCATCTAAGACAATAGAGTGGAAGCCAAATATGACAGACACCAAGACTCTCTCCTTTCTGCAGTTAGTCACTTACTTTGTGATCTGTAAGCATCAAGTGTCTTGGTGGACTCCATAGACAGAAGTGGGAAGAACCAGGCATTGCATGCGCAGAAACCAGGAACATAAATAAAAACAGAGAGGAGTTAAAACGGGTTAAAGAGGATGCTATAAAAACATTCGCTCAGCTTTTTGCCATCAGCACTTGCTGTCATATTGCCCCACTTCCAAGAGTAGCCAGAAATATATATGTGTGTGTGAATTTAAAATATCTTTTAAAATAATAACTAATTTAAAACCTTTTAAACATCCATTACAGCAACCATAGGTGGTTGGAACTGGCCCCTGGGCTGCTTTGACATGCAAGCTCTCTGGTTTCTGCCTCTGAACAAGGCACTATTTTTAGCATTTGCATTCTGTGCTTTCAAGCACTGGGTGAGTAATCATCATTTGGAAGAAGAAGGGTGTAAGGGGGCATGTTTTCCGTGGAAAGCCTCCGGAACATGAGATGTGTTGCATTCACTAAGAGGCCCATCTTGCCATCCTCCTAGATCTTAAATTTCAGGAGCTCAATGCCAGAGATGTGGGCAGATGCACTGTTTGAACATCGTACATGGAGAGTCAGCAAGGAGTCACTTCAGGAGAGGAGAAAACGAAGCAGAAAGTTGAAATGACTTTCCAACGAAGTATGAAAATCTTATCAATTCCCAGCAAAGCCACTAAGGAAGTGATAAGAACATTTATGTAAGGGTGCATGAAAGAGTGTAGGCATTTTATGTGTCTCAGTTTATTCCTCAAGATTTTAAGGTAGTGCTGTTATTTCCTGTCATGATAGCAGCAATTTTTTATGCATTTTTTTCAGGTCCCAGGCATTGTACAACTTACATCTATCCTAGGAACATTGTGAGCCATAAATTCTTCTGTGGCCAATATACAGATGAGAAAATTAAGGCTTCAGGGCAGATTCAGCTATGTGACTCCAAATCCACAGCAAAGTGGTTCACAGGAAGATTCACACGAAGGCTCTGCCTGCAGAGCATTTCCTCTTCAATCTAAGAAGTCAGCGGATCTACTGGAGATTGAATTGCCAGGAAACAGAGTCTCGATTCCTTCACAACATCCAGTCCTTGGAGACTCTGCTTGCTTTTCCTTCTCTTTCTCCTCCAGTAAAACACAGGGCCCTGGGGTGCAATGTGCTTGAAAACTGCCCTCCTGACTCTTTCTTGAAATTACAAATCTCTATCCTGTGTTTCTTTTGAGGAACATGGTAGGCACAATATACATTATCACTGGCTCCCACTAGAGAGTGAAAGGAACATGTGGGTAAGAGAATTAGACATTTAATAATCATTGTTTCTCTTCTAATTAGGCAATATTATTAGAATGTGAATGACAGGATACTTAATTTTTTCCTAAACCAAGCTAAATACAAAGCATCTGAAGATGAGTAATAATGTATTGAATGAGTTTTCTCTTGTTTTTCAATTGCTTTTCATGTGAGAAAAATATTATGCATGATTTCCAAATACAAACAAAATTTCAAAGTAAGTACAGAAACTGCTTTCAGCTAGGTAGAGGCTACAATGGCACTGATGTCAATGAGCAGACATTATTGCATCCTCCAACCACTCAGGTCTTCAGATGTGGCCACAGACACACTGTAGGCTATCAAAGATATCTGAGGTATGTGTTAGCCGGTGGCAGAGCTGTCACTCAAGCCCAGGCCCGTGGCCCCTCCTCAGGACTGTAATAGCAAGTGATGGGCAACATGGTATGGGTTGACCAAGCACACTGTGGTTTACAGGATATAAAGTTTTCTCTATTCTTTGGTTCTTTCTCATTCTCTAAAAATGCATTTTCATGTAAAGTTGTATTAAACATTTTTAGTATTGAAATCTTTTTAGAAATCTTGTTAATATGTGTTCATTCTTTCAATTCAGTTACAATGTCCCTACTGAATGCAATGCATTGTTTAACAATAGACCCAGAAAATTCAGACAAGTCCCCTTGCCCATGAAGGTGCATGTTTAATAAAGGAGATGGCCTAACAAACCAACGTAGGTACTTATACGGGGCACAAGTCCATGGTCTTCTTAATAAGTCTTATTGAGGGAATAAATACGTGCTGAGTCTTTTAAAATTCACTTATTTATCCATTCATTGCCAGATCAGTACCAGACACGGTTCTTTTTAATGAGAACACAAGAACAAAAGAGACACAAATCCCTACTCTCAATAAATTTATCTTCTGAAAGAAACAGAAGATGCACCTGATAAATAAGATATCAAATATACTAAGCAGTCATAAAACCCAAAACAAAAAGAAATGCATTAGGAAAGTTGGAGATGGCTTGCAATTTTTAAGAGTAGCAATGGAAGATGTGCCTGTAGTAGAAAATCAATGCTTTGAAAATACTGAACTTCACAGAAAAATTTAAATATCACCATTAAAAATTCAAAATTTTAGTCCTCTTCTACTAGGCAAGAACTTTAGCCAATATATGTAAGATGTTCATATCGTTCTGATTTTTCTATGCTCTTCCAGAATAACTGTCTACAACAACAAAAAAAATAAAACACAAAGCAGGAAACCTCCAATACTTCACCAAAGCTAGGTGGAGATCCCTACAATTTTGTTTATCTATGTCAACACCTACCATATCAAGACTGGATGGATCTCCACACAAAATAAAAATGAATAACTAAGCTCTCCTCTGGCGCCTTCTTGAAAAGAATGCGCTGTTGTGGACTCTGTTTGTCCTTGCATGACCCCCACACAGGCTGGGCTCGGAGCCTTTGAGGCAGAGACTGCACAGCAAAATGGGGTCCATCACCCACACTTGACAGTCCCTGCTGTCAGCAAAGCAAATGACAATGCAAAGCACTGACGGACACCAAGTGGGTACATTTGTTGTGATTTGCTTTGTTTTGCTTATTTCTCTCTTTGAAATGTGACTGTACTCACTAATGGAAAACCATTTAGTATCAATATAAACCATTTAGTATCAATAAATAACATCACCATATCAAGATCTTGAAAGTGCATTGTGTAGAACTCGGTTTGAAATTCAGATCATCCCCTAAGACCATCTGTAGCTAATTGTATATGAACAATGGGGGAGAGCCTTATTTGCCACTCCACCTTCACCAGCAGCCTAGTCGGGGTTTCAGAGTGTGAAGCGACACAAGGCTCTTAGCAAAAGCAAATTGAAAGGTTCTTTTCCAATTGTCACTATCCTTTTATTGCTCCACAAGCTCTTCTGAGTATTCTCTCCATGAGCTTATCTAGCTTATCTTCATTTAAAAAAAGTTCCTAAATCATGCATGCATTCTCAAAATATATGTTTGAAATTATCTTGCTTGTTAAAACTTCTCTGCATTCATTAGTGTTTCCCTCTTTCATCACCTAGTTCAGTTATTTATCAAAATACGATGAATTCATTTTACCCTCAATATACTGTTGCATGCTGGTAACTGAAAATGTGCAATTAGACATTTTTGAATATTCACTAAACACATTTGACTACCCAGCCTTCTCAGTCTGTTTGGGATTTACTGATTAGGAAGTGAGTTCTCTACTGTAGTTTACAGTAATGTATTTAGCGTTCTTAACTCTAACCGGGCACAAATGCATTAGAAGAGAGACAGTTCAGGCGGCGGCCTGCAGCCCGTCAGCCGTGTTCAAGATGCTTCATTCACTCCAACCTGAATTGTAAATGTCATAGTTCCAAGCCAAATGCATCAAGGACTTTCTTGGCATCAGCGTGCTACTCCTGGATGAGCAATATTTCAGCATCATCAGAATTAACCATCCTCTAAATTCAATTTAATAAGGCTGCATTTGCCTGTGTTTCACCTTCATGCACAATTTGTTATCATTTCATATGAGAAGCTAAAAGCTCAGAAGACCCATTCATGCGCTTCCTGCTTGAAAAGAAAAAGCACTTCTCTCGAGTAGTTTTAAACACTGGGTAGCAACTCTGACTGTAATTGGGTATCGTCTCAGAGTATCTGACAGAGTTCACATTGGAAGGAGATGAAAGGCAAAATGTCAGCACTTGTGGATCGGGAGAAATCCTCCAATTCTCCTTCAGCCCTTCAGCAGCGAGAGGCGAAGCCTCACACAAGGACACCCAGGGGCTTTCTGAACACAGCCGTGCTCCCTGGCTGGCCGAGTCCTCCGCGCACACTGCAGAGTCAGCGAAGATGAACGGCCTGCATCATTTCACATTCAGACGAGGGGCACCTCGTGTCTTCCTGTTTTCCTAGCTTTGGTTTTTCTGAAAAATTACTTTCTTGTAGTTTATAAGAAGAGGCTACCAACACTGCAGTGCGCATAGAAATGCAGAAAGAAGTAAGCTATGAGTAGACAAGGATCAGTAATCTCTGTCTAAAGTAAACATTAACAAGGATGCTGTGCAACCCCTCTGAATCATTTTTCTGTCTTCAAATTAAAATGGTGCCACATATTCATCTATCAGCTCTTTCACATTCAGATAATTGAGCCTTTCCCTTTTTGCGGGAAGGTCTCGAATTAGATGGATATAAGTACAAAGCTCCCACAGAATCTTCCGGATGGTGAAGTTGAAACTTGGTGGTCTAATTCATTAGGTCTGTCTCTCATCATCAATTACAGGTTCAGGGTGAACTCATCTTCTAAAAAGGCTGATGATCTTAACTAGAAAAGTAGACACGAAGTAAATGCGGGCATTTTATTCTCTTAACAGTAGGACTATTTCAACAGATATTGACATTGAGCAGAGGGAGTGTCCCCAAAGTAATGTCCCCAGCCATGTTGACACGCCATCATTGAACAACAACTCAGATGCATCACAAGATCGCCCGTCCGTGCTCCTCAGTTAAATGGGTCTTTATTTTCACAGAACAATGGGAATTATAGGAGACTGGAGGCCTTACATCATGGAACTATAAATAGTTGCTGCTAAATGCAGCCCTATGTTTTTGTTTACTAATTTTTTTTAAATGAAGGTGATATTTCAGAGTGCTTATTCATTCACTGGGCAGTTTATGTTGCCCAGTGATGTCATTTTATCTAGGTGATTAAGGACAATCAGACAAATCACTAGGTCTCAACGGGAATTTTAATCAGATGGATTGCTTGCTGTGCTGAGATTGTCCCCGGTGAACAGAACATTTCTGACCTTTTCTCCACAGGAAATTTAAATGTGTATCATTTGACTGGTTAGGATTTCTGCCATTTCCTGGAGGATCAAGATTAGAGATGAACTTTCAGTTCAGTCATACATTAAGAACACAAACACATAAGCTGTGAAAAGCCTGAAGCAGAATGCTATCTTTCCCAATGCAAAGGTCACTGCCATTTTCTCTCATTCATTTCAGCTGACCACGGGTCCTATACTTACTTACTGTCCCCATTTACGCAACTCAAATTGGAAAAGCCATTCTCAGAAGTCCACGGCAACTGGAATAAGATTGCATCCTATATGGAACTTTACTCTCTCATTTGTATGTTGAAGGCAAACTGATTTCCTTCGTGACAGAAGAGAGAGATCTAAAATGACATTTTTTATAAAAGAGTAAATTAGGTTATATTTATCAGAATAGCTCTGTTTCCTCTTGTGCCACCAAGGTAAAACCAAAAAGGAGGTAAATATTTCTTAGAGAAATCAGATGCTCTTGAATTAACAATTTCAGGACAGAGACTCATGAAATTTCTGTGCTATCAAGAATTTGCTAAATGGACAGAAAAATCACATGGCAAACAAACCTCTTACCCTAGAAGTCAATAAAAATAACCAACCAAAAGGACAGTCAACCTGGTTATTGTCATCTCTATGACTAAGTTCCAAACTGCTTTTCTCTTACCAATACCATATTCATAATTTGATGTAATTATGAGATAATCTTCAGATGCTCAGGTCTAATCACTAGAACTGAGAGAGGAGATATTGGAAGGTCTTAGCTAGAATGACACCAAGAGATGCAAGATCATAATAACCGAAAGTGTTATTGTACCTTATCTAAAAAGTGATATCTATGCTGGGCACTGTGGCTCACGCCTGTGATGCTAGCTAATCAGGAGGCTGAGGGCTGGGGACCATGGCTACAAGCCAGCCCAGCGGAAAATTCCATGAAACTCTTATCTCCAGAAAACCACTCAGAAAAAGCCAGAAGTGGTGCTGTGGGTCACTTGGCAGAGCACCAGCCTTGAGCACAAAGAGGCCTATGGACAGCACCCAGGCCCTGAGATAAGTCCCAGAACTGGCAAAAAGAGAGAGAGAGAGAGACAGAGAGAGAGAGACAGAGAGACAGAGAGAGAAAAGTGATGTCCAAAGCTGGAGACCACCTCAATCAACACTTGACCTCTAAGTTAACTTTCAGTTGAATGTATTTAGTTCACTATAATATCTAGGCCCCCAAATGACATGTATCTAATTACCAGTACATATCAGGAAACTTTTCTTTTTTTGCCAGTCCTGGGGACTTCAGGACCTGAGCACTGTCCCTGAGCTTCTTTGTGCTCAAGGCTAGCACTCTACCATTTGAGCCAGAGCACCACTTGTGGCTTTTTCTGTGTACATGGTACTGGGGAATCAAAACCTAGGGCTTCATGCATGCTAGGCAAGCACTCTACCACTAGGCCATATTCGCAGCCCCCAGGAAACATTTTTTAAACATTCTAAAAGCCTACGGGTCTAAGCCTAGAAGCAATTCATAGAAGCTTTTTAAATTTTGTTTCTAAATCACAGAATTTCATTCATTTTACAAGGTGTATAAAGGATGCCTTAAGGCCCCATCTTGAAGGGCAGAGGTTTATTTGTTCTCCGCGAACTTTAAAGCAGGATCTACAGTCTATTTTATCTGAGGTACTGTTTTCTGAGATTTAATTATATTTTAGATTTGCAAATTGCTTTCACCACTAAAGTGAGACATAAATATGCAGGAGAGGAGGCTGATTTAATAATTCATCTACTAGCAAAATGTACAATTGCTTGACACTTACCTTGGAAAACCAGTTCTGATTAGAAATTGGCTATATGCACAGTACTAAATACAAAGACAACTTGAGAGAGTATCTTATTTCTTAGAAAGGACCAGGAATCCTCGTAATTTCTCTTGTACATATGTTTTCCTGGTCTATGACATGCCATGGCACTTTTTAAAATGATAAAACAATAAAAAATAGAAACCAATGCTGCAAGTATCATTTACTATATGTCAAAGGTGAAAGGATTGTGTTTTCTTTATCCTGAGTAAGATGGAGAAAAAGTGAGTAATTATTACATCAGAGACTGTGGGGCATAATTACTTAATGTAAACAGCGCATATCTACAAAAAAATAAAAAAGTAAAATCAAGTCTTGAAGTCAGTAGCTCAAGATCAAATAGCTAAAAGGACAATGGCAGGTCTAAAATTCAAACTTAAGTTCATCCAATTTCAAGGGCTGTATTTTTTTCAACTGGGTATTCAGCTTTATTTCAGATTGACCTAGCTCCTTCCTGTCAGGCAACTCTCAATGTGATGGGCAACTTTAGCAGTGCTGAATAGCAAAACTGCATACAGAACAAAGATAATCACTTTCCTAAATTCGCATTGCTATTTCCTGCATGGCTTTGGTCCTGTATTTCTAAGAGGATGCTCTGGTCCATTTTTAAGTGATTGCAAGAAGTGCCCAAATTACACAGTGTATGCAAAGAGACATTAAAGTCATTCTGACATAGTTGTCCTAATCAATAAAGCCCAAATGTAATATAATCAAGCCTTTAATGATGGTACGAGAAATAAATAGAAGAAAGCATAAATTCAAGCTTTTACAAGGTTCTCTACATTCTACCTTCTTACGCTAATTTTTACATTTTTTAGCAGGGATAGTCCATAGGATTTCTCAGAACTAACAGCAAATTTAACAATCCTGAAATTGGTTACAAAAGCCCTGTTCACTTAATATATGCATCTACACAGAAATCACAGCATTGACAACATTGAGAGAAACTTGGAAATCTACAATTGGAAAGTTATTTTTAAATCTCAACCAGGCGATAATTAGCTGAGGAGAGGAGGTAAATGTTAGTTACTGAGCCACTCTGAACTTTTCTCCCCTCATGATCACTTGCTTGCATTGCTCTTTTTGTTTCTCACACTGTGTTGTAAATCACTGAAATAATCTAGGACAGTAATGCCTAAACTCCTACACGGGGCCATTTACAGTCTTTTATCCACACATTGCTTTAAATATTAAGTGAAATGATTTCTACAGATCTTTATGACCTAGAAAACCATAATTTTAGGGGTTTTTCTTGAATTGTACATTGCCAACATGCCTACTATCAAATTACCACACTGATAAAGTTGTTTCGATGACCAAGGTGCACGATGCCTTTGGACATATTTTTGAAAAACAAAAAAAGAGTGCACAATATTTAGCTCAGAGAAAAGTTTCCAGTAGCTGCCATCATTAAAAGCCACCTGCTATACCTATATTTTTATTATCAAAAGTTTTGTGCACACAGAGGGTTCTCAATGACTTATCAAATAAAATAATTCTAACAAAGGATAAAGTCAAAGAGTGACTAATTTTAAAACCAAACAGTAATAGAATGAGCATGAAGCATGGTGCTATTACTGTGTGCTATTACTGTCCAGGACAGAGAAGGGCAACGAGACTTTCCAAGGATCTGAAACAAAGGCTGAGAATGCATAGACATTCAAAAGGCTGGCTAGTACAAGTTTTTGGTGAAATCAATAGTATAGGTTGATGTTATAAACATGGCTTATCTACTTAAATTCATATGAATGGAATTCTTTGGAAAACCTTTAGGTACAAAGCGTTTCCTCAAACTCCCTATAATGTTTTCTCCTGAAAAAGTCCAATACTTACAGAGCCCTCATCCATTCCAATTTTTCATTGCTTCTGTCATTTTTTATTTTATTTTGTTTCAATTGAGAGAGTGGCATAGTTGAGGGGTTACTTTGCTTTTCCCATTGGCAATCAAATAAATTTTTCATTTTGTTTTAATTTATGTTTGCTATTTATCCATCTTTTAGTTCCATCACAGAGCTTCTAGAGGAAGAGTTACTATCATCTTGAGGCTTTAACTTGTATATTAAAAAAAAAACACACAAAAATCCATTTTTTATTAGTTAGGAAAAGGCAAGTTACCTACACTAGTCACAAGGGATTGTGGGAGTGGGGGAAGGGTACGGGGAGATCAAAAGATGGTTAACATACTATTTAGGAACAATGAAGGCACGCTGATTTCTCAAACGTCTTTGTCGAAGTCAGTCTACCTGGTCCTAAACAACAAAGAAGGCCATGGTTATCAAGCAACACAGGAAAACTGCAGTAAAAAGAACTGAAAATTTACTCTAGGGGTTCTAAATTTAGAACAGAGGCAAAACAGACAACCCGACCATCAAACAAATACACACTAGAAACCAATCCAGACGTTGAGATGACAGGAAAGCACATCTCACAGAGATTCAAGATATGTAAGTTATGGTACACAAATGAGAGAGGGGAAAAAAGAAAATAACTCCTTTCCTATAAAGAGAGGAAGATCGCTGAAAATAAATCACTTCTCTTACTAAGTGACCTATTTGTTCTAAAAGCAAACTAGCTGTAGCTAACTCTAGCAATGTCAACATATACCTTGTACCCATCTGATGAGACCAGACTAAAGACAAAGCAGGGTGGGGGCTCCCTGAAGGAAGCTCCCGGGACCCCATGGGGCCCAGTGACTTCAAGAAGATGCCTGAGCAGGCAGCCAGGGCTTAGAAAAGGTGTCATCAACTTTGTCTCTGAGGAGTTGTACCAACATCTGGGAAAACAGGGGAAAAGAGTGAGAAAAGGGGGAGAAAGAAGATAAGGAGGAAGCCACTTGCTAGACACTCTGTTGGGATCATTGAAGTTGGTTACCATTTCGTTGTTGCCCAAATTTCTCACACTATGTATTAGAACTGCCCCCTCCTCCTCAGTGTGGAATAGTAAGTATAGGACAGCATAGGACATACATCAACCACTAATATGTCAACACAAGAAAACTCTACGGATATATGCTCGAAATAATAATAGTTTTGCTAATCCCCCTAAAAGTGGTGTTCAGATGATCCGAGGTGACTGCCTAAAAGGGCTACAGGAGGAGGCAGAGGGAGCTCTGCGGGGTAAGAAGCTTCTCCCTTGCGAGAGACATGACTGAACGCAAGCACATTTGAGGCACAACAATGGAGTCTGCAAACAAGATATTCAGCCATTGTTTTGCCACACTGTTTGGAAGTCTCCAACCAGAAAAATACTGAGTGCTCAAGAGAAGATTGACACATGCAAACCATGTTCTCTTGAGAACAGAAGATTTTGTTCCAGTATGTGTTGTTGCCCCAATTGTAGTAAATTCTGAAATGAAGAACAAGAAACCAAAGAACCACGATACTGAATATAAAATTATTAGATAAAATACACAGAATAAGAATCCAAATAAAATTGTCCATAAGTATCTTATTAAATCATACTAAATGTAAAATTATTGTTTAAAAGAAGGTACAATTCCAAGAAAGTACACTGGATTCAATGAGACTAATTTTCATGTTACAATGGATCACTGCAAATGCTACATTTATGCATAGCTTCAAATGATGAGTTTGATTCATGGTAATAGAGGCTAAAACAGAAGTTTTAAAAATTGAATCCATAGGTTTGAGAACATGGCTTGGTGATAGAGTGCTTGCCTGGCATACATGAAGCCCTGGGTTCGATTCTTCAGCACCACATACAAAGAAAAAGCCAGAAGTGTACTGTGGCTCAAGTGGTAGAGTGCTAGCCTTGAGCAAAAAGAAGCTAGGGGTAGTGCGCAGGCCCTGAGTACAAGCCCCAGGGCTGGCCAAAAATAAAGCAACAATTGAATCAGTATCTCCAATATTCTTTACATTTATTTATATTTTAAGATGACCAAATATTTTACATACAGGCCTAATATTTTTCCCCCGAGCTCAGGGGATTTGTACCAACTGGAATGCCATAGTCCACAGCAGTACAAAGTTTTATTTTTCCTTTAACTAGGTGTGAGGGAAAACATCCACACAGCACATACGTCCATTTACTCTGTTTGATCTAAACTGCATTTTAAATGCAGTGTTTCTGTTCTATTACCTAAAACTTTTAAAGCAATTGTGGGGAAATAAGACAAATTGGGAATTTCAAATTGTTTTTCTTACTATCCATGGCTACATTTTATTCAAGAACTACTATAAAATAGGTATTTGACTTCATATACACTGCATCTAGTTCTTAAAAGGACTGTAATTCAGAAAATATTTTCCCGGTTTTATTTTTTTTAAATGGAATTAAAGGTCATGTTGACTAGCCATATCTCGCACAAAACCTGGTAGAGCCGGTGTGAGCGTGACTTTATCTTTACAACCATAAAATCAAGATGGTCACACTGTGGGACATGCTATGTGAAGGCCAGCACTGTAGCTCTTTTCATATTTGCTTTGGAGTGGGCCGCTTAAACAATGTGAAACAAGCTGTGCTCTTTTACATTTACTTTCAGTTTAAAAATCTTAACAACCCTCAAATATTGCACCTGCTTCTTCCTCTCCCCTTCTCCCTTGGCAAATAAGCAAAAGAAGCTGCAGGAGAGAATAATGGGAGTAGTTAGCGTCCCGGCAAACTAGGCCCAAGTAGAGGTTGTCATAAAAGAAGCCTCAGAAATCATACAATGTGTGCATCTTTAGGACATGCTCTGATCTAAGGGGGAATCTTAAGAGGAACTGAGGAGGCACCTACCTAACCTCAGGATGCCTGAGTTTGATGTCTAGCACCACAAGACAAAGGAAACACCAAAAGAGAGCGTGTTAAGGGCATGATTTGGAGCTTGCGCAGTTGGGCATTTATTCTTCTTTGGGAAAGCAGGAGAGTAGTGAAGGCAAAGAAAGCCACATTCCAGTCACAGGCTTCTCGCAAAGTTTTCCGCGAAGCTCCCGTTTCCAGGTTTGGTACCCCAAATGCTTCTCCACCTTCCAGAGGCAGCTGCTACTTCTTGAGCCGACTCCAAACCCCGTGAGACCCACCGAGCAGCCTCAGCTGCTTGAGACTAGCAAAATGACTTTAGGGTGGAAAGATTGTTGGATGAGGAGACAGGACGGGTGGCAGGGTTTTATTTGGCAGTTTAAGTATCATGATTTGAAATTTCACTGCTAAGTTCTGTACCAGAAAAAAATACATATATATGGGTCAAGCTACCGTGGAAGTGACTTGGCATGGTGTCCTCTCCTGGAGGTTTTATAAAGAGATGTGTCACACCTCTGTTCAGGTTGCTTTGGTAGTAGGAAAACAGAGCAATTTATATTCTCAGATGGACCTTCTTCTCTTCCTGGGAGGCCCTCCCCTCCCCTACTGGAAAATTCTTAAGTGGCCAGGTTCCACTGTAATTTTGTCTTCGTGGTTCTATTTCAAAGGAGAATTTGTTTCTACTGTTTTAAAGTCTGCAATCCATCGTAACTCTGAGAAGCCCGTTGGCGGCCTCCCGATGTTGGCATGTTGGGTTGCCAGTCCACCAAGGATCCTTCTGTCATCAGCACTGGGACTAGGCATCTAGCGTAACGCCAGGGAGGTGGCTCTCAGACGGCTCCTCACCTGCTCCAGCTGCGAGCAGTCAGGGTTTTCCTTCCTCCCGTGGCGTCACGAGCCTGGTCAGAAGGCTTCCCAAGCAGGGTCAGAAAAAGACAACAGAGTGGAGGCCGCTAGAGGTCAAACGAATGAGAAAAACCTACAGAAACTTGAAAATCCACAACCACAGACTGTCCTCGAGTGTCCAGGAAGCTGACCAAGTTCCTGATGGCCCAGGGAGAACCATGTTGGACTTTTGCTCTATATGATTGTAATATAATAAATGTGTGTTGCTTTAAGCCAAAACAAAAGTTTACCAAACTAATCAAGAGTAGGGGCAGAGTCGGGAGGACACAGGCCTTCAGTGTCGGTCACTCAAGAGGTAGAGAAATCCAGATAGAAGGTCAAACACCGCGCAGGCCTCCACACCAATCAATACACGTGGATATCAGGGTACCTGTTTGTCATCCCAGCTGCTCATGGGGCTAAAGAAGGAGTAAAGCATACGTAACACTGGACCCCAGGCAGAGAATTTACCTGATACATAACTAAAAAGAAAAACAAAAAGACAAAAAGAGCTAGAGGCATGGCTTCAGATGTAAAACACCTGTCTCAAAGCCACGAGGGGCTCTGAACCCCAGTACTAAAGGAAAGACTTGAAAAAAGATTTTCTTCTTCACATTTATTGCCACAATTATCTAGAATGGCATTTCGTAGAAAAATTATTATTACATTTCAGATTTCATACAGATTAGCAATGTGAAGGAGCACATCCAATAAACTATCCAGGCTACAAAAAGAAAAAACTGAGTAAGGCTTTCTTTCTCTCTCAGATTTCAGAACCGTGGAAGTTAAGCTCCCTTTCTAGGCCAACTCCAACCCCTTCACTGAAACCTGAATCATATTGAGTTCAAGGTTCCTGCACAGGTGCCACTCCCCACCTGCAGCTGTAGCCAAGGGAAGAAGGTCCAAATTCTTCCGAGTATATATTTCCACATGTAATCCTTTTACATACAGCTTTAGTGAACAGCACTTTCCTTGGCCAATCAGGTCCCCGTCTTGGTTCCAGTATTCATTCCTTTCTCTTCTGTCTAGCATGCATGTGCGTGCACACACACGCACAGAGAGAGAGAGAGAGAGACAGAGAGAGAGACAGAGACAGAGAGACAGAGAGAGAGATTGAGGAAGAATCCTTTTCTAGAATATTGAGAAAACTCTTTGAAAGGTGCTGCTAGCTTTTCCACAAAGCATCAAAGCTTTTCCTTTCGGAAGCAACCCCAAGCAGAATCATTCAAGGATTCCATTGTGTGCACGGCTACTCTTTTCCATCCTGCTGGATGCTGAGCTCCCTTTTCTCATCTTGTCCTCTCCCGCAGATCCATACATCTAACACAACCCCAAGATCAGGGGTGACAATATTCAGATCCTGAGATTAGGTTTCAGACTCTCTCTGAAGCCATTTAAGAAGAGCTGTACAAAGCCATTTCAGAAAGGCCAGAATACAAAGTCAAGGTCTCTCACGCTCGAGTACAGCAGTATTCTGGGAACTGAGCAAACTGAAAGTGACAAATCAAATCCATTCTTCTTTAGATTGTTTCTTGTCTGCTCAGCCAGAAAAAAAAAAGTACCTAATTTCTTTTCTGATGGAAAATATCAAAGAAGTCCATTTCAGAGTTCTTTTTCAGAATTCTTATCTAAAGAACAACCTCACAAAGAGAAAGAAGTGCACCATTAAGTGCCAACCATCTCTACTTCTAGCTTTGTAATCACATTTGTTATATTTCAAAGGCAATCTTCCTCATCAATTTCCATTTCCCTAATCAAATTATATTGTTTAAAAGGGCAATTTTACTTAATACTTGCTGTACTCTGCATTTCAGTAATGGGTCATCCTTGCTCCCCGCTCCCCGCTCCCCCTACAGTAGCCCAGAGCATTTAATGCCATTTACAACTACGGCAGTCTCTCTGCCTACTTACTCTGACTGGGAACAAACCATTTGGTCCAGGGCCATTTCCAAGTTTCCTTCCTTCAGGTTCAATTGTTATAATGGACTAAAAGCTTCTCTGAGAAAAAGTATCACAGGATGAGAAAATAAGTTAAAAAAAAAATCAGGTGATTCTCTCAATATATTTAAAGAAAAAACTCCTTCCTTGGTAAAAGACCAGTTTTCGTTTGAAAGTTAACTCAGGATCTTGTAAAAAGCCTCCCACACTCCAAATACTGAAATTGTTTAAGTAAACCCCCAGAGAAGGAAAAAGGCAGTGGAACCTGCCAATGTCTATTACACGTAAGGCATCTGGAGACCTGGACAAGACTCCTGCAGCAGGAGTAGCCCCACTAGCAGCAGAGCAGGGGACCTGGGGGACCCCAATGTGTTCGCCTATTAGTCTCTCTTCCCAGACTGCAAGGGCGAGGAGCCTGTGTCCACAGAGGCCAAGTCAGCAGGGATGAGCTGGAAGTCAGACGGAAGTCAGCAGAGCCTGAGGAGCTCAAGCTCGCTGAGGGAAGGGCTTAGCCTCTAGTGCTGTCCCATGCATGTCTGAGCCTCTAATGCATTTTTAATGACATTTTTGTTTTAATCTGGTGAGTGCTAGGGGCTCATGCTTGTAATTCTAGCTATTCAGTAGGCTGAGATCTTAGGATCAAGGTTTGGAGCCAGCCCTGGTGGACAAAGTTGAGCCATCCAAAAGCCAGGAGTAGAAGAAGTAAGGCTCAAGTGGTAGGGTTCCTTGCCTTGCGGGAGAAAACTCCGCAAGAGCATGAGGACTTGAGCAGAAGCCCACTGCTGGCACACACTACAAAAACAACGAAGTTGTATGGCACCATACTGTGCAGTAGTGAAATAAGAACTGTAAGATCAGACAGATTCTGGCCAAATGTATTTCCTGTTTAGTATGGTTGGTTAAACAGAATGTTTTAAAGGAATGCAAAAATACAAAATATGCTACAAGGGGTATGTTTCAGCAAAAAAGTCCCCCCCCCCCCACTCACCTATTCTTCAACAGAACAATGTCCACTGGAGGAATACAATTTCCCAGAGTGCAGAGAAGACTCAACTATGAGATGACTCTGCAGGCTCATTCTGAAAACTACGAACTTAAGAGTTCTGACACTTGCTTCCTTGGATTGTTTTTTAGTTACCTACCTTTATTAATCAGAAAGTAAGAAATAAGCCATCTCAAAGTTTTAACTCTTTTATTTTGCTCTTGAGCTTCATCTGTCTTTACACAGAAAAAATGATACTAAACTAAAAAGCTGCATTATTTTCATTTTGGTTCAAAAATGAGGCATCTGGTCAGAGACTGATCACTCAGGTAAACAGTTGTGTTTTCTCATAGACTGAATATCTATTGTCACAAATATATCTTATACCTTAAACAGCTAAATAAGCATCAAATGTATATGTTGTTGCCACAGTTGTTTTTCTTTTTTTGGGGGGGGGTAACTGTTTTTATTTTTTGTCTTTTCTCTTTTGGTATTAGGGACCAAACCTACGCTATTGCACATACGAAGCAAATGCTTTGCCACTGAGCTACATTCCAGCCCTGTACATGTTTATGTTTTGACAAAAACAGGTTCTTAAAATAAATGCTTGGGTAGAATTATTAGTAACTAGCCAACTGACGGTGGATCTGACTTAAAGCACCACATAACAATGTGCATTTACATCACCCTTTTATTTCGTAGTTAGAAATAATACAGTTCCACAGGGTAAATCAGCAATAAATAACGGTGTTCCATCATTAAACGTAAAAATCCCAACTCTTTGGCATCTGACAGGATTCTATTTCTTGTCAAACTAATGACTGTATAGAAGATATAGTTCATCTTACTGATCATTCATCAATACAATATGTTACAAAGGTGCAATTTACTTTAAAATGTACAACAGCTGAAAATTTCCAGCCCACCAAGATCAACTCAGTAAGACAAGGGCCAGACTCCCCAAGGCTTCTCCACAGCTTACCTTCGTGAAAGTATAATAAACATAACGAGTTCCTAGGGTTTTCTAATACTTACTGCTCTAAATAAAGTTTGCCATTCGTTCTGGCTAAAGGGAAATCACAATTGTTACCAGGAATGACTCAGTCATTAATGAAGTGGTGTTCTTATTTTATAAGCAAGATTAGTAACCCCTAAGAAACTCACAGTCCCTAAAAGAAAATATAAAATGTGCAGTTGTATGTTTCCAGGAATGCCAGCTCAGTAATAAATTGCACCTTTAAGAGTAAGGAAAAGAAAAAAACAGAAATCAAAATGTTTACAAAAGGTAAGTTACACACATTTTTTTTCCCAAAATATATTCCAGAATAGCTGAGCTGTGTTTGTTACTAAAGCCAGGACATTATTTCTTTAGTAACAAATTAAACCAGTGCAATTGACATAAACTGTTAAGTAATCCAGGATTAACCTATTAAAACTGCAGAAGCCCGTTAGGCTCCTACACTAATCCTAGAAGCTGGAATTTCAAAGAGTACTGTGATGCACGGAACTAAACTGGAGTGACCCAATACCATACACATGGTAGTACTTCCTACTGAGTTAAACATTCAATAGTAAAAATCATGAGATCCTCTACTAAAGTTCCATTCACTTACAGAAAATTCAGATGCAAACAGTATTATGCCTATAATCCAGAGTTAAAAGAATTCTTTCCATTTTAAAGTTCCAGATGAATTTTAAATTAGAAAATAAGCGCTAAGGAAACATTTTCAATTTATGAAAACTTCATATTGGAAACTTTCTGGAAAAGCTTCCTCCCACACACACCCCCATTGTAAAATAAATACTTTGTATCCCAAATTTAATTTCATTAAGACACACTTTAATAACGCTATAAAGAAATATTTTACAGCCATAGAGATCAATAACTTTCCATGCGGAAATAAAAAACTTCATTGCTCAATACTATTATTGAGGCAACTGAGGAAAGATTACTCTCTTAATCTGAAATGTTAGGGTTTTTTTTCTTCAGTGCAAAACCAGTTATAAAATATTTTAACTCAATATTTAAAAATAAAAAGTGGTCCAATTCAGCAATGTTCAAGTTCTAAATTTCAAAAGAACAAATCATTACATACATTTTATAGTAAAATACAGAGATTCGAGAAGTACTTGAGTACTTGAGATATAAATTTCTAATGAATCATACCAAGTCAGCAACAACCAAACAGATAACATTCTCAATTTGAGTATCAGAATCATAAAGATGAAATTACTGTACCAAATCTTTTTCTCCTAGCTAAATAGCTATACAAACTAATGGTCCACGTTCTGTTTCCTTTGCAGTTGCGTGCTCTAGAATGATATCCCCCCCCTGCCCCCGTCCTAAGTACTTGTGATTTCATTCCTGTATTCAGAATTTGATCCAAACAATTTTTATGTTCCAAGAACACTTAGCTGTAATAACCATCTAGAATGTGAAGAGTCATGTACAGAGTACAGCAGTAGATTTTTCTCTAGCCAAGGACAGGCTAACCTAAAGTGGTTTCACCCCTGGGCAAGCCATTCATGTATTATTTCTGGCAAACACTCGGTCCCCTCGGAGGGTTAGGTGTTGAAGTTGGTACTGTAGCACTTCTGTGTCAGCTGGCTCCTTGATGTTCATTTTATCTAGATTGAGGTAGTCCAGAGATTTGGAGTGAGCCCTCTTACCTTTAAGAAGACAAAGAGGCAGCGGCCCGTGGAGGGCCTTATAAGGTTCATAAGGTAAGGACTTAGTGCACTTGTCTCCTGAGCTGGGCATCCGTCTTCGCCTCCTGCCATTCACAGCTGGAATCTCGTATGGCTGATAGTATCTACTTCTGGTTTTATACAAACGAGAGGAACGTGCAAGTCCTGCATCCAGCTGTTTGGAGCGCAAGGAAGGCATGGCTTCCCCCTTACTCTCTTCTCCGGTGCACTTCTGGGCTAACTTCAGGAGTTCCTCGCCAGTTGTGAAGCCAACCAGGTAGTTAGAGTCCATGTGTAGGATCTGGTAGCCCGACACAGTCCGGCGCATGGGGGAGCAGGGCGTGCTGGAACAGCGGGGCTTCTCGGCCTCTGCTTTGCCCGGGGAACTCCCCTCGGCCACAGGCAAAGGCAGCGTGGCCAGAGTACTTCTGGACTCTCCATTTATATCCACTTCCATTTTAGGCACCAGTCTGCACACTCCTAAAAGCAAACACACTCAGATTAGAAAATAAGGTATCTCGAGCCAGGCCGGATCCTTCTAGAAGTCAAGGAGCGTGAAGGAACCCTTGCCTAAATGAGTGACAGGACAAATGACGGATAGATTTCTCTCGATGTCTAACACAGTATCAAGCAAGCAGGAGATGACCACTACTCTCTGGTGCCTCCCGGAACTCAATGCAGGTTAAATAAAAATCTACAGTGCCTTGAAAAGGTTCAGCAGAAGCAACAGAAAACATTAAAGGCAGCAGAGCATTCGCCCATAGGAAGTTTATTCCTTTAAGCAATATTAAGCAAAACAAGTCAAATTTGCAATATTAAGTACACAGAGGCAAGCTTATAAAGTTTCACAGGACTTTTCAAAATACTTCTGACTGAAAATTAAAATTTTCCCTCATTTAATTTATATCAAGTGTTCAGCTTTTCAGTCCTGTGATACATAACAATCGCACTCAGAGCGTATAAGACAATTATCTGAGCTGATCAATCTTTGCAAAGCATCCATACATGTTCGTCCTAAAAAATATTTTTAGGTTATGAATGAGTCCTTGGAAAAGGTTCTCCTAAATGTTCTAAATGTTCTTCTTTTGATGTGCCAGCAAATTAAAGAAAACAGTTTTATATCTTACAAGTCAATTTTAAGCCCAATCCATCATGAATATTGTGATATTAAACACACAAGTAATTCTAAATGTAACTTTTACGACTATTTAATCATAAAACATATCACGCGTTGGCAGTTATTTTACTTTATAATGCCTAAGATAGTATTATTTCAAATAGTTTAATGGCAGGATGATTCACAATGAATTCTGATATTATTCATTACAATTGTCACTAGACAGTTTGAAATACTGCAATGACAAAAAGTTCTACATCTAATGGCAAGGTTCCTAGAAAGTTGCAGCTAAAACAAGGAAAATAAGGTTAGTGGAAACAGTGATAATGACATTTCAGAGAAACTTTATTCCTACTTAGTTTTCAACTTTTCAACTGGAAGTAGTTTATATAGTTTTGAGTACATGTCTCAGACCACTAATCAAACATGTCAAATAATTAAGTCTAAGATTTAAAAAATACTGGAAAGGGCTATTCCATCACATAATCCTCAGCAGTTCCTTTATGAAATTAATCACATTTCCAAAGTGAAGAATTCCCTCAAATGTTGGTAACCATTTAAAATCTAAGCAACTAGAAAACTGAAAAAAAATACAAAAATACAAAAACAAGTCCAACAGTTAAAAAAAAATCAGGACGCATCACTACGGTTCTCATCTCCAACATACAGGAAACATCTGAGTGGCCAATACAGGGCTCACTCTATTCCAAACCTTACAATGATTTTCAATTTTTACCAAACCAAAATGTTGTAGTCTCTTACCCCTTTCTAAAATTAAAGTAACTGGCTTTACCTTATTAACATAAATCTTACTAATATAAATAAAACTACATGCATGAGCAATTTGGTTCTCTACTGATAGGATCAGTATACCAGCAATTTATTTTCGCAATATACATTAGACATCTCAGCTAATAAATTTCAGTGGATGAAATGGCCAAATTTTTATGCTCGAAGAATGTTTACCCTATCCCAAATGGCAATTCCATCCTTCTTTTCCTATTAATGTCATCACCCAGAGAGGAAATAAAAGGACAGATGCAGGAGTTCCCAACTCTATAATCTAGTGGGCAACTCCAGGCAGGAACTGTTTCAGGGAGTTTATTCTAACACCAAGGAGAGGCAGGGCCAGTGAGGCAGAAATAACCAGAGTGCTGGAGGAAACAGCAGGTCCGCACAAGGTATGCTATGCCCAAGAAGAGCTACAGAGGCAGGGAGCAGTCTGTCCTCAGAGCAGCAATGTGCGCTGGTTCTCTTCTGAATCTTACACACCACGCTACCCACAGATTTCCACTAACCACCTCACTCTCATTTGAGTAATTATAAGCTTCATAAAAACCATGAGTCCAGTTCCCATCCACTTTGAATTGGTTAATAGTAATCCATAGCAATGTTAGACTAACTTATTTTTTCCCAAAGAGGGCAAAAATGGCTAAATCTGGGGCTGGGGATATGGCCTAGTGGCAAGAGTGCTGGCCTTGTATACATGAGGCCCTGGGCTCGATTCCCCAGTACCACATATACAGAAAACGGCCAGAAGTGGCGCTGTGGCTCAAGTGGCAGAGTGCTAGCCTTGAGCAAAAAGAAGCCAGGGACAGTGCTCAGGCCCTGAGTTCAAGGCCCAGGACTGGCCAAAAAAAAAAAAAAATGGCTAAATCTACAAAGTTTCAGTAGGGAAACGTCAGCCCAGGCTTCTGTGGTCAGTAGGGTCTTTAGAAGTTTGATCCAACATTAAACTAATCATGACAGACTAAGATAAACCCCTGGAGAGTCTTAGAATCCCTTTGAGCTAAGGATAACAGAATACAATAGGTTAGAGGAAAAGGCACGAGTGACCTGTAAGCTAGCAAATTAAGGATGTGGAAAACTAGAGAAAATGAAGGAAAGAAGTGCACATATGAAGGTGCAAGATTAAACTTAATCTACTGTTAGATTAACAATTATCAGTGAGGTTCCAGCAGCCAAAAGTACCATAAAAGGTATCACTTGCCTGGGCAAAACTTTCCTAATAGAAATGCTGGCACCTACCTGGGAGGTTGTGAACTAGGAAAACAAAAACAAAAGCCATATATGGTTGTTGTGAGAGGCATGCAAAACTTTACTGAGGCAGATAAGATACTGTAGAAGGGCTGGGAATGTGGCTTAGCTGTAGAGTGCTTGCCTAGCATGCAGGAAGTCCTGGGTTCGATTCCTCGCCACCACTTACAATAGAAAAAAGCTGGAAGTGGCGCTGTGGCTCAGGAGGTAGAGTGCTAGCCTTGAGCAAAAAGAAGCCAGGGACACTGCTCAGGCCCTGAGTCCAAGCCCCAGGACTGGCAAGTGTGTGTGTGTGTGTGTGTGTGTGTGTGTGTGTGTGATATTGCAGAAAATACCACTTAAACAAAAAGTTTTTAAAAATCTAAGCATTTCTAAGATCTCCTTATATAAATATGTAATTTAGCAACTAGGGTCATGCAAAGCAGGCCAACGCTCAGTAAAATTTCTGAATGACTCTTTTCCCTGTACATCAAAGGCCTGCTTTAAATATTACATGTACAGCTGCTATTTGCTTAACTCCTGATGAGCAATTCTAAAAATTGAAAATGTTTGCCTTTCTTTTAAGCTATCCAACATCAGTACCTTTGCTCCAAATAGTGTATTTTCTCTCAACAGCTCTTCTAAGCAGTTTCATTCATCTCTGTGCATGCATTGCTGCATAGAAAAGATCTCACTGGGTCTTGATATTCAAGCTGTACTATGACTAAATTATGTTTTTTAAAGGCTTCCTGCTAGTACACATTACTTTTTTCTAAAGAATACATGTAGTACATGGAAGCTGGGTTTCAGAAAAGAGAATAATGAGTGGTAAATACCTCATTTATAATAAGATATTTAATAGACACCATATAGTTAAACTAAGCAGTCATCATGTAATTCCAACTTTTCAATATGAATTAAAACAATTACTTGAAGTTAATTTTAAAAATTTACACTACTAACTTGCTAATACTGAGGCAAAATCATGAGCAAGTTGTAGAATCTACTGTCTCAGGTCATATTTACAAATATAATCTATCTGCTTCGTTATGTCCCTCCTGAAAAAGTCTTAGTGCCTTCTAATTCCAGAAATCTATTTAAAGAAAATAACATTAAGATTGAACAGTGTCCAATTCAGCATGCTCTTGCTCCCAGATGCTGGAATTACCAGAGTACAGCACTACGCCATCAAATATTTATATAGAGGTGTCCAAAGCTTTCCTACAGCGAAATTTCTTGGTGTGTGAGCGGGTTGGGAATTTGTCCCAGGGCCTCACGCATGCTAAATGCATGTCCTATCACTGAGCTACACTCATTCTTACTACAATGCACTCATAAGGAAATCCGCCACCAAAACTACAACTGGAGAGGGCCTGTGCTTTGCAGCACGTTCTTCCAGGTTTAACATGAAAGAACTGCTTATGAGACGTTTATGTTTAGCCAGCTTATTCATGACTCGGCATTTTTGTATTGCAAAATAAACCTGCATCTAAAAGGCAAGCTGCCAAGACAGAGGATTACTAAGCATGCTCGGGAATATCACCATAGAGATGCACAACAGGCATTACTTCATAGCACTGAGAAATCACTCCAAGAGCACCTTGTACTTTCAGGACTGCTAAGGACCAGAGACCCAACATGCCCTTCTTGCTGTAATTGATGCCTTGCATACGCAGCTGAAAGGCAAGTTTTTAGCAGGAAGGAGAATATAAGAGAAAAAAAGGCTTATAGGTACAGAAGGGGCAACAACTCTATAGACTAAAGTCTACAGGAGAAAATACAACTAGAAATCTCAACTTGTATTTGAGCAGTGCTTTTACAACTGAATTTCTGAAACTACTCCAATAAGAATAGGGAAAATGCTAGAGCACAAAGGTATAGACAGTGACTTTCCTAATTGAACTCCAATAGCTCAGCAAGTAAGAGCAAGGGCTGACAGTAGAACTGCATCAAATGAAACCGCTTCTACAAAAGAAACAGCAGCCTGAAGAGGCAGCCTATAGAATGGGAGAAATCTTAGCCAGCTATCCCTCTGACAGTAATCAGAATACAGAGAGATCTCCAAAAAATTAATCTTGGAACTAATAAATGGACAAATGAATTGGAAATTTTTCAAAAGTATTCCAAATGGCCAATAAGCACATGATGAAATGTCCAACCTTACTTGCCATAAAAGAAATGCAAATCAAAACAACACTGAAATTTCTTCTCAGGATAGTGTGGATGACCATCACATAGAACACAAATAACTACAGCTACTGGGAGGATGGAGGGAAAAGAAGCCTCATACATGTTGGGAGAAATGTAAACAAGTGTACCCACTATGGAATACACCACCATACGATCCGACCATACTACTCTTGGACATTTATCCAAAGGAATTTAACCCAAGACAGAAAGAGACACTTACAAACCCATGTTTATTATAGCACTCCTCACAATAACCAAATTATGGAAATATCCAAGATGCCTTACAACTGATCAATGGATTCAGAAAATGTGCTAAATAAACAAAATGAAGTATTATTCAACCATAAAGAAGAATGGAAGCATGTAATTTTCAGGTAAATGGATAAAGAGCAACATGTTAAGCAGATTAAGCCAAGTTCAGAAGAACAAAGTGCACATGTTTTTTCTCATATATGGAAGCCAGACTTAAAAGATAAGCACACATAAAATACATTCATGATCACAACATACAACACACACATATAGAGAGAGAGAGAGGGAGAACATGTTTGTAATAGTGAGACTGTTTGAAAGGGTCATGAGGAAGGTGCAGAGGAAAAAAATCATTTTTCTATTTTTTTTTTTTTTTTTTTTTTTTTGGCCAGTCGTGGGCCTTGGACTCAGGGCCTGAGCACTGTCCCTGGCCTCTTCCCGCTCAAGGCTAGCACTCCGCCACCTGAGCCACAGCGCCGCTTCTGGCCGTTTTCTGTATATGTGGTGCTGGGGAATCGAACCTAGGGCCTCGTGTATCCGAGGCAGGCACTCTTGCCACTAGGCCATATCCCCAGCCCATTTTTCTATTCTTGTCACAGCATTTTTCAAGAAGAAACTCAATTTTAAAAGCACGATTCAGTCAGGCATTGGTTCATGCCTGTCATCTTAGCTACTCAGAAGGCTGAGATCTGAGGATGAACAGTTCAAAACCAACCTCAGCAAAGCCTGTGAGACTTATCTCCAATTAACCACCAAAAGCGACAAACAGAGCTGTGTGTCAAGCACTAGAAGACTATCCTTGATCAAAGAAGCTCAGGAACAGCACCTCGGCTCTCAGTTAAAGCCCTAGTACTGGCATGCACACATGCACACACATGTGCACACACACACACACAATGTTCAACTACAAGTAGAGGGGTCAATAATATCAAAGCACTTTGCATCAGTGCATGAAGAAAGCAGAACGAGACTCACCAAATGATGTAGAATAAAAGGGAGAAATTTGGAGAGAGCATAAAAGAAAGCTAATGTGATTAAAGTACAATATATGCATGTGTTAAATACCATAACAAAAACCTTCAAACAGTATATAATTTAAAAATGAATGAAAGGCATGTACAGCAGTCCCATTCAGGGGTGGATACTAAAGAGAGGAAGGTGAAGGGATAGTGTGAATTCAAGTACTTTACATGCATGTAGGAAAACAGAACAATGAAACCTGTTGAAAGTGTTTTCAAGAGGGATGACGGGATAAAGGAGAACAGTGATGGAGTGAGCTGCATTATGCACATAAGGAAACAGTGCAGTAAGACCACAGTATGAAGTAAATATGTGCTACTAAAAATGATAAAAATAAAATTAAAACATCTTATACAAGCATTCTATACAAATACAACTCTTAAAATGACACATAAAGGTCATCAATATCAAATTATCTCACAAAGCCAACCAGAACCTAAGATCTTAAATTATTTTGAGATATGGAAGTCCTGGACATGCTCATTGGTGTTATTGCAGATTTTTTTCCTTACTGAATGAGAATCCGAATACATGACATTAGATTAAATGACATCAATTCTAGAAAAATGTGCACCGTATACATTTCTGACACAGTGAATGCAGCATGACTTGGGAATTCTGATGGGAGAAAAAAAGCAGAGGTCCAAGTTCTAAAACCCAGCACACAGGTATAGCGAGGAAGCTCCATACTTCAAAAGATGCGCCACGGACAGAGTCTCCAAGAAGCCAAAACGCCTCAACTTTGGATGAAAGTACAATAAATTGAAAATAAAACTGAGGCATTTCATGTTTAAGCGCCTTCAAACAGCTCTGGAAATTGCTGGTTAGTTTAACACTTATTCTCTTTGAGAAATACCATATCCTACCTATTATCTGCACTTCATCTAAGAAACTCCAAGACTTAACCAGTTCTAGCTTTCCTATTACTTATATTCAGGTAGCAGTAGCTCACCTACTTAAAAATGTCCAACCTAAGATTTAATTAACTGAGATATCAAAAGGCATGGAATTCAATGACGACTCCCAACTTAGACAATTGTTTTTCTGATTTCTCTTAACACACCTTTATTCTCCTGCATCGTAAATTAATGTGATTATCAGAAATACTTTTCCTGATAGGAGGGAAGTGGTAAGGTCTAGGTATAATGTGATTCTCATGGAACATAAGGCAAGTGAAAGTTCACAGCAGCTGAGCTGAGTCAGCACTTGGGTCCCTCCAGGTCTCCCCCGTAGCTACCGAGCTACAGGATGTCTGTGTCTATGACATGCTCCAAGAAGCAGACTTACTATGCTGGGCTCGGAGACTGGAGCTCCATTGCACTTGCTCAGTTATTTCACTGCACAAGGAAACCTCAAAGAGCCCTGAGGGCCAATCAGCACTTTTGATAGCCACTTTTCCCTACCAGATATTCTCGATCCTTTTCTAACTCCAATGACGTCAACGTTTTTGAGCCCTGTAAAAGTAATATATGCAGACTGAAATACACAAATATTCCACAATAATCACTCTAATGACACCCTCCAATGTCTAAACATGTCTAGAGGAAACTCTTACTACAATTTTTCTGTAGACTAACTGGGCACTAGTGGCTCACACCTGTAATCCTAGATATTCAGGAGTCTGAGAACTGAGGCTAGTGGATCAAAGCCAGGTGGGGCAGGAAAGGCCATGAGATTCTTATCTCCAATTACCACCTAAAAACTGGAAGTGAAGCTGTGGCTCAAAGTGGTAGAGCACTAGCCTTGATCAACAACAACAACCACAAAAGTTCTAGGGACAGCACCCAAGCCCTGGGTTCAAACCCCATGAGTAATGACAAAAATCAATCAATCAGTCAAAAAGAAAATTTCCTGTAGCCTTTCTTTTTCTGTACATTTGCAAATATGAAAGTGGACATCTTCTTTCTATAATGATAAACAATATGTAAGTTAACACACACACACAATTATTTTTCCTTTGCAAGAAATTCCAAAAATGTTGAATTAAACAATGTATGCTTTTAAATATTAATAGCAACTAACAAGAAAGCTTTATTTAAAATGTTTTCATTTTACCAGGCACTGGTGGCTAACACCTGTGATCTTAGCTATTCAGGAGCCTGAGATCTGAGGATCATGGTTCTTAGCCAGCTCGGGCAGCTAAGTCCATGAGACTCTTCTCTTCAACTGCAATACAGGAAAAGCCAAAAGTGGCACTGTAGCTCAAGGGGTAGAGCGGTAGACTTGAGCACAAACAGGCTCCGGGACATAGCCTTAGGCCCTGAGTTCAAGCCCCAGGACCAGCAAAATAAAATTAATAATAATAATTAATAATGATGCAAATAAGTTTTATTACTACAGCAACAGAAATTACTTAATACTGGAAGACAATGTGGCAAAAGGATAGTATGTTTGATTTTTCTCAAAGAAAAATGAAAATGGCATGATTTCCATTCTCTAACCTTTAATCTATGGTATTTTCACTTACAACACTTTCTGTAAAGAATTTTACAAACAGCAAACTTCCTTCAAAAAAAAGGGAAGTAACATTTACACATACAAAAAAATATACCTAGTACACATTTTAAAAAAATATTCTCTAAAGGATGCAATCCCCCACCGTAAGTATTCTGGTGCCCTACCCCCGCACACACTCGAGCCTCACCGCCCCGGGACCAGGACTCAAGGGACTTCAGCCCTTACAGAATCTGCACAACTGGGACAGTCTCCAAGAGGCCAAGCTTGTGAAGCATTTGGCACGAAGTAGTATTTTGAAAATACCACTTAGATATCTTAGCTTCTTAAACCATTCCTGAAAATAGCTAATTTCGTTCACAACAGCTAAGCAAACAATTCTTTTTGAAAAGTGTTGTAGATTTGGAATGTTTTCTAAAACTCACATTTGTCTAAAAAGAAAAAAAATTCAGACATTCCCCCGCACTCCCCCATAATAAAAACACTGCTTCCTGTGCTTGGAAATGCACTATGAGAAAACAGATATGAAGATAAGTGTCTTCAACGTACAAAACAAACCAATTACAAAATTCTTTCAACTAAGTAGCTGAAATGAGCCGTGCAGAACATAGCGATGTGGGTCTCACAACCGCGGCTAATGGTACTATTGTAGTGACTAGAATCGCCTGGCTTTAATGCCACTCATCCTAGAGCTTACCACCCTGGAACTTGCCATTGACTGAAGCCATGAAGACACAAAGTCCAGAGCCAAGCAGGCTCTTGATGGCCATATCAACCCAGTTCTCCGGCCTCTAACTTCGGTGGCCTTTCAAGCATGCTCTCCTTCTAACATGTGCCTCCTAAATTGGCTTCAGAGTAAAAATCACCCAAGAAGCTTACAAAAAGACTGGGATCTGTGTCTCAAGCCCTGGCTTTGTGTTATTACTTAATTGAATTGAGGTGGAGCCTGAGGGATCTGAAATGTTTAAGGAATATCAGGTGAATCTAGTGAACACTGAAGTTCGAGAATTTGTCAGGCAGAACTCACCAGAGAGAATTTCATTTTTTAAGTCCTTCGGTTTTTAGTCACTGGGGTGAACATTATTTTTACATGCGTATAATCACTAACAGTGACCACTAAAGCCTTCTAATGTTCTGAGTCTAATCCACTGTGATCTGAAAATACATGTTAGGCAAACTTATTAAAACTGTAAATAAAATAAAAATGTGCTGAATGAGATTTGACATTATGCATCTACATGCACTTGGTTCTATTATATTACTTTGGAAATTAGTTTGCAATCTTAATGATTGTCATCGAAATTATATCCAGTCACCTTCAATGACTGGTAACTTGCTAACTCCCAAGTATGATCACTCTCAAGGCAATTTACTTTTACCTTTTGTATCTGTGCTAGAGTATCATTGTAACTAAAAAAAAATATACGTATATGCATACACATACAAACATATATGCATGTGTATACAAAGAAGTGATGAAAACTCATACACACACACACACACACACACACACACACACACACACACCACATATTCCTGTTCTTTCTAACCCTTTTGTTTCTGTTGGCTGAGCTAGTGACCCAGTCTAACTTAACATTTCTAATTGTTTTTGTACTTAGCATTTTCAGATTTCTTCCACATTTCCTTGCCACTGGAAAGTTTACAAATATCTGCCCTTTTTTAGTATTTTGAAATGCATTTTCAACAGGGAACTGGTAGCTCATGCCTGTAATCTTAGCTGCTCAGGAAGCTGAGATCTGAGGATTGTGTTTGTAAGTCAGTATGGGCAGCAAAGTCTGTGAGATTCTTATCTCCAATAAACCACTCAGAAAAAGGCAGAAGTGTTCACTATGGCTCAAGTGGTAGAGTGCTATCATTGAGAAAAGAAGCTCAGGGATAGCACTCAGGTCTTAAGTTCAAGTCCCAAGACTGATGTGTGTGTATGTGTGTGTGTGTGTGTGTGTGTGTGTAATGCATTTTCACAAAATAGCTTCATCTACTGAACAACACTACCTATCATGCCTTTGAATTATTCTGTTGCTGACTACTAATTAAGAAATCACTTATTTAGAAGCTGAATTTTCCATAGATTATGACCTCACTAACTACTAAATGTTAAGAACTTACAAAGCTAGTGATTAATTATCTTCCTGTTCAAAGGCTTCCAGTGACATAAACAAGCGTGTCAGTGCAGAGTCATGGATGACATTGAAAAGAAAGACAACTAAAGGAAGACAACAGTGAACACTTTTAAATGCTTACGGTCAAAGAAAAGAATCCTACTCTTGCAATAAACTGCTATACAACTGATTTTGAAAATTAGCCACTCTTGTGTATAAAATTTATACTATTACTTTCCTAATACCTTCTGCGAATAATATATTTAATGAAATTTCCGATTAGAACAGCTACCTCTAATTACCACATATTTTTAAAAATTCTTCCATGAGAATGTGTTTATCTTACAGGAATTTCAGAAAAAAGAAATAAACACAAAGTGCCAATATTTCAAATAATTTTAGTATTCTATAATTATCATTTCAGCTCCACCCATTAAAAATTTGTAATTGAACCATACATACTTGCAATAATACAAAATTCACATTAACCTACTTATATAATCCTTAAAATAGTGTAATATTATGCTCATACCCCAATTAACAACCAGGAAATGTAAACTATAACTTACCAGACAAAATCTCAGAAGATGTCACTGTACAAGTTCCAAGGAGTCCCAAGGGAGCACAGGCATAATAATTTTTTCTGATGCTAAACATGAAATACAAAAATAAACCTGTAATTTAACAAGTAGCAAAAATTATAAAGCAATTACAGCAATTTTATCTGCAAAACAGGATGAAACGAGCAGAAAGTACAGATTATATAGTACACAATAATTGATTATTTCAACTAAAAATAATCTTGAGTGTGTTCAGCTAAACGAGTCCTCCAGCACGTTGCTCAATCCCTTGGATTTAACTTGGCTAAGCAAGGAGACAAGGAAAACTAGATGCTTAGTGTTGACTTTACCATCCCTGTCCCATTCACCCACAGAGGAAAGCATGAGGCGAAGACAAAGGGTCTTCTTTCTGCCTTGCTTGAAAATTCTACCTCCTGACCTGGCATAAACTAATCGTGTGTGTGTGTGTGTGTGTGTGTGTGTGTGTGTGTGTGTGTGTGTGTGTGTGTGTGTGTGTGTGTGTGTGGTGGGGCTTGAACTCATGACCTAGGTGCTGTCCCTGAGCTCTTCTGCTCAAGGCTAGTGTTCTATCATTTGAGCCACAGTGCCACTTCCAGTTTTCTGGTGCACAGACTGGCTTCAAAGTGATCCTCAGATCTCAGCCTCTTGAGTAGCCAGGATGACGGGAATGAGCCACCAATGCCTGGTGACAGTAATCTTTAAAATGAGACCAATCAAAGCAATCCATGCCTACACAGTTGTTAGTGGACCCAAATCAGTGAGGTGAATGACTCTGTTCTGCATGCAATGCACTTCACAGATGTGTGATGCTATTATTATACAATTAATTCCTGATGTCTACTCATCTGAGCCACAAAATAGCAATGATAAAAAAAATTCCTCACAAGACTGCTGTGAGACAAATGATTGGAAGGCTCTTAGAAAATGTTACATTAAAAAAAAACCCAGAACATTCTTTCTACTTCTTTCTAGCTGTCTCCTTGCTTATGATTTCTAGTATCTCCTCTGTGCCTTCTTCTCCTTACCAGGGGGAATTAATGTGTAAGAGTATCTATCTTTATCTCCTACCTCCTCAGTTAATTGGGTCAATTTGTTAAGACCAAGAAAACTCCCCAAGCCTTTTTCCTATGGGTAGAAGTTTCCTTAGTTGTTGAGGATTCTGTTGCGTTCAACAGAAGGGGGAAGAGATTTATACAAGCAAAGTGGGCACACCCCACCTGCATAGGGCCCCCAAACTGAAGGTAAGTGGGCAGGGGAAGGACCCGGCTTTGTTACCTTGCTTTTCTAAGGAGCACAGAGGAGTCTGAGCCAAAGACAATGGATAATTTGCTGAAATAAAAGGTTATTTGCTTCCTCAGCTTGAGAAACTAGAGGAGCTAATGCACTGACAGTGGCATTCCAAGAGGTTCATCTGCTTTGGGTATGTTTTGCCACATGGATAGCAGACATAATCCATTTCATATATTTTATCAACTACTTTTAAAACTGAATAAGCCAAGAAATCTAGATAATTTAAACTTATTCCCACGTCGCTAATGAAGCTTCGGGTTTTATCATAAAGTGTAATGTAACAAAAATTGTTTTCTAATAACATTGTTTATTTCACATACTTGCCCTCAAGAATTCCCCCACTATTACCGTTAGTTCACATTAGTATCTTAAAGTAAATAAATTTTAATGGGGAATAGGATTAAAAACAATCTAACTTTTAGAATCTGCTATACAGCAATAGTCACATGTAATTATATCATTTCATTTTTATTCCACAAGGAAAATATGATGGGCTTCGCTTTAAAGAATTCAACCCAACAAGGCCATCTGAGAATTAGGGCAGGTACAGTTAACTCCAAATGGTACCTCTACCTGTTCAGTGGTAAGCCTTGTACCCAATCACCATTTCCAAAAATGTATAATCAATTTCTGTAAATGGGACATTATTGATTATGAAGATGCACTTTACTGAAAAGTTTTATTAGCTCATTTGTGAAACATGGAGGGGGGGAGCCTGTTTTACTACAGGCTTTAAATTTCCAACTTCAAAAATACAAGATTTCAAGGTACCTAGGGGAATGTCCTATACAAAACCAATCTAAATAGTGGACTCTTTCTTGTAGCAATTTCCAAACTGTGGTTGTTATTTTTTTAATCACAAATTTTAAAGCAGGAAACAAAGTATATCACTTAGTACTTGTTGGCTATTCATTTGGATAACAAACACAGGTAGGTATTTAACTTGATTTTTTTTCAAGGCTACATCAATCACAACAATAGACTTCACTTCGACTCATAAATATGACTGGGAATCAAGAGTGAACATGAGAAAAATCTTGATGCCCTCATCCTCAATAAAGATAATTGCAAACATTTTACATTTGATTTAATCTTTACATTTGATTTTAATCTTATATACTTTGCCTAAGTATTTGGGAATATATTCTTTTGAAGCTTTTAAACACATTGAGGAAAATTTTACATTGTAAAACATCTTTTCCCAACACCAAAATAAAGAATTCAACTTAAAAACTCAGCACGGATTTGAAAGCAGGAGAGCTTTAAAGTAATTATCCAGCTCCTGCACCGGAGCTGATGAACAAGTCCAGGAAATGGTGGTAATTTCATAGTAAACAAAGTGCAGTGACTGATTACCCAGTTGGCCAATGCCAAGTCCAAAATAGAATATAACCAAAGTCCAAGGGAACAGGAAAGGTGGAAGCTAAGGGGCAGGAGGTTCCTTCTACTTCTGCTCAGTACTCACTCCTGAGGCTGCTTGCTGTTTGGAGGTGACCGAAGTACTCAGTGCAGAAGCACAAAGGGCAGTCATGGTAAAGACGGTGAAAAAGAGTAAAATGAAGAAAAAAAGAGTAGTAAACAAGCTCAAAACTGAGCTCTCTCTAAGTCATCACCTCTCAAGGAATCTACTTAGAAAATGGAATGAAGGTTTTGGTTCCCACCTCCCATAAAAAGCAACTAAAAGTTAGCAGTCTAAAAGCCCCTCAGAAAACATACCTTTCAAATAAAATGACCCACTTTCAGAAGACCTCAAAAATCTCTAAACCTTTGTAATTAATGGTGGCTTTATCCTGGCATGAAGCCTGGGAAAGATACCAATGGATATTGTTTCCTCAGTGATCCACAAGAAAGCCTCCTTTGAAACTGTTAGAAGATGGAGTCAATGTTACATGGAGACTCACACTGAAATAAACAGAATCCCTTCTATAGGTTACAAATGTTTCCAGCTCTAAGGAGTAGAAACAATGACTGAGTCCTGTAAACAATGAGAGCAGGAAAACTTAAGCAAGACCAAGAGCTGCCCCCAGCATCCTGTCCACAGAGGGCAGGGAAGCCACCTGTGACTAAGCAAAACACACCCAACAACTACACGCAAAACACGCCCACCAACGACGTGCAAAGGAACCTCTACAAATAGAAAAGTTGGCAGACATTACCAAGTGTTTCCAGTTTCCCAGGCAATGTGATATGCACTATCACAGGTAACGAAGAAAGTGCTTCAAAAGTATGTCTCAATTCATAGCCAATGTCATGTAATGTCATGTTATTTATACTGTCCTAACATGGCACCTATATTCTTATTGTACTCAAAAGTAATGTATAACAATGGAAAAGCAACGGAGTTTCTTAAATAATGGCTATGCAAACAGAACTAAGGGAAACATTTTGTCTATTACCCACAAAGCCATTCTGTTCTTCACTCACCATTCATTCATTCATTCATTCATTCAATGGTATTCTTGAATCTTATTAAACATCTCAACACTGCAAAGGCACTAGGGTAAATGTAAATAAGACTCAGTCCAAGGCAGAAGAGAAGACACACAGACATGGAAATGCACAATTTTCATACGTATCAACTCACATGACACCAGGAACCCAGAAAATAGAGAAATCTCTACAGGGAGGAAAAAAGTTTAGGTCCATACAAAATCCATCCCTACAAATACACAGATCTCATGTATCAGTACAGATCCACTAACAAAGTAACAAGAAAACAAAGTAGCAAAAACATGACTGAAAAATCAAATGTTGTAAATATGAAAGTCAGCATATAGCCTTTCTAAATCTTGATAAATAAGTACTACTAAAGCATTAAAGATTTATTATGCTAAGAAAAGCGAAGTCCATTTTAGGCAAAACGAAATTAGTAGCAGAGTGATGCTTTAATTCTTGCTCTCAGAACTTAGAAAAGAAAGACAGAGAAGAAACCTGCAGTCATCTTCAGAGTAGCTAATTTAAAGGAAACCAAGAAGAAGAACAACAACAAAAAAAAAAAGCACTTGGAAAAAATAGGAAAAAAATTTACAGTTCTATTCAGACTAGTGAGATCACTGTTTGTGATCACTGGTCTTAAATGCTGCTCTGAAAACAAGTAAGAGCAAAATGGACTTCTCCCCAGCAATAAAACACTGCACAGAAATAAGGAGATCTACCCCACCCCCACCCCCAAGCACAGCACACTGTATGAGGAAAATACCTACATGCTCACTTCAGCAATTATCTTTAGAAAATCCTTACTTGTTGACATATTTAAAATTAAATTGCCAATGATTTTGAAAACCAATTGCTAAATAGGAAGAAACTTTTTAAAGCTACTAACCTTACAAAAACCATCAACTTCACCAACGTGGTAAAACAACTCATACTTGGTTGAGAAAGACAAAAACCATGGTATGCTAAGCTCAGCTTTTTTAACAGCCATCTCTTTAACAACTCTAATATTCATTTTCTTTTTACTTCTGCTAGTACAAATTAAACCCGGGTTACAAATATTTTCTTACCATGTGAAGTCATCCTTCTACTTCAAGAGAAAACATTGTTTCACTGTATTACTGACAAGGGCTGGAGGTGCAAGTCTATGCGCCAGTCTATTTGTACAACAAATCGACCTCACAATAGCGCAGGTGTACAGGCTGCAACTAGCCTTCGACAGGTAAAGGCTTCAAACTCAGTATCAACTCCACAGGGTGGGGACAACAATCAGCCTACTGTCTGGAGAAGACCAATCCCTACTCTGTGCCTCACATCAGCAAATTTTTTAAGTTGTGTTTCTACACTTTACTATTTCCACCATGCCACTTACAACCGCTGCTGCAGCTGCTGCTCCTAGCTCCTAGTCTAACCATCCTGGGGTTGCAACTCCAAGCGTCCAGGCTTGCTAGGCCCGAGCCTCTGCCACTTGAGCCAGCGTCTCCAGCAGTTTCTGTATTTTTTCTTTTTTTTGAGGAATGTCTCACTCTACACCAAAGCAAGCTAAGGTGGTGTCCTCCCTACTTGTGCTTCTCCAAGCCCCCCTGCTTACGCACCCCACCCCTAGTGCAGCCATTGGTCCCCATGGAGTCCCCAGAACTTTTATTTCGCTTGCTTGGCCCCCAACTATGATCCCCGCTCTCCACTTCCCAAGTCACCTCCGCCACCCATGAGGCCAAATTTTTACAATATACTTTTAACTATAACTAAATATTTTTTTAATAGCGCTTGATAACTATGAAAATGTGAAGTCACTAAGTTAATAGGTGAATCTTGTACCCCGGGATAGTTTCGTTCACAGTACCATTTACAGTTATATAAACATAAATAATGGGGGAGGGGGAACCCACCTTCTACACTCTCATCAAATTCAGAGATCTCGTGCTCATGTATACACGTCATTACATAATAAACAAAACAAGACAGGAGTGGATGCCACACTCATTGTGTGAAGCGTAAATCCTGGCCTTGAATTCAAAAAGTACCCCCCAAGCTTGAGCAGTACTAACCAAGGCTGTCTTTGGAAATCACTGGGAAGATCAACTTTGGGAGGAGGTAATTAACGTTCTGTTTCCCGGGGTGTCTGTGCTCCCTGGGAACAGCACCGCGTACCCAGAGCAACGACCCGGCCTCCTCAACTACAGGGCTGCTTTTCTAGAGCAAAACATAAAAAAAAAAAATGACAAAAATGTACAACCAAGTTTTGTAACGTCACACTAGTTGTGCAAGAATTGTCCTTTGGGCAAGGCAGGAGTGGCAGGCACACTAGCACACGCCACGGCCTCCATGCTGCGTCCTCTCCGGGCGCTGAGAAAGTTCCAGCTCCCGCGTGCCCCCTGCAGCAGCCCAGCCGCACGCGAGTGCACACGCACGCACACTCACTCACACACACGCACACCTCGTCTCAACGCAAGTCACGACCCCTCCCTCCGGGGAGGAGGACACACACAGGGGTGGGTGGGGGGGGCCCTGGAGACCGCGGCACCCTGGCCAGGGGAGGAGGGCGGCGCCCCCCCCCCGCGCCCACGGCGCCCCGGTTCCGGCAGGAGACGCGCGGATTCCACCACGGGCGCGAGTTTGGCAGCTCCACAATGGGGCCCGCTGCCCAAGCGCCCCGGCCTGCCCGCCGCCGGCCGGTCACCCCCCCCCCCCGAACCCACGCTCCCCACGCGCGCCCGAGTCCCCCCGCGACAGGTGGGGCGCGGGCGGGCGGCGGTGCCCAGCGCCGTGGGCCGCAGCCCCGAGCGCACGGCCGCCTCCCCACCCCCCCCCCGGGCGGCGCAGGCCGGGCGCGGGTGGGCTCCCCCCCCCCCCCCCCGCCTCCGGGCGAGCCCGCTCCGGGAGATAACGCGCCTCCCGGGCAGCCCCGAGCGCTATCGGCCCTGGGCAGTCGCCACCCCGCGCGCGCACCGCCAAGGCCACCGGGCGACCCCTCCGCGGTGAACCCCCGGGCCTGCGGCCCACGCGGGGCGCCCCGACTTCCGCACCGCGGCCCCGGGTGCGCGCGGGCGAGCGAGCCAGAGGCGCTCCGGGCTGGCACGGGGGGGGTGGGGGGAGAAGGGGGGTCCCTGCGCCTGCCCCCCCTCCCCCGGCGAGCGCACGGCGCGCGCACACGGGGCGCACGCCCCCGCACACTCACTCACACGCGCCGCACACTCACGGCGTCTGCGGCCCCACCCCTGTGCCAGCCAACTGCGGGCGCCCCGCACCCCGCGCCCCGCGCCCCGCGCCGGCCCCACCCAGCCCCGACCTCCCCGTCCGCGCCCCTCCCGGGGACCGGCCCACGGAGGCCCGGGGGTGCGGGGGAAGGGGGGACCCCCCCCGAGGCGGCCCCCGCCACCCATCCCCGAGCGAGGCCGGCTCCGCCGAGGCTCCCCAACCCTGCGCAGACACCGCGCGCCCGGCTCGGACACGCGGCGGGGACCGAGGGGCGGCGCCGTGCGCGGGACAGGCCCCGGGGTGGGGTGGGGTGGAGCGGGGAGGGGGGGAATCGGGGACCGGGGCACCCCCAGCCCCCCCACACCCTCGCCACCACCTCTGCGGCAGCACAAAAGGCTGTGGAGCCGGAGCGGCCGTGCCCGCGCCACCTACCCGCAGCCCGGAGCTCCGCCGCCGGCTCCGCGCCCGAGGCCGCCGACCCCGACGCCAGGGCGGGCGCGGGGCGCTGGGTCGCGGCGCCGAGCTGCAGCCCGAGGCCACCAGCCGAGCCCAGCCAGCCAGCCAGCCGGGTACCCGCTCCGCTCCCACCGCGCGCGGCGCCGGCGCCCGCCCGCCCGCCCGGCGTGGCCCCGCCTCCGCCCCCGCCCCTCCGCCTCCGCCCGCCCGCCGGCCCGCCTCCCCTCCGCGGCGCGCACGGCCCGCCTCCCTCCCGCGCCCGGCGGGGCTCCGACGCCCGCAGCCGGGGCGCGCCCGGCGCGGGAAGGCCCCGAGCTGGAGGCGGAGAGGGGCGGGCGGGGCTCGCCGGGCGCGGGTACCGAGCGCGGGGTCCCCAGTCCAGGCCCTACGCTCCGGCGGCTTCGGGGGGACGGGGGGGGGGGCTCCGCGAGGCCGGCCTGGGAACCCCGGGGGCTCCGAGGGGCTCCGGAGGCTCAACGCGGGGGAGCGGGGAGGACAAGCCGAAAGTTGTAGAAAAATAGTGAATGGGGTGAATGGTGAGGGGGGCGGGGGACGGGTGATCAAATCCTCATTCTGATCGGATTGGCTGTTTGTAATTTTTAAATGCATTTCTACAATGCCTAATGTATGAAACTGTAACCTCTCTGTGATTCAGTTTGATAATAATATATATATATATACATAAAATGCATTTCCAGATTTACAACTCTCAACAATCAGGACCCCCCCAGTTAAAAATGTATATATATATATATAATGTATATATATATACATATATACATATATAATGTGTATATATACACATTATATATATAACTTTACTTGAACTCACATACCTAGTAAATATCTGAGCTGGCTATGACTACAGAAGGTGAACCTGAAGTATATATATATATATACATATACATATACACACACACACACACACACACATATATATATATATATATATATATATATATATATATATATATATATATATATGAGCCGGGCAGGGTTGGCTCACACCTGTGCTCCTACTACCTAAGAGGCTGAGATTTGAGGACTCTGGTTAGAAGCTAGCACAGGCAGAAACTCTCCAAATTAACCGGCAAAAAAGCCAGACTGGAGCCCAGGCTCATGGTAACAGTGCCAGCCATGAACAAAAAAGCATTTATAAATGTGAATTTAGACAGCGATCTCAAATCCAACCAAAAGAGCATGGGGATTAAAAGCAAAACGAAACCTACATTAATCTGAACAGGAAAGTCATAAACTTGATGTAGATCAATACAAATTCAAACAAGTCTTGGCTTAAATTTCTTACAGGATCTATGTTCCTGATTATAAATACAATGGTTAATAAATGTCTAAACCCTACTTGAACACATGGCTCCCAGATTCTCCTGAGCTAGGAGAATTCTTTGCTACTGCCACTGAACTGTAAGTCTCAGAGAACAGAGAGGAAAGAAGAAAATTTCCTAAGTGTTCTCAAAACAAGTTTAGGAATCAGCAGTTACATTTTTTTTTTTCCAACACAGATATGTAAGAAACTTAACAAATTAGGGGCTGGGAATATGGCCTAGTGGCAAGAGTGCTTTGCCTCGTATACATGAAGCCCTAGGTTCAATTCCCCAGCACCACATATACAGAAAATGGCCAGAAGTGGCGCTGTGGCTCAGGTGGCAGAGTGCTAGCCTTGAGCAAAAAGAAGCCAGGGACAGTGCTCAGGCCCTGAGTCCAAGGCCCAGGACTGGCCAAAAAAAAAAAGAAAGAAAGAAACTTAACAAATTAGAAGCCGGTTCAGTAAACATGTTGAATAAATAAATGAATGAATGGACTTGTTAATCTTACGCTTCTTTCTTTTTGTATGAAATGGTTTCAGATTTTAATCTCTGACACAGCAATGTATTGTTGGGACTATCATTTTGATAAAACAACCTCTCATACATTGTATATTTTCAGAACATGAAATTTTTCTCCTCTCTGAGATCTCAGTGTCTTTGCACAGGAATGCCTCGTGCTGGCTCCATGTTCTGAAAGTTTTGTGATATTCTAAGTTTTGACTCGTGGCTTGGTTGATACGCTTCAGGCCCATCCTGGGGAAGGAACAGCATGTCCAAATTGGCTCTTCTCCTAGAGGGTGTCCCAGGCTCTGTTTTCAACCCTGCCACTGTTCACCCAATCATAAGTCAGGCTGGTTCTTCAGTGTCATAAAGAACACTTGACTAACTAACTCACCACACAGCACTGGCTGAGACGAGAATCTGTGTGTATGTGGCGGCGGTCTTCATTGGGCTTCCCAGGCTTCTGGCTCGGGAGGAGCTGAAGAAGGCCTTCCCAGAGCTCTCCAAGGGTTCTGTGAAGTGCTACTCATCCTGGAAAGGCAACAATTGGATATTTAAAGACCATTAGGCCCAAATAGGAAGTAAAAAGAGTTTCTGAACCTGGGGGCTTGGGCCGCTTCCATGGTTCTATCTTGCCTTTCAAGGTATCTTTTCAAAATTAAAAAAAAATTCAGTTTTAAAATATCAGTTGTCTGGAAGGATCACACATTGCTATTGAGTAGTGTCACTTGGGCAAATAACCAACTTGAGAGGACAGGATAATTGAACTTGTTAATGACATAGTGATGTGAAGCAGAATCTACACAAGTAGGTGTGCAAAAAAATGCCATATTGCCTTTTCTGTAAACCAACCTGTTTCTAGCAAGGTCTAATCAGAAATAGACAGACTGCTTTATTGTCTCTACCCAGAGAAAATTGGATGCCATGAATCAGAAAGAGAGGGACGGTAGAGCTTAGAAAGGGGCAGTAGACCTTAGAGAGGGATGCTAGCCCTTAGAGAGGGACGGTAGACCTTAGAAGCGAAGCCAGCCCGTGCGATCTGCTGCCGCAGAAGAGACAGAACAACTGCCAAAGGAGAAAGATGGGTCCCTTAGATGGTCCTTCCTTGCTGCCCTCTGACCTCCTGCCCAGGTCTCAAGTGGCTGCCATGGGAACCGGGAGGACGGGTGACAGGGACTGGCCCCTCAAAACACAGAGCTGCATACAGGACAACACTGAACGTGAAGCTGTCCAGGGTTAGCATATCACTTCATTTCACTTTGCAGTCTTCTTAGGTTATCACTCCCTCACTTGGACCTGTGCAAGGCCTTCCCCTGAATGAGAAGGTAATGACCAGAGGTGGCTAGTCTTTATTGTTATTATTTATACATTTCTTTTGTCCCTTGCCAGAGCTGCGATCTATGGTCCACACTGCATGTACATGGCCCTAGATGGGAGGGAGCATCTTCAGTCCCTCCTTTCAGCTCTCCTCTACTGCTTGAAACGAGAGATATACCCCAGAGAATGCTGCAAAGCCTTCATAGAGTCTCCATCATCATTCGTGTTTATGGAAAAAAATGATTCTGCCAGAGATAGGTGTTATTCCCCACCATCTTGGGCCATCCTGCCTTCTTCTGCCTCTTCTTTCGAGACACTGAAGGATCTTCTAAGGGAGGAGGCTTCCCTCTTCCTTCTGCTTTCCCAGACACTCTGCCCTTTGCCAGCAAACTCTGCTCTCTTTCTGAGGCATTGTCTTTAGACAACTGAAAGGAGGAAGAAGCAATACTCCTTTATGTCCTGCCACGTGTCTGTCCCGAGGCAAACAACAAAAAGCTAAGTAAACACTAAAAATAATCATAAAAAACTAATGTCTCAAAGTATCATCCAGCCACAGAAATAAGAGGCAGTGAGCTCCAAGGATCCGGCTGAGTTCCCGACAAAAATCTACTGAGTTATTATATCATAAAAAGAAGAAAGAAGATGAAAGGAGCTGCCTATGGAGTACATTTGATTTAGAGCCTATGCTGTACCTACACAGAGTTGTCAAGTAGGAGATTAGAAACCCGAGGACTTCCGGAGAAGGTATGGGCTGTCCGTCAGCTCCCGTTCAACCATATGTAGCTCCATACTCACATTCTATGTTAATCCTTGAGCCCGTACACAATCATGCTCTGACCACACAGAACTCTCCACTCCTGCCTCAGCCGGGTTTAGCCGTGCTCATTCCTCAGCATTCGGCGTGCATGTCAACGTTTCTATGAACAGTGCTTGGATTTCTGTCCACCACCATGAAACATTCTCTGTGATGGTCAGATAGATTCTCTAGCCTGCATGCTCCCTAAAAAAGTGGACAATGTGGAACCCCAAGTAAACCTAGAGCCTGACACTGTAACAGTGCTTAGTAAGTTTTGACTTACTTAAGTGGGAGCAGGAGCTAGCCTGTATCTGATACAGAATTTGTTGCTGAACTTTCAGGAGTTTGAAAGCTGGTTCTTAAATCTTTGACAGCCTTGGAGTTTGGCAGAGCCTGTAAACAGTATTTCCCACCTCTCTACTCCATACAAGTTAGCAAACGTTTGGCTGAGTGCCAAAGTGTCTCTCCAGAATACAGAGCAAGAGTTAGATCAGAGAATTAATATTGGTGAGTACAGATATATTCTGTCATAGAAACAACATACAATAAAGTTTCATCATTTGCATAGAAATTTTTACTTGACTCTTTATCATTTCATAAAAAAAAGAAGATAGGAGAGGAAACACAAATAACTAAAAGAAAGTAATATAAACACCACAAAAGAAGTCACTTTTTGGTTTCATCCTTGACATCAGTTTGGTGTAAAACTTTTGGCTGGTCACTAAGTTAAAAGCTTCTTAAGAAATAGCTGTGGCTGTGTTAGTGGCTCATGCTGATCATTTTAGTTACTCAGGAGGCCGAGATCTGTGGATCACAATTTAAAACTGGCCTGGAAAATGAGACTTTTATCTCCAATTAACCAGCAAAAAACGGAAAGTAGAGCTGTGACTCAAGTGCCCGAGTCCCAGTCTTGAGTGAAAAAGCTAAAGGAGAGCACCTAGGTCAAGCACCAGTACTAAACACACACACACACACACACACACACACACACACACACACACACGCGGTACCAAGCTGTGTTTATATATGTGTCCCTCACAATACCTAGATTACATATATCAAGAGCTACCACTTGAATTTAACTTTACTTCCCTTGGCCTCATTTCCTTAACTTGTAATGATGCACTCCTCCATAGAACTCAGTGAATGACACTTCTCATCCTTGTTCCATTTCAAACTAAGACAAAGACATGAAAGAAAAATGGAGCCAATTGTTTACTTAACATTGAGGGACAGTTGTTTAGTGTACAATTCCACTTGTATTATTTTATAAATCCCATAATTACATGAAATGCCTCCCAGTAATAGCCAAAATCAGACTAGGAAAGTCTCCATCCATCAAACACTTGGAGTTTGAGGTACTTGAGCTCCTGTGACGCTGCTCATGCTCAAGTATGCGAGAAAGGTAAAAGAGCATGCCCAGTTTAATTCTCTGATGAGACTCTTCCTGCCCTTGGGAAAGATAGTGTAAGATCATGAGGACAAGGCAGGAGTGCAATTACCACTGGACCTACCGTCAATAAAATAGAGAAATATCAAGAGTGGGGGAGAAAGTCTTTCCCCTAAAAACAGAGAGCAATACTTTTCAAATCCTCCAAAGTATACTAAGTGCTGGGCGGGCTGGGAATATGGCCTAGTGGCAAGAGTGCTCGCCTCATATACATGAAGCCCAGAGTTCGATTCCCCAGCACCACATATATAGAAAATGGCCAGAAGTGGCGCTGTGGCTCAAGTGGCAGAGTGCTAGCCTTGAGCAAAAAGAAGCCAGGGACAGTGCTCAGGCCCTGAGTCCAAGGCCCAGGACTGGCAAAAAAAAAAAAAAAAAAAAAAGTATACTAAGTGCTGGGAACACAAAGAGAAAACACAAGCCTTCCCTAAGGTCAAGGATACAAGACAAATAAGCCATTATAGTTTAGTGTCACAATAGTCTGTAATTCTTCCTATGATTCTCTGCAAACATGTTTGTATGGGAAAATTAGGCCTTACACTACAATTAGGTCAAACAATTGAAATATAAACTTACAAAATTGAATCCTATAATTGGTTGAAGAGAAATGTGGGCTGTTTCTCTCCTTGGGGCCTGAGAACTCTCTGAATACTACCCCTACACAATATTCCCATCATCAAAGCCAGTGAACTCAAACAAAGTCTCATCTTATTCTAGTTCTTCATCAAGATAGACCAAAACCTCCCTTCTTCCCAAAAGTTGCTAAGTAGTAGCAAGTAGACTGCCTCTAGATATCTAATTTGCTTTAGGTTTTCATTTAACAACAGAGATTAATTCTGCAGACAATGTTTCAAATAGGACAATACAATTGTGTTAATATACCAGGACTGCCTACCATTTCTTCCCTGAGGGGGGAAAACACAAATTCAAGTCAGTACCCTTTTCTCTTCCTTCACAACTTGCTCTCTGACACATACACACACATACTTAAGCATACCCACAAACACACACACACGAGTATATATAGACATCAAGTCAAACACACAGAAACTGGGCAGATACTAAGGCTGTGAACCAACTCTGAAAAACAAGCCAGCTCAGAACCTCAGAACTATTTAGAGGCTCCAATCATTTCTCCTTCAGGCAGAAGCCTGGCACAAGGAAGATGGTATCAGGCTTTTACTGGTACTTCATGAGTTGTGAATAACCACAGGTTCTGCATGTGGGAATCCTAGAACTTCCGTTTCACTGCCATAAAAAATAAAGAAGAATGAAACAAAATGTAGTCATTTTAGTGAACTTCAAAAGGAACACCTTGTACAGCTGAGTAGCTATATTTCAAGATACAGTAGTTATGTGTAATATGTGTGACTTTTTAAAGCAATCTTCTAAAAATTCTTTGACAGACACAAATATATTTGAAATAATTGAAAACATGAAGTCCAGTGCAGGTGAATATGCCTGTATTCTCAGCTACTGAGAGAAAAGAATTACTTGAGCTTAGGAACTCAGGACCAACCTGGGCAAGACTCTATCCCCATAATTACCCAACCCCCTCACTACCAAAAGGAAAAGAAAAAATACAGTAGGAAGACCCAAGAACATCTCATCAAAGAAAAAAGGAAATAAGAAATATTGGAAAGGAAAATTTAGAACTGAAAAGTAGACTACTCAAGTAAAAACAAACAGTACTGAATGGAAGGCTTTAAGAGCATAATGGAGATGACAAAGAATAGAGAATTAGAGTGAAAAACAGTAGATAACAGCGATCAGAATAAAAAGAAACAAACTAGATGGAAGGAAGGAAGGAAGGAAAGAAGGAAGGAACGAAGGAATGGAGGAAAAAGAAAGGAAGAAAGGAATGATGGAGTCTTAGGGACCTATGGGATTCTGACATTCACATCATCTACCATTCACATCATCAGAATCTTAGAAGAAGAGAAAGAAGATAGTGCTGAAAAGTACTTGAAGTAATGGTTGAAGGCATCACAAGTTAGACAAAAGATATAACAAGGCCACTGCGTCAAGAAGCTGGCAAAATCCTAAAGAGGGAAAACTTAAGGAAATATTCACCAAGACTCATGGTAGACAAGGGACAAAGAAGTCTTGAAAGCTGCAGGAGAGAAATGACAGTTCATTTGTATCAGAAAAGTAGCTGAAATGACAGATCTTTTATCAAAAGCCAAAAAGGCTAGATGAAAATGGCACATTATTTTTCAATGCTGAAAGGAAAGAGCTGTTACCTCAGAATCCTATAACCTCCTAAAATATACCTTAGGACTGAAAGAAAAAATTAGGGCCTTCACCGGCTAAAAAAATCAAAAAGAAAGCCTGAAAGAATGTTTCATGTTCAGACCTACCCTACACAGAAGATTCAGGGAAGTTTAAACAAAAATAAAACAATAGATGGAGGAATTGGGGAAAACAAGAAGAGACAAAGCAAAAAAGCAAGAGTGAGATATAGAGACAGAGAGACAGAGGGAGGGAGCAAGAAAGGGAAAGAAGGGGGAAAAGGAGAGAAAGGGAGAGAGGAAGAAAAAGAATGAAGAAGAAGGGGAGAAAAGGAAGGATGGAGGGAAGGCAGGAAGGAAGGAAGGAAGGAAGGAAGGAAGGAAGGAAGGAAGGAAGGAAGGAAGGAAAGAAAGAAGGAAGGAAGGGAAGGAGGGAGGGAAGGAAGGAAGGAAGGAAGGAAGGAAGGAAGGAAGGAAGGAAGGAAGGAAGGAAGGAAGGAAGGGAGAGGGGGAGGGAAACAATAAACAAAGCTATAGATACAAGGGCAGTAGCCTTACTGTCTCGAGTCCTCCACCTCATATTTGAAGGAGGAAGATACACTGTGTTTCTAATGCACATAGAGAATATGTGTACTTAAAATGATTATAATTGGAGGAAGGTAAAGAGAGGTAGTGAAGTTTCTATGCTTCACAGCAACAGATAAAAATAATGGTACCATATTTGTAAGTTGTATATGAGTATCACAATGGCTAAATTAATATTTAAAATATCTATGTAGAGGGAAACTCAAAACATTATAGATAAATCAAAATTAAGCCCTAAAATGTGTACAACTTATATACAAGAAAGGAAAAAATGGAAAGAGAAACAATTTTTGAAGAGAACAAGTAGAAAGCAAGCAATAAAATAAGAGGTTAAAACCCCTAAGGTCATTAATGACATTAGGTTGAAACTACAGCTCAGTAGTAGTGCTTATCTCACATGAACAAGACCCTGAGTTCAATGTCTAACACCACAATAATAAAAGAAAACAAAATTTACATTAAAGTTAGGTACATAATTAAGGGAGATTGTCAAAGTGGATTTTTAACCTTTCCCCTCTTTAAAAATAAATGTTACTTTGGGGTTTGTGCTGCCTAAACAAGCACCCTACCACTTAAGCTGCACCTTTTGTGAGCAGGCCACAGAAGGTAATCCTTTTAATTATGTCTCTTCATCGCTAGTACTACACTCATATACTACCTTAGCTTGGGTCTTCCCAAGCTAGATGGCAATTCTGATGTCTGTTTCCTATGTGGCTGGGATTATAGGTGCAAGCCACCATGTCAAGCCTAAAATATGATTCTTTATCAACTGGTCCCTGATTGGTTTCAGGTGGTTTGTAAATTTGGGTTTTTTAATTTACAGACTCACATCTTTGTCATCAGTGTGTGTCGAGTACAAACTGTAGCCGGACCTACAAATCTAGAAATCACAAAGTTTTGTATGGTGTTGTATTTTGCAGAGATCCTGAAATATTGGCTTTCTTATGCAATGCTCCTTAGACCTACTGTTAAATCTTGTTTTCAGTATATTGTTAAAGAGGTGCACATTTTATGCTTTATTTCTAATATGTCATAATCATAGTTGGATAATTGTATTTGAAAAATGTGTTTTCTCTGGAACCCTGTGTTCTAGTTTAAGCACTTCACACCATTCTCAGAAGTATCTTGACAAGAGGAAAAGAAATCAAGAAATAAAAAACCCTCTATTACTCCAAAAAAAAATAAATAAAAATAAATAAATAAATGTTACTATCTTGAAGTAGTTGTACAAAGAAGCTGCTAGTCAACAAAGCAGTTCATAAGTACAATGCATTTGATCAATGTCACCTCTTTCAAAATCCCCCTCATTCATACCCTCCCTCTCTTAATTTTTCTGAATTGTACTCTTGACTGGATTCTTCCTCTTTTCTCCTCTTCAAGTATCTTCTGCTTTCCCCTTGACCACACCCCACTCTTTTCATGTGCCCATTTCATGCTGTTTATTTTGTTGCATGTTGACTTTGCCTTTCTAAGGAATTATACAATTTGTGTTATCCCTTTAATTTACCATATATCCTTTAATACACTTATATCCACTTGCCTACTTCCCAATGCATTTTCTTGTATGCTTATAACTAATTCGAACATCCATATGTGAAGGAACACAGGCAACCGTTGTCTCTCTGGGCCTGGCTTACTTCACTTAACACATTTTTTGAGGTTCTTTCATTTCATTGCAAATGATACAATGTCAGTCTCTCTAATGGATATGTAGAGTTCCATTTTGACTACATACCACATTGTCTTGATCCATTCACCCCTTGAGGGGCATGTGTGCTGATTCAACACATTAGCTATGGTAAAGTGTTGCAATGAACATAGTTGTGCTGATGGCTTTACTGTATCCTGGTTTGTAATCTTTTGAATAAATGGTCAGAAGTAGAATTACTGGACCATAAGGTAGCTCTATGTTTAGTTGTTCTTTGAAAATCTCCATACTGCTTTCTAGGACTGAACAAATTTACATTCCCACAAACAGTGTATTATTGCTTTTATTGGCCATATCCTTGCCAATATCTGTTTTGTTTGTATTCTTGATAATGGCCATGAAGTAAAATCTCAGTGTTGTTTTGACTTGCACTTCTTTTATGGTCAGAGATATTTCCTCACATGTAGGTTAGATATTTTTACTTTTTTTTTTAGAAGTTTTTATTTAGCTCATTAATTAACTGGGTTTTTTGTTTTTTGAGGGTTTAGTGTTTTAAGCTTCAAAGTAAACTTTTAAGTCATTTGACTATATGCCATTTAGGGTAATTTAATTTCAACTAGAATGGAAGTAATTTCAAATATAATGATATAGATTTAGACAAGACTGAAAACATAGTGGGAACAAAGACAAGATAACTACTTTAATATCACATAAAGTAGACTTCAGAGCAAGGAACTTTCCAGAGAGAAAGAGAAATGTATGAAAACAGAAGACCATAGACTCAGAAAGAGCCTGTAGGCATGAAATAGCAGAGCTGAAAAACACACAATTCAAAAGAACTAAAAGGACAAACAGGAAAATACACAATGATAGTTAAGATACTTCCAAGACCTTGCCAGTGACAATCCATAGAACAACTTTATAATGTGTCAGCAAGAATCAGTAATACCATGGATCAACAAACAGGATCTAATTGACATCTATGGGACACTATTCAAGAGTAGAAAAATGAACAATCTTTTCAAGTATCCATGTAAGATATATTAAGATGCATCATACTCTGGCTCATAAAGAAAACTTCAGCAAATATAGAAGAATGGAGCTCTGAGAGAGAATTTTCTCCAAATACACTGGAATCAAGCTGAAGTTCACAAGTAGAAGACAAGAGAAAAAATATCCACATACTTAAAAAATAACACACTTCAAAATTACCCTTGGGCCAAGGTACAAGTTTCAAAGAAAATGTACTGAGCGGATGAAAATCATTAGAGTGGGTGAAGATGAAATCTGACATATCAAACATGCAGGCCCCAGTAAAGCATTGCTGAGAGAGAACCCATAGGAATGTGTGGGAATGGTAGAAAGAAGATGATCTACTGGGTTTGATAAGAGTACACTGGACCCTTAGTGTCACATGACATTCTCACACAGATAATGTATTAGTTCTGAACTATAATGTGATATTAAGGCTATAGTTTCTGGGAAAATCTAAAGTAGAAACAACTATGAGGAAAATCAAAGGGTAATTTGGTGGTTGTGGGGACCCTAGTTAGTATCCAGACTGTGTTATTACTAAAGGATAATCCATTCTCTATTTTTTTACTGGTAAGCTGGTTGTCTATTTACCCATTTATTGAAAGATCACTGACTCTTAGATTTTGTTGTTTCATTAGTTTTGGATCCCTCTCAATTACCATTATAGACGCAGTACTTAACACTCTAGTACAGTTTCCGTATGTAGTACTGTGCATAAGCATAGTTTGTGAACTGAACTCATATGTTTAGTTTTCAATGTGAAGCAGCCAAATTATTATCTTCAACATGTTCTTTATCAAAATAATTGAACAGCAGAAAAAGAAAGAAAACCTTCTAGGCAAGGCAAGGTGGTACATGCCTATACTTTCAGTACTCTGTAAGTTGAGGCAGGGAAATATGGAATTTGAAGACAGCCTTTACTACATATGTAGTAGGGTCCTGGGTGCTCTCTCTCTCTCGCTCTCTCTCTCGTTCTCTTATGTTCTCTATCTATATGTCTGTCAGTCTGTCTGTTGGTGTTCTACTCCTTGAGCCACACATGGTATTCTTGTGATTATGTAAATACTCTGTACCCTGGCTGTATCCTTGTCTGTATTCTGCTTGAGATCTTGTACTATAGTTTTGATATTGTGCTAGAAAAGCATATTCAGGATATTACTGGGTTATTTCCTATAACCACCTAGAAATATAAAATTATCTCAAAATAAATAGGATAGAATCACCAAATATGTAGCCAAGTGCTAGTGGCTAATGCCTGCAAACCTAGCTATTCAGGAGGCTGAATCTGAGGATCATAGTTCAAAGCCAGCCAAGGCAGAAAAAATCCAGAAGACATTTATCTTCAAGTAACTAGCAAAAAGCCAAAAATGAAGTTGTGGCTCAAAGTGGTAGAGCAGTAACCTTGAGCACAAAGCTCAGGAACACACCCAGACCCTGAATTCAAGCCTCAGGATCCATGCAAAAAAAATACAAAAAAAAATCCCTAATATGTGTATTTAGAACTTATCTTTAGAATCATATCCAACAAGTGAACAAATACCAATTCTCTTTAGGGAAGAAAAGTTGGCTAAAAACAGGAGCAAAAGGTAAAATTGTACTGTGTATTCTGTACATTTTGAATTTTAATTATGTAAAATGGATCCAATTCAAATGGACAAAGAAAATGTCATTATAGAAACATATTAGGCAATCTTACACAGAGAGAAAAATAAAGTTACCGTCATTTGCAGCAAATGGATGCAACGAAAGAAAGCTGTACTGACAACCCAAAGAAGAAAATATTGTATGTTTTCACTTATATGTGGAAAGTAGACCTAAGAGACATACATATTCATGGACATGTACATATGTATACATATATATATTTATCTCATAAACCAATTTATATATGGTTAAACATAGAACATAAACCAAACTAAGAGGCTACTCAGAAGGAGAAGGGGAAGGGAGAATGTAGAATGGAAAAAGAGAGAGAATAACCTTAAAACACATTGCATACATATATGTATATATACATACATACATACATATATATAGATGTATGAGGAGCACAAGAAACCTCAATATTAACTAGTACGAGGGTGGAGGAGGAAGAGAAATCGATTCTGCGGGTAGGTCGGGATCAGAGGGAGCAGGCTGGGCTGGTGGGAAAGATAGAGGAGGTGGACTACAGTCAAAATAAATTATTTGCAACGATGAAAACCGAACAAGGAAACCTGTTGGGAATGACTTCGGTAGGGGGCAGGGAGTATGATAGAGGAATAAATATGGATGGAGATGTAACAATGAAATCTGCCCTGTGTAAGCTAATGAAAATAGATCCCAGTCAAAAATATAATTTTAATATCAATTTAACATTTCTCAACTAATCAAAGCCTGAGACTTTCCATATGTAAGTAGCCATGATTATTTTGTTAATTTGCTAATGAGAGATCATGTGCAGTGGCTTTTCAAGTCCTTTTGATCATTAATCTACTTCTGTATCATAACTTTGTTTTATTCCTAGATAGTAAAAAAAAAATCTTCCTTAGTTTTAGTTAAGAAGGTGTAATCCTACGTACTCACCCCCCCCAATACAGTGCACTGAAATTAAAAACAAAAAACTCTTGAGTTTGTTGCCGTGGACAATTGCACACAAGGTTCAGTTGGAACGACCCTTGACATCTTATCACGTCATCAAATTACTTTATGATATACACAATGATTAAATCTCCAGTGACAGTATGGACTTTGAAAGTACAATCTGGTCCTTCTGGCCATGTGACATTTTAATGGTTTAAACTATCATTGTTTCCTCATCTATAAAACAAATATGTGATCCAGCAATTCTATTCTCGGACATTTATCACAGGAATAAGAATTTATCCAAACCAAGATACAGTAACACCACCAGCACACGCGTAGCCAAGGTGTGGAATTAGCCTGCCTGGCCCTCAATGGACAAACAAGTCAAGAAACTGGCATGTATGCACTCATTAGTAAGAACGAATCTATGCTGATCAAAATGAACTCCAAGGAAGGGAAACCAGAAGCTTTCTTGTATTTGGCTTTTTTTTCTCCATTGTTGCTGTTTTTGATCTTTGTCTTGCATGTAAGTTTATGTGTTTGGGGGCGTGGAAGGGGAGCACAGAAGTGGTGAGACTAAGGGTGAACAAATGCAGTAGTGACAGAAGGCGCTACCAACCATGAACTACACAACTTGTAGGGGTCACAAGAGAAAAACTGGGAGAGAATCAGGGACGAGGTGAGTGCTCAAAAAGAAATGTACTCATTACCTGACTTACGTAACTGTGACCCCTCTGTATATCACCTTTACCATAAAAATAATACATAAATGAATATAATATATAGAAAAATATTATAGCATCCATTACAAAAAAATGATATTGGGCCATTTGTATAGAAACAGAAAAACCTGTACAAAATGTTAAGTCAAAAAAGTCAGGACTAGAGAGACAAAGGATATATGTCTCCCCTTATATGTAGGAGCTATGTGTAGCTTATAAACTTGTAAATAACTATGTTGGGTGGTATACAATTGTATTAACTGAAAAACAGTACTTTCACGGGAGAACTCAGTATAATTCCTTGCAAAGGCAAAGTTCAACAATAGAAATACTCACAAGACAATATGTTGAGAATGAACTTTACAACTCGGGGTGGGGACCTGGAGGGAGGAAAAGTGGGAGACAAACGAGGAGTGTGTTCAACAGGAAATGTACTCAGTACCTCACGGATGCAATTGTAATCCCTTTGTACATCACACTGACAATAATTTTTTTTAAATGCCTGGAAGCTGGTACTTGAAACCAACTGTGCAGCCAAGGGGCCAAGGGCGAGGTGAATGAAGAGGAGAATAGGGGAAGAAGGCAGGAAGAATTCAATGTATATCGTACAAAATGTACAAGAGTGAGAGAAGGGGCGAGCAGCAGAAGGGATGGGTGGAAAGGCTACATAACTGGCGTGAGTCCACGGTGCCTGGATTGAGAGGAGGCTGCCGCATCCATTGCCCTTGGCGGACAAAAAATAAATCTTGACTCATGACATAAAAACCACTTAAGAAAAGCCACTACAACCTCGGCATTTGCCGCTCCCTCTTCTTCTCTTGGATACTTTCTTATGCCTTTTTTTTTTTTTGTTTTTCTTCCCTATGGTTTTTCCTCTGTTGTCACCGTATTTGATTTTGGTACCCTGGGTATTGTATATATGTTTATCTGAACTAGGAAAAGGAAAGGGAACATCAAAATGATAAGACAAAGGGTAAAAGGCAAACCAATTCAACAGCAATACTTACAAGATGATATGCTGTAAACCAACTGCACAACTGGGGGGGAGGGATTAGGAAGAGGGGAGGTGAGAAAGAAATGAGGGAGGAGGTATTAAGTTTAAAAAGAAATGTACACACTGCCTTACGAGTGTAACTATAACCCTCTGTACATCACCATGACAATCAAAATAAAATAAAATTTAAAAAAGAATAAACTTCCATCTATATGGTCACTTAATCAAAGGAGACAACAAATCAACATGTGTTCATTAAAACAGGTAAACAGAGGAGATATGCTGTCTTCATTTTCATCTACCTTAACTAAGCACTGGACAGACAGACCCATTTCCATATATAAATGAATCAAACTCATGACATTTTCTATATGTTTCCATATTGCTTTGATAGCTATATGTGTTAGATGTATGTCTACAATGATACAGATGCTGAATGATTCTTTTAAGACCAGTCTTCCTCACTTTCAGTTTCATTTTCAATACCTACAGTAATATATGACCCTATTAGTCCCTTCCCTAAGTATTGTGCCTTTGTGAGTGCCCAATTTGTGTGCTAATTTCTTAGTTCAAAATAGAATTTAGGGGGCTGGGAATATGGCCTAGTGGTAAAGTGCTCACCTCGTATACATGAAGCCCTGGGTTCGATTCCTCAGGACCACATATATAGAAAAAGCTGGAAGTGGCGCTGTGGCTCAAGTGGCAGAGTGCTAGCCTTGAGCACAAAGAAGGCAGGGACAGTGCTCAAGCCCTGAGTTCAAGCCCCGGGGCTGGCAAAGACAAAACAAAAAGAAAAACAAAAAATATAGAATTTAGTCAAAAGAAGAATCAAACTGCAGGACATCCATATAATAATTTACATAATAGCAGATATACAAATTTGCATAACTTGATTGCCATTTCTTATGCTTATTTAACTCGAGATTTTTTATTTGAGCAAACATTCCATCTGGGTGTGCAACAAAACATGAGCATGAAACTCCCGGGGATGTAATGTGAGGCTCCTTACCTTCGTTCACTCATCTCAACTTCAGTACATTTGTTTCAAAGAAGTCTGATTATAAGACTGAGCTCTGCTGCTTCTCATGCCCGAGACAGAAGCTTTGAAAAGCCCAAAATGGGTCACGTGGCGCTGTAGTTTGGTGATCCTGCTAAAGAGCTCACATCATTCATTCCCTAATACCCAAAGTAAAATTCACTACCCGAAGTTACATAAGATCAAAATTTCAAGTATAAAATCAACATCTCTAGGGAAAGTATTTCTTCCTTCCAGAGAAACCCATGTGATATTAAAAGCCTACTGATTTAGAATGCAGGGAAAAGTACACCTCTCATAGTAGATTTGACAAAGAAAAATCTGTTCATCGACCCATATCTGTGCAAGGCTGAACTCAAGAGCCTTAAGTTGTTTACAAGTCCAACTTATCAGTCCTTCAAACTACCTCTCCTATTCTTTGAATACATATATCCTTTCTTTTTTCCTTTTTCTTCTTTTTTTTTTTTTTTTACCAGTCCTGCGGCTTGAACTCAGGGCCTGAGCACTGTCCCTGAGCTGCTTTTGCTCAAGGCTAGCACTCTACCACTTGGGCCACAGAACCAATTCTGACTTCTTCTGTTTATGTGATACTGAGGAATTGAACCCAGGGCTTCATGCATGCTAGGCAAGCACTCTACCACTAAACCACATTGCCAGGCAACATATTTTCTTTTTAATTTTATCAGCAGTGATTTCTGATGCAGTATTTTCTTCACGATGCTCTCTTTGTAAGAGAGTCTCTCCACACGTACATTCCATTTTTAAAAAATACCCGTCAGGTAGAGCCTTTAAGGAAGTGTATGGCCACACCCATAAGTCAGCAATTTTAATCAAGGGGTTATCATGTTAAGTGCCATTAGCAACCAGGATGATTTTGACTTCCTTATAAGACATCATGATTTTGCAGTGCTCCTTTATTGATTCCTTTTGAAACTTCTGCCCATCATACTGACTCATCAGACTCAAGTCATAAATCTGCGCTTTGGCTCACATGCTGTTGAGTACCATAATCACGTGAGCGATGCTACATTTTTCACCCTCTCACAGTCCCGAGGCAGTTGAAAACTTTTATTCTTCAAGTGTGAAATCGTCATAAGGCCATGGGAACTATGTGGCTCTTGAAATCACATTAAGATTGATATCCATAGCTCTGTGGTCCAGGTTCTTTACTCCTTCAAATCTCCTGCCCCCTTGCAGAAGGCCATACACGTTCATCTCAGTTGTCTTGTGGGAGGTGTACAGTTAGTTCAGTGACCACAGCAGATCCGTTTCGCTTATCTCCCGCTCTCTTCAGTGGTGTTCATAGTAAGTACTCAATAACTTTTGGAGGTGGAAAGAGAGGGAGACAGAGAGGTAGGGAGGAAAAAGGAAGCATAATTTGTTAGATGTGAAAAATCAAACAAAATGTCAAGATCTTGCATTTCTTTAAGGTATGGTGAGTAGCATGGAAATCATGACATTTAGGCATCCATGCCGAAGACTTGATGCGTGTGCACGTGGGCGTGTGCACGTGTGCTTATGCACATCAGAGGGGACGAAGAATAACTGACATTAAAATAATACATGATTACCACCATGAAGAGGCTGACGGTACTGGCAATGATGGTAATTCATACTAAACACAAGCTGATTTTGCTTTGTTCTTTCTTTTCTTTTTTTGGCTGCTCCTAGGGCTTGGACTCAGGGCCTGAGCACGGTCCCTGGCTTCTTGTTGTTTCTATGGTGCTGAGGAATTGAACCCAGGGCTTTATGGATGCAAGGCAAGCACTCTACCACTAGGCCATATTCCCAGCCCCACAAGCTGATTTTTAAGAGGACAACAAAAGCCTCAACAGAACGAGATCTGTGGCTAGCTGTAACATGGTCCTTACAGCATGAGCTGCTCGCCACCTAAGCTCGGTTGTGGGATTAAAGCATCTATGTGAATGTGTGTCCCAAGGTTCAACTTTTAGCTTTGACCTATTTTTCTTATATATTTTCTTTCTTGGAAATATAGATGGTGATCTCACAGTTTCTTAGGAATATATATACCCATTTTTAATAACTATTGAATGATTAATAGACCAAGTAGAACCTCAAATCTGAACAGAGATTTTAGAGATGATGTATTTACTGTGCATCTTTAGTGACCTTGTATTTAGTACTAGAAATCTTATCTTTATCCTCCTTTTCCCTAGTGGTTTTATCTTAATACCTGAACCTTACTTATTAAAAAATAAATACAAACTCTGTATAAGCTCTGTCCTTTGATAATTTGGTAGAGACCGCCTGCACATCAAATTAAGAAAAAATAGACAAGTAGAGAATTACATTTCATTTTTTCTCTCTAGATATTAAACTATTGAATGACTAATCATTTTTAGCTGTCTCTAATTAGTATTGCACCAAATAATGCTAACTTCTTTGCCAAATTTTGGAAAATATTTTACATAGAATCTTGTATTTGTAACTATTTATACAGATAGTAGACATTTATGTAAATAGCAACAACATTTAGGACTATGAGACAAAATGAATTTATATTCAAAATACCAGAAGTATTTTTATTAAAAGCTTTTTACAAAATATGTAAATAATTTGAGAAATAAGATTGCTCATTAATTAATTTAAAATTACTCACCGATGATCACATCTCACCATCTTGCTGACAAATCAACTTGGAAATATCTGTTCTATTCTCCATGACAATGAATAGATTTGTCAAGAGGGAATTAAATTCATTAGATGGGCATACATTTGTGTAATACAGCAATATAAATGTATTTATACATATGAGTGGGGAAGGGAGGAAGGAATGAGAAAGGAGAGAAAGATGCAAAGAGAGGCAGAGAGAGTTCTCGGTGGCTACTGTTCGTTCTATTTTTTCACTAGGTTCCATTGTCTAAGTAAACTTTTTTGCTTACATTTTTGTTTGTTTAACTCAAATACATATAAGGGACAAAGGGACACCAAGATTCTACATGCAATCAGATATTGCATCTTACCGTATATCAAATAGTTTCATCAGAAGATTTATATTCTATTAATATTTACTGAGCGTCTGCTGTGGTTTAAATATGGCTTGTCTTCTCTGCAACGAATATTGAAGTTTGATTACCACGGCACCAGTTGGGAGATAGGGCTTTAAAGAGGGCACTAGACTGTTCGCAGAGATGAACACATTTCCACTTTCCTGTCACGAGTACAAGCAGTCTGAGACACTCACCTAGAGCCATGGCCTCCAGAACCATGGGCCCAAATACACTTTGCTGCTTGAAAAATTACCCAGTCTTAGTCATTGTGTTATCACCATAGTACCCTAAGAAAACTGCCGAGTGTTTTATTTGTATTTATACACACACACACACACGCATATATATATGAGTGCATATCTGAGTGTTTATACATGAAGAGCTAAAATAGTTCTTGACAAAGTACAATATATGTCAACTATTACTAGTTTTTATAAATATGTTGACTCAAAATACAATGACCTATACTTATTTAAAAATAAAACAGAATAAATGCTGAATGTACACATTTCCAAATCCCTCATAAGCATTAAGGAAATGGAGATGCCGGTCACCCCACTTGTTTGTCGCCCTTTGCTCTCAGACTTCCCAGGCCCCTCGCAACCATCCACAGCCCTCAACCCAACTCGCGCACCAGCGATCCCTCATTGTATTGTTTTTTGTACTCTAAAATGCCATATAAATGAAATTATATTGTGTGTATCCTTTCTTGCCTGGCCTATTTCACTCAATTTGATGGAGATTCACGCGTGTATTACATATAGGTATAGTTTTGCTTTAATGCTGAATATAATCCTATGATATAGAGAAGTTATAAACTTGTTTGCTCATTCATCTGTTTATGGGCATTATAAATGAATTTGCTATTATATTTGCATGATATTCTGGAGTTGAATGACTAGGTCAAATTATAGACACATATCTAATTCTAAACTAACCGTCAAGCTCTTTTCCAAAATAGGTATACTATTTTTATGTGCCATTAGCAATATGTGCGCATTCCAGTTTTCCTGGAACACTTAGTTCCTTTAGTGATTTACTTGTTTGTTGGAACACTTAGTATCCTTGGTGAGTTGTTTTTTCCATTCTAACCAAGGTACGAGTGTCTTATTGCAGTTTTAATTTACATTTCCCCCGATGAATACTGATATGGCACATTCTTCATGTGGTTATTTCTGTGAGGAAGTATTTGAAACATTTTACTTCTTTTTAATTGGCTTGTTTGTTTCTTTATAATTACCTTAGAAATCTTGAGGAAAAAAATATTCTGGATACAAGTCCTTCATCTAAGTGGTTTATTCCACGCTCCATTCTGGCCCCACACTCTACCAGAGTTGCTCTGTATTTTTCCTCTTAACAATATCTCTCAGGAGCAAAACTTATAATTTTGAAGATGTCTAACTGAAATGATTTCGATTAGATCACATCAAAGTCCTAAAGCTTGGGTAGAATTAGTGTTTTAAGTCTAGAGTCCTCCCAGTCATGAGTATAAGAGGAGTCTTCATTTATTTAGGCCTTTTTTAGTTTACTAGTGATAGTGTGCCTTACAGGTTTTTTGGGATATTGTGAGATTTTCCACTATGTAGTATATATTTTACTTAATTGTGAACTACATTTTTCAGTTGTAAGTTGTGACTATTTGTTAATAATTTATCCAAATGAACTGTGCTTTCTAAAGTAGTCACCTGGTATGCAGCGACCTGCAAACTACCTTTGAATTCCAGATGCTTTTTATGTTATTTTGAATTTTCTACAAAAAATATGAGTTTGTAAATAAAAAAAGATATTGGCTTACCTTTTCTAATATGATTGCGCTTCATTTCGTTTTTTTTTTCTTGCTTTAGTGCCCTGGATAAAATCTCTTACATAATGTGAAATAGAAATAATGTAAGTTCCAGCTGCTACTGGACTTCATTTGTAATCTTAGCTATTCAGGAGAGTAAGATTTGTGGAATATGGTTGGAAAACAGCTCAGGCAAAAGAGTCCACAGGAAATCCAACTCAAAAAAATCAGCATAACACAGGCTTCAAGTGATTTGGAGGCTCTGATTTCAAACCCTGGTACTACATAATTAATTAATCTTAATTAATTAAAAGTGGAGGATGGGCATGTGGCTTAGCAGTAGAGTGTTTGCCTACCATGTTTGAAGCCCTGGGTTTGATTCCTCAGCACCATAGAAACAGTAAAAAGCTGGAAGTGGTGCTGTGGCTCAAGAGGTAGAGTGCTATCCTTGAGCAAAAAGAAGCCAGGGACAGTGCTCAGGCCCTGAGTCCAAGGCCCAGGACTGGCAAAAAAGAAAGAAAAGGGGGGGAAAAAAAGTGGACATCTTTGATTTTCTTCTACACTTAGGAAAAAATATTCATCTTTCACACCTTAAAACATGGATGATTTACAGGTCTGGTGTTCTTTATTACATTGAGGAAGTTCTTTTCTATTTTCAATTTTTGAGAGATATATAAATAAGAGATATAATTGAGAGATATAAAGAGATACATAATTTTGCCAAATACTTTTTTTCATCATTTGAGGTGATTGTATGGTCTTCTCACTCTGTGATTACAGTAATATACACTGCCTGATTTTCAAATGTTAAAGCATCCTTACGTATTGAAATAAGCTAATATCTCATGTTATTGTTGTTTGATAACATTTGATAACATGATATTGTTGTTTGATAAATGTTATTTGATAACATTTTCTTCAAATTTGTATCTGTGTCTCTAAAAGATTCTGATTTCTTATTTTTCTCTTGTGGTATCAAAATGATTCTGGATTAAAACCTGAAATATGAAGCATATACTTATCTATGGCTTTTTGGAGGATTTTGCTAGTATTGGTATTTTTTCTTTCTTTCCTTTTTTTTGTTTGTCAGTAAAGCCACATGAGCCCAAAGTTCAACTAGAAATTCCTTTATTTTAGTAGTACAGTGCTATTAATATCTACTTTTTAAATTTTATCTTTATTGAAGAGGCGATGAGCAGGGAGCTTACAGTTACATAAGGTATTGATTACATTTGTTTTTAAATGATGTTACCCCATCCTTCTTTTTCTCCCAATTACCCCTCCCTACTCCCCTCCCCCACACGTTGTGAGGTTGATATCCAATCTATTGTTAAGTAAGTATCATTGTTGTATTAGTTTGTCCTTTGACCTACTGTTTCTGGAATTCTCTTTCCCTTCCCCTGGTCAAATAATCTTATATACAGGACACATTGTACAGAAAACTAAGAGATTAAAGAAATAGGTCATGTCTTTCAGGAAATTTGTTTACTTCTAAGTTGTCAAATTCATTCACATTAAGTTGTTCAGTAATTATCTCATACTTTTCTATTAGGTTTGTACCTTTCTTCTTTCTGATATTTGTGATTTCTCTCTTCATTTTTCCTGATCATTACAAATAAATTTTAGGAACTTTATTGGTGTTCTCAATGCATCAGATTTTGCTTCCATCAATTTTCTCAATTGCTTTTATTTAATTAATTTCAGCTATGATGTTTGCTGATTTCCTTTTCATACTATTTTAGCTTTGACCTGCTGTTCATTTCCTAAACACAGTTGAAGTGGAAGTCATTGTTTTGAGACTTGTTCTTTTTTACATATATAGATATCTTCTAACTACTTCTTTAGCCAAATCCCACAAATTATAATATACTTGATTTGAATTTACCTTTTGATTTCTTCTTTGATATCCGGTCTTAAGTAGTTTGTTGTTGGTATTGTTTGTTTTCAAGTATTTGGTGATTTTATCAGAAATCTTTGTCCTATTGATTTCAAATCCCATTAGTGATAGAGAAAACACTATGTGGTTTGCGTCACTTAAATTAAGTAAAACCTGTTTGATGTCACAGAATGTAGTTTTCTCTAGGTAGTGTTACTGTGGGAATTAGGAAGCATGTAAATTCTGCTTTTCAGGGGTGTTTTCTATGAATATTGGATACAAACTGGTAGAACGATTTCTCAAGTCCTCCATGTTTTATGAATGTATTTCCTTTTCATCCTATCGGCTTTTCTGCTTGTGTGAGGTTTGCACATGCAGATAGAGTGAGGGCTTTTCCGCTCCATATCTCCCCGAGACACACATCTTTCCCTCACCGATGATTGTCATTTTAACCATTAACTCAAACTCTTACCTAATTGCTTCACTGTAAAATTGCTGATTAGAAATATCATTTAATTAATACATAATTTGTGAGGGGAACACAATTTATAATCCTACAAATACCCTGGCCCTGATCAACACTTCCTCCTGGATTTAGCATCCACTCAAAATGCTCATCATATTCAAATGGTTCAGGGGAGGGATTAATAGAATACAGACATCAATAAGCAGATTTAGACAAAGCAAAATTTGAATAAAATGTTAATGGTAGGCAGACATAGTAAAAATTATAGAAGTGTTGCATTCCTTGTACTATTTCTTGTAATATTTTATACAACTGAAAAATAGAATGTTTCTGAAAAATAGCCACAAGATTTATCACAGCTGTTAAATCCTCTTTAATAAGATTAAGTAATAGTTTAAACACCAAATTGTTTTAAGAAAGACAAAAAATGAAGGAGGATGAGTCTAAGAAAGTAGAAACATAAAATGCTTATCTGTGGAAGTAGGCTAAGTAAAGGAGCCCATTTCAGTTTGACTTGCTTTATATTAGGAGCCCATTCACTCCTTTATAAGTATAGCTAGATGTGAAAATGATACAAAATGGTGGGGAGATAAAAGCAAAAGAACCATATTTTCTATAATGAAAGATAGAGAGCAAAGGAAATGTTATCAAAACATAATAGTACGAAACCTAAAACAAGAAGACAGACATCAGAACAAATATTATAGTTTCACAAAGTCTTAGGGATATGGGATTTTCTTTAAGTATAATTTAATGATGTTATTCAAAATTGCCTGTAGCATGCATTACATTTGCAACAAAATATGAGTAATATTTTAAAGGAGAAAAGTACAGTCTTTTTTTTTTATTACTCCCTGTTTGTAGAGCTGAATCTGGTGAAATGGTGTGTAAAATGACATCAAGACCTTCTGCCAAACACTTTCCATGAAAAATGTAAGTGTCTCTTGGGCTACATTGCTGAGGTAACATGTTTTATCACTTGGGTCATTTTACCTGGCATACTCTCCCATCAATTTCAATTTCAGCTTGAGTCTAGAAAGGTCATATCAAGAAGGTATTAGAATGAACAGTCCTGTCCGTTCATCCTAATGAAAGTGAGATTTTTCTCGATTTCAAAGGACCTACCTCTGTATCTGCAGTTGAAGTCTGGACTATGTAGTGATACGGGCTCATCCCAGCAGCGACTTTCATTCTACTTTATAGACCTTCAAAGGCTGAGTAGAGCAACTACGGGTGAGGAGGGAGAGAGAGGGAGGAGGGGGTCAGAGAACCTCAGCCTCCAGTCTCAGCCAGTGAATAAGCAGGTAGACATCTTTGGGGCCTTAATTCTCTCACCTTTGAAAATAGATGATAAATAGTACTTACCTTAAAGAACTTCTGTCAGAATTTGATGAAGAAATACCTGTGCTCTAACCAGTGCCTGACACATACAGTGGTAGACAAGTCTTAATTGAAGATCAATTTTACTTCTTCTAAATTCTGTACTAAAGCAGTCCCCCCAGTTTGACTCCCTTATCACAATATGGAATCGTGAACCTGCATTTCCCACTCCTTTTCTGCCTCCCAATCTTCCAGCTACAGGGCCGGGGTGCTGTCCCTGAGGTGTTTAGTGCCCAAGGGTAGCATTCTACTACTTGAGCAATAACTCCACTTCTGGCTTGTGTCTCCCAGACGTCCCTGGCTGAACTGGTTCTGTTCCTGGCTCCTCAGATACCAGCCTGCTGAGTAGCATGAGCTCCTGGCACCCAGCCCTTCATCTTCTCATCGGAAGTGACCATTCCCCATGGACACGGTTGCTCTTGCGGTGCTGCTCTCTATTGCACGTGGCTTAGGCTACTCTGCATTAGCTTACTTACACATTGCCCAGTTCTGGAGACAACGCTTGGTCGTATCTTTCCCAGAATGGCATCAAACTGAACGTCCCTTCACAAGGATTCGAACACCACACAGAGAAACCTCCTAGGAGTCAGTAAATAGTTTAGGCTTAGCAGAATTAACCTTTACAGTTTGGATGCCTACAATAGGCTGATGTTCAGGTACCAGGGAGAGTGTTTTGCATGTAAATATATTTTCATTTTACTTAGAGGGTCATTTTCCATCCCAGGGTGAACTCTCAGGCATTTCCGATTATTTTCATCATCTTAGTAATGGCGTAAATCCTCCAGTGCCTTCTAGGCCCAAGGAGATTGTTATTTCAATCACTAAGCTAATTCCTGCCTAGGGTAGCAGAGTTCTAAACCCTCTGTAGAGCCAGTGCCCGCCCTGCCCTGCCAGGGTCTGCTTCGGGTGGAAGTCAGCCCACCCGGGGAAGGAGGAGCTGGTGGCACGAGTCCCTTTCTGCCCTGTGAGACAGCTTCAGATGCCCTCCCCACGAAGGGGCTGGGGTGGGAGAGGAGGAAGCATGTAGAGACGTGGCCGCTCCGGTTGTCTGGCGCTGTTGGAAGCTCTGAGCTGTCCTGTGGCCATGATGGGCAGCACTACTCCTCAGGTAGAGCCTCTGCAAGACATGGCCGGTTCTTCCTCTAAAGCGCTTCATCCTTCCAGCATCTCTCGGTGACTCCTTTCTTTCTAACTTCTGCTGGGGCCTCTGGCTTAGGCCTGTAATCCTAGCTAGTCAGGGAAAGGATGCAATCGGAGGGATGCCCTTCAAAGCCAGCCTGGAAAGGTCGAGGAAACTCTTCTCTCCAATTCACCCCAAAAGGCTAGAGTGGAGATGGGGCCCAAGTTGTAGAGAGACAGCCTTGAGAGAAACAGCTAAAGACAGCGCCTAGGCCTTGGGCACAAAACACCACAACAAACAAGCAAGCAAAAGCAGTGCCAGTGTGCACTGGTGTGTGTTTGGGGTACACGCTGAGTACCCCTTGGGGCTGTTGATGGTTCCTTTGCAAGTACTGCAGCTGAGGTCTATCGAATACATTGCTATAAGAACGTGGACATATTTAAGTCCACTTTGACCTAGCCTTTGGGGAAGAATGAGTTATTACATAGCTCTTTAACATTCTGGTATACAACGTATAAATACGTTTGAATGGTAGAGGGTCATTAGTTATCCAGTAGATTCTCATGACTAGATTATATATAACCTTCAGCTACGGATCTCTGTTCTTTCCTTCCATTCATTTTAGGAACATATACTTACTGTACAAAGTAATGGGTGTTATAATGATGTTTCCATGCATGCATAAAATGTTCTGTGATCATATTCACTTTCCTCTTGTTCTGTTTCCACTTCACTAACAGCGTTCTCTTTACTTTCATATTTCCCCACTGCACTCCCAAATTCTACATGTGGTGAACATATGATACTTGTTCTTTGTAATGCCCCGGGATCTTCAGCTTGGAGGGCGAATGCCTACTATGTAATAAGAGCTCAACTCAGGGCTTCGGGGTGGCTCGGTGTTAGCGTGCTGGCCTAGCAGACACAAGATCCTGAGCTTGATTACCAGAGCTGAAAACCAAAACAAACAAAACCCTTTGGTTGTTGCTGCTGCAATTGTTAAATGCAAATAGTATGTTTCAGCTTCGAAAATTTGAGTCTTATAAAAGGTAAATAGTTCATCCCCAGATGTTTGATCAATAAATTACTGGCCCAAAATTTGAAGAGCCAGAGGCAGAAAGCAGCTTGTACAACTAAATGTTTTATTTAAGCTTTTTGTTTACAATTGCTAATGTGACCTATTATAAAATTATTTGTCTAGATATTGTAATTCATTTTATTTTCACAGCAATCCTCTAGAATTTAGTTGCCCTGCTTTTCAGATATCCATGCTTGTTGATAATCTGACTCCTTGTGCTACCTTTGGTAGTCAAACTGCCATCTGGTGTTTGATGTATGAATTGCAAGTTCAATGACCTTATAGCACAGGCTTTCAAATTTATAATAGTTTTTAAGCTTTATTTTCATTCTCTTGCTTACTCCTATCAATCCCACAGTGCAGAACAAAAACTTATTTGTACACCCAATGTGTAAGTATTCCAAGTTATTCAGAAATAAGAGGAGGACTAGGAACAGTCTGGACTGCAGGCAAAAGACCAAGACTCTTCCACAAGAAATAATAGCAAATCGGGCTAAGGGGATGACACAGAGGTAGAATATCTGCCTAACAAGTGTAAAGCTCTGAATTTAACCCCAATACTGAGAGTGCAAGAGAAGCATTCTGTGAAGCAGAAGTGCCCAGGAGTTGGGGCGCCTAGTTCTATTTCTAGTTTTCTCACTAACTTGCAGTGTTTCCGCTGGCAAAGTCTGCAGGTGCCAACTTCCTGTCCAGTAAGAATAATACCTTATGCTTTGGTAACTTCCCAGAGCTCCTTGTAGAACTCAGTAAAATAATTTATAATAAAACTGAAAAAAAGAAAGAAAAAAGAAACTAAAAGGGGTATGTCTCCACACAAATGAATGTTATGCGGTTGAGTCATTTGACTAGAACTTTAGATGTTTTGACATCTTAATAGTAAAAATGCGTAGGACTTACACTGTACATTTTATTTCAGGTAAAATGGCAAAAGTGTGGAAAATACAATAAAGTAACTTTGTATTCCTTTCTGATAGTCTAATGACTATGACAATCTATGATTTCTAGTACATATTTTCATGACAATATCATTTGAGATCAGATTTGTAGTCACAAATCTGTCTTGCCTTCAGTTTCAGAAGAAAAAGGCAGGAATTAGAAGTTAAATAGGTTTCTATCCAAATGTCTTAAATCAGTCTCTGCACAGCGAAAACAGAAACAGAAAAGTTGGAATTCTGTGTGATCTGGCATTCAGATTTTCAGTAATACTAGAACAATGAACCAAGGAAATTGTATTCCTACTCACACAGTTTAACATCATTATCTAATCATTGGCAAGACTCCAGAAAGGTGTAATAACTTTCTATGTGGATTACAAAATAGTTATTAGTGAGAGAGCTCATTTTATTATAATAACAACTGCTAAACTCTAATAATTATTCACAAAAGCCTGTTCAACTTTCAGATGTTGAACCTGACACATTAACTCCATTGGTCAAATTTTCTTAAATCTTAGTTACACTAAATGCAAAAATGCAGTGTAATCCTTAACTCAGAAAATACTGTTACTGCAGGACAGAGGATGAACTAATGCAACATTAATACTCACTTGACACTATGTTGGTAGGATCCTTACAACTATGGGAGAGGGGTGAAGGGAAGGGTAAGGGGGAGAAAATGAGGGATGGTGGAACAGTGTTTAAAAACAAATGTACTCATTACCTTCCTGATGTAACTGTAACTTCCCTGCTCATTGCTTCTTCAATAAAGATTTTAAAAAAGAAAATAGCTTTACTTTGCTTTGATTCTCTTAAATATTCCTCAGACTTATCCCAAATCTTCTCAAGATTAAAAGACAAGGAAATGTTTTTCACTAGGGAGAAAATTATGCTATATATGACCAAAATTTTGAAGTCACTATTTCATGTCATTTTTGGGCCATCTTTTCAGCTTGCCCAAAGTTAAGATCGGGGAATTTGGCCTGAGTGAACACTAGATTATCAACATTAGTAAGACAACCAAACACTGCTTGTGACTGCTGTAGGAAACAGTCTCTTACCTCTATTGAATTGGCTAAATGGCTTATTGGATTTTGTATTTCTCGGGCCCTTTTAACCAAAATCAAGAGACACAGGGTGAAAAAAGACAAACAACTACAAAAGCAATACTTGCAAAACTGTTTGGTGCAAGTGAACTGAACACCTCATGGGGGGAAAGGGAAAGGGGGAGGGGGGAGGGGGAATGAGGGACGAGGTAACAAACAGTACAAGAAATGTATCCAATGCCTAACGTATGAAACTGTAACCTCTCTGTACATCAGTTTGATAATAAAAATTTGAAAAAAAAGTATAAATGTTTCTTATCTAACTTAAAAAAATGGAATCATGTGAAATTTTCATTGTGCTTTTCAAATGATGTAAAATAATTACATATTTAAGGGACATTGATGTTTTCATACGTATATGTTTAATGTTCCAATGAAGGTAAGCATAGCTTCTCAAACACTTATTCTTTGACTTCAAAAGATTAGCTGATTGGTACTAAATTCAAATTAGGAAAAATACCAACTGTTGTTTGGATGCACAGAAGGGTAATTATGCTAACAGTACTATATGTATTTCAAAAAAGTGACAAAAGGATTCTGAATTAGGAAGTTTGGATACATTTTAATAACGTTGGACTTTATATGCCTATATTTAATAAAATGATAACTGTGTGTATGTGTGTATAAGAGAGAGACACACACACACACACACACACTGTCTCCGAGCTTTTTGTTTCACATTTTTCTATCTTTTCTTCTCCTTGTGCTCAAGGTTAGCACTCTACCACGAGAGCTGCAGCTCTTTCCAGTTTTGGGCTGGTTCACTGGAGATATAAGAATCTTTTGGACTTTGCTGCCTAGGCTGGATTCCAACAATGATCCTCAGATCTCAGCCTCCTGAGTAGCTAGGATGACAGGCGTGAACCACCAGCACCTGGCCAAACTATAACAACTTTTAAAATAAAATGCCCAAATAGCAAGACGATAGTTTTGAAGATGATCTATATTTTATAACATGGGAAATGTCATCCCACATGGGAAGACGATGATGTAAAGATTACTCAGGCAAATTGCTGAAGGAAACCATGTGAAAATGGAAAGAGCTTAAGTAGATCAAAATGAAAAGGGTTAAAAGGTGACCATTTTTTTTCTGCACCTTAGACCGTATGTCAGAGGAATTACAGATTGAGTTACATTGTGATTCTCTGCAGTGTGGTTTCTTCTGGTGGGAGTCATGTGGGTCCCTTAGGTTGCAGAGTTTTACCACGGAATGTTTTGCCATGTCTTCTATTGTGAACCTCTATAGGCCATTATAAGCAGATATGAAATGTTACACTTCTGGCTCCTGGACAGTGCACTTCCTTTTCTGTTTCCCCCTTGATGAGCAGAGCCAGTATCAGGAACCTGCCATGCATACAAGCCTGTAGCCTAACCCTCTACTTATCCCTTCCTGTGGCCACAGTTCATATTGTCACCCATGTGCCAATAAGTCCCTAAACACGGTGTTTAGGGAGCCTCAGATCCTTTGGACAGAAAGATCTCAAGCTTCATTAACCCATTGGTTGTTGTCAGATTTCATTATCTTTTTAAAATTGGCTTTTGAGTTGTTATAAATATATTTCCAAATAAATCTAGAATTTCTAAGTGCTTGGAATTGACCAGGTCATATTATCACAATTGAGGATTACTTCTGAGTACTTGACTAGCATGTAAACTTCTAGACAAATGGAAACAAGGCAGCTTTTTCTATCATCAGGGCTTAGAGTTGCACTCGGCAGTGAAGGAAGGCCTGTTCACGTTACTAGGAGACAAGCATCTAATTATGGGTTAATGACTAGATTAGAAAGTATGTCTCCCAAGGGCATTTGCATTTTAAAAGGGGCCACCTCTGTGCTCTCCAAGGAATTCACTGAGTTTTCTATTTTAATTGGTAGTGAGTAGGAATCTCCAATGTTGACCTATCACACTTTATATAGAGCAAGTTGGTGATACTTTTTAAAATAGGTAAATACCTCATAATTGCTACAGCATAGTCGGTAACCACTTTTCTGCTTCATTAGTAGCTTCCCTTCTAACCCAGTAATACTGAGGTCAGCTAAGCCCTATGGTAACTACAGGCGTGTGTGTGTGTGTGTGTGTGTGTGTGTGTGTGTAATATTTGGATGTCTCTTCATGTATGTAAATGTGTATCTATCTATATTCAAACACATAAAGAAATATAGCTAAATTGATTTATACCCAAACATTAAGATGAATATCTCATTATAGCAAGACATAATGCTTTTATTTGTGACTACAGCATTGGTCAGAATACAAAGGATGAAGAGTATCAAAGAATGAATATTCTTAGATTAGATTCTTAGTTTTAGAACCAGCATCGTAAATTGTATAAGATAGGTCAGAATCCATATGTTCATTTGACAAATTGATTTTAAGAATGTCAATTTAATCACAAGGACAAGGATAATAATAAATATGCAGTTGAAACACAGAAGTTTTTCCTGAAACTCACAGATTTCCCTTACGCCACTGTTTTTAGTAGTCTAGGACATAGTTTCCACATATAGGTCTTGGCTTTTTATATAATCCTTTTCCATAGAGCAAGAACATTTCCATAAATATACATCATTTTATTTAGGCCAATATGAAAACTAGTTTGTACTCACAATATCAGCCAATAGCCAGAAGTAAATGAATTCTAGGTTAATAGTGAGAAATTTCTATGTAAATAAATTGTATCATGCTGATGATTGTCAACATTATCGTTATAAATACTATGACATTAACTGTATTAAGTTAATCAAGTAAATTTCTCTAGAGAGCACTAGGGAGCAAGAGGGACTAGTAGGGGCTGGGAATATGGCCTAGTGGTAGAGTGCTGGCCTCATATACCTGAAGCCCTGGGTTCGATTCCTCAGCACCACATATATAGGAAAAGCCAGAAGTGGCGCTGTCGCTCAAATGGTAGAGTGCTAGCCTTGAGCAAAAAGAAGCCAGGGACAGTGCTCAGGCCCTGAGCCCAAACCCCAGGACTGGAAAAAAAAAAGAGGGAATAGTAATATGGAGGATTAGTACTGATTGGTATGATTAGTTATACTCCCTTCTTAATCATTCAAAAGTCATTTGTTGACTGTGATGAAGGAGGGAACTAGTGATAAAAGGAATAAAAAAAAAAAAAGGCCCTAGCATTCTGATGAAGGAAAGAAAAAAGAGCCTAAGATTTTTGAAATGATGGGGCATCAGGCAACCCATGGATTACAGGGAAGAAACTGGATCCACCATATAGAGCTTGCTAAGTTGTCTTAGATATAGTTGTAGAGCTGAGATCAAAACCCAGGTCTTGTTTTCCCAGTTCCGCATTCAATTATAACAGACTACTGTGCTCTTTCTTGAAGATACTGTGAAAAAATATAGGGAAAATCATTATAACAGAGCAGTTGAACATGAGTATTGTTATATGCATAGATTTCATTGACAAAAATTAAATTAGAGGGTCCACTCTAGGGTCATATATACACAAACATATGAAGTAAAGTGTAGGGAAGAATTTCAGTAGTGTAATTCCTTTGAATAATGAACTTACAGTCTAATAAAAGGAGCACCAGGAAGCTGAGACTTGAGGTGTCAGGTGTGGGGTGAGCTCAGCGGAGGGCCGTAAACAATGACGAGGAGGGTGGGAGGATGCAGTCATAATAGTCCATGTGGATCTGTGAGAATGGATCTAGGAAAATGAATGGGATGGGAGGATTGGGGTGAGGAGGAGAATGATGAAAAGAGCAACATCGATCCGATTCATTGTCCTCACAAACTGACACGTTGTGAAACTGCTTGAGACAACTACTTAAAGCTTTAGATTAGAAATAAAAAGCATGGTCTACTCAGTGCTTTAGTTTCTTGTCCAGCCCATGGAAGAAGCACATGGTAGTATCAGTCATGTGATTCCAAGCTGCACAAGTTTTACAGAACTTCTGACATTACTCGAGGCTTTGAGTTTTGAATCTTTTTTTTTTTTTCATGTTTAAAAGGTAATTGCTGTTCCCCTCTGGTGACCCTGGCTCTGTTCTTTCCCCAATAGCAGCACTACTGTTTCTAATGTTAGGGATTGTCCATCTGTCCCACTGAGAGAGACAAGGATAGCAAGGAGACTTTCAAAAAGCTTCTTGATGATCAGTAAAGAATCAGTTACACAAAACTGCAATAATGATAACACTTGGGACTTCTATGTTAATTTCAGTCATGAATTTTGAGCAAGGAGGTGATAAAAAATAAGTTGAAATTGTGTATAGAGTGAAAGGCAGGCCTTCAATTATTTTGCTAGTGTTTTATTCTTAAATCAGCAATGCTTTCTTTTGTTCCCTCTCCTTTGTCATTTTTCCATCCATCCATCCATCCACCCCCCATCCCCCCACACATATATCACGGAGCTTTCTAGTCAGCACTGCTCAGCTAAAGAAAGTTGGCTTTGAAAAGCAGAAAATCTTTCAGGAAGCATATTCACTTTTTCTTTAATATAATCCTTGCACACATTAAGCATCCCTAAAGCATCATGCATGGAATGACAAAGTGTTGCCTTGTCAACTATGTTTCCTCTTTATCAGCGCTTTCACTTGGGATTTAACCTGCGCAGCCATTATTCCACAGGATTACACAATGATGTCATTCGCAGCACACAGGATGAGATGGAGGAGTAGAGCACACTCTGGACTTCACTTAGTTAAAATGCGTGTGTTTAAAGGGATTTGAGGACTACATTCTCTCATAAAGATTTTCTTAAAAAGGGAAGATACTAGAATAACCTTGGTCTTTTTGGAGGATGGGGGTCTGCAGGATTGATAGGAAATTGGCTGTTCCCTTGGCAACACAAGCATTCATAAAAGAGTTTAGGAAGCTATCTAGAACATCGTTGGCTGTAAAAATGCTGAAATGTCACCGAAAGTGAAGGTCTGGCTGACATTAGTTTAGCAAATGCCATTTTACTTGATTTTGACAATAATATACTGTAGGCAGGATAACCATTAATGCGGTTAAAAAAAATTAACTGGGACCAGCAGTCTAGTAAGGCCTGGGCACTTTTTATTCTTCTTTTCTTCTTGTCAGAGAACTGTAACAAGGGGGGGGGGGGAAAGCACTGCCCAGGGTTTTTATATTTTTATTATTATTTTTGCCTCAGGGCCTAAGCACTGTCCCTGGCTTCTTTTTGCTCAAGACTAGCACCTACCAGTTGAGCCACAGTGCTACTTCCAGTTTTTTCTGTGTATGTGGTGCTAAGGAATCGAACCCATGGCTTCATGCATGCTAGGCAAGCACTCTACCACTAGACCACATTCTCAGCCCGGCAACACCCAGTTTTAAAATGGAGAAATACTTTCCCTGCAAACATTATCTCTACCTGTGAAATGTAAACATAAACCATCTTCAACAAAATTCAAAGACATTAAGGTCTCCTTCACAGTGAGTCAGACCTGAGAAATTCAGCAAAGGTCAAACAGGAAAACACCAGGGAAGATACCTACATCTCTCAATTTTATTGATGGTTAGATCAAGAGACGCTAAAACAGATGAGGTAGTCTCCGGTGGGGAGGGGTGGGGACCAGATTCTGTCTAAAACAACAGAACTGGGATGAATGATAATAAGAGAGGTTTTCTGAGACACTATCTGTTAGAATAAAGTAGTAGGAGAAGCAGGCTTAAAGGAAAAGTGTCAGGTGGCCCTTACCAGGGATACCCAGTGAGAAATGTGCTTGTAGGTGATTCCCACCAGGGAAAACATGGTAGGGTATAAATCCCGAAGCCTGGATGATATGGGCCAATCACTTAATGCGGTCTCGCAATGCAATCTCAAGAGGTCACAACAAGGAAACATATGAGGATAGTGTTGGTACACCATAGTTTACTATTTTGCAGAATTTTTTATGTACACAATTGTACATGTTATACTTTGATAAGATTGACAGGCTAACAGGTTTAGGTTTATGTTAAGATTGTTACAAACATGAGGGATACATGTACTATCATGAGACACCGGGGATTTTTCAGTTCCATTGTCATGTATGTATGTGGCTGACAAAACACTATTATGTTCATATTCACAGAAATATCTGTACTTAAGGCAAAGAAGGCCAAAGAGACTCCCAGAGGAGTGTCACTGCCACTTGGTTGTCTCAGGAGAGAATAACAGATTAAAAGAGCTCCCAGATCCACAGTCCTGCCACTAGGAACTTTGAGGTAACCAAGGATTGCTTAGCTCCAAATGCTGTCTTTCCCACTGTGTGCATTATCACGCAAATAAGCCAGGAAGAAGTTACATTCTTTCATGTAATAACAAAAGCAGACCTGCAGTGTTCTCACTGAAACACTCCAAGAAAAGGAGAGCAGAGATAAAAACCACTCAACAGAAAGAAGAAAAACAAAGATGAACCCACTGACTGCAAAAGAATATCATCAAATATGCTGTTCTATCTCAAAGAGTACAAGAAAACAAGGTTCACATAAATATGGGGGAATTGGAAATACTGTGGAAAAAGTCAAAACAAGATGCAGTCCGCTTTCTTTTGCTGTGTTCTTAGGATGGGGTTCACCAAGTGTCCTTATAAAGCTATACTACGGGCCGGGAGCTTGTGTGCAAGTGGGTAGCACTGCTGTTTCCTTGCTTTCCTGTATCTGCAAACACCCCTGTGCTCAGTGCTGTGAGAAATAAAGCTTTCATAGATGTTGTAATTATATCCATCGCTAATTTTACTTTGCATTGTTTCCTGCATTTTGTCAAAAGTGGTAACATGTAAGCAAAAATAAAATTCCTACGTGGTTGTAAGATTTACCTTTGAAATCATTCAGATACAGAGCTAGTGTAGGTACATCTTATCTGAGTACACTGGAAACCATGTATACTGGTGTTAGAACTAGGAAATTGAAAGGGAATACCAAATTCGAGAGACACAGGGTAAAAAAAGAAACAACTACAAAAGCAATGCTTGCAAAACTGTTTGGTGTGAATGAACTGAACACCTCATTGGGTGGGGGGGAGGGAAAGGGGGAGGGAGGAGGGGGAACGAGGGAGGAGGTAACAAACAGTACAAGAAATGTACCCAAGGCCTAAGGTATGAAACTGTAACCTCCCTGTAATTCAGTTTGATAAATAAATAAATGTACTTGCCTTACACAAGAAACTGTAACCCCTCTGTGCTTCACTTTGACAATAAAGAGAAAAAACTTAAAAAAAAAAAAGAAACCATTCACAGAGGTAAAAAAAAATGTGCTAGGCCATTGTAAATGACAGTCTATTAAAAACATGTGCTTTTTTTTTTAAAAAGAGAAGTACTTTGCCTATTTAATCAGTACACAATATGTCTGTCTTGAAGAAATAAATGCTGCTTAGAGATACTCTTAATTTTTTTATTTTTGTGCCCAAGTATATTTTCTATTGATCTATGCAAAAATGGGATAGAAGAACCTGCACTATTCTTTCCTTCTTGGTCTCTATCATATCTATCTATCTATCTATCTATCTATCTATCTATCTATCTATCTATCTATCGCTGGTCTTGGGCTTGAACCCAGGACCTAGGTACTGTCCCTGGCTTCTTTTGCTTAAGGGTAGCACTCTTACCACTTGAGCCACAGCTCCACTTGTTTTGTTGTTGTTTTAATTTATTGGAGACAGAGTCTTATGGACTTTCCTGTGAAGGCTGGCTTTGAATCGCAATCCTATCCTCAGATCTTAGCCTCCTTAGTGGCTAGGACTACAAATGGGAGCCACCTGTGCCCGGCTTGGTCTTTTGCTCAACATGACCATAAAGTGAATAAAAATGTATTAATTTTAGCTCATTGTCTTGAATGTCTTCATAGTTCAGCCTGATGGTGATCAATATTTTGCAATGTACAGACCAGCCTCTCATGATGAAGAACTATCTGAACCCAACAGTCAATGGTGCTGAGGCTTTGGGAAAACTGAGCTTACCTTTAGGTTAGTGAAGTTTATAGGATTTCCCTTGCAGATTCCCATTATTCACGTCAGGTGGACAGATGATCATTTAAGTTGTTTGGCATAAATCATACTGAAATCATACTTATTATTTTTGTAGTTGGAGAAGTATCATGGTCAGCCTTGCTGAAGTGGTCATAAACGATGAACTATGCAGCCTTGCTTCTTACTGACAGCTGTGTTGTGTTCAGGATCAACTTTGGGATAAGTTTATACTAAGCCAGAGCAAGAGAAAGACAACCTTGGGTCCTTGATGACAGAACTCGGCTGACAGAACTGTGGCTGAAGCCAGCCCCATCTTTAGACCTTTAGACAGGGGAAACAATAAATTTTCTTATAGTGTAAGCAATTTCAATTGGCAGCTTTTACATGCAATAAAAATAGTGGCATATATGTGTGTGTATATATATGCATATACACACATACACACATGTGGATAAACCTTGCTTATACCAATTTATTGAAATTTAAAAATTAAACCACAAAGAAAACCAAATTAGAAAACTATCTAAAAAGATACAAATAAACAACTAATAAAAGATGAATATCAGCCAAATGTCAGCCAAACTAGAGTTTAGGTCATAATCTTATTATGTAACCTTGTAAATCACAGAGTACAAGGCATCCAATGGAAAGTAAGAGATTTCTCTTTTTGTGGTAGGGGAGGGTAGCACTGGGGTTTGAACTTGGATCCTTGTGCCTGTTTGCTCACAGTTGGCACCCTACCTCTTGAGCCATTGCTTTAGAACAGTTTTTTGTTTTTAGGTGCAGATGGAGTTGCATAGACTTTTCTGTCCAGGCTGGCTTTGAGCTGTTTGGCTACCAGAGTGGTTAGGATTCTAGGTGTGTCATCAGCACCTCACTTAGAACATTGTTTACCATTAGTGTAAAAATTTCCAATGTAAATCTAACATCATGAACTTAAAGGCATCATATAGGGGACTGAGGATGAATGGATCAAGAGTAAATCATGAATAGCATTGTAGAGTGACTGGACAATTCCCCAAGTTAACCATCTTAACTCTATGATGATTAGAAGATTGGGCTAATATTGAAATTACCTAGAATTTACTGTTAATTCCCTTCCTCCAAACACATCTACTGGGAATAGAGCTAAGTGAAAAAGATATTAAGCCAAACTTCCACTACCTAATAATTAGCTGTCATTTTTCACTTTGGCAGTTTTTGCTTTGAAAAAAGATTCTTGCAAACCACATAGTCTCAAAAGAAAAAAATATAAATTAAAAAGTACAGTATAAGTCACCTTTTCCATGATTATACAGCAAGTATGACTTCACTGTAGTCATTAAACTCAACAGTTCTATTGTGTAAGTAGAGAATGTGCTTGCAAGAATCTTAGTAGGCAGCCCAAGCTCGTCACCAACTCGTAATTGTCCTGACGTGGCTCACTGAGTGGTGAGGACGGGCCGACAAGTCCACTTATACTTTCCAGTTTGTGAAGCAATGAATTTCTCTACTGACAGCCAATAATCAATTTTATTTAACATCTAAGTATTATTCAATACTTAAAAATTTCCGCATTCTATTTTGAAAGCTAAGATGAAAAAAAGAAAAGAGATAAAAAATTTACCATTTAAGTTACTCTGATACTAGAAAGAAAATATTTTAATTGAGTTCAACTTAAAAAATAAGATGTTGCCTTACCACCATGAATACATCAACCACATTTTCACATACAGAAAATTTACATTCAATTGCTTACAAGACAAATCGTCATATAATACATTTACATTCATGTGAAGTATATGAACTTATTTAATTGTATACATTTTTTTACCATTGTATCTGATACCTTTCAAAATGACAACTGCAAGAAATAATATGCTAATTTTCTAAAAGTTAGCTAATACAATGTTATTTAAGGTTAGAAGAGTCTCTTTTGAAGAATTAAATTTCATTCATACAGTGAAGTTCCAGTGATTCTTCTAAATACGCGTTTGAAGGTAAAATTTTTTACCAATTTTAGTTATATAACTTGCAAGGCATGACAGTTTGAGCAGGCTGCATTGATTTATAGTTTAAGTCATTTCAAATAGTTCACACTTTTTGTGCAATGAGGGGAAAGCACCAATAATTAGGTTGACACATTTTCATATCATGGATGAAATCACAGCACTATGGTTTCAATTTCCCTTTAAAACCCAATCACTTATAAAAAATGTGTATTTCCAAGGCTCAACTTTTGCTTTGTCAATGAGACTGACTGACAGATTAGAGACAAAGATGGTAATGGTAAAAAAAAAAAAAAAAAAAGATGCTATACATAATACCTACTAACCTAATAGAGCTCAGCTTAAAATGGACAATTTTCCATTTTTGAGCTGGGGTTACTTACAAAGAAACTCTAAAGGTGCCTTTCTTGCCAATATATAAAGCAAAAATTTCCTAGATGATCAAGCACCTCTTATGGTAAGGAAATATATAAAGAAAATATTTTCTACAAAATAATATACAAATTTATGTGCATAAAGGTAAATTCCTCCCAACTGTAAATGTACTAGTTTTCAATAACTGGCAATAAAAAAATCAAAGCACGGATTTAAAAAACAACCCATATGCTATTAATCCAGTTATTAAATATTGCAGCATATATGTATGTCACTGTAACACTTAAGAAAACATTTTTCGAATGTAAATCGCCAATGAGATCTCTTTGGAAACATAACTGTGTAAAGTCTCCAATACATATGTAATCTTACCTATCCATTTTGCTAAGCTAAAAGCTTTTATAGCTAAGATGCTAAGACTCTCCTGTGGAGAATTCAAGTGTGCAGAGGTCACGCAGAAGGCTGTGCTTTGGTACAGGCCAGCTGGGCATTGATGCCCTTTTCCTTATTCCACGTACATAGGAAGTACTGTACGAATAATGACAGACACTTTTCACAACTGGTACTACTCACAGAATGATCAACATCTTCTAGGTTAAGAAGCAAGTTTCTATATGAATACAGAGATGTATAAGGGAAAACAAATTATTTGCTTTGACAGTTTTCAGTCAAGATTTATTACACATTTGTTTCTACTGCACAAGTGCTTTTTCTAAATACAAGAGTTCCATTTTCGGCTTCCTAGGCGTCATTTCTTTTTCCCAGTGCTTTTTTTGTGTTCAGGCACTTCTGGTTTGATAGTTACACTCTTTTTTCGAGATGAAGAATTTGGAAGACCGGCAGCAGAAGGTCCACTGACAGCTATACAAAAAGAAAGATGACTGCTTAGAGGTACACAAGAACGCAAGCTCAGCAGTATCCCAACACCACCGAGCGACAGTGAATGTAACCACTGCACAGCAAATGGAGACTAAACATTTTCTACTTTTAGAATCTAGAATTCCCTAGCAAGTTCAACGTCCTGAGTTCAATCCCCAGTGCCAAAAAAGAAAAGACAAAGAATCTAGAAAATCGAGTTAGTAATTCATTTTCATCTTTTAAAGTACTATTCATTTTCAAATATATACTTGTGATTGAGCTTTTTACCTTAGCTTACGATATCAGTTGCCTGCTGGCATTATTTTTTTATATTTAGTAAGGATTACAAACTTAACATGCAGAAAACTAAATTTAATATTTTCCCTATAAACATCAATTTTCTCCTGTATATTCTATCTCATTACTATCTAAAATGGTAGGTTAGAAAGTTAAGAAAATAGAAACATTCTTGACTTAGGACTCATTTTTCCAACACCAGAACCAATATCAATGCCTAGTCTAAGTGTACTTAGAACATGAGATTTAATTAGCTCGTATCCTGAGATCAGACCCCAGTGTGCATCACATAGAGTGGCACAAATTCTAACACTGACATGGCGAAGCAAGGCTAAGCCTTAGTACAACTGCAGCTGTTGGAAAAATGAGAGTCTAGGAAAGGAAAATCAGAGATGAAATTTTGTATATGAACCTTGATCAATGTTTGGGATTAGCAGGTTAAACTCCAACCAGCTTGGCTAAGGCTATAAGAGGTGAAGCGAAATTTGAGCTATCTGCCACTTCAATGGACAAAGTTGCAACTAAGTTGAACAATGTGTTAATAACTCTTTGCTTTAAAATAATAAAGCAGCAACAACAAAATATTCTTTGGAGCACTATAACCGAAATAACAGAACTCAGTTTCTATAAAACACCATTCATTATATCCAGGACATAATCCATAATCCATCTTATTTAGAATTCTTAATCTATTAAGAATGCAGAAGAGACTTTTTTTTTCTCTAACAACATATGATCTCTATTTTTTTTAATGCTAAAGACATTAAGGTAAAGGCAAAGTAAACTAGACAGAATCAGACTTCAGTAAAGAATAAAAAGCATAAAAAGCAGTAAAAATGTGGATAATTATATCATTTTCTTTCTCCTCTTAATTTCTTTAAAATAATTATGATTATTTAAAAGTGCCACAGCACAGCAGTTGAACTGTTATATGCAGGAGTTATATATGGCAGGCAGGGAAGGTAGATAAACCTATATGTCAGATTTATTAAAGGAAAACAAGGTAATTCTGCAATTAAAAGTTTTCTTTATGAAAATGATAGATTCTATTCCTGTCCACTTCTGCCAACATATGAATATTGTTAACAATCTGGATCTAATAAATGATCACTGACACAAATGGATACAGTTCAAATGGACATAAGTGCCATTTTGTTTCTTTCTTTCTTTGTAGGTGTTGCCGGGGACCAAACCTAGGAACTTGTACATACTAGGCAAGTACTCTACCACCAAGCCTATGCTCAGTCTCTAGAATAATCTTGTTTAAGTGCACTTGATATAAAAGATATACCAACGTTAGGTCATACAGCAAGTCTCACATTTATACAAATGAAATCAAATAAGTGTGTTTTGTAATTTAACAGAACTAAATAAAAATTGACAAGATTCTAACCCCCACCAAAATAATTGGATATAACACTAAATACCTCACAAATCAATAAAGAAAACCACATTCATTCACATTTTATTATATGTTTTTAACTAGATAATAAAAGTAAAAAATAACAACCTTATGTTTTTGATTTAATTAAAATGCATAGAGGGAAAGTTAGAACTTAACCCAAAGCGGAAAGAAAAAAAAAATCAAAGAACAGAAATAATTTGGTATAAAACAGAAAAACAATGAGATAAAGTTGGTCCTTTGAAAAAGCCAGAAAAATTGAAAAATGTCTTTTAAGAATAATAAAAAAACAACCTTGTAGTAGCATAACCAAGAGAAGTTGACCTCATAACAAAATTAAAAACTGATGAGTCTCTTACACCTATAATCCCAGCTATTGGAAAAGCTGAAATTGGTAAGATTAACATTCCAGGCCACCTCAGACAAAAAAGTTTGTGCAACTATTTCAAACCGTTTGTCCTGATAGGTACCTGTGATATCAGCTATAGTGGGAAACATAAATTGGAGGATTTTGGTCCTAGCCAGCCAGGGTTAAAAGTGAGGCCCTATCTACTGAATAATCAGGGTAGAAGAGAAGGAGTTATGGCTCATCCTGGCAAGTACAAAGCCCAGACAGAGTTCAAACCCCAGTACTGATTCCCACAAAAAAGAAATGACAAGCTAGCTTCTCGGACAAAATGGATAAATGATGTGAAAAATAAAAGTTGAAAAGTCTGTTGTAAAAATTAGTTCTATCAAACATTTAAAGAAATAAATCTCACAAAACCCCAAAGGAGGGATACTTCTCAAATCATTTAATGAAAACAGCACTACCCAGATACTGAAACACAAAAAATACAGATTCATGTCTTTTGTAAATATAGACACAAAAATCCTCCAAACTGAATTGACTTGTAAATTTCTTTTTTTTGGGGGGGAGGGGGTAGTTTTAATGTTGATGTCACACATCACGATCAAGTAGGGTAGGGTTCATCTCAGGAATGTAATATTAGCTAAACATCTGAAAAACCATTTATAACACATATACCACCGTTTTAACATTTCTGTTTTAAAATGCTCACAAAATGATGGGGTTACTATATGTTTAATATGTAAAGAACAGAGTATTGTGAATCAAAGCTCATTCAAATCCTAGGTAACTGGGCTGTAGATGTACTTCATAGGTAGTGTTTGTCTAGCCTGTGTGAAGTCCTACGTTTGATGCCCATCACTGCCAAGACAAAATAAATGAACAAACAAACAATCCAAATGCTAGGTTCAGTGACCACTAGCTTTGTGGACTGTTGTAAGTCACAACCTTAAAGTTAACCTTTCCATTTTAATGGACAAAAACAATATCAACCTCCTCAAAAAAAGGAAACCATACAAATTTCACTTGTCTTGTGTATGGAATGAAATTTAAGATACTTACTCCATATCTTAAACACTAGTTTTTGTTGTCGTTTTTAAGACAGGGTACTGCTATGTGGTCCAGGCTGTCCATGAATCAAGACCCTTCTACACCAGCCTCCTGAACGCTATAATTACTGGGGTGTATGAAGATGTTTGCCCATCACTGTAGTTTAATATTCTAATTAGAATGTACAAGATTCAAATCTACTTAAGATACTAATTTAAAAACCTAGTATTTGGTAGGAGGTATATTCGAGTCTGACAGAACAAATGAGTAGCACAAAACAAGATGCACTTGTTTTGACAATGATATGAATATAACATCAACAGTGGAGGATGAGATGGGTCTAGAGCGATGGGAAGGATTAGAATTTGGGGGGAAATGTCACAATTGCTAGGGGGATTTATTTGGGCAAAGGTGAAGAGTTCTGTTACAGTAAAATAGTAATAATGGTAGTTCACATTTATTGAGTGTTTACAAGATGTGTCAATTACATTACACTATTTTATTATAGTCATCTCTGACAATTTTATGGGGGCGTACCATTACCATAGAATTTTTATTACTTCAAGATTATGGATTAATGTGGTTAAGTAAATTGAGGTCAGATAACAAGTAGCAGAGGTGAAATACTAATGTGGATTCTGTAGTTTCTAAGTACAATCTCTTGTTTTTTTTTAATTCTTTTGTGTGATCCTATAGCTTGAATTTAGGGTCTGGGCACTGTCCCCTGAGCTTTTTTGCTTGATGCTAGCACTCTACCACTTGAACCATAGCTCTATGTTTTATTGATAGTTAACTGGAGATAAGAGTCATATGGACTTTCCTGCCCTAAGTGGCTTTGTACTGCAATCCTCAGATCTCAGCATCTTGAGAAGCTAGCTAGGATTATAGATGTGAGCTATAGGCACCCAGCTAAGTACAAACGGTTAATCAAAAGATTATGTTAAAATATTAGAAGGAAAATAAAGATATTTCCCATAAGGTTAACATCGAAAGCAATGGAATTATAAGGAATTCCTGAGAAAAAAAGACACAAGAGTAGAAAATAATAAACAGGATGTGAATGTTTCTGTCTTAGCAAAGCAGAAAGGATAATCAAGAGAATAAGAGAAATGGAAAAGACACTAAGAGTAGTATCTTGAGAGATGTGCTAAGAGACACAACAATAAAATATGCCAAGACAAAAAATACTGATGACAGATAATTGAATTCGGTAATCATACTGAGAATGGAGACAAGAAAAAAAATTCATGTAAAATGGTACCTTTGATGAAACAGAAAAGCAATAGAAAAAAATCTGTAAACTAGTTTGAGAAAAGTGTGAGTTTGAATACATTTTATTAACAGAAATGATCCCAGGGAAAGGGAAATAAGTACTAGACTGAAAAGGGAGGAGAGATAACAGAAATAAAAATACATACAAATATTCCTAACCTGCTTTCTGGCTTGCTTTAGTACTCTTTAAAGTAGCTGATGGTGTTGGGAGAATCTTTGCAGGTGTATATGTATTTAGAGATATTTTTCTTCTCTGGACTGGACTGGATCGTGAGACTATATGGGCTGGAAAAAGAACAAACAAAATCAAACATGAAAAATTAATAATGTCTTCCAAGTCTATCTTAACACTGTTATGTTCTAACTGAACTATACTTTTCCAAAGGGAGGTAACATACAGTAGTTTGTAACACTTAGTCAGAATCCCTTCTGTTCATATAAACGAATAAATTCTTCAGAAAATTTTCTAAGCATCATAAAAAATTACTGTCCTAATTTGTTACTTTTTACAAAGCGCTATATCCTACTACTTACCCAAAGTGTTAAGGGGAAGGGCATGCATGTGTAGGTAGGTGTGGGCTCACAGGAACTCTCCTATGGACTGATTATTATTTAAATCATGTTTGGAGGATTTTTTTAGATATGATAATACATTATATGAATGTAAGATTTCTTGCAAATATAGTTCTACAAAAGATATGGCTCTACATTATACTGTTGCTGGATTGCAGACATTTCCTTTATATAAGAAAATGACTGGAGGGGAAATCAAGAAAAATAGTACATTGCACATTATACCGTTTGCCCTTCCTAAAGTTCTAGTCACTCCAAGTACTACTTAAGTTTATATTTCTATAACATTATCTACTGCTCAACAATGAAATATAAAGGCAAATCTTCCTACACATTTCAGGAGTCTTGTCTAGAGCTTCACTTGATGGAGAAGCAATGAAAGCGAGGAAGTCATCCACCTGCTTTAAAGACAGAGCATTGTGAAGAGTTTCTAGAGGACAAATGGACGGCACCATGGAATACAATTCAAAGCCTACAAGAGAAAAAAACAAACAAACAATGAAAAGTAAAGTTGAGCATTTTAAAAACTGGCAACTAGAAAGGAAGACAGCCGTTGTTTCAAAGTGGAAAATTCAGGTATTCCCAAGTTAACACATGCAAACACACAGATGTCAAGTCATGACACCAGATGCTTTGCACTATGGAGTTGAAACAAGACAGGACAAAGATTTCAGCTTAGATGTAATCATATAGTACAGCATGAACACCATTTCCTTCTATATTGATAGAACCTAAGAACAAGACTTCGAGGAAACATACACTTTGTTTGTAAAAGCCGGAGATGTTTGTAAAAGCCGGAGACTGAAGCCAGGCCTTCTACATGCCATGCTGCACCACTGCGAGCACCCAGCCCTTAACTTTTCTTTCTTTCTTTCTTTTTTTTTTTTTTGTTAATTCTGAGACAGGGTTTCTCTAAGTTGCCTAGACTGACTTTGAACTTGATAATACTGCCCAGGAATGCCTAAAGTTTGCAATCCTTCTGCCTTTGCCTCCTGGGCAGCGGAGATTACAGGTGTGTGATAGTGTGCCTGGCTCAGTTTTATCTCTTTAAAAGCCAAATCTCTCCAATAGCTGAATAAGCAGATGCTGAGGAACACCTCATGACAGAATGGTAAAGGTAATTTCTTGTTAAATAAACCATCACATAATTACTTATGAAGAATGAACTTCCTATACTGAATTATTACCAATAACTTCCATTATTAGAAATCACTGGTGAGTAATTAGGTCAAATAAGAAAGCAATACAAAATACAAATATGTCCATATTTAACAACAACAAAGAAATGTAAAAAGAGTCACGAAACCATCATGCAGATAAGTATTAATACTATCAGTAAAAACAAAGGCAGTTAAACAGTTTATTTTACAAAAATAAGCTACAGGTTATTCATTTTTAAGAAAATTATTCACTTAAAGTTTATTCAACAGGATGGCTTTTAACACTGTTTTCATATTCTCTTAAAAGTATCAAGTCTTTCTGCATCCATTTTCCCAAAAGTTCAGACTAATTATCCTCCAAAGAAATACTTTTAATTTTTTACTCACATAAAAGTCCAATACAGTAGTTAAAAGTAAAAATTACACAGACTGCTTCAAAAGGCATGTGCTTATTTAAAAGTACTGTTTTATTGATTTAATTTTTGTTTGTTTGTTTGTTTTTTTGGCCAGTCCTGGGCCTTGGACTCAGGGCCTGAGCACTGTCCCTGGCTTCTTTTTTGCTCAAGGCTAACACTCTGCCACTGAGCCATAGCGCCACTTCTGGCCGTTTTCTATATATGTGGTGCTGGGGAATCGAACCCAGGGCTTCATGTATACGAGGCATGCACTCTTGCCACTAGGCCATATTCCCAGCCTTCATTTAAATTTTAAGAGAAATATTGATCCATGCACTTCTAAAATTTTCAGTTGGGATAAATTGATGAAAAGCAATCTAATTTTCCTATAAAAATAAACAATTTACAAAAGGGATAGGTTCAATTTTCAGATGCAAAAACAAAGATGACAGCACATTTCACATACTTCAAAACAAGACCTATAACAGCAATTAAAACATCTCAGTTAAATACTGAAGAAATTAGGCTTCTACATTACATTTTTTAGTATAAAATTCATGCAAATAAGAGCAAATCCTTTCTTTGCATTTCTCATTTCCTCAGGATGTTTATATATTGGTAGTAATTATTGTCATTTGTCTGCTAGATTTTATAACAGTCAAATGACAATGCAATAAAGTTGCTCTGGACTATGTCTTCCTCCCCTTATCTTTAGTGTAAATTAGTTTCATGTGTAATGAAAGGTTTAGTGAGAAATCTAAAAAGCCACTCTGCTGCATGTTTAAAAGCCATGGAAACATACCGCTGGAGCCTAGAATTTCCACAGAGGAAACAGACCAGCACCTACAGAGGAGTAGTGTTCTGCACACAGACCCAGAAAACAAGGGAAAGCACTGTCAGTAGATACTTGTTTCACTATGGTTCCTTGAACTAAAGATGAAGGTAAGTCCATGATACATGTTAAACATGGAAATAACATGAAAGTTTTATGGAAAAAAGGTAAAAGAAAGTCAAATGACAATTCATAGGACAGATAAGACAACAAACATGGCATAAAAACAAAAGCCTTAAAAGAAATACTTCTAGGAGGGGTAACACTGTTAGAAAAAAAATGTACCTTACTTATGTAACTATAACCCCCTCTGTAGTCACCTCTACAATAAAAAGATTTGCATTTAAACAAAGAAATATTTCTAGAATTTAGAGGAATGTATTTTATATGAAGTTGTGTAATGTATGAAAAGCAACATTAGTAAGAAAAGCCTAAATTAAAGCAATAAAATTACTCTATTTTCTGTTTAACATATGTATTACTATTTTTATTTTCAGTTAAATGCAGAATTTTCCCATATAAAACATGCAATACTGGTTTAAAAACACATAAGTGCACATGATCCACTACTGATATTCTTAAGTTTGTTTAGAATTTTGTTACTTTTTTCTTGTGACTTCTGCTTTTCTTCTGAGAGGTTCTTATGCATAGACTACCTTAAAGACCCCATTTTTTGTTTTTCCTTCAAAAGTACCATTTAAATAGCTATAGTAGAAGAGAGGGTGAGATCTTATTTTACCTTCAAGCAGTATTACTTCACTGCTATTTAGGTGTGTAGTTAAAGGATTCCCCAAAGAGAGAAATAACCATAAATTGCTAAATCCTTAAATATTAGAAAAGTTTGTACTTTAAAAGTTTGAAAGTAATTTGCAGGTAAAAATAAGAATCAAAAGAACTCCAGAAATAAAAATATTTTCAGTCCAAATATAGCAAACCTATGTAGTAAAAAAAAAAAAAATTCTTTGGTCCTTAAATATTTTTAAAAGATTCAGAAATATTCCCTCTTGAACCACAAGATCATTATTTATTTAGGAAGCTAGAATATGACAGCAATTCAATTCACAAATTATGGTCAAGAAACACGTTCCTACTTAGCTTCAAAAATTGAATGCAATTCTAACTTGAGTTAGAAATCCTTCACATTTTAAGAAAAAGCAGTATGCCAGAGGAAGTGGGTGCTTGGAAATAGCAAACTGTATTGCAATGTAAGGACAAAGTTCCCAGAGTGCTTCAGAAGAAATCCAGTTCTGCTTTAGACAAACAGCCAGGGACAATATTACAGCGACATCTGCATCAGCTGGCTTCCTGGAATGTTTTAAAGATATGTCTCATTTGGCTCTTTCACATGGGTTGCTCTGTATTTTTGTTAACTATCTCAGTAATAAACACCATGTGACCAGGAAGAAATTAGGAGGAAAATTAAAAAAAAACATTAAAATGATTAAGAATTAAGAACAAATTAAGAAATATTAATTGTATTTTAAAATTTTGTATGAACTGATCATTTAAAAATTAGAACTTTCAGGTGTTAATTTAGGATTAAAATCCATTATCACTGTGGTCATTTAAAAGTCTGATGAGTAATGTTAAATTATTATGTAATTATAATTGAAAAAAAGGAGCTAGACAGTATCAATAATTTGGGCAAATAATAAATTGGAATAATATGCCAATTAAAATTAAGGATGGAGAATGATACTGTATACCCCAGGTGAATAAAAGAAAAATTAAAAACGGATGAAGCAGGGGAGTATCTTTTAAAATAAAAGCAAAACGTACCATTGGTTGGGTGTCGAGCAAATGAGATAGAAAACCTTTTAACAGCAGAACCGCGTGTGGCGTCTGAGAAAGAGAAAAACAGGTACCTGAAATTTGTAATAGCTGCCAAAAGAACACTTAACAAAAAGAGGGAAAAACAAATATATGAGGAGGTTAGAGTTAGGTGACATGCAGAAGAGACAATGAGACAAAGTAATAAGCCAAATACTGGTTAAAAGCAGTAAACTGGCTTGATGATAGAGGCAAAACGTTTAATGAAATACATGAAGAAAGAAAAGCATGATTAGCTGGCAGTTCAGGTAAACCCATGTTTTAATAACTGAAGTAAAATTGTGGATATATTTTAAGAAACACTGATACGCAAAGAGCTAAAAACCTTCCTTGTTAGCAAAAGGGACAAGTTTTCCATGAACCTCAAAGGCATTCTGAGTATCAAAATATCAAAACTTAGGTTACATGAACAACAGTACAGACTTCCTTTAGCTAGGGATCTTAACTATTCTTATTCTATGTTCATTTTATGAGATTACCTATGTATTTTTCTGTATTAATAAACATGACATCCAGTTTGTCAATATCAGTAAATACAATAAAGGTTAACCATGAACAAAAGTTTAAAAGGTGAAAGAAAAGCTTATTTTTATAATATGAATTATGTTATCTAAAAGATGAAGATCATAATGAAAGTTTATTTTCCACTATAGCAAGCTGCTTAAGTTCTGTAAGTCTAACTACAGTGAACTGTTTGACCAAACATAGATTGGAGCTGTAGAATATAATAGAGTGCATTGGAAGTCATTTATGAAAAGTATGCTAGGATTCCACTCTGGCCTCAGACTTTTGCTTGTGAGAAATCCTGCTCATGGGTGTGTGCATGGGTGTCAGTATGAGTTTGAGTGTGCATGGGTGCACATACCATCTATGCAGCCAGAAGAAGTCAGCTTTTTACGATGAGTACGAGCATAATCTTGTAGGTTAGGAGCGCTTGAAGAACCCCCGAGCACTGAGGCGCTAAACAGGCCCGCACAGTGAGACCCTGATGGAAGTTAGAGAAAATACACACAAAAACGGGTGTTCTTCCATTCACATTGGGAGATCATGCAGCATGCAGTTAAATGGTCTTACAAACACACAGGCAGCCTGTGGCAGGGCCTTGAACAGGCTCACGCTCAGATGTGCTTGTAAGTCCCAGTGATAGTAGTTTCAACACAATGCTTTTGATAAGCACCACTATATACCAAATGTATGAATGAGGCAAATAGCACTGGAAAAAAACCTGCTATCTTTGAGAAAAATACCCCTAGACAATGACTAGACATTCACATCCTAAAAGTATTAAAAAATACCATCATAAAAAATAGTTTAGGATGAGAAACAATTTCGAAAACCTACTTTTATGAATCAAGCTACAGCCAGGTGCCAGTAGCTCTTGGCTGTAGACCTACCCTCCACAAAGCTGAAATGTAAGGATCTTAGTTCAAAGCCAGACCAGGTAGAAAAAGTGGATGAAATTCTCATCACAATCAACCATCAAAAAGCCAGAAGTAGAGCCGTGGCTCAAGTGGTATTCAGCCAACATTGAGTGAAAAAACTAAAGGGCAGAGCGCCTAGGCCCTGAGTTCAAGCCCCAGTACCGGCAATTAAAAAAAAAAAAAAAAAGAAGAAACAAGGTATATTAAAAATCCCTGACTGGCACAAATTAAAACCTACATTAAATCAGTATTTTTTTTTAATGATTGCAAAAAATAAATCTTTTCTGATGAGTTGACTTAAGAACTGTCAATAATCCTTTAAAAGAAAGTACATTACATCTTATTTGTGAAAACACACACAAAAATTCTTCTCAGTCATGCAAGCCAGTGTATATTTATGCTTAAATTTTAGCAAAATTCTTACACTCAAGCAAAAATATCACCATTGTTTCTGTTAAATATACTATGACAGTTCAATAAGAAGGATTATTATATAAGTTTCCATAAAGAAACTTGGTAATATTGAGTTATAAATATATGGAATACATAATTAAATCAAGAAATATCTTCACGTATGTAAGCATCACCACAGTTCAAACACTAAGTATAGAGAATAAAATACATACAGAGTTTAACTTATAATGAAGTCTACTCAGGCTTTCATTTATCTGGACAAGAATTTACAGGAATAGTTCTTTAAAAAAATCAATATTGAGTTTGAAACCAATTAGTTTGGAAACTTGTTTTCCAATGTTGCTGTAAGCAAAGAAGCACTTATGCTTAAAGCTCAAAAAAAAAAAAAAAGGCAAATAAAGGTAAAGTTGAAACTGTGCATTAGTTTTGCTTTAGTTTTCCTCAAGAGCTGCTCACAAGGAAAATTAATAAATAGGGTTTGAAAACACTTCCCATTTAAAAATCTATTTGATTAGAAAGAAGCTTTTTGCATGCAGTAGCATCTTTTCATTCATTACCAATGGGTGAAATGAAAGTGTCGTTCATAAATTAACTTACACAGTATAAGGTTAGAACACAGCATTGGCAAGTAGATGAAATGGTTACCACAGTAGACATTTTGAGGGTTACAACGCAAAATTAAATGCTACTGTCATGTCAAAATTTCATTGCACATTTTGCATTGTACAACAAAGCATTTCTGAATTAGTACAGATCAACTATAAATTAAGCATAGCATTTGGTTATACTATTACCCCTGAAGAGTTTTTTTACATGTGTACACAATAGTGCATTTAAGAAGGGTATATAGTATACAAAATCTCCTCTGTACCACATACCTATAGTAGAGCTCGGCTTTTGTTCCACAAGAGTCCTTGGTGTCCGAAGGTAATTAGCATTTTCAGATACAACCTGGAGAAGGAACACAAAATAAGTGAAATAAAACAGTAAAATAAACTCAAAAATCCATACTTCATATGCAGCCTGTTCCAGACAGACAAAGGTTAATAAGCTGTATGATAAATATTAGTAGAGATACACAATACATGAAAGATCATGCAAGATCCCGTCTGACGGGAGTCCATTTCATATGTGGTCGTTGCAATGAGGTGGTGCAAAGCAGGCATTCAGAATGAAACATCATGTATGAAACAAGACAGATGAGAAGAAAGCATTACTAGATTGATATAATTTTATTCACGTTTAAAAGAAGCCAAATTCCCAATCTTAAAACAGCTCCTGTATTTGAAGGGGGGAAAAAACAACCACAAACAAAAGAAAAGACAGACAGAGACTGGTGAGGGCACCACAGAATTACTGATCCATGCACGGGCTTTATCAGAGTAACCTTTAAGTATTGACAGCCTTAATGGATACCATAATCCCTTTTGCTATAATCAAATGCATTGTATTGCCAAAGGAAATTACTGAAATTACCAAAGAAGTCATCTATGATAGCAGACCTTCCATTGTAACAACATAAGAGCATTCTAAGTTTCCAAATGACATCACAGAAAGTCCTTCTGAAGTCATTTTATTTTGAATTGTACTGTTTGGTGGGCACTTGAAAATATTACCAAGTTCAAAGAAAAACCTACTGTATGTATCCCTTAAATTATATACTTTGACAAAAGGGAATAGCGAGGGAAAGATTGAAACTAGATAGATGTACCTTGCTAATTTATGCCAGGCCACATCAATTTTGATATTGTTGTTTAGACTCTCAGCAAATTTCAAATGGAATCAAAATTTTTACTTAGGAAGTAGGGGCTAGTAAACTTTCTTATAATGAAATTTCATAATTATCTTTCTAAACGTTTTCAAAACACAAAGTACATCCAAGATTTCTTTTCCGTTTTAAATCATTCCATCAGTAAGCTAAAGATCCAGGAGAACAAAACTTATTGAGGATTTAAAAAAATCCTAGATATCTTGAACTTTCTCAGTAAAAATGCTAATAAGCACATGCAATGTGAGCTCTTTCTCTTTCCCTCAAATATTGTCAGATGGCACAATTATTTTTACACAAGCTTGAAATTTAAAAACAGAAGGATTTACTCTGATGTAAAATTGTAAGGGATTAGATGTCCTCAAAGACAGCGCTTTGTTGCTCTGAATGCAGGGAAGAAAAATGTTTAATGAAGTAAAGTTTAAAAACCTGTTGCCATGAGCCAAAAATACTGGATGTGAAAGCCAATGATTTGGGGGAGACAGGGGAAGAAGTGATTTGTTCCCCTGATCTGCGTCTTCGACGCCCAGTACCCACACCACTGGTGTAATGCAGCCAGGTACCAGTACCCTCTGGGCTAGACACACTCAGGGGGCTCTCTTCCTGGAAGTGAGAAAGGGGGCAAAAAACAAACAAACAAACAAAAAGCAGAGCATGCAAAGTTAGATACAACAGAGCCAAATGATCAGAAAGAAAAAAAAATACAGTTTAAAACCCATTCAACAGTCATTTGGGAGCCAAAGGATAACAATGATAGAAATAGCTGTTTAACTTAAAATACTTAAGTACTGCTTAAAACTTAAAATTTCTCTCAAAAAACTGGAATGACTTTCATATTTCCTTTTTGGCAAAAATCTAATCATGAAAGTATTTTGCTTAATTTTAGATATTGAGAAGATTTTGTGCTATCTGGGATGCATATTTCACTGAGAGCACAAAGTATCGTATAAGGGGTTAAAGAGATTTTAATGTATATATCATGCAAAATAAATGCTGTCTGCTTGACAAGTCAAAAATTCATAAGATGGACACAGGCTGTATTTTTTTATACCTCCAAGCTATGCATTTACCCATGCCCAAAGATTATTTTACAAAGTTCAGTAGGCAAAACATGCGGCAAACATTCTCATTGTTCCATGTTTGTGTTTGCATACTCGGTTATGAGTCTATGAGGACAGAGTAAATCTACTTGCACAAAATGAAGAGAATAGTCTTTTTCTCTGTGTATCTTTGGAAAGAACAAACTTCTGATCTCCATGGAGATGGTGGATGCCGGAATGAGTCTTCAAGGTTTTACTTGAACAATTTACCTTATGGAAGTAAAAGTTTAGCCTGGCATAGAAATAATCTTTTGCAAGCAGCTAGATATTTATGAGAAAAAGGTTTATAAATGTGTTCTGTGCTCTAAGCATCAATAAGGGCAGTGATTTAGTTGGAGGCTTTACAAATACAGATGGGATGCAAAGTAAAGACTCAAATATCTTGTGGTGCTGTGTCAGTATGACAAAGGCCTTCTGGGAAGAAGGAGAGGGTTTCATTGTGAAAGTCTAAACAAACTGGTTAACTGCGGATTGCTGTTCAACACATCAAAATCACCACCCTCACACAAATGATAGTTTATGTTATACTAGTAGAGGTCATTTCTGAAGATTAGCATACCTGGACACAGCCCCAGAATTCTCATTTTTTTCAAATAAAGCATAATAGAATATATAATCAAGTGCTGTTAATCATTCTCTTTATGTTTTTAAAACACGTCTTTTATAATTAAAATAAAATGTCATATTCAAGATAAGCCTAATTAGCATAAATTGTAATGACCTATTTTTAATTAAGTGATCAAGCTAAAAGGATCTACATTATTTACAGACTGTTTTCCTAGATACAATTGTCAAATTATTTGAGATTTGAGAATCTTAAAACACATTACTACAATTTGCTACTGTAGAAATAAGCTTTTCTTATTTGGGGCTATTTATATTCTTTACTATCTGTTACAACCTGTAATATGCAAATTTCAACAAAATGTATCTAAAAAAAATTGGTGGCTCTATCTTTAGCCTAATTTAGCTAGTTTTTGTTAGAAAATTAGAAAAGACTAAGTATTGCCATTAATCAGTATTACAAAGATCAATCTAGAGTAGATAATTCAAAATGAAGGAGTACAAAAGATACGCAAATGGTAAAAAAAAGTACTTAATCACTATTCTAAGTTTTAAAAAGATTTAACTATTTAAATATACTTCTATTATTATGCACAAATGATTTACCTATTTAACTGTAGATCTTAATAAAAGTAGCTTATTCAATTATACCATCAAACTTTCAAATTTCTATACAGATATTTACAACTATGTATACGTGTCAGTAGAATCAGTTATTGAAGCAGTTTTTGCAATTCTTGCATACTTTTAACAAAAATTCCTTATGCATTTAAAAACAGACTTTCTAAAATAATTTTTATTGAAGAATAGCCTAATGTGACATGACAAACATACCAGTCTATCAAGTTCTTATAAAGGACTTATTTAATATTTGTATTCAATTTTATTATAAAAATTATATAGAAAGTGTTTATGTTTTCTTATTATGGCTACATTTAAAAATTTGTTTGAAAAATAGACAAGGTTGACAAAAATTTGTTGGGATCCCAAGCTCTATAATTAAAGCTGTATTTTCTTTTCAGTTTTACTGGTATATAGTTAGTTTACTTCATGAAAAACATGCTCTGGCAGATACACTTACTTCGCTGGTAGCCACCTTCCTAGCTCGCGGGAGTGGAGACTTCCTGTGAATGTGAATTGGATCTGATACCACTGGTTTAAACAACAGCACAGCTCGGTCAGGCTCATCTCTTTTAGAAGTATGAGGTTCATCATCATTATCAGTCTTAATAGATCTCCTGCCTTCATTCTGTGACAAAAATACAATACACTCAAAATTCAATTTTTAAAAAATCGCTCTTGAGTTAGTCACCGTAGTAAAACACTAGAATCTGAGCACTGCAGAAACCAGGCAGGAGGATGGGGATTGCCAGGCTGCTGGGGGCTACATGGCAAGATCCTATCCCAAAGGACCACTTACCCCATCCTAAAACAAAACCCTTTCAAATCCAAATTCAAACCAAATTCAAATACCAACTAATGTAATCACTGTAAGTTTTTTTTGTCTGAAATGAATTAATATTAAGTAAACCCTATAACAATCTAATATTACACTAGGTAGTGTGAGAAAGACTGAGTCTTGACTTCAAAATATGTATATATTCTATAGAAAGTTAAACCAACAAAATTTCAAAAGACAATACAAAAACATACGTACTGCCAGGCACAGGGGCTCTCTCTCTGCCTATAATCCCAACTACATAGAAAGCAGAGACTAGGACTATGACAATTTCAGTTTCAGAATCACATGAGGAAAAGTTAGAGACTCCATCTAATAAGGTAGTATTAGCATGGTGGCTCATGCTTACAACCCAAGCTACATCAGAGGCATACGTATGAGAATCAAAGGCAAATCAAAGTTTGAGACCTTATCTAAAACACAAAGCAAAAAAAAATTAGAGGATTGCTCAAGGGTTGAGTTCCTAACAAACATGAGGCCATGAGCTCAAACTGAAGGGTTAAAAAAGTTGGGCTGGGGATATAGCCTAGTGGCAAGAGTGCCTGCCTCAGATACACGAGGCCCTAGGTTCGATTCCCCAGCACCACATATACAGAAAACGGCCAGAAGCGGCGCTGTGGCTCAAGTGGCAGAGTGCTAGCCTTGAGCGGGAAGAAGCCAGGGACGGTGCTTGGGCCCTGAGTCCAAGGCCCAGGACTGGCCAAAAAAAAAAAAAAAAAAAGAATCTAGTACCTATAAAATACTCAGTTCAATTGCATCAAATATGCAAACAACAATAATAACAAGTATCAACATGAAATATTAGTTTTATTATATAGAAATGTTCTTAACCCAGGGACAAAATTAAAAAAAAGAGCTTTAAGATGTACAAACTTCAGATTAATTCAATTTGACTGCAAATATTCCCAATAAATGTGATAATGCATAAAAATAATCATTCAATAATGTTAAATACTACACTTAACGTATACTATGTACTAGGCGTTATTCTAGGATACAGATACATAAAAGCACAATCCCCAATCCTACAATATTTTTTTGTGGTGAGGGGGTCTTGGGATTTGTGCTTGCTATAGCAGGCACTATATCTGCGTTTTTGCTCTGGCTATTCCTTCCTTCCTCCCTCCCTCCCTCCCTTCCCTCCTTCCCTTCATTCCTTCTCCTGTCCCTCCTCCTTCCTTCCTTTTTGTGTTGGTCTCAAGGCTTGAACTCAGGCTTGGGTGCTGTCCCTGAGTTTTTTTGCTCAAGGCAAGTACTCTACCACTTGAGCCACAGATTCACTTCCAGCTTTTGCGTGGTTAATTGGAAGGTAAGTGTCGCTTGAACTTTTCTGTTTTTCTGTTTAGGTTGGCTTGGAATCATGATCCTCAGATCTCAGCCTCCTGAGTAGCTAGGATTATGGATGTGAGCCACTTTTCTTGGCTCTGGTTATTTCTGACAGAGGGTCTCACTTTTTGCATCAGCCAGCCTAAACCCTGGTCCTACTATTTACATTTCCCATAACAGCCGGGATAACATGAACATACACATGCCCAGCTTTTTCTGTTGAAATAAGGCCTTATGAACATTTTTTTGCCCAAGATGGTCTGGAATTACAGTCCTCCCAATCTTACCTTCTCATGGAGCTTTGATGAGCTCAGCTCAGTGAGTTGAGATGACGTCTTAAGCTACGATTGTGCTGTAGTGAGGACTGAACTCAAGTCTTCCTGTTTCCTAGGCAGGTACTCTACCATTTGAGCCACACTACCAACCCCTTTTGCGTTAGTTATTTTTCAGATAAGGCCTAACATTTTAGCGAGGGCTTGTTTTGGATAATGACCATCTTTCTATGCTTTTTGGTATCTGGGGTTAAAAACATATGCACTACGATGGTAGGTTTATTGTTGATTGGCAGAACTGGTAACTTTTTGCCCAGGCTGGCCTTGAACTACAAACCTTATCTTTGCCTCCTGAGTAGCTCCAAGTATAGGGATGGGTTACCATTGTCCGCAATGTTCTAAAGCATTCTAAGGCTCCAAGTCTAAAGATTTACTGTAAATAATAATAATGACTGAGATTTAAAATATATTTTCTAAAACATATGTAAGAATACTATAGAAATAAGTTAGGAAGCCACAGAGGATCAGTATGTATGAGAATAAATATATGAGTTAATAAGCATGTTAGAAGAGTAAAAAGTATGTGTGAGGTATGAATATGATTAATAAAAATATATGAATACTTGAGCTTTTTCTAGAATGAAAGGCTCATGATCTAGGATCATTCATTTTCTATACTATCTTACAGTGTCATGGATGAGCTCCTGCTAGAAAGCAGCAATAGTAAACCCTGCTGACGGAATACACTATCAAGTATAGACTCTAATTTAATTTGTTAATTTTCTGTCTTTTATTTTTTTGAGACAATCTCCCTTTGTAGCCCAAGCTAGCCTTCTATTTGTGATCCTTCTGCCTCAGCCTCCCAAGTGCTAAGATTACAACTGTGCACTACCAAGTCTGCGCCTTTCTATAAGACATACAGGTTACACAGTCCTCAATTTGCCTGGAAAACTTAATAAACATATGTTTCCTTTTCTCCCCAAATCCTCTTCTCATTATTTGTGAATTATCATTGAGTTAGGGGACCAGATCTCTGTCAGTAGTAAGTTAGTTAAAGAAACTGAAAATAAAAATATTCCCAAATATTCTTAAATATTCTATATCTAGAGGACTTCTAAAGAAACAATTTTAACAAGTATCTCAGGTAAAAATAACACAAAACATAAAAAATCATCCAGATAGTATTTGGTCTTTGACATAGTAAAAAAAAAAAAAAGGAGTATCTTGTGTTAAGTGCTGGAGTGTTTAGCAGAAGTACTCCTTAAATAAACAATAACAACAAAAACAAAAATTAAATTTTCCTAATCTGAACATGTGGCTTAAAAAAAAACAAAAAATTAAATTTCTGAAACAGTTGAATACACAGAAAACAAATGTCTATCTAAGTCATATTTTCAAAAGTTTAAGCTGTTAGTGATTTTTTGTTGTTGTTATTTTTTGCCAGTCCTGGGGCTTGAACTCAGGGCCCAAGCACTGTCCCTAGTTTCTTTCTGCTCAAGACTAGCACTCTATACCACCTGAGCCACAGCACTACTTCTGGCTTTTTCTGTGTATGTGGTGCTGAGGAATCGAACCCACACACATGCTAGGCAAGCACTCTACCAATAAGCTACAATCCCAGCCCAAGAAGATTTACAGGACATAATTAGAAAACTTTGTGACGCCTTATGGAAACCTAGGACGGTGGCAAGCAATCACTGTAAGCTCCCCTTCATTACCTCTCTGGATGCAGGTCTATAGCCATAGCCGGATGGTAAGTTTTTGTCTTCTTCACAGCCCTTGGCTCCTGGACTGAAGTGTAATTCAACATGAAAGCGTTCCTCTGACGAAACATCCTAAAAACGTGGAAAAGAACATTTTGACAGCGAAGGACATCAAGTATTTATTTACCTCTGGTAGCATAAAATCAGGAGCTCTTTTACCTTGTTAGGATCCTCATAAAGCATGATAACAATCTGTGTCATGTAGTTGAGTTCATTAACAACTTTTAAATAATCCATAGCTCGTTTCCACTGTTCATCCTTTGATTCCTAATCAAATGGTATACAATAAGTATTTTTTCATTCTGTATTCCCCAAGTTCACTTTATTGTCAATTTGAGAGCTTGTTCAATTCTGATACCACATATATTAGGTGAATACTTGCATGCAAAATCAAATTCACTAAAGTTTTTGAAGCTAGTTTAAATAAATTAAGTCAATACCAATAGTATTAGAAACCTCTCATTTTAAGTCCTGATACAGTTTATACAAAATAAAAATAATCTCTTGAAACATGATACCCACTACTGAATCCTGAGGGTAAGGAACAGTTTCAATCTTGGTAAGTCTGAGGGTACCTAGCAGAGTATCATACTTCTTAACACCATATAGTAATGGTAGTGGCTTTTCTTCTCCATATAAAAAACTCTATGTTTATGGTATATATACATAGTAAAAATCCTTTACATGCAAATGATTCTAAGGTGCAGGAGGAAGCATATCTAAACTTCAATTCATCTTGCTTTTATTACTTTACTATCTTTTACTATTTACTTACTTTTTTACTTACTTTCCTATTTACTTACTTTTACTACTTTACTATCTTTTGCTATTCCTCCATCTTCTTTTAGAGAACCACTGATTTTTAATCATAGAACATCAGAACTGGAAGAGGTATTATTAGAGAACATATACTATAAGCATTCAAAGTAGAAAGTGTAAAATTAGTCAAAATGTACAGTCTTAGCCAGGCAACAGTGGCTCATGCCTGTGATCCTAGCTACTCAGGAGGCTAAGATCTGAGGATTGAGGTTCAAAGCCAGGCCAGAGAGAAAAGTCCCCATGAGACTCTTGTTTCTAATAAACTACTCAAGAAAGCTGGAAGTGGTGCTGTAGCTCAAGTGGTAGAGAGTTTGCCTGAGTAGAAAGAGGCTCAGAAACTGCACCCAAGCCCTGAGTTCAAGTCCCAGGACCAGCAAAAAAGAAAAAAAAAGTACATTCTTACAGTTAAATGTCATCAAAGTCTCTGTAAACTTAATATAGATCATATAGATCACAGATAATTTTTTTATTGTACAAAAGTCTTAAATGTACTATAAAAGCACTCAACAATTTATACCTTCAAAGGCATATAATATTGTGAAATTCATTATTGAATGTGCTTGCTCTAAAGAATATATAATGTAATATATAATATATATATATTTTCTTTACACTGTTTAATATTCCCTTCAAACTCTTTAGTATTTCCTTTACATTGCTCCTTAATAAGATATCATTCTGTAGGTGAATATATGTATGTGCTTTGGGGATGAATATTTGTAATATAATGTTCAAATTTCAAAGTTGTAAGAGAAGTATAAATTAGTATACTAAGTTTCACTAAATTCAAATTATTAAAAATAATAAGCTTAAATACTTAATATTTCATTTGATGAAGTAAATTAGATTTTTTTGCATATTATACTATAGAGAATACCATCTAGTTTCAGTGTTGTAGACACCAATTTTACTAAGTCTGTCCTATAGAATATTTCCAATTAAATAACGTTTAGTGGTGTCTCTTTGAACACAATATATAAGAAGCCACAATAATTTTTTTTAAAACAAAGACCACTTTCTGTACCTATCTTCTGAAATCTAGTTCGAATTTTGAATTCTAGCTCAAACAAATAAAGAAACTGGAAAACAGGACATCATTGGGTATCATCATTATTTTTTACTTTAGACAATATATCAATTTTTCTGGTGTATATTTTAAGAGTAGACTGTTTTGCTTTTGCGTTAGAAAGCAAGCCCACATTCAATAACCCAATAAGCTCCATTCCCATGACCCCTGTACGAATTACATGACTGTAACAGCTTCCAAGTCTTTTCATACTCTCATTTTCCATACAGTAACAAGCCACACGCTTCCCTGCTTTAAACCTTGCTAACTCGTCTCAGAAATCCAAGCAGACTCTCATTCCTTATCCACTGCCAGTTTATCCATCACTTACTACTACGTTCTAAACACAGGCTCTCTATCAGTTCCCATATTCTTCATGTTCTTTTTACTTTACATTATATATAAAGAATTAACAAATGCATCATGTTAGAGATAGGTGTTTCTTTTCCCTCCAAAACATAGTATCATTACAAACTTTTGCCTTGATCTCAACTTCTTGGTAGCTACGATTACAGGTGTGAGCCATCAGCACCCAGCTATAATTTGAAATTCCAATGGTACTAGAACACTAAAATAGCTTTAGGATAATTTTGGTCATAATTATTCCCAAGACCTAGTAATGAGATAGACATATTTCAAATTAGCACCGAAATTCATTTATTAGTATGAAAAGGTGTTCTGTCAAAGATCACCTTTTATACAATTGTGAATAGCACTACATACTGAAAAAAATCCTAGACTCTTAAAAGTTTATGTGGTAAAGGATATACCTAGAGGAGTGATACTGGGGGGAGAGGCTAAGTGAACTTTCCTTGTGAGAAAAATATAAATTGTTGTGGCCAATAAGCACATTGAGCCAGAATGTGTTTTTTAGAATTGGCCACTACAGTTGTTTATCCTGCCTATCCCTTTTATAGTCATACTCCACTTACTTAGTAATGTGGGTTAATTTCCATGTTTTGAATCTGGACACAGGTTTCTGTGTCTTCCTGGACCAAAAGGCTTCAGTAAAATGACCTCTAGGACTTCAGAAGTTAGGGCTCAGCAATGTACACACTTGCTTCTTTCTTGCTATCTTAGGAAGCTCCCTCTTGGAACTCAAATGCATTTTAAGGAATCAGGTCATATGAAGTGATCTGATATTGTTATTCTGGTTGACAATCCCAGGTAAGGTCTCAAATTGATTAGAAATTCAAGGAAATGTAATTGTCACTTAGACTAGAATAATTTATTATACTTACATCGCATAAGGCACCATAGCGAAGTATAGACAGTAAAGAATGTACATGGCTTTCACTGGTAAAATACAATCTAGTACGAACATGACGATCAGGAGACAAAACACCTCTAGAATACCTAAAGATAGAAGTAGACAGTGTTAAAACATATGACTAGGCAAAAATTATTAAGTATCAAAATTGGTGAATAAGATGGAATTTAGCTCTATTAGAAAAACCCCAAATATACAAATCTATCATTCTTCCAACCATAACAAAGGACTTATTTTTTGATAAGCCATCGGCAAGGGAAGGGGTAAGCCTACTGTACTTTGTGTTTCAGGAAAAGACTATAATGTTCCATAAATAAATGCTGAGTAAATAAAAATGAAAAGAACAAACTGTAGTAATTAAGTTCACTATAAAGAGATCATCAGTGGTCTTAGACCTAAATATCCTCAGACATTAATGATTCTCCACAGAGCACACATTGATGACCCCGTGTCAATGAGGATATACATCTTTTTCCAGTTCACTTCAGATTTTCTCCAAATAAGCATCAATGTGGGTCATTCCTGTAACTCCGGTATTTAGGAAATAGAGGCAGGAGGATGTCAAGTGCAAGGTTAGCCTAATTTACATAGTAAGATCCCATCTCAAAAGGCCTAGGACTGGGAAGGCCACTCAGGGGCAGTATTTGTCAAGCATGTGTAAGGCCCTGGATGCAATCCCTAGCACTACAAAAACCAATTTATTTCTACAATATACCAAATTATACACTCCTGACTTCTACACAAAAACACCAAAAAGTAATTTAGAATTCAAGTATTGAAATATATATGCATATGGACTTAAGCAACTAGCAGTTTCTTACACGGGGTGGAGTTTATTTACAGTGTCATCATCTTGTGTCCTCTGAAGGTCTGAGCGAATTTTTCTAACTAGAGGAGTACAGTAGCCTTTGGCAATCTCCAGTTTTTCAGCTTTAGTTATACCATATTCCTGAGAGAAAATACATATAATCATAAAGCACTCTATACAAACTCTTGGAATAAAGAATTTTAGCAAGACACAAATACTGTATTATTAAAACTTGTTGGAACATTATAGAACTTGGGAGTTTGACATTTCTGCAACTGCAAACATACAATTTTCAAACTGTGAGGCACAATAGAAAGTATTTTGTGGTGAAACTGACAAAACAAGAAATTTCTGAAGAGGACAGAAAGGAATATAATCTTTATATGAGTAGTACTCAACATAATACTTTAAAAGAGAGATGGACTGAAGTTAGGAAAACTAAAATATAGACCAGGCAATTAACATAAAAAGAAATATAAATCAAGAGATTTTTAACAATTGTGATGTCAGAGATAAAAAGTCCAATACATTATTAAGACTCAGACTTTTCCCAAAAGTTTAAAATTCTAACTGGTGGTAAGAAGAAATGCCACATAATGATCAAACTTGATGTCTATGAGGGACAAGGTAATAAACAGTACAAGAAATGTATCCAATGCCTAACGTATGAAACTGTAACCTCTCTGTATATCAGTTTGATAATAAAAATTTGAAAATACATAAATAAAAAAAACAAATTAATTAGAACTGTAATGAATTGATGATATGTGAAACATCTAGACAAGGCAACAATTTTATAGTAATTGTGATGAAATTAGCTTTAAACTCACAGGTTATAAATTGACTTTGTATGAAAAAGGGAAATCTGTGATTTATGTGAATGATAGCAGTGGGAAAAGGAATACTGCAAGGTATGGGGACTCAGGCAGAAAGGAAGGAGAATATCCTAGCAGGAGTTCACACACAGCCGCTCCAAGTTCATTTTCGAACACTTCTACTTAAAAGCTATTCCCTGCCAACAGATAACTCCATAAAGATAGATGCCAAACACCAGCAAAGATGACAGATCTTGGGGTTAGTTATTTTTAAAGTAAAGCTTATTTTCCTACGTCAATAATTTTGCCACTATAGATGACTGAGTTGGGTATACAAAATGTATGTAAGTACATACAATTTGTCACTCTTAAAAGTGACATTTTTGCTTATCTGCTTTCATCTTTTAGCACCAATTCTTAGATTTGTTCTCATATTTAGTTATGATATCTCTGACATAAACAGAACTGGTTAAGATGGCAGATTAGGCTTAATCTTTCTGTGATGATTTCCATGATAGTGTGTTCGAATTTATGGCAGAAATTTTCCACATTTCACAATATGTAATTAATGAAAGTAACCATCTTCAAACTTCAAAAATGTGTGTTGTCTTAACTAAGAGAATTTTAACATCAGATTTAGGCTTTAAATATTCATATCTATTATCTTGTTCTCATGACTACTTTAAAGCATAATTTTAAACCAGCATAGTAATTTACTGATGATAAAAGGGAAATGTTAAATCTATAATAGCATAAATATCTAGTATAATTAAAATTACTTTAACTGCCAAAATGATTTTTACAAACCATTGTGGTCATACATAAATCTAGATATGACTAGAATTATATAATTCAATAGCAAAACTGTAAAAATTCAATTTAAGAGCAGAAACTAAGTTTTTAGAAACATAGTAATGTGTTAAAGTATATCAGAATACATAAACACTTTTCTTGCACAGTTAGTGCTAGTCAATATGCATTTTCTAAGTACATTAAAATATTAAATTTGAGTAATCAAGTCTCAAAGTTCACAGTATTCATTTGCTTGGAAACTATACATGTAAAATTACTTTTTTCCTGTTGAAACTTGTGTTTTCATTACAAGTGACTACTATAAATACACGCAAAATTTTACCCAGTGATTTTGAAGAGATTAATGAAGGCTAACTGTAACAAAGCAAGGTCTTTACTGAATTGAACCCAGTATGTACTATATATGTATATACATACATATTTAAAATTTTTTTGGTCATGGGGCTTGAACTCACGACCTGGGCGCTGTCCCTGAGCTCTTTTGCTCAAAATTAGTGCTCTAACACTTTGAGCCACAGCTCCACTTCTGCTTTTTGGGACTTTTCAGCATGGGCTGGCTTTGAACCCTGATCCTCAGATTTCAGCCTCCTGAGTAGCTAGGATTATAGGCACTAGCACAAAACATATATTTAAAAAACAAAACAAAATATTATTTTAAATTTTTGAATTTGGCGGCTTGGGTATAATTTTTACTTTAGGAGTCCCAAGATACAGGAGCTGGCTCAAGTCACAGAGTACCTACCTGCCTTGTAAGTGGAAGACCTTGAGCTTAAACCCAAGACGAAAGATAACCATGATTTAAAATACAACTTATCCACTAACAGCTGAACTTGAAAAATTACTTTAAAAGACAAAATGACTCAAATCTTTCCAACAATAGTCATATTTATTTTAAATATGATACTGTAAAATATGTTATGAATATTTTAAGCTATAGCACATGAGGAATTTCTTCAGTTGTACAAGCAAAATTCCTGAGACATATAAACAATATAAGGAGGAAAATTATCTTCAAAAATTCCATTAACATTTCACTACTCTGTTAGGTTCATTTAATCATTTTCCTTCTCAATTCTAAAATGTATATTTTAACAGAAAAAAAGAGGTGAAATTAAATAAGATAAGCAATAACAGAAATTATTATGGGAACAATCATATGAAGCATGTGTATTTAGCCACTCAGTGATAATATTTAGGTACACTGAAATTCACTTTGAAAATTAGTATAGCTACTATAAAGGTTCTTTTTTTCAGCATTGGGGATTAAATCTAGAGTGCTATGTATTCTAGGCAAGAACTATACAAATTAGCTACTTTCTCAGTTCAATCAAAAGTGATGATTAAAGTCTTATATTTGTAACTAATTATTAAAATTTATTTTAAAATCAATTTTAACTGTGCACATATCTTGTATAATTGTCTAAATATATTGCTGCCCTTTCATATAAAATATATAGGTAATAGCATATACATAAATATCTACAGATCAGTTGTATACTACCTGAATTCCCACTTTTTAAATCTATCACATTTATTTGGAGTTTCTATGAATATTAAAAAACACTTACATTATATATTATACATATTTAATATTCACAAAGTATATTAGGGTATATAGTATATACTTTCCTGATTTCAAACTTTAGTTCACAGTTGGAATAACTGATCCACTCCAATCTCAACTTTGTAACATCTAAATTATTTTAGTATTAAGTTAGAGATCTTAACATGACATCTGGAATGTTTTTACTCCCAGCATATTTTTTATATCATGTGCTTCATAATAAGTTATATATTATTTTAAGTTGATTCTCTGTGTGACAGCATTTTTCCCAAACCCATAGAATATATAATAGCAAAAAAAATTTCTAGTGCCAATATGTGGAGAATCTACTTATATGATATCACATCTTATTTTAAATAATATGCCAATGTAGGTTCAGTAGTTGTGACATTTAAGTAGGGGCATAGTTTATAAATCTTTGTCCTTCCCAGTCAATGTTCTGTAAACTGAAAATTATTCTACTTAACAAAATCTACTTAAAAAGTTACTATAATTAAATTGTTCAAATAGCTAGTATGTACATTATCAACAATAAAAATCTTATAAATTCATAAACGTTATGGCTTATCCAGGATTGTGAAAGTCACCTATCTCTTATCCTATGGTAGTACATATTTTAAAGTATTTGCTTATACAATAATACAAGAAAGCCAAATCTTAAGAATTACTTACCTGAGGGATAACAATATCTGCTAATGCCTTTGAAAGCCTATATAATTCCATTGTATTTTCTAATTTCAAGGAACCGTTATGCTGGACATCATATTTTATACAGTCATATATGTCAGGGATTTTACTGATATCATATCTTCCATTCTTTGTTTTGAAGTCTTTCTCCAACTTGGACCATCTACGTAGCATAAGCTCCAGTGTTTCACTATGGTAAAGCTGAATATCTACAACAAATTACATTTTCAGTATATTTGATTTGAGAATCTGATTAAGATTTATATTGAAATGCTGAATATTAAAATTTTGTTTTGTTCTTGAGGCAAAGTCTCACGATGTTGTTGAATATGGTTTCAACCCTATTTTTATCACCAAGATTGGCCTTGAATTTCCTATCCTCTAGTCTCAGGCTCCTGGGTGCTAGGATTACAGGCATATGCCACTATGCTTTGCCTCTCTACTACAGTTTTGGTTTGAACTCAGGGTCAGGGCACTGTCCTCAAGCTGGAACTCTATAAAGTCACAACTCCACTTACGGGTTTTTTTGGTGCTTAATAGGAGATCCTCACAGACTTTCTTGCCCAGGCTGGCTCTGAACTGCAATCCTCATATTTCAGACTCCTGAGTAGCTGGGATTACAGATGTGGGCCACCGAGTCCAGGCTTGTACTAGATTTTTAAGTGAAAAACATGGAAAGCAGGGCTGGGAATGTGGCTGAGTGGTAGAGTGCTTGCCTAGCATGCATGCACTGTGGATCAAGTGGCAGAGTGCTAGCCTTGAGCAAAAAGAAGCCAGGGACAGTGCTCAGGCCCCGAGTCCCAAGCCCCAGGACTGGCAAAAAAATAAAAATAAAAAAATAAATTGTTACATAGATTTTTGGCCAACCGTGGTCAAATTTTTTTTAAATTAAAAAAAATTTCAAAACTTAAAAAAAAAATTCCATGTGCTCCTTATGCAACTTGGCTGATGTAGAGAAGCGTTCAGTAAGCACATTGTGAGACCTTATTAGTTGCACTCAAAGCACTGTAAGATTTTCTGAGTATTTTCTGCTCTTAATTTAGTGAAAATAGGAGTCCTAAAACTCAAAAAAAGGGTGAAAGTTATCACAGTCTTCCAAGGTGAAAAGGGCATGTAATGTGCTTAATTTAAGTAATAATGTGAAAATTTTAGATTTGCTGACAAGAAACAGGTGCTTAGCAGAAGTTAGGCAGCACTTTGAGAAAAATAAGCTAAGTAACTGCAGTTTACTATTTAACTCTACATGTTCAGAGCATGAATGTTCTTTCCTTAATACTACTCCTTGGTACCATACATGGATACCAAGAGACTATTGTAACATATATGTGGTAGAGTGCTTTGTATATATTTTTAATATAAAATATGACTGTAGGCATATGCCATTACCTATATTCTCTTTTAGACTTGGATAAGTACTTGGTATAAATACCTGGGTAGGAAACTGAATTTAAAAAGGCTTTTTCCACATAATTAACTTTAAATCAATAAAAAAAGAAAAAAAATTACAATAAACTATAAAATTATAGTTCAAGTGTGAATTTTAAATACTATTTTGCTATACTAAAACTTACCAACTAGCAGAAAAGAAGTTTTGTAATAGCAGTTCAAATGAGTTATTTCTGTCAGTTAGAAACCCACAATAATAAAAATTTTCAAGTTGTTAACTCTGCAAGCATGGTTATACCTTCCTGCTATCTTCTTGTTTTCAATGCTGTCTTAGTATCAAACAGTGCTAAATAATTAGATAATCAAAGGAGAATTTTGTATTGTCTTTTTCACGCAATCTCAGATAAAACATGTAATAAGCTAATTGTTCCTTTCTTGGATTTGTATTTATTTATTTGTATTTGTAACTTCAGAGAGGTTCAATTTTTTAACATCAGAAGATTCGTGTTTAAATTAACTGGACAGCAACTTTTATTTTATGCTCTAAGAAAAATATATTTACCTGATGATTTGGGATCTTCCATTCTATGTCTGATTTGAGAAGTCAAGCTTTGAACCAAAGAATAAACTTTATCACAGGTCTTCACAGGATTTTTAATTAAATGCATTGATTTGATAAGAGAAATGCTTCCAGCAGGAGTAAGCTGTAAATGAGTAAAGTATACAATTTACATCTAGTTATCCCTGGTTATTCCAGAGAATAATATATGATTTTCCAGTAGTTGGAAAATAATTCCATTCTACAAATTAAAATGACATCTAACTTACAGCAATAAGATCCAGGGAGAATCTTAACTTTCCATGTTATAAAAATATTAAATATAACGATCATGCACTTACTCATAGTTATTCAGCAGAAGTACATAGCTTGAAGGATGAGCACTATCTGGTTTGCATAATATGAATAAAGTTTAACATATATCTACATGTAATTATATTAAGCTCCATTATCACCTTTTTCCAGATGACCTAGTTAACTGAGGCTAAATAACTTGCTTAAGATCAAATAATTACATGAAGAAAACAACTCAAACACTGAATTCCGACTACAAAGCTGATACTCTTAACCACTATGTTAGTTTCTATGTCTTTCTAATGAATTCTTTTAAATGGAATATAAACCATTACTGGTACAATAGTTCCAAATCCCAGTTTTGATACCAAGCTTGGCAAGTTAATCATCTGAAGTAAAATTTTTAAATATAAAATTTGTGAAGAATTGAGGATTAGGTAGTTTGAACTGATTTGCAACTTCCATATTTTTTTCTTTTACAAAGAGTTGTCTCTCTTCCCCCACCTCATTTTTTATAAGCATCAATTAGTTGTAAAAGAGGGTTTAATTTTGATGTGTCCATATGTGCATATAATGTGCCTTGATCCCACTATCCCTCTCCATCCTTCTATCTCCTGCTTCCCAAACCAACCTCAACAACTTAGACTGTTCCATTTTTACATATGTATATAAAGTATTTTAACCAATTGCCATTAGTACTAGTATTTCTCTACCTGGTGATTACAACTTTGCTTGCTCTCTTATGGTACAATGTGTGTGTGTGTGTGTGTGTGTGTGTGTGTGTGTGTGTGTGTGTGTGTGTGTGTGTGTGTGTGTGTGTGTGTGTGTGTGTGTGTGTGTGTGTGTGTGTGTGTGTGTGTGTGTGTGTGTGTGTGTGTGTGTGTGTGTGTTTGTGCTGGCCCTGGGACTTGAACTCATGGCCTAGGTGCTTTCCCTGAGCTTCTTTGCTTAAGGCTAGTGCTCTACCACTTGAGCCACAGCTCCATTTCTGTCTTTTTTGGTGGTTAATTGGAGCACAAGAGTCTCTAGCTTTCCTGCCTGGGTAGCTCTGAACCACAATCCTCATACTTTGAGTAGATAAGATTACAGGCATGCGCTACTGATGCCTGGCTTCTATTTTCTTATGTCCTTTTCTGCATGAAATATTTCCTAATATAAATGAGTTTGCAAAGACCTACCTTTTCATAATCTTCAGCAGTAAAATCTCTGTCTTTCTGAAGAATTTCATGAAGCCTTGCTTTCACACGTTGCTGACAACTGCTTAGAGAATCGCTATCACTGTCCAAAAGACCATTCATATTTGCACTTTTCACCATCTGAACAAGAATGGGTGTAAGCTCTCCTTCTAGAGCCAATAGCCCCTAAACACACGAAATGAAGTCAACAATTTACCAATATGTCAAATACCATAACCATTATTAACCGTTGGTTAATAATGTAATAGTTTATCATTGCATGATGATGACTTCAGTGGGAAGTTCTAAATTTGAAATTTTTCATATTTTACTAAGGCAAAAATGTTTTAAAATACTTGATGAAAATTCTAGTAAATTTAAATAAAAACCTTAAAAAACATACCTTTGCAAAAGCAGCTGCGGTCATCTGGACTCGTCCCTCATCGGAGGCATATATTTTGAGGTCATGTCGGTAGGTGCTATGTAATCGAAGTAAACCACAACCCGGAAATCCTGCATAATCTCCTGAAAAGAAATCCTCAAATCACTTCAGCTATATTTTCATTTCCTTGTATTTAACACGTGCTTAACAGTAACACAAAATAAACCGGGATTTGAAAATAGAATGCAGGATTTTAATTACATTCAAGAAATTTCAAGACTCACCTTGACCTCCAGGATACATACACCTAAAAGCTCTTCCAAGTTCTTCAGCCTGGACCCTGCCGGCAGGGGTTAATTCTCCTCCCCATTTTAGAACCAAAAGTAAGGATGGTTGTTCTCTTCGACTATCTAAAATACATGAGCAAATAACATAAATGTTGTTTGTTTACAGATATGTATATGTCAGTACAGTTTTTTTTCTTTGTTCTCTTCTGCAGTTAAATTTAGACCATGTAATGCATAAATGATTTTATTTTTTAAGTGTACCTATCTTTGTGGGCTACTGTCCCCATTAAAAATGACCTTTGCTCTACCTTTGAGAATATTAATAAATTTTAAAATCTCAAACTTGGAAAGGCTCCCAATTTTTTGCAGAGAATTATTGCTTTCCCTTCTTACCCATATAGTGATCTGGCCAGCATGCAAGCAACTAAACTTCTTAAGATTATTCAAAAGTAATCAACAATGCATAGAAAGGTATGACATGTATAAAACTTAATAGACATGAAAATGACAAACCTTCCTCTTCACTAGATGTTTTAGGACAACCATGAGGGAGATATGTCAATTGAACCTTACGATTTATTCCAGAAAAATGCCCATACCTAAAAAATAAAATGACAAGCCGAATGAACAGGATTCATAAAGTGTTGATAAGTAATAGGAGAGTTAGTATTAATATTAATATTAGTGAAAACTAAAATGTAGAGAAATATGTAAACTATAATTTCTATACTGCCTTTTTTTTTTGCCTTGGTAAACTCTTCACATTCTCCTAGAAAATTTGTACCACAGGTAGCCATTCTAACTGACTGAAAATGAAATGTAAAAAACTGTTTTAGACAAAACCTACAATTCTGAAAAACAGAATGAACACATGAAATATATATATAAATGGGTTTACCTTTACATAATATTATTACCGATCATATGTATGTAAAGTTTATATCCAGGATTGATGGATACTGACTTTGTTTATATAGTTTGAAACTTTTAAAATTTAAAACAGCACTGAATCTGGGATCAATATTGCAATGTGAACTTCAATCTATGTAGTATTTCACAGAATATCCTAATATGATGTCTTTAAAAAAAATCTTTCCATTAGAGTTAAATTCATTGATATAAAAATCTACTTTATTACATTTGATTTTTATGCATTTCTTTTCAACTGTAATGATCAAGAGGGGAAAAAAACCTTCAAGCTGAAAAAAATGAAATGAAAAAAGTAGAATTATAAGTAGTTACCGAAATTAAGCCTTTCAAAAAAGATACTCACATTTCTAAAACAGTCTTAAGTTGTTCAAGTTTTGGTTTATTTTCTTCAATTTCAGAATCATTATTCTGTCCCAGCTCCACTAGAAGTTGTCGTGCAATATCCAGCACTTCCTTTAAGATAGATTAATAAAAGATTTAAATTTTTGTTTAATTTTACTGTTAAAAATTTGAAAGAATATCAAAATACACAGACTTGCCTGTAATTGTTTTGGCTTCTTGAGTTTTAACTTCCCTGATTTATATCCATTACACTTTTCAAAGAGATCAAAAAATCTTGTGAAAAATATAGAGCATTGTTAGTAACTTACAATAATTGATATAGCTAATATATATATAAATTAACAAATATAGAACATATTCATATTTTTAATGAAGTGATAGATATGGAAATAAACATCTGCAGATTTTTAATTACTGCATTTTCACTTTCTTTGTATCTTACTGCAACTTTACTATTTCTATCACCTCAGATACAGGGTTTTGTTGTGTTGCCTAGCTTGGCCTCAAATTCTTGAGTCCATGAGTCTTGCTTGAGTCCATGAGTCTTGAGTCTTGCTTGGCCTCCCAAGCACAAATAGCTCGGAAAAAAGGCATCGCAATAAACTGACCTTTTGTTCCTTTACTTTTCTGATAAACCTCAAAACCTTTCTCAATTATATTAACAGGTATGATATTTAAAATTTTTTCTCAAGATAAAAACTGAACATGAAATTAAACAAAAAAATGTATTCTCTCAAGTCAGTATATAGTTTAAGATCCACTATTTTTCTTCCAAAAGTCTAAGAGGCTATGTAAGAGTATACCTTTATGACAATATCGAAAAGCTTGATAAGACTGATATTTGGTGATTTTGCCAAAATAATATTCAGGTGCTAGCATGTATATTTAAATGAAATTTGTGCGCATTTAGTGGTTTATCTATCATGGTCAAGAAATACTAGGTAGAAATTTTTCCATAAAAAATACTGATCATAAAAGCTTAACACATCAAAAACTTAAATCTGATTATGAGCTCTGTTTCTTTTGAACCATACTTTTGATGCCTCACTTCCATTTTCATTTTTTGCTTTGGTGTTCGATCCCCATGACGTATGACAGCTATGACACATCTAAGTTCCATCCTAAAATGAAAGAAAAGTATGTTCTCAATAAAGATTTGTACTGCATAATTCAGAATAATATAGTATCCAATCAGTTACTGAAGACCATTATGTACCATTTCAAGATCTTCCGCATAAAGAAAAGTATTTATAACAATCCAGTTTCAATTTTATGAGATCAAATCCTGAAAGGATTTAAGCAGCCACAGGAAGGGGAAGATATTAAGATACATAATAAAATACTTTCTCTTCCTAGAGATGACAATGTTAACCCTGGGATAAAAGTCTGAATACTTAATAAAGTTCAGGGATCATTCAAACTGTACCATTAAGAGTATGATAGGCTGAAATTTCATTAAATCAAAATAAACATGTCTTCTTGAGGTTGTTATATTTATATATTTGCTATATTTTTCTCATGTGAAGAGTAAACATTTAAAATATCTCAAACTACTAGAAAAGTGTTTTAGAAGCATGTTCAGGTTAAGAAATACAATGTAGCATTTGACAAAGGGTAAACCACTGTACACAATCCTTAGGGATTATGAAACACTGATAATGTTGGTCTAACTAACTTACTTCAAGATGTAACTTGAGAGACACAGTTGTAAGAATGCTTATTGGCATTTCTTCTATTATATGGCTGATTAGGTGGTTCTATAAATATTTAAGCATGTTTTACAATTTTATTTATAGCATTATATAACTTTTAGCTTAGTAGACACTGATGAAAGCATATAATCTCTTTCACCATCATCAAGCTAAATATGAAAACATAAATGCAAACTGCCTAATAATCATTCCAAAATTTAATTTCTATTATACTAACAGACTAACAAAAAACTAATGAAGTTCTGGATAAGAATAATTCAAACTTACATAGTTCCAGATGTAGTTGGTACAATTGGAATGTCTTCAGCTTCTAAGGGTATTGACCAAGGAATATGAAATTGTGGAGCAAGCTCTCTCATTACAATATTCCTTCAAAACCAAATAAATATATAAAATATTAATTCACTTAAAGAGAAACCTGAGTAATAAAAATACCAGAAATAGGGAATTTGTCTAATTTAGTTTTGAAATATACATTAATACCAAGCTTAAATCATGATGATTGTATAATTTCTAATTAAATAAATATATATCCTGGAATCCAAGATTGTCTTTTGTTATTTTTAATAAAGCCCTCCCAAGCCACTGTGGTGCTAAGTACTGAACGAGACTTGTGCATGCTGAGCAAACAATCTACCACTGAGCCTCACCAATAGCTTCTACCAAACTATTTTAGATATTATGTTTAATAAATTACTATTATACTGTACTAAAATAGAAACAACAATGAAGGAATATTCAAGTAACTATGCTTTTTGGTTGTATTCAAATACAGCATTTACTCATAGTAAAATTCTCCCCTCATTTTCATTTTAAGGATAAGAACACAAGTTTGAAACGTTCTATAAAGGGTGACTCTATTAAAGTTTTCACTTTCCTATAATTCTGTCACATACACTCTGAAATATCTTAAAAATGTTTCTAAATCAAGGTATAAAAATAGACCTATTGTTTTTGACCAAGAATACAAAAATAGTCATTTCTTTTACGTTCACTTGATGTTATAATAAGATACAAGTAAAATATGTATCTAGGAAGAATTACATTCCAAAACAATTCTAAATTCTATTTTACTTAGGCTACTTATTTCACAAATGTTAGTTTAGTAGCATTAAGACAATGAAACATTTCATTTATAATCATACAGTAAAAACTGATGAAAGTTTTGATTAATAATCACCATATTACAGCATTTTTAAATCTCTAGAAATCTGAAACTTTACTTAGGCCTTCATTGATAGTGATCATATCATAGCTAGCATTGATAATCTAAAGTGTAATCTGGGATCTGACTGTCTTTGGAAGTCTCGTTTTTATGAACATTAAGTGTTACTCATGAAAGGTTAGAAATTCCTGCTTTAATGAAATGTAAACAGAAAAAGGAATGTAATGAATTCTTACCCAAGTATTTTTGCACAATCATCATAATACTTCATGGAATTTTTCACAAAACTGAATCCATTGACATCACAGACATAGGACTGTCCATTGGCCCGTAACAAATCAAAGCCACAAACTGTTTGCTATTTAAAATAAGTTATAAACTTTAAGGTTTCATTTAAATTATTATTATTCACCTTACTAGTTTATGGACTACATCATATTTTATAAATGCCTGAAAATATCTTATTATATTTCCATCAACTTCAGATAGCAAAAGTTACTTATTTGTAGTTTGCATACACCAAGGGCACATTATGAATTCCACATAATTATCTAAGTTTCATATCATGAAGTAGATATAGAACTATAATCCAGCAGGGATTAGAGGCCAAAAGAAGAACATAAAGTAGCCAAAGTTCTTCAGTTTACAGTCAAATTATCTTAAACCTTGACAACCACGTATTTGTAAGCACCTGAAACAAATGTGTTTTAGTTGAAAGATCAAATTTGCTAAGAGATTACTATTAACACACAAAATATGTTTTAAAGTTTTATTAGTAAAAAAAATTAATAAATACATTTTGGGCTAGTCGTGAGGATTTAACTCAGGGTATGGGTGCTGTCCTTGAGCTTTTTTGTTCTAGGCTAAGGCTCTACCACTTGAGCCACAGCTCCTCTTCCAGCTTTTTGGGATTCATTGGATAATAGTCTCATGGTTTAAAGCATGTTCCTCAGATCTCAGTCTCCTAGATAGCTAGGATTATGGGCATTAGCCACCACTGCATGGCTTTCTATAATATAAACCTAAAAGGGCAAAATTTATGCGTCATTTAATGCTGACTGAAGTATGGTTACTTAATTCTTTACCATATTAGTATTAAGATAAAATAGTTAATAATAAAGACTAGTTGAGATAGTCAAATGCTGTAAGTTGAAAGTTTCCCTTGAAAGTACACTTACACTGCTTTCATATCTTATAACATGTTAAGTATTTTTTTATCACATGTCGTCAATGGACTGAAAGCCAATGACAGAACAGAAATCTATTTTTATTAAAGTATTTTAAAATCAATCCTATGAAAGAAATACAATCTTAAAATAAGTTAGGCAAAACTCTTCAATATTGTTTACTGAGTTATTCTGTACTTTTGATTTCGGAATAGATTCACATATATGTTATACGTTACACAGAATGTTTTTTATAGTATACAGAATAATACAAAAATACATATTGGCACTAACAAAACCACTTGAAAACTATAAGAACAGTTCAGATGTGTGAATTACTTTATGTACCTAAGGCCAAAGAATGTCTCTTACTCAAAGAGGAAGATTAAGATTTCTTTAAAAAGGGCTTCTATAACATCTTACCTTAAAAGCAAGGCAGACTTTCCAAGCGATTAATTTCTCTCGTGCATTGAGAATTACAGGGTATCGTACTTCCTTTCCTTCACTATCTCGTTCTACCTTGCCATCGAGTGCTGGAGATTTTCGAGCTTCAGCGTGAGCATAATCTGGGCCCACTGTATAAACCTTTCATGAAAGTGAAATATATATTACTGGTTAAAATCTATTAACCAGCGAAATATACATGACTGGTTAAATACATAATCAATGAACAACACATTCAAAAGTAATCAGTAAACCATATCAGTAAAAGGTAGTAAACTCTGGGCATACAGTTTCATTTTGCAAAGCAAAACACTGGAAAACGTTATAGTGTAAAACAGGTAAAGTGAGGCGTCATCCGAAACTGTTTACATTGAACAAAGGAGAAAAATAACTTTCAAGATACTAGGAGAGAAAAAGGTAACTGTCAGAAGATTTTAGAACTATGAGAATGACTGAACGCAGATAAGAGAAGAAAAGGAATCATTTTTGTTTGGGTTTTCCTTTTCAATGGCAATGAGGTTTGAACTCAGGGCCTTGAGCTTAAGAAGTAAGCACTCTGCCACCAGAGTAACAGTTCTAGGCCTTTTTACTTTAGGTTTTTTTCAGTGTCTCACAATTTTTACCTAATGTAGGCTTATATAGCACAATTCTGCCTCTTGGATAGCTGAGATTACAAATCTTCCTGGCTTGTTTATTTAGTTAAGGTCTCACTAACTTTTTTAACACTATAATGTATTCATGTAAAGAAGTTAGTGTATTTTACACTGTAAAAACATCAGATTTGGAATACAGAAGACTGAATTACCATGTATGTTATTCTTATGACTGTGGATATTCTCCTGGACTCAATGGGAATTCATCAGATGATTTTTAAGGATAGATTCCCGACCGTATTTATACTTTTGAAACAACAGTTTGATGAGAGAAGCACTGGCAGGTAATAGAGCTATTAAACTCTTATCACTAACTTATCATTAACTCAAATCATGAATAATATCTTATATTTCATTACAGTTGTCACAGATTTCAGAATATTATTTACATTAGTCAGTGTGGAAATTAGTATAACTATTAGAATTCTTAGCCTTAATATTTATTACAATTTAGTGAATTATATATAAATTGCTATGTTAAAAGTTTAGTTTAAAATATTTTAATAACTATATTCTAGTGAAATCTGTTTCCATTGTAATTCTGAGTGTTTTACCATATGAGAATACTATTCTTTAAAGAGAATCCACCAGCTTCCAAATGCCAAAGCCCTTCCTGGATAAAAGTCAGTTTAAAAATCCTTAAGCAAACAGAAAGAGACACAGAATAGAAATACAAGGTGGCTAAATGGTTATCCTTTATTGGCAAATTAAGAATACAAAATTAAAATCTGCATGATAACCAACTTAGATGACTTGAGTTATGAACTTTCCACCTGATATGGGATGCATTCACTTGAAGCCATACCTTAAATTTTGAGTTTTGATTTTTCCACGAGCCCGTGACAGATGGCATGACTCTCTTATTGCCAGGCACCGGCATGTCAGCAACATGTTAATGGGCTTTTGTAAAATACTCTTTTCTGCCGTATACCAAGCTGGTATACTATGCTTTTCCGGTTAGGTTTATTAAATGCATTTTCAAGTTATAGTATTCTTTTCCCCTCTCTCCCTCTTCCCCTCCTTACTTATTTACTTAATAAATTAGGGTATTTTTAACTTAGAAAGTTTATCAAGATATATGTCATCCATAGGCCAAGAAAAAACTGTACCTGAATTCACTATATCTTAACATCATACCACTTTAAGTACAGAATTTTAAAATATATGGTTATCAATCCTACCTTAACATCTGTCCCATCTGTAGGCATAAATTCTTCATATATATATGAGCCAGTTTTACGTACATTGCTTTCTGGGGAATATACACTACTTCTACTGCCAATCTGGAAATAAAATATGCCCATAATATCAAATTCATTTTCAATCAATTTAATAATATAAACCTTGTTTACTAGCAATTTCCATCTTAGGCATTTTTAAACCATTTTAAATACATGAATTATCAATAATGCTTATTATGTGTTTGGCACTATATTCTTCCCTGCAGTACTTGTAATTTATAAGTAGAAAAGTATAGAAATATGAATAACAGTAAGAATTACGTTTCTAGAATTCCTTTATGCTGCTACATGTAACTCAGATGTCATTTTTACTAAAATTGTCCACTATATAACTAAGCCAGAATTCACCCACTCATGCATATTTATTGTTTCTAATCTTTGAGTATTGTAACACTGTTGCTTTAAACGTTCTAAGTGTTACTATGTGTCATATATGCAAATGTGTCTACAAAGAATTATTATTGGGCTCATTTAAAATTTGCACATATATTGGGGAAGTTTTTAAGAAAATGCTTTAATAATTTAGTCTCTCTGGCAATGCATAACAGACTTATGGCTTGTTCTACATTGCCTGTACTTACTAGACTACAGTATTTGTCACTGTAGTAAAAATAGTATTTCACTCTGTTCTTAATTTGCATTTCTGAGATTACTTACAAATGCACTTTTAATTTTGATGTACTGCTAAATTATGTTACTAAGAGACCCCATTCTTAACAACAATGTATGGGCTAATAAGACTTCTCAACTACCTGTTAAAAAAAAAAAATCTCTGCAAATCCATAAAGAAGTAAAACAGAGTACTACAGATGTGCTTTGCATTTATTTTTTATGGGTGTAATTAAGCATATAAGTTGTTAGTATTACTTTTGTATGTACATTTGTGTGCCAGTCCTGAGGCTTGAACTCAGGGTCTAGGCACTGTCCCTAAGCTTTTATGCTCTTGAGCCACAACTCCACTTACGGAGGCTTTTTTGGGGGATTACTAATTGGAGATAAAGTCTCACAGACTTTCCAGTCTCACAGACGGGCTCCAAACCACGATATTCCAATCTCAACCGCGATGTTCAGATCTCAACCTCCTGTATAACTAGGATACAGGCATGAGCCACCAGTGCTTGGTTCAGCAGTACTTTTTTTTTTTTTTTTGCCAGTCCTGGGCCTTGGACTCAGGGCCTGAGCACTGTCCCTGGCTTCTTCCCGCTCAAGGCTAGCACTCTGCCACTTGAGCCACAGAGCCGCTTCTGGCCGTTTTCTGTATATGTGGTGCTGGGGAATCGAACCTAGGGCCTCGTGTATCCGAGGCAGGCACTCTTGCCACTAGGCTATATCCCCAGCCCCTCAGCAGTACTTTTTTATAAACTGTTTTTGTGGACCATATTTCTAAGACTGTATCTTAACTGAATATTTAGTCTGACAGAAACATAAGTAGAAAGGAGAGAAAAATTGTATAACTTTCTTAGTATTTTGAAGGCAGGAATTTTCCTACAAAACATTAAATAACTACAATGATGTTTTGCTTTTGGAACACAATGCTATTATTATTTTGGGAAATTTATCTCCAAATGATACATTTCTGAGAGTTCAATGGATAAAGCTATAAGTAAATGCTTAGTTTCAATCAAAATTTCTACAATGAAGACTATTATTCATACAATGGTTACAAAAACTTACCTTCCTAAAGAGTCTTTGACTTCCACCCCCAGCAGATGTGGGATAATAAATGTAAACATTGTGATCTTCTGCACTGACTGGCTTCTCTACAAATGGCTTTTGGAAAACTTCCCCATTTACTTCTACATGATCTTCCCCTTCAATCAGATTGCATTCTATAAATCAAATACAAAAGAAAGAAATACAATACATACTATATTATATTGTCAAAATAGCATTTAAAAAAAACAAAAAGCAATGAAACTTATTGTTCTAATTTCCAACTGTTCGAGCCCTACCAGCAAAAGAGAATTTACCACTGGGGATTTAGCTCAGTCGCTGGCATGGCATGTATAAAGTCCCAGGCTCTACCCCTAGCACAGGAAGGAAAACTGAATTTCTCTTATTTTAATGACTGCATGCTATAATCATTCACCCCAAGCAACTTTGGAAAAACTACATATATAAAATCTCAGTGACTATAGGGTCTAGCATAAACATTTTTTAAAGCTCCTTTTGTGATTCTGATTTGTAGTCATAACTAAAATCTTCTTTGATACCAATATGCCATCACACAGCAATATTCATTAGGACATTTCTTGTTGTACATCAATATTAGTGTGCTTAGCCTATAGTAGCTTGCAACTTCAAAATAAAAAGATAAAATAGGCAGATCTCAGAATAGAACCTGTAGAGGTGTAGCATTATAAATCTAACAGAGTAAAATCAACATTTATGTAACACTCGGTTTACTATAGTGATGTCACTAACTGCAATTTAAGTCTTCTCTGAATGTACAAAATTTTCATTCCTAAAGCACTACTTGAAAATAAATTCTAATTCTAAAAGATGAATAGTTGGTGTTTGTTTTTAAATTTTATTTAGTTTTCAATGTAGATCATATTTTGTGAGGCACAATAGCTCATATCTGTAATCCAAGTTACATGAAACGTAGTGATTTGGAGGATCATAGTTTAAGGCCAGGCCAAGGAAATTGTTTATGAGACCTCAATAAAAAGCTAGGTATGGTGCTTTGCATAAGTAAGATTTCTACTCCAAGCAGCCCAGGCATAAACAAGAAATCTACTTAAAAACAAAACAAAAACTTTATTTAAAAATGATGAAAGCAAGAAGGCTGGGGGAAAGAGTGTGATTCAAGAAGACATGGTAGAGCACCTAGCCTGAGGCCCAGAATTCAAATATCACCAAAAAAGAATGAAAAAAACTATCATTCAATATTGAAGACTTTCTGACTTACTTTCTTGTGTTTTTTTTTTCCTTTTGTTTCCCTTCTTCCTTCCTTCCTTCACTCCTTTCCTTCTTCTCCTTTCTCTCCCTCCCCTCTTCCTTTCCTGATGGTCCTGGGGATTGAACTCAGGGCCTGGGCACTGCCCCTGAGCTTTTTGTGCTAAAGGATAGTACTAGCTCTACCACTTCAGAGTCTGTTTCACTTTGGATTTTTATGTTAATTATTGGAGATAAGAGTCTCATGCAATTTTTTGCCTAGGCTGCCTCTGAATAGCAATCCTCAGATCTCAGCCTCCCAAGTAGCTAGGACTACAGATGCAAGCCATCAGAGCCCGGAGAGACTTTTTTTCTTTTTAAATGAATACAGCACTTACTTATTTAGACTATTAATAAAGCAAGCCTGTTAAATGGAGTGCTACAAATTCCTTCTAGTTAACATAAGTAGCCATATTTTTGTAAGTGAACGAATGAAAAATTGTTTACTTACTCTTACCTTTGGGATTATTTGGATCACGATTCAAAATTGCATAACGAGGAAGTAAGATACCTTCAGCTTGAAGAATACTATAGACTTCTCTCCTAAAGAAAAAGAAAACCTATTTTACTATTCTATTTCACAATTAATATATTAATGTATTATTATGCAACTATGATTTTACTTTTTAACTAAAAAGGATATATACATCAATTTTTTTTAAAAAAATTTCAAATAAACATGTCATTTCCAATACTGAAAATATTTACTGGGAAAAGATTTATTGTAAGCCCAGCACAGGTGGCTCATGGCTGTAATCCTAGAGACTCAGGAGGAGGCTGAGATTAGAGGATCACGGTTTAAAGCCAGTCTGGGCCGGAAAGTCTCTGAGACTCTTATCTCCAATTAACTATTCAAAAAAGCTAGAAGTGGCACTGTGGTACAGTGGTAGAGAGCTCACCTTTAATAAAAGAAGCTCAGAGCCCTGAGTTTAAGTCCCAGGACCAGAAAAAAAAAAAAAAGGCTCACTGTATTCATAAACTGCTTTGTTTTATGGCAACTCCTTGTATAACTAAAGATAATTTTAAAAATGAGAAAAATACACAGCAATGTTTATGTATAATGCTTTTCTAAAACATGAAACAAAATATAAATATATAAAAAAGAAATGATTAAACAACGTTGACAAATTGCAACTATAGTATACACCCTAGCTAATAAAAACCTTAGGTTAAAATAATATTTAATGACATGAGGAAACGTTCACAGTATGCTAATGTGTTCACATTTGAAAAATGTGAGTGTAGGTATGTACTGATTCCTACATGAAAAATACGGTATATATGTTAACAGGATTGAATGGCTTTCCTTATGCTTGTATTTAAGCTTCATGCATTCTAATATGCACATATAACATATGCAAGTGCACACTGTGGAATTACTGTGTAATTCCAAAGTTTTACAATTTCAATATTAACAATGTTACTGAGTAAAAAAAAAATAAAAACTACAGAAGGTACTTTCATATAAGTAATGTCATATTACAATAGCTAATGCAAGTGAAATTACCAGTAACTAAAAATTAAGCATCAATTACATGAAATAGATAAACATACTCACACTTTACATTATTGGCTGGAAAATTATGCTTTTTGCTTACTCAGTAAATGCTAAGGTTTACAATGAAATGTTTTTTTAATGGGTTACTCCAACCATTAAAATATCTAGATATACAGTTTAACTCTCATTTCCTACAAAATAATGTTCTTTACTTTAATCCTGTTATTACTAAATCAATTCTAGCTAAAACTTAACAAATCATAAAATAAATAAAAAACACCTAGTTACAAAGCTTGGGGCATGTCTCATGCAATAGAACTCCTGCCTACAAATTATGAGGCCAAGTTCAAAGACCAGTAAGTACACCTAAAACAAGAAAAAACAAAAGTCTAATTAATTGATTCCATTATCTGTCATACGATATAAAAACTGTTTCATTTTCCTGATTTGGTTGGATTTGGAAATTAAACAAAGGTCATTTTTTTTTTTTTTTTTTTTTTTTTTTTTTTTTTTTTTTTTTAAATTTTTTTTTATTATCAATTGAACATAAATTTTTTTTTTTACAAGGTGCTGTGCAAAGAGGGTGCAGTTACATAGTAGGGCATTGTGTACATTTCTTGTGGTATCTTACAACCTGTTTTCCCATCCCTTGTCTAGGTCAGGTAGACCCATATGCAGTATACAATGTATCAAGCACATATACAGTGATCACAGACTTGGTCTCTACTGTCTCTCCATCTCCCTTTGTTAACAGTCATATATCAGGGAGATCATGCCCCTTTGTTTTCTGTGTTCTAGGCTTGTCTCACTCAACATTATTTGTTCGAGTTCTGACCATTTCCCTGCAAATAACAATATTTCACCATTCCTAATCGCTATGTAGTATTCCATTGTGTATAAGTACCATATTTTTTGGATCCATTCATCTGTGGAGGGGCATCTGGGTTGTTTCCAAATTTTGGCTATTGTGAATTGTGCTGCGATAAACATGGAAGTACAAATGTCCTTTTGATATCTTGGGTTTTGCTGTTTAGGATAGATGCCTAGGAGTGGTATGGCTGGGTCATAGGGTAGGTCTATATTGAGCTTTTTGAGAAACCTCCATACTGTTCTCCAAAGTGGCTGTACTAATTTGCACTCCCACCAACAATGGAGAAGGGTTCCTCTTTCCCCACAGCCCCTCCAGCATTTGTTGTTTCCTGAGTTCAGAGTATAGGCCATTCTAACTGGGGTGAGGTGGTATCTCAGGGTTGTTTTTATTTGCATTTCCTTTACTAGCAGGGATGTTGAGCATTTCCTCATGTGTTTCTTTGCCATTTTTATATCTTCTCTTGTGAAGTCTCTCTTTAGCTCTTTTGCCCATTTCCTAATAGGTTTATTGGGCTTGGAGTGGCTTAGTTTTTTGAGTTCTCTGTAGATGACAGATATCAGGCCTTTGTCTGTTACTGTGCTGGTAAATATCCTTTCCCATATCGTTGGCTGTCTTTCTAGTTTGGTGGCTATGTCCTTAGCTGTGCAGAAACTTTTTAATTTGTAGTAGTCCCATTTGTTGAGTCTTTCCCCTATTTGTTGTGCGCCTGGGACTCTATTCAGGAAGTTCCCTCCTGTGCCTATAAGTTCTAGTGTCTTTCCTACTCTGTCCTTCAGTAGTTTCAAGGATTCAGGTCTGATGTTGAGGTCCTTGATCCATTTTGAGTTGATCTTGGTGCATGGTGATAGGCTTGGGTCTACTTTGAGTTTTCTGCATATGGCTGCCCAGTTCTCCCAGCACCAGTAGTTGAAGAGGCTATGTTTATTCCATTGTATGTCTTTAGCTCCTTTGTCGAATATCAGTTGGCTGTAAGAGTGCGGTTTTATTTCTGGGTCTTCAATTCTAATCCACTGGTCTTCCGATCTGTTTTTATACCAATACCATGCTGTTTTTGTTATGATGGCCTTGTAGTAGAGCTTGAAGTCTGGTATGGTGATACCTCCTGCACTATGTTTTTTGCCTAGAATTGCTTTGGCTATTCTAGGTTTTTTGCTGTTCCATATGAATTTATGGATTGGTTTCTCTATTTCAGTGAAGAATGTGGCTGGGATTTTGATAGGTATTGCATTGAATTTGTATAACAATTTGGGCAGTATGGCCATTTTCACTATATTGATTCTGCCTACCCATGAGCATGGGAGGTCTTTCCATCTCCTTGTGTCTTCTTTGATTTCCCTTATTAGATTTTTGTAGTTTTCATTGAATAGGTCCGTCACGTCCTTGGTTAAGTTGATCCCTAGGTACTTTATTCTTTTTTTGGCTACTGTAAATGGAATCGTTTCCATAATTTCCTTTTCTGTTTGTCTATTGCTGGTGTACAGAAAAGCTGCTGACTTTTGTGGATTGATTTTGTATCCTGCTACTTTGCCAAATTGGTTTATTAGATGTAGGAGTTTGGGTACTGAGTTTTTTGGGTCCTTGAGATATAAGATCATGTCGTCTGCGAATAGGGATAACTTGATTTCTTCCTTGCCGATGTGTATCCCTTTGATGTCCTCCTCTTGCCTTATTGCTATGGCTAGGGATTCCAGTACTATGTTGAACAGAAGTGGGGAGAGTGGGCATCCTTGTCTTGTTCCTGTGTTTAGGGGGAATGATTTAAGTTTCTCTCCATTTAATATGATATTAGCAGTTGGTCTGTTGTATATGGCTTTTATTGTTTTGAGGAATGTTCCCTCTATTCCTGTTCTCTCCAAAGCTTTTAATAGGTATGGATGTTGTATTTTGTCAAAGGCTTTTTGGGCATCGACTGAGATAACAATGTGATTCTTGATTTTAGTTCTGTTTATGTGGTGAATTACATTGATTGATTTACGGATGTTGAACCATCCTTGTGACTGAGGGATGAAGCCTACTTGGTCATGATGTATGATATTCTTGATCACTTTCTGGATCCTGTTAGCTAATATTTTATTGAGGAGCTTTGCATCTGTGTTCATTAGTGATATTGGTCTGTAGTTCTCTTTTTTTGTTGGATCTTTGCCTGGTTTGGGGATGAGTATGATATTAGCTTCGTAGAATGAGTTCGGGATTTTTCCCTCCGTTTCTATTTCGCGGAAGAGTTTGAGGAGTATTGGAATTAGCTCCTCACTAAAGGTTTTGTAGAATTCATTGGTGAATCCATCTGGGCCTGGGCTTTTCTTAGTAGGGAGGTTCTTGATTACCTCCTGTATCTCACCGTAAGTTATTGGTTTATTTAGTTGATTTATTTCTTCTTGGTTCAGTTTGGGCAGTTTGTACTTCTCTAAGAATTGATCCATTTCTGTAAAATTATTGTTTTTTGTTGAGTAGAGGTTTTGGAAATAGCTCCTTATGATTGTTTGAATATCGTGTGTATTTGTTGTAATTTTTCCTGTGGAGTCCCTGATTTTACGAATATGAGTCTCTTCTCTTCTTTTTTTTGTGAGTCTTGCAAGGGGTCTGTCAATTTTGTTTATTTTCTCAAAGAACCAGCTTTTAGTCTTATTTATTTGTTGAATGGTCTTTCTATTTTCAATCAGATTTATCTCTTCTTTAATCTTTGTAATCTCTCCCCTCCTAGTCGTTTTAGATTCTGTCATTTCTTGTTTCTCCAGTTGTTTTAGTTTCATCGTGAGGGTATTCACCTGCTCTGCTTCCATTCTTTTAATGTGGGTACTGAGTGCAATGATCTTGCCCCTCAGTACTGCCTTAGCTGTGTCCCATAGGTTTCTTTGTGATGTGTTTTCTTTGTCATTGTGGCTTATGAATTCGTTGATTTCATCTTTAATTTGATCTGTGGCCCAAGTGTTGGATAGCAGCGTGGGGTTTAGCCTCCAAGAGTGTGTATAGGCTCTGTGGTATCCTTTGTTGTTGAGGGTTACCTTTAATCCACTGTGATCAGATATAATACATGGGATGATGTCAATTCTTTTGTATTTGCTGAGGTTCTTTGTGTGGGCTATGACGTGGTCTATTTTGGAATATGATCCATGGGCTGCTGAAAAGAAGGTGTATTGGGTCTCTGTAGGGTGGAAGGTTCTATATAGGTCTGTTAGATCCATTTGGGCAATGGTGTTATTTAGGTCCTCAGCTCCCTTACTAATCCTCTGGGTGTTGGATCTGTCTCTTGGAGAGAGAGGAGTATTAAAGTCACCCACTATGATTGTGTTTGCATCTATCTTGCTCTGTAATTCTGTGAGAATTTGCTTGACATATGTCGGGCCTCTTTTGTTCGGTGAGTATACATTTATCACCGTGATGTCTTGATTCTGGATTTTTCCTTGTATCAATATGTAGTGTCCTTCTTTGTCTTTTTGAGTGGACTTTAAAGAGAAATCCAGCTTGTCTGAGATCAGGATGGCTACACCTGCCGTTTTGGTGGGTGCATTTGCTTGGTAGATCTTGCTCCATCCTTTCATTCGAAGCCTGTTTTTGTCCCTTGCTGTAAGGTGGGTCTCTTGTAGACAACAGATGTCAACTTTTTGCTTGCGGATCCATTCTGCCAGTCTGCTCCTCTTGATCGGGGAGTTTAAGCCATTTATATTTAAAGAGATCAAGGATAAGGGTGTTTTTTCTCCTTCCATTTTCTTGTTGGGCTGTTTTTTCCTGTTGTTTTTTTTTTTTTTTCTTCTTGTCTTTAGTGAGCTTGTGTTTCTGCTGGACTTTGGCTATTGAAGTTTCTTTCTGAATCTGTCTGTGTGTCTTTTACGATCTCTGTTGGGTGGGCTTCCCCTCTTAATATTCGCTGTAGGGCTGGTTTTTTATTCACATACTCCTTTAGCTCCTCTTTGGTGTGGAAAGATCTGGTTCTCCCTTCGAATGTGAACTCCAGTTTCGCTGGATATTTGATCCGAGGTTGTAAATTGTTATTCTGAAGTACTTGGATGGTGTTCTTCCACTCACTTCGAGCTTGGTAAGTTTGTGTGGATAAGTCGGATGTTATTCGAATCCTCTTCCCATTGAAAAAAGTTTCCTTCTTCGCTTTGGCTGAATTCAGAATTTGCTCTTTAATCTTGAGGTCTGTAGTCTTGAATATTATGTGCCTTGGGGTGGTTTTCCTGGGGTCTGGCCTGCCAGGTGTCCTATAGGCTTCGGTTACCTGGATGGGGTCCCCTGTGAGATTGGGGAAGTTTTCTGCAATAACTTTATTGAGAACATGATTAAGCCCTCTGCTCTGATATTCGGCTCCTTCTTCTATTCCAATTATGCGCAGATTATATCTCTTGTCTTTGTCCATTAGTTCCTGGAGTAATCTTCCCTGAAGCTTCACCTTTTCTTGGAGTGTGGTCATTTTCTGGTTGTTGTCAGCTGCTTCATCGTCCAGGCGAGAGATTCTGGATTCCATATGGTCCACTCTTTGTGTTATGGTTTCAATTGCGGAGTTTATGGATGTCAGAGAGCTATTCATGGTTGTCATATCAGCTCTGATCGTGGAAATTTCTTCCTTTAAAGAGTTGTATTTTAAATCTATTTTTTCATGCATTTCAATTCTCAGGGTGTGGAGATTTTCTTTAAAGGCGGCTTGCATTGTATCCATTTTTGCTTCCATTTCTTTAAACGAGGCTTGCATTGTATCCAGTTTTGCTTCCATTTCTTTCTTGGCTTCCTGGGTGTCCTTCCAGATTTCCGCTCTAAACTCCTGGAATTGTTTTCTGATTTCATTTCTGACGGTTTCGATCATTCCTGTTAACATGTCCTCATTTGCTTTTTTATTCTCCATCTCCTCTCCAGTCGTGCTGCTTTTTGGAGCTGGCGAGTTGGCTTGTCCTTTGATGAACTGAGTTATGTTTCTTTGTGATTTGCGCATCTGGAAGTCTGTGTAGATCTTCCCTCCCTTCTGTGTAGGCGTGTCTGCGTCAGCAGGTGCTGTGGCTGTGGCCCCGCCCACCAGTGCAGGGCACGCCTATCAGAGCGGGCGCTTTCGCCGGGGCCCCGCCCTCCTGTGCACTGTGAGTCCCCTACAACAGGCACTTAAGTGGGGTCTGCCTCCCAGAGCGAGCCCTGGGTTGTTGGGTTGTGCTTGCGCCCTCCCGCGAGTCCGTTGGGGGGGGGAAGCAGTATGTGTGGGGCCCAGTGGGATCGACTGTCCGGGTGTGGCTTGGCACCCTCAGACCTCGCCTCCGCTTCGAGGAGGGGGAACGAGATCAGGCTCAGGTGACCCTGCTGGGCTGGTATTGCCCACCAGCGCCTGTGATTTTAGTTGTAAGAGTCCGCAAGGTCTAGGCGCCTCGGGTGGGGCTTGCCCTGCCGGCCGTCCCCCGGCCCCTGTTGGGAAGGGGACGGGGCCGGTTCTGCCAGTTCAGGAACCTTTGGGGGCTTGGGGCTGTTCCGCCCTTCCCCTGCTAGACTGGCTTCCCAGTGCCTGCTGGGAGCTTCCCGCCTGATTTGGGGAATCTTTGTTCCCACGGGAGTGGGGAGGGGGAGGGAGGGAGATATATCGTCTTTGTCGGGCTTGGGTCTCCCGTTGGGGGAAGGGATTATGGGGGACTCACTTTTGCTGCTTTGTGTGTGTGTCCCGCACCGCCGTTGGCCCTTCAGGGGTTGGCGAAGTGTCGTGGTGGCTCCCCCGTTCCCTCTTTCTGCTGCGCTGGGTTCCCTTGTCCGAATCCGGTGTGGACCCGAACTTCTCGTCGCTGCTGGGTGTGTCTTGGTCCGCACCCTGCTTTGTGTCCGTGGGGTCTCCCGCTATATGGATTCTGCGCTCCTGGCAACCTGTCTGCCGATCGCCGGGTTTCCCTTTCCCAGCCTGACCCTGTTTGGGCCAGGGCCGGCTGGTGGGGGGAGGGTGCCCCGATTAATCTCCGGCTCCGTGTAGGTTTTCGGTTCTTCTTTTTTGCTCCTTTTTGTTTTCCTGCGTTTCTCCACTGCTTCTGGATGCTGGTTTTGCTGGGTTCTTGGTGGAGTGTTGGGTGTTGGAGTTCCCAGCTCGCTATTCAGTTGGTGCGAGTCGGGGTGCCTCCCTATTGTCTCGGCGCCATCTTTCTCTCTCCCCAAGGAATTATTTTTAAAGAGGTAATGTTAGGGGCTGGGATGTAGCTCAGTGCCAAAGCGCTTGCCTAGCAAGTCCAACGTCCTGGACCTGGAGAAGGAACTCAACTTCCAAGGCGGCCGGGAGCAGAGGAACAAAGGTCATTTTAGCATTGCCCCATTACTTGTGAAAGTATCAGTGATTTTAAATAAAACCATTTCTCTGATTCTCAAGTTCCCTCATAGGTGAAATTAGTTAACAAATACCTATTTCTGAGTATTTTTTAAGTATGCAATGAATTAACACACTGTATGTCAAAACACCTGATGCCACGTCATTTTATAGTAGGCACTACATAAATGTTAATTTTCCTTTCCTTATTTCAACCAACTTCACCACTCACCTATCTTGTATGAGATACTGCATATTCAAGTCATTGATTACAAATGGATTCCTGAGTTTTGCATAGGCAACTGCTTTGTCCAGTGGAAATCCTAAGAACACATATTATTAACATATTCTGTACAATCTCAAGATAAGTTGATATCTAAATATTTAACTTGACTTGATGCTACTCTCATGAAAGAATAACTTCATCATGTAAATTTCTACCTTCATTAAAAGGTATGAAGTAATATAGACTTTGAACTTCTATTTAAATCTCACCTTTCCTTGTTGCGTTATTGATAAGGCATACCATTTTAGTGGCTAAATTATCAAATAACAGCACTGACATTTTAGTCAATGTCTGACTATTCATTTGTTGAATGTAAAATTAAAATACATATAAAGAGAAACTTAAATATAAATAACAGTATTGTATCAAAATTACTTGGGTGATTTTAAAACAATTCCTTATCACTTTTGGTGTTTATGCATACAAAGTAGCTAATACTCAAAAAAATTTACCTGCATTTCAAAAGAGAAGCAAAAATGAATAGAAGATATGCTATAGAAATATAAAATGTGTGCAGAGCATACCGCCATTACTAGTGCTGTTAGGATATCAAAAATCAATCCTCTAAAATTTTAAATTTCAGTGAAGTTACTAATTATAATGAAAATGAATAAAATACAGTAAGAAGCCTAATATAACTTTAAGATTTTATTACTTATATTGACCAATTTTATCCATTAATACCTGTTACTAAAGGGAGACAATATACCACAGCAGTTAAAGCATCAAACAGTGTTTGAATCCTGCTTGCATCTTTTACTAGCTATATAATCTTGTGCAAACAAATGTGTCACCTCTAAATATAATCCCAGCTCTAAATGACCATTACCTCAGTCTTATCTAGTAGGAGTTGTAAGAAATGAAATAAAGTGCATATTAAACACAGCATAGCAGCTGGCAAATTAGTGCTAAAAATGAAATCTCACTACTTTTTTAAATGACAATATTTTAATGATTATCTATCCTATGTATAGGAGGGATAAAAATATCAGCAAGCTTGCTTGGTGCTGGAAGCTCACGCTTGTAAGCCTAGCTATTCAGAAGGCTGAGACCTGAAAGATCACAATTTGAGGACAGCCAAGTCAAAGAATCTGTGACATTCCCTGTGCAATTGACCAACAAAAATGTCAGATTTGGAGGCATGGCTCCAGTGATAGAAGGTCAGACAAGAGCAAGTTAGCTCAGTAAGAGCATGAGGCTCTGAGTTCCAAACCCATAATAAGCAGAGGAAAAAAGTAAGCAAGCATATACAACTTTAAGATTTAACTACTGAATATTAAGTCTGTAACAAAAATGAACAGAATATTAAAATATACTAAAAAAAAAAGGTTTGCTCACTTAAGCAAGATTTATTCATACTTACCCTGACAGTAATTCCTAATTGCCTATTCACATTTTAAACACAGATACTACATATCAGAATCAGCTGGATATAAAGGACAAATATTTCAAATTTTTAGAAAGACTCTCAGAATTCATCAGTTGTAAATTTCTAAATGTTTCTGACTCAAAACCTCGTACTAGAATTCAGCAAATAAAAAAGCACTTAGAATTGGTTTGCTGCTTTTGTTGTTAAAGAGGCTAACTTTCTTCTTAGCTATCCGCAGTACGTGGGACATGTCCTCAGACATAGCACCTAGGTTTTGGAGGCAAATAGCTGTCACAGGAAAAATCATGTGATACTACAGGAAAAACACAGCCTCAAAGAATAACAAATTTTAAAGTTCCTTGAAATAAGAAATGTCTATCAGCCAAATCAGGGCTATACGTCTATATGGAATAATGAAAGTCAACTTACGAGAGGAGAACACAAAGCCCCCAACCTTTCCCCCTTGCTGAAGTGCAAGTATAACTTTAACCTAGCTCAGTACTACCTTATTTTGTTAGAGGTATGATCAGAATGCATTGTCCTCATAAACAGACATGCTGAAGAAATGAAACCCCTCTGTCTGGCTACTTAATAAGATATTGAAAAAGTGCTCAAAAAATAAAACGAATATATCTGATACTGAGTACATCTTTTAAATCACTGCTTATTAGTAAATTCAATTAAGTTACCACACTTATTATACATTTTCACATATATAGAGAGAGCAATAATTCTGATTATAGGACTTTAACATAAAGTAATACTTAGCTGGTATTTTTTAATTTAAAATGATATGTAAGATCTAAAGAAGGAATGATAGACTGCTTTCAATATGATAATAATGTAGTGCTTGAGATATTCATTGATGCAAATAGATACGCATTCGAAGAGCTGATCACACTTATTTTTAACAATGAAAACTGGAAATTATTCTACACATTTGGATATTAACTATGTTATAGTACATCTACACATGATTATTATGCCATATAAAACTCAAGTTATTTAAAGAATGATGTAGAGGAAAAAATTATTTTGATATACAGTGAAAAAGATACAGAACCCTATATATCACCGCAATACTAAATTTAAAAAAATACACAGGAAAAAAAAGACTAGAAAGTATGTCAATATCATTTTCCTGTGATTGAGTTAGATTGATTTTCATTTTCTGCCTTATTCAATTCTCTACAATACGTATTATTTTTATACTCCGGATAAAGGGCTCCCTCTGTTTTAATACCTTTAGAGTGGAAAGAAATAAGGCAATCACATAGAGGCCAATTTTCCACTGGTTCATTCAAAATAACTTCTTCTTCAAAAACTACGACTGTGATATATTTAAATAAGGAGATCCGTTCCAGAATTTCCTTCATTGGCTTGGATTTGGATTTCTTTGCCATGGAACATATTCCAACCACAATCTGCCTTTCTGGTGGCTAAAAGGTAAAAACAACAACAGCAAATCAGGTTGACTTAACTTGAACTCTGACACATAGGTTCCTTCTTTTCAGGAGGTGAGCAGCTGATAGAGTAAGAGCGACATTACCCAACGAAGACAATAAAACATGACATTGTTATAATAAACCCATTTTGAATACCTTTGTACAAAAGTATGGGAATAAAATTTTAAAATAAAAAAGTACTTTCATCATATTTCATTGAAATTTAAAACATAAACTCCCCCTTTTGAAATGTTTGTGGCATTTATTTGCCCTCCTCACAGCAGAAAAGGAAACAGAAGGGCTCAAGCCCATATTAATCAAGTAAATATGCCAGCGGGATGTGTTAAAAGAATTTTGTTGCCTACAGTAATATGTATTTCCAAATAGAGAATTATATAGCATTTAACTATTTTTATACCTTTTATCTTCAATATTAGCTGGCCATCAGTGACAACATGGAAAGAAATTTTAGAAAGCCACACTGTCAACAGAGACTGTTAATATCGTGACACTCTAGTCTTTATATTTAATGTTCTTTCTTAATGATGCTACTAAGCTCAGCAATTTCAGACTAAATCATGGTCTGCAGGCCATGACTTGGTCTAAGATAAAAGGGAGGATTATATAAACAACTATTTAATTAGAGTAGATCAGAAACTCACAAATCAAGATTCACTCTTCAATCTTTGCATGACTATTGGGTCATTGCACCTTTTGTACATTCAGAAGTGTGGCTCTATACTGCCTATTCCAACTCATGAAAGGGAAGAGCCCAAATCAACACTGGACTTGGTTATATAGTAAGCAGGTTAGAAACGGTAACTTCTTTGGATGTGCTATTTTCATCTCCTCTGATCATCCACTTTCCTGCATAAAAACCTAGAGCTGAGTTTCCCTTTGACGTTCATACTGTCCAGAAGAACTCTAAAGAAAAAAGAGTAAGACTAGTAGAGACAAGGTTGGTAGTGCTTTCAAATTTAAGTAAACCAGAGAAAATGAAGAGAAATTCTGATGGCAAGGACTGGTAAGATGGCCTAGTGGCAAGAGAGCTTGTCTCGTATACATGAAGCCCTGGGGTTCAATTCCTCAGCACCACATATATAGAAAATGGCCAGAAGTGGCGCTGTGGCTCAAGTGACAGAGTGCTAGCTTTGAGCAAAAAGAAGCCAAAGACAGTGCTCAGGCCCTGAGTTCAAGTCCCAGGACTGGCCCCCCCCAAAAAAAAATTCAGAGAAATTCTGATGGTAAGATAAGGTTTGAAGTTCATTATTTTTTATTCATAGGTAGTGGGTGGGATGTGCACTGTACTGAGGGTTTAAAAAAGTACTTTTAATTTACTTATGTTTTATTCAAATTTGTATTCGTTTTTCAGATATGTATAACTCCACTGTATATAATGATGGTATTATGGAAAACAATTTAAGGAGTTATCTAATAATTCCTTTTGTTTTAGATTTACTTTTACCAACTATGACAGGTTTTTCTTTGAAATTTGTTACGTTTTGAAATATAGAAAAAATAATCTTGGCTTATATAAAAAAATCAGCATTGAATACAATATAACTACATAGAACCAGAAAAAACTACTTATATATACAGATAACTATGTACCTATTTCTGTTCAGTTATATTGATATAATTATATGTACAACTATGTTTATATAACTAGTTATGTATCTATATAACTGATATAACTAGAGAAATGAACATACCAGATGTGTCATTCCTAAGTCACTGTACAGATATAATTTCCTAGTATTTATATATCAGAGAGAAAACAAAACCACTTAGAGCACACAACCATGTAGATTTAAAGTAGCCTCTTTACTCACTCAGTTTTGAGATGATATCTTAGGTCATTTAGCATTTGTACTGACAACATGCTATGTGCTTAATGGTTAAATAATCCTCCTTTACTATCTTTATAATTATTTCCTTCATGAGGTATTTGTTATACACTTTATATACAGATAACCTTACAACATACAGCCCATACATATTTTTCTTGGCCAACTTTCTATTCAATTCTGAAACTGGAAAAAACTAAAATAAGCATTATTTAACAAAATATCAATCTGATCCCTAAATATACTTGCTGTATTTTTTAACTAATTCAATAATTTCACTAATTCTTTTATTTTTTACAGTTTAAAAAAATTTCTTAAATCTTATGTAGCAAGTGTTTTAATCTGAAGTCACAGTGTTAACTCATACTAACAGTGATAAAAATACTATTTGTACTATTCTCTCACCAAAGTGGGGACAGACAAGCAACTTACAGACTCATCTTCTTCCTCCTCATCTTCATCTGTATGGTGGAAAAAATGTCGATAATTCCCAGGGTTTATTTCTGTATCTTCATTTCCAACAAAGAAGCTGGGGGGTTCACTCATTTTGATTTCATCTGATATAACTTAAGAGATCTATATTTAAACTGCTTTTAAATAAATGCTTTCTGAAGAAAGCATTATCTCTATACTAGCTGATATGTAGGCCTGCTACAGTGCATTTCTTCTTATATAGTCACTTGAAATCGTGATGGGTTAGTTGGCAAATGCTTCTTTGTTCTCAGATAGCATTACTTCATTGTTGATACCAAAGTTGCTGCTATCATTTAAAATACAAAAATAATGCGGCTATTGCTTCCCTGAGTCGTTACAGCACTCTTTTTACCTAAAATATGGTGAAAAAATTAATTTAGAAAATGTACTTCAAAAATATTCAATTTTCAACAAACAATTTTAAAGTAATGCAATATCAGTACCTATAACAATATTTTCTTCCATAAGGATCACAGTCTTCAGCACAATACATCCTAACAATATAAAATGATATAAAATGGCAAGGCTACATACTAAATTCCTCAAATTCAAAATTATCTAACAAAATTATGTTAAAGTTAAATCTCTCAGAACATAATTCAGAAACATCTTGATAAAATATAAACATCTCATATGAAATATAATGCACATTTCAAAAGAAACACTAAAAAATGTTCATCTGAAATAACTGTTGAGTCCAAATGGTCAGATGTCCTTATCTTGTGGCCTCAGAGACATTACTTTCCACTAGACCATCTCCACTAGACAATTTTCGAATTGTCGAAAATTCTCGAATTCTTTCAGACCCACTACAAATGCTTTCCATTGTAAGCAGACAGTGTCTTTAGCTTTGCCTGGAAGCTCCCACTTGCTGCTATTTCTTCTTCTAATAAATCTGAACTGGTGTTGAGCTATCTCTTTGCCTACTCTTTCTCTCGTGTTTTTTCCTCTTTTGAGTCTAACAACAGTAAGTCAACATAAAATGGAACAGGTCAGGTCAAAATAGGTTTTTAAGGAAACATAACTGTATTCTGGCCTCTTAGTTAAATCAACAACAACAACAAAGGCAGAATAAAAAGAAAGTTTCTTCCAAATAGCAGATTCTAACTTGGAGCAGTTAAAAATTATTTGGCAAATCTATCTAAGCACCAGGGGCTCATGGCTATAATCCTAATTATTTGGGAGGATAAGAATGAGAGAATTATTGTCTGAGGCTAAAGTGGACAGGAGAGTTCTTGTGACTTTTTTTCAACCCACAGGTAAGTGCAGGGAGCCACAGCTATTTCCCCAAACTACTTGGGAGGCTGAGATTTTAGAGTACTGGGAAGCCAAGCCATCCTGAAAAGCAAAGTCCTCCAGACTGTGTGTCCACAGCGGCAAGCCAGATAGGACGGTGTGTGCCTGTGAGTCCTGTAGTGATAGGAAGCCAAAGTAGGTGGTTCATTGTTGAGGCTCTCTCTCCAGCCAGAATCAAGACTTTAATCTAAAAATAACCAGTGAGAAAAGGCTTGAGGTATGGCATGGTTATCTTGCCAGCCCGCCAAGTACAATACATGGAGTTCAAACACAAAGTACTGCTAAAAAGATAAATACAATTAGAAATAATTCAGCAAATTAATATGTACAGACTCTTTGCAAGGAACCTTATGTGATTCGTAAAGACAATCACATTTCTACATAATGATGCATTAATGAAAATATAATTTTAAAAATGATCAAATAATGATATGTCAAAATAACCCCTTCCATAGTTATTTATATATACTTATACTCTAGGTAATATAAGAAATTACTTGATGAAATATTCATTAAGAAGAGTAGAGTAACATGGTAGCTAGGCCTGAAAAAGCACAACTCAAAAGTCAAATTCATAAGACTTTCTCTCTCTCTCTCTCTCTCTCTCTCTCTCTCTCTTTTTCTTGCCAGTCCTAGGGCTTGGATCTACCACTACAGCCAAAGTGCCCACTTCTGGCTTTTTCTGTGTGTATGGCACTGAGGAAATTGAACCCAGGACTTAATGCATGCTAGGCGAACACTCTACCTCTAAGCCACATTCCCAGCCCCCCTAAGACTCTCTTGGAAACATTAAAATCAATTCACTCAGTCAGCCTTGACTTCATCTTTAAGTTACAGTGTTATCAAATCTGGAACAACATGTGACTAAAAAAATGAAAGAAATAATTTACAAAGTATGATTTGTTTCTATTCTTTCTGCACCATTTAGCACATTAAAATGTTTGCTGATAAAAGAACAGCTTGCAATTGCTGTAAAACTTGATAGCAATAACTAAATTAACCTCAAGTCTGTACAAAATGGTAAATATCTTGAAATTTCACTTAAAAAAGTCCTTCCCATTATTGAAATACTCTAAATATTTCACCAGTGCAAAGATTATAGTGTTAGATATACCTATATCAATCTACTCATAAATAACTAGCAACTTAAGCTAGTTTCAGCTTCTTCATTTACTAAAAACAAGTATACTAACAGTCTGTAACTCCAGTTACACTAACACTTAAGCTATATATGAGGTAGTATGCCTGAAAGATACTAAATACTCAGTAATGCCCAGTTTCTTTATGTACTTCAACAAATCAAGCTTCCTACTGGTATTATGTGGAAATCTAAAACAGTAGATTTCATTATTTATTGAAATGAATATATTTATGCTAAGGAAAAGTACCCATTATAGAAAGTATTAAATATAGGCAATTGTACTTCTAACTTAGGAGTTCTAAAATAAGAATAAAAGAAACTAAATATCCTGTTTCAAGCGGAAGAAATAAAACTTAATTTCTAAAAATTATGTGATTTTAAAGTAGTCATTGTGAAATACCTGTAACACATAAAATTAAAATTTGAAACTCAAGTTAATAATCCCATGACCTCTTGGGGTAGAAAAAATGGCTGTGATTCTCTTGTGTATTAGCTGGGTTACTTTTCCTAGTAGTCTTTTCAACGTAGTTCCCCAAATATATTTTTGACATACTTTATAATATACGTACATGTATTAATAGAAACCAACTTTGTGACAGGGAAAGTATGCATTGTTATTTTTTTCCAAAAGGAATGTGAATTAACTGGTGAATTTGTCCCTTCTTTTTGCAGATATTCAAATTCAATTTAGGTCTTAATGCTGCCTGAAATGTGTAGTTACATGTCTCTCATATGATTATAAGCTTAGTTATGAAACAATGTCTTATTCATCCTTTAGACAATAGCAATAGATAAATCAACACATAAATATGTTAGGAAGACCTCTTCTTAAGATGACATTTGAGCAGAAATTTAATCAAGGAATCAGACATTTTAGATTTAGAAACAAAAAAAATCAGTAAAACCAGCATTTCAGATTAAGAATCACCAAATATTAAAAGCCCTAAGAAGAATTTTGTTTAGTCTATTTCCTACATTCAAATAATGATGATGGTGGAGCAAGCAAGCAAAGGGTGAATGGAAGAAAATGTGAGAGAAATAGCTAAGATTCACAGAGGACTGACAGAAAAATATCAGTTTTATCTACTACATTTGAAAGAACTAAAGGAAAGTAAGGACAGGTTATAAAAACAATTGAAAGATTTTTGTTATAAAGGTGGTTAGAATAAGTTTCAGAAGAATATATGGTTGAGAAAAGCTTTTTAAAAAAAAAACAAAAATCTTTACCACTTATTCCACTTCACATATGAAAGATTCTCTGAGAGATTTTTAGAGATATTATAAAGGGGCTGCAAGATAAAGTTAAGAGGATGGATTTAGGAGCCAAAATACCAGGGCTGGACTCTTCACTCTAATTAACCGTATGACCAATCTCTCAGGGCCTCACTTTTCTCATCCATACATTGCACCTATCTCATAACTTTTTGTAAAGACTAAATATAACATAATAGAATCAAAGGGCTTGTGTCCCAATTGGTAGGCCATACGCTATACCACTAAAACCACAACATTTGCGTTCGGCTCACATTACTTTAAGGTTTCCCAAGTGGTTCCAATGAGCAGCCAAGTTTGAGGACTTGTGTGTTTCCTAAAGAAAATGGAGGATGGTAAAACAAATGGAGCATTCGGTAAGCAAAACAGCTGGTCACTACATTATGATCCCCTAAGCGCGACAAGTATTCTCTTTTCCCAAGATGTGTGTGTGTGCACGCTAATACTGGGATTCGAACCCAGGGCCTCAAGCGCTCATTCAGCTTTTTCATTCAAGGTTAGCCCTTTCCTACTAGAGCTCTACCTCCAGTTGGAAAACTTCGTACTCCATTTCTATGTGTGTTTCAACGTGAACAAAGTTGAGAAGCAGTTAACTACAATGAACAGCCTACAAAGGGCAATTTCCTCATTTTATAAATAAATTTTATTACAAATGAAACCTACTTACATAATTTGAACTTGATCAAATCTACCAATGATCACAGTTCAATGAAGGTTGTAAATTCCATGTCTGTTTAAACCAAAGACATAATTAATGTAAGATAGAAAAAAAAGTGCACAATTCCTATCACGTCATTGTAAATGTTTTTAAATGAGTTCTTCAAAAAATTTATGTATAGTATTTTTTTTCCAATCTCACTTGGCAAGGTACTCTGAAACAAGGTGAAATTTAATGAGAAGAATATGAGATAGATGCAGGACATTCTCAATGGCTATTATATCTAGAATTCTGAAACTGAAATGGCAATTTCAGTTCCCATTGCTCCGCCCAAACACACAAACATAACCACTTTTCCCAAAACCCCATTAGTATTTCCAATGGAAACACTGTTATAAACGGTGGCTAAATTCCAGAGGACTACTTAGCAAGATACATTAAGAGGGTACTGAGTGTACTTCGGGCACGCTGAGCTGGGAAAGCCAACAATTATTATACTCATAAAATTATTTCTTATTTTTTCTTATTTTTGAGACAGGGTCTCCCTTTTTTTCTAGCCCACTATCACTTGCTAAAATTGCTGTGCTGATGGGTGCACACTCCCACACCCCATCTTTTCTGTTGAAATGAGGGTCTTGCAAACCTTTGACTGGATTGGCTTCAACTGTCAAACTACTCAAGGGCCGCCTCCTGACAACTACAGCATGACCCCCTGGCACCTGGCCCTGTTAGGATTCTTCATAAGAGGAAGGCTATTCCAGGTTCCACACAACTTTGGTTTTTCTTCTTTTTCAAATATTTATACAATAGCTTCTTGCTGAGCCTACACTGCTTTCGGCCTAGAAGTCAATGTTCTCCATGAAGTTTCTTTTCCCCTTTAAATACACAACTGCAAGACTTCAAGGAATGCCTTCCCGACAACTTTTTTGCCAGACCCCTAAATACACACAGAGTCCATTTCCATCCTCTGTGCTCCATGGTGCTCATACATCTGTCTTTATAATTATCTGATTCTATCAGAGCTGGCTTTTTCCTGCATTTTCTTACAACAAAAACTTTCAAGTATTCAGAAAGGTTTAAAGAAAACACCCTTATCTATTCACGTACCTACACCAACAGCCAATATTTTCATATTTACTTCTGTCTATATACACACACACGTTTTTTGCTGTACCATTTGGAAATAAATTGTATGCATTAACTCATCATTTATCATCTCTAAATATGTATCTACAACAGAAGTACAGTCTCCCACTAACCACAATACCCGGTCCACCTAGGACAATTAACAAGTTATATAACATTATCCATAAGCAGGCGCACTGCAGAGGCTGGAGAACAAGGGCCTCCTCTGTATATTCCCCGTCCGTAAATTGATGCAGGGCACTTATAAATGTTTTACTACTTAATTAATTTAATACCGTCATAATTATTCATGACATTAAAACTTAAATAGCAATCCTTGCGTAACTCTGAACCTTCTGCGTATCAACTCAATCATTGGCTTCTCATAAAATAATGCTGCAGTAAGTATAGTATTTGACGTTCTGAATTGCTTAATTGACAACAGTGAATCACAGCATGACAATACTCAAGATCCATAAGGGCAAATCATACCTGTCACTTGTCTGACATAGTGAGGCACATCAAAATTTTTTTTTCTAATGAATGAATACTTCGAGCCACTGAATATGTTATTTCAGTGAAGAAGTTGGAATCTGGCATAAAAAGAATATAGTGCAGAATAGTAAATATTTAGAATCAGGTCTATTGGGTTTCTGGTTGACTTAGATTCTAATACAGATTTATAGTAAAAGGGTACAAGGGTGAGTTATTGACCTCTTTAAGCCTGTATTTCTTGGGGTGTGGGGGGGGGGGAAATGGGGAATAGGGCTGGGGAATAGCTCAGTGGCAAAGCGCTTGCCTAGCAAGTGCAACGTCCTGGGTTCGATCCCCAGTACCAAAAAAAAAAAAAAGACAAAAAGTGTGTGTGGGGGGGGGGGGACACAATGAACCAATCCATGTAATGGAACCACCGAGAGGTGCGAAGGGCACTGCGTGCAAGGCACCTGGCACCGTGACTCATCGATGGCAACCATCCTCATCTTATCAGCTTCAAGTGCACACCTGGCAGACGGCTGCAGAGATGATGAGATCAGCAACTCTAAGATCCTCCACCCGGATGCTGTGAGCCCCCCCGGGGGGGGGGGGCGGGGAGGGGGCTTCTTCTCCCTAACTTTCCCGGGTACCCGCGGTGCCCCGGAGGCCGGCAGGGTGAGATGCAGGCAAAGGTCAGCTCTCCGGGGGGGGGGGGGGGGATGGAGGGGGGAACAGCCCGTTCGGGGTCCCGGGGGGGGGGGCGGGCGGGGAGAAGCCGGGCGCGGGAACAAAGGCCCCGGGAGGGGAGGGGAGCGGAAGGGGTCCGGGACCGCACGCAGGGCTGAACTGACATTCCCGAGGGGGGGGGGGGGGTGTGGAGGGGAAGGGAAGAGAAGCCACGAGGGAGGAGGAGGAAGAGGAGGGAGAGAAAGGGACGGCGAGAGGCCCGGGGACCTCGGGGCCGCGCGCCCCACCCGCCCCGGCCGCCCGTCGGTCGGTCGGTCGGTCCGTCCGTCCGTCGGTCCCTCCCCGGCTGCAGGGCCGGGTACCCCCCCGGCGGGGAGGCGGCCGCGGAGCCCGCGCCCCGCCGCCAGCCCTCGGGGGGGCGGTGGTCCGGTCCCCGGGGCTCGGATGCCCGCGCGGATCGCGGCGCCCTCACCTGCCGCGGCTGCTGACGGATGCCGGCTGCCTCCCGCTCCGCCCCCTGCTCCGATCCCGGGCCCGAGGTGCGGGGCGGCGGCGGCGGCGGCGGGGACGGAGCGCGCCGCGGGTGAGCGAGCGGCGAGCCGGCGTTCCGCACACCTCTTGAATCTCGGGCACGCCTCTTCCCGCCCGCCCTTTTCGGGCCTCACCGGGAAACGCCGCCGGCCGCAACCACTTCCGGTGGCGAGCCCAACGCCCTAGAGCCTCCTCGTGGGGCCCAATCCCCGGCGGGTGTCCCTCCTTAACCAGCCCGGCCACTTCCGCTTCCGGTGTCGCGCCAGATAAGTCGCGGGAGGGAAGGCTTCGACCCCGCTTGTCTTTTAAGGACCCGCTGGGGTGAGTGGCCGCCCCTGTGTGTGTGCTTTTGTCGGATGTGCTGCTCCGGAAAGTGAGATGTAACCTGAGAATCAAGTTCAAAACCACAGACTGACACGGGAGAAAGGGTAGGAGGCGGGGGGGGGGGGGGAGGAGGAGGAGGATGGGTTCGCGCAGGCGCCGTTAGGGCGGCCGGACCTGGGCCTGGCTCGCTCTGGGGCGCGTCGCTGGGGTTGGGCTAACGGGGAGGTGACTGAAGTGGGGGTAGTTGTTTAATGCCCTGGTCAGCCTGCTGGTTTGTTTGTTTGTTTGTTTTACCTTTGCTGACACATCTTAATTTCATGGGGGGAAATAAAAAGAAGATACACTATAGGACACACAAGGTGCATTTTTTCCCCCCAAAGAAGTTAAGCAATAGGAGTCCACATTGCTATTTGTTGGTTTTCATGGATATCTACCGGGGCTAGAGTAGCAAAGATCAACCTAGTGGATCATGACCTTGCTCTTGCAAAACCAGAAGTCGTGACCAGCCTCCCCGCCCCCCCCCCCCCCCCCCCCCCGCTTGTTCTCATCCCTAAATTCTTGAAAAGAGGAGCATACTTGAAGAAGCTCTAGCCTAGTCCTCACTTAGGTAATGCCAACTTTGAATCCTCTTTTGCGTCCTCATTTAGGGGAGTGTGAAGGTATTTTATTTCAATTGTCCTGAGGTTGCAGCTTAAAAACACTTTTCTCATTTTAACCCCATTTGAAAGGAGATGTGAAATAGATGATGAATGGAAAAGGAAAGAAAAAAGGTTCTGCAAGTTATTATATATATATATATATGAATATTAGCAGCAGAACTCCTAACCATTACTTTAAAAAAAAATCCACTCACAAAAAATGCTCTTTTTAAATTTTTTTTAAAATTTATTTAATTTTGTTGACAAGGTGTTGTGCAAAAGGGGTACAGTTACATAATAGGGCAGTGTGTACATTTCTTGTGATATCTTACACCCTCGTTTTTCTTTCCCTTCCCTATATCAGGTAGGCATATATACAATACACAGTGTATACTAAAAACATATAGTAGCCACGTGGCATATGCCAAAGGAAATTCACATAGAACTTTAAATATAAGTCAAGGATAAGCAAACTCTATTGTTGACGTTATATTTAAAATGCTCTTTTTGAACTGATTTTTCTTTCAGCTTAAATTTTATTTATCTTAGTCGTTATAATGCTGGTTATTGTTTCTTCTTTTTTCCTATAATGCCCTGTGTATTCTGGACTTTACTATAGCAGCAAAACATTTTAAATAGCTGGATGCTGGAATCTCACCCTATAATCCTACCTACTCTGGAGACAGAGTTGAGGAGCAAGGTTCAAAGCCAGCCTGAGCAGAAATGTCCAAGAGATTCTTCTCCAGTTAACCACCAGAAAACCAGAAGTGGAGGTGTGACTCAACGTGGTAGAGCGCTAGACTTGAGGGAGGGAACTCAAAGACAGTGCCAGCCCTGAGTTCAAGCCCTGAAACTGACAAAAAAAAATTATATATAAACAGTGCTATAAAAGAACGATTAGGAGATTTTAGAATCTTTTTCTAAAAAGTATTTTTTAGCAAAGCTCTGTTACATTAAACATCTTGATATATATAATATGGATGTTGTAATTTTTAACATCCTATGTGAAATTATTTCTTTTTCCTTCTGTTTATCTTCCCTATGATTTAGCCCTTGTTGTCACTCTATCTAATTCTGGTACCCTGGGTATTGTATATATGTTTGTCTGAATTAGGGAAGGGAAGGGGAAAATCAAAATGGTGAGACAAAGGGTAAAGGGCAAACCAATGCAATACATACAAGATAAAATGTAAACTAACTGTACAACTTGAGGTGGGGAGGAGTTGGGGAGGAGGGAAGGTGGGAGGACAAAAAGGGAGGAGATAACAAGTTTGAAATGAAATATACTCACTACCTTATGTATGTAACTATATACATACACAGTGGAATTCTATGCTTCCATCAGAAAGAATGGCATCACCCAATTTGTAAGGAAATAGATAGACTTGGAAAAAATCATATTAAGTCAAGTGAGCCAGACCCAAAGAAAGAGACTCCATGGTTTCTCTCATCTGTAATAATTAGTATGTGTCTAGGATAGTCCTAGCAGAGGATCACAATAGTTCAGTAGCTATGTACATATGATCATATAAGATGATACTAAGTGAAATGAACTCCAAGATATGGAAACAAGAGGTTTTTCTTTGTTGTTGTTTTTAACGTGCTGTGTCAAGTTATTTTTTCTATCCTTCATTTTCTTTCTTTTTTTTTTTTTGCCATTACTTTCTAAGAGGAAAGAAGTCTGTAGATCCTAGGTATGAGTCCTTCATTGTGCTACTGAATCCTTCTTAGTCACAGATTCCTTACATATACTTCTGACAAAGCACAGTAAAAACAAACAAAAAAAATCCAGTTACACATTACACCACTCAGTTATGTTTAGATTGTATACATCTACCTTTGATCTTGGCTAAAGGTCTACTGAAAATATCTTCTCCTGGTTTTTGCCTTATCTTTTCATTTTCTTCATTATATATTTTGATAAATAGAAGTTTTGATTTTGATAAAGTCTTGCAACATTTTTTTCTTTTATATATAGTCATTTTGTGTCTTGTTTAAGAAACTTCTACTAACACAAGATTTTGAAGATATTTGGCTGTGTTTTCTCCAAAAAGCCTTGTCATTTACCTTTCACATTTAGTATTATGATTCACATAAAATTATTTTTTCTAAGTAATGCAAGGTAGGTGTTTAAGGTTTGTTTTTGCCTTTACAAATATCCAGGAACCATGCTTCCCCCATCACTTAAAGACTCTACCCCCCTCACACTGTACTGAAGCTTTAAAAAGTGTACCTGGACTGGCTGTTTCTATAGAGATGTAATGCTGGATTCCCTATTCTGTTCCAGTGACCTATTTCTCAGTTCCTTTTTTTGAATTGGGAAAGAACTGAACTGTTTATTTTAAGTGGGAAAATATTTTCATTGGCCTAAGTTAATTGTACAAAGTACAGAGTTTCATTATGACATTTCCATATATGCATGTAATATTCTTTCTGAAAAAGTATGACAGTTTCTCATTCATTTTGTAGAATGTCTCAAAAATTGAGGGCCAAGCCCAGTGGCATATCCTGTAAATATACTGACCTTTTTCTTCTGCATTCTGATTTGCCTTGCCAGTACCTCCTATTAGACAGTTCTAATCAGAAAGTGCATTCTGGCAGGATGAGTCTTCAAGAGCTTGGCAGCCAGGAGAGAAAGGCCAGAAGTCAATAGTGTTGAGTATGGTAGCAAACAATAACCAGCACGGAATAGTTTCAGGTGAAATTATGCAATAAAAAGTTTTTTTTAATGTTTCCTGCATTCCTGATTGTCTAAGGGTTTGATTTTTGCCATTGCAGAAAGATTTTTTTAATACATTGAAAAAGTAAACATAGGACCATAAATCATGTGGTTTTTTTTTCCTTTTTTAAGGAAAGGTGGCTTACATGTAGTCAAAAATAGGCTAGGCAAGTTGACTGTAAGCATCTACCATCTACATTTGACCACTTGCAAAATATATCTAAATATTTGAGTAAAGCTTTTCATTTTGTTTGTTTTGTGGGGAGGTTGTACATATAGCGTTTAAACTCGGGGTCTTGTGCTTGGTCGGCAAGCATTTAATCCCTTGATCCGAACCCCTAAGCCTTCCTGCTTTAATTACTTTTTCTAATAGGGCCTTGTATTTATTCCTGGGCCAATCTGAGCCAAGATGCTCCTGTTCACACTTCCACATTGCTCAGATGGCATACATATCACCCCACTTTTAATTAATTGAGGTGGGGAGGTCCCTCAGACTTTTTATCCAAGCTGGCATCAAACCATGACTTTCCTTGCCTCTGCCTCTGACTGCCTCTACGTCTAGAACTGTGTCCTACAAAATGTTTTTTGTTGTTGTGGATGATGAGGAGGGGGAGGATGTTTTTGGCTTTATTTGGTTTGGTTTTGCATTTCTCAGTATCTGTATAAATTGAAAATATGAAATTATATTTCAGGGCTGGGAGGTAGTTCAGTGGCAAAGTGCTTACCTCCCAATTGCAACGTCCTGGGTTCGATCCCCAGTACCAGAGAAAGAGACAAAAAATTCCATTTCTCTCCTTATGAGCTATAATTTATTTAAATGTCACATGACAGAATCGGCCTACGTAAGAATTCACTTGATACAAGAAGACTTCATGTGGGGCTGGGGATATGGCCTAGTGGCAAGAGAGCTTGCCTCATATACATGAGGCCCTGGGTTCGATTCCCCAGCACCACATACACAGAAAACAGCCAGAAGTGGCGCTGTGGCTCAAGTGGCAGAGTGCTAGCCTTGAGCAAAAAGAAGCCAGGGACAGTGCTCAGGCCGAGTCCAAGGCCCAGGACTGGCCAAAAAAAAAATAGAAGACTTCATGTGAACTTTTCAAGTATTTTTGGTTACCCTTTTTTTCCCCCAGAATGCAAAAAATCTTCAGCACTTCTTAATTCATAAAAAGGAACAAGATAATGGGTCATAATGCATCTCAAAAATAGCACTTGGATATTTCATTCATGTACATCACTGTGTTCCTTTTCTGTACCATAATTATCTCCCTCACAGATAATATTTTGGGAATGCTCAATTCATTCATAAGCAGAAATGTGACAGAAGCCTGAACTGAAATAGCAACGGAATTATCTCGTCATTTCAGTAATGTCTTTACATAACTTTTCCCTAGGTTCAGGATGGTTCGAAGTGGGAAAAATGGTGACCTTCATCTTAAGCAAATTGCGTATTATAAACGAACGGGTGAATATCATTCAACTACACTACCAAGCGAAAGAAGCGGCATAAGAAGAGCAGCAAAAAAATTTGTCTTCAAAGGTGAAATTATTTTCCAAAATCTTGATCACTTTCAGATTTTTCTTTGCATATATTCTTTATGGAATCCTGAGAAGTTCTATAGGAATTGATTGTTGCTAAGCAATTATCAATGTGTTAACTTGAATGTTCAATTGAAAGCAAACTAAAGATCAAATTAAAGCCAAAAAAGGCCTTTGAGGTTACAGATCAAAGAAATACCATGAAAAAATTAGCATATACTTACCTAAATGACCTTCTTCAGCTTTCGCCCTACAGTGGTTCTTATTCTCACAGTGCACCATCAAGCCTTGAAGCCACTGTCAATGTGGAACATATAGGGTATGCAGCGTGACAGTATTAACAGCATTAGTTGATTTCTAAATTTAAAAATGTATTCATATCATATCTATTGCTCTCCCTCTAGTTACAATTAAATATTCTCAGGATTACCTTTTTTTTTTTTTGATCCTGACTCCCTCTGGATAGATTTAACATTTGAAGGACAGTGGAATGCTTATCTTGAAAGCTCATAAGAGTTTTTCCTTTTTTCCCTGCCCTCCTTCAAAGGAAAAAAGTAGTCATCAAATTACTAAGTGAATGTCAATGCCACTAGTAGGAGAGTATGTGTTTGTGCATTGTTACTGGGACCTGAATTCATGACCCTTGCCTTTTCTTCCATTCACAGCTGTTCCTAAACCACTTAAGCCATGTCTCTACTCCTGACCACATATGTCTGTATATATCCTACCAGGGACTCCTTATTTTTAATAATAACAGACCCATTACCTCTTAAATTTAAGAGGGAAGACAGTCATTCTTTTAATCGTTTATGATTACTTTCTCAGTACATTGTAGGCCCTCGAGATACATGGATGACCTAGCTAGACAGGTAATGTTCATACTCGTAGGTTGCCTACTTAAGTCAACAGTATATAGGTTAGCATGTAATGCAATAAAGATATATTCTTAAGTTTGAATAGCTAATCGATCCACCCTATAGAAGTGATGGTCCTTCTAATCTCCTGGTTGCTTCACTGGTACAGATTCTTATTAGATATCCTCTTAAGAGAAGCCGAACATGAGGATAAAAGTTCTTCTCTGTGTTCTCTACCTTCTAGTTAAGTCTAGATAAAACTTGCGAGACATGTTTGCTCACAAAAATAAGTTATGATGTAATATTTTTGAAAATTCTGCTCTAGGGAATCGCTTTAGTACATGATTTGTGTGTTAATTTGTGCCATTTCCAGGAACCAGCTGTTAGCTTTTTCCTACCTTGCGTGCTCCCATAGAATGACAGCTTCCTATTCTAGTACTTGCCACATGCTTTGGTGAAAAGTTAGCTACACTTAGATTGACAGCTAAAAAATTACGAGCAGCTGCTGTATCTAGGTAGATACTTAGTGAGTATAACAGTGGACACCCTTTCCAGTTGCATGGTAGCATCATTACAAGTAAATCATGTTTTTTCAAATGGAGAAAGATTTTGTAAGATGAAAATTATAAACCCTTATGGCTTAAAGATTAAGCTGTGATTATCTTAACACCATATAGATCTATGAAAATTAATGTTTTCTGTCTTACTGGTATCGTTTATTTCAGAGAAAAAGCTCTTTTATGTTGGAAAAGAAAGAAAACAAAATCGTTTGGTAATTGTTTCAGAAGAAGAAAAAAAGAAAGCCCTGAGAGAATGCCATGAAAATGACACAGGAGTTCATCACGGCATATCCAGAACCCTTACTCTAGTAGAATCCAGTTACTACTGGACTTCTGTGACCAATGATGTCAAACAGTGGGTATGGCTTGTGTGCTTAGAATATATTGAATGATACCTTTCTAATGAACGTGTCAATTTCATTATTCCCCACATTTACTCTAGATATCACCTTGTAATAAGGACTTATTGTGAAGATTTTTCTTTTTGTATAAAAAATTTTAAATGAAAGGGCATTTGTTTTCCTTCCATTTATTTTAAATCACTAAAGCATAATTTAAGGTAGTAAAAATCTTTAAACTGTTGGGAAATAACCATTTTGTTGTTTCATAGTACAATCTGTTTTTTTAATTTTATTTCATTCATTCTTTCATTTATTTATTTAGTGTGGTACTGAGGAATTGTATGGAGGGCATTCATGCATTATAGGCAAGCACTCTGTCACTAAGGCACATTCCCAGCCCAATAACTATTTAGTGAAAATAAATTTTTAGAACCACGATTTTATCATTGAACTTTTATATGCAGTCAAAATTTAATTGAAGCCAGAAGCTCATGGCTCATGCCTATAATCCTAGCTACTCAGGAGGCTGAGGTCCGAGGATCATGGTTCAAAGCCAGCTGGGGTAAGAATGTCTGTGTGACTCATCTCCAATTAACTACCAAAAAATTGCAAATGGCACCTTGGTTCAAAGTGATGCAGTGCTCACTTTAAGGTGAAAAGCTCAGGAAAAGTGTTCAGGCCCTGAGTTCAGCCTCACAACCAACCTAAAAAAAATTAAGAAAGAACTTCTCTTGATTGAATGATTATTGCCATAATACCAGTCCTGCCAGATTTTTGGAATGGAAGATAATAAATGTGTTGTGTACATTGTGGACTTTTCAGGTTTTGTGCTATTCCATCTCTAGATAGAAAGTGTCAGCCAGGACAGAGACTCAAAACCAGATGCAAAAATCAAACAGTAAACCATCTGTGCATTTTTTTTTTACATTTAGTTAAATCTTTGTTAGATTATTATCATTCAGGAATGGATATGTGGGTTTTGAAATATTGATAAATATTAAATTTATAGTATGATCTATTCTTTTAATTTCATTTCATTCATTCACTTATTAAATAAGTTTAAGTTGAAAAGTAAAAATGTTAATCAGAAGTTAACTATGAGTGTATTGTAATAAGATGTTTTCTAAAGTCCTTCAGGAGTTAATGTGATGTGAATACTTTCTAAAGAAAAATTCCAGAAATACGTCAAAAAATGTTATTATCTATAAGTTAGTGAGTGGGTCTCTTCTCATATTATTACAATGAAAGTTGCAGGAGAACACAGGCTTTTTTTTCCTTTTTAAAATTTTTTTAATTGAGTTCGTTATTACATATATTTAACAGTGTACATTTTGACTTTCACAATGATGAAAATTGTCATTCTACTCTACATAGCTTGTGAAGTCTATGAACTTTAACAATAAAACCATTTCCTTCATTTCGGATGATATGTACATTACGTTCCTTTTGTTTAGCAACATCTGTTCCCTCCTTCACTCATTGCTTCCTTCTCACTCCCACCCGTGAATTACTTAGTTCTCTTTACTCCCTTTGTTCAATGTAGCGATGGTCCCCTCTGCTATATTATTATATTTTATCTGCTCACTATCCTATCCCAGAGGCTAGAGAATTTCTGGCATCTGTAATATTGTTTCATTCGAATTATATTTTGTAGTAAATTAATGCATGAACTTTAGAGTGACTTTAGGAGGAAATGTCTTTTGTCTACAGAAATTATGAACAATGAAACATCACATAGTACTTCATAAACGTACGATTTTTGTGTGGCAATTTGAAATAGTGGAAAGCTGATTTTAAGGTATATTGATTTAATAAATGTATTGATGTGAACCGGAACTATGTTGCATGTGAATTTGACCCGAAAAGACAGTTATTTAAAAGAAGAAACTACTATTTACATGTTGTTTTGAATATGAGGCTATTTTCAGTGGGTAGCTGTCACTTCGAAAGCTTCTCCTTCAATTCATAAAATACTTGTCAACCACTTTAAACACTGATTTGTAGGATTGCTTTATTTTATATTGAATATTTTAACATTTGGTATATTTTATTTTTTTTTGTTTCTCTTTTTAGGTTTATGCTTGTCAGCATTGCCAAGTTGCAAAAAATGCAGTTATTCTAGCACCTAAACAGCACATTCTCAAGGTGGAAAATCCATGGAATGTAGTTACAGTTGATCTGATGGGACCTTTTCATAAAAGCCACCAAAGTCATGAATATGCTATAATCATGACAGATTTATTCACAAAGTGGGTTGTGCTTTTACCCCTCCGAGATACTTCAGCATCAGAAATCTCCAAAGCTATTCTCAATGTAATTTTATTGTATGGACTTCCTCAGAAAATAATAATGGATCAAAGTGATGACTTCATTCAACAGGTAAGGCAAATTGCTTAAGTCTGGAACAAACAAACAGTGCCCTGCATATTATAGGCTGCTTAATAAATTCTGATAAATTGTTTTAAATATATAGTGTATGCTACAAAGGTAATTGAACCTAGAAATGAGGAAACTATGATTTTAATATGCTTTGGCCTTTTTTCCAGTTAACCTGAATGAAGAAATAAGCAAGAAAGAATACATGTGAACAACCCCAAAAAAGAAATATACAATTAAATTTAAGTGACATTTAAAATTTTTATAATTAATAGGGTAATGTGTATGAATAATGAGAGAGGGGCTGGGAATATGGCCTAGTGGTAGAGTACTTGCCTCACAAACATGAAGCCCTGGGTTCGATTCCTCAGCACCACATATATAGAAAGAGCCAGAAGTGGTGCTGTAGCTCAAGAGGTAGAGTGCTCGCCTTGAGCAAAAAGAAGCCAGGGACAGTGCTCAGGCCCTGAATTCAAGGCCCAGGACTGGCAAAAAAAAACCAACCAAACAAACAAAAAAAACAATGAGAAATACCGTTTCTTGGTTCATAGTCACTTTGATATGTGTTTCCCTGAAGTTATATTTATTAAGTAGTTAGGACTTATGTGATATATCCCTACAAGTATCCCCTGCTTCCATGATTCTCTTAAGAGGACTCAGTATATAGTTGTCTGTGGTTAAGATTTATTCATTGAAAATTTTTCTCAGTCTTTCCATTTTCTGACAAATGGATCAATATTAGTCTTTCTGATGGAAGCATAGAATCCCATTGTGTATATATACCACATTTTCTTGACCCATTCTTGCACTGAGGAGCATCTGGTTTGATTCCATATCTTGGTTGTGGTAAACAATACTGCAATGAATATGGTCGTGCTGGTGGCTTTGGTGTAGCCTGGTTTGTGGTCAGTTGGATAGATGCTCAGTAGGACTGCTGGGTCATAGGGAAGCTCTATGCTTAGTAAGCTAAGTCCAAAGAAACATAGTCTGCATGTTTTCCTCATTTATAATAATTAGATTAGTCTGTATCTAAAAGACAGATAAACACCCTTGGACATGATTAATTAAGCAGCAGTCTAAACATTCATGGGTTCCATAGCTATCATATAGAATGATGCTTATTGAAACACTCTCCAAGAAATGGAAGCAGGAGGTTTTTTATTGTACTATTTGTGGTTTTTTTTCCTTCCTTCCTTCCTTCCTTCCTTCCTTCCTTCCTTCTTTTCTTTCTTTCTTTCCTTTTTTTCTTTGGTTTATTTCCCTCAGTCCTCCCTTTTTATTTCTATACCTTTTGTCTTGTATATAAGTTTATCTGATTTGGGGAGGGTGAAGGACAGTCTAGAAACGGCAGGGCAAAAGGTAAGCCAATTCAGCAGTGAAACCCACTAGACACTGTTGAAATCAACTATATACCTTGAGAGGAAGGGAAGTTGGGAGGGGAAAAGCTGGAAGAGAATGAGGGAGAGGATGACACTGTTCAAAAGGAAATGTGCTCATTACCTGTAACTGTGGCCCCTCTGCACATCACGTTTATAATATAATCTTAAAAATTAAAAGAAAGTAAAAAAAGGTTTACTCAGTGAAAGGATACAAAGAATCAGAAAACACAAAAGGTATATGTATAGAAATCCAGACCAAAAAAAATCAAGTGCAAGCGTCCACTAGAGCTACACATGGATGTGTTTAATTTCTCCAGCAGTTATTTAAGACAGCACGTATGGAATGTTGCCAACAAGAGAAATTCACTGTGAACGCAGTGCCTAGAGATTTTATTGCTATCTGTTCACACAGGCACCTTCTGCCTGATATTCAAAACTCTCAGAAGGAAAAGTATTGAACATAGACAACCTTATTGGTGTAAACTGTTTGGGAAATGAGTGTTCTTATCTGTTAAAGAATGGTTGAAAACCCTTCTGGTCGGAAGAAGAATCAATTTCTTAGACACTAGCCAAGAGCCAAAGTTTTATGTGGCGTACCAAAGCATAGCAGTCTCAGACCTGCAATGCCAACTCTTCCAGCAACTGATTAGGATGTAGACATTTTAGTCAGGGATTTAAGTCAAGTAAAGAGCATAGAAAGTTTAAGTAAAGAGCATAGGAAGTTCTGCATAGTTTGAGTCCTCAGCACCAAATAAAAAATACATATTTTTTTTCACTATTAAATAACTAGTATCTTGCTAACAAGTACCTACTGGAAACTCATCCTTATTTCTTGTTTCCCACTGAGTTTTATGTAAAAATGGCTTTTTTTACATTGGCTAAAATAAAAATTATTTCTATAAAGATATGAAATCATCACAAGAATTACAGGTTGATCCAGTGTTGAAACAGAGCTGTAGTGACCTAGTTGACACTACCTATATCGACATCAGTTGCTAACGTGGCAGAGTTTGGCAATGAGTTGAAGTGATAAAATGGTGTAGGAGGGAAAGTATCAAGCAAACAAAGTGAACAAGTATACAAGTGAGTATAGGAGGGAAAAATTATCTAATATACTCGTTACTAGTTGGACAACAATTTTTAATTTATTTCTGTAGTCTTTAGAATTAAGCATAATTTCAGATAAAGCATTTTATTTATAATTGAAAAACTGTAATTTCCTCTTGTTCTTGCATATAGACAGCTTAGAAATAGCAATATAAGTTTCAATGGAGAACACCAAATTTGTCTGCATAAAAAAGAGGAACATATGTAGTAAAATATATAGCATTACGTAGTAAAATAACCAAATCATAAAGGCTAAGAAATAGATTTTAAAAAAACAACATAAACCCTTTGACAAAAAAGTGCTAATAAATTTAGTAAAAAGCAAAAATATAATTTTCAAGAGGAAATAGAAATTTTAAGCATGGAAAAAAGTTCAAGCTCCATAGCACTAAAAAAAATGCAACACTGTATTTTGCATTTACATAAGCAAAGAGTAAGAATAATTAATACCAAAAAAACAAGTTGATCCGGTTATATTGGTAGCACTGTATCTTGAAACTGTTTTGTAGAGCAAAATTTGCCAGTGATCCACTAAGAGCCTTACGTGTATTTTGTCCTTTAGTTAGCAATCCTTGATTTTTAATTGTTATTATAAAGGTGATATACAAAAAGCAATGCTTTTAAAAAACTTATGCTAATTAAAACATCTAAGTATAGAAGTATGGCTTGGGATGAGGCTATAGAGCAGTGCTAAACTGTCTAATATAGAAATTCTTATTAGTGGCGCTGTGGCTCAAAGTGGTAGAACACCAGCCTTGAGTGAGAGCAGTGTTAAACTGTCTAATACAGAAATTCTTATTAGTGGCGCTGTGGCTCAAAGTGGTAGAACACCAGCCTTGAGTGAAGGAGCTCAGGGACAGCATCCATGTCCCAAGTTCAAGCCCCACAACCCACCAAAAAACAAAAGAACAAAACAAAAAGAAATTCTTGAGGCCCTTGGATTAATTCTTAGCACCAGGGGAATCTTTTTTTAAAGAATGCTATTTTACTATTTAAAATAGAGCTATTTATATGAGCAAAATGGAAAACAACCAAATTATCCAAAAATTATGTTTCTAGCCACGTGATGGAATATTTTAATATATAATGGCTCAGCTCATCTAGAATTGGCAATTAAAGTACTTAAAGGGAACACATACCTTGGAGAGGCGCCCAGACTTATAGCCAGTTTTGCACATGCACTAAGTAAAATTTATCTTGAGCCAACCACCAAGATATGAATGTATTTTTTTAATGCAGTATAACCTTGCTTGCCTTTTCTGATATAGTATTATCTGTGTAAGGAAATAGGGAAGACAGTCCAGTTTGGGGGAAGACTACTTAGATCTTCCATTTATGATATCCTTAATTTCATTAATGTGTCCAACAAGTTTCAGCTCTATCATTTTCCTGTGATTGGTAGGCACTTATATCTTAATATTATCTTGTTTCATTGCAGGAGACTTAAGTTACCTGTCCATTCTATGACAAACATAGCATGATGAAATCGAGATTTTTTTTCATTTTTTAATTTAATTTTATTGGTTAAATGATATACAGTTACATACTTGTCATACTTGTCACCCTCTCCCTCATTTTTCTCTCTCCCCCTACTCCTGAGTATTTCCAACATACTGTCTTGTGAGTAGCACTGTTGCATTGGTTCACTCTTCATCCTTTGCCTCACCATTTTGATGTTCCCCTTCCCTTCCCTAATGCAGATAAACGTATATACAATACACAGGGTAAAGAAGTCAAAACAGTGACAACAGGGGATAAACCATAGGAAAGAAAAATGGAAGAAAAAAATTTCACATCTAGATATTATAGTCCCAAATTTATTTGGTGGGCTAGGATGTAACTCAGTGGCAAAGCACTTGCCTAGTAAGTGGAATGCCCTGGGTTCAATCCCCACCCCCCCAAAAAAAATTTATTTGGCGACCATTTATTGTTTAATTGTATATGACAAACAAATTTGCCCGGCTTCTCTCTACCCCCCCCCCCCCATCCACGTGGGAGGGGTTCCCGGGCTTGTCTGCCTCTTCTGTGTGGGATCCTTTCTCGCTCTCTCATGTCCCCTGGCCAGTTGGGATTAATCGAGGAAGTGGGGTCCCAAGGCAGCCTCGGCGTTTGGTTGCGCCGCCAGCCCAAGGAAAGACATGGGCGCATGGCAGTCCCGGAGAAAGCCTCTGGGGCGTTCTGGTTTATTCACGTGAGGAGCCAACAGATATACCCCCAAGGGCGAGCACAGGAGAGGGGCCACTGGTTGGCCACAAGGGCTGTCCCTCAAGTGATGTCAGGGGACTTCCTCTATGGGCGGAGACCACAGGCCCCCAAGGCTGGGGTCCCGGCCATCAGACACCCCAGGGGCAAGGGCTTCTCTTCCTGTTGAAGATGGAAGGAGAGGGGAGGGGCTAAAGCCGGCTGTCCCTCTTAAAGGCACAGCTGTCCCCAACAATAGTATATTGACCAGTGCATAGTAAGAACTCAATCTGTACAGTTGTTATAAATAAATATAGGAAATTTTTAGTTGAATGGCTACAGTGAGTCAAAAAACAAGACTGAAGTTCTTTGGAAGAGTTTTTAAAAATCAATAGAATAATACAAAATTTTAAACTTTATTATTTTTTAGATCAATATTGAACTGTATGGATTGTTTGGTACAAAGCAGATTATAATTTCTCATGGCTCTGGAACTATTAACCCATCTGAAAGCACACCTAGCACAATCAAAACATTTCTCTCCAAGCACTGTACTGAGCACCCGACCAACTGGGATGAGCACCTGTCAACTGTTTCATTTGCTTTCAATATCACTCACTTGGTATGTGACTTTTTTTTTTCATGTATTTATTGTTATTGTAAAGGTGATGTACAGAGGAGTTACAGTTACATGTGTTAGAGAAAGAATACATTTCTCTTTGAACAATGTCACCCCTTCCATCCCTCTCCCAGGTTTTCTCTCCCATTCTCATCTACAAGTTGTAGAGTTCATTTTCAACAGTGTCTAGTGAGTAGCACTGCTGCATTTGTTCACTCTTTATCCCACCATTTCTGTACTGCCTACTTACCCTCTGGAAGAACAAACAAGGCAGAAGGAAATGAAAACAAAACAGCAACAAAGAAAAAAACTCAGGTCCCCCCCAAAATAAACTCTTAAAGAAACGACCTAATTAACAAATGAGCCTAAAGACTTGAGAGACTTCTCAGAAGAAGAATGACCAACAGACACATAAAGAACTGTTCAACATGTCTTGCCATAAAAGAAATGCAAGTCAAAAGAACATTGAGATTCTACCTCACCTCAGTAAGAAGGGCCATTGTCAAGAAAACTAACAATAACAGATGCTGACAATGGTTTGCTGTAGCCAAAAGGGAACTCTATGACACTGTTGGGACTGTAAACTTGCTTTACTCCTCTAAAGAGTGGTGTGGAGGTTCCTCTAAGACTAAACATGGAGCTTCCCTATGACCCAGCTATTCCACTCCTGGATATTTATCCAATAGACCACAAACAAGGCCACACTAAAGCTACCAGCACAACTGTGTTCATCGCATAATTGATTACCATAGCTAAGTTATGGAATCAAACCAGATGCCCTTCAGTGGACAAACGGGTCAAAAAATATATATAATGAAATTCTACACATCCATCAGAAAAAATGATGCTGCCTCATTCGCAAGGAAATAGAAAGACTTAGAAAAAATTATATTAAGCAAAGTAGAGCAGACCCAAAGAAACAGAAGTTACATGGTTTCATTTGTAGTAACTAGAATATGCCTATAAATCTACAAATAGACACACTCTGGTAAAAGAAAAATAAATACACTGGGACATGATAAATTACACAGGTCTCTAGGCATTCACACAGAGTGAGACCAAAGGAGGATAGACTTAGGAGAGGTTCACATAGTCTCAATAGCTATGTGTATCTGGCCATATAAAACAATACTTATCGAAATGAATTCCAGGAGGTATGTACCCTTTTATGCAGCTTTTACTTGCAAGCTCTGTCTAGACAAATGTCTCATTGCAAAATTTGTTCATTTTTCTTAAAATAGGAGCCAACAAAAAATACACCATATTTTCAGATGTTTAATCGAAATCCTAATATGCCAGAAACTTCAGATAGTCTTCATGAAGTGGATGATGATAATGCAAGTACATTTTCCAGAATTCTAGATGCAATTAAAGAAGTGGAAGCTAATAAAATAATGGAGAATAAGACTGCATCAGTGGGCCAGGTGATTCTGTTTAAAATGAAAACTGTAAGCTCTTAAAAAGTGATACTCTTTAAGTGTCAGGATATATATGCATGCAAGTACATATGCATAATGTATATATAAATATATACCTCTAAATATCTTTATTTATCAACTTTGCTCACCTTAAATAGTATGCTTATAAGCTATGAAATTCTGAGAGCCAGTAGTAGAAAAATAACTAAAAGCTGGAGTCAAATCTATACTGTTGCTACTTTCTGGTAGTTGGACTGGAAAATTACTTAACCTATGTCAGTTTTCCTCCTGTCAAAAATAAGGGTACTAAAACTGCTTTCGAAATGCTGTTTTAAAATACTGAAATTATGCCTACACTTTGGTATTATTTGGGATTATCACAATAAATAGCTTCCATTACAATAGAGTTTTCATCCCATTTATCTTTATTGTACTTACAGATGGAGGACAACAATTTGGATGAACTGAATAAAAACAAGATTGTTGTTAAAAAGAAACCAAAGCAGTTAAACCCATTCCATTTAAAAGTGGGTCATGAAGTTTTAAGACAAAGGAAAAATTGGTGGAAGGATGGTCGCTTTCAGTCTGAATGGGTTGGTCCTTGTGTCATCGACTATATTACAGAAAATGGGTGTGCTGTCCTGAGAGACAATACTGGGACTAGACTCAAAAGGCCAATCAAAATGTCCCATCTTAAGCCTTATGTAAGAGAGTCCAGTGATCAAGGTAAATATCTACTATTCTCTCCATCTTTCCTTGCTTTGAGGGAGGAAGTGGATTAAAACTATCAGAAACATTTCTTTCCTCTTTTGATTAGGTTTTACCTTCCTTCTTATATTTTATAAAACTTTGCTATAATGTTAGATGCTTCAAGTAATCTGTTTCACTAAAATAAATGTTTTATAATTGAGAGATTTTATTTGACTCATACTGTGCTTCTCATAGTTCATATAAAAGTTAGATTCCCCATTTTACAGAAGAGTTACATCTGCTCTGTTTTCACTTTCCCAGTATCCCATTTGTCACTATGTGTCTCATTTTAGTGTGGAAAAAACAACCCAGAAACCATAATCATAAGTCTGTTTAAATATATTGCCCAGATTGTCATAGTTAGATTGTGAGGACAGATAAGAGTGCAGAGTAGAATATACTTAGAATAACATATTACACACAGTGATAGCCTGCTATACAGTTATACGTGCCCCAATATATGACTGGTTCTAAGAGTGAGTATATCCTGATCTCTCACTTTTCCTTTCATAAATTATTTAAGTGACCTGTGTACTATACCTTTCAGGTAAAGTCCCCTGGTATATTTGTTCCCTAAAGCCATTTTGGAAGAGCAAATTGTAATGAATTAAAATATCAGATGGGAAATCATTTTCTGTATATTTTTCTCTATTAAAAGACATTGCTGCTTTAGTATCATTTTAACATGAATTTAAACACTTCTCTTGAGGATAATAATAAATTTCTTAAAATGAAACAAAACTTCCTTGTCACTGTTACAGATAAATTAGACTTTTAAAGTTTAAAAAATGCTTAGTATCAAATTAGACTTAGATAAACTAAACTTTCAAAGCTACTCTACTGAAGTCTGCCTTCTTACCTAATTTTGTCACATAGCCTGTCTTTGGCCAGTTTATCCTCATCTAGTTCACTCATATTTTGCTAATGTGATATTATCTTCTAAATATGGGCCCTATAAAGATTGGATAACAACCTAAAATTATAAATGTAAAAGATTTAACAACTATATTAAAAATAACCTTTGATGAGCTTAGTGTAATTCACTCAGAGGTGTCTTACAAAAGTACATTAAGAATGTTATCATTATCCAAAAACAGCTTTTTTTTAATATGTGCTAGTTCTATCATCTATACTTCACATGTAAATACCTAACAAATAAAATCTAAGAAGTGTAAAAAGGACGACTTTAAAAATTCTTGCTTGTCCTTAATTCTTTCTGTGAACTGTCTAAAAATATATTTTCAGTCCTTGATGTGTATTTTTTTCAAATTTTTATTATCAAACTGATGTACAGAGAGATTACAGTTTCATACATTAGGCTTTGGATACATTTCTTGTACTGTTTGTTACCTTGTCCCTCATTCTCCCCTCCCTCCTCCCCCTTTCCCTTCCCCCCCCCCCCCCCGCCCAGGTGTTCAGTTCACTTACACCAAACAGTTTTGCAAGTATTGCTTTTGTAGTTGTTTGTCTTTTTTTACCCTGTGTCTCTCAAATTTGGTATTTATTTAGTGGCTTAGCAAATTCATTAGTAGTTAGTCTTAATAGTTAACTTTTATTACTTTGGGCTTTGCTCTTCACTTAACATTATTTAATTTTAAAGTGGTGATTAATTATGATTATAAAAGCAACCTTTGGTGTCTTTACTTTCAGATAGTCTTTATCTTCTGCAAGGTTCGATAGTGGCAGATCATGACTACATTGGATTTCCTGAAATTCCAGTTGGAGCATACCAAGCAAATATTCTGGTCGAAGATACTATTGGTGTAGTTGACAATGAACTGCTGACGTCAAGCAAGGATCATGAACTATTAGAATATAGAAATTCCAAAATCTCACCACTGATAGGAGATCATCGTACTCTTGAAAAACAGACTTTCAATCTGTTGGACTCTTCAAACCAAGTTCTTGAGTACTTAAGTTAGTAAATACCAAAATTCATTTAAAGTGCTGTTTTAGGTTATATAAATCCATTGGGTCTTGATATTTTCTCTACTAAAATAGTTATATAGATGTGTCTTAATATACACCTAGTGACTAAATCCTATATGTTTATAAATAATTCATCTAAGATTGTACTGCACTGGAATATCAGTATACATGTGTACAAATTTATAAATGGGTGTATATATATATATATTTGAATATAGAGTGTATATGTGTGTGTGAAGAAAGTATATAGAATTCAGTTTTTCTCCTAATAGAGAAACAAGTAAAGCAATTTTGCTTCTTAGCAAATAAATTCCATCTCCAAATTTTAAAACCTTTGTGTGATATGGATAATTGCTTTTTCACTTCTCTTTCTTGCATTCTCTCTCTCTCCCTCCCTCTCTCGCTCCCTCCCTCCCTCCCTCTTTGGTCATCCATGGGGAGTGAACCCAGAACCTGAACACTGTCCCTGAGCTTCTTTGCTGAAAGTTATTGTTCTACCACTTTGAGCCACAACTCCACTTCCAATTTTCTGGTGGCTAACTAGAGATAAGGGTCTCATGGACTTCACTACCAAGGCTGGCTTCGAACTGAGATCCTCAGATCTCAGCCTGCTGAGTAGCTAGGATGACAGGTGTGAACTACTGATTCTCAGCTCTGCCACCAGTGCCCAGCTTCATTTTTTTTCTGCACTATTTCCCCCTTTTTAAACAAACTTAAACTTCTTACAGTGGGATTAGGAAATACTAAATGAAATGTAGTATAAATCTTCTTTCTGTCTCTTTGGAACTTTTACAATTAATATTGTAGGAGATAGAGTTGTTTAATAGACTTTAACTAAATAATGACTTTGATGTATACTATTCAATATGTAGTTTTAATATATACTTTCAGATAATCTAATTTTACTATATATTTGGAATTACTATCTGAATCTATATGTGTTTTTTAAAGTGTTTTCTCATTTTCATGTTACATATTGAAATGATTGTAAGGTTAATGGGAAGATCACCTTCCTAGTAAGCATTAAGCCTTTAATTTAAGCCCAAGTACCACCAAAAAAAAAAGTCAGACTATTACTTCTATGCCCGTGTACCTTTATCCTACAAATGTTAAGAAGCACTATGAAAACCTATCTCTCTGTAGGAAGGATTATTTGAAATTTACCTTTGAAAACATACAGAATTTAGTGAGTGAACACTAAGGAATTAAGGGAGACAAAATGTGTAGACACAGAAGTTTTAATGATTCACAGAAAGGCAGCACTTTTTGTTGTCCTTGTTGCCAATAGTGTAAAGTACAGTAGCAAAGTTTGGGTTAAAGCCTGAAACATAAGTGGGACCCTGTAGAGAACTCTTACTATTGGTCATGGTGATATGTGCCCCTCCTCCGGTTCTTAACCTCATATAACCTGAGAATGTGACCTTATTTGGAACAGTGTTGCAGATATAATTTGATGTGATGAAGACTAGAATAGAATGGCCTCCAGTTTCATGTGACTGGTGTCCTTAGGAAAGGTAGAAGTCTGGACACTGATTCAGAGAACGTTTTATGACAATGAAGCAAAAACAAGTCAGCCAAGATATGACAAATATTTCCAGCATGTCACCAGAAGCTAGGATAGAGTCTTGGAAAAGGTTTGTCATACAATTCTCAGAAGGAAGCTAACTTTTCATGTCAGACTTTTGTCTCCAGTACCATGAGACAATAAAATTTTGTTGTCACCTAGTTTGTGGTATTTGTTACAGTAGCCTAATACAAGTGCTTAGCTCAATTATTTTCTGAGACCAAAACCTACAGAAATTCTTTGTATAAGGAAGTGTCATGAACAGAATTGTGTTTAAGAAAATTAATCCGGAAGATTGTATAGAAAAGAAGAGGGAAAGAGAAAATCGATGGGATTTTGCTATGAAGATGCTTAGCAAAAATCTAAATGACTTTTAGCTTTGGTAATCAATCTCAATTCATCAACCATAGTGAATTTTGTTATATTATGTTAAAATTTAAATTATATTTAGTGTAAATCAAAGATTAAGTGAGTGGGGAGGGGGCAGAAATCAATCTCAGACCTCATATCACAGACCAAATAAATTCCAGAAAGAAGTCTTAAGAAAGTATGGTTTCAAAACTATCCTCATCAGCAAGACAAAGTTCATGATGGAATCAAATTGAACCCTATCTTTGATAAACAGGATCCTGTGGCTTAGATGAAGCAATTTTCCTTCCTTTTACTTTTTCCATTTTAAAGTGGCAGTTAGCATTCAGAATCATTCTTTCATTGCAGATTCTGAGTGATTAAGAAAAATTCCTCCTCTAAGTAGTTCCTCATCAAAGTTACTTGTTTACTGTGTATGAGTCATGGTAGGCTGCATTTTCTGTTTCTGCAAATCTTCCTCAAGTCTTAGTGGCTTAACATAGCAAAAGTCACATATCTTGCTATGGCTTATATTCTTAGTTCAGCAAAGATCTGACTCCATTTCATCCTCCAAAATGTAAGGACAGTGGTCCACTCCTGGAATAATGCCATTCTATAGCAAAAGGACTATAACACTATGAACTGAGCACTGTCTTCCCAGAATTACAGACAGGGTAAATAAAGAGTATCATGGTCCAAACCAGCTGGACCTGGACAAAAAATGACACCCTATTTGAAAAACAATGAAAGTAAAGAAGGGCTTTGGGGGATGGGATTCAAGTGGTGGCATTCTCACATAGCAAATACAAGATTCTGAGTTCAAACCTTTGTAATGACAAAAAAATAACTAAAACAATCACTACTGTATTGGAAGTTCTAACTAACATTGTTAAGGAAAGGAAAAAGTCAGAAGGGTTAGAAAAGAAACATTGAAGTAGAAATGATTATTCACATTAAGAATTCTTATAAATGAATATAAAAAGGACAAATGGCCTAATATAGAAATGAACAAGGTTCTTGAATAGGTGCTTCACAGAAGAGAAAGGCCAAATGGTTTGTGCAAGTATCTTTGTTTGCTTCTATATACCCACTTCATCCAGCTTTCTGGTCCAAGATTCCAGCCTGTGAATACAGGCCACCTGGGTTTCCATCCCCTTTAACTTGCAGGTGGCATTGGTTAGTGGGAATCTGCAATGATCTTTTGGTAGAAGATGGAATGCAGGGAGGAGGGGGAAGATAAGATGCTGGTTCTCCTTTTCTCTTAGGCACTGTTCTTTCAAAGAAAGGCCATTGCCCTTTAAGACTATTTTGGATTCCAGTATCCTCTTCAACTTTTCTTTTTGAGTCTAAAGGTAGAAAAGTCACTAGGGGTGCATGAGATCTTCTACACTCCATGCACACTGTGGTCCATTTTGTTTCAGTGCCAGCCTTGCGTCCTAGGTGGTAATCTCCGAGCCTGAGTGCTGTCTGTGAGCTTTTCTTTTGTTTTTCTCAAGGCTAGTGCTCTGTGCTTTGCTCCTTGAGCCATGCTTCTAGTCCCCCTTTTATGCCATTGGTTGTTTTTGAGCTTGGGTCTCCTTCATGCCTGAGTCAGCCTGGCCTGGGGTCCTCTTACTTGTGCTTCTCCATGTAGCTGAGGGAGGCACACCCCACTGTGCCTGGCCATTGGTGGAGATGGAGTCTTGAAAGCTCATGCCCAGGACTGGTTTTAACCACAATCTTCTGATCTCAGGCTCCCAAGTAACGAGGAGGCCTGAGCCACAGTGCTTATGTCCTATTGATTATCTTTATCTTGTCTCTTTTTCCTCTTAATTGAAATCCAAAGATAGCCAATGACATCAAGTCAGTAACCGGAAAAATGAAAAACATTATTAAAGTCTGTTTAAAACCTACCAAACTGGCAATATAAAAAAACGATTAGCAAGGATGTAAAGCAGACATTCAAAATATATGCTTATTTGTAAGTGTGTAAATTGATAAAACTTTTGGAAAAAAATTAGAATTATATAATATATTCATCCCTATTTAGGAGTGTTATAGCAGGAATTTTTTTATAAGAACAAAACATTGGTGAACGCCTAGACATCCATCAACAGTAAAATAAATATGATTTGTGATAATGTATTAAGCAATGAAATGCTATATAGCTGCGGAAATAAAGAAATGATGTCTAACGGGAATAGATGAATTCAGGAACACAATGGGATGGAAAAATCTGAAAAGTGTGACACGAGCAATTTTTTTTTTTTTTGGTCATTTGTGGGGCTTGAACTCTGGGCCTGGGCATGATGCCTGAGGTCTTTAGCTCAAGGTTAGCACTGTACCACTTAAGCCACAGCACCACTTCCAGGAGCAAACTTTTAAAGAAGGTAAGGAAAGGAGCTATGTGTACAGCTGAGGGAAGAGCATCCCAGAGAGAAGAAACAGCAAGTTCAAAGACACAATGATCTTTCTTTGGATATTTTGAGGAATATTTTGAGGGACCCAGAGTAAGGTGGAGTATAAATGGAAAAGTAAAGATAAGGCAGGTAGAGTAAATTGTTTCTGACCTTATATGGCCAATTTTATATATACTCTACTCTTTAGACAATCTGGAAAGGAACAGGAGGCAATTGAAGAGAGTGACACGATTATACTTATGTTTTGGGGAATCACTGGCAGATTGGGAAAGAGTTGGAGTGGTAGGAAAGGAATCGGGAGATAATGGAGGCAGTAATAGAAATAAAAAAAAAAACTGTCATATTTGGAAGGCAGACTAAACAGAATCTGATGACTTTGAACTATAAGTCCTTAGGGAAAGAGAAGAGTATATAATGTTTCCCAACCCTTTAAGAAGGATGGAGTAGACATTAAAAACAATCCAGGGAGGAACAGGTTTGGAAAATAAACCATTTGGTTTTACATCTGATTGGATCTGTTGAAAGGACATTGGGATAGGAGTCAGGGTTCAGGGGATAGAAATTCAGTATTCAGCAGAGTTCAGAACTCTCAAAAGCAAACCTTAATTATTGCTTATTTCTTCTGAGGGGCCAAGACTTCCTCCTTTCTGTAGAGATCTGAACTTGCCGTTGATCTGCCGCATTTCTGGTTAACTGTCGCTGAAGCGGCAGTGACCCAAGGCCTCTGGTGGCGGAACAACTATGCTCATTGGCAATATTTACAATTTTTACTATAGCAAGCAGATGCTTGAGTAGCTTTATGAATGAAAACAGCCAAGCTTCTGTCCACCTACCCTTTTGGCAGATATAGCTAAAACTACATACTTAAGGGACCACAAATAAAGCAGGCAAGTCCTCAACAGTCAATATTCTCTACTGGCAGTGAAAATTGAATGAGGCAGAATATTAATCTCAGTAATTTATTTGGGGATTATATGTTACTTTGTCTTTGGATATTACAATCCAATTTAATTAATGCAGAATTTCTGAAGCAGTTCCAATGTCACTTTCAGAATTTGAAAAGTGGAGAGAACACTTTCTTTCCAGAATAAGAGTAAAAATTATTAAGAATATTGTCTATTCCAAATCACAACTCTGCTCCTAAAATTTGATTCCTGCCACTGAATCATAGAATTTATAAATGTTAACAATGCTCATAATCCTTACCAACGCAACTGCACTATAGACGTTATTGCTTTGCCAAGGAAATAAGACATTTTCATTTTGCTGAGAGCTGAGGAAACTGTGTGTAGATCTACTGGGAGAGATGAGTGTTCGTCCTGCTTTGTGAGTGACTGGAAAATTACGCATAATGGGACAAGGCAGAATGGGCATTGAGAGCAGGCAGCAAAGACATGTAATTCAGCTCTTTCCATATCAGCTTCACAACTCTTCCCCCATGAGAGGCTTTCAATCCATTAGGTTTTGAATCTTACGGACTGAGGCTCCCTTAGTTGAGGAGCTAAAATAAGAGTCAATCTACCCTGTAATGGGGGGTGTTATCTGCAAGAGGACAGCAGTATAGGGAGATTGTGCTGTGAAACACAAACTTCTATGCATAACTTTCCCATGTTGTAGGCCTCTGTAAGCAAGAACGCCATATTAAAGGACACCTTGGGAGATGATAGCTGCAGTGTGTTTTCACGTGCCTGAAACTAAGGCTTTCTACTAAAGCTCTTGTAGAGTTTCCATGACTCAGTATTTGAAGGAGCCATGAATCAGTTTTAGGAGCCATGAGAAAGTATGGTCCAATGTGCCACAGGGCTTTGGGGCCATGAAGGATGGGTGGTGGTTTTTTGGCTTAAAGATAACTGCAGTTTTGTCTTCACTTTTAAAGCTCTTTATTGAAACATAAGTAACATTGAATGAAATCTCCTCATTTAAAGTGAAAAGTCAGTAGTTTGCTCTAGTCACCGAGTTGTGCAATCAGCACAGTCTAAATTTAGGACATTTCATCACTTGATTGATAAACTCCACACCCATACCCATTTAAGAAGCACTGTACCATTCCTGACCTTGAAAAGCTTGTCACTTGTCTCTACAGATTTGCCTATTGCTCAGTTCATATTAAATGCAGTCATATGTGGTCTTTTGTGACTGGCTTCTATCACTGAGGATTACATTCCACAGCTCATGATTGTTGAAATATATATATATTTCAATAGTTTTTGCTGAATGCTATTGCATTATAAATGCATACATATTTAACATTTATCTCCTGGTTATTTGCTGAATATTTGGTTCCAAAATTTAGTTATTATGCCTAATGTTATTATGAATACTCACTAATTACAGCACTTGTTTTCTTTTCTTTTGGTGTACATATAGAGGTAGAGGTTTAATCTTTTTGAGGAACTGCCATACTCTTTTCCAAAGCTGCTGTACCAGGTTGCATCTCTATATCAAATGTTGGACAGTACCAATTTTTCCATGTTGTCTCACAAACTCATTTCCTTTTTTTTTTTTTACTATAGCTATCCAAGTGCATGGAAATAGGTATTGGTTATAGTTTGCATTTTAAATGTCTCATGAAGCCCTGATTATTAAAGGTATTGCTACTGGCATTATTGGAAGGCATAGTAAGAATTTGCCAGGTCATAGACGTAGGGCCCTTGAAGGGGTTGGTGAGACTTCAACAACTACCTCTCACAGTTGCTCATTCCATGACCTCAGCCTGTGTGAAATGCACTTCTAGTGTGATGTCTGCCTTTTCACAAACCCGACACAATGGAGAAAAACAATAACAGGCCAAAATTTCCAACAGTATGAGCACAAATAGACATTTTCTCTCTATTTTTGTATAATCTCAGGTATTTTGCCTGTATTAATGGAAAGCCGTTTAAAACGAGGTCTTACGGTGGCTTTGATCTACATTTCCCTTTTGAAAACTAGTCATGCTGAGTATTTTTCATCATCTTACTGGTCATTTGTATATCTTTTTGGAGACACATTTCTTCAGATTATTTGCTTATTTAAGTTGAGTTGTCTTTTATTATTGAGTTGTAATTTTATATTATTTATTTATTGCATTGTAGTTGTTTATATACTGTGTAGTTATATTTTAAGTTGTCTTTTATTATTGAGTTGTAGTTTATATATATTCGAGATATTATTTTCTCTGTTTTTAAAACATTTTCATTACTTTTAAAAATTATATTTTTATCAACTTTAAGTAGTTGTACAAAGGAGATACCACTTAACAAATCAGTTTGATCAGTACATTTTAATCAATGTCACATGACTAGATTGATTCAGGGAAGTCTATTTCCCCTGCAGTGTGAAGCCTCTGATGTTACTTTATTGTCACAATTGACATAGAAATTAAAACACATAAATTTGATTAGGGTTTATAAACATTGTAGATATGTGTCGTACAGTATTTCATGTACTAGTTCTTATTGATTACAAAAGAGAAACCTCTTATTAATATGTTTGTTTCTAGCTCAGAGATTGCATATTTATTTTAAGGGAGAGGGGGTGTATTTTTTTTGTTGGATCTGTCGTGGGATTTGAACTCAGGGCCTGGGTGCTGTCCCTGAGCTCTCTTGCTCATGGCTAGCCCTCTACCATTTTGAGACACAGTGTCACTTCCAGTTTTTGAGTGGTTAATTGGAAATGAAAGTCTCAAGGGCACTTTTCTGCTCAGGCTGGCTTCGAACAGTGATCCTGAGATCGTAGCCTCCTTAGTAGCTAGATTGACAAGTGTGAGCCACCAGTGCTAGGCCTTTGGGGGAGGGGAGAGAAGGGCTGTGTTTTTGTATAACCAGCTTTATAATTTTTATTATAGTACAAAGTATACATTCTGCAGTCACATGTTTAAAATTATTTCTTTACCAAATTCGCTTAAGTATTTTCAATACATAAAGGACACAAAGTTTTCTTAAAATTTTTCTTGTAAAATTGGAATGAAACTGTTTGATAAGAAAAATAATACTGGGAATGACTCAGAAAAAAGGAGCTCCTCTTCCTTTTACTGGCCTTGGAAAATATTGGAAGAAAATAGCTAAGATCTACACTCATATAACCAGAAATCACTTTCATCATTAAACATTGACTTTCTCATTCTACTTCTGGTTTTGCAAGTCACAGACTTGCAAGAATATTTTTCCTTGGTCAGACTGTTTGCAATGTTCAATGTCAGTCCTGCAAGTCAGAGGATTTTGAAATAGTCATCCGACTTTGATTTCAACTGTCACCATTAAACATCTGCCAAACCCTAGTTTATTACCTACTCTCTCTGTCCTTTACCTCTGTTTTGTCAATGGCTTGGTTTCATCCCTCACTCAATTCTCTTCCACATTCCAGTATACAGCTTTTCTCCAAGTCCAGGCATAATTTCTTTTGAAATGAATTTCAACACTGCACTTCAATTCAGTATCTGGTTCTCACTGCCGGTCCCCCACCCCAAGAGTTACCCTTTCCTCTTCTAATCTTTCCCTGTCCATCTTAATATTTTTATTGTGTCATTGCCAGGTGAAACAAAGCATAAATATGCCTATCATCACATTAAATAAACAAAATCCCAAAGCAATCTTTGAGCTTCACAATCCTTAGCTCCAATACAATCTGCCCTGACAATTCCAGGCTTCATAGGCTTTATTTTCTGAGGAAATTATTGCAATTACATTATGTATTGCATAACATATGCTGTTTTCTCTAATTATTTTTTATTTTAATAAGGCTGTACATTTTTAAGGACATGTTGCAAATTCTGTTTGTAATTCTATATACTGTCTTGCATAGTAAGCTGAGCCTGGGGTAAGGAGTCATTACATGTTTGTTGACTTGCTGATTGGTTTAGTAGTTCAAACAAAAGACATACTAACATAGGTTAATATAAATTTAGTCAGGAATCTCATAAAGAACAATAAACTAATAGCTGATCATTTAAGTTCATTGACAGTTGCTGTATTTTTTTTAAAAGTTACTCTTGATTTTATCACCAAGTAGCACACTTAGTAATTTTCTTTTCAGTGACTCAGTTAGTGCTATCTCACATTCCAGATATTTTCACGTCTAGCTACTTGGAGTGATTTTGACCTAACAATTTGATAAATCACAGCATTTTAATTGTGTGTGTGTGTGTGTGAGAGAGAGAAAGAGAGAGAGAGTGAGAGAGAGAGAGAGAGAGAGAGAGAGAGAGAGAGAGAGAGAGAGAGAGAGAGAGAGAGAGAGAGAGAGAGAGAGAGAGAGAGAGAGAGAGTGTCCTGGGACGTGTACTCAGGGCCTAACCCTGACATTTTGTACTCAAGGCTAATGCTCTGCTTTAACCACTACTCTACCTTTGGCTTTTTGGGAGTTAACTGGAGACCAGAGTCTCTGGATTTTCCTGCCCAGGCCAGCCTCGACTATGATCCTCAGGCATCTGGCTTATATTATCTTACTTAAAGCCATTGTTTATTGAACAGAACTTACTTTTCCTGGGTGCACAGACCCACGTCTTTTTTTTTAAACCAAATTCTACCACCAGATGTCAGCCATTCACTGCACTAGTAATAACTATTCTGAAGATTTTATAAAAATTCAAATATATGAATGTCTCAAATTTCTCCTTCCCTTGTTTACTCTCACTCCTTCCTACTGTGGTGGCCAATTCATCAATCACTAAATCCACTTAACTGTTAATAATTCAAATAGCCATTTAGCCTATCTTAATAATAAGAATGATTACTAGGCATTTTGAAAATAATGTTACAGTATTTAATATTTACATATATGAATAGAAATATGACGCTTAGTTGGTATGGAATTCAGGCTCTTTCAGCCTAATGGCTGGCACCAATACAATATTTTATAGCATTTATTTCAAAACTAACTGTCACCCAGAGCCTTTGTTTTCCATTAAATTCTTACTGTTACTCTGGAATGATGTTCTTATGTGAAAGAATATCAATGGGTAAATTAGAAAATGATGCAATACTTGCTATTTAAATAGGTTCTAGAGTATTGGAAAAGCTAAATAGTGAATAAAGAAGTACACAAAGATAATCTCTGGTATTACCAATTATCTACAACTTTAATTTTGTCTATCTAAGATCTTCTTGAACATTAAGGTACATATCTTCTTTGGTCGCTCATTCCAAACTTTAGTCACATTTCTGGCTGTACTTCTGTCACTGAACTTAATTTGATAAATTCATGCTGTCTTTCTTTTCTAAATCATGAGCTCCGTGAGGTTAGAAAGATTAACAGGCCTCTATGCATGAATGAATTTGATTCCTTGAGCATGACTAGATTGTCCTAGAATATTTTTCTTTTTTCTTTCTTTATTTTGTTGCCAGTCCTGGGCCTTGAACTCAGGGCCTGAGCACTGTCCCTGGCTTCTTTTTGCTCAAGGATAGCACTCTGCCACTTGAGCCACAGCGCCACTTCTGGCTGTTTTCTATATATGTGGTGCCGAGGAATCGAACCCAGGGCTTCATGCATGCGAGGCGAGCACTCTACCACTAAGCCACATTCCCAGCCCAGAACGTTTATTTTCTATGAAGCAGTCATCTTCTTCCAACTTCTTTTCCAAATTTCGATTGTCTGGTACTTTTCCTGTGGAACTTAGGATCTAAGGAAAGCTTATCCTATCCAAAATTTGTTGAAGGGGCCTGAATGACCTGGACAGAACCCTACTTTCTTTACCATGGAGTAGAGCAGAATGATTATGTCATGCATGCACAGTCAATTTTCATAATGGCTTCAAAGCAAAGTTTTCTCACTGCTGAAAGAATGACCAATGAGTTATAAAGAATGGTGGGTGAAAATTTTGCAACTACTGTCATTTCTAAAAACAACGTAAGACCAAACCACTAGTGTTTCTGAATCCATTAGTACCCGGAGGGATGTATATTTATATCTATATCCGTCTATCCCTACATGTATGTATATATAGGGATGTGTGTGTATATATAGCGATATATGTATATAGGGATATATGAATATATATATATCACATTCAACAAATCACTTATGGTATATTGACATAAGGAACTCAGAGCTTTGGGACAGAGGTATACAGAGGGCCAGAGAGATCACAGTAGAGAAGTTCATACATGTTCACATGTGGGCACACACAAATTCAAAGGTCATCTTTGGGGTCCTTAGATTCTCTTACTCTCGGTTTGTTTTTGGACCAATAGCCAATAGGCCTCCTTCCTTTTAAGAACGTGATCACAACCCACTGAAAGATTAGCGTCAAGAGGTTCATCTTGCAGACAGCGGGAAAGTTGTCTAGAGGCTGGGCGAGGAGACAGGTGCATCACCACTTGTGCGTGAACTTGCACATGGATTCTCAGAGTAACAATAATGGGAGGGCGTGGCTAGCGGGGATGAAGGATGGAAAAGCAAGCAGGCCTCTAGGACAGATGTTACTGCTTGTTCTGGATTGAAACAAAAAATTCAGAGCCTCAGTCCTCCTTAAAGATTTCTGTTAATCCTGTGGTTGCTGGGAAATAGATGAAGTTGGAATTCATCAAAATTCCTAAGTTCCTTTGAAAGACAAGGTTGAGAGAAAGAAAAGATAACCTACCTACTGGGAGAAAATATTTACACATGTATCTCTATATAAAGAACGCGTCAGGAATAAAGTTAAATTTTTATAACAAATATAATCTATACTTTTCTTTGTCTTGCTCAATGGAGAAAAGTAAAACTTAACCTTTTACTAGCATATCTTAGGATGGTAATATCTACTAGAAAGCAAATCCCAGTCGAGCTAGGATATGATCCTTCACCACTATGCTCCGGAAACTTAGAATTTTGCTTGTTAGACATTTATAGAAACTATGTATGAAAAAAAATCAGGAATACAAAATATAACTAAATCAAAACTCCTCCTCAGTGTTTCTAGCATAGGTGCCAATACCTTACTCTAGCATTTTCCCACCATCACCCTCTGCATTTCTCAAATCGCCATCTTTATGAAGGACTCTGTGTCTTTGATAACAAGAGCAACCTTGTCAGGTAGCAAGAAGCAGTAGCAGGCTCAGGGACTTGCCCTGTGCAACATTTGACAAGCTCTTTAGCCTAGTTTTCAGGCTTTGGCTTTGTTCACTTTAAAATGTCAAAAAAGGCAAAGAGATGGGAAACCATTTTGAATGGCTCATTATATTAGCTTTCTATCAACGAGAAAGATGTGAAGAGTTGAGTAATTAAATAGGAAAATAAAATACTTCTGCCACATTGTTACTGTGAGTTTGGGGAATATATCTAATTGATTACCAATCAGATGAAGGGATCCTTCTGTGCTCCTGAGTAGATGCTTTCAATCTCTTTTAGGTTGGGACATTAAGACTGTCAGTCACCTTCAAAAGAATGTGGTAGGTGATAAAGATAAAATGAGCTAATAAAGCTAATGAGATGAAACATTAGAATTAGAAAATAATTACCTAAGAACTTCATTGTAATAATGGATTGAAAAAGGGATGGTCCATGAGTACTAAAACAGATGGTGAAAAGTTCCTTGGCAAACCGTATGCTTTGTGATCTTCATGTGTTTCCTCTTTGTAAAGACAAAGCGGAAGGCAGCATATAAGTAAAACTTATAAAGACTTAAATACTTAAATTTAGTGTGATCAAGAATGGAGAAACATATTATGAACCCCTAATAAGAGAACATAGATAAACGCCCAGTAGTGAAGTCACTGGGACATAAGAAAATTCTGTGTTTATTCTTCTGCAGAACCTCCATACTGCTTTTTGGAGTGGTTGAACAAGTTTACATTCCCACCAAGAGTGTAGTCGGGTTCCCTTTGGCCACATCTGACCTTTGCCAGCATCTGTTATTAGTTCTCTTGATAATGGGCATTCTTACTGGGGTGAGGAGGAATCTCAGTATTGTTTTTATTCACACTTGTTTTTTATGGCCAGAGATGTTAAACATAGCTTCATGTGTCTATTGGCCATTCCATCTTATTTCTTCTGAGAAGTCTCTCTTTAGGTCTTTAGCCCATTTATTAATTTATTAATTTGTTCCTTTGAGGGTTTCTTGGAAGACGTTAACATTTTTAGCTCTAAGTATATTTAAGATATGAGGCCTTTGTATGATGCATAATTAGTAAAAATCTTCTCCAATTCTGTGGGATTTCTATTTCTCTTGTTAGCTGTGTCCTTTGACAGGAAGAAACTCTTCAGTCTGATGCAATCTCATTTATCCAATAGACTACAAACATAGCCACAATATAGCTACCAGCATGTGAATTGCAGCATTGTTTACCATAGTCAAGATATAGAATCAACTCAGATGCCCCTCAATGAACAAATGGATCAAGAAAATATGGTATATATTCACAATGGAATTATACTCTTTCATCAGAAAGAATGATATTGTACCATTCATAAGGAAATGGAAAGACTCGGAAAAAATTATACTAAGGAAAGTAACTCAGATTGGAAGGTTGCAAGTTCTCTCTCATTTGTGGTAACTAGAATGTGCCTATAAGTCTACAAGTAGACACATTGGATGCTAATAGACTAAAAATATGCTTGAACATGATAAATTATACAGGTCTCTAGACATTCACACAGTTAACACTCACACAGTGAGACCAAAGGAAGATATTCTTAGGAGAGGATCACAAATGCTCAATAGCTATGTTCATATGATTATATAAAAATAACATTTATCAACATGAACTTCAAGAAATGGAAATAATAGGTTTTCTGGTTTGTCTTTTGTTGCTGTTTTTGTTTTCTGTACCTATTGTCTTGGCTATAAGTATCTGTGGTTAAAGTGTGAGCACAGAATCATTGGGACAAAGGGTGAACAAATGTAGTGGTGATACTCAGTAGATATTATGTTGAAAATGAACAATACAACTTGTGGAGGAGGAAGGTCAGGAGGGAAAACCTGGGAGAAAGTGAGGGAAGGGCTGACACTGTTCAAAAAGGAATGTACTCATTACCTGACTTTCAGGTAGATCCAGGCATAAGACATTATCTTCAATTCTTCAAAACTGTAAAGTCAATTATTTTCAGTCAAAGGAGACAAGAAAGATGTAAATAAATGCATTGTGTAAATCTTAATTATACCTAGATCAAAACTGGAAAGCTTCAGAGGGCATTCTGGGTCCAAGAGGAACTCCAAAGTGGAGTAGATATGATAATAAGGAATCGGTGTTAATCCTGGGGATAATAGTGGTTCTGTGTTTGTATAGGTCTGAAACTTCTCTTTCTTTCAGTTCTGTTTTTTTTTTATTAAAACTCAAACTGTTTACTAGCTTATTGAGCTATGATTGTTATATAAAATATGCACCTAAATTATTTTCAAATTGTTTACAACAGCAAATAAATGTCTATGTTTACCTATGTATGTGCATATCTGACAAAAAATCTCTCTGACAGGAAGTATTTTATGACACAATGTTATCCACTGGGGAAGCAAAGTGAATACAACATGGGTCTCATTGTAATAGTCCTCAATTGTTTTGATGTTTTGAATTTTTCATTGTAAATGAAGGAAAATAGAATATAATTTTCCTGAGAGGGTAAGAATGAGTGGAATTGAGAATACTAGGTTATACTGGTTTATCTTTTATAACAAAGGAAATTCTTTTATTGACTTGGAGCCACTGTTTTCCTCAACTTTATTGCAGTAGAAATCATAGTATAAATGATTATGGTTCTTTGTGTCGTTTCTGTTCATTGTTATACTGGGAAGCCAATGTTGTATTCAGTATTGTGATTTATTCACTCAATGACCGCTTTTAATGTAATAGCTTCCCAAACAGTGAATGCAGTAAATTCCTTTGTCTGAAAAATAGCATGGCTACATCTTAAAGTTTAAATACAATGGTAGTGAATCTTTGTGATTTTTTTCTTTCCTAGAAATCTAGTGTTATTCAGATTCAGGTTTTTGTTGTCACTGATTTTATTGTTATTATTGAGGAGTTGTACATAGGGGTTACAATTCCATAAGTCAGGTTAGGAGTATAAAGCTTCTTGAATAATGTCACCCCTTCCTTCATTTTTCCCCTTCTGTTGCATACCTGACCGTTTCTCATGGAAACCACTGCTTTCTAAATCCTCAACATGGTTACTGTGAGCGGGGTCTCGCCTCAGGTCTGGGGAAGCTTGTCTAGCCCAGCATGCCGTGTTCATAGGCCACAGTGACTAGCTCTGAGCTCAGTGCATGAGCAAAATCAGACAAGTCAGTTTATATACTGGAACTCTTTAGAAAGATGATCTCATGGTCAGCATTCATATCTATGGGGTATCTGTATGAGAGCAAATTCTGAATTCATAAAATAACCAAAATGAAAGACAGCAGAAGGCAGAATCCTGAATCAGTTGTCTCTGGATATGACCATTCTTTTCTTCATTTTCTTTTCCATGTTTCTTTTTTGTTAGTACCTGTGTTTGCATGTAGGGCCTCTTGCTTCCTAACCTGGTGCTCTACCATGTGAACCACACCTCCAGTCTGGCATTTTGCTGGTTATTTGGGAAAAGGAATCTTAGTCAACTTGTCTGTCAAGCATGTTCTTGAACTTCGATCCTACAGCTATCAGATTCCTAAGAATGTGTGAGCTACCAGCATGTAGCCATTTCTAGGTTTTCATTTGTGTGAATCAATCAGTAGTGATACTTTAAAACAATAATTACAAATTTTTATTTTGGTATTATTTGTACCATTTACACATAATATGACTTTTTTAAAACCTGTTTGAAACTTGTAGCTCATTAATAAAGAAGCCTGGAAAACCATACTGAATATAAATAAATCTGTAAGTTGGAATTTTTCTGATCTTAACCTGGTGTTTTTTCCAAACTCAGTATATTCTAAGCCTGGTCCATACCACAGAATAGCACTGTCTTCTTATGTAGAAGTACAAATGACTTGTAAAGACCTTCCACTTTTGTATGTTTTCACTCACATTCAAATTTGATGATCTGTCTTCAAGTTATAGAAAACAAATTACTTACCAAATAAGCAAAGCACAGCACCACAATTGCAAGAAATTTGTATTATGTGAAATCTGGCAGGAATATAAAAATAGTAGGGAAAGAAGTATAAAGGAAGAACCAGGACTGCAAATAACCTAACTTAGGGTTTTTTTTTTGGCCAGTCCTGGGGCTTGAACTCTGGGCCTGAGCACTGTCCCTGGCTTCTTTTTGCTCAAAGCTAGCACTCTACCACTTGAGCCACAGTGCCACTTCTGGCCGTTTTCTGTATATGTGGTGCTGAGGAATCGAACCCAGGGCTTCATGTGTACGAGGCAAGCACTCTTGCTACTAGGCCATATCCCTAGCCCTAACTTAAGTTTCAATATGCCAAACATTTTGTTTAAAAGTATAGAAAGTTAAATGGTATACAGTAGAGAAAATAAAACATTGTCTAATGACCAATTTATTTAAGACAATATAAATACATTTTTGTTCAAAAATGGGTAGTTTTATAGTTAAACTTAAAAAAATAAAATTCCCGTCTATTATGGACATTTTAGTATATCTAAACCTGAACAGTTTGCTATCTGATTGTCATTGTTCAACAATTTTTCTATGATGGAGTAGTGTGCACTACTTCCAATCACAGAAAATACATGCCTGTTTCATGCCTGAGGTTTGGATATATGATTGATTGACATACTCGTGTGTTGTTTCAAAATTGTAAAAGCTCTCAGGAGCGTCATATTTACCACCATTCACATATTCTCTTGAATGAATGTGGAGTATTTCCATGCTCAAAAGTCACACTAAAGAGGTTAATTTTGCCTTCGCATGTGATTTACATACATGTTATTTATATAAATAACCCAAGTCTACCATGCTGTCCTGCTAAAGTAGCTATTCATTTTTAATTTTTTTCTTTATTGTCAAAGTGAAGTACGGAGGGGTGACGGTTTCATATGTAAGGCAGTGAGTACATTTCTTATCCAACTTGTTACCTCCTCCCTCAGTTTTCCCCCGCCTTCCCGCTCCCCTTCTCCCTGTCCCCTTTATGAGTTGTACAGTTGTTTACACCAAATGGTTTTCTAAGTATTGCTTTTGAAATGGTTTGTCATTTTATCCTTTGTCTCTCAATTTCAGTATTCCCTTTCCCTTCCCTAGTTCTAATACGCATATGTACAGTATCCAGGGTACTAAGATCAGTTACAGTGATAGCAGGGGTAAAACCATGGGAAGGGAATATGAAAGAAAGAAAAAAGAAAAAAAAGGATACTGTTTCATATGGCATGTTGAAAATAATTACAACAATGATATACCACTTGTTTCCATAATGTGGAGTTCATTTCACTTAGCATCATCTTGTGTGTTCATACGGGTATAGCTATTGGGCTATTGTGATCTTCTGCTATGACTAACCTAAACATGTACTAATTATTCCCTATGAGTAAACCATAGCATCCATGTTTCTTTGGGTCTGGCTCACTTCACTTAGTATGATTTTTTTTTCCCAAGTCCTTCCATTTCCTTACAAATGGGGAAATGCTATTCTTTCTGATAGAGGCATAAAATTCCATTGTGTATATGTACCACATTTTCCTGATTCACTCATCTGCTGAAGGACATCCGGATTGGTTCCATAGTTTAGCGATGACAAATTGTGCTGCAGTGAACATTGCATTGTTGTGCTGGTGGCTTTAGTGTGTTCTTGTTTGTGGTCTTTTGGGTAGATGCCCAAAAGGGAGGCTGCTGGGTCATAGTGGAGCTCTATGTTTAGCCTTCTGGGGAATCTCCATACCGCTTTCCAGAGTGGTTGAACATGTTTACATTCCCACCAACAATGTACTAGGGTTCCCCTTTGGTCACATGGCCTCCTGCTTTTGTTATTATTAGTTTTCCTGATAATGGACATTCTTACTGGGGTGAGGTGGAATCTCAGTGTTGTTTTGATTTGCATTTCTCTTATGGCCAGTGATGTAGAGCACTTCTTAGTGTGTCTCTTGGCTATTCTCATTTCCTCTTCAGAGAAGTCTCTTTCATTTTTTGATATAGTCTTTGCAGCACTGTGATTTCAGCTTAGAGCCTGGCATTTCCTAGGCAAACACTCTACCACTACAGCCACACTCATGCCATTTTTTGCTTTGGGTATACTTTTAAGGCCCTGAGTTCAAAGTACTGACACCCTGTCCCCTCCCAAATATTCTCCCAGGTGGTTCTACTGTGAAGTTCAAGCAAGAACAATAATCAGTAGAAAGATAGCCAAACATCACTGTAGGTCATTCACTTTTAGTTTGCACCTTATTAATTAAACCAAATTAGTAGAATGATGATGGTGTACTAGATAGAAGAGTAGAGGATTTTAAAGTCCAAGAACAGTTCTCTTTCCCAAATTTCCCTTTTTATAATGCATTTCTTATAATATGCTTATATTAAAAGTCATACACAGGGACAAACCATCAATTACATATGACATATGGTGCTCTCTTTCAGAAGAAAATTGGGCATTGCTTTTCTGATCTTAAAATTAGAATTAAGGAATGTTTAGTGAATTTGTGAATTAGAAATAACCAATTTTTTTTGGTGAGAGTCTAGAAAATCTGGAGTCAAGATTATTCTCAATGACCTGGATGATTAGAACTTAATCTTGTTGATTTTTCCATTGTTAGGGGAAAAAAATTCCCTTTATTTTACTTGCTTCCTTACATTTTATCATTTTGGTCTTTTTTATTTCATAAATGAATCCATTGTAAAACTTCCTAAGAACAAGATTAGCTGTGTATATATTTAAATGTAGCAGATAGAGCTGGTGATCAAATATTGCATTACAAAAAGATAATTTTGTTAAAAGTCAAATAATTATTTCAGCCTGAAAAAAAAATCTGAAAAACATCAAAGCAAAGCTACACAACCCCTGGCCCAGAGGTTGAATTAAAAAAATAGTAAGTTAATCAGAATAGTGGTATTGTAACCCATTCCCCTGATTTGGTGAGAGAGACTTAAAGGAATGGTCAGAGGGAAGTAATAGGTATTTTGCCTTTGAGAATGAAGAACATAGAAATAAGCAAAGTCTTTACTTGGGAGGATACATTAAACTTTGACAGGAATAGGAAGTCAATTAATTGAAAGTAACAAAAATCTCCCAGCCAGATCCTCCTTGGTATTAATTATGAAGAAGAAATCTAGATTACATTGAATATTTTTTAAAAAATGACATAATAACTAGAAGACATTCAAACATAATTTCTCATAAATTACTCTGCTCTGTTTTCATGAGTAGTCAGTTAAATCTCTAGTATTCTGATCACTAAGATGCCTGGAATGGAGAAGACATATTGAGGAAAAGATTCTATAGGCTAATCTTTGTAAAACTGAATATTAACCATGTTTGTATTAAATTGCATTATAGATTATGGAAATGGTATTCTACAAATAATCTGCAGTTTCTGTCAGAGATACTTGTTGGATTATAAGGATGATTAGGAAGTTGTATGAGATTACTCTTTAAAAGGATTATTACTAGTAATTGGTGAATTTACTTGTGTATGTCATTTGGGATACATTTCCTCTTAGCTGTTACTACCCTTTACTGAAATTGACTGGCTAATATACTACAGGCAAAAAAAAAAAAAAAACAACCCAAAAAACAACCCCCCCCCCCAAATCTGACTTTTTAAAGAGAACAAACAAATGCTTTTAGAATGATCTTATATTTATATTGCTTATGAAACTAAGTATCTTCTCATTTTTACACAGAATATATGTTCCAGTTGAAAACATGGAGTAAGTTTTAAATATGCGTGGTTTGTGCAATTAGAAAAAATATACAAATACTGCAAACATGTCAAAATCACAGAATACACACTGACAGCTAGTGCTCTGAAAACACTTTATTACACAAATTACATTCAGATATTGAAAATAGTGTTCTAACAGCGTAACCATCTAAAAATAAGACATCCCAGAAACACACCAACTGAAGAAAAAAATTAAAAGAATTTAAATAGAGACTTTTTTTCTTTCTCTCATTGCAATATAATGTTAGTGATTTTAAAAAAATAGGAGATTTAGCAGCTTTGTCCTCATGTAGCACAAAGTTTCTCTTTACTGCCACAGGCTGAGAATGCTGAACAGGAAAGGCACCAAAGAAAGACACTGGCAATGGAGTGCTATTGGGAAAAATACTGTGTTCAAGCAGAGAATGGGGTTATTTACATCCACAAAAAGTCTCAAAAATGTAAATGAGCAAACCTTCCATCATTAGATTAATAACTAGGATGGAGGAAGAGGACTGTTTCTCTATTCTATGTTCATAGAAAGACCATGGCACTGTTGTGAACTCTTAAGAAACTCCTCAACTAGAAATAGAAGCCAACTTAACCAAAATGGAGTAAATAAAGTGTGTACAGTCCTACACAGACTAGTACAGTGGACAATAAGAAATGCACAGAACTTTAAACGTGCTACAGGGAAGGGAATCTGGCATTCTTGGTAAATCTCACTCAAGCCGCATGGAAGCGTGGTTTTCAGGAGGACGGCGCTGGTGCTGGCAGAGGGGCTGAGTACTCCTCCTCAGATTCACTCCCGTCCTCCTCATCCTTCTCTTGGTCGCTCCCTTCCGTGCTTAAACGGTCGAACCCTTTGCGACTATAACCTTTGCGGCTGGCGAAGAAATTCCCAAGGTTTAATCCTCCAGTTCCCTTTCCTGCCAAAAGCAAACAGCAATGTAGAATTGAAAGGAAGCTGGTGCACAGGTGGTTTCTTTCTCTGTGCCCTTGAATGGTAAACTAGTTCTAAATTTGGGGCTAAGACAGTTTGTTTGAAAAGAGTGACATTCAGAGAGGCTTTTACTACAGAACCAGACAGATATCCCTGCACATGCAAATAAGGAAGAAAAAGCTTTCCAGAACTATGGAGTTTTTTACAGGAAGATTTTGCATTCCCTTTTCTCCTTTAGCTTGTCTCTGCCTCTGTGAAAATGGCATCTGCCAAGCAGCAATTCATCTCACTGACTTTCTAAAGGGGTCATATGCAGTGTCACGTGCGTGGACATGCCAACAAGAGTGACAGAAAACTTACCAAAGACAAATGAAACTGGAAAGAAGGTAGGGAAAGCAAATGATCATACAGAAATGGCAAGATGGGTTCTATTAAAAAAAAAAAAGATAACTGGGAAATCTGCTGGCAGACTTTAGATTATGGTTGGCCGTCTGCATTTATACTTGGGGATCTTCTACTGTCTCCCAAGAGCCAAATGAGGAACTCCCTCCTTGCTTCTCAAGGATGGGGGCGGCGGGGGGGGGGGGCTGTTGACTTTAAACCAAACTGAAAGATTCTAAAAGGTAATGGCATACCTCTAAATCTTCCCAACACTCTTCCTGAACTGGCCTCCAGTTTATGCTCAGAATCTGCTGGGGTGAGGGGAACAAAAGATGGTACATTTCAAAGTAAGTCCCAATCACCTTCCTAAATCTATGGACTCAACTTTCAACACAAAACCTGGAACTTTAGTTAAGGAGGCTTTGTTTTTTTTTAACACACATATAAGTCTAAGAAAAGAAGCAAGTACAGGGCTTTACAGATACCAACATGCAAATGAAGCTTTAGCTCCTGCCTATGACTCTTATAGACTACAGTTTTGATAAACGAATTCCTTCAGCCTCAGATTTCTTCTCTGAGAAACGAGGGATCAATGACCTTATGTTTAAGGCTTTTGATGGGACACTGCAGAGGCTGAGCCTAAAACGTGGTGTCAGGTACACATACAGTAAACACAACACAGTTTTGTTACTTGCATTTGGGCAGAATTAAGTTACTAATTGTAAAAAGATGAAAGCTTTGGTTGCTACAATATAGGAATGGTTGCGTTAGGCCTTACTATTTTTATTAAGAACAGTGTATGAGCTCTTTAAGCTGACATGTTGAATTCAAACCCCTTTGTACAACTACTTAAAATAATTTATTTATATGTATATATATATTAAAAAGAGAAAGCTTCGGGTCCATGCGTAGCATTTCCCCTGTGAGGAAAGCTTCCACGAAGGTAAAGGACAACAAACTGAGTATTCTCCAAGCACACATGGTGCTCTCAGTGCTCACTGTGGGGCTTCCGTCTCCCACAGGAATGGGCCAGAGAACGGATTCTCTGTTTCTCGTGTGGAGGCAGCCATCCCGATGGATTTCATTTTATTTCCTTTGTTGTGTATTTCCAGATACATTTCCCACACAGAGAAGCCAGGCTCAGGGATTTCCTACCAAGTCTCTCACCCGGGAATGGAAGCAACATCGTGGAGACAGCTGATGACAGAAGAGAGGCCGAAGAATTGATAGGAAAGGGGAAGATTAAAAAAAAAGGGGGGGGGAACAATCTGGTAGGATTGTTAGAATGCGAAACATGACACAGGCAGTTACACAGATAGGTGGGGCGTTCCTCACTGCGCTTCGGAACCTCAGGGTCTGATGTAGAGAATCAGTGGTGCCCCTATTGAAATGGTGTTTAAATAAACGAAGGTCCTTAAAAAAAAAATGCCCTATGAATAGATGGTAGTATTTATCAAGAACTTATGCTAGAGAAGTTATAATATTGATCTACTTTTGGAATTAAATGTGTTTGACTACACAGTATGGCATTTCATTTTTTTCTAAATATGGATGAATGATGGCCATTTTGTGTGATTCTGCCTGGATTTCCCCTCTGAACACATCCCTGTAATGTCAACATGATGCTACAATGCCATGTTTTGCGTCCCTAACAGCAAACAGCAGGGTGATTGCCTAGTCACTCCTTCTACTTTGGGTTGGGAACCAGAGTTGCTGCCACCTGCCCCTGGCCTTCAGATGCTCTGATCTTCTGAGTATTTAGCACCATACTTATCACCCTCGAATATAGCTATAACATGTGTCACATCATGGCATCTCTTCTACTTATTTTGTGAGCTCCATTCATTCTTTCAATCATTTTTCCAACAACTATGTATGAGGCCCCTAGTGTGAAGAACTGTTACTTGCACTAGAGACATATCAGTAAGTGGTAAATGAAGGTAGTTGTTTCTTTCTCTTTGTTCTTGCACATGACAGTTCCAGATCCACAGCAACAGCAACAGAAGTCCTTTCTTGGAAGAGCTAACTCTCTCTCTCTCTCTCTCTCTCTTTTTGCAGTTTTGTGACTGCAGGTGAAAGGCAAAAGAAAGTCTCAGAAAAATTTCCGGTTACAATTTATGAAATTGACCCCCTAGTGTTCTGTTTCCAAGTCCCTTTCTGGGTCAGGGTTTTGCCGTGGGCACTGAATCCTAGCCACGCTCGCCTGAACCTGAAATAGGATCAGATGCTCTTTACTGGCTCACTGTGCTCCTCATGCTGGTCCACATATTCCTTCCCAGACACAACTATGCTTTCTTGCCTGAGAAACTGGGGACTCTGCCAAGGGACTGCTCCAGAGAGGTAGAAAATAGGATTGAGCTAATTATTTATTTGGATGTCCTGGAAGGAACTCAGCTCTTGGGTTTTACATTGTGATGATGACTTTTTAAAAAATGAAATATTGACTCCGTTATTGGACTCCACTTTGTATAGTTGAAAAAGGCTGATGGCCAAAATGATCCCCATTCAAAACCTACCAAATGGTTTCTTGTAGAAATAGTGGTTTCTTGAAAGTTCTGAAGTTTGAAACAACTATCACTCATTATTCAATTTCTCATGATCTACTTATTTGCTAAATGCTTCACCTCCATTATTCCGTTGAATTCTGCACAGCCTCACAGGGTTTAGAGAGATTAAGTAACTTGCCCAATGTCACGTAGCTAGGTGCTAGGAGCAGTCTGATGGGAAATAAATACAACTTCAAAACAGCAGACCCACATACTGTGAGGAGGGACCTGCTTCCTCCACCTGCAGCCAATCCTGCCCTGACTCTGTAACACATACTTTCACTGGAGATAATACCTGGGCATGAGCCAATTGCTAAGAGACAATGGTAAAGGTTATACTATGATGCGTTATCTAAATTTCAGAGGATCCAGACATAGTTTCTACCAGAAACTAATTACAGACGATTTTTGAAACGTAGACAATAACATCAAAAACGGTAGAGAGCATCAAAGCAAAGCAAAACAAAACAACTCCCAAAGACACTAAAAAAAAAAAACAACAAAAATTAGGAACAAACTCCTGAGGGTAATTAGGCCAAACACTTTTTTCAAAGGCAGGTTCTAAGTTCAAGGGGCTCATTTTACTTGCCTCCAAAGGCCCTTGATTTTTTCCACCGAATAAATATGACAATGGCCAGCAGGACAACCACCGGAATAACCAGAAGGGTTGTAATGAGAACCACGGGCACTCCCGAGCCTGGCTCTTTGCTCAGTCTCTGTTTCTCTTGCATCTTCTGCAATTCTGAGGAAGTGGGTTTGTTCTCCATTTTGGATTCAACTTCCTCGGCTTCTTCAGGGAAAGAAGAGTTCACAATATTCAACTGACTTAGAGATCTCTCGACCTTCCCTCCCACCCCTGCCCAGTCAAATCAACAACTCTTCACAAACCGCGTGGTACATAGGGGTCGTGTGTCAGTGTCTGAATTTAAACAGATGAAAGCAGCTATCAAGTGGAATGCTTGTAGTTATTCCTACCACATGGTTTTCCACTCCAAAATGTTTCCTTTCATTCCATCCTTCAATCCTTTTTTAGGTATAACTTAAAAACAAACAAACCCATAATACTTTGTTTGCATTTTTCCAAAGTTAAGATCAAACAGTAAACAAGTTTGAGCTCGAATCCCAACTCTCCTATACATGAGCTGTATAACTTTGGGCAAGTTACTTAAATTTGGCCTTAAGTAACCTCACCTAGAAAACTGAGATAATAACATCTTTTTCATAAAACTGTCAGATGCAAATGTCTGTCATAAAGATGGTGCCGATCAAGTATTTGTTTCCTTGTACTTCCAGTTTGTTAATTTCTTCCATGTTCAATGCAATATTTATACTTCATATGTATATATATATATATATGTATATATTAATTCTAGGACTTCAGTGAGGAAAAGCAATCCTATCTTTTTGGGGGGACTGGGTTCTTTTACCTAGTTCTCAACAAAAGAAAATGAACTTAAAACTTTATCATTTCATTGGTGATGGAAAGAATTGATACAACTGTTCTGTGACACTGGCAGGCATGGGTAGTTAACAGACTTGAAGAACTGTTGGGGAAAAAAAATACAGAATCTACTTCACTGATTTGAATAACTCCTGACTTACATGAGATTAGTCTTTGAGGCACCTGTGACCCAAGAAGCACATGTGTGTTTGTGCAAAATCTTTTGGAGTACAAAAAGGGTAGTCAGAATTTGCTTTGGCTAAACACTACAAACTTATTTGCCACAAGAATCACAAAGTTTCTGAAATTTCACTGTCTCGGGATACCTTTCTGCTCTATAATATACCATGTATGACATGACCTCATAGAGATTTTGACAAAATGGGCATGATAGGTAGCCTAACACAATCAGGAAAATGAGGGTGATGTTGAGTAGATAGAGGCTTAATTTAATATCTTGCCGGAATCTTCTAAAAGGAAATGTTTCCAAAATTAGCACACTATAAATATAGTTTCTGATACAAATAAATAGTCAAATTGACTATTTTTGCCTCAACACTTGGAGCTTGCCCCTCCACAGAGTTGGCACAACTATTGGGCACTTTCACTGTGTCAGGCATTCCTCTCCTAGAACCTTCATGCCAAGCCTGGGGTTAGGTGCTATCATTAGTACCATTTCTGAAAAGGGCCTCAAAGTCTGTATTTCCTTCCTGATGCTGTGGATAAGGGGAGACTAGACTTTTTTTTTTCTTGTCCATTCAAATGATTCTTTGCAACTTGGAGAAGAAGGAAAGAAAAGACCTGATTCCAAGATGTTGTTCAAATTCAATCTTTTAAAATCTCAGTTTCAAAGAGAACTATGCCTGTGATTTACACTTGTCCTCACCACTAATATGCCATTTTTGCTTCCTATAGAAAATTTACATAAAGTTGCTCTGTATTTAAACTTGTTCTACATTGAAATAGGAATGAAAAATAATAAAATACATTATGAGATTAAGAAGCATAACATTAAGAATTAATAACTTGGTATTGAACTATTCAAGAACTTGCTGCCTTTTGATGAGGGGTCTGTTTCTATTTCAAGGTGGGTGTTACCCGAACAATTATTTAATATTATTTGTCATTATGTGGGTTAATTTGAGTTACTATTAATACAAACATTATGCTAGACTAGATCTGGTTACTTTGACAAGGAAGAGCCAACAGGACCTCCAGTAAATAGAAAGAAAGATGAAGGACATTGGTAAGAGACAAAAAAGAACCAGCACGGATTTCACAGAAAGTGCAGAGAGCTAGCCTAGTGAACTTGTAGAAGATACGAATGAACCACTTTGGAACTTCATGATTTCCACACTAATTCTTATACTTTGATTGTCATCTATTAAAAAATGCTTGAACATTTTAACTTTTAAAACAAGCTAAATTTTATTCAATATTTTAAAATAAGATGCATATTTTTTTAAGAAGAGACTAAATATTTTAAAGATTGGTCTCAGAAGAAGCAATATTGCCATCCTTCTCAGGAGTCATGATAGATAGTAATCTTCAGATTTATCATAAAACAATATTTGTCTTTTAAGAATGACCCCCCAAACATTAAAAATCAAAAGGTGTCACCTTCATACTGTATCGTAACTTCTTGTTATGAGAAATCTCAGTAACTTGATAAATGAAGAGTGAAGACATTCGTACTAAGATTAGCTAGGGCATAGAGTTCTGGAACATTAAGAGAAACTGAGAATGACACTTTTCTAAGATGCCAGACATCCATCTAGAACAAACTGTCTTCCAGTCTTTCAAGGTCACAGTTCTCATGGCATCCCTACAGATATTTGGAAATAAAAAAATGAAGATGCTATATAAAGTTATTTTTTTCTCAAGGCTCCGGGTTTTAAATGCTATCCCCATACAGTCCTCTTGGCCTTTGTCATTGATTTGAATGGAGTCATGCTTTTTGCTTGGGACAGTCGATACCATAATCCTCCTATTTAGCTTCCCTGTAGTGGGTATGATAGATGTGTTCCACAGCCTTTATTAGTTGAGATAGGATCTTGAAAACATTTTATCCGGACTGGTCTCAAACAACAATCTCAGCTTTCTGAGTGGTTAGGAATACACATGTGAGCCCAAACTCTCAGATATTCTTTTTTTTTCTTTTTCTTTCAAATCATATTCATTAATGGTATAAATGTTTTAAATTTAAACATATATTCACTGTACCAACAAACTAATTTCTTTCTTATCATATAATAATAATTGAGATATACAATAAGATGGAATTTCTTTTCAGATGTGGTTTGCGATTTCTTAAACATTTCTTGATATTATTGTGAGTTGTGTTCCAAATAATACTCTATTTAAAAATATATTTCATTGTTATTGTAGAGGTGATGTAGAGAGGTGTTACAGTTATATAGATTTGTCGCCTCTTCCCTATCTCTCCCATAAGTTTTCCCTTTAGCCCCACCCACAAATTGTATAGTTCATTTTCCACACAGTATCTACTCTTCTATGCACTTTATCCTTTAGAAAGAGAAGTGGCCTGCACCCGTGTGTGTGTGTGTGTGTGCGTCATGCGTGCACGCTCACGCAGGTATATGGCTTTCCTCTTTTAATTGAAGGCATTATAATATCTGGGACAGTAAATGGGGGCATTCTTAATACAGCAACACTGCATTTGCTACCCAGTTCATTACAGAGATGAAAAACTGAAGATTGAAGGCTTTAGATGGAATCCTAGCAAGTAATACCTTGAAAAACAAGAAAAGTGTATTTAGTGATGAGGCCTCTCACTTTCTCACTTTTCTTCTGTCTCTCTGTGTCTGTCTGTCTGTCTCTGCCTCTCTTCTTTGCTCTGCAGCTCTCTTAAATGCAAAGTGCTTTCCCAAACTGTACTGTGCTCCATTAGCTTAAGAAGCCACCTGCACCAGAGAGGTTTTTCCTTTGTTGGCTTGTTTGTTTTATTAATATTCTTGAGACTGATTTACTACTATCATCTTTTATTGAAGATGGAGTATAAAGACTATGCTTTTGATGAGTTATCTGTTTTATCCCTAATGACTGTCTTTGAAAATTTAAATTATTCTCCTATGTGTTTTCATCATCCTCAAGTCTCTTATTCCTGCAACTCCTACTATGTGACTGTTCACAATAGAGATGAAGGGTCATCAGGGGCGATTTGAGCTGGGCCATACCTCAAGTGTAGACCACCTGTCTAGCAAGCACCACAATCTGAGTTCAACACCCAGCGCCACCCAAACAAAACAAAAACAAAAACAAGCCTCTCAAATTTGGAGATTGAAAATAAATACGGATCTATTAGGTTGTTCAATGTGAACGGTGCAGTTTGAATGAAGCCTTACAATGTGGATCAAAGATACCATCTAGTAATCAAGCATGATTTTACAATCCTTTTTGTAATTGAGAATGTAAGCTTACAAAACAAGCTTTAAGGAGAGTTACATGGATTCAAAGTACAAGAGAATAATTTCATTTGAAATAAAGAATTTTTTAGGTATTTTTAGGTTTGAAATGGGGAAGGGTAGAAGGTAAGGAAGTAGGAAGGAAGGAGTGAACATGTTCAAAGTGTACAGTGAGCATGTATGAACACAGCACAATTAAACCCAATAGCATATACAGGTTCACTAATAAAAAAACTGGATTTACTTCAGTAGAATTTACTGTTTGAGCTGCTAGATTTTCCCATAAGACTGGGAGGTTTTCTGACTGACCAAGTTGGGTACACACCAAGGAGACAGAAAGTGGCCCAGAGGAAAGTGTTATTCACCCTCAGTGGCCACTCAAGATGAGGTCAGTGTGACTGAGCTGTTCTGAACAAGCCAAGCAGTTCAATCATACAATCACAGATTTTTAGGTATGTAAGAGAGAGAGAGGGAAAAGGACAGAGGAGGGGGAGAAGAGAGAGTGGTAGAGGAAGCTCTATTTAACCATTTAGGTTGAGACCATTTTTGAAATCCTAGAAATTTAAGTGAAAACTACAACCATTTTTGTTACATTTCTTGGAGGAATTCACAGTGCAGGAATTGAGAGGGTCAACCTTTCCTCAGCAATATAGTCATAGGGGAAAGAATAAAGGATTTAGTATGATTTAAAAATCTGCCTGTAACATTCCCTATCTCTCTAGTAATTCTAACCCTTAAAATGTAAAATGGGGAATATAGTGAGTACTATATGACTGGTACAAGGTTTAACCTCAGTCATTTTCATATAGTCATTTTCTTTCACCCCATAAGTAGCTATTGTCAACAATAACCTGTTTTTCAACATTTTTTTATTCTAGGACAAATGTAGCTTACCAAAAATTATTTGTACAGTAAGCATCAAATGCCTTCTTTAGTGTGTGTGTATGATATGAATGCCACTAGTGTCACCTAGAGAAGGAGCTCTACAAATGCCAAACAATTGCTACCTTTGAGTGACAGTATTCTTGCCCCTTTCAATCTTGAACTGGCAATATTTTGTTATCTGCCTATGTAAAAATCCTTAAACTCCCTCTTGGTTCTTGCTTCTTTCCGTCTCTTTTAAGCCTGCTTTCATGAGAAAGGAAAACAAGTAACTCTAAGGTGGAGTCAGATTTTCTTAGTGAATAATTTCTAAGGCTACTAATAACAGAGTCACTTTGGTACTCATTAGGAGCCTCTTACAAGAAAGGTGGTGGTGAGTTCTCACCTAGACATGTTCTGTGAAAGTCCTGTAGAGAGTAGAAACTGTTCAAGTACCAACTGATTCTGCAAAAAGGATGGACAATTGGGCAGATTCCAAATGAAACTAGTAGCTGTTTACTAAAAGCTAACTCCTATTTCCGCATGTGATATCCCAAATGAAGAGTAGGCCCGTGTGTGTGTGTGTGTGTGTGTGTGTGTGCACATGCGTGTGTGCACGTGCATGCTCTAGACTATAATTCCCTTCAGGTCAGGCACACTTTCACTTCCAGTGTACCCGCTATAGTGTCTTCCATGTAGCTCTCAGTAATCTTTGGGGTTAAGAGCGACTATGATAGAAAGTTGGGGAATGACTGATCTTTTCATAGGACTACAGCATTACCTCACCCGGTGTAATTTTCTCTTCTTTTTACTGGAGCCCATTAAGGAAACGCCTTTTCTGGTAAGCAACATCTTTCTGCTGGTTTGAAGATAACATACTTCTGAAAGTGACTATTTGCCTTTTTCTCGTCTCCTGCTCACTGGTTATATATTTATCACATTTTCAGTCACATTCCATCACTTGGCATCAATGGTTTGGATCATTATGACTACGCCATTGGTCAGAAAAAGCCGTGGCAGCATTCAGGTTTAAAGGCTCAGCACACAGCAGAAGTCATGGATAATTTTCCAGGTTACATATGTTTAGCCCAATCAAGTTGCAATCAAGAGTCTTAAAAGAATTCAATACAAATACCCTTTGGTTTCACAATCAGAAGAGGAATTTGACCAACCTTTGATTTCCTGGACCTCAATGCCAGCCTTTTTCACCGAACGATGTTCAATTTCTGTAACAGCCCAACAAAGAGGAAAATCAGAATTCTCAAAGAGTATTTGGGAACTTCAGTATTAGTTTTATCAGGAAAATATTTTCTAATGCATCATATATATTAATGATGGTTTAGGAGTCACATCTATGGCTCTTGGATAAAATCTCCTAGGGAAAGCTGAGCATGATAAATCTGAAATTCTCTTCCTCCTCCTTTCCTTCTTGTTTCTTCTTCTGCTTCTACTTCTTGTTCTTCCATTTCTTCTCCGTCACATCCCTCTCTCCCTTTCTCCCACCTCTCTTACCTCCCTCCCTCCCTTCCTCCTCCTCCTTCTCTCTCTCCTCTTCCTCCCTCTTCCTCCTCTTCCCCCTTTCTTTTATCCTTATTGGAGCTTGGGACTCTACTCAGAGCCTCATGACCACCACTAGGCAAGTGAGATAATATTTCTAGGACATTTATTTTAGGATGAGCTTTTACTTTTGCACCTCATGATATTGTCTTGTTTCTGAAATACCAAGTGGTTCTGTTCGCATGTACCCAACATCTTAGACAGATGACAAGTTTAGCCATGTTGGGTGACAAGTCTTTTAATCAACATATATAGATTTGACTAATTAATACACCAACAATGTTTTGTCTCCAATGGCAGTCTTACTGTGCTACTGTACTATGTTCCAGATTTATCATGCTCTGGATTATGATTCGTTTTTTTCCCCTTAAACTTGTATGCTACATTGAAGTGTTTCTCAACCAGGATGGTATCAAAATGACATAGGCAAACTTTCAAAAATCATAAGCAGTTATGTGCTGGTGGCTCATGTCTGTAATCCTAGCTACTCAAGAGGCTGAGGTCTGAGGACTGTGGTTCCAAGCTGGTCTGGGCAGGAAAGTCTGAGAGACTCTTATATCCAATACTCAGAGAAGGCTGGAAATGGAGCTGTGACTCAAGGAGTGGATCACTAGCCTCGAGCCAAAGAAGCTTGGGGACAGTGCCCAGGCCCTGAGATCAAGTCCCAGCATTGGCTTGTGCATGCATACACACACACACACACACACACACACACACACACACACACACACCCCACAAATACCATACCTCCTCTTTTTTCTCTAAATCTTGGGAAGGGACTGACCATATGTATTTTGAAAATCCTCCCTTAGTGGCTCAGATATGTATCATTCATTGTACAGCATCAACCACTTACTAAGATCAAGAATCACGTTCTTATGTAAAAAAGGAAGGCGTTGGCTACATTTCTGGAGTCTTTTTCTATCCTTGAGAGTTTTAGAAATTTTGTTTTAAAAGTCCCTAGAATTACCTATCTATCCTTTTTTTTTTTGTCTGCCTGTATCTTTAGGATCCTCTTTGAAAATGCAGATTATAATGGTTACACTTTTCAGGGAAATGTGAAATAGCTTCCAGGGTAGAACATTCTAAAGGCATCTATGTGTACTCTATTAAACTGGGTCTTTATTTCAAAACAGTAAAATAATACTGAATATGGTAGCTTCCAAATAAACTGGTCTCTAAGAGCTATATCAGATCTGCTTAAAGCTTCTGGACTACAGAGTTTGCTTTTAAAATAATTTATCCATCTTCCTTGTTATAATTTATGTTTTTTGTTATTATTAACATTTTTCTTCACTAAGTTTTCATCTCCTTGTCATTTCCATACCTAATACTATCTATTGCCATTTTGGATACCCCAAATTTGTTATCTTGAAGTCTTTTCCTGATGCCACTTGCTGTTTGGACCTTGCCACATTTAAGAAGCATCTCTGAACATCGAGATGCATGGCCAACTCAGCATTTACCACATTTCAGTTTAGAAAACATGTTGGTTAGTTAGGCATATCCTACTTTTAAAGAGTTAAAAATAATATTCCAAAATGCAATTAGAAGAGTCAAACATTAGCTGGCTAGAACCTGATGGAGCAAATCTGTCCACAGATATTTTGAGTTACTGAAAATAGAGTAATTCAGTATTTTGGAATGCTGAAGCCTAAATGGAAAGTGTAAAGTGCTTCTCGTTTGGGAGAACATGTCTGATAAAGATGGTGCTGTCCCTAAATGCTCAACAGTTACCGAGCGCTAAAGAGTCATGTGGGAGTAAGCTCCATGGAAGCAAATCACCCTTCTGCTTTGCCAAAAACCACCTCTTCCTTCTGGAACTAAGCTGGAATTAGCACAGGCTTTGAATTTAACAGACATTACTTCAGGCATCAAGAATTTCCTGTGGCGTATCTGTGGAAACAAGGGGGTAGCTGCCAGGAAAATAAAAGGAAAGAAAACCCAAACAAAACAAAATAATGTTTCTCTCCATTTAAAAAAATCATTTAATTCATGGAATGGGTAAAAATAAAGGTGCGCGGCTCTATCTGTCTCTGTCTTTCTATGTGTCTCTCTGTCTCAGTCTCTGCCACTGTCTTTCTCTGTCCCTCTTTCTTAAACCTAGGGCCTTGGGCATGTGAGTCTCAACCTGAGTCTCAACCTGAGTCCCCCCCAAATCTTTGAATTACTGCCTTCTGTCTTGGTTTCCTATTATCATCACGAAGAAGAAGAGAAAGAAACACAAATGTCTTGTTTCACATTTTTAAAGACTAACAGAGATGGGAAATGTAGAAAGTTAAACACAGAATTGAGTTTTTCTTAAACCTACTCTCAGTCACGGTGAATTTCCACACTGTGTTCATGTGAGCGTCTCCAACGTACACGGTCCCATCTTCAGATGCGACAATATCATGAGGCATGTCAAAATGCTGCCAACACAGGAAGCCATTTGTTAGTGTGGGGAGTCTCTGCTTGAATCACCACAAAGGCAGAAATCAAAGCAAGACATAGAACTCCAATCACAGCAGAAATAATTCCCATCTAAACAATTCTACGGCCTTGGGGATTCACTCATTGATTCATTTGGATCCTAAATGATCCAGGCATACTTCTAAACACTGCGAAGTCCTAAGGGCCCCCATCATTGAGTTTGGACCCTTTTGAAAAATGAGAAAATTTGAGTAAATTATTTTCACAGAGTTGTTTGGTTTCATTGCCTACCTAATTATTTTTTATTATTTTGCCTTCATATTTCTCCTACTTATTAATCAGTGTCAAATTTGCCATTTTAATCAAAAGAACCACCTACTTATTGTTATTATTATTATTGTTATTTTTGATACGGAGGAATGTAGATCATTCCCACTCAAGGACATGAATGTCCTTGTAGAAGAAAGAACTGAAAGTTGTGCATGAAAGCATGTGCAGAGAAACCATATGTACTTCCTTTGATTATGGGGAAAAAATGGCAGGTGCCTGTGTATTTTTACATTCACAGATTTTGGACAGCATTTAACAAAACTGATCTCTGCTGTCCTATTTGTTTCCCTTCAAAAATGTAAAGCTAGAGATAGTAGATTCAGATGTAAATACTCCGAAATAATGCAATGGAAGAAGAGGGAACCCTGAAATAGGTGGGAATATAAGTAATAGATACACACAAAAAAAGGCAAAGAAACAAAGATGTAAAATCTGACTTTTGACTTGAAAATAAATCTGTTCTTACATAGAAGTTAATATATGCTATTATCTCCCTTACTGAAACTTAATCTTTATGATGATTATACATTAAATAAAATTCTGAAAGATTCATAATCTAGTTTTAGTATACCAAGTCAATACAGAATACATTTCTATACTTTGGCACAATATCAAGCTTGTTTACTAAAAGGGAAAGCAAATTTAATCACCGAGTAAGGTTGTCTTTTTGAGTTTGCTGTATTGACCCATAAATTGTAACTCTATCTTTGCAGAATGGTGCCTGTTGGTGTTTAGACACAGTGCTTACTGAAATTTTAATTCAGGAATCCTCAGATTCTTACGAGTAAAGGGCATTTTGAGTCTGGTCTCTTGTTTAGTACTTAGTTTTGATTTATAAATTAATGATTTAATTAAAGTTAACATCTTAGTTGACACAGTACTTAATCATGGAGTTAGCAAGGCAAATACTCTGAGGACTTTGCTTATCAAAAGATATGAAGAAGTTATCTTAAATAGGAATAACCATGAAAATCAGATAATTAACAAAAACCTGATTATGGAGGAAATACACACATATATGTATATATATGCATATATATGATCACTTTATTAAGTTTTCTTCTTGTGATAGCTATGTTCTAATATTGCTTATTGCTTTTCAGAAGAAACAGTCCTGTGAAAACCCCAGAAAGAAATCTGTGATGGAACCTTTAGTGCAGACTGATTTTTATTTGGTTTGGACACTATAACCTTTAGAAAGCTTCGGGAGGAAGAGATTATGTTCTGTTCTGCTCCAAATTATTTATTGTCATTTAGTATATTGCCTGATACAAAGTAGAAACTTAATTCATATCCTTGCAATAAAATTTGGTAAACTTCTGACTAAATGACATACTAAATAATTAATTTATAAAATATTGAGGCATTTGAAAGATTTTTTTCTACATCTAGCAAGTCTGGTATCTTAATGCATGTAAGAATTACGGCTATCAAAACTTTCTTTGACTAGTAGCTTATAATTGTTGCATTATGATCCTTGTAAAGCCAATAGAACTTTACATACTTTGAAAATAATTTTTGAGCCATTTTGTAGATTGGGCTTTCTCAAACTGTTTTTCCACAAGCACATTCCTGCAGTCTGTGAGCCTTCTGGTCACTGGCAATCACAATGCAGAAGAAATACCAGGGAAACTGAGCCACAAACTCAGTGTGTGAAAACCAGTACTTTTAGAATAAACAGTGGCAAACCATTGTGATGCCAAACTAACCTTTACTCTCGTCCTTAAACCAAGTCGATAGAACTGGACTAAAATCCAGGAAGTGCTATTTTCAAGTCTTGTTTAGTAAAGATATATATATCTATATAGATATATCTATCTATCTATCTATCTATCTAGATATATATCTATATATCCAAATGTCTACAGGGTGTAAGAGAGAAGCCATCATTCTCACTAGAGTCAAGACATATGCCAAGTTTAACTTTAGAATTTTCATGCCACACTACCTGAGATATTAAAGGATATTAATTCTAAATCTAACATCATTTTAGTATTCAACCATAAATATACCAAAGAAAGTTGTAATGTCTTCTAAATGTTTTTCTTAATCAAGTACAACTTGATTGTCAAGGGTCATACATTAGTTTTATTCTTATGAAAATGGAAAAGTAAGTAATGTATGGAATACCTTGCGTACTGGCTTGAAGACATCTATAATTTCCCCACTGGAAAAGTTCATCACAAATCCCTGTACAGGTTCTTTGTCCCCAAAGTAAGGTTTCCCATTCACTGCAAAGAGCAAACCTGTGACAAAAGAGCCAGTTAGGTTTTCTGTAAAATATGGACTGAGGCTGGCCTTCCACATGCACATTATACAAACAAACAATATGTTCAGGGTTAATCTGTTCCCCTCCTTAGCAAGTATTACCTACTGAGCAACTAGACGTGAGGCAACACACTAAAGGTCTAACAAATTTTACTTCAAAAATTAGAGAGCCAGTAGAAATGAAGAATATACAATTATTGATACATACATATACTGACAGATATAAATAATATAGGCATCCTAAATACAAAGGGGCAAAATTCAAAGGACTCAAGTCAATCATTTTAGGATAGCAGATCTTTTGGAAAATATGCATTCTCTGAAATCACTGTAAGAACAATCAGAAAGACATATGCAAAAAAACTAAGTGCAATTAGAATATAAATAGAATAATAATTTGAGTTTTATAAACAACTGGAACTTGAAAATATGAGATGCTCATCAGACTCTTTGTATTAATGTGCTTTGTAGTAATTTATCTCCCTTGTGTAGTAATGCTTCTCTGAAATAATAGAAATAGTGCTATTTGATTAAATAGAAACTTAGATATCTGAATGAATGAACTAAAGAATATACAACACTAGTATTGGGAGTATAGTTTTGTGGCTGAGTGCTTGTTTTCATGTACAAGAAAGTGAATTTAGCTGCCTTTACCATAAGACTACAAACCCTAAAGCCTTGTTGAAAATAGTTTCATTTTTAAGATTATAGAGATCTCTTAGTATAATAAAATAGGTATTAATTACTGTTTTGGGGTATTATAAAGAAAATTGTTTTTCTAGTATTCTGTTTTTAACCTTACTTCTTCTTTTCTCCAGGTATTTACATTTTTATAGTTATTTTTGTCATCACCACCTTCATTAAATGACTGGTCCTAACAGAATAATTCTTTGAGTTTAAGGTAAAACCAATCAGAGCATTTCTCTTTTGTTGATGTTAAGAGTATTTTATTACTTATTCTGTGGAAAAGCTAAGTTTGCGCTCTGTACAGAACCTGAGTTGTTTCATTGTATGTCTTAATGCATAATATATATATGTATATATATATATATATACATATATATATATTAAATTGGGTGATGGTGGCTCAAGCCTGTAATCTTAGCTGCCCAAAGGTTGAGATTTGCGGATCGCAGTTCAAAGCCAGCCTGGACAGAAAAAGACTCTTATCTCCAATAAATTACTCAGAAAAAGCTGGAAGTGATGCTGAAACTCAAGAGGTAGCACAAGCCTTGAGCAAAAGACGCTCAGGGACAGTACCCAGGTGCCGAGTTCAAGTCCCAGGATTTCTCTCAAGTTTTAAAAAATTATATATGCATATAAAATATTATAATGTTTAATTGTAAAGTCAATGCTACTATAACAGTGTAGACATTTTATATTTTAAGTATTTTTTTATAGTTTAAGTTGTTCAGTATTACTTAAAGAGAACGTATACTAAGTTACACTAAATGTGATTGTGTATATCGTATTTTATAAGTTTGGATTCTTTTTGAAATTTTTGACATTTCTTCAAGAAAATAAATCTACTTGAAAATAAGGGAAGAAAGCCTCAAGACTTTATTGATTGTTGCCTTTCCCTGATAGCTAGATATAAGCCTCTTTTTTAAAAACCGTATTTAAAAGAGCTGGCCACCACTTTTTAGAAACATAAATGCGAAAGAAATATTTTGAGAGCTGATTCTGTCAGACATATACCATCTGTTGATGATGTATGAAGACAGTATTTATCACTTAGTAACTAGAGCAGATGATCATAATTAAAGAAAAAAATCAATGTTTGGGAATATTTTAAACCCAATAGAAACAGCTGTTAAATCCTTTTGATTTTTCACTAATTCTGTAAAAGGAATAGCACCACTTGACTTGAAATGATTAATGCTGAAATACCACCTTAGTGTTTTTAAGATCTGATATATAAAGCATCTTCAACCTCTTCACAGAAAAATTAGTAAAATTCACATTAAGATAAGATAAAATAATTTTAAGGGAAGAGTACAGGGTAAGTAAGCAATCATACACACACAGAGGATGAAATACCTGGTATATATGATATCGCAAATACATTTCTTCCAAATGATTCATGCTTAATCTCTCTCACAAATTCTTTGGTGTCAGTGTTGAAACACTGGATCCGTCCGTTTTCCCTGTCGGCCACACATAACTGGCTCAAATGAGGCACAAGGACCAAGCTGTGAGGAACACTGAAATGGCCCGGGGAAGGGTTTCTCCCCGAAGATGCTACAGAATGAAAACAAGCCACAGTTACACCGCTCAGGAAAACTGTCCAAAATGTCACCATACAGTTTTGCAATTTTCCAAGTTTGCGATAGGAAATCATAAAATACCACCACTGCCTGTAAGTTTATTCCCACAAACATATCACCGATTTTCTATTCGGGCACATTTTTAATGAACGTAATTTTTTTTCCTCCTTTGTGAATGGTGTGTGTGTGTGTGTGTGTGTGTGTGTGTGTGTGTGTGTGTGTGTGTGTGTGTTGGAAGTGTGACTAAGTGAACTGAATTTATAGAGTAACCCTGTTTTCTTCACTGGAGAGGACAGGTACGTGTCATGAAATGTGCGGAGTGGCTAAAGGCTGGTTCCTGGTGATGTCGCCTAACGCTGGTTCCTGGTGATGTTGCCTAACGACTGCGATTAGCTATCCAGACTCTCACTGGTACCTTCTCCCCACTGTGCGATGAATTCTCCACTTGGTGAAAACTGCACAATCCGGCTGTTGCAGTATCCATCTGACACATAGACAGCTCCAGTGCTCGGGTCCACAGCCACATCAGTGGGTTGGCAGAAATGGTTCTGGTCACTGCCCGGTTGCATGCTCCTTCCCAGGATTAAAAGAGGGTCTTCTTTACTGGTCGCATCCAGTTTGAACACCTTTTACAAAAAGAGCAAAAGCCTTATCTATTTCACATGGTTATTCCACAATCCCACCAAGAATATCTGCACATCATGAGACTTTAAGCACCTAGAAACGTACTTAAAACAACTAAAAGCAGATACCCTGAAAACACTGCAGGTAAGAATCAAAGAAACACTTGGGCTCCTTGGCACAGGTCAAAACTTTCGTAATAAAGGCCCAGAAACACAACAAATCAAAGAAAGTTAGGGACAAAGGGGACAGCATCAAACTGTGGAGCTTCTGCATGGCAAAGGACAGAGCATGCAAGATAAACAGAAAGCCCTGAGATTGGGAGAAGATCTTCACTAGCCACACAACAGACAAAGGCCTCATATCTAAAATACACCTAGAACTCAAATAATTAATCAAAACAAATCCTGAAAGAAACAACGGCCTCCTTAATAAATGGACTAAACTTAAAGTGAGACTTCTCTGAAGAAGAAATGAGAATGGCCAAGAGACACATGAAGAAGTGCTCAACATAAAAGAAATGCAAATAAAAAAATTGAGATTCCACCCTCACGCCAGTAAGAATGACTATTATCAAGAAAACTAATAACAACAGACGCAGAGGGGATGCGGCCAAAGGGAACCCTACTACGCTGTTGGTGGGAATGTAAACTGGTTCAGCCACTCTGGCAAGCAGAAGGCTAAACATAGAACTCCCCTATGACCCAGCAGCCCCACTTTTGGGCATTTACCCAAAGGATCACAAGCAAGACCACACTAAAGTTACCAGCACAATCACGTTCATGGCATCACAATTTACCATCACTAAAATATAGAGCCAACACAGATGCTCCTCAATAGATGAACGGATCAAGAAAAGGTGATGCATACACATAGTGGAATTCTATGCCTCTATTAGAGAGAATGACATTGCCCCATTTGTAAGCCAATGGAAAGACTTGGAAAAGACTATACTAAGTGAAGTGAGCCAGACCCAAAGAAACATAGACTCTATGGTTTCCCTCATTGGTAATAATTAGTAAATTACAAGGATAGACCTAGCAGAAGATCACAATAGCTCAATAGCTATGTCCATATGAACACATAAGATGATGATAGATGAAATGTACTCCAAATTATGGAAATAAGCGGTTTATCACTGTTGTTATTTTCAGTGTACTATATGAAATTATGTCTTTTTTTTCTGTCTTTCTTTCCTATGGTTTTACCCCTGATGTCACTGTAACCAATTTTGGTACTCTGGGTATTGTATATACATTTATTGGAACTTGGGAAGGGAAGAGGCACATGAAAATGGAGAGACAAAGGGGAACTAATACTTATAAGACAATATGCTGTAAACCAACTGTAAAAATTGGGGGAGGGAAGGTGAGAAATAAAAAGGGAGGAGGGAACAAGTTTGATAAAAAAAATGTCCTCACTGCCTTATATATTAAACTGTAACCCCTCTGTACATCCTGTGTGTTTTCTGGCTCAGGGGCTTAAACTCAGGGCCTGGATACTGTTCTTAAGCTTTTGCCCTCAAGGCTAGTGCTTTACCACTTGAACCACAGAACAATTTCCAGCTTTTTTGCTGGCTAACTGGAGACAAGTGTCTCAGACCTCCCTGTCTTGCCTGACTTTCGACTGAAATTCTCAGATTTTTAAACTCTTAAGTAGCTAGGATTACAGGAATGACCACAAGCCCCTGGCTACCTTTTTGGATAATATTTCAATGATGTCAGATAATTGATGAGCAATAAATTCTTTCAGAGATGATTCTGAAGATGGATGAAAGAACAATTTAGTGACTCATGACTAAATCTTCCCAGTCTTGGGTTGTATTTTTTTTCCCCTACAAGTATTTTTCTTTTCTTTCCTTTCCCTCTTTCTTGTCACCTACATTATTCTTAATCAGGCTCCCTTATAGAGGAAGAACTTAAGATTATCCTGTGATTGAACTATAACTAGTTTATAAATATATACATACGTATGTATGTATGTATGTATGTATGTATGTATGTATGTATGTATGTATCTTTTGAGGGGATACCTAAGTTTGAATTCAAGGCTTTAAGGCCTTGTATATGCCAGACAAGCATTCTACCACTTAAGCCATGTTCCATACCCTTTGTATTTGTATTTTGTGTTTTTACATAGGGTCTCACTAATTTTGTTTGAGCTGGCCTAGAACTTGAGACCATCCCCAACTTCTTCTGCCTCCCCAGTAGCTGGGATTATAGGTGTGTGCCTCCATGCCTTACACTTTTGAATTTTCAGACATAAATGTGTTTACCAGAGACCTTTCTTGATTCTACATATGATTAAGGTGGATTAGGAAACAAAACTAGTTATGAAATCGAAATAAGTCCCAAGAATAAGGAAAGAAAAGCCAATGTATGAAACCAAGAAAGAACATTGGAAGGGCCCATCCGGGTGTTGGAGTGGTGCTTCATATCTCGCCCTAAGCCTCCCTCCAGCCGCAGGGAGAATTGCTAGAGAAAAATCTCCGGGGTGAATGGCATAGACTGAGTAACTGTGTCTTTCCAATTTATAGGTTGAAATCTTAACCTCAACATGCTGGTATTACAGAGTGGGGTCTTTGGGAAGTATTTAGTGCACTTGTACGAAGAGACCCGAAGTGTGTGTTCACATTGTTTTCTTTACCCTCGGATGATTCAATGAGACACTGGCCGTCTGCAAGGCAAAAGAGTGCTCTCCGAAGAAGCCTACCATATCGGTACACCACAGCTCGGATTTCCAGATCCCGAAATGAAGGAATGAAGGAATGAAGAAGTGCATAATACATAGCTATACCAGGCTCAAGTGAGCAATACATGGCTGTTCCATTCTCTTCTTACGCACTGACTGAATCACAGAAAGAGATGTAAAAAACCCCAGAGCATGTTGCAAGCTCATCCCTGCTACCTTCTACTTGAAACCACCAAATGGGAAGATTACCTGATGGAGAGCCACGTCTGTGACCCAATAATTCCCATCTTTGTCTATACTTAAGCCATGAGGCAGGTAAAACCTTAAAAAAAAAAAAGAATAATTGCTTTGATTAGAATTCCCCAAATGTACATGAGAGCAATTTATTTCTCATTAATCCACAGGGCAATATGTACACTAGTAAATGTACTGAAATAAATTAAATGACGATTACCTGGTACCACAGAGACCGCCATGTGACAAAGCTGAAACAGTATTTAATCAATCATATTAAAGTATAAGTGAAACTTACTCAAAAATTGTAAATATTAATTATAAAGTATGGTCTATTTGCATAATTAATACAAAAACATCAAAATGAGACAGGTTCTAAGCTCATAAATATTTGCATTTGAGAAATAGGAATTGTGCTAATTATGTTAAGAAACATCAATGGATTTCTACAGTTTGAATAGTTACAATATACTACAAGTAAATGACACATCATGTTATATGAAAGACTCAACATGACTTAGGACTTTTAAGAGTACCTAGTGAAGTTGGCACAGTCACAAAGAAAAGGATATCCAGAGAAAATGAAGTGTTAAGTTAGGCACTCATTAGAGAATCTTAATCTATTTAGCAAGTCAGTATGGATGATGTATGTAAGACATTAATCATAAACTGATGCAGGCAGAGGCCTACAGGAACCTGGGCAGGATTAGTCAACACATGGGTAAGACAGTTAAGGTGGTTCTGGTGAAAAATGACATCTGAGAGTCTCAAGCCTCATCTGTCAGCTTGAGCCTTAGTTTGGTGTTGGCACCAGAGGCTTTTTCTTCATGAGCCAAGTCTGTAGCCTTCTGATCTAGCCTAATGGAGCTAGACCTCTGTTTTGGTGGTTGAAAGGGATTGTGATTTGCTTTCACACTGGCCCCCTGCTGCTGGCCAAGCTGATTTAGCAGCCGTGTTTTCATGTTCCCTCTTCACACCTTTCTGGGATGAAGATGCCCTTGATTAATGAATACAGCTCCAAAGAGACAGGTTCACACATAGAACAGTGGAGTGGCATTAGCATTTGCCCCTTGATTTATCATCTGAGGATGCTATTTTTAAAAATGTAAATGTCATTATTGCCATGTCCACAAGCAGCTGCATTCCAAACAGTGGCTCCCTGTCTTTCAAAGAAGCTGGCCTTCTCCCTGCTTAAGCAGATGGAGTAGGCATCGTTCCTGAAGCTGCCAGGTTACAATGGTTGAGGAGACTCGGAAGCAGGTGGCCCTTTCTTTCAATGACCATGAACATCAGCCAAAATAATACTTTTTGGCTGCCAAATGCCATCTAGGAATAAGACCACATAATGAGTGGCTTTTCAATCCAAATTACATGTGCATGCTAAGGAAAGCTAAAAATGGTATTTCTGTTAGATGAGAAGGAGAAAAACCTTTTATTCTTATTAACAGAATGATTACATGATGTGTTTAGTATGTAATTTTTCTGCTGAAGAATTTTTGTTTAGGCATCAGATATAGTAGACCCAAAAATTACTTTACTAGGTTTTATCTTAACAGTTCTCTGAAGCTTAAAGAACACTTATAGAGATTTAATAGTATCATCTGTACCGAGAACAAATTAAACTCTGATTTCCAAAATTATAAATTGATAAATTAACCATATTGGATAATCTCATTGTATTCATTAATTTTATATTTTTATGACATTCATTGTGATGTAATGACAGATGTACATAATGTGTATTGATTAAACCAAACCAGCAATTTACAACATACAAGCTACATTTGATTGGGAAGATATTTGAAATCTATTAGCAATTCTGAAATTGAGTACAAGATCTGTATAGATATTCCTAAATGAAGCCAAGTGAATAGCCAATGGCTAAATGAGCAAAGTGTTTTGAAACGTCCCTAATGACTTCAATAATCATCAGTCAAGGTTTAGAACCGCTAATTTAGAAAATGAAAGATACAACAGTCTAACTGGTCCTCCTGCTTTATTTAGAGTAGCTGTACAATGCTAGGCTTCAGACTCAGTAAAGGTACTGAAAGCTCTAATAACAAATAAGTCATGTAACTCACAGATTTTTTCCTCTGGACTCGAGTACTGCAGCATTATTTGGATCAATGACAAGAATAGTGTCTTCTTCAATTGGTCCAAGTCCCCTTTGCTGGTAAACAAACTTGCTGTCAAAAGAGCTGCGTGAAATACATGAGAATAGACAATAAACAGCGAGAAACAACTTGAGAAGTTCGGAATACTCATGGAAGATACTCAATAGAGATCACAAGAAGGTCTGAGATGTATTTGATCACTATCTGTCTCTTGGATTATAATGTAAACCATAGCCAGATAGGGTGGTCAGGGGAGCTACAACTCTGACTTTGCTAAGAAATATATTCTCAGACACCTCAGTCCCAAATCTTTGCTTTGGCAAGACTTCCCTAGAAGAGTTAAAAATCTGCATTAGGGCTTGCAGCACATTGATTGAGAAATACAAGTAACTATAACATCTTTTCAAAAAAATCTCTTCAAGTTTTGTACTTTTTTTTGGATAACTAGGCCTTGTGTTGATTAGGAAGTCATTATGCCACGACAGTCACAGCTTTTTATTTATTTATTTATTTAGACAGTCCTGGGGCTTGAACTCAGGGCTTAGTCACTGTCCCTGAGCTTCTTTTGCTCAAGACTAGCATTCTACCACTTGAGCCAAAGCACCATTTCTGGCCTTTTCTGTTTGTGTGGTGCTGAGGAATCAAACCCAGGACTTCATGCATGCTAGGCAAGCACTCGACCACTGAACTACATCCCCAGCTAATTGAGCCACATCTATTGCTCTTTTTACTTTAGTTATTTTTTTGATAGGTTCTCTCTCTCTGCCTGGGTCAATTGCAAACTTAGTGCATAATTGTTTATTTCTGGAACTTCCTTCTTATTTCTGGAATTTTCCTTTTAATACCTTTGGGCCCTGGTTACTGCCATTAACTGAGCCTATTGAATGTGAAACCACAAACCAGTAGGACTATAATATACGTGAAGGAGGCGAATGACAATAAACACTTATCTCAGCTGATATAAAAGAGAGGGGTAAACATGAAGAGACTAATTCAAATTTTCAAAAGTGAAGTACTGCATCAATACATAGTTGTGATAAATATACATTTACATACACATAGTGCTATCCCAACGAAATCAATGGATGACTAAAAAATATTTCTATGAAACAACTTCCTTTATAGCATCAGGTAAATCTGTGAAAGGATTATTACTAATGTGTACACACAACTATATACACAAAAGAATATGAACAACAATAAGTATCTGCTGAGAATTATCTGTAGTTTGGAAAGGTGAAAGACTGATCAAACCTGCCATACATCCATTAATTAGTTTGCTATTTATATGGAACTGATGAAGAGTCCCATATACTGAAGTATGTCTTCTGCCACAGTCACAAAATTAGCTGAGCTTCGTGCTTTTACAGCCTATGGGTATATTTTTCCTGAAAGATAACAATAAGTCCCTGAAGTAGTCCTTATTAATGATGCACTCAATTGAGCACAAAATATTGATTCCATTTTGTCAGCTAAAACTTAAGTAAAACTGTTTACATATGCTTTTATGGGCAGTTAAAACCACACAGCAATATCTACAAAAATACATAAATTTATGCAACAGTAGTACATCACTAGCAAAACAGAAAGGGAATATTCATTATTAATTGAAATGTGAAATTTTGCTAGATCACATCACTGTAAGAAAATACAGGATATGAAATCACGGGAGATGGGAAAGGGCATACGTGTAGTCATGCATTGTTGCTAGCATAAATGCCAAGGAATATAGTCTATATCTTAAACTATTTTCCATAAGAAGTTCTTTAAACAGTTTAACTATTCCGCTAGAAATCAAACATATTGAAATAAATTATCCATACCCTTTTTTTCCACCTTGGTTATTTCATTAGATAAGTGCAGTTTAGCTAATCTAGGACAGTGTGATCTCACGTAATAAGAAGAGGCCCCTGTATTCATTATTTCTAGTAAGGTTCGCCTTTTATAATTCTCATTGTTCTGATACACTTCAAAGCTTGGTAAATGTCTACCTAAATCATAAAATTATGTGCTCACTGACCATTGGAAGTTAGGAAACTGAATTGAGGTAATTGTAGATTCATATGCAGTTGTAAGAAGTGCCAGAGAGATTTTCATGTATATTCTACTTAGTTTCCCACATTGGTAGCACTTTGCAAAACTATATACAATATCATAGCTAGAACTCCAGCATGGATAAGATCGACTGCTTCATATTTAGATTTCTCTTTCCCTCTTTTATTCCTAACAGTTTATTAGCTTGATCAGAAAATAGATTAGTACATGACTTTTCTATTTCTTCCTTACCTAGGATCGAGTACTATGGAAAATTGCCCAGTCTTCCCAGTTTATACCACTAGCTGTCTATTCTGTCTGTCGTGCTGTGTGCTGAGACTCTTAACAGCTGACAGTGGTGGCAGTTCCCCAACCCCTGTGTATTCTCATAAACTGCTGCCTACACGATCTTAGTACACTTAAATCTATTTATAGCATTCTTCTTTGCCGAATCATGAACCATGATATATGTTTTCCCCAGGGCAGTAACTTCCCCACTGCGACAATTTGGGAAAATGATAAGTACCTTTCCCTGTATTATTATTCACTATCGGCCCTAAATCTCTGATCATATAATTGGGGGGGTGGATATTCTTATATAACTTATTGAAAAGGAGAAAGTAAAACAGTAACCAAGTCTCCCTCAGGGCAAACACTGAACTTCTGTAAACCATTTCTTATGGCTCTAGCTTACTTCTCCAGACACTGAGATATTTACGAAGATAAATTATTCACTGGCAGCTCTGAGTTACAGGGAAATGTTGGACTTGGCTTCCAAGCGAAAAGGTGTGATAAGGAAGAAAGATAAACAAGCAACACCCATAGTCCTGAGTAAATCTGGTCAAAAGAAAATGTAACTGGTGAAGGTACATGAGCAACATAGTTCACCAAAATGTAAAATAATACATATGTTGCTGTCATAACACAATTTTTGGTTTGGCTTCTATTCTTACATTCTAGAAATTTCAAGTTTCTAGTAATATAAGTAAGAAGTTGGAAGATCATCTATTTTTACTTTACTTTTTGGTGTGCTAATAGTAAACTGTGGAAACGCAAATGAAGATACTGAAAAAAAATAAGCAACAGAACTAACTAATCAGATTTTTTTTTTCTGGTTAGTAGTTGGGCTTGAACTAGGAGCCTGGGCACTGTCTCTGAGCTCTTTTTTGCTAAAGACTGCATTCTACCACTCTAAGCCAGTTTTCCAGTTTTCTAGTGACTAACTGGAGATGAGTCTCACGGACTTTCCTGCATGAGCTAGCTTTGAAGAGTAGCTAGGATCAGCTTCCTCAGTTTATCAAGATGTAGTTCCCAGTATCTTACTTACAATGCAACAACTAAAAATAGGGAAGTTTTACCTGTTTCATTGACTACCACAAATTAGATTTATGTCTTCTGTTTGTTAAAAGTATATTTTATGTTATTTTAAAGACTAACCATTTTCTTATAGTTTTATAATAATTATGCATTTTATCACTATATTGAACTAGGCAAGTTCCTGAATTTACTGAATCATTTCTGTAACTTCAACTCTACAAAATAAAGAGAAAAGGAGCAAAGGGTAAAAAGAACCAATGTAAAACAGCACAGAGGAAATAGAACATAATTAAGTAAAATCCAAATATAAAACTACCTACTTACACTCGCATCATTTAAATACATTAATTTAATTTAGTAACATAAATAACATAAGAAAAAAGGATAATTCATACGGAAGAATATAAGCTCAAAGGAATTAACCACAGCTCAATAGGCCTGACCACTTCATTTAAAGTCCATGTGACACTCTTTAACAGATGTCTGTATGTTTAAACTGGCAGGATCAAGGGACATGCAATCACTCAATTGATTGGTTGTCTGGTACTAATCTTTTCATGTGGGATGGCTGCAGTTTCCTGGAACAAATAGCTGGTTTCTGGAGTTACACGGGGCACATAATAAAATAAATAGACTTATTTTCTCAAATGAGAAAATTGCACATACATGCACATGGAACCTACCAATAACAAAAGAGCATATAAATGCTTTTGTAATTCACTGAAAAGTAATCCTTGAATAGTTCACAAATGGATGTCTGATTAGGGAATGGATACACCGTTGCTATAGTGAACTGCTTATTTAGTGTTGGAAAGCAGCTACCCCACATTATAGGCTGCAGAGAGGTCTTTATTTCAACCACATTTAACTTTATACAGGATATAATAACACCCTGCACATTTCACACAGCGCCTGGAGCTCTGATGATTTTTGCTTCTCTGAAAAAGAACTCAGATGAAAAGACAGAAGTGTAGCCTATGGGGCAGAATCCATCAGTTCTTTATTTTAACAGTTTGAATTCCCCATTAATGATTTTGCACATTAGCAGCTAATCAAACAATTTAGATAAGGCTGAGAAGAAATGCTCCACTATATACACACACACACACACACACACACACACACACACACACACACACACTCACACACAGACTAGGGAGAAAATAAAATTCTGTGCAATCAATCAAAATTAAGGGACTACAAAATAAATAATAGCAACGTGGAAAAAAATAAGTAAAACATAATGTTGTTGAAATTACATAAATGATCGAGTTGGAGAAAGAGCTATAGGGTTTTTCATATGTGAAAATAAAAGAAACTATATCTTCAATACTAGTAAGGCAAAGTCATATAAAAGTGAGGCATTCTAGATGGAATAAAATTTAAATATTATGTTAAAACACTTGGCAAAGTCATATAAAAGTGAGGCATTCTAGATGGAATAAAATTTAAATATTATGTTAAAACACTTAACTTCTGGGCATATACACATAAAAAAAATGAAAAGTAAGACCCTGTAATGAAGAAAAGAGGAGGGTATTTATAGATAGAAGCATCATTCCTTAAGTGCCGCAAAAGACTGTACTTGGAGTCACCAAACAGAAATGAAGAGAACGAAGAATCTGGCACCTGGTTGGTATTCTGTTCAGCCAATACGGCATTTGGTACAAGTCACTTAATGAAGTGTATGAAGTTACTCCACAGTACGAAGTAGTTATTAAAGCTTTGACTTTTTAAACAAAGAAACTGATAACTAGGAATTTCAAAAGTCATGATGTAGACCTCAAAGCTAGAAAGCAGTAAACAAGACTAAAATTCAGGTCTCTTATCTTAAAAAGAAAAGAAAATATCTCCCAAGATTGACTTAACTGGAATGGAAATCTTCCAGATTAAAATTCTCTCCGTCTCTGTCTCTCTGTCTATCTATCTATCTATCTATCTATCTATCTATCTATCTATCTATCTATCTATCTCCCTATATATAATCTATCTATGTATAGATAGATGTCTCTCTCTATAGAGAATATATGTAAATTATATGTGTATTTATATACAAATGCATGTACATATACATATATATTATATAGTACATACTATGTAAAGAAAAGAAATGGTCAATGAAATAAGCCACAAGAAATAAAGAAGTGCCATAAAACAGGGAGCAAATAAATGGCTTTAGTGGCATTTATCTGGCAGTCTGGGAGACATAGAATATGGAAGCATTCTTTTTACAGAACTATTTTCTCTTCGATGTAAAGATACTGAAAGCCATTTAGTCACTTTGACTTCTATTCTCTAGGCTTTGTTGAATGGCAACTCCTTTAAACAACTACTTAAAGATGAGAAAAACATTCCCCCCAAAATGATGTTTGTAATTTAAACAATGCTAAGTCTAATGATGTGGAAAAAACTAGAATAGTATTGAATTCAATACGGTTTTAAAGACTGAGTAAGTTTGTGGCAAAAATTACAGAAAACTTTCAGGAAATGTTATTTGAAGAAATTTCAATCACAAGCAACACAATAATGGAAATATCAGAAACAAAATGGGGGAAGAGAAGAGGTGTAGCACTGGACTAGTAACAGGGATGCCTTGGGTTTGCTCCTCAGAATCACAGAAAAGAGAAAAAGAAAAGGAAATGCAACCATTTGTACTAAGAGATATCTATAATACACATATCTAGTTAGATATAACATATCTTATCTGCTTCTCAGCCAAACACATTCATTTCTTAAGAAACCAAAGTGCCAAAGGTTCGAGTCAGTTCAAGTAACTTGGGAGTAGAGTCTATGGGTTTCTTTAAAAAAAGAGAGCTTGACTTCATCTTTCCCTATTTGGATCTCCTTTATATTTGCATCCTGCCTGATTGCTCTGGCTAGGAATTCTAATACTATATTGAAGAAGAGTGGAGAGGGCGGACATCCTTGTCTGTTTCCTGATTTTAGAGGAAATGGCTTTAACATTTTTGCCATTAAGTAGTGTTAGCTGTAGGTTTGTCACATACAGCCTTTATCCTATTGAGGAAATTTTGGATAAAAATAAGGTTAGCATGAAGACTGGTTACAGTGTGGTAAATATTTAGTCTATAGAAGATATGTCTTCACAATATGACTTTTGGCACGGGAAAATGGAAACAAATCCACTCTCCATTGTTATCATGAGGGTACACTTCAATCTGAATTGAACAATGAGAAACTTCATAGCTTCTGGAGGAGACTCGTGATTGGAAAGGATGTCATTATTCAGGGGATTCCTTAACACTGCAAATGTGTTGGAAAAATTTTGAAGACATTGTAGGAAATATGCATGCATGGGGAAACTGGAGATATTGAGTAGACATTTGTTTTTGTGGGCTCTCACTGTATAGACTAGTGTCCTGTATTGTATGAATGTGACTTCAGCTTTTCTTTGGTTGACTCATTGTTCAGAGCTCCTCGTTCAGGCCATAACTAAGGCCAAGGAGTTAAGCCAGATCAAACAGTGCTTCCAAAACACAACTAAAGGATTTTGTATTTATCTGTCAGTGAACCAGACTAGCTTCTCTGTGTGATTAGTGTAATGAGAGTCTGACGTGGCACGGTAGAACGAAGCACACTTGATCTATCTCTACTTGGAAATGGAACCAACTGGACAAAAAAAGAATCAAGAAAGAGTTGCTCCTGGTGATGTTGTTCAGACTGCCATATCCTCTGAAGTTTTCCTTCCTGCAAACTAATCATTTTCTTCTTTGAGCTAGTTTTTATTGACTTTTCTCCCATTTTGGTAACTGAAAGATCAGAAACAATACAACTTCCAAGATTCCCTTCCCACTTCATGGGAAACGATAGTATAAAGGAGACATCATTATACACCTAAAAAGGAGAGGCAGGGTCCGTAGTTAGTTACGTGAGTGCATGATCTGAATCCAGCATGGGACAGGCTAATCTTAGCAGAGATACATGAAAGAGAGGGCAAGACGCAAGCCTTTGATCGGGGTGGTGGTTTTAGGACTGAGACCTGGTAGCAGCTGTTCCAGAGCTCGGAGCTACTCAGACCTGCTGGGAGGCATTTAAAGATTAAAGAGCTCCAGTTGCCAAGCTGCCCTAACATCAGGGCAGACAAGAAGCTCTTTAAAGTTTCATTACTCCCTGCTGGCAATAGGAATTTCCCATTTGGGCTAGAAGAAGAAGTTTCTTAAAGTAGTCATATTGAAGTAAGAACTATAGAGGAGTTAACGGAAATCAAATAAAGAAGGAAGGGATAATCATTTTTCCAGGATGTTAAATGGCTTCACTATTTTCCCTAATATTTAGGTTGCCACACGCATTTCTCATGGTTGGTAGAAGGGGGCCAGGTGAGCCGTGCTACTGGCCAGGAATGAAGAGTAAAAGCACTTACAACGACATTTGGTGCTGTGGCATCTAAGAAGCGCTGGGTGTTGAATATGAATTAGAGTGTATTATTAACTCCAAATGCTATCTGATAGATAAAAAATTCATCTTCTGAGAATGTGAGATATACAGTGCTTAGACTTTTTTTTTTAGCACAAACTCATACTTCATAGAACTTAGAATGTTGTGAACCCAAGAAATAAGATAGGAAAGATTATGAGGAGAATGAGTACAATGAATTCAGGATTTCACTACCCTACTCACAGAACATAGCAAAAAGGATTTGCATCCATTCGCTCTCATTATCACAGCATAAATTCTATAAGAAAGTGTTTTTTCTTTCAAAAAAAACCCCTCGTTTTTAATTTTTAATTTTTATCTTTGTTGTGTCAGTGCTAGGGCTTGCTCTTAGGCTCTGGGTGCTGTCTCTGAGCTTTTATGCTCAAAGCTACTGCTCTATCTATCATTTGAGCCCCACCTTTGGCTTTTGGGTGACTAATTAGATATAAGACTCTCATGGACTTTCTTGTCCTGGTTGGTTTCAAACCACAATCCTCAGATCTCAGCCTTCTGAGTAGCTACGATTACAGGTGTGAATCACTGATTCCTGGCTCGATCCTTGGATTTTTAATGGAGAAAACTAAGTACTGTAATTCACACAACGTGACACATATACTTCTATGTATTCATCCATCATCTTTATAGTACTATTCATGACTATTTTAAGAACAGAACGAAACCTAAATATTGGTTTGAAAAAAACTCCACTAAGAAAACAATACTACAGTAGGGCTGGGGATATGGCCTAGTGGCAAGAGTGCTCACCTCGTATACAGGAGGTCCTAGGTTCAATTCCCCAGCACCACATATACAGAAAATGGCCAGAAGTGGCGCTGTGGCTCAAGTGGCAGAGTGCTAGCCTTGAGAAAAAAAAAAAAAAAAGCCAGGGACAGTGCTCAGGCCCTGAGTCCAAAGCCCAGGAATGGCCAAAAAAAACAAAAAACAATACTACAGAATAATCTACTTCCAATGTTTTTCATGAACAAAAAGTAGAGTGTGGCTGGAAGCAGAGATTTGAGTGCTAGAAAAGCTTCCTTAAAGCCACATAGTGTAAAGACAGTTGGAGGCCAATAGACAATGCCAGAGAAGGAGTGAAAAACAAATACTCTTACATCTGAAAGGAAAAGAACAAAGATCTGAGTAAAATCAGCAGATAGCTCTGAAGTCTTGTATTTGCAGTAGCACATTTTGCCTAAGCCTGGACGGTGGCAAACATACAAGGGCCATCAGAAGCAAATCTACGTCTATATGACAGTGGTCATCTAGACACAGGAGAGAACAGTTCTTCAAGAGGACTGTGAAATTAACCACAGAAAATGCTGTTGCTATATGGCTCTTGTTTCATAGTTCTGTGTCATCTCCTACCCCAAGCTGGTCTTTACAGATAGTCTTTTTCTATCAAACTATTCCAGCTTCTGTTGTTTACTTGGAATGGATATCATATTAGAACAGGAACTTGGACTTAATCCAATTTAGCTTTTTGCCAGCTGGAAGAGTATCAATGGGAGAAAATGATGCTGCAATTTTCTTGGGGGGAGGGGGGAAATGTAGCTAGAAATTCATGCATAAAATGTAGCAATATTCATTAAAATGAGGAATATGTTACAATGAATAGTAATATTTCGCTTTTAAAAACACTTGTTAAGATACCATTAGACAATGAATAACAACAAAGATGATGTAATAGAGTTTTCGAAATGAAAATACTGAGTTTAATTGTTTCCTTTGAACATAGAAGTTTTTTCTTTTTGTGATGAAAATCTATGACAAGTAAAATGGACAATTAAGCAGTAACAAAGCTATCAATCTATTTTGAGATGCAGATTGAATTCCCTGTTTAATTGCACAAAGACAACTACATATACATTTGATCCAGTGAGCTCCGTGTAATTTTAACCAACATCTCTGACAATGGAGGAAAAAGATTTGAACTAAAACATGTAGATCCTTGATTTCCTAAATGAGAGCCTCGAGTAAGCCCTGTAGGAAAAGAAGCTTTGTCTGACAAGACACTAAAGATTTACTTTCAAATGTACTGTGATAATAAAAGAAATAATAAGGGGATAGTCATTTTTCAAGTTAATTAAGATAACTTGCTAAATTATAGAGCAAGTTAAAAAGCATACATTCATGTGAGTGTGTTTGCAAACTTATTAAAGGCAGTGTTGTTAAGTGGTTAAGTGGGCCAATTCTTTGTGGGCCTGGTTTTGCCACTTACTTGTATGATATTGAACAAAACATTAAGATTTTCATCCATCAAATGAAGTAAGATATGAATGACAATGGGAATAACAACACCTACGATGAGGTGGCTTTGTGGACCTTTGGGGTCCATAGCAAACACTTAACAAACGCAACATTTTTAGTTAAAATCTCCCCAGAAAGGTCATAAAAAGAACAAATTTGAATAATAAAATTAATATTTATTACAATGTGAATGCTAAGCTGTCCGTTCTAGTCACATGGCATCCAAACAGCTCTAATCACAATGTCTAGGAGTGAGCTGAAGACAGGGAGAGCCCGCGGACTTGGATTCATCTGGCCAGAACAAGAAGATAAGGAATTGCTTTATTATCGTCAACAAGTAACCTTTCAGAGTGGATTACTTATCATGATTATTTTCTCCCAAGTACTGGTTGAGCTATTCTTAATATTTTTCCCTTTATGAAGGGAAAATAATTTTAAGGAAGAGTAAGAAAAATGGTAAGCATGCAGAATTGCAGATGATTACATGTTTCTTTCCATAAACTAATAGGTAAGATCATTTTGTTTAAAAATGGAGAATATATACTCTCCGCTGATATCAGAGCCATACATTAAAGTAACAGATAGGATTTTCTTCTAGAAATTGGGTCCACAAAAATATTTACTGGTGTATACTTGAGGCAGGGCCCAACTATATAGCACAGGGTAGTCTTTAGCTCCCTTTGTAGCCCAGATTGGCCTCAGAGTCATGATCCATTCACTTTAGTCTTCCAACTGATAGAATTACAGGTATGCAATATTATGTCTAGATTAAAACTAGCTCAATAGGTAGGTATATATGACTGTATAAGATGATGCTTAGTGAAATGAACTCCAAGATATAGAAACAAGAGGTTTTTCTTTGTTGTTGTCCATTTTTAATGGCTGTATGAAGTTATTTCTTTAGTTGTTTGCCCCCTTTGTTTTATCCCTTGTTGTTACTGTATTTGATTTTGGTACCATATGTCTTGTATTTACGTTTATTTGACTTGGGGAAGGGAAGGGGGACAACAAAATGGTGAAACAAGGACAAAGGGTGAACCAATGCAACAGCGACACTCATAAGACACTATGTTGGAAATGAACTTTACACCATGGGAGGAGGGATGGGAAGAGAGGGGAAGTGGGAGAAAAACGAGAGAAGGGGTAACAACATTTGACAAGAAATGTACTCATTACCATATATATATATATAACTGTAACTCCTCAGTATATCACCTTGACAATAAAATTAAATGAAAAAACCTCATCTAATCATAATTCTAGAAAGAAGACTGAGATTAATGGAAAGAAATAGCCAGAGCTATATTACTGGCTAGTAATGTCACGTAAAGAAAACCTCCTAGTTTTTACGGATCTCTGGGTGGAAATCCCAATACTTCCTGTTGGGAAAAAAAAAAAACCCAAACCACAACAGACACAAAAGTTTTCTCATTATTATCGTTAGTCAACAAAAAGTGATGGTTACGTTTTCATTCTAACTTCAACCTTGAAAAATACAAAAGATTACTTACTTTCTATCCCATACATGGCCACCTCTGTGGAAAATCACCAGGTTATTCTTAGCATCGACAGCCACCCCAGAAACCTGGCCTGGTAACAAGTACACGCCAGGCCAATCCAGAGCCTCCTCAACATGGAAATCTAAAAGATAAACCCATACATTCAGTGTAAAACAAAAGCTAGGCTAAACACATAATGACTCACAATGGGTATAACAACTCATGCAGTTAACATCACTGGATGCAGAGACACTTGTAACGAATCAAGCCAGGCTCTAATCAATACACAGCAGGCTCATGCCAAGAGTAGCTTCTTGTACTATAAAATAGAATGACGGTGACCTTGTCTTGAGACTATTTGCTTTCTATTCCTGTCAAGCCAGCTAATTCTAAATCACGAAAGAGACAATTTCCAACTGCCATCTTTTTGTCAAGATTTTTACTTTTAATTCATATCTTAGGAAATGATAGCATTATAGGTAGAATTTTTAAAAATTTAAATGTTGTATATAAGTAGCAAGAATGGGAAATGATTCAACATTCTACGTGTATCTCTCCTACCTATCTACCTATCATCTATCCAGTTCTCCTGAGTAAATTCTGAATATTCACTATATAACAGTCCTCACTGTACAAAATGCAAGGTACTCAAAGATATCTAACGTGATTTTTGATCTTGATATAAAGGTATAATATTGATATAACAAAACCAGGACAGGGATATAGTAAGATTAAAATGGGAAAACACAGGAACCAAATACTTCTGACAGGACACAGGAGAAGAACACAGAAGTGTGCTCAATTGTTTCTTGAGGATTCAGCTGAGATAGGGGAAGTGAAAGTCTTTTCTAAAGGTCAGAGCAGTAAACTCAGTGTTTAATGGTAAATTGAAAAATTAAGTATAAATTGTACAAAAATGCCATAGTCTGAAGGGAAACAAAGGTAAATAAGATCTTTAACTGCAGAATGTGTTTCAAGGTACTGAGAAATCTAGAGATAAATCCTGCATATGTCAAATGGAAGTCAGAAGCATAAGGAACAGGGTGAGCCATGGAACGCAGATGGGAAGATGTATTGTATATTACAGAAAAGAGTTTGGATTTAATAACTAGAGTGTAGTTTTTAGCTGTGGAGTCTTGAACTATATGATGATTAATTTTAAGGCATATTGCAAGTACTTTATGAGAGCAGTAAGGCACAGAGTTAGTGAATAATTTAATTTTGAAATATATTGGGCACATGAGGACGTTATTTCCACTCGTGTGTATTGTGATATGCCTTCCTGGGTTAAGGAGAAGAGGGATTAGATTACAGCTGGCATGCCTGATTTTGCAAATAACCCTGGGCATAGGAGTGAGCGTGAACAGGGCTCTCAGATGAATAGCATCCATCATCTATCATGTTTGCTTGTCAAAATAGGAGAAAAGGTTGCAGGTTGTTGCTACAGGCAATTGTGAGCCACTGAAGGTTTTAAAGCACGGGTGACATGATTAGAATTATGTTTTTGAAACTTAGCTTTAGTAATAGAGTATAAGAATTATGATTAGAGATGTCTAGTAGAACAAGAGATGAATAAATCATTCCCCAAAGAAAATGTTTAAAGTTGCTTGAATATCATGCAATACTTGATTCTCCTCTTGCTTATTGCTTGTCCATTGGGTGCCATCATTCTATACTTACTCACCCATGTCTCAAACATCTGGATAGACTCCAAGTGAATCTCGAAGTAGGTATGATAAAGTGGGTATTTAAATTCTTTCTTAAGATTCTCAGAGCCCAGAACCATTAGAATTAGACAGAACTCCTCAAGGGCAGAGATAACATAACATTGTTTTGTCACCAAATCTTACACAGGACTTGGGCACTGTATGGCCAACTAGGTCCATTAAGTCCCTTTATTCTATTCTCTCCTTATTTATGTTGTACATTAGCACTCACTCACCTTTATAATCTCATAATTCATGTGCACCAACTCTTTTTACACCTAGAACAGCATGAACCATACTATAAGGATATTCCACAAAATGTAGCTTAAGCAATCACTTTCAAGTCCTGGTTCCTACACCAAAAAGTACTGAGAGCTAAGTGCTCATAAAAGTGTGGAGATGCTAATTCTGATAGAAAATATAAATGTATTCAAGAATGCATTGTTTGGAAGTTAAATATAAAAATATCACACAACATATATTTACAAATGTTAAAACATGTCATTTAAATATAATCATTTAAATAAATATAGGTATTACAAATATTGTGTAGGAAACCTCAATCTGGCTATGAATAACCCAAATATTATGGGCTGTTAGATTGGTTAAGCACTTGGTCAATGATTTCTCTAAGTGTGAGCTGCTCTAAATTTAGATGGCAAATAATGTAGTTACTGCAAGCTTGATTGCTTTACTTTTAAAAATCTGACTTTGAGAACTTATTGGAAGAAGTGCTTTTTAAGGAAATAGGTAATATATTAACTCTCGATCCTAGTAATACTGATGCAAATTCATTATGACTTTTAAAAGGTTATTCAAATAGTGTTCAGAAGCCACTTCTTGAGACTTTATAATGTGCTCCACGTGACACATAACACTTTTTATAATAAACATCTTGTATTACTTTATGAAAAAGAGTTTGCATTCATCATAACAGTAAACATATGGCTTCACACTGTCATTTACTAAATTATTACTGGTAATTTGAAAATTAAACATTGCTACTAAAATTACATCAATAAATCACTAAAAGAATTTCACACCTTTCCTTAAGAGATTAGTGTTTGTGATCAATGATCCTTTCACATGAAATTATTAATAAGTATTTTAAAGGGCATTCATTTGTCTATGTTACATAAGGACCAGCAGCTAAAGTCAAAAAATAACTCAAAAGCAGAACTATGAGTTAACTTTGGGGTAACAAGCCTGTCCATATTTAATCCTAAGAAAGAAAGAGACTGAAAAAAATCACTAGAACATTTCTGCAAAAATAAAATGCCAGGGTTGCTTTCTGTACACTTGCAGATTATCCACTAGTAAAGAAAAGATCCTCTGTTTTAGACAAAAATTGTTATTCACCAGAAGTGCCAGTAATAACCATATTTATGTAAAACTACAGGAGAAATATTTTTTTTCAAAAATAGAAGATAGTGGTAATGAATTGTGTTTCATTTCATGGGAGTGAAGTGGGAAAAAGAGGTAAGATACAACCATGGCTTCAAAAGCATTAGCATATTTAAAGGTTCTCTTCATCTTGGTCAAATATTGGACAGCGTTTGAACATATGGCAAAGGCAATAGACAACTCTGTAGTTACTGCAATTTTACACTGAGATAACTGGGTGATTGGAAGAAGTTAACCTACTTATCTACCTACCTCCTTAGATAGTTAATTTACATTTTTATGAGATGCAAAATAACAGAAATTAGAAACTAAGAATGAGAAGTGAGTCTGTTTGTTTTTGCATCTTAAGGTGCGGTGCTTTAGCATATAACTTAACCTTCCTATGTCTCAGTTTCTCCTCTCCAAAATGAGGAGAGTATATTAATAGGGTCAGTGTGAGGATCAAGTGAATTATGTATCAAACATACTAACTGTGGTTCAAAACCATTACTATATATTTATTGTTATTATTCTCATCCACTTCATGGAAGAACATTTCAGATAATAAAATGCAAATTTCAAATTTGAATTCTTTGAGATTGATTAGATATATGTCTTTAAGATTCTGACTAGATGTAATGAAATACATCATGAGAATGGACTCAAAAATTAAGAATACATTGATGAAAGTAATTAATGTACAACTTACTGAATCATCATTATACAATTACTTAAGTGCACTTATTGAATGAGAAGGGTCACATAAATATGAATTTACTTATGAGATCCATAGCTTTGCAATATATGCTTCTACATGATAGAATATAGCTGCACAGTAAAATCTGCCATCTAGAACTATCTGTAGTTTTCTCAGTGACTGTTTAATAAGCCTAGTCTCCAGAAAGTAACTATTATAAAAATGTAACATCTTATTTCTACTCTATTAATATTATCCTAATATAGATAATACACTATAATAGAAATTAAACTAGTTCAACTATGAAAAGGAATGCAAGTCTGAATATTTTAACGCAATGTATTAAATGTCATACACAGTCACCACAGCATATTAATGTAAGAGATCTGGCTCTTGATGAGCCCAAAACTCCAATAAGGTTACAGTACTGTCCTATTTTGTCAACGACTAAACTGAAAGCATGTAGCTTTTCTATACATTTCAAAAAAATTGGTCTTTTACAGGCTGTTTAAGAGAAAGGAATTCATTGCCTTACACAAGTATTTCTTTTTTGGATTCTCAATCCAACATGATATTGAGGTGGTCATAATCATGAGAATTACTTTTTAAATGTCATAGATTTATAAAGGCTGTCTATGTGCAAAGCATTTGTACACTGTTCAAAAACACTTTCCATGCATCTTCTCCTGACTGCCATTTCAACCTATGAAGCTTGCAGTGTTGTACTTCTTTTAATTAATGAAACAATAAAGCTTAGAGAATTAAGAAACTGTCTTAGCAAGGCACCTCATAGCAAATGGCAGCGCTAGATTCAAAGCGAGGCAGGCAGGCGCCGCGGTCTGGAGACTGCTACCTTATACTCTTGCCACAAAGTGGTTTCCAAATCTTATTTTGGCCAAAAGTAGAATCACTTGTGGGGCTCTGTGGGCAGACATTTGTACTCTTAGCGGCACGATGAAAGCACGATACTTAAAACATCTTGTTCTGAAGAATGTTAAGGGCTTTCTCACCTAATGAAAAGCTGGTCATGTTGTTCTACTGTGGTCCTAACATATCGTGGTATGAAGTGCAGAACTCAGTTTTAAAGTCAGTGCCATGGTGTGGAACCAAGTAGAAATCTGACCAAAGTAAACATCCTCAAGAGGGCATGTGTTTGGAATTGTTATGTACAGCAAGTCACTCTCAGAGTTTTTGAGCGGATACATTAATTGCACATTTAAACATTCACTTTATCTGGGTGGGATCCATCAACATACTGTGTTTCTTCACATATAGACACTTCAGTGGAGCCTAAAGTACTGTTTCTGAAAGCGCCACTGTGTCCGGCTGTACAGGTACCAAGAATTGTGTGCAAAAGAACAGGCTCAGAAGACTCCAGCTTCTAAGTAGTGAAGGATGAAATCTCCATAGAGAAACCCTTGCACGGGGTAAGCAAGTCAGTCCTACTTTGAGAACAACTCTTGAATTTTGGGAACTTTAGCGTGTGTAGTGGAAATCATAAAGTCCACATTTGTATTCAGGCTCTGACCTCAGTCAGATAGGTTAACTTCTTTGATGTTACGTTATTCCTTTGAAAATTAATGCCTTAATAATGCCTGTAACCATTCTGAACTATATTATTTTTATTTATTTATTTATTTTTGGCCAGTCCTGGGCCTTGGACTCAGGGCCTGAGCACTGTCCCTGGCTTCTTCCCGCTCAAGGCTAGCACTCTGCCACTTGAGCCACAGCGCCGCTTCTGGCCGTTTTCTGTATATGTGGTGCTGGGAAATCGAACCTAGGGCCTCGTGTATCCGAGGCAGGCACTCTTGCCACTAGGCTATATCCCCAGCCCCTGAACTATATTATTAAGCAACACAATGGCCTTTAATTTTTGTTTAAGTGAAATGTCATATAAGCAGTTACTTTCTTAAATATTAAGTACATCGAAGGCAGTTAATTCTTCTATAACATTAGGATCCATTCTCAACTCCCTTTGGAGTAAAGAGATTGGACAAGAAGACAATGGGATGTTATCCATCAAATGTATTCTCTTTGCCTCTACCTTGAGGAATATACACAGGTTAAACTACTAATATATCTTGTTAGAGAACTATACGTGAAAAATAGCCTGCTTTCTTTTTGACAATGAAAGCTTCCTAGAGACAAACATTCTTCTGGCTTACTCAACAGCGTGACACAGCATCAAAAAAAAGTGCATTGTTTCGTAGCAAACAATGAGAGAGAACTAGGAAAGAGGATTTAAAAGTAGACTCCTTAAATAAAAATGTCATTAATTTGCATTTAGTTTTTTTTTTCAGTTTTGGGATTTGAGTTGTGAAATGACATTAAAACAAGTCCCTCCTAAAAGTAACCACATGTACGTTTTCCCTCATGAATTAGGATTTGTGCTGCCTGGGCCTCACTTGATCTAGTAAGTTCAGGGACATGCACCCATATATGGAATGAAAGGAGGTGTCTCAAACCAGATCCTAAAGAAACATTACTCTCCTGAGCATCATTCTAGGACTACATTGAAAGAGATCAGGAGAGATGACAAGCAAATGTATTTCCCATATTTTATTAATTCCCTCAGAAAAGTTAAGGTTTCAGATATACAGTGCCAGATGTGAAACTCTGATTTGTACGTTGATACCTTTCCAGCGGTGTGGATACCTTTCAAATGGAAGACTAACAAAGGTAAATCCTTGCATAAGGCATGCTGCAACTCGTAATTACTTCACACTTGATCAGAGTAGCATTCTCACTAACGAGGCCCTTTTCCCTTCCATATTTCCATGTCATATGGGGTACAACTTACTGTCTTTAATATAAAAGCTCAGATAGACACTTCTGTGTAGTAATGAAGTAGGCAGGGGTATGATAAACTGCTCATCTAGAGGCACCGTACTCACAGATAACAATTCCAATGTTCTTCCATAGGATATAAAGTCTATTCTTTTCCTGAACACTTTGGTTAAATTTCTTAAGCAAAGAGTCCAAGGACCACCTCTTGACATGCGTAAGTTCTATTAACACAGACTTAGAATGAGTTAGAGCAGGGCTGATCCTGTCAAAATAGGAAGAGTTAAGTTGCAGTTAACATCTCATAGGAAACCATTAGGCCGGTTCCAGTGGACCATGCTTGAAACATTCTTGTGAGGAAAAGGCACTGCATGCTAATTTTTTCAATTATAAATAAAAATCAGCTGGGTGTTGAATAATTTATGGCTTCCTGCAAAGCTGAATTTGAAAACATCAAGCTGGCAGCCGAGGCCAATTCTAGCCCACGCATGGACAGCTGCCATGCGCGAATATCTGTTACTTTCTTGGAGATTATCTCCACATGCTGTATTATCTGGCTTTCCACATTAGCAAGTAACATGAAACACAATCAATATCACAGAGTCCACAACACAATTAAAGACAAAGATGAGGCATCTATAGCTTGCTGGTACAGAAACCTGAAGGGAATAAGGTATTGTCCTCTAATTATGAAAGTCAATCCTGGTTGGAAATAAAGATAAATTGGATAGTTATTGACTTACTTCAGGTCCCTTCAGAAATGCGTACTCAATTTTCCAATTAAGATAGCAAATGATAATGGAACTTAAGAAATCAAAGTCATAAAAGTGACTACACTTTAGAAGTTATTGGGAGGAGAATGTCATATAAATTCCTTCAAGAGGAATTTAATTACCCTAAAAGAAGATAATGCATATGCACTGAATACACTGGAATTTATATATAAGCATTTGAAACCCTTAACTTCTTTGTATTGAGCAAAATGGAAAATGTTGACTTGTTATACTGGTTTTCACTGTGTTTAAAACCACGCTTGCCAAAAAGATCTAAGTATGTTTGGTCATTTTAGTTCTGATTCTCCCATTGAACACCCAGTAAATTTATGTGGTATTGGACACAAAAGGAAAAAGAAAGGAAGAAAAAAGAAAACCTCCTCAAACCAAGGAGGTATGTGATGACTCAACTCTGTAATGCTTTTTTTTTGCTAACAAATCTTTTACATTGATAGGTTTTTTTATTCCCTTCAGGTTTTGCTAATGTGGATTGCACTCTTTCATACTTTATTTCTTAAAAGAAACCCTACACGCACCTCCTGTATGTTCTGGCTCCCAGGCGCCTTCGCCAGGCTGCTGTAATGAGAAAACTTTGTTCTCTGCCGGCCTCAAAGTAGATTCTAGTCTGTGGAATTTGTGAATTCTGTCTCTGACAAGAATAGCATTGCCCCGCTCCCCGTGCTCTGCACCCTCTCTCGCGTCAGACCGACCAAGATCCTTCTTTTGGACTACGTTTGCAATCTCGGCTACCAGGTCTGAATCTGATTCTGCCTTTTCTGTAGGATTATACTTGTGCACATGAACAACATCTTCCCTTTCTCCTAGCAGCTTGGAAAGGAGTGAATAGAAATCACCTGTGGAGAAAAGAAAAGAGACACAGAGGTGGAAGGTTGATAAGATGGCAAAATTTACAGTTGTTGGTGCCTTAATAGCAAGGTTGTTCTTAGACTTTCAAATATAGGAAAAGGAAAACACAAAACAACACAGAATTCCTGTAACTCTGAAAGAATAATATGTCCTTATGTTTCATTAACCTACCACCTACTCTTATTATTACATAGCATGCCTACTGACATTTGTAGAAACAACGTAATACATATGCAGGTGCATGGTAAATTTCAACAAATAGCTTTCACAGTATAGTTAAATTGATAAAGAAATAGAGACTGCATCAGATTCCTAAAGTACTATCAACAGCCACATTAAAGAAAATGAATCTTCACAGCTTGTCTGTACAAAGCCTTCACAAGTTAAGTTAGAAGTCGATTAAAGTATGTATTTTCAAATGCTTATAACTGGTTTGGCCATGATACATGCCACTAAAAGTATTTTACTAAGAAACTGGTACAAGAGCTTATGAAGTCTTTCTAAAATTATGCTGATGGATCCTGTCATGTTTACAAATGGTCATGACCATGGAATCAGCTCATTCAAGGTGAAATCTTTAACGCGAAAATAATTACTGAGTACTAAAATCAATCTCCTTAAAATGAATGAAGTGAATTCCAGCTCAATGAAACTGGTAAGTCACCATACCACCCTGCCCCACAGAAAAATGAAATCCACTATTAAACTCTTTTGTTTCATATACTAAGCATAAAGAGTTCAATATGACTATACAATGAGACCTTTCATATAAAAAATGAAAGGCAATGTTTCCGATACCAAAGTCCTAATTTATAAAATTTGGATCAAGTCAGGCTAACAGAAGAAGAAACACAGGGTCAGAGCTCTGTATATTCCGTTTTGTCAGCAAAATTCTGAAAGCTACAATAAAATACAAAATGTACAATATGGTAGCTTCACTGAAATCATCATTTAAAACTGTCATTGGTTAAGGAAGTATAAAACGTTAGAACAATGACATTGGCTTAGCTATGCTCAAGTTTCAGGGAGCCTATGAGAATATTCCAGAACATTGTCACTACAGATCACTCCTGCTGTAAGACAGACCACTAGATGGCTATCTCTTACAGTCTTAAGCAGAAACCTGAAAGATCCCTCCTTCCCTCCCTCCTTCTCTGTCCCCTGCCCTCTCCCCCCTTTTGGCATTACTAGAGTTTGATCTCTGCCTTGCACTTTTGAGGTATAACTTTACCCAGCCCTTTTTTAATCTCTGTTGTTGGATGGAGTCTCATGTTTTCCCTAAGGCCAGTCTTAACCCAGAATCAGTCCTCTGTACCTGGGATCACAGATGCATACCACGATGCCTGGTTTATTTTTTGAGATGAAGTCTCACTAATATTTTGCTCATGTTGGCCTCAAAGTATAATCTTCCAGACCTCTACCTCCTGATTATCAGGGATTACAGGTGAGAGTCACTGTGTTTGACATGACTAGTTCATGCTTTGATATGAAAATGTAATCTTTCTTGTTCTCTTCAGTAAGTTAGCACTTACTATTATTATCAAGGTAACGTTATACACGATCAAATTACATATAACATTCTAAAGTGACTTTTGTTTATTTAATTATCTCTGAAAGATATAAACTGCAAGACACAGATGCCGTTTTATATGATACAGATGCAGTTTTATGTAAAAGGAAAAAAATTTTCTCCTTTCTGTTCACATTCCCAGTGATTAATAACTATGCTTCCTATCATAATAGGTGCTCACTTATTCTAGAATAAAAATAACTTGTTGAATTATGTATAAGCAAAAACAACTCCAAGGACACAGGAGGATTCTATTGTTGATGTTACATTTAAAGTCCTAGGTGAATTTCCTTTGGCGTACGCTACATGGTTACTGTATATGATTTTGGTACACTGGGTATTGTATATATGCCTACCTGATCTAGGGAAGGGAAGGAAAAACGAGGGTGTAAGATAGCACAAGAAATGTACTCACTGCCCTATTATGTAACTGTACCCCTTTTGCACAACACCTTGTCAACAAAATTTAATTAATTAAAAAAAACTTGTTGAAATTGCCATTTGCTTTTGTTTTCAGTACAAATTTATTTCCTTGCTGATTTTATACCGTAGCACATTCCCATTTATTCGCCAATTCCTTTTATTTTTTCAATATTGGTACCAGGTTTGCACTTGGTGAGCAGGGATATTACCAGATAAGCCATGACCCCATTCCTTTTTGCTTTATTTATCTTTTGTAAAGGATCTCATGGGTGGCCTGAATCATGATTTTTTTTTTAAGCTTTCTGTGTGGCTGGATGCTGTCATTCCTAGTATGATTGCGATGAGGGGAGGCTCTCCTAAACTTCTGCCCAGGTTGGCCCAGAACCATGTCCCTCCTGGTCCCCATCTCCCAAATAGCTACAGCTAGGATTACAGACATCAACCACTATGCTCCATTTACCCTTCCATGTCTTTGTGTATGTTGTTCATTTTTATTTTATTTTTCTGTTAGTATGTTTAGATTTCAGGGTCACTGTCACTTTCCTACTTGACCCGAAAAAGCATCCAGTGCTTTTTTTCTTGAATATTATTAATATTATTATTAATATCATTATTAATGCTGTGTTGACTTTTTACATGAGGATAGCCTTGGACATCAATTTTCCTGTCTTTACCTTCTGCATAGCTAGGATCACAGGTGTATATCATCACACTCAACGGTTCTTTTCTTTATACCTTTTGTTATTATCTTTTTTTTTGCCAGGCCTGGGTCTTGAACTCGGGGCCTGAGCACTGTCCCTGGCTTCTTTTTGCTCAAGGCTAGCACTCTGCCACTTGAGCCACAGTCCCACTTCTGGCCACTTTCTATATATGTGGTGCTCGGGAATCAAACCCAGGGCTTCATGTATATGAATGAGGCAAGCACTCTTGCCACTAGGCCATATTCCCAGCCCCCCCTTTTTTTTATTATCTTTAAGAAGTTGTACGAAGCAGTTGCCATTTAACAAAGCACTTTATGGATCCAATGCATCTTGATCAAGGTCATCCCTTTCAGCATTCCCACTCACATCTCTCCACCGCACCCTTCCCCTCACTTTTCTTAATTTTGTAGGATGTACATTGAATTCTGCCGCCTCCTCTTTCTCCTCTTCCTGATAATATCTTGCTAATTTTTTTTGCATGGCTAGCCTCAAACTGTGATCCTCCAGCCCGTGTCTCCCATGTGGTTGGGATTACAACCGTGAGCCACTGCACCTGAATAACACTTCAACTCCTATGAAAAACAGAAATGCTGGAGGTCTCTCAAATATAAATTTTACTGAGTGGGAGACATATAAATTATAAATAAAATATAAATTTTACTATGTGGGAGACATAATTATAGTGGCAACTAATATTGCTGAAATAGGAAATACAACACAGCAAATATGCATGTAAACACTTCCATGAAACTCTGGCCTTTAAGTTGTGTACTTGCACGAACTACTTGCTGCTCAGTGCACATTTTTCTGTGCAGCAAGGGCTATTCATGATTCCCTGGTCCAAGCATGGAAATGTCTCTTGCTTACTTTGAGAAACATGATATGAATAAATTAAAATAAATCAAAACACACATTGAAAATTTGGCAGCAGAGAAAAAGTACAGTCATAACATTGAATGCATACCTTACACAATTAAGAAAACTGCAGGAAGGAAGTGTTAGGGGGATAGAGAATAATGAAAGTGGTGACGCTGTTCAAAATGCTTTGCATTCATGAACTGATTTGTTGAATAGTAATTCCTATGTACAAGTACCTGAAGATAATAAAAATTTCAAACACCCCAAAATTTAAGTGCAAAAATTTATGGTTGTTGCATGAAAACACACAGGTGTCTTTAGCTTATAAAAATGTAAAGATCAGAATTATGACAGATGTCTTATAAAAATGATTTTTAAAAACCCTCTTAGAAACTTTCCAGGATAAAAATAATCAGTTATTAACTTTCCTTGGCTATCACTAGTATGTAATTAAGCCCAACCCAACAGTTCTTACATAATGTCTATACAGTCTGCCCATCAGCATTTTAACCACTGACAAAATATGCCAAGGAACCCAGCTAATGAGATTAGAGCCTAGAAACACATTGGTTAATAGAGGGACTGTAAAGGATGTAAAATATGAAAGCTCTCTTTTTAGGTTTTAATAATTTGTTTAAAGACTCAGGCATAACTTATTTTGTCTTCTGGTTAAAGTCAATTTGGTGCATGGATTGTTTACTTACTACTCATATGCAATATTTATTCTCTAGCTTTGGGGAAGTAAAATATAATGGTGCTGCCCAGCTCAGACATCACAAATGACCTGAACCTTATTACATTTTTGACTTTTATAGGACTCCTTTGATTAAAGAACAATCAGAAATGAGATTTAGCCTTCCTAAGAAAATGAAGAAAATATAAATTGAAGAATATAAAATAAGAGAATCTTCTGAAACTACCATGCACACAGATCTATCTCAGAAAAAGCAACAATGGTGTGATAAATGCTCATTCACATCTGCCTATTCCATTATTAGGACACCAAAACAGCATTCAGTCAGCTTCCCAGAGCCTTGAGGGTATTCAGAATTGTGCTTGATAGATGAGTTCAATAAATAAAGACTGTGAGTGGGTCATAAATCATAACAAACTGATAAAATTTTAGTGAATAAGACAACAAAACAGAATGTTATCTTCTTTAAAACTAAGTGGCATTAAGGATCCATGAAATTCGCTAGGATGGGTCTAAAATCAAGCATTCTTTGTCAGGGGATGGAGGAAATGTCTTATCCTGAATAAGCAAAGGAATATAATTTTTTGGCAGTTAAGTCCTGCCTTTGTGTCCCTTTTCACACAAATATTACCAAATTTAATGATTAAAAAAACCTTTCACAGTATACAATTGTGGTTTTAACTTGAAATCTTGTTCTCTTGAATCTGCTTATATGATAAAACATGCCAGGGGTAGTTCATTTTTGTTAGCATAAAACCACTGTGAAATCATACTGTTTCACAGAAGGTATCTGAAGACCTTTAACTGTCTGGGGTCATGGAATGTTTTCCCTCTACAAATTGTATTTTTGTCATATCCTACCTGCCTTGGGAATAGAATACCTCCTGCTGACCTTTGAGCAGAGAGATTGATTAGACTGAGCACCAAGACTACAATGGGAAGAGTGTGGTACAAACCGAATAAAACAAGTTAAAGCCTTTCCTGCAGCAAAAGAATTATTGTCCAGCATGTAGCACACAATGATACTGCCATGTTGGTACTGTAGATTTCAGCTTTCAATTACTGGCCTCAGTTTTTATGGACATCAAATCATCCTGATAATTCTGACAGGAATGCCACCAGCACAGCTGCTGAGACTTGGAGAATCTTGGTTGCAGTGATGCTGTGATTCTGCCTATAAACCTTAGGTTGTACTACTGGCATAGGAAACAGAGATAAGAAATAATAACACTTAGGAAATAAAGATAAGTTGTCAAACATGTGTTAGTTTCCTAAAAGGGCCAATCACAATACATAAGTGAAAGATGTGTATGTAGGGTCTATGAGATACAAATCTCACCTCCTTTTTCCATTTCCACATAGCTTTCCAGGACTCACCTATTTCTCCATTGTCTTTACTATTTAATTTATAAAACTTATTACATATACAGTGAATTCCTCACATAAAATGATTTTATAGGATAGTAGACATGTTTGTTTCAGATATCGATTTGCTTTTATGCATGGACACAGACATAATCAACTTGTTTACTGATGAACTCACATATTTAGAAATAGACTATTTTAAAATCAGTAGAAATATATACAAATTATACAAGCATTATAATTATTCTCATAGGGGAGGATGGATTTCAGTAGTATAGCATTTTCTTAGCTTGTCTCCAGCCCTACACAAAAGATAAACAATTATTCTTGTTTATCATGTTTATTATTGCAGGAAATAGTTAAGATAAAATACAAATAATCAAGATGAAATACTTTCAAATGTACATGCTGGTGTCCTGTCTCACATCTGTAAGTCCATGGTGAGTTCTTGTCTCGAATAAGAGGGTGGGAGGATATCAAAATGAGTACTCTTTATAAGCTGCTAGTATAATGTGAATATGTACATGTATATATATAGCTAAAATATTGGGTTATATGGTTAAATGTGTTATATATTTCTCACTAAATATAAATTATAGAGAGAGAATGTTTATCTTTTCTTTATTCATAGTTTAGTTTTCTTCTGCAATAAATATAATTTGTAAAACTCTTGTCTATATAAGCCTTTCTTAAAAAAAAAAAAGCAAAACAAATATCCTTGCTGACTTCCTTATAAGCATCATGAAAATGTTTCCAATTGTTGGGTGATCCAACACAACTTGATGGGTGAAACTGTTAAATAATTTGACTTGTTTTTGGTATCTCTTTAATCCATCTTTGATATAGAGTGGGAGATCACTTGCCTTCCACCAAACTTTGTTCCACAGAGAACAGATGTAGACAAAGATGCTGGAGAGCCCAGTGCGTTTGAGCAAGCAAGCCTAGGAAAACACCACATGGACTGACAAAACTCAGATGGCTTTCAAATGCCAGCTGGTAGCGAATCAACATCAGTATTATGGCCAAAACCTTTCAAAGCAGCAATGTCAGTAGGAAGAACATAAAAGAAAAGAAAGCATTTATAATTCTCATAGAAACAAAGTGTTAGGGAAATTTATGCTTAAAATATCACTGACTCTCATTGGATTTTGTTCTTCATGTTAAACATGCACACTACTCCCTGTCCATCTGTGTACAGCCACATCCCTTTTATGGAATATGCATAATCAGCCACATTCAATTTATGGAATATTATAATTCCACTCCATTCGATGCAGTCCTTGTTTTTACTTAGTAAGGGTGTCCTTTCTCTGTAATAATGTTATGTATTTTACTATTATCTTCCTACCAGTTTTCCAAGATTAAGACAAGAAAGTATGTATGAATATAATCTCTCTCTGTATACATATATGTTTGTGAATATTCTCTCTCTCTTTATCTAGTCACATACCTGCATCCTAATGTGCTTGTGTGGTTTGTACTAGCCACGTAGAACTACCTATACTGTTTTTTAGAACAATCTTTACCAATTGATAGGAACAGAGCTTGCCTAATGGTTCCTAATGGAACCTAATTCCTAACGGTTCACAGCTTCCTTTTCTTGTCTCACGACTCTACTGTTTCCTGTGAGAGTCTGGCATCTTCTATAGTTAGAACATAGATGGCACTTGTTAGTTTGGCTACATGTGGAAATCATTCCAGGACAGTTACTTATTGGAGATAAAAATCAAAAGTATCAATCCAAACTGGAGGGAAACATGAACACAAATTGTTTGTGTCAGAGAACAAAATGGGGGACTTCCTTTAAAAATAAGCACACATGGAATGATTAACTTGACTAGTTAAGAATCCTCCGAATACCTATTCAGTCAACTAGAATTCCAATGAAATGAAAGGCATAGCTATTTTATACAGATATCTTGAGAACAGAATACTCTTTCAATAATGAGCAGATTTGTCCGGTGTACTCTAAGATAGATTGATCTCAGTGCATCAAGGGAGCTACCTGAATAAAAGTGTGTTTTGCACATTTCTGTATTTCTCTTCAAATTTCAGGTTGCTGGTCTCCAGGGACCAGGAGATTAACACACAGACCATCCTGGACTGAAAGGGCATGGCTGAGTGTTGTCTTAGCATGTTCTAGAAGGTTATGGATGACTGCTCACTGGATTCCCCCACGTTCAACACATGAGTATCACAGCTTATTTTCCATAATACTAAAATTGGTCAGAATATCAATACTTTTCCAAGTTATATTACTTGAGTGATAGCATTTTTGTTCATAAGTAAAAGAAAATAGGGAAATCATTTCATTCATGCTCACAGAATTCCTCTCTGTAAGAAAGAGTCTGGGTCCATTAAAACCTCTACACTTACTATGAAATGCAAAATGGTAGATGGATGGCAAAATATGAGTGTTTCAACACATTTGGTACCTAGGACGCCTCCCTACTACGAGGAAAGAAGATTTAAATCCTACATTAAGAATTACTTTGGCTGGGCACTGGTGAGTCAGGCCTCTAATACCAGCTACTCAGGAGGCTGAGATCTGAGGACCGTGGTTCAAAGCTAGCCGGATCAAGACAGTATGTGGTACTCTAATCTTAACTAAACTACCAAAAAAGCCAGAAGTAGAGCTGTGCCTTAAGTGGGAGAGTGCTAACCTTGAGTACAAAAACTCAAGGACAGAGTACAAGCCCAGAGCAAGCCTCAGGACCGGCACACACACACACACACACACACACACACACACACACACACTACTTTGCAAACAACAACTTCGGGTTTCTAACCCAGAGTTAATGTCTTCCTTGATCAACTCAAGTGACTTCAAAAGGAATCCAGCATCTAGCATCAGTTTCTACAGAAATACAGTATTGTATAAGGCACCACATCTATTAAATAACAGTCTCATTATTTCTCTATATGACACAGTAGTTGGAAGTGAAGTTTAATATCACTCAAATTCTTTCAAAGACATATATTTTTATATTTTAAATTGTGTCCGTATCAAATAATTTATTGTAAAAGATGAACAAATTTCAATACAATTACTGGAAAAATTGTTAGTGTTACTATATTTTGGGTGCTTAATGACTTCCAAAATTTATAATCTGTTAGATTATATTTTATCTTATTGTTCCTTCTGAATTCATTTTTCTTTAAAAAGTTTGAATTCTTTGTTTTTGCAAATCAAAATTTGTCCAAAGATCTTATCTTGGTCCTAGACTTAATACATTGTGAAGAATTATGGGAGCATATGACAGCGTCTGAGAACTAGGAAACTTCTACATGTTGTTAAAAGGAAAACCTGCTTATTTCATAAATGTCTTATATTCTCAGGAAATAGATGTGTTTGCATTTAGTTGAAATTGATGCTTAAAGAACACATCATATTTAGGCAGTAATATACTTCAGCACCCAATCAAAGCACTATCTTCTAAACAACAGGCAAGAAACCAAGATTCAAGAGAGAAAACTTTTTGTGTCTGCCAATGCTGTATATGACAAAGGAACATCAAGCCCTCTTGCTTTTGCAGTCCAGGGAATGAGACTCCTATCTAGTGGCAAATGCTGTGCCACTAGGGCTAGCTTTTAGTCCTTTGGCTTTTATGTGTGTTTTTCAGATAAGCTCTCATGTTAACTTTGCTCTGGCTGCCTTCAAATGGCAAACTTCCTACCTCTGGTTTCCAAATAGCTGGGGTTAGAGGTAAATTGTACTTGAGATAGAGTCTTACTACTAACTTCCTCCTGGGCTGGCCTCCCATCTCTTCCTCCACAGGAGTGATACTTTCCCTTTGCTAAGGCAGAGGAGAGCGGCTTACAGACATAAGATACAAAGGCAATTCTTAATTTATTTTCCTTTGAGCCTCAAATATAGCAAACACATCACACCACATACACAATTTAAATGGCAAAGATCATTATGTTTCAAAGAGAGCTCAGTATTTTTAAAAGAATATGTACATATATATGTATGCATTCCACTTGCACGTTTGTGTTATAATAAAAGTTAAAATGTTAAATGAGTTGAAACAAAGAAAGAAAAACCTTACAGGACTAAATTACACTAATGAATTTTACTTTCAAGTCCAACTACAATAATTGACCATCGCCTCATAAATTATGCATTTAAGAAAACAGCAATAACAAGGTTTGAGGCTGATATAGAGAGAACTAAAATATCCCCCCTAACGTCATGATTTCATTGCCTATATGGATAATGAATACTTTTATAGGCCTAGTTATAGAAATAAACAAACATACCCTGGTCCAATACTTCTTCTTCTTCACGTTTGGGTTGCTGTAGTAAAATAGTCTTATCTTTGTTCTCAGATTCTGTAAAAGAATAACAATGATGAGCATAACTTTGCAATAGATACAAAGTACTTGAATAGTGTATAGATGTTATGTTGAAAATATAAAATATTATTCAGAATCTTGTTTATTACAGCATTAAATTTTTATATGATAGACATGCCCTAATGCATACTCTTTACCACATTTCAGCAGCATTACTAATTACCTGACTTCTGATAAAATAAGTAGGTCAACTGCTTTTTAAAATACCCTATAGATGTCATAGAGTTTTAATTTTTAAACAAATCTCATAAGTTTTAATTGCATTTGGCAATATTTGAAGGCATGTTCAGAAAGTTTTAAGGCTTATTCTAGAAAATACATTAGTATCTTAATAAATGGCCTGACTACTGTGTTACCCTCTCCCATAAAATCTCTACCAGGAAGAAATAAGCAGCTGAACTGGCATTTCATCATTGGATTTGCAAAGCTCAGTAAAACCTCACCTAGCATACTACACACAATTAATTACAGCATGGTGTAGATTTTATAATATAAAACAAAAGAAATGAGAATCAATATGAGCATTTTGTAAATGAATAATGAGGCAATGAACAGCATTGAGAAAAGGACCACTAAGGATACGACTAGTAATATCAATAATTATTCTTTGCTCCGAAAGAACGATGAAACAGATAACTCATGGCACGGCTGGAGATTATAACAACTTTTATGGCAAACAACACATTTCAGAGCACAGAGTAATTTATGAATGCCTAAACTGTGGACGTCATTCTTGGCTGCAGGAATTTTGAGATGAGGAAACCAGAAAACAAATTAAGTCACGAAACATATATTTGGCGGTTTGGTTCCCAAACCGGTCTGTTTTATGTTTTGGTAAAATTTTTATTTCTTCAGTGTTTTGATGGGGTCCTGGGATCATGCCAGGACAAGGGGAAAGGGTATGAAAGAGAAATCAGGTGTCCTGAGAGCATGGTGCCCTGTTGTGGTGCGATTGGAGAAGAGAAATCAAGAGAACTTGAAATATAAATCCTATAGTCAGCAGGACACAGGAGAAAATATAAAACACCAAATCCTCCATTACTTTCCACGAAGCACCAACTCACCGTGGTGATGTCCGTGCATCATGACCATGTCAGACTTCACAGGAATGGGAACATTGGCCTCGGGGGGGATCCTTCTGAACATGTCCGCTGCCACGTTCTGTGTACAGGTCATGAAAGAGACTGCGTGCTTGGCTTCCATGTAATACATGATGTACAGGTTGCACATCTCATCACTGGACGTTCCACTGCAGGTAAAAAGAAGGGATACAGAATTCGCCAGCCATTCACATGCAGTGCATTCTTCTCTTTGTGTGTGTGTGTGTGTGTGTGTGTGTGTGTGTGTGTGTGTGTGTGTGTGTGTGTGTGTGTGTGTGTGCTGTGTCTTGAACTGGGCACTGTCCTTGAGCTTTTCTGGTTTAAGGCTAGCACAACAATAGGAATATAGGCAGTTATTTTATGTATACCTATCAGAGTTTCAACAGCAAAGCACGGAGCAGTTTGTAGTTGCTCCGTAGATATCATTAAATACTTCTATCGTTTGTAAGCCTTTACATGTCTTCAGGACATAACAAACCTTGAATGTTAGTTTCAGTTCACTGTCTTCTTTACAAGTCCATGAATCAAGTGCTCCAAAGGCATCTCGCACGCGTCCCTGATACCTGATGTTCCAATGACACCGCGACAGCGGGCCAAAAAGAATGCTGGAGCAGTGATTTGAATGAAACCAGCCCCAGTCTATGCTGAGGGCTCAGATCTGGTTAAGGTAATTCTTACAGTCAAATGACTACATGTTAAATACAGATTTAAAAAAAAACAAACAGTAGAATGAGAACTTCCAAGAAAAATATTCCTGGAAACAAAAATAATGTATAAGAGATTACAAATCATGTTTCTTTCTTCCTCAATGTACATGGATTTACTGTAAAGTATTTCAATCTCTTTACAGTGGTTATTCAGAAGAAATATTTTCCATGCTCTTACAGAAAGGACACTTTTGTATTCCCAAGTTGTTCTGGTAATGGAACATTTCCTCCTAGTTAATAGTTCTGGCCATTTTTAGCAAGCCCCCACTAATCACAAACAAACGAGGAGCTGGGATATTTGCTCTACAGATAGACGTCAGTGTTGATTTTTCCAGCCCTGTCAGGCGGCTCTCATTTCCTCTCCATGGCGACAGCGATGACATCAGCAAGGGGGAAAAGTTTTTTCTAAACAGAGATTTGATTTCTCTGTACTTTGAAAGTGTACAGCACCCGAGGGACGTCAGGATTGAGTCCCAGTGATGAGAAGCTCCATGAATGCTTTCGAAAGCACTGGACTTCTCACGCTGAATCGGATATGTGTCTCTGTAATTGCCTCTCCTGTGAAACAGAAGCCAGCAGGAAAGTGCAACCCCAAACAAACACCTGTGTCCTGCATTCATCTTCATGGTGTCAGAACACAATTCCTAAGAATTACACTTTAACACTTTTAGTGTTGGCCCGAAAATTATGTGCTCTAGAAGAAATGGTTGGTGTCAAAATAATAAGCCAGAGAGTCTCACTATATTTTTCTCCCTCTCCTTGCTGACATGGGCAAGAGATCAGGAAGAAAGAACAGTAATTTAAGATGTGACTGTAATGGAGACAATGTTAAGTCACCTGGCAGAGAGGAAAAAAATCAGTTTAAGCATCTTAATAAAAGAAAAAAATGATTAAATAAACATGAGTAAACATGAATTACGGGCAAACCACCTTCCATATTTTGTCTGTTTGGGAAAAGTAGTGCCTATTCTTTTTTCATGGGAAGGAAAACCAATACATAACATATGCAACACAGTTTTCTGATCTCTTTCCTTGTTATTTCTCAGAAGGGAGACTGAGGCAGGAGGATCAGACATTTGAGGCCACTCTGGGCTACATAGTAAGAGACCATGACATACACAAAAAAAGAAAATCCAAAACTCAAGACTGAAATAAACATAACCAAATCAAGCACAGTGGCTATTTCTGCGGTTTTAAATGCTGTTGGTTCCTTGGGATAGTCTGTTTTATGCTGCATGAGTGGGGATAATGGAAGTTATCATGTTGTATTTTTATGAAATCCAGAGAGAGAGACAGAAAGAGAGAGAGAGAGAGAGAGAGAGAGAGAGAGAGAGAGAGGAAATCCTAGAATTCAGTTTTCTTATTTTTCTTCTAGAGCAGTACATTCTAAACTACTTAGAAACAAACCTTTTGTCCCTGAAATGCTTATAAATGTGTTGAGAAAAAGTTATTTTATTAATAAATATATAACTATTGTTCACCCAAGTGAAGTAGATTTCTGTACTGCCAGATTGTTTAGTATATTGTGAGTTCATAAAGAAATGGGGGCAGGTGGATCCAGAAGGCACCTGGTAGGCCAAACATTTGACCTGCTACACATCCAGGACATCATTTAAGAAAGGTTGCACTATGATACTTGTTACCTACTTGTTTTAGGAATGACAAACTAAAAGAGTTTTTCACATAAAGTAGTTTGCAGAAGTATGTAAAACTTGATTGATATTTTTAGAGAACATAAAGTAAATTTTCACAATAGAGATGTGTTCACTTATTGTAGGCTCACGGAACAATCCAAATACATGAACATAATTACACAAATAAATGGACATCCAGACATATAACATTTTGTCTACACATAGATATATCAAATAGTTACTAATATTCTTTCTACCCATCTACTAACCAAGTAGTTCAGATTCTATAAAAAAAAAAGGTCTTATGAATTTGGGAAGCAAAATCTCAAAGGAACTGAATAGAATGTCTTATTAATGTATATTACTGCAAATATAATTTTGGTATTAGTAGATTTTCAACACGTCTAGATGGAGGAGTTGGTTTTTGTTGTTTGCTGTTTTTGTCTGTCTGGGCTGGCTTTGAACTGTGACTCTTAGATCTCAGCTTCCTGAGTAGCTAAGAACATACAGGTGAGATGTCAACACATGGCTTGAAGGACCTTCTTCTGATACACACTTGAAAAAAAGTGCAGAAAGTAGAGTCAACTTCAAAAAAGTAAAGAACAATGTTTTCAAACAGGGGCCTAGACTGAGAAATGTGTGCTAAGTGGAATTATCAACTATACAATACTCTGGAAAATAATTTACTCAATCAAATTAAAGATCGACAGTGTTCTAAAAAGGAATTACATGATTAGTATTAAGTAGAATACAAAACAAGAAGTTGCTCTGTTTCTTATCTGAGTACATTGGAAACCGTCTATACTGGTATTAGAATTAGGAAAGTGAAAGGGAATACCAAAATCGAGAGACACAGGGTAAAAAAAGACAAACAACTACAAAAGCAATACTTGCAAAACTGTTTAGTATAAATCTACTGAACAACTCATGGGGGGAAAGGGAAAGAGGGAGGAGGGAGGGAGGAATGAGGGAGGAGGTAACAAACAGTACAAGAAATGTATCCAATGCCCAACCTATGAAACTGTAACCACTCTGTATATCAGTTTGAAAATAAAAATAAATAAATTAAAAAAAGAAGTTGCACAAATTTGGAATAATTTTAATACTACTCTTAGAGGCAAATGTGGCAAGTACTATTTTAGAAATATACAATATACAAGGTTAATATTTGAAAATGCAGTTAAGTATTTCTAAATAATAGAATATGATTTTATTACTTATTATTGAAGTTTATTATTGTAATCAATTAAAAAATAAAAATATAAGCTAATGTACTACCTTCCTCTGAAATGAATGATCTTTCCATGAATAAAATTAGCTTTTGAGAAAATCTATTCATATATACATATATGTATACATGTACATACATGCAATAAGCTAATTCAATACCATGTGTCAATTTTATAGACACATAAATTTGTTTATGGCTAAACACATGTGATTTGGTAAGATATCTAAATCAGCTCACCAAAGTGATGTGAGCTGATTTAAGGTACCAATTCTAGACTACAAAATTTAGTTGATCAAATAATTTAGAAATCTTCCCTATGACAAGGAAAATTTCATTGAGAGATCCGAATAAAAAGAGGTTATACTTTACTCCTTCCATCTATAATTGGACCTGTAGTCAAGGTAACAATGCTCTATGTGACAGAGAAGCTATGATATACTAAAAATACTGGGACTCAAATCATTCTTAGTAACAGCATCACAGTTTGCCAATTTTATTCCACAGTCATTCCTCTCTCTTTCACTTAAAAACATTCTCACTTTATACCAGTTAAATTCCTTTCTGTATTTTAAGGAATGTTTTTGACACACATAGGAATATACATATTTCAATTTTGAAAATCCAAATGTTCATTAATATGAAAATTTGAAGGGGGGTTGTGTTCATGTGTTGGATATGAAGCCCACTGGGTGATACCTTCTTCTTTTACAGGGATCCTTATTCTAAATACCTTTATATCTGCTATGGTTTATTGAGCTTGGAATAACAAAATCCCAAGAAATAAATGTTAAATGAAGAATAAATAATCTTCTTAGTGACTACAAATTATTATGACATAATATGACAGAATGCTGAATAATGAGTAAGGCCAAAGTTATATACTCTCTGGCATTTCTGAAAAACATTTATGTATTTTCTCTATATCTGCCTGTCCATCCACCCATCCAGCTATTCAATGAGGATTACAATGATATTATTTTATAGTGGAAACACACATACTAAGTACTTAAGAAGGTACCAAGTGTTCTGAACTGTAGCATTTAAAAAAACTTCAAATAATATTACTTATCACCTTATGCTATAAATAACAATAATTTCCCTAGCTCAATGATTCTCTTAACCGCAGCTTATGCTTCTTACATTCAACAGATATTGGCATTAAAAAAGCAAGCAAACTGGGGCTGGGAATATGGCCTAATGGCAAGAGTGCTTGCCTCGTATACATGAGGCCCTGGGTTCGATTCCTCGGCACCACATATACAGAAAATGGCCAGAGTGGTGCTGTGGCTCAAGTGGCAGAGTGCTAGCCTTGAGCAAAAAGAAGCCAGGGACAGTGCTCAGGCCCTGAGTTCACGGCCTAGGACTGGCCAAAAAAAAAAAAAAAAAAAAGCAAGCAAACTACGTAGTACTAATTTTTGAAAGAAAATGAAACTTTATGGTAAATAATGCTGCAATGAACATGCTTGTTCTGGTAGCTTTAGTATGGCCTTGTTTGTGATCCTTTGCTAAAATATGGAACAACCCAGATGCCCCTCAGTAGATGAATGGATCAGGAAAATGTGGTACATATACACAGTGGAGTCCTATGCTTCTATCAGAAAGAATGGCATTGCTCCATTCATAAGGAAATGGAAGGAATTAGAAAGAATCATACTAAATGAAGTGAGCCAGCCCTAAAGAAACATGGACTCTATGGTTTCCCTCATTGGTAATAATTAGAATATGTCTAGGATAGTCCTAGTACAGGAATCACAATAACTCAATGATTATGTACATATGATCACATAAAATGATGCTAAGTGAAATGAACTTCACTATATGGAAGCAAGTGATTTTTCCTTGTTATTTTTAATGTACTATGTGAAATTATTTCTTTTTTCTTGTATTTCTTCCCTCTGATTTAGCCCGCTGTCACTATGTTTGAGTTTTGTACCTGGGGTATTGTATATACATTTCTCTAAGTTAGGGAAGGAAAGGGAAACATCAACAAAAGACAAAGGGTGAGAAAATGCAAGAGCAGTACTTACAAGACAATATGTTGTAAACTGTACAACTTGCGGGGGGGGGGGGTTGGGCAAAGGGAAGGTGGGAGAAAAACGAGGAAGGAGGTAACAAGTTTGACAAGACATGTACACACTACCTTATGTATGGAATGGTAACCCCTCTGTACATCATCTTGACAATAAAATTAAAAGAAGTAAAAATGGAGCTTTAAAAAAGTTATTTAGAAAAGTTTTGTGTCTTAAGAAAGTTCGCTTTTTAAACTTACACAATAATTTGTTATTTATCATATAACCTTTCTTCTCTTTTAAAGTGGTGGATTTTAAGAGGTTGACAAAAGGAATATTTGGTATATTTGAATGCTTTCACACAGTCATATCCTTTGAGGTTCACCTCCTAGAAAATTACTTATTTCAAGTTTAGAATCAGCAAATTTGACCAAAGAAGTAAATATTCTTTATTTCTAAGCATTAATTTGAAATTGTTAGCCATAAACTTTTAGGTTGACTAGCTGACTTAATTAGTTTAATTAGTTGACTTAATTAAATTCTGTTGATTTTTTAACTTGACTAAACATTTCAAATTAATGTAGAGACGTGTCATTTTGAATATAATATATGAAATGAAGTCAAGCACAAAATATTCCTTCTCAAATTAATCATCATTAGTACAGTGTTATCAGTCAAACTTAGGTGTGGCATCTGTCTAAAATGTGTTGTTCATATTTACTATTTTAAAAGAAATATATTTGGATAAAAATTTACCATTAAATATATTTATTAATATGTTCTGTCTTAAATCCTATTTAAAACATATTTTAATCATTTTTGGTTAGTAAATCATAATTGTATACATTTATAGGGTACAATGTGATATTGGAATATATGTATGTAATGCAGAATAATTAAGTCACATATTACATTGCATACCTATCATTTTGTGGGTAATATATTTGAACTTTAGTCTTCGTTTAAAAGTATGCATTATTATTGGTTATAATAATAGAAATCAAAATCTATTATTTTGTTTGCCTGAAATTTACATCAGTTGATTAACAGCCCCTATATTCTTTTTTTTTTTTTTTTTTTTTGGCCAGTCCTGGGCCTTGGACTCAGGGCCTGAGCACTGTCCCTGGCTTCTTCCCGCTCAAGGCTAGCACTCTGCCACTTGAGCCACAGCGCCGCTTCTGGCCGTTTTCTGTATATGTGGTGCTGGGGAATCGAACCCAGGGCCTCGTGTATCCGAGGCAGGCACTCTTGCCACTAGGCTATATCCCCAGCCCAGCCCCTATATTCTTCTCCCACCATCTTCCTATTTCCTAACTCAACTTCTTTAGAATTCACACATAAGTGAGGTAATTTCTTAGTTTACTTAGTATACAGTCTTTCAGATTCACTCATCTTGTCACAAATGACAGGACCCTTCACTGCTTAATAAGGCAGAACAAACAGGCATTGATACATGCATACCCACATTATCTATATTTACACACATTGGCATATAACAATTGGGTTGACAAATCCATCTACGAATGGTTTATTTTGAAATGAATTCTTGACAGGAGAAAACAAATATCTACTTTTAAAAGCTTTTTTGTGAGTAGTCGTGATTATTTCACAAAAGTGAAGTTTTCTCTAGGCCTTACAATATTCAGCATACAACAGAGTTTAGCTCATTTTGGATGGAAGAACTGTAAGCTGGATATTGTCCACTATATACACAGTGTCCAGATAGCTACATAACGAAAAGGTCTAAAATGGGAGGCAGATAGTTCTCCCAGAATGAGGAACGCTTGCCTTGAGCCCTCGGTGTGTCAGGCTTTAGACTGGGCCCTGTGTCCAGTCAAGAGCATGTTGGTGCCATGTGGATTAGAAAGCAACAGAAGAGAGGGGGAGATTCACAGAGTTATCTTTTAATTTAATAGATAATATAAAATATTATTTTCTCTTTTTATTATGTTCTCAAACATAATCTTGTAGTAATTGATGATGGTTGCACCCACTGATTATAACAGAGGTGTGCTACTGATATCCTTCCTCTAAAATTAAAAAAACAAAAGGCACGTAAAGAGTACCGTAGGGATATAACAATGTTAGAAGGATTTTTATTAATGCTTAAATGTATTCAAACTTTTTTAATAGTTTATCATTCTAGTGGAAAATTTGCTTTTGCAGTATGAATTAAATATCCAGAATTCAGACTTACCCAATCATGTAAGTTCTTATTATTCTTTTCTATTTCACTTATATTACAAAATGTGTTTCCTCTAGCCCACAGGAGATAGTAAGAGGATGGATTATTATAATCATTTTAGGTGTTATTTTAAAGCAAAATGTACACTTTAGAAAGATGAAAATTATTCCAGACTCATAAAACTGAGCGAGGCCTCCAGAGCCCACTTTGGCCTCCTGTCCAGGTACTGTAACAAGTCATTAATTTCTCTAGCTAAAATTACCTCCCAGAGGACACCGGAAAGGCAGACTATGCCTCCACACACAAAAAGTGGCAGAGAAGCCTAGGCAAAAGTTCTACTTTCTGCCTGTTCAAAATGGTACACCAATGTGTACAATGTGTTGGAAACATTATTTTTAACTACACGATTTGCTTATTACAGAGGCAAATAAAATAAGGAATGGTATTTAAGCACCATTCCTGTGGCTCTGCACTGACATTGAACAGAGCGGCTGATCAACGCTCTCTGGGTTACTGCATCTCAGGTATTCAGCGCCACAAAGCCAAGTACTAAAACCCTCCTGCAAATGTTTTCTCAACTCTTTTCTTAACACCCTCTTCCAGTAACTCAGTAAGTTTACTGACTTTTTAAGTTTATTTCAAACTTAACCAAGAGAAAAATCTGTTAAGCTTCTCGAATATAAATTGTCAAAATTTGTCTATTTGTTCTACCTTTAGAATTAAAATGGTGCTTGTTAATATTCTCAAATGAAAGTGACATAAAATATCCAATCCCTCCATATCAAAGACTTTTGTGTAACTTGCCTCCTGACCTTTCTTTCCCCAATACAAGTGATTGAGAGTACTAGTATGAGAGTCTTGTTCTGTGCATATAATGCCTTAAGAAGTATCTTAAAATTTAATTTAACATAGGAAGGAAGCTCCCTGGTTTTTCATAGCAAAAAAAAAAAGACATTTTGTCCTTCATTTTTCTTAATCTTTTATCATTTTTAATTTAATTAATTCATTAAACATTATTGTCAAGGTGATGTACAGAGGGGTTACAGTTACATACGTAAAGTAGTGAGTACATTTCTTGTCATATTTGTTATACCCTCCCTCATTTTTCTCACTTTATCTTTTTAAAGAGTTCACAACAGTTTGGAAAATTTACTTGGTGCAATAAATACAGTTCTTTCAAGGAGAAAACTATCAGACACGAAGAAGTTTTAACAGGCAAAAGAAGTTATGTTTCTGATGATTACGTTTATGTCAAATTCACACCCATTGGGGATAGGGCCTAGTGGCAAGAGTGCTTGCCTCCTATACATGAAGCCCTGGGTTCAATTCCCCAGCACCACATATATATAGAAAATGGCCAGAAGTGGCACTGTGGCTCAAGTGGCAGAGTGCTCGCCTTGAGCAAAAAAAGAAGCCAGGGACAGTGCTCAGGCCCTGAGTCCAAGCCCAGGACTGGCAAATAAATAAATAAATCACACCCATATTTGCCTGCGTTTAAACATAAGCCAAGGTGATTCTTGAGAAAAGAAATGTTCATAATTACACTATTTTCTTTACTACAATGAGTGTGAAAGAGTGCTATATTATCTTACAGAAATAATATGATGTGAAGATGTATGATATGGAAGGTATGGAGAAAGCCTGTGGGAAACATGCAAAAAGGAACCTACATTTTGGGGTTTATCAAGATCAATAATTTAGAAAGGATACAAATGGGGCTGGGGATATGGCCTAGTGGCAAGAGTGCTTGCCTCGTATACATGAGGCCCTGGGTTCAATTCCCCAGCACCACATATACAGAAAATGGCCAGAAGTGGCGCTGTGGCTCAAGTGGCAGAGTGCTAGCCTTGAGCAAAAAGAAGCCAGGGACAGTGCTCAGGCCCTGAGTCCAAGCCCCAGGAATAGCCAAAAAAAAAAAAAAAGGATACAAATGGTAGTTTGTTGTAGTTGTCAATGACATGCTGATTGTTTAGAATTCATGCCACCCATAAGCATGCCTTGCCCTAATCAAGTCCCTTTAAACAGTGGACAGGTGCAGACTCTTACCCGATATGTGTGGCTTCTGTCCTTCCCTCGCCAGTGAATACACATCTCGCTGCCAGGATGTCACCAAAAGTCACATCCACTGGGTGGTCCACAGGGTAGAAGGCCTGCCCAAAAGATGAAAGCATGATTCATGAAAGCTGTCAAGAAGCCCTGACACTGAAGAACTTGAGTAATGTGAGACCTGGAACCCTGTGGGTAGAAAGGGTACAGACAGGTAGATGATAGACAGACAGACAGACAGACAGACAGGCAGGCAGGTGCATACCCACATTCAATTCTACATGATGGCACAAGTACCAAACTTTGGAACAAACATATTACTTACAAAGGCATCATATAAAAATGAGAAAACTATAACAACAGAAGTGCTGTTTGAAGCATTTTTTGGGCTAAGTGATAAGACAGAAAACTTCATCAACATGTTCAGTTGCTGTTGAGGAAACCGCCATGTTGGAAGTTCAAGTGTGGTAAGTCACAAAACTCAGATTCACAGAAAAGGCAGGTTTGGAAACCGAGATTTTTACTGAGAAGTAAACCAGGGCCACATCAAGATTTTCAGTAATAACTTTTTGTGATTAATATTTTTCTTCTTAAAATAAAATTCGATTCCCACCTACCTGGGGCAACTGGGGGCTCTGGCGTCCAATCAGGGTCCACTGTCCATTTCTGACTCTGTATCCGCTGACTACTTTACCTAAATGAAGACAAATTACAGTCTCACTGTGACATGGTAATGTATTTGATAAACCAAAGCACCTATTTACGCTCATTCAAAATAAAGCCTGCATATTTCTAGAACCCCAAAGACTGAGTATCTTAGAAAAGACAAGATGATGAAACCAAAAATTCAAGACCTTGTGTAAAAATTACATTCCCTAATTACACTTGACTTAAAGTCAAGCATAATTTCCATTTTACATAGAGAACACTACCCACCACAGTGGTAAGTACTTACAGTGTTGCATGTCCTTAAAGGCTCTTACCTAAATGGTGAGTGTGAACTCTGTAGGCGAAGACATGCATTGGGTACATTTTATAATGACAGGAAATGTCAGAATTCACCACTGTCAGAAACAAAAACAGGGAAAGAAAAATCACTCTTCCACTAGACAAGGGCATCTTTGTTGTGTAAAACAATGTATGGGATAGCTGCAAGGTGCCAGCACTAGGATTTCTTGTGAAGTGACCACCATCACGCTGGGCTTAGCGGACATTGTGTTCTTACCCTGAACCAGCTACTGCACTCAGATGAATTCAGAACCCCTTGCTTCCCATTTTTCTTTTATTTATAAACAAAAATGACTACTAGGTCCAGATCAAAATATCCTGTCAGTGACAAAACAAGCACAATCTGTTACCTTTCTCTTGAAATTCATCCAGTTGAAAAAGCTTAATGATTGATTTTTATTTTGGGAACAAAAGGACTTTGGAAAGATTGAATGCAAGCACCTGAAATCACTAGATTGACAGTTCCTGTTGAGAAAAGGCCACTTCAAAATGGTTTTTCTTCCTTCAAGTCTAACACATAGCAGTCATACAATAAATGTCCAGTAACAAAGAAACGATAGTGATCATTTACTTTGAAAAGACTCTTAGCCCAAAGAAACAGTATTTAATGCAGTGCTTCCATTACTTCAGATATACTGCTAAATAGCATACTTAGTCTCAAAACTTCCTTGCTTTTAGCTTTTGAGAATCAGGAACCACTGTCGTCATTTTACAAGTGAATAATGAGTATACTAAATTCTAAGAGTCTACGGTGTTGGATTTGCAAAAGCTCTTGGCTTTGAGACTTTCCATGCAAGACTGCACAACCCTGAACATTATGCAGTTAATCTTTTGTCTATAAAAGACAGATGATTGATTTGTAATCAAAACTTGTCCTCTAAGTTATACAGCCTACCCATGACCCTCTGTTCTCAGCATCTCAATGAATAAAGGTGGGAAAACTGGGCTGGGAATATGGCCTAGTGGTAAAGTGCTCGCCTCATATACATGAAGCCCTGGGTTCGATTCCTCAGCACCACATATATAGAAAATGGCCAGAAGTGGCGCTGAGGCTCGAGTGGCAGAGTGCTAGCCTTGAGCAAAAAGAAACCAAGGACAGTGCTCAGGACTCGAGTTCAAACCCAGGACTGGCATAAAAACAAAACAACAACAAAAAAAGGTTAGAAAACTAATAAATCATTGACCTAGAATAATAAACAAAATCTATTTTAAATCATAGGACACTAAAGAATCAGTGTACTTTTCAAGTACAATATTGGTTACTCTGTAGGATTATTAAAGACATAACATAAATCCTTTCCTACAGATTAGCTGATTTCATGACTCACCTTTCTCCCCTGCTGGTATAACAGTGTCCACTGACATCATAAGATACATGCCAGCAATTAACGGCTGTCTGCAGAGAAAAGTAATATTTTTCTTAAGTATGTGATAAAGTCAAACGTACATTCTTAGAAAATGCTAGTACCTATAGAACTTTTTTCTTAGAACCTGTTTCTGTTTTTGTGAAGGACAACTTCAATGGCTTCTGCAAGGTCTGTTTGCATGGGTCAATTGGAGTAGGTTATGGTGCCCATGATGTCAAACTCCAGTGTATGTGTTGGGGAGGAAGTGATTCTTTTCCTCTGTGGCTAACATGTAAATAATGTTTGAAGTAAAGCAGATCATTCATCATAATGTGGGTGGGTCTCATCCAATCAGTTGAAGGCCTTAAGAGAACCCCTCCTTCTCTCATTCCTCTCTGCTTTACCCAATCCTCTCCTTTCCTTCTCCCACCATTAATTAAGCTTCCTTTGGAGAACCCCCTAATATAACTATCACGATTCCTAGCTGTGACATTCATATGTTTGTCTAATCCCCTCACCTTGAGTACGAACAGACAAATAGGTTTGGCAACTTATTTCTAATAATATAACCAGTGTGATGGTATCTCATTTCTAAGATTAGATCACAAAAAATCCTGGCTCCTAATTTTATTAAACCTCATTTGCTTTTGTTGCCTATTGTCTGGGCTTAGAGCCAGTTGCTATCGGGTGAGCTATATTGTTTATAGTCCATATTAAAAAAATGAGGGAGCTCCTCAGACAACAACCAGAAAAGAAATTATTCTTTCCAACAACTCTGTGAATGACCTCAAAAGATTCTCCTTTGGGGGAGTCTCGAGATGACAGAGCAAAATTATAAATCATCTGGCAGACTCCTCACCTACAGGACACTTAGGTGGGAAACACTTGTTGTTTCAAGCCAGTAACTTTGGATTAGCCTGTCCTCCACAACAGATGGTTAAAACAGCTCATTCACCCCTTTTAACTTTTCAAAGGCCTTAAAAAAGTTCTGGGGGCTGGGGATACGGCCTAGTGGCAAGAGAGCTTGCCTCGGATACATGAGGCCCTGGGTTCAATTCCCCAGCACCACATATACAGAAAATGGCCAGAAGTGGCGCTGTGGCTCAAGTGGCAGAGTGCTAGCCTTGAGCGGGAAGAAGCCAGGGACAGTGCTCAGGCCCTGAGTCCAAGCCCCAGGACTGGCCAAAAAAAAAAAAAAAAAAAAAAAGTTCTGGGTCACCTGGGAAAAGCAGAAGGACTTACGGCAGACGTGTGAGATGTAATGACACCCCGGAACAGTCCTTGTGGTTATCTGAAAACACACAGACACTTATAAATAGGCGAAAGGTGAGACATTCATAATTTTTAAATAATTAAAAAAATCAAATGATGCTATATTGGCTTTACAGTTTACAGAGTACTTTTCATATTTACCCATCACTAATGCATCACAAGAACAGGAGAGCTGGGGGAAAGAAGACATCATATACGTAAACAAGAACGAGCTATGCACTATGTTCAATAAGCCGATGTGATTCTGGCATCTGTTTATTTGCGGGGGCCACACAGGGACCATATCTGAGCAGTAGTCTCAATGAAATGGGGTATCACAGGTTTGGACGAACATCTCCTTCCAAGGAAGAGTAAAGGGTCCAGAGAACTGGGGAAGTTTGGAGGACAGGAGAGCCATTCTGGAAGAAGCACAGCTCCTACCAGCTGTTGGGCAGCTGCGCGCTGGCTGTTGGGCTAGCAATACTGAGCAGGTTTAGCAATGAGGTTTTCTTCTGTATACAAAACAGCTGTGTAATAAAGGACAGGACTGTACACAGTGCTCACACCGCGCAGAACATGGTACCCTGCATTACTTACTAAATGCAGAGTGCTGGTTTTTGTACTATGTGGGGGGTTATTTTCTGCTGTTCTTATTTATCTCCTTATGTTTTGCAGTTCAGTTCAGGGGATCAAGTTAAGGGTGTTCTGCCAAGTCGCGAAACGACCACCAAGAAGGCCACCAAGACTCAGACGTTCCGAAATGCAAAAGCAAGGCAAGGCTTGATTCAGGCCGGCTGCAACTCGGGCCTCATCCTACCAACCGACACAGCGGAGGTTAGGAGGGAGCCTCGAGCTGCGATTACACAGGGCTTATAAAGGCAAAGAACAAAGTTACAACAATCAGGTGTTCAAGCAAGCAAGATGAGGACACGGGTACAAATCTGATTGGCTCAGGGTTCGAAGCACCCCAGGGGTGGTCAGAGTTAAGCATTCCCAGCGGTTAGAGTTCTTGACCAGCTGGGCCCTAATAAGCTTGCCCTGGGTTTGCTCAGACAACAAAACGGTGGCTGCCTGAAAATTGGGTTTACTTTAACTCTTCATTCCCCCCTTCAAGGGGTTGTTTTCTTTTGTTGGAACTTGAGTTTGAACTCAGGGTGCACATGTGAGGCAGATAGATACTCTCCCACTTGAGCCTCATGCCTCTGCCCTTTTGCTTTGGTTATTTATTGTTTTTTGCCAGTCCTGGGCTTGGACTCAGGGCCTGAGCACTGTCCCTGGCTTCTTTTGCTCAAGGCTAGCACTCTGCCACTTGAGCCACAGCGCCACTTCTGGCTTTTTCTGTGTATGTGGCGCTGAGGAATTGAACCCAGGGCTTCATGTATGGAAGGCAAGCACTCTACCACGAGGCCATATCCTCAGCCCTGCTTTGGTTATTTTTGAGACACAGTCTTGCTATTTTTCTGGTTTGGCCTGGTCCACAACCCACACCACAGCCAGCGTGTGTGTGTGTGTGTGTGTGTGTGTGTGTGTGTGTGTGTGTGTGTGTGTGAGTGTGATGGGATCTATCATCTATCCTCCCTTCCCCCCTGAGGCTGGTCTGCAACCATAATCCTCTCTGCCTCTAATGTAGTTAGGCTTATAGGACAAAAGGCATGAGTCACTGTGCCTGGCTAGAACCAAGGTTCCTGCATATTCAAGGCAAGTGCTTTACCACTGAGTAGGTGGTAGCCTCGCTCTGTAGGTTTTTATTTTAATTATGTGGTACCAAGGGAAAGGTTCATTCTCATATAATGTCTATTCAAGTAAAAGACTCGATATATACTGTAAATTACCTCTTGTATTTTAATTACATCTCTCTGTTGAAAAAAATCGAATGAATTGCATTTGATCTCTATCATACAACTTAACAGTTATTCTATGTCATGAGTTTGAAAAAAATCACAGGAGAACTTAATAACTGAATTAACTCATTTAAGGACTTATTAAAAGATTTATCAGTAAGATTAAAATCTTCCACCACCAAAGAGTGTCAGGAATGTTCCCACTAGCATCCTGCCAGATAGGTAATATCAGGAATAGTGAAACAATTCCTCTCCCCATTAGAGAGTATTCATTAGAAGTATCTGTCGCGCGCGCGCGCGCGCGCGTGTGTGTGTGTGTGTGTGTGTTTGAAGAAAAGCACAAAAATTAGTCACAAAATTAGGAAAATAAAGGAAGGGTCAGAGAGGCGTGAACAGTTTGAAGGGGTGACACAGATCAAGATGGACTGTACACATCAACATTTTGTTAAATGGCAAAAAATTAATACATAGCCTAAGTAATTAAGAAAGTGAGGGAAGGGTGGGTAGAGAGGGGTTGATGAGAATGTTGAAAGGAGCGATGTTGATCAAGATGCAACTTATTAGGTTGATCATAAATGGCAACTCCTTAAAGATAATAAAATATTTTTAAATATAAGAAAAATAAAAGCATTGATAATCTTATGAGAGTTTTTTTTCCCCCCAACATGAACACATAGCCATTTCTATTATCTACTTGCTTCCCCTTTTAGAGCATTAAAGAGTACTAGTCCCAGCTTCGGCATTCACTACACTGCAAAGCCATTCCTTTCGCTCCCAAGTATTTATAAACAACATGGCACATCCAATATGCAAGCAAAGACTTCACATAATAACGACCACATATCAAAAACTCAAGTAACACTATGCGATTTTCATATATTCTGGAGTAAAGTCCAGCGATTTTTTGCAGTTATATACAATAATGATTTATGGGGAAGTTTAGCAAGGTTTGAGTTTTAAATTTAAGTTTAAAATTTATCCTATAGAATGCAACTCTTACATTAGGGTGACTGGTGAATATACCTAGGCACCAAATTAAAACAAACAACAAAAAAAAACGTACCTCTTTAACCAAAATCTTCAGTACTCAAAGTATATAGAAGGAAAACAAGCAAAGACACACACTCCAAAATTAGGCTGCATAGCATAAGAAATTGTCAAAGGAATTTGTTTCCATTAAACTTATTTGGCCAATTTTATCCACTGTGTCAAACCTTTCTCAATACTGTAGCGTGTGTGTGTGCACACTTGCACACACATTTGCCTGTATGTGAAGTGTCTGAGTGTGAATTTGTGTAGATGTTGCATCTTAAGCTATCATTATTCAACCCTGAGGTGAGAGAATTATAATTCTTTGCTTGAAGGTTGTGTGTGTGTTAATTTTCACATTTCAATAGTTTTCAAATAAATCTCTTATGACATTTTCAAAATGCAGTGATCTTGTACATATCTCTGAGGTTCTGACTTAGTAATTCTTAAGGTTTTTTTTACTGTTATCATACAGGTGATTGTACAGAGCAATTACAGTTTAAAGGTTGTATTTGTCACGTATTAATATATGCTTTAATAATACTATTTTAGCTGAATGACATCCTAAATGAAAGTTATTTCAAAGTACATACTCATCAAGTATATTTCCATATCTTTTAGGCAATACTGAAACCTATGGCTATTCATATATTCACTATTTCAAAATCCAATTTTAGCATCGTGAATCTAACCTCTTCTTCTAATTGTGCTCCAGCTGGACCTACGGCCCCCGCGTGCTTGTATTAGGCACACAGCGAGAATGCGCACTGGGAACAACTTAGGTGCTCTGGGTGGTCTCAGGGTGGGCGAGCTCCTGAATCCATCGCGGCTTCTAGAACAGGTGGTAGCTTTGGAAAGAAGCCTCTTTTCAACCTCAGTGCTCAGTATGAAGTTTATGACCTTTTCATTGCAGTATGGTTCTTCCCATAGTGATGCATCGTTATTTTTATAACCTCTGTGAACTCACTTTGGGTGCTCAGAAATGTCAGCTAGTTTCGTGAACTTCACTGACAATATGCAGTATCTCCTGACTTTCTTCACCCTTCTTCTGTAGTACCGTGCTTGGATGACCACAAGATATGAAACTTCCTAAGGAGTGACACATTTCAATTTACTATACTATATAAACGACCTGTCGCTTACATGCATCATCATAAAATTGATGGTAATTCGCACATTTACTACAACAAAGAAATGCATTGATGTTCTACTAATATTTACCACATAAAATGAAGGAAAAGAAACGAAAACTACATAGATTAGACACACAGAAAATGAACTCCGAATAACGAAATCATGTACTGGCTGAAAAATCTGGTTGGAAAGCTGTGGAACTAGAATGAAAGGAAATAGGAGAGCTGAAAGGAGAAGCAATAGATAGACATGTCAATCCAGGGCAGAAAAGTTAAATCTCATTGCTAACAAGGGAGATGAGAAGAGTAACAAGTCAGAAACCAAAAATAACCTGCAGTTTCAGGAATGAATTTGTGTAAATGTAAGGCAGGAAATGATACAACTATTCTCTTGACTTCTTTTTCATGATAAATATCAGATAGCTCTCTTTGTCAATTTGGTTGAATAGAAATTTGGGTTTAACCTATTTTAATCATACGGTTGTTTGACCATAGGAAAGTGTATGAGGAGATGATCATTAGTTTTCAACAAGGAGCTCATTAGGTTCCTTTGTTGAATATAATTGGGATCTAGAAGGTCAATACTTGGTGCTGATATTAGTACTAGTGGCTAGCAATTATATCTGGAGGAAAGACAGTCTAGTGTACAAATGAGATAACTTAAATAGAGAATTCAACATTAGATTCAAGGCTTAGGGAAAATTCAGTTACTGTTACTTATTATTGTTTTTCCCATTGATTTACTAAAATGTTACTAGATTAGTATTTTATGTTTAAGAATGTATTGTCGGGGGCTGGGAATATGGCCTAGTGGCAAGAGTGCTTGCCTTGTATACATGAAGCCCTGGGTTCGATTCCCCAACACCACATATACAGAAAATGGCCAGAAGTGGCGCTGTGGCTCAAGTGGCAGAGTGCTAGCCTTGAGCAAAAAGAAGCCAGGGACAGTGCTCAGGCCCTGAGTTCAAGCCCCAGGACTGGCAGAAAAAAAAGAAAAAAAGAATGTATTGTCATAGTTAGGAGTGTGAAATTTCTCTTTGGGAAGAAAGAGAAATGACATATCCCTACCTTAGAAGACATAAAAATAGAAGGAAAGAAGAGAAGAACTTGGGATGAACAAATGCAGCAGCGACACTCGCTGTAGACACTATGCTGAAATTCAACCATAGAACCTGTGGGGTGGGGGCCAGAGGGAAAACCCAGGAGAAAACACAGGAAGAGGGGATGCCCTTCCAAAAGCAGTCTACTCGCTTTCTGACTTATGTAACTGCAACCCCTCTGCACACCACTTTTGCAATAAAAATACATAAATTTAGAAAAAATGCTGTCATAAATTTTTTAAAAAGAGCAGCTACCACAGAAAAAATGAGTTACCCTTGAAATTTGTTAGGGTAAATCCACCGTGGAGGCAGATTCTTTCGGAAGGTTTGAGATAGGTAGATCCAGAACAGAGTTGTCAGTAAATGGAGGGAATTTTAAACAAATGCCATGGTTGGCTACATTGAAATTCCTAACATAGAGGCCATTAGACTCTGAAAAATTGATAAATAACATTTCAAAGTCCTTCCATGACTTTTAGTAATATAGCTCCCTTTTTGCCAGACTCGTAATTCTTTTGAAAATCTGGACTAGGTGCAGTCAGCTCAATAGGATCCTATGTTTGTAGAAAAGAGAAGGATGGCATTTTTATGCTAATATCAAACTTGTTGATATTATTTTGCTGTCGAATTGTATTAACCTATATTTATGCAAAACGTGAAAGTGCTTCTCATAAGATAGTTCCATTTCTGGAGGTATGGCTCAAGTGGTAGACAGCACTAGGAAGGGAAAGGGAATATCATAATCGAGAGACAAAGGATAAAAAGACAAACGACTCCAAAAGCAATACTGGCAAAACCATTTGGTGTAAACCAACTGAACAACTCATGAGGGGAGAGGGAAAGGGGGAGGGAGGGAATGAGGGAGGAGGTAACAAACAGTACAAGAAGTGTACCCAAGGCCTAACGTATGAAACTGTAACCTCTCTGTACATCAATTTGACAATGAAAAAAAATAACTCTGAGTTCACTCCTCCATTCTGAAAAACAAAGCCAGACATATGAAAGTATTATACATATTTGCTTGATCTATATATTCTTTAGTGCTAAAGATCTCAGCAACAAGCAAACCATGATGACCAGTTTCAAGTAATGTATACTTTGTAGACACTTGTGGTAATAAAATTAAGTCCTAAGGAGACCCACCTTCTGACTTTCTCTATATTATTGATGGAAGTTAAGGAACACTGTCATTAACTAGTGGCACTGTGTCACACTTGGCTATATGGCTTGAACAGGACCAGACAGCTTATGCCAGCAAAAAAAACACATATCTTGAGAGAACAATAAGCAAAATTTTCCTTTTTTACAAAACACATCTATGTTCATTGATGCATTATTAGCAATAGCCAGGTTATGGAAATAGCCCAGATGCCCTACATTAGACAGTGGATTAATAAAGTGTGGTGTACATACACAATAGAATTTTAGTCATCTGTCAGAAAGAATGACATTATGACATTTGCAGGGAAATGGATGGATCTAGAACAAATCATATTAAGTGAAGTAATTCAAGCTCAGAGAAAGGAACAGCACGTTTTCTATCATATGTGGAAGCTAGGTCTAAAGTAACTAAACATGATAACTTATACAGGACTCTAGGCATTTACACACAGTTAGATTAAAAGAAGATACCTGAAGGGAGAAACACACCTTAATAATAACAATAAAATTATTTTTAAAGAAAAAAAGATAGCTCCATTTATTTCTATTTTGGTTTTCTTACTATAAAACAATTCTTTCCTTTCTTCAATTGGTCTCTAAGTTTATCCTCTCTCCGAAGTACACTGGCAAATACCTGATCTTTGGCAAAGAATGTTATAATTGAACCCAAGATATCCAGGTTAATGGGATATTTCATGATTACCTTTCACTTGTAGTAAGATAAAATTTATCATTCAAGATATGGAGATGAAAACTTCATTCACAAGTTATTAAATGAGATTGGGAGGGGTATTTCCTTATGTCATTATAATTGATTACAATGTTATATGTGTATTGTAGTGATGAATGCAGTAGAAAAGTTGAAAGAATAATTTTAAAAGAAATTTATAAAATAACAAAATTTAATAACCATAGCCTCATATCCCAGCCTAGAGTAATACTGCAATATTGGTGGTTGAGTGGTAAGACTTCTAAAAAGTAGTCATTGTAATGAAAAGAATTTCCAGACAGTACCTGAGAGTTGAAAATAGCATTTTATCAGAATCCAATCTCAAGGAAGATGAAAACTGGATTCATGTTTTACAAGGGTCTCAGCTTGCCTTTTTCTGAGAAATTGCTCTCCTTTGCTTATGCAGAGATGTATAACTCCAGCAAGGCATTTTATCAAATATATAGACTCATAGAATTCAGAGTTAAAAAGGACCCTGGAGATGATGGAGTTCAACTCTTGCTCTTTGCAGATAGGAAAAGAAGGCTGCAGAGATTGAGTCTTGCTCAAAGTAATTCAGGTGACTGGTGACACACCTGGGTATCAAATCTAATTCCTCTAATGTTAATGCTTAATACGCATATTCATCAAAACAGAGTTCTAGTTCTAAAAGAGACTTCCAAGGCATTTGCGTCTTTGAAATATCCTAGAGCTAAGGCAGAAATTCAGCAAGGGTGGATAAGTAGCCAGTGCCACTTAAAGACATCCACTTAAGCAAGAAGCTCAATTCTCTTAATGGGAGGTGAATGAATGGGATATGAAGTGATCCCTCCTAACAGCGTGTAATTCCTGTTTGGATTCATAGCTGAGTAGTAATGTAAGCATGTGGAATAATGAATGATAATAACCTATTCCATCTTAGGTCCTTAGAAGTGTGCTTGTCTCTCCTGGTTTTTCCCTCTAGAGATAACCCTCTTTACTTCATGAGCTCATCTTGTCCTGCTTGTTTCCTGCTTCAATAAAAGAATAGGTCAACCATTGATCCTAAGGGAAACAATGGATTGTTATAAATGATATCCCACTAATTGGAAAAGTCCTTCAGAAAGACAGTACTAGAGTGGATTTCAATCTCCTCCAGTCTCTAAGGATAGGGAAGGGGAAAAGTATACTTGTTTCCTGCTATTCTAAACCATAGACCTACATAATGGATTTTTTTCCTTATGAAGCTACTGAATAAGCTAGAGACCAACGACATAACATCTTTAATAATAAAAGCTTGTTTTAGGAAATTTGGGAGCAAGTAGTTTTAAAGCATATTGTAACTTTCTATCCCCCACCGCCAGGGTTCTGAACACAATTGAAAGAATTCTTTCTTTGCTTTCTCTATCTTAACCATCCAAGCAAAAGGAACTAGATATCATAGTACTTGCCAATAATTTTCTAGTAATATGTAATACAAGGAAATTTTAACAATTACTCAACTATCAACTGTGTCTTTTTTGTTTTTGTAAAGGTGATGTACAGAAGGGCTAGAGTTACATATAAGTCAGGTAATGAGTACATTTGTTTTCGAGCAGTGTCAATTCTTCCTTTGTTTTCTCCCAGTTCTTCCCTCACCTCCCACCTTCCCCACAAGTTATATAGTTAATTTTCAACATAGGGTCAAGTGAGTATCACTGTTGCACTTGCTCACTCTTTGTCCAACCTTTCTGGGTTCCCTCTTACACTACCCCATAGGTAAACTTACATAGGAGACAAAACGTATTGAGCTGTCTTGATGATTACCTTATATTTCTTTGTTCTAAGTTACCAATATTAAATTAATGGAACAGATGATGTTCTGTTCAGATGAAAAAAAATTCATGGGTCCCAAGATGATCAAGAGGAGGAGATTATTTAGGGATCAATTTCTAAGGGCAGAGAAAACTTCATATAATTAAAATTACTTTGAAAATCCCTTCAGAAAATGGATCCAACATAGCTATTTCATTGGCTGTGAAACAGATTTCTCTCTATTGCCTATGTTTTTTTTAAAAATAACATTCCAATATAACTAAACTCTACTGTTACATAAAAAGGTAATTTCTGTGCAATTGAGATCCTACTGTGGGCTGGAATGTGGCTTAGCAGTAGAGTGCTTGCCTAGCTACACAAAGCCCTGGGTTCGATTTCTCAGTACCACATAAAAGGAAAAAAAGCTGGAAGTGGCATTGTGGCTCAGGAGGTAGAGTGCTATCCTTGAACAAAAAGAAGCAGGGACAGTGCTCAGGCCCTGAGTCCAAGCCCTATGACTGGAGGAGGAAGGTAGGGGGGAAGGAAAGAAAGAGAGAGAGAGAGACAGAGAGAGAAAGAGAGACAGAGAGAGAGAGAGAGAGAGAGAGAGAGAGAGAGAGAGATCTTGTTGTACAGAGGACACAGACATGAGAGGCAAACAGAAAATAAACCCAACTAAGCAAGAGCAGATCCGTCTTTCGTGTTCAACCTAGATGATGGGCATGTAGAGTAGAACCCCAATTCTAAGGTTTAACACCTGTGTTGTACTATTGGTGGTACCTAAGATGTGTGTGTGTATGTGGGTATGGGTGTATGTGTGTACACACTTAACAAGTCACTTAACAGTACTCAGAAAAAGAGTGATTGTTTGAATTAACCAGAAAAAAAGGTTTTGTTTTATTAATGGAGTTAAGTGTTTCCTCAAAATATAACCACTAAAGTTCTTGTAGAGATTCTGTTTACAGGTCCAGTCAAGCATATTTTCAAAATATCAGGACTAGTTGTGGGTACATCAAGATAAATCACTCCACATTCCTAAAGCATTAAGATCCTAAGCTGTCAGAACAAATGTGTATCTGCTTGGCAAACTAGAACTAAAATAGGAGCAGTATTAATACCCAACATAAGCTACAGAAATTTTGCTAGGGGCTGTTGAAAGCTGGCTTGGCAGATGAGCTCCCGTGTTAAACAAACCAGCAGGATGGGAAAAAAAAAAACAACTTCAAAAAGAAATTCCTTTTGAAGTTGCCACTGCAGCGAGTTATCCTTTTTGATTTTATATTCACTGCTAGGGGACTAGAAATTACCAACTTCCATTTGCCTTGTGGCAAGGAAGAGAAAATGCACTTATCCATCCTGCAAGAATATGGCTTTCACAAACGATGGTCTGCGTGCTCCCCGAAGAGATCAAATGGAAGGCAGAGAGACTCACCACCTAGCTTTGCTAACGGTGTAGGGAGAGGATGTTATGACTTAACCAATGTCCCAGAACTTCCCTGATTCCACCTATTATAACTGCAAACAAAACCAAAGGTCTACACTTTCCACTACCCCTTCTTTCAGAATTATGAATTTGCTACGGTATCACACACTCGTGGAAGTAGAATTAAAAGACAAACCTAGGAATGCAAAGTAAATACAGTATTTTTTAAAGGCATTAGTTTTGAAAATTCTTGAGTTTTTTTTAAAACTCCTTATTGAAATATAATACAGAGAAAGACGCACAAATCAGGAGGGACAACCCCAGAAATTAAAGCAAATCAACATCCAAATGTACTATACCGGAACCCACATGAAGAAACAAACATTTCTCTACTTTTGTCTCTCTTTGAGGTATTTTTAATTTTTTATAAATGCCTTCAAAAATAAATAGATTAAATGTTTAATATGATGTGTCTATACACATAGTTATAGGTATGTGTATATACATACCCTTATGCATGAATCAAAGACAACTTTATTCATGTTTAAAGTGTTTAAATATGGTATGTATACACATATTTAAGCATTTATTTTTCTTGAGGAAGTTATCCTGGCTAAAGCAAACATAGCTTGTCCGCTAAGTTCATGGGGTTTGCTTTGGACAGTTTCACAGAATATGGCTTTTAAGAAGTATTTATTTCTTTATTTTCTTTTGCTCCCAGGCAAACACTTCTCAGTTACTTTTTTTTTTTTTTTGGACAGTCCTGGGCCTTGGACTCAGGGCCTGAGCACTGTCCCTGGCTTCCTTTTGCTCAAGGCTAGTACTCTGCCACTTGAGCCACAACGCCACTTCTGGCCATTTTCTGTATATGTGGTGCTGGGGAATCGAACCCAGGGCCTCATGTATAAGAGGCAAGCTCTCTTGCCACTAGGCCATATCCCCAGCCCAAAGAATGCTTGTTTATTTATTTATTTATTTTTTGGCCAGTCTTGGTTCTTGGACTCAGGGCCTGAGCACTGTTCCTGGCTTCTTTTTGCTCAAGGCTAGCACTCTGCCACTTGAGCCACAGCGCCACTTCTGGCCATTTTCTGTATATGTGGTGCTGGGGAGTCGAACCCAGGGCCTCATGTATACAAGGCAAGTACTCTTGCCACTAGGCCATATCCCCAGCCCCCTCAGTTACTTTTTATATCCTATATTCATTACAAAAATCATTCTTCTAATTTTTTTTTTTTGCATTTTCCCAGTTACAGCCTGTTAGTGGACAAATGCAAAAGTATAGGAACTGGACACAAAATACTAAACAAAAGAAATCAGAGAATCAAAAGGGAAATGAAGAGTTAGGATTAAACATTAAATACAATTTGAAATTTTACTTCTCAACATAAAATGTCTACTCTGGTTTTCTGAATAGTTGTGAAGTATTTTTAGTAGCACATATAAAGGTTTAACTTTTATGCTCTTTGCAATTCTTAACTATTATGTGCGACAATGTGTTGTTCCTAAGTTTGTTTAACTTATAGATCTGAATATTTAGAAAACAAACAGGTTGAGTTCCTAGTTAAGACAAGATCGTATTCGGTTCTGAGAAAGAAAGTTCTATTTTCTGAGAAAGCTGTTATTTAATTGGAACTTGACAAAGCCCAAACTAAAATCCGTGGCTACATTTTCTAGGGTTAAAAATAAAAACCTGAACTTGGATAATTGCTTTTGTGAAGCTGTGAAAAATGTTTTATTAAAAATAAGACAAACGGAGTTAGGTCTGAATGGCCCTTTTCTGAGTGTGGAGGTCTGAGCAGACCCCGGATCTTACATCTTTTTCTTGTAAGAGTTCGTCGGAGGGGGAGGGGGAGAGAGGGGAGGGGGGAATGAGGGAGGAGGTAACAAATTGTGCAAGAAATGAACCCACTGCCTTACAGTATGAAATTGTAACCCCTCTGTACATCACTTTGACAATAAATAAATAATTATTCAGAAAAAAAGAGTTCGCTGTATAACTGGATACTGATTCTTAGCCAGTTGTGTTTGCTCTGTTTTGAGAAACGATCTCACCGATTTGAGAAAGGATCTCACCGATTTGAGATTCGTTATGTATCTCAGGCTTGCTTAGAGCTCACATTCATCCTTCGTCAGTCTCCCAAATACTGAGATTACACGTGTGTGCTGCTATACTTACTTCCCTTTTCAGTTTTAGAGAACACAAACCTCTCCTCTTAGTCTGGAACTATTGGTGTCTATAGCACACTTCATTAAATGCTGTCATATTTTGATGAAATAAAACAGCCTCCAATGTTAGGCTATACGTTCTTGATTAAAAAAATAAGACAAATGAAAAAGCACTGTCCTACACTACCACGCCTCCTGCTTTTTCTATGTTTCCCTCTTCCTCTCTCAGCCTGTCTCTGTCTCTGTCCCCGTTTCTGTCTGTTTTTCTTGATTGTAGCCCATAAGATTCACACTGGCAAAGAACTAAGGGCGGAATGATTTATATAGCAACATACTGGATATGAGAAATACCAACAATTTTTACCTTATTTTCAACAACTGTGAACTCTAAGCTGGGGATCAGTGGCTCATGTCGTAGTCCTAGCTACTCAAGATGCTGAGATCTAGAGGTGAAGCATTAAAGATGGCCTGGGTGAAAAGTCTTTGAGAGTCTACCTCCAGAATAAAATAAAGTAAATATGCTTGGGAGGCATAGCTCAAGAGTTAGGTCACCAACAAAGCAAGGTGAGCTCGGGGAGATTGAGTTCAAACCCAGTTACTGGCAAAGAACAAACAAACAGCAACTCTTCTGTGCTATTTTCATTCATTAGTAAAAAGAAATAACCCAAAACTTCTCATTTGCATCATATTATAATGTGCGAACATAGTTTTAGGTATTAATTAGTTTCTCAGTAGTCCAAGTTACCTCTGAATTTCCTTAGATATTAAAATCTTAGAGGGAGGGGGGTATGAGGGACAAGGTAACAAACAGTACAAGAAATGTATCCAATGCCTAACGTATGAAACTGTAACCTCTCTGTACATCAGTTTGATAATAAAAATTTGAAAAAAAATCTTAACATGAACGATAAAAGTGTCTATGTAGAAGAGTCTAGGGTTAGAGAACAGATTTTTCTTTCCTTTCAGTTTTGAATAGAGTGCATTATACCTAATTTGAGAAACAGGAATAAGTAATGCCCCAAAAGAAATGTGACTGAAAAAGGATCAGGCAGGAAGATAGGCTGACAAACAGTAAATCTCTTGACTGTCTGCAAAGATGGAGACCGGCGGATTCACTATGCAAAGAGGAGAAATGGAATTTTCAGGGCAAACTAGAGAAAGATGCTTCTGCTATAGGAAACAGGGAGATTAAAGGGTTCCTTCAAGTACTAGGGAACGTTTGGCTTCATATTGTGAATATACCATTCTGTAAAACGTTGGCAAATGGCTTTCATCCAATGGTTTTTACATCATATATTTATTCAGTGTATTTTTCCGATGTTCTAAGCTATTAAACTATGAAGTAATATACAAGAATTGGTAATAGGTGAAAAATAGAATGTGAGAAGAAACTTGAGCTCTTCTCCCCAATTTCCTTCTTTTACATTCTTTTAGAATGTAATAAGCGAATAAGTCATGGTTAAACAAGTCATGGTCATGAGCGCTATATGGGCACTGGGAAGGGGAAAGCCGCTGTTGATATTGTTGACAAGATCCTCTTCAGAGTCAACAGGCAAGTGATTTTATTTCTTGTCTTACCTGGTCTCAGTGAAAATGAAATGCTCTTTGCTATTAGTTTAAAGGGAATTAGTTTCTAGTTACTATTTTCAAGTTCTGACTAACACAAAAGGAGTTAATAATTACGAAGGGGTGAGAAAGCATGAGTTGCTTTTTTAAACAAAGATAGATAAGAAAAGCAAGCAATCTCAAAATACATGAGATCTTCTCTTAATAAATACAAAATGTGAAAAACTAAATTTCGCATAGGAAAGTGTTTTTCCTCTCAAAAGATAGTATTTAAGTCAACTACAATCTTGTTCCATGTTGAATTGCCTTAGAAAAATCTGTATTTAAGAGAGAAGTAATATTCTGAGTATGTCCTTAAAAACAAATGATACTGCTATGCTTTATATAACTTCCCATGATAAAATGAATGACAGTGTGATTCTCAATGCTTAATGGCCATTCTTAGGTATTAAACTAAACAGGTGTTCAATGGAATGAATGAATAAGCATCATTTGGTTTTCCATAATGGAAATGATTAACAGAGCTGAAAAGTAGAGAGCAAGAAAAATCAGGGAGCTCTCATTTCTGTAAAGAGACTGGTAAGAACAGGAAACACTGCAGAATATGATGCTGCTCTCGGATTATTTGAGGGTATTTAATAATGCTAAAATCACTCACAAGACTGACATCAACCTGCCTGTGTACAATGAAGGTTAGAGAAAAAGATGTAGAACATCCGGTTATGACTCTTCTAGAAATCAGTGGCACTATCAAGCAACCCAACTTTAGAGAAATGCCCCTAACATGATCCGAAAGATGGATTACCTCATCCATCAGAATGAAAGGGCAGAAACGAGGTGAGGTAAGTCATTTTCATTTCTCTTCTTATTCAATCTACTATGCATGAGTTCATTCCTCTTGGTAATTTGGTTCGAAGGGCTTTTAAAAACATTGACTCTACTGCATACTTGTTTTATATCATTAGGGCATGAACTTTGGCACGTGCATAAAACAGAAATGCAATTCAAATTAAATTCTTTTAGTTTCAATAACAATTGGACACTACTAGGCTAGACAACCTAGGCAAGTCGTATACCCTTCCTCACCACTGAGTTTCATTTCTGGAAAATGGAGGGGCTGGCCTCCACCAGCCCTTCTTGTTATGTTCTTGTACTCATTCTGTTACACCTTTCTTAGTCAATGATTTTTAAAGCAAAGATTAAAAAATGAAGTAGGGTCCAGTACATAATATTTATGGTTCTAACTCTACTTCTTTCAGAAGTGAACTTCCCCACTCACAATGCCTTTTCAGCCCACGTTTTTTTTTTTTTTTGGCCAGTGCTGGGCCTTGGACTCAGGGCCTGAGCACTGTCCCTGGCTTCTTCCCGCTCAAGGCTAGCACTCTGCCACTTGAGCCACAGCGCCGCTTCTGGCCGTTTTCCGTATATGTGGTGCTGGGGAATCGAACCTAGGGCCTCGTGTATCCGAGGCAGGCACTCTTGCCGGTAGGCTATATCCCCAGCCCTCAGCCCACGTTTTAACCTTTTCCCTTTCCATCAAAATGCCTAAGCAGCCTTAGGACTATGTGCAGGCAAAATGGCGCCTTCTTGCCAATCATTTCTCTCAGAGTTGGTTTCATCTTCTTGCCCTCTGTCTCCTTGACTTGTCTCTATCACTGCATATATTTCAGTTTAAGTGTTAAAAGTGGAAGGATATGGGCTGGGGATATAGCCTAGTGGCAAGAGTGCCTGCCTCGGATACACGAGGCCCTAGGTTCGATTCCCCAGCACCACATATACGGAAAACGGCCAGAAGCGGCGCTGTGGCTCAAGTGGCAGAGTGCTAGCCTTGAGCGGGAAGAAGCCAGGGACAGTGCTCAGGCCCTGAGTCCAAGGCACAGGACTGGCCAAAAAAAAAAAAAAAAAAAAAAAAGTGGAAGGATATAACTTGTTTGAGCCCATCATTGAGAAAGAATTATTCTTCACTAACTATAAAGAAAGAACAAGACAATTCCATTTCACTGGAAGTGATGTCTTACAGCGCTGGGCACCACTGAACCATGCTTACATTCTTAGCTACTGAGGAAGCTGAGATCTGAGGATTTGGGTTTGTGAGAACCTTATCTCCAAGGAACTACCACAGAACCAGAAACCAGGCGGTGGCTCAAGTGCTAGAGTGCCAGTCTTGAGCCAAAATCTCAAGGACAGTGCACAAGCCCTGAGTTTAAGACCCAGGTTCAGTGTACGTGCATGCGCACACGCACGTGCGTGCCCCCATAAACACACACACACACTCAAATTTTACATAAAAGTTAAGAATAGCCCAGGCACTGGTGGCTCATGCCTATAGTCCTGGCTAATAAGGAGGCTGAGATCTGAGGATCACGGTTCAAAGCCAGTGTTGGTAGGAAAGTCAGTGAGAGTCTTATCTCCAATTAACCACTCAAAGATCGAAAGTGGAGCTGCGGCTCAAATTGGTAGATCACTAGCCTTGAGCAAAAGATCTCAGGAACAAGTGCCCAGGCCCCACACCTGACAAAAATAAATAAATAATAAACAAAACTAATTCTCTTTTAAAGTTCTAAGTGGATGGAATTGGGAAAATAATCAGTGATTAAATTTCCTTTAAGACAGCTGGGATTTAATTAAGAATAGTTTGATAAATGTAAACTCTTTTTCTCATATTCCAAGCTCCAAGAGATTTCTCTAACATACTGGTAGTACAGGAAAAAAATGTAGGAGTGACTTCAATCCCTATTGGATGCTAATTGTCAAATTTTAGTTTGCATATAAACCAATTGCAGATCCTGTTAAACTTTCAGAATTCTGGGCCTAATAGTTTTCTGGCAATATATAAGCTTTTAGAGAAAGATATCATGTGTGTGGATATATAAATATTATACATTGACTGCCAAAAACTATATAATTTACAATTTATTTTTTAAAATAATAAACCACAATAATCTGTACTGTGTATTACATATACAGTTGAATCACATAGATTTTTTTTTTCCTTTTTTCCAGTCTAGGTGTGGTTGTAATTGGCCAGTGAATAGTTCAAGCCAGGATGTTTACTGATAATTTTGATTATAGAGGCAAGCACTCTTGCCACTAGGCCACATTCCCAGCTAATTTTGATTATAGAGAAAATAAAGATGCAAGTTTGAGCTGAGTGACGGTGTCCCACACTTGCAACCCTAGCTACTCAAGAGAAGAGGCTGAGATCTGAGGATCTTAGCTCAAAGCCTGCCTGGGAATGAGCGTCCATGAGATTCTTCTCTCCAATTAATCACCAAAAAGCCAGAAGGAGAGTCATAGCTCATGTAGTAGAATGCTGTCCTGAGGGAAAATAGCTCAGGACACTTGACCTGAGTTCAAGCCACAGATGAGCACCAAAAAAACAACAACAAATAAAACGTTTAAAAAGGCACATGTTAGACCTGCACTGTAACTGGCCATGCTCTTTAATAAATGATGTAAACAAATTCTACACAACCAGTACTGCAATGGGTTCGAGACTGACATGAAGCATGTACCCATTTTGGTGATGTGAATTTTTACCACAAAGATATAACAGATATAAATGCCTTCAAGGATGTAGATAATCACCAAATAAATGGAAGATGATTTTTTGTGTGTTTATTGCCTTTAAAAAATCATGGCTATACATAACAACTAGCTCAGAAAATAACTTGAAATTACCAGTTGGCTCTAGGAAGCCTATCTGAGCCACCTATAGGTCAGGTGGGCTTAATCTCACCTTCTATATGTCAAATCAAGTCTATTCTGAAACAGAACTCTTCATTTTTACCAAAAATTAATCTGGTATACATTATCTTTAGATTAGATTTCTAGAAATCCTTTGAACTTGAGAGGTAATCTATAAAGATCATCTAGGTAATTCACATTTTCTTTTTTTTTTTTTTTTTGGCCAGTCCTGGGCCTTGAACTCAGGGCCTGAGCACTGTCCCTGGCTTCCTTTTGCTCAAGGCTAGCACTCTGCCAGTAGAGCCACAGCGCCGCTTCTGGCCGTTTTCTGTATATGTGGTGCTGGGGAATCGAACCCAGTGCCTCATGTATACAAGGCAAGCTCTCTTGCCACTAGGCCATATCCCCAGCCCCTCACATTTTCTTAATGAAACACTAAGAGGAGTTCCTTTGTAAGGAAAACACTACAGAAATTTTATTGTATGAAAATATCGAGTACAGATAAGGAGAGGAGGTCTTCTCAGTCACTGTAGACTGGATACTGTAAAAAATTATTCTGTTGGTAATTTAGCAGAATCTCTGAAGATTCAAACACTCAGAGATCCAAAATATTATTTCCCCAAATCTATCCTGAATTAGCAAAACCATGATTACCGAAAACATTTACCAGTAAAGTTCACTTTGGCACTGTTTGTAACAGGCAGGAAAAAAACCGTCCAAATTTTAACAGAAAATAGAATATATAAATTATTTTATATCTGCACAATGGAATACTTAGACAGCCACAGCCAAAATTAGAAGATGCCCGCAGTGCATTGTTAAATAAAAAAAGACAACAGATCCTGATCATATAGAATGTGATCTGAGTTTTGTCATCAAAGGAAAGAAAACACACACACACACACACACACACACACACCCGTCAGTGTGTTCCCTTCTCCTATACATGCACACACACACGTGTAGGAGTGTAGGTATGCTGCACACGTGAATAGCCGAGAGATCACACTTGCTGGCCTGTGTACACATCAAGGTCCTTGGTGAGCCAGGCCAGGCTGCTTTGTAGGCCTCCCTTTGGGGATGGAGACTTGGTGGCTTCCAGGCCTTTCAGCTGGCAATGGGGACGAATTGGTAATCATGGGTACGAGTTCAAAGGTAGTGACTGAAAATGCTGTAAGACACATGCGTTTCAAAACTTGGGTCCAGGGCAGCACTGGTGCTTCTGAGGGCAGAGTGAAGACAGGTAGTGTGCTTCCTTCTGGAACGCATGCCGAGGAGGAAGTGCTTGCTCAGGCAGCGAAGACACGGGTGGAAGAGGAGGAGGAGGGAGCAGAGGCTGTACGGGGAGGGAGCACTCAGCTGTTCACGCTCAAGTTGGCATAGTCTGCGTTACACCGCAATGAGAGAATGATAAGCGCAGCGGCCCAGCCACTGGTGTCTGCCCTATTTTGTGGGAATAAATGCACGAGCAGGGACTTTTTCCTGGGCTCCCAATTTCAAGGCATTGGGAGAGTCCGAGGGGAAGAAGGGCTCCCTGGCAGTCCTTTCTGTCACCTTCCTGCTCGCTCTGCCACACCTTCAGCTGTGGTAGGAGAGGGACTCTGTGTGTGAGAGTGTGCGTGTGCATGTAGGTGTGTGTGTGCTGAAGTGTGCGTGCATACCCACACACTGTAATGTGTACCTAAACGGAAGTGAGCTTCGCAGAAAGCACACCTCTGCATGGAAGGCAGCCAGGATGGGGGAAAGCAAGTCGGGTCTGGACCTCATCTAGGGCAGGCCCTAAGGGCTCCAAGCTGCTTTATCTTAGATGGACACAGAACTAAAGGAATCCAAGAAGGGAGAAGGGCTCCAATGGAATAATCACCTGGCCCCTTGAAACATCTGAATAAGTGTGGTCTTGCTTCTCAGTGCCTCTGGAAGTGCACTGCCTTGTCCTGCCCTGCTCCTTACTGCTGTACACTGTACTCATTTCAATGGACAGGGACTTACATGAAAAGACTTGTGATTTCACTCATTTTACTGCAGTGGGGTATACTGTTGGGAGTGGAATGAGGTGGAGAGGCAGCTAGATGGCAAAGGAGACCACAGGAGATACAGAAAAACAGATAGCAGACATGGAGCTTAGTCATACGGGGGGAAAATCAACACTAATCACTATGTGTTGTGAGATCCCAAGATAATGAAGGAAAGTGGGAAGGGCAGACGAAAAAATTTTAACAAATAGTTAAAAAATGTATAGTATATATATTCATTGTATAAAATGAGAGGTTTTACTGTAATATTATGATATACAAGATATTTTTATTATATTCACATCCCTCTACTACTCTTTTATCTCTTTTATTTCTTATAGTATGTTTTTACTTATTTATTTATTTGGTGGTACTGGGATTGAACTCAGGGCCTTAGTGTTTACTGGACAGGTACTTTAACCTTTTACTTTTCAGATAAGATCCGTACTTTTGCCTGGGTACAGCCTCAAGTCAAAATCCTGATACCTATGACTCCTGCATAATTGATATCACAGGCACTTACAACGAGGCCCTGACTGTTGGTGGAGGTGGGGGTCTCACTAACTTTTGCCCAGACTGGCCTCAAGCTACTCTCAACTAGCTGGGATGACCAAGGTATTTTACCCCTATGTCTAAAGGTTCCATGATACCATTCTCATATGTGCAAACATATACTCCAATCCCACTCTCTCCCATTGCCTTCCCCTCCAACCTTTCAATGGTGGCCTCAGGACTCCCTTTTGGGCTCCTCTGCTTTGTTTCTTACATTTTGAATGGCTACTAGGAATGTGCTCTGTGTTAGGCACACCCAAAGGCATTTCACACACATAGCATCTAATTTAACCCTATAAGACATAATATATTCTAGAAAGACTTCTGAGATGTTTTAAAGTTATAGCGCTTAGAAGGCTGAACCCTCAGCTTTCTGAAAAATGTTCCTGTTAGAATGATCATCCCCTAAGGGCTCTAACTAAACTTTTATGATCTAATTTTATTAATATAACTCCAGAAATTTAGACTCACGTTCTTAGAACTCACATCAAGGAGAGTTGGAAATGAGATCTCTAGGTTTGATTCATTTAATTAGACTGAAAGTGTTAAACACTCAAGTGAAGGAAAATGAATCTTTTGGTCATACTCCCAGGAGCACGGTAAAATGAATAAAATGTACTTTTGAGGGTTTTGATGAGGAGATGGAGGCAATGCTTGAATATCTGTGTGTGTGAGTGTGTGTGCATAAGCATGTGTGTGAGTGTGTCAGTATGCGTATGCATAAGCATGTGTGTGTAAGGGTATATTTGAGTGAACGTGTGTCCTGGATTACACCTGTCTGCTTTGTTACACGTACTTATAGTTTAATGCTATCACTTCAAAGACAACTGGGTTACACACTTGGAGAGACTCTGGCCTCTGATCTAACAACCATAGTTCCAGTTTCAATGGGTGAGTGCATGTGGTTTCTGATTCTGAGCTATTATGGACGACTAGTAAGCTAAGGCCAGAAATGAGACATGGGTTTTTATTCTTCTAACACTGCAACTACACGATGTTGAAAAAACAAGTATTCAGCAATATTATGCAGAGAATCAAAAAAGATATTTTCTTTGGACCAAGCTTTAGTTGAAAAATCTTAAAACAACAACAAAAAATGTATATTTTGTGTTTGTGGAGGAGGGAGACGAAATCCTCGGTCCTTTCTGTGCTCATTTCCTTTAGGGCAAGGACCTGGTCTTTGCTCTTTGTATAGCTGAGCTATAAATAATACAAACTGCTGTGCAGAACAGGAAACAACACATAACTGGGAAACTTGTATTGGCAACGTGACAGACATGAACACAGTTTGCATCCAAGCATAATAAGAAACCATACACCCTTGAAAAGTGACAAATATGTATTTTTATACTGTAGGCAGGTATGACTAGAGGTTGCATTTATTTTTTATCTAAGAGCTACGATGACCACAGGTAACATTTATTGAATATGCACCAGGTAAGCATTGACGTGGACCATGCAGGTTCCACGGTTTAGAGGAAGAGGGCAGAGAGGCCTAGAAACTTGGTGTGAGTCACAATGCCAGCATGTTCTATCTGGATTTAGGAGTTGGATCACCAACCCTGCAGCATGTGGGACTTTCATTTCTAAATGACACTCATCTTCACATACAATATGTATGTATCAAAAATGAGAAACCTACATTTCAAAATAAAATCCTTCTGGCTCTGCCAAATCCCCATCCTGGTTCTTTCTGGCCACCTACAGACATAATCCTTTCTTTCCATGGCTACTAGCTTTCCTGCGAGCTCAGCAGAGGACAGCTGGGGTGATGATCACCTAGTACTTCTTGAAGGAAGAACATTTCGAGTGCTTTCACAACCAGGTCTCACCAGGGCTCCTTGGGCCTCCATTTCACACTTCTGCTCACATTGTGCCACATCACTTTTGCATCTCACACCCCGGGAATGTGAAATCCTTGTGTGTCCCAGGATTTTTCTCTCCCTTGCCTCTGCACACACTCTATACATTTGTCTGGAATATGTCTTCCACCTTGACTCACATACACTGAAGCTACTAATCACCTTTCAGAGTCTTGCTGTGGTTCCAGTTGCTAAGAAACCTGGCTCCACCCTCTCTCTCCTTCAGACCTTTGGGCTCCATTGGGCTCCAGTCTCCTTGCAGTCTCTGTAACCACTGTGCACTTCTGTTCTTGCCTACCACATACCTTTTTGTGGGTGCTGCTCCCGCTAAAATATGCTACAGCACACTGCTTCAATACACTGTGGCTGGCAGGAAGATGAATACACTCAGCACTAGTACAGGACTAATCCTGTGACTGGCATCAATTTTCATAAATGTGACTTTTTAAATAAGGTTTTCACAGCTTCACACTGTGCAATTTCCAAAACAAACAAACAGAACAAGACAAACATTTCACTTCATTGCAAAGAACTCACAGCCATTCTCTTCTTACTAATGGAGATCATGGGGCAAGGCTGGCTTCAGGTCAGGCTCCTCCTGGCTCTTTCACTCCCCACAAGTTTAAGAAGATATTTTTACCTTCACCACTGAAACTTTACTCAAGAAAAAAGCCTTACTCTTCTCAATTCCTTAAAACCTTCTCTGCATGGGAAACATACTCGTGGTATTAATCCAGTGTTTTCTCCTGTGCAATTTCCTAACAGTGGTACTCCCAATTTATAATTGTATATACATAAAATATCATCATTCATTTTTAAATTATGACGTTTAAATTTTCCCCGGGCTGGTATCAAAAGCAGTGACATAATGATACTTGTGTATACACACACACACACACACACACACACACACACACACACATACATGATATAACATAAAACTTACAAACAGAAGATATTCTTATTCTTTACATACTGTTTCAAGTACACATTCAATATGAAGTCAGGACACAGGACTTGGTTAACCATTAAGGCAGTCCTATGTTAAGGCAGGCAGGTCCAAAGCAGCATTAACTCTTGAGAGTCTGGAGAGAATGAGGGGACCTGAGACTGGCAGATACCAGTAGAGTTAGTTATTAACATGGTGTTTCTTGTGTGGAATTTGAAAATGTAACGACAACATTATAACCTTTTACAAAGTAGAAAAAAAAATTCTACAATCCTAATGGCCCATTGGCCAGTTGTATTTTATCCTTTTTCCTTACAAACATATTCCTTGGAAACATACAAGTGTATTTGTATTTGTATATGCTCTAAAGGATATTCTATTACTATCCTTATTGTGTTGACATATATTTAACCAAATAAAAGAACGCATTGGTTTTTCCAGTTTTTCATATTGGTAGTTTTAATGATGCACAAGGAAATATGGGAAAATGTTATTTATTCTTTCAGTGAAATGTGTATATTTTTTGAAGTGTTTCCTTACTATTCTAGACCATGTGTACCTTTGAGAAGCTAGAGAGTATCTAATGGTACTGAATGAATCACATAGGTAAATCTTTTCATTATGTTTTTGTTTTGTTACAATAAGTTCTATGTATTTCAGCACTAGTCATCTTTCAACCAAAAGGACAGCCTCTTTTTTTTTTCAAAAGAAAGTAAAATGGATCAAGATTCTCATCTGTATCTTATAGTTTAAAAACAAACAACACCCTATATTAAAATCAGTACTTTACTGCCCTCTTACATTTAGTACAAATTATAAAATTGTCAGTAGGAAATTAAGTCATTGCAATAAGATATTACGAAATACTAACACATCTTATTGTTTTCTATGGTAGCACTGATATTTATGAGGAGTCCTACACAACTGAAGGGAATTAAGTTGAGAGAGAAGTCCGCTCGCATAGCAGGGTAGAAATTTGGGTTGAGAAAGTGGGAACAGTAAAGTGCTGTGGCGAAAAGTCTTCTTGGCATTAAAAAATGCTATTTGTGTCACTGCTGTGGTAGTCAGTGTCTTAGAATCTGATGTCCCATTGATACTGACACGAGGCAGCTCATTTGCGGTCTGTGTGTGGGGAAGGGTGTATTTGGTATTGGAATCTGAACGAAGGGCTCTGTCCTTACTAGGCAAGCACTTTACCACTTGAGATATAACTTACTTCTTTTTGTCTTTGCTATTTTTAAAAAAATATGATTTTACTTTTCCCCTGTGAGTTTTCCAAGTCCTTAATCCTCCTTTCTATGTGGCTTGCATGACAGATTTGTGCCGCCACCCCTGCTTTTGACTGGTTAACATGGGTTCTCTTGAAAGTTTTGCCCAGATGGCCTTGAACCACAGTTCTCCTGACGTCAGCCTCCGGAGTGGCTGAGATCCAATCTGTGTGCTTGGCTTCGCAGGGTAAGTTTTTTTTTAAGAGAAGAAAACCGGTTTTTCTTCCTCACAAATATTATTCCTTTGTTTCCAAGAAAATCTCATTTTAGCCTCATGGAGTTAACAATTTAAGATTAGGTTCTGTTCCAAAGATGAGAAATTATTTGAGCATAATGCAAAGTATACTTTTTTTTTTGTTTTGTTTTTTTTTTTGGCCAGTCCTGGGCCTTGGACTCAGGGCCCGAGCACCGTCCCTGGCTTCTTCCCGCTCAAGGCTAGCACTCTGCCACTTGAGCCACAGCGCCGCTTCTGGCCGTTTTCTGTATATGTGGTGCTGGGGAATCGAACCTAGGGCCTCGTGTATCCAAGGCAGGCATCCTTGCCACTAGGCTATATCCCCAGCCCCCAAAGTATACTTTTAATATAAAAAGAAAGTGTTACTTAGAAATTAGGTTCCTGGCTGGTGCACAGGTATTTATTTAACTGATAGGATATTTGACTATCATACTAGTTATAATTTTTCAATTACATAAAAAATACTTTTCAATATAGTTTTTACAAAAAACTGCACTTCCTGTCCCAGAAAGTATTTTCGGACCCTTCTAACACACGGGGCTTCTGCAGCAAAGCTGCAAGTGTATTTCATTGGTAGAGAAAGACCTCATGGCTGGCTAGAAAGCTGATGTGTTGGGGAAAGGCAATGTATCCGGTCACTTAGTGGAGACGCAATGTTAAATTAGGACATTCAGGAGGGAGAAGGCACGTCGGAAAGACACAGTAAAAAAAAAAAAAAGCCAACAAGCCAAGGAGAAACCTGTTTCGTATTTACACTCCTCTGAACATGAGTGTGAATGCAGAATGCAGGTGGAGTTCGGCTAAAAGCTAAGGAATACACAAGCCCAACTTGGTTGCCTTAGGAACCGGGCCCATTCCTCATGTTCATTAGCATTTTTCTATAATAAAACAAGGGCATCTAATGAACAACAGGTGCCTAGTAGCACTCAGCACTGTTTAAGAGCAGAGTGAGGGTTTACATTAGTGCAGGCAATAACGGATGAATTTCTGAGGGGACAGGTGTGGCTACACGTGAGTGTCACGCGAGGGCGAGTGGTTGCGACCTCACTGACTCTGCAGAGCCTCCACACTCTGTGGAAGGCTTACTCATGATGAAGAAAATCAACCACCACTGTCTTCCTAGGCTTTCTACCAGGGCTGCTTAACACGAGTGGCACTTCTGAGGCGGAACAGAAGCAAGTTGAGAACAGACTACCCTGGAAGGGAAAGCAACCCTAGGAAAGCATCAGAGAAGTCACTGTGGAGACGGGTTTGCATAAGCTAAATGCTTTCAAAATTAACGTGTCTTCAGTAGAAAGAAAGGAAGCAAAGGCAGTTGTGGCTCGTGGACAAGGGTGCGGGCAATTCTTCATTTTGTGTGGATAATAGTTCGTACACTTGACTTAAACAATACAGCACTGAAAGTTGGCTCGGTTCTAGCATTAAATCCTTACCTCTGAAAGCGCTGATATCCCCATAGTGTACTTGAAGTACGAAGTATTTACTGCCGGTTTCGCCTCCAACTCTGAATCCAACACCTACATTTTAGAAAAGGAGATTTTTCTTTTATTTTTAGAAAATGAAGTCTAAAACTGGGGTTGCTAATCTACGATAGTCTCAGGAAATAAAACAGCTGAGAACATAGGAAATTATGTAATACAAAAACTGAAATAAGCTAAGCAAGGACCTAAATTTCTAATAATACAATGTTATATCTTGTTGTTTCAAAGTTCTGATGGAATTCTACTCACAGATTCTACTTCAGAACCAGTAATCACTTACATTTCAACCAGATATTACATTCATTTTGGAATGAGAAATTTTTTTTCCTATTGATCACTTATACATATAAAATAGACCCTTAGGAGCACCTCGGGGGGTTGCTTTCCTTCTCATGTAAAAACAGGCTATAATAAAAACGTGGCATTAAGGAAACCAGTAACTAATTAGGTAATAAAGTCCCCAAAGTCTGAATTTTTGGAATCTGAAGGGTTGCTAAAAGTCTTACTGTTAAGAGACATGAAGATTGCTAATGAGATTATTTTAATCTACAGAGAAAATATTTAAAAGGTGAGATAATTTTCTACCTGTTCTGAGAATGTATAGAAATCAGTGAGAGGTTGTCCTATTAATACTCAAACTTGTTTGGTAACAGCTTGTTTGGTAAAGTTGAGAAAGAATTTGGAGAGCCAGTTGGAGCAATGCAAAACAGACATCAATTAGAGCTGCTAGCCTGATTTAGAAGGTAACATTGGGGGCTCTGTCTCCAAACCATGGCAGAGCATTTTTCTGTAACAGCCCCATGCATTCCCTCCAATATTATGTCCAATGTCCAAGGGATATTAAGAGAGACTGGTAATTCACTTAGACTTTGGAAGCTATGAACAGTTTAAAGGTGAAGTCAGAAAAGCAGCTGAGGTTTGGCAGCCCATTAAACAGCTAGGTTTCAGGACTGTTAAAACAACCTCTGTTTGCTGAAACAGCAATTTATTTAATTCCTAGCTCTCTTGGCTCCTGACCCAACTGCTGCAGTCAGAAGCCAATGTGCCTTAGGCCGAAGGTGGCTTGAGGTATACTTGGTTATTTTCTAATTCAATCTAAATGGTTGTAAGGGCAAACTACTTACCAAAGAGAAGAAGAGAAAAAGGCACCACCTAAGTAAAACCTTTCAACAACACAATGGGTGACACCTGCACTTTTAATGTAGAATAGCAGCAACCAAGAAAGACCATAAAAAAGCACTTCTGGAAAGAGCTAATTAACATAGACACTTTAAGAGACTTCTCGTACCTTTAGGGAGCCTGGTTGGGGGAGCATTTCTTGCCCAAGCATAGAGAATATTGGCTTTATCTGTACAGGTTCCTTCATCACAAAACCTGAAGGGAAGAAGTAGCTGTTACGAACATTGAAGCAGTAAAATACATAAATCACTCCACACTGGGGAAGCTATTTGAAAATAAAGTATACCAACATATTATTACTGTAGTCTACCAATTCTGGGTAGCCTGATAATGTATAGTTGGCTATGTTTCTTTGTGCATTCTGTGTAGGTTAAAAAGCAAGCCTTTAGGCAGAGATACTAGAAAACCAGTGTTAATGAAGTACGGTTCTGAAAGTGAACCCACAGAAAGAGGACCAGTGTTGTTATCAATGAAACTTTGGCCACATTAAGAAACACCTAATCCTCAGTAGATACAAAACAATGAGGGAGGAGGTAACAAACAGTACAAGAAATGTACCCAATGCCTAACGTATGAAATTGTAACCTCTCTGTACATCAGTTTGACAATAAATAAGGAAAACAAATAAATAAAACATAAAAAAACAAAACAATACCTCAATTCAGGAGATCTTGATTTTGCTCATATAATGCAAAATTTAGTTATTAAAGTACATGCATACCCCCAAGTGCTGGTGGCTGTAATTCTAGCTACTCAGGAGACAGACCTGAGGATCACAGTTCAAATCCAGCCCAGGCAAGAGTCTATGAGACTCTTATCTCCAGTTAATGACCAAAAAAAGAAAAAGCCAGAAGTGGAGCTGTGCTAACCTTGAGCAAATAAGCTCAGGGGTCAGCATCTAGGCCCTGATTTCAAATCAAGCTCAAGGGCCAGCACAAAAACAGACAGACAGACAGATAGACAGACAGACAGACAGACACACACACACACACACACACACACACACACATGCATGCAATTGAGAATACCGACTTGGTATTTATAAATTGTTTGTGTATGCAAGTCACTGAATCTTACTAAGCCTTATTTTTCGCCTGTAAAGCGTGGATAATTATACTTAATCTCACAGAGTCATTCTGTAAATCAAATGAGATATACGTGAAAACACTTTGTAAACCTCAAGGTGTTTTGTGGGGGTAACACATTGTTTAGCAATGTTCACTTGAAAGATTCACTTGAGGACAGAGTTGGATGGTGGGAAGAGCACCCAGACAAAGAAGGTATGTGGAGTTTCACTGCAAGAGAACCAGCTCCTAGTACTGTGTGCGTACGTCTTTATGGAAGGCTCTCTTGATAGACCGTATCAGGTGTCCATTATGGTCATCAGGACGTCTTGTAGATCCAATGACATACATAGTAAGTTGTCTGACAACAAATAACACGTTTATTTTTCTTAAACTCACTATAGCTTTTAGTTTGTTCTGTTCTAGAATTACAGTTGCTTGACATAATTGTAGGCTGTAGGTTCACATTGTTTTTAAATATTTGTGTTGTGGGAAAAAGCAACGAAGCAAGGTCAGAGGTAGGAAATGAGGCAGATGGGAAAGGCTTGAAGAATACCTAGGGCAAGTAGCAGGCTCACACAAGGAAAAGCACAGGCTGACTACAGTCTGGAAAGGGAAGTGAAGACACAACATAATGGCCATCTAAAGAAGTCAGAGCCTGAGGCCACGTAACTGGGAAAAGCCTCGCTCATCAATATGACAACCACGGGTAAGATATTACTTTCTTCCTGGAGGCAGAGGCTCTCACCATATTTCTGGCATATAGCCAGAGAGCCAAAATTAAGTCAGATATGAATGAAGAGGTGAAGGGCCCAGAACTAAGAATCTCCAATGCCCTGCTTCAGTCAATGCTCTTGCCTCTATAAATCAGGCTGCAGAAAGAGATTATGTAATGTGTAATGTAGAACACATAGAGCAGTGGTTCCTTGGTGTTCACTGTCAAGTACGACATACGACAATGAAGGATCATTTTCATGTGAGAAGTGCGAGTTGGAACAAATGTCTGTGACATCCTCATGCCAAGTGCGTTAAAAGGCTCAGGGTGTTGGACAGTGACCAGAGCAAAATTTTCCTTCTTGGCGTCACTCTATAATAAGAAATGATGCTGTCAGAAGTGATGAACTTTGTATCTCTTTGTTTTGAACTACCCAAACTTAAGATCTGGGTGGCAATTTTCACAGCTTCCAACAAAGATCACAAAGGTACAATTGCCTAACAACAATACGATGACAGGCTCAGGTTAAACAAGATAATCATTTCCTCTGATTTGGAAGTCAATGTTCTGTATAGGGCTAGGCAGAATCAGAATGAGCTATAACCGAGAATACTGGTTTTGTGAATATTTTCTAAACTACATACTTGATTATGTCATTTTCTGGCTCCAAAATCCTCCAAATACTTCCAAATCTACCACCAAAATAAAATCTAAACATTGCAGCATAACACATCAAGATTTTTCCAATCCTAGACATTGTTAAACAGCCAGACAAAACCATTATAATCAGGCAGACTTGCTGCCAGTTCCTAATCTGTCTCTTCTCCCTGTTCACTTTGCCTGAGATTTCCCTTCAAGCACCCTGAAACATTTTTTTTAACCTGTATCTTTCTAAATTTAGTTCTGTGTTTCCTCCTTACAGAAACATTCTCCAACCCTATCCCATACAACCTCTTTTCTTTAACCAAAGTACTTGTACCAAATACCAGCTCACTCATCCAATTCCCCGACTAAACTCTGAGTACTCTGGTGTTTTCAGTCATGTCGTCCATCCCCCATTCACAGAATCTGAAGTCCTGCTTGGCGTTTAGGAAACATTCTGCCAATACAGAGTCAGGTTTGCTTCCATGCTAGTTATTTGTTTGTTTGTTTGTTTTTACTTCCTGTGTACATAAACCTGAGGAACTGAATTGACTAAGACTGCACCGCATTGTCATATAGTAAAAGGCTTTTTGCTTTAAAAAAAAATATTTGAGAATAAGGCTGGACACCCATTGTAATCCTGGCTACTCAATTCACACTGAGAACTGAGGATTGAAGCCAGCCTGGGCAGGAAAGTATGTGAAACCTTTATCTCCAATAAATTACGAAATCAGTAGAAGGGGAGCATTGGCTTAAATATTAAAGCATCAGCCTTGAGTACAACAGTTATGGGTGAGCACCCAGTTCTTAAGTTCAAGCCCAAGTACCAGCACAGAAAAAAAATGAGGTTGAAACCTTTGAAAAATAAGCATTATTTGCATGATATTTATATAAACAGCAATCTATACTAAGACTCTTAAGAACACTGCAAAAATGTGTTTTACCTTAAAACTGAGTAAGTTCAAAGAGTCAATTAAGTTCAAAGCTTCCATAGGCGAGGCAAGATTCAAAGCTGTCTGTCATACTCCTTTTTATGTCAATGATTTATTGAAAGAGAATATTAAATGAACATAAGGCTTGATTAATTCCATCATATCTGAAGTTGCAATTTGTGTAAACCATTCTAAAATAAAATTTTAGGTGACTAAGTTGTTCCAGCTTGTTAACAAAGAGGCCATTATTTCGTATTTTATTCTTTTATCACATTTGGTATAACAAGACCTTCAAAAGCAAACTTTCTTTAAAAATTTCTGTTTTATATAAAAGGGGATCCAAAGAGGGAAAGATGAAGTAAAACTCTCTCTTTACAGAAGACACGATCCTGTATTTAAAGAACCCCATAGATTCTATTCCCAAGTTACTAGAGCTGATCCAAAACTTTGGCAAAGCAGCAGGATACAAAATAAATCATCAAAAAGCAATGGCTTTCCCGTATGCCACCAATAGGAAGAGTGAGGCTGAAATCAGGAAACAAACTTCTTTTGCAATAGCCTGAAAAAAAATACTTAGGAATAACCTCAACAAAAGAAGTGAAAGACCTCTACAATGAACACTTTAAAAAGCTTAAAAAGGAAATTAAAGCAGAAACTAAGGAAATGGAAAAACCTCCCATACTCCTGGATTGGGAGAATTAACATCATGAAAATGGCAATACTGCCAAAGGCTATCTCCAAATTCATTGCAATATCCATCAATATCGCAACACCATTCTTTAATGAAATAAAGGAAGCAATCCAAAAATTCATATGAACCAATATAAGACACCGAATAGCAAAAATAATCCTAATCAGAAAGAAAAGTGCTGAAGAAATATCAATACCAAACTTGAAGCTGTATTATAAAGCTATAGTAATAAAAACAGCCTGGTATTGGCACAAGAACAGGCATGAGGACCAGTGGAATAGAACTGAAGACCCAGAAGTGAACACTCAGAACTATGGCCACCAATTCTTTGATAAGGGAGCTAAAAAAATAGAATGGAAGAAGACAGCCTCTTCAACAAAGGGTGCTGGCAAAACTGGTTCAACATCTGTAACAAACTAAAGCTAGATCCTTATATATCACCCTGCACCAGAATCAATTCCAAATGAATCAAAGACCTCAAGATAAAAGCAGATACCCTGAAAACATTACAGGAAGGAATAGGAGAAACACTTGAGCTTCTTGGCACAGGTCGAAAGTTTCTAACTAAAGGCCCAGAAACACAACAAATCACAGGAAGGTCCGACAAATGGGACTGCATCAAACCGCAGAGCTTCTGCACTCATAGCTTGCAGGATAAATAGAAAGCCCTGAGATTGGGAGAAGATCTTCACTGGCCATACAGCAGACACGGGCCTCTTATCTAAAATATAAATAGAACTCAAAAATTAATTTCTCCCAAAACAAACCCTCTAAGAAACAACGGCCCCCTGGATAAATGGGCTAAAGACCGAAAGAGAGTCTTCTCTGAAGAGGAAATGAGAATGGCCAAGAGGCACATAAAAGAAGTGCAAATCAAAGAAAACATTAAGATGCTGGCTCAGATGTGGCCAAAAGCAAACCTTATGAACCCTATTACACCGTTGGTGGCAGTGTAAACTGGTTCAACCACTCTGGAAAGCAGTGTAGAATTTCCTCAAAACGCTAAAGACAGAGCTCCCCTATGACCCAGCAACACTGCTTTTGGGCATTTACCCAAAGGATCACTATTAAGACCACACTAAAGTTACCAGCACAACTATGTTGATTGAAGCACTAAAATATGGAATCAACCTAGATGCCCCTCAGTAGATCTTTCTTATCAGAAAGAATGGCATTGCCCCATTCATCAGAAAAATGGAAATACTTTGAAGAAATCATACTAAATGAATTGAGCCAGACCCAAAAAAACATAGTCTCTATGGCTTCCCTCATTTCTAATAATTAGTACATGTCTAAGATAGTCTTAGCAGAAGATCACAATAGTTCAATAGCTATGTACATATGAACACATCAGATGATGATAAGTGAAATTAACTGCAAGCTATGGAAATAAGTGGTTTATCATTGTTGTTGTTATTTTCAATGGACCATGTGAAATTATGCCATTTTCTTTTGTCTTTCTTCTCCATTATTTCACCCCTTATGCCACTGTAACTGATTTTGGTACTCTGGGTATTGCATATACGTTTATCAGAACTAGGGAAAGGAAGGGGAACATCAAAATGGAGAGACAAAGGATAAAAGGCAAACCAATGCAGGAGCAATACTTACAAGACAATATGTAGTAAACTCAGGTGGGAGGGAGGGAACTGGGGCGGGGGGGGGGGGAAGGAGAATAACGAGGGAGGAGGTAACAAGTTTGATAAGAAATGTACTCACAGCTTTATGTATGAAACTGTAACCCCTCTGTATATCACTTTGACAATAAATAAACTAATAAAAACAAATATATATAATATTTAAATGTATTAAACTCTAGACTGAGTAAAGAAGGACTCATTGAATGACAATAGGACAGAGAAATTAATTCTAAATCTTAATGAGGAGGGAATAAGAGAAGAGGGGAAAAAAAGACCAGAAGAAATGTAAAGAATATTTGGATATGACCCTGCACCCCTTTATTTTCATATTTCCATTTTAAAAGAAAATATCATTATATTCTCACTACACAAAATGTCTGAAAGGAGAAAGTATTACATACTTTGGTTTTCCCAAGAGAGTCCTCCAAAAAATACAGGGGACTTTTACTTTTCTTATTACTAAGAAGAGTCTTATGACTGGAAAGCAATGTAACCCTTGATCAATAGCTGCTATAATTTCTGACTTCATCAACCCGGTTTCTTATTCTTATCATTACAGCAGCTTCTCCTAAAGCCTCCTTCAGATGAAGTCAATTAAATTGTGAAAAGATGCTCATATAGATGACAAGATTGTTTTTTCACTGCGCCAAACCTTGAAAAACGCTAGCCTGTCACTGTGAATTATCTAAATAAAGCATGATTGACTATTAAAGTAACTTTCTGGTTTTATCTGTTAGAGGTTACCAAGGAAAGATCAGAACAGATCGATCTTACTTTTTGAGCTAAATAAAGAAATAAAGTAGTCATGCATTCAAGAAAAGCTTGCATTTCTTTAGATTCCAACTGTAATGCACTAGGGAATCTAGCAAAACCACAGCCACAAAAAATTAACATAAAGTTAGAAAGTTTCTTGAAAAACACAACATAAAATCAATGATATAAGTGAGATGTCTGTACCTTTCAATGTTGCAATTTGTATGAGTTGGGAATCCAAATAAGATGAAGTGTTCAATAAGCTCACTGAATATGTCCCCAATTCAGATAATCCTATGTGAACTTCAAGAAAATGGGCATGCATTAACAGTAATTAGAGGGAATTGGAAAGCTGAATAACAATGTTGATTAAGAAGAACTAGCCTGGTAAAGAGCATAAACTGCGAGTACCCACCTCTTCCCTCACCCCAGTAAGATTCTAAAGGCCATAAAGTGCCTAAAAGCAGAATGGGTAAGGCACAAACCCTCAGTGCCTAATGAAGTGTTTAGCACAGCTTTATTAACAACTGAATAAAGGTAACAGCTACCAGTACTATGTGTTATCACTACTGCAAGCCTGTTAGTTAAATCATCTTCCTTATTCTTCATGAAGGCCCCCAAAAAGGTAGGTTCAAGATAAATAGCCCTTATTTTTGGTGAGGAAATAGAGACTATTTAAATAATTTTATCATCATTTATTACAACTACCAAGAAGTTTCACTCAGATTTGAACCCAAGATGCTCCGATTTCAATGTTCTGACTAGATATGCCCACAACTACTCTGTTTAATACAAATACTAAATAGACTTGTGAGGAAGGAATAATGTTCAAAATCATAGTGCTTGTTTCCATTAAAACTATCAAAATGGCATTCTCTTTGATTAAAGTTGGCACTGTTAGCCGTTCCCCTGCCTTACCACCTGGGAACTTGCGGTTCAAGGCCATCCTGTTACTACAGGCAACTGGAGGCTTCATGTACACTGCTCTGCCCAGCGCAGATCTGGATCCTGAAGCCCCCAGGCCCAGTGACTCCTTGATGTGCCCAAGCTGCAGGAGGTAGCCAGAGGAGACCATGACACCCACTGGCTCTGATAACCATTCTCGTGGAAATGATGAGGACTTTTACCAACCAAACTGCCAAGCAAATACTTCTTGGATGGCATCAGGCCAAACTACGAATCAGGGACCCCTGACTGCTTCACCCCTTTACAGCAAGAAGTAGCTCCAGAAGAAACAACCTCCGCCCATACTCCCGGCCTGGTACCCCTCCCCCGTTATTAATAAACAACAAATGGGGGAATATTAGCATTTCCCCTGCCTTAGGTCCTCAGCTCCTTCCATTAGCTCCCAGATCCACCCACACCTAAAATCCCTGCCCTAGAACTATAATGAGCCACTCCTACTCACCATCAAGACCCACCTACTTCCCCTTTAGCCCCAGAAAAGCGGCCACCTGGATCAGGTGCAGACACCATGTTGCTCCGTCTCCTGTGGGAGCTATGGCCCCAGTAATCAACCTCCTTATGAACCTTCTTCTCCTGTCTGTGATTATCTCTGCATGGCCCCCTGGGATGGCTGGGACATATCCTTTCAGGCACGAGTCTAGAAAGAATCACCACCTCCAGTTCACACACTTAACACTTGTTAGCCAACCTGGGTGGGTGTTCCTGGCTCTCTCCTGCAATCCTACCGCCTCAGGAAGCTGAGATGTGAGAAATAATGGTGAGAAGCCATCCAGGCAGAAATGACCATGGACTCTTACCTCCAACTAACCACCCAAAAGCTGGAAGTGGAGAGTGGAGCTTTGGCTCAGGGCAAGAGCGCTAGCCATGAGCAAAAACCAAGGGACAGCACCTACACGTGCGCTCAAGCATCATGTCTGATGCCAAAAATTAAAAAAAGTTACACTATCTCTGTAATCTTATCTGAGTATATTGGAAACCGTGTATACTGGTATTAGAATTAGGAAATTGAGAGGGAATACCAAAATTGAGAGACAAAGGGTAAATTAAGAGAAACAACAACAAAAGCAATACTTGCAAAACTGTATGGTGTAAGCGAACTGAACACCTGGGGGGGGGGGGAAAGGGGGAGGGGGGAGGGGGGTATGAGGGACAAGGTAACAAACAGTACAAGAAATGTATCCAATGCCTAACGTATGAAACTGTAACCTCTCTGTACATCAGTTTTATAATAAAAAATTTTAAAAAGTTAACTAAGATCATATTCACTGGTGACTACAAGCTAAAAGAAAATACCTACATCAACGTAGTGCATGGATGCAGTTTACTATTCCAATGCCATACAAATATAATATAGCTCTATTAACAATAAAATATGCCATAACTCTTCTAATATAATACATTGAAATTACTATTTCAATATATGTAATAAATGTAATAACTAATGTATCATTCATATGTTACAATATAATGATATAAGTAATAAAACACAGCTCTGTTAATCATACAAATGTATTAAGGAAAATGGATACAATTCTCTCTGTACATCAGTTTGATAATAAAATTTTGAAAAAAAAAAAAAAAAAAGAAAAGTGGATACAATTAATTCTGGCCCAACAGAAACGTGTGTCTAAATTATGTGAATGCACTCCAATAGGCATTTTATAGTGCTTAAAACAAAGGAGGGCATAGATTTTGGCTACTGTGAGTTTTTTTTAATTATTATGCAATACATGCTTAACTTGGGAAGTTTCATGGCAGAAATAAAGGTAGACTGCAGAAGACACTGAATCTTGCTATCAAGTGTACAGATGACAAGTAGCTAAGACATGGAGGGGGCCACGTAGACAGCTTGTGCACTGTGCACATACCATTCTCCACCAAAGAATCGTCATGGGAGAGGCAATAAAGCTGAAGCCTTTCCTGTATTATCACTTCACAATGTCATTGAAATGGGTAACCAAGCAGTATCTCACACAGGTATGTGCGCACACGCTCTCTCTGTCTAGGTGCATGTGGGTGTTTAGCTATTGCTTTCTCCGCATCAGCATTTGTAACCCTGTGGAGATGCTGCATTTTAAAAGACACAGCAGGAGGCTAACAAATAGGAGCAGTTGAAAGAGATGGAAGCTGAAGCCTCTTAGGATAGCAAAGCAAGGATGCTTTAGCGAGAGAATGACTCCTAGTTAGAACAGCTGGAAAGAGCCTCATTTAACCAGCTGGGACTTTTCTTTTGGAAAAACTTCAAACAGTGTGAAGAAGCCATCTTTTATTTTTAAAGATCAGTTGGTCCTAAGTATAATTTAAATAGTTTTAAGATCAAATATTAATTACAAGAACTAAAACTACCTTATGCTGTTGCACAGAAGATCACCCCAAAGTAGAAGCTACACACACACACACACACACACACACACACACACACACACACTCTCAAATCCTACTTTGTGATGAAATGCTGGTGAAGTTCCCTGTCCCTCCATTCCAGTTTCTATCACTCAGCGTTTTGATTGTTCGTTTGGCTGGTTGGTTTTGACTCAGGGCCTGATGTCCTTGAGCTTTTCTTTTTTGCTCAAGGCAAGTACTCTTACTTGAGCCACAGCTCCAGATTTTTAGTGGTTCATTCGAGAGCACCTTATGGACATTCTTGTCTGGGTCGGCTTTGAACATGGATCCTCAGATCTCAGCCTCCAGAGTAGCCAGGATTACAGGCGTGAAGCACTGCATGTGGCTTTACTCTGCTTTTTATTTGATAATGTTTTAGATTTTTTGTTTTCTGGTTCTGGGGTTTGAACTCACCGTTTCACACTTGTTTGGTAGGTTTAGCTTACTTGCTCAGCTGGGACTCCACCACATGTGCCACACTTCCAGTCTGCCTTTTTGCTGGTTATATTTGGAGGGAATTTCCTGGCTTTTCTTCAGAGGCTGGCTTTGAACTACAGATTTTAGCCTTTTAAGTAACAGGCTGGCAACAGGCTGGAAAGTTTTTTTTTTTTTTTTTAACTAACAAACAAAAGTATAAAGCTTGTACATATGAATAGTATGTCAATGTTTGATGCAGGTATAGACTCCACCATGTTTAAATCCATTGTATTTATCTTGTAAAATAGTCATACACTTCTCATTTCCTTTCAAATCTTTTCTGCTAACTTGTTGGAAGGTGTACCATACTGTGTTGTTGCACACAAATCCTCAATTATTCTGAAAACAAAATCTTACAGTTTGTCATAATAAACACTTTTAAATCCTACATCTTATGCTCAGTAGAACAGAAGATATTCTTAAAAGGAGACCACTTCAAAATCATCCCCAAATGCCAAAACCATTTGTATAAGCAAAAACCACAATTTTACAAATCTCAATGGCCAATTACGCATGTCATCTTAAAAAAAAAGAATTTTTAAAATGAAAGTAAAATATTTATAGAATTAAAAAAAACCCCACAAATTTGAATTTCCACAATCTCATAAAAATTCATTCTTTTTTTTCTAGCGGAGAGGCATAGATTTTTTTTTTTTGTATTTAAATTGTCTTGTCTTCAGTGTCTCCATTTCTCTACTCTCCTTTAAAAACAAACCAGAAGAGGGGATGAAGTAGTCCCTCACGTAGGGGCAAAGTATTTGCCTCTCACTCACAAGGCTCTGGGTTCAATCCCCAGCAACAGGGAGGGGGAAGGAGCAAAAGAAGAAACGAGAAAAAGGAAAGTAAACTAAAAGCACCTTAGAACTCATGGCTCATTTTCAGCCAACAAATGATAAATCTGGGTTTACAATCACAAATCATGCTACTGCTCTGTTTGCTCCAGTCTCAACATATGTCTCTCCACTGTTCTCTAGCTACGGCGAATTGTCGCCTCCTTTAAAGACCTGTTTGAAAAGGTGTCAGGGTTCCACGGACAGGTACGGCCGCCTTCTTTACACGGGTCAGAAGACTCATTGCTTTCCCATCAGCTGGTCCTTATTTGCATCCTCCGGAGATATGTTAATTTGGAATTGAGCATCAGCTCACTCTAACTATAAAGGGACCACCCCATGGTATATTAAAAGGTTCACATCAATGTATGCAATTTAAGTGCACATGCATATAATTAACTAGACACATTACCAGTGTGAGCTGCTAATTTGGAATGAGACACAAAAGACTGGGATGTGCATAGAGAAAAAAAAACCACTTTAAAATTAAAATGACTACATAATGAAAACTGCTTCATGCTGTGTCTACTATTTTCATGTAAACTTAATATAACTGTAAATATATTTTAATGAACAGTAGAAAGAGGCAATTACGTAGAGCAAAGGAGGGCAGCAGTACAGTGAAACATCATCAGAATAGATCTTTGCCTTCATAATAAAAATGCTGCCTGAAGACAGAGGATGAATTATAACTTCATCATTTCAAGGGAAAACTGTTTTCTATATTAAAGACATATACACATTCCCAGCCAGCTACCAGTGAAAGCAGAACACTCGAGTGAAAAGGGTGTGTGTGTGTGTGTGTGTGTGTGTGTGTGTGTGTGTGTCAGGGGATGCAAACTGACAAAAAAGCAGAGAACCATGCTTGACATTTTAGTATTAAATTCTTATTAGTTTTCTTTTTCTTGTGCTGTTAAACAACTTTGGAGTCCATGAATATTTCCCTAGAGTATGAGGAAGTTTTAATACTTTTTTACATCCAAATTCATGATTGGTTTCATACCCCCAAATATATGTGGATGTGTTTGAATCTTCATTTAAAAGCTGTATTTATCTTGAAACAATTGAAAAGTAGATTCACAGTTGGAAAATCAGTGTGATAAACTTCACAACTCAATTTTTTTTAGAGAAAAGAATGCATGACTTTGGACACTGGTAGAATTGTTTATTAGTATTCTAATTCAAAGGGGAGGATAGGAGTCTAAGCCAATTGAAAACTTTCAGGGAGCATCTCCAGGACTGAGCCCCGGAGTCTCTGTGGGTAGGGAATGAGAGAAAATCTTGTGAAGCAACCTGAAAGTTAATCCATGTACTCCATGAGCTCTAATTCTGCATAAATTCTGTTAAATATGTACAGAAATAATCTATACTAGCTTGAAATGCAATGCAAGATAGTACTGAAAAGTTAGAGCCACTAGAAGAATTTTATTTAATTCATGTCTCCTAGATTGCATGTTGATCTGATCCTACCTTTGAATATTAAATCGAGATGGTTCTTAGTTCAAAGATAAGTAATAGTTTCAATTATTTTCCTTGCCTTGTGGTTATGAAGAGAATTATTAGAAATCTACAGATCACATCGGAATACGGGCTACCAGACATGTATTTTAAATTATATTTAACAGCATAGGGGTGCAGTGTTGTGAAGAATTCAAGTTACTCAATGACGCAGCTACAGGAGAAATTCCAGTGGGGCGCTTACTTGGTGGGAGTCATCTCCTGCTTTTCCAATTGGAACATATCAATAGTATGAGATGTAAAGTGAGGAACAGAGAGTTGTTTTATATATGATCTGGCGTAAACCTTGAAATGAAGAAACTAACTCTTGTCTAAATGAGCCAAACAGTCTACCTAGTGAATCCAGCCCGTTGACTGTTTCTTCATTCTTCCATGATGCCTTTCAAGTAATAGTTTTAGCTAAATAACAAATATAGCGATTACTTTACTATTTCTGTATTCATTTAGAGTTTCTTTGTATCACACTTTCCCAACTTGCAAGGCTTCCAACTAGGGTATTTTTAAACATAGTATTCTATTTAGGAGTGTTAGTAATTTAAAAGGGACAAAATAAAGTGTTTATTTTGATATGCTTTTATCCTGAGAACTATAAACTGATTTCTTTTATGTAATTTTTTTAATAGGACCACAATAGTTTGCCAGAGCTGTTTTGCTTCCTCACGCAGTCTTTATAAATGAGGTGAAACTGAAGCAGATTATAAATGCATATATTTCTTTTTTTTTTTTTTTGCCAGTCCTGGGGCTTGAACTCAGGGCCTGAGCACTGTCCCTGGCTTCTTTTTGCTCAAGGCTAGTACTCTGCCACTTGAGCCACAGTGCCACTTCTGTCCATTTTCTATATATGTGGTACTGAGGAATTGAACCCAGGGCTTCATGTATATGAGGCAAGCACTCTTGCCACTAGGCCATATTCCCAGCCCAAATGCATATATTTCTTTTAACTATTTTTAATCATTCTAATCCAAAGGCAAATATTGCTAACTTCCAAGGAAGTATTTTAAAGCAAAAAATCAGAGAATGTAATTTGCTGAGTAAAATTCCAAAAAGGCTGTCAAAGAGTAAACTTTTAATCTAGAATTTTATTTACAAAAATTTACTGAAGAAGAAAAAAAAAACTGGGAATGTTGATTCGGAAGAATATTAACTGTCTTGCTGACTCCAGTTTTACATAAAGGCAATCATGAGAGCTAGGTTCCTATGTGATATACCCCTTTCATCAAATAAGCCTATTAACAAATGCTTTGATGATACTCAGTCCATGGAGATTTCCACTAATTGCCCTGTGCTTTAACAGTGCCAAATACATTATTACAATTGCTTATTACAAAAATGACTAGGAAGCAGTTGCTCTGTTGTGTGCCTTGCATCAGAATAATGACTATTAGAATACACAAAGAAAGGCCTATCGGTCCTCATGATTATGTAGGGACAGGACATCGACACCGAGGCTTCTCAATGCAAAGCAAAACACTCCATTACTCTGGGCTGTTAAATCTGTAACAATGATTCTTCCTATCAATGAAAAGAATGTGAAGCTTATAAAGGAAGGCTATTTTCAGATGTCACTAATCTTCAAGAACACTGAAGATCAAAATGAAAGCAAAAACATCAAGCACAAAGTACAATAAATTTTGGTACGGCTCAAAACACTTATTCTAGAAACTCTCATGGTATCTCCTACCATGCTATGGCAGTCGTTTAAGTACAGGCTTCTTCACTGTTCAAGAGATGCCATGAACGTTCAAGATTCATCTGACTGACTAAAATAATTTCTAAAATATAACAATTACTTGCATGAATGAGAAACAGTTGAGTAAAGCAGAAATTACTGTGATTTGGAACTGGGCAATCTCAGATTCAGTCCTGGTCTGGCATGGAGCAGCTGTGTTTGCTAGAGCAAGTTACTAAATCTCTCTGAGCTTCAGACTTCGTCTTTAAATTGAGAATAGGCGACATTAGAATGATCTGAAATAGTTGGTCAGGTTACCAAGCAGGGGCCAGGACAAAACAGAACAGAATCTCTGTGCTCTATGGAGGAAACCATGAATTAAAAACAAAGGCAATTAATTAACATGAGAGTAGCAACAATTTTAATTAATTAGTTAATTGTCAAAGTGGTCTACAGAGGGGTTACAGTTTCATACGTAAGTCAGTGCATACATTTCTTATCATACTTGTTACCTCCTCCTCATTTTTCTCCCACCTTCCCTCCTCCTAATCTCACCCCCCCCTGAGTTGTACAGTTGGTTTATAGCATATTGTCTTGTAAATCTTGCTGTTGCATTGGTTTGCCTTTTCCCTTTGTCTCTCCATTTTGATGCTCCCCCTTCCATCCCTAATTCTGATAAATGTATATACAATACCCAGGGTAGTAAAGTCAGTTATATTTTCATCAGGGGTAAAACCATGGGGAAGAAAGACAAAGGTAAAGGACATAATTTCACATGGCACACTGACAACAACAATCTGAATCTTAAGGCTTTGTAATAAAGGCCTTCTGTACTTGGACATAGTAGACATGAAGATAGAGTTTTTTTTTTTTAAATTCAGTGACAATGAGTGACAGATATATGCTTTCATTGACTATGATGCCAATAAAACGTTTTGCCTCTGTTGCTATTACTAGGATTTGAACGTGGGGGCCTTGATTCCTTCATTTGCTTGTCTGATGCTCTACCACTTGAGTTATTCATCAACATACCTTTTTGGTAACTATTTTGAAGATGGAGTCTTACAGATTTTATTTCCCTAGGTGGCTTTGAACAGTACTTTCTAGATAAGTTTTTTAAATATAGACATGCACCAGAACTACCAGTCCATGGGTCTCTTTGAAAAAGGAGAAACTAATAAATGAAAATAAGTAAAACTCACAAAAAAAATCCAACAAAACAACACGTACCTACTCATAAATAATTTATAAAATAACTGTGTGGATACACTTGGTACGTGTAAAAAAAAAAAAAAAACCACACATGTATTTCCGACACCCCTCTGTACTGTAAGCCCATGCTCCTTACCAGTAACTTCCAGTGGACGAAGGCATATTACATCCAAAAAGCAACATGTGATGAACAGTGTCCATGCTGGCTCGAGGTTTGAAGTCAACTGTTGTGAGAAAATGATACGCAGTGTGAATACCAGTTATACTTCCTTTCAAATGTCACAAGACTATACCTTTGAACAAAGGGAATAAATACCTGTGTAGCAAAGATATTTTTATGCTCTAATGACTGAATGCCCTGGTTGTACAAAGTATGTTATTCCTCAAGAGGAACATGATTTTATAATAATCAGGTGTTATACAGCCCAAAGAGGAAATAACCCTTCACAGCCTGAATACTATACAAACACATCATGTGCATTTGGTTGTTTGGTTTTTTTTTTTCCCATGGAAGACCTCCTTTAAAATGGCAAGAGCACCACGTGAATATAAAAAGAAAGCTCCAGGTGATGCATTCACAAAATACTTCCTTCCAGGTTTCAGTAGAGTGCTGAGCCCTTAAAACTACACAACAGTGCCATGAAACAGAAGGCCCAGTGCGTGGTCAAAATGGGAGCAAAAGGACTTGTAATGCAAATTTACTACCTAGAAATAACAGCAGGATTCACATGCATGTCTATGGGGAAATGATGGGTCAGCAAGCAAAAATGTAAGTGGAAATGTAGCCGTGAAAATATGGATTGAAGTTATATCCTAGCTCGTGAGCGTGGCGTTGTGTTACAAGACACATAAACGTATGTGGTAGAATTTCTCCTTTAATCTTAAAAGCAGGTTGAAGGATATAAAAATAAGCATAAGCCAGTGCAGAATCAAAATAGATAAAATTTCTAAAAAAAATGTGTATTATTTATAGTCACTCTTAAGGAAGGTTCCTGTACTGCTGTAGGTTTGCCATTCCCTTTATGTCTTCTTCCAAAAAATATTGTCCCGGTGGCAGAAGCAGTTTCTGTCAGTGGTACATCTAAAAATGCCAAATCGTCTAAAATGATCCTAAGTCTCAGGTGTGTGGAAAAGCTGCATCTTTTTTCTTTTTTGCTATTTTGGTCTGCCTGTTTGACAAAACTAATAAAACATCACTTGTTAAAATATGCATCTGAAGCCCAGGCATTTATCCAATTAAAAGTGTTCTACATCAAGCTAAGGAACAGAATTTGCAAAGAGTGGTGCTCAGAAAACAGAGTCGCTCTGTGCTGCCTTGACCTAGAACCTTCGAAGGAAAGTCTTTTGTTACAGTGAAAATTAGCACTCAAAGCTGACAAAGTACATATGGAGATGTTTAGCCCATTGTAATGTGAGGTTGCTTTCCTATCAATGAAGAGCATAGTAGGACTATGTGATTGAAGATGCTTTGGAAGGAAAGAATCCATGGAAATAGCGACATTTCATGGCTCACAGGAAATCATATTGTTAACAAGCCTATGTTTACTGACCAGAGAGAATGGATCAAATGGCATCCTATGTGGGCAGACTACTCTATGTTGAATGCTGTTTTATTCCTCCTTTCCAGTCTCCTTCTTGGGACAATTCTTGGCAGAAGGAAAACTGAAAAGCCCAGAGGACATGAGGAGATCAAATACCCGGCTTTTTGGGGTCTTTCTTATTCACTTAAATTTATTTAGGAATAAGATGCAATTTGTAACATTATATTCATTTGATCAAATTCTTTATATCACTATGTACAAGTGTAACTTTGTGTTTGTTTCATTGTATTCTTCTCTCATCTTTTTCCTCTGTAATATCAATATGTCAGTCCATCAGGACTTGTCAAACAAGAAGGTGACTTCTGTGCTCTTTTATAACCAAAGTCAATAACTAACGATTTTCTCCCCTTATATTATCTCATATTGGGTAGATAGATTTCCTTCTACCAAATCACTCTTGGAATTTTGGTACTAAACTAACATGATCATTCACAGTCATTTTAAGGATTCAACTCTTAGTTGCAAAACAAGTGATATGCTTCAGTTTCGCTGTGTATTCTCTTTCAGGATAAAGAGCAGAAAAAATGCTCAATTTGTGAACTGCTCAGTGGGGAAACCTGGCAACTGTGACAAGAGATGGACAGTAGTAGCAAAGATAAGAGCATGAACCATAGAGAAGGCTCAGGACAGAGAGACAAGGAGACCTGTGAACTGCCAGAATCAATTCAGAACACACTAAGAATATCTTCTCTCCATTGTGTGTATGCCTCTATCAGGCAAGCAACAAACCTTTCTGGAAAAAAAGTGGGCTTCCAGTAATTACATAAAGAAACTAACAAGAAATGAGTCAGGTAAGAACAGATTATAAAGGAAGACATATACAATTTCTGTGGCTTGTTAATAAAGAAGGACAGAAAAGAATTTTATTCCTTGCTCATTTCAGGAAGACCTTGTTGTGGTTCTCTCTAAAGGAAAAGATCTTAACTACTCAAACAATCATTTCTCTAACCAAGAGTATCTCATTGTGATGCACTTTTTAAGTACCACTTTTTTTTCTTGTTTCACATTGAATTCCTACTTGAGTTTGATTTTCATTTCTAAGCAGTAGTAAATGAAAATTCTTCACTTCCCTCTCAAAAACCTTATTGTCACAGGTTCATACTTTGCTCCAGAAATTTGAGATCTAATTTAAATGCTAAATACATTATGGGTATAAGGTACAAATAGACCACTGATCATAATTTTAATATCCTAAAGAAAAAGTACAATATCTAAGTACTTCAATTATAGTTCAAAGTAGAATTCATTGCAAGTTGAATAAAAACAAGCCTCCAGTTAAAAATGTATCAAAATGTAAATTTAAAAGCCAAGAACCAAGGCCTAAAAATAATGTAGTCCTTAGACAAGCTCACTGAAAGGACCTGCTGCCCAGAAAGCAGCCAAGAAGGAAGAGATTCATTTGACAGGCTCTACATTCCTAACTGTTATAGGAATAATAATAAGGACACATGCCCTACTTCCTGTAAGAATAAGGACCACTGAACACAAAATAACATAGATGACTTAGAGGAGAGTTCAACAGCTGAAATGTAGAAAATAAAATCACATCTTAAGAGTGGGCCAGGCTGGCTAAGGCCCCAGACTCTTGCTCCAGGTCCTAAGGCTCTGGCCTCCAAGATTTCCCCTCTACCCCTCACTTCAAGCACAACAAGGTGACTGACACAAAAATGTGTTTGTTTGTTTTTTCAGGAAAAGAAACAGAAGAGAGAGAGCCTCAGACTAGGGCTGCTGGTTTGTGGCTGTCTCAGTAGCACCTCAGGGCTAGGGGAAAATCTGTTCTGATGCCAGTAGTCCCCAGGCTGAAAGCTGCTTCAAAATCTACCTTTTTATTCAGGCACCAAAATATCACCTGGGCGGGGGCAGAGGGGCTGTGGGTTTCCAAATCACTTCTCTCTTTCTCTTGGGAAGAATCTCCTCCACCACCACCGGTGATGTGCTGGGACTGATGGTTTTTACGAGTCTTACAAAGCAGTTAAGGAACACAGCCATAGTTAAAAATTCAATTGTGTAAACTTACAATTGATTACATTAAAGACAATATTCAAAGCCTGTCTGTTCCTAATTTCACAATTTTCCCATTTCCTGTTTTCTTGAGGTTTCTGAGCTGGTTGAATCTGTGTATTGTACCCTTTGTTATGTACATCCCTTCCCTTTTCTCTATTTGCTGACAACACATTGGCAGTCAGAAATTGGCCAACATGGGAATGTGTGTGTGTGTGTGTGTGTGTGTGTGTGTGTGTGTGTGTGTGACAGTACTGGGATTTGAACTCAGGGCCTGGGCACTGCCTCCTAGTGTTGTCACTCAAGGCTAGCACTATTCTACCACTTGAGCCATAGTTCCGCTTTCGGCTTTGGGGTGATTAATTGGAGCTAAAGAGTGTCCCTGTCTTCCTGCTCTGCTCATCAATCCTCAGATCTCAGCCTCCTGAGTACCTGGGATTATAGGCATGAGCCACTGGCCCCCATGGCTTGGGAACTTCCGTTATCTGCTGGCTCAGCCTCTTGTTCCTCCAGCTCTCCAGCTTACAGAGTCCCTGGCCTAAGACCTTCTCTCTCCCCCCCACTCTGCTTCCAGACCCCAAAGCCACAGCCCTGCTTCCTTCCGGTGACAGGCGATTTTAGCGGGCAAGGGCCTGCTTTTCTTTCTTGTGCTACAGTGCCTAGATATTCTCTGTGAGGCTTGCTTTCAGAGTTCATGCTCAGGCTGATAAACATAAATAAATTTAAAAAATCACATCTTAAAAGGAATTCCCCTTTTCCTTTTCTCCTATTATATGCAAAGCAACCCACCCATGATTTTTTAAAAAAGGCTTAGCAGATCATAATGAAAATGATTGAAATTAAGTGTGCAATTCTTATAGACACAACAAACAAAGGCCATTGAGGTGGGAGGGAAAATAGCCCAAAGAACTTTGTGAGAATGCAAGCAAATGTGATATGTGATAAGATCAAAAGTACCATCAACCTTCCAACTCAATAAGGAGATGGCAGCAGCTAACTAGAAAAGGGACTTCAGTCCAATGGCTGCTCACAGTCAAGCTCGCTTGATGTGTAGGAATCAGGGGGAAATTGTAGAAGTAAGTTCTGGGAACTGAGAACATTTAAAGGACTAAAACTCCATATATAGTGACTCAGATACGCTAATTAAATGAAATGTGATGATACAGAAAACAGAGGTTGGAGGATTTGCCCAAGGATAATGATACTTGTAAGGAGAGACTTAAAAGGATGGGTGGCAACATTCGGAGATGAGAAATAGGCAGGCCCATTTTCTGGAGCTCTATGGAAAAAATGTCCTAACTCCACCAAGGTGATTTGGGATTTATGGCCTCTTTGAGCTAAAAATCACACTACAATCAGGGCCATAAAATTTTCTAAGAATATAACCTAGAAGAGAGTTTCACTTAGCACTTGGCATTCTCTCCATTTTTCCTTTCCAAGTAGATACCACAGGGCTAGGGCTGCATGGCATATTTTGATAAATCTGCCAGACTCAGGACGCAGAATGATTGTGAAAAATGCACATAGTCAAATAGAAGGAACAGCAAATTTGAAGATATCAATACACATATAACCAACCCAAATTATGATTGGAAATGGCTACAAGACCCGTTTTAGCTAAAAATACACATTAAAAGAATGCCATAAATTGTTGAAAAATTAACCTACTGAACAAAAACACTATACCTTGTAAATTTATGTATGGGTATCCAGAAATTCAATATTCCAGAATTATTCCATATATGTATCACTGGGGAGAATACTATTAACTTTATTTTTATTTTCCTTTCAAAAGAATCACATTATATAAACTAAGTAGAGTAAATGGCTTATTTAGTGGACTATTTTAAATGTTGTAAAATAATTTTCTTCAACAGTACTTTTCAGTCTGGGCTGTGCATTAGAATTTACTATAGTGTGTGTGTTAAAAATATAAAAGGAAGGCTGGAAGTGTTTGCATATTGAGTCTGCATGTCATGTACAGACTCTGTCATACTGGAAAAAAAGAAAGAAGGAGATAAGAAATGAAGGAAGGAAAGAAAGAGACAGAAAGGAAAAACAAACAAATGAAAGAAACAAAGGAAGAAAGAGAAAGGAAGGAAGGAAGCAAAGAAGGAAGGAAGGAAGGAAAGAAGACAGACAAAACAAAGACTAGGTAGAATACTTGGGTAGCATTTGAGAGGCCTTAAGTTAGATCTCCAAAACTTACAAGTAAATAAATAAATAAAGTCAGTAGGTAAATAAGTGCTGGGGCTAATCCTCCATTGATTGGACCCTCCACCTTCCCCATCTCTATCTCCAACAAATCTCAAGGCCAATATATCTTTTGAAAATCTCATAGGTGAATAACAGGCGATTGTGACTCCACTTAACACTTTTAGTACCATAATATTCTTTATTATTTGAGCAAACTCAGATTTAGGCTTACTTACTTTAGTTAACTCCAGATTTTGTTACATGTTTCCAATGTACAGGACAAACATTAAAAACAAAATTTCCTTGAAAATAAACCCATAAAGATAAAAATTAATGTTTTAAAATTGTTTTCATAAAGAAGAGATTGTGGAGGCAATTATTAGATCATGTGATTTTATTTGCATGACCTAAAGTAAGTCGGATGCAAGCATGAATTTGTATGGCCAGCCCATGACTACATGCATGCCTATGATAAAGAGTTGGCTTGCTAATATTGCTAGTATTTTAAAGCCATGTTAAGCAGGAAGAGTTGGGGGGGGGGTGCCAACAGTAAGATAAAAGAGAGACTAGTTTTAGCCATGTTCACAAGGGTCAAACATATACAATTATCCTTCCAAAGCTGCTCACAGAAACCGAGGACAGGCTTTCCACTGCAAGTGTGGGATCTACAGGAGTCACTCCAGTGATGGTAATCCTGCAGTAAGGCATAGGGAAGTACAGGCACCAGCGAGGGCCACCAGTGTGTGGGCCATTAGCTAGCATGCTGAGAACCTGCAGAGATGATGTATTGTATCATCTTCTGCTAGCTCCCCCATGATCGGAAAGCAATTCTACACTAAAAGGAAGACCTTCTGCCTCGTTTTAAAGCAGAAAACTTTATAGAGGAATCATCATTTATACTTGCTAGCATGAACAATGATGTATATACATAACAAAACCTTAGCACAGTTTATGAGAACTTTCAGGTGCTGTTGCCAAATTAACCAAGAAGCAAGATATCTTAGCAAGCCTATATATTGGGCATACACTTCAAATGAAATAATCCTTATGAGTGAATAGAGGATATTCAATGCCAAGAAAGAATCAGACTTCTAGATGATAGTCTTTTCTAACTGCACTTTATGACAATACTAGAACCAAGTAAAGAATCAGTACAGAGTCACACAAGATAAAAGAGCAAATGCACCATTAAGCCCTGTTTTTGTACTGTCATTTCTATACTAGTCTCCTATTTTCCTACAGAATCAATTCCTTATCTCCTTTCCAGCTTTTCCATGCATGGTATTACTCCATTCTCTCCTACTTCACCGTGTTCAACGCAACGGCTCTCAGATCCACTCTTCACTTTCATAAGGCAAGCCTGCTTCGTGACCAGACCTGCTGACATTTCTCTGCCTGGCTTCATGCCCACATGTGTTTCCTTCCCCCAAAACACTAAGTCAGATCACCTTTCCTCCCAAGTAGATAAGCCTCGAAGGCAGAGAGGTGTATTGACTTGTCCCGCATCATAGAGCTAGAAAGCAGAGTGGCCTGGCTCAAACTCATTCTTTTACCTACATGAAAAGTTGTCTCTCATACTTCCGCCCAGTGTACTCCCTTGGTGTGTCCTCCACACCTCTGTGTGTGCAAACAGACCAACTTCCCAGGTCCTGATGAAATCTGACCCGTCTACCTTATAGATTTTCCCTAACGAGGTGATTTCACACTGCTCTTCTTAGAGCTGACCACTAAAATATTTCTTACTGAAATAGCTGAAACACCCATTTTAGAATGAGTGTCAAAATCCCATGATCCTCCTATCACTGAACATATCTACAAATGAAAGCTCAAATTCACATTTAAACTGAGTTGGCCATTGTTATTTTTATATCATTGCAATAAAACACCTTTGTCAACAAGTATTCAGTGGTCACCAGGTGTAACTGAATGTACACTTCCTCATAGCTTTATAAAATACAAGAAAATGTTCCGACTCCCTTGTCACCTATTTTTTTAAGTTACCTGAGAAAAGTCTGCAAGTTGTTACAGAGTGTCACGTTAAAATGACAATCATTTGGTCACCCAAAAGATTGAGGACTATGAGATTCTAGCATAAAGCACTGAGTGAACATCAACTTTTCTTTCATGATTATAACCAAAGAAAATGGAATTTGCCAAAGACCCCTTATACAATGTATTTGGTTACAGTTACATAGTCCATCAGTGTTCAAACTATCCCCAAATCAGTTAACCATGCTTTTTGTTTTGTTTTGTTTTCCAGAGCTGAGGACCGAACTCAGGGCCTTAAGCTCTCCAGGCAGGTGCTGTTCCACTGAGCTAAAATCCCCAGCCCCTTCACCATGTTTTTTTTTTTAAAGCAAAGATAATGTGTAGAAATTTCAAATAAAACTGTGCAATTCTGTGGTAGGAATTGCCATATATTTTAGAAATCTAAGAAAACAAAAAGCAATGAGTCATTAGGTTAACTTCATCTATTTCTAATCTCATTGACTTCTATTTGACTGCAATTTGATGGATAGGGACCTGCCACTGTTCACGAAAGGAAAGACACATTTATTTACTGGTCATCCATGGGAAGAAAAGCAAGAGAATGAAGATGACAGTCACATTTCCTGGCTGAGTGGTTGCTGTCAGAGCCAATTCCTCCGAATGTCTGTACCACACCTTTCAGACAACACAGCAGTTCAGTGGTCAAATGCAGATCTTATTTTATCTTCACCCATTCCAATTCTCTGACTTCATATTAAAACTATCAACAAAAGCAGTGCGCTAGGGAAAGCTTTTGTCCCGAATATAATTCTGTCTAGCATATATAGATGAGTTTGTCCAGAATAAAATTTCTTTTTCTTTGTACAACTGCTACTCCCAAACCCCAGCTTCTTCACTGAACAATGGAATCAGCTGAAGAATTACTTATTCATTTGTTTTTAGGAGCAGCGTTCACAATCTTACTGTGAGGTTCTGATTGCTTTGCTTTGGGGAGTTTATGTCTCCCCAAAGGTTTTTTTTAATTAATTTACTTTATTGTTATTATACACAGTATATACAGAGGAATTACAGTTTCATGAGTCGGAATGAGTGCATTTCCTTTCAATGTCTTCTGTTCCCTCACTCTCTCCCCATCCATCTCCTCCCATCTCCACCCACGAGTTGTATAGTTTACTTTCATCAGTGTCCAGTGGGCTCCACTGCTGGATATTCTCACCCCTTTCCCTTCATTAGAGTGTGTCCCAAATATCTACTTTCATTCACATTGGTTATTTCAAGACAGGAGAATAAATACAATTACACATACTATATATTTGTAAACACATATATAGACAACTTCTGCAATGATTGTCATTTATCTTTTCAAAATTAAGAAGTAGATGGACCAGAACAGGCCATGTAACTAGGCCAAAATTGTGAGTTATTCAAATGTAATTCTGATTTGTTTACATTATCAGGAGAGTCTCAGTCCTAGTAAACAATCTGAAATGTACATTATCTTTGTCTCTTTTCCTTAGAAACTTGAGAAGTACAAGAGTAAATTCCCTTTCATGTGCTTGAATCCCTGGATTCTTCTTTTGTAGGATTCTATGAGACTTCTCTGAAAGTATGTCACATTTCCCATCCCATCGCCTGACCCAGCATGCCGCACTGAAGCAGTTTAGATTTGCTGAATTAAAAAAACAACTCAACGTTCTTGAAAAACAAAACTCAACCTTCTTTACATTAAAGTAGGAATATGATTTAAGGTAAAGAGATAAAGTCTCTCCTATTTGAAATGCTACATTAGAAAATGCCCAAAGAAAATGTACCCCTGATGGTCACCCAGACAGCAAGGATTAAACATTGATCATATTCTGCTGCTTCTGTCCTGCTGACACTCAATGTCAGAAAGGCATAGACAATGGAAACAGAAGGTATAAAATTGTATTTTAAGAGTGAGAAAATAGAGTTGCTATAAATTAAAGCAACAACAACAACAACAACAATAATAGAATAAACGAGCCAGAAATGGTAGTGCATGCCTGCAATTTCAGCTGCTAGGGAGACTGAGATAGGAGAATTGAGAGTTTGAGGCCTGTCTGGACTGTATTGTGAGACACTGTCTCAAAAAAAATCAACAGAAAAGAAAATTTGGGTAAAATATGGTACACGCATGTATGCAAATATCATAATTATTTCCTTTGGAACAATTAATATACACTAAAAAAGAGAAAGAAGAAACGGCAGAGTATTATAGTTTTTGCAATTCTTCATGTACAACCTTATCTTATCAGAAATAGTTCACATAAATCTATGGTAAGGTATTCTGGGGATTAGGATTTGGAAATGGCCATATCAAGCTAGAGCTTCCTTCTCTTTGTCAGCAGAATATCAGAACAGGGAAAGAACGATCTCTCCACAGCTAAAACTTCCACTTGGAAGGCCTGGAAAATGGCCAAATCACCCAACTCTCACACACACACACACACACACACACACACACACACACACACACGCATCTATATGTATATCATCTGAATAAACAGCCCATTCCCTTATTTGTTCCTTTAAAAATTGATTTGTTCACTTTTCAATTTTCATTTTTAATTTGGTATGCCTACACTCTTGTATGAAATTCCCTGAGCGTTATGACATGAGAGAATTCACTCAAAAACGAAACAACATGCTCTACGCAGGAAACACCATTGTTAGTATTCATGGCATCCTCCCAGCAGCAAAGAAATGAAGAAAAAGTAGTTACTAATCTTAGAAGACTATTTAAGTGCCTTAGAACTTAGTGTAGTTTAATTTTAAAGGAGAGCTGTCTGAAAAAATGATGAACTGTTTAGAACATTGGTTCTCATTTAGCCTTTTATAACTGTTTCCAGTGAGTATTTTGCTTGACTCAATGTATTCCCTTGCATTTTCAAATTTTCAAGTATGTGAAAGTAAATACATTTATAGTAAGAGAGCGATAGCACATGCCAGGATATAAATTTTTAGTCCTCAGAGTCACCAGCCCTGGAATCATACTACAGCAATAAACCAGTAAACCATTCATGAGAAACTCACAATATTGACTTTCCATGTGACTACCATGTTTATTCAGGTGGGCAATGTGGCCTCTCTTCAAAAGTATGAAATGGTAGGAATCAGACTACTCTTGAATTTTGGCAAAGAAAATAGAATATTAATAAAGAAAAAATTAAAGAAAATCATCCTTTTAAGAGAAAAAGTATTTTCTCCAAGGCTGCCCACCATGGAGATAGAAAAATTTTCAAATATATTATTCATATTTTAATTAATAAGATCACACTTAGGAGTTACTCAACTACAACTTGTAAAATTATTTTAAATTTATTTAACTCAGTACCTGAGATTGTTATTCTTTCTCGCTCTTCTTTTACTAATGTCCAAATATCGCCCAAAGCAATGGTTGGGCCATGTTCAACCTCTCATGGAATGGTTTTCATTTGTAGATATTTACAACTGGGCCAATTTTGTTTGCTCAATGTTAGAAGTTGCTTTTTACTGTTGTGATAGCTCCAAAATTATGAGAAAAAAATGCACATCGTTCTGGTTTTGCAGTCCTATAATGTACATTCTTGTGGGCAGCATTTCATGAAAATTCATCCCCAGACTGCAAGACAGTGTGGTATGTACGGTGCAATTCACACCCTAGCCATTTCAGACACTCCATCTAAAGATTTGTGTCAAAGGAGCAGCTCTTATTACTAGCCATCACTCCCCCAAATCAACATTTCAAACCAGAAAAGTGACGGGAGAGAGGCGGAAACCATCCACACACAACGTGCCAATACACCTCTGGCTGTAAACACTTGAACGTCTGTCAGGAGGAATGTTTAAATTAAAACAACCTAGATGGAAACAGATGGTGCTCTGTCACTCTGCCTCTCCGATTTAAAGGCTCCATTGGGGAAGGAACTGTCACTTACAAGTCCTCCGCTCTGTAATGTCAACAGCAGGATGCGGGCTCTCTTTTTGCTCGCTTTCCTCTCTCCCTGTTTTTTTTCCCTATCTCTCCTGATGTAACTCCCTTCATCCTTTCCTTCTGATCCATCTACCTATCTGAGAGGTAGATTTTCCATCCCCAATGTTGATTCTAGGTGCAGATGATTTATAGTACGAAGCAGCAGGTAAATAAACAATCTGTCGAGAGGAACGGAATTAAGAATTCAGCCACAGACAGAAAGCCAATATTGTACAAATGGGACCACATGGTATTGGTCACCACTGACATCTTCATGCGGCTTCTTAGCTCCTATTACTCACAAGTGGCTCCAGATACACTGTGTAATCTTCTCTCTCAGTGGATACCGCTAGTTTGTATTTGCATTAGGCATGATAAATGCATTTTGGAATCCAACATTAAAAGATGAATACAGTCATAACCATCAAGGAGAACCTTTTACAGATCTCAAATAACCACTCCCCCTTCCTGCCACCTGCCTCCCACACCTCTAATTAATACTTACTCACGAAGGCTTCCTCATCCACAGGCAGACGCATTGACATGCACAAGTATGTATCCGACTAGCAAAAAAGAAAGACATAAAATTCAAATTACACTGATGCGAAGAAGAAGAAGTAATAGTAAATATTAAATGCATAGTTTTCAATCACTCGTCCCGTGAAGTGAGATTTCCGGCTCAGAGCAGTGTGGCAGGTTAGTAGAAGAGCTGAGTCTTGCACTTCGGTATCCTGAAAGTTACAAGCCTTTCCTCAATTGTCTTTGGCACTACATATATATATATATATATGTATATATATATATATACATATATATATATATAATTTGTGATGTTCCTAATATTGCCACAGTTAAAAGGAAATAATTTCAGAGTTTATATAAAATGTAGAGCAATTTATGTATTTAATATGAATATGGTGAGAATTACTTTTGACCACTCTTGTTTTTTGAAAAATTAAATACTGAGTTTCCAGTATCATTTTACATCCATTCTGATGCTAGACAGAAAATCCAATAAATATTGGTGGGTGTTAAAATGTTATTGTATTTGATTATTTTCTCCTAGTGTAAAATCCCTTACATAAAAAAATCAACACAATCTCAGGTTATTCTTTCTTTTTTTAAAAAATTTATTGGCCTTTAACCTAATCATCATTTTTCCACAGTTAAATATACCAAAACTTAAGATTTTTTTAGTCATTTAGAAGCCGTGGTATACGTATATACATATATACACATATATATGTAATATTTATGTTAAGATTTGAAAAATTAGAAGAAATAAAATTCAGTATGTTTCTACTTTTGAATATGCCATTTTTCTAAATTGAAGGAAATATTTTGTTTCTTTAAGTCTTTATAATTATGTAGATTGAAACTGACTTCAACAATAAAAAAGTACTCTGGAAATGTTGAAGGTTGCACAGTAAGTAGTTTAAATGTTGTACACACTGAAAATTAACTGTAGAGAGAGAACCCAAGAAATACATAGGCAAAAGAATGCCTATCTGTCATAATTTTGCATTCTAAAATATGATTGTTCATAAATCTTTCCCAATATCTGAGTTCCTAATGTAACCCAACTTCCCTACTCTGTTTTAAAATTTAAGAAAATGATAACCTCAAAGTTTATTCATATAGATCATTCTGGGCTGCGAATGTTTTAGTAGTTAAAGGTATTTTGTGACCCTTATAGGGACTGCTGCTGTTGTCCTTAGGGAATATGCTTATCACTGCCAAACAGGACTTCCATGTTTCACTTGTATTATGGCACTTAGTAATGAAAGCAATCCATGATCACACACAGATGCGATTAACTCTCTTTTTAAGACAGTAAGAATGACAGCAGACATAGAACTTCCAAGGTGCCAGCACTGTCCTAAGCACTTTAAAAGCAATAACTCCTTCCGTATTCAGAACACATTCCTACAATGCAGGTGCTGTGCTTTTATAGACACTGAGGAAAACCAAGGTTATATTGGTTTGCAAAGGTGCTCTAGTTAATGACAAAGACTACTTCCTTGACTAAACTTGAGTCTTGCTCTTCAGAGCCCTTCTTTGCACGGGTCCTCCCCCCTGGCTTATGAAAACTTCCGACTCTTGGTCTAAATTTTTTGTTTGCCATTCACGTCACACTTGAACAAACACTAAAGTATCTTCTAACAGCCTTCTCAAGGCTGCATCTCTCGGATAAACTCCATCCCCCCGTCTAAAAAAATGTAATTCCACAAAGAAAAGTTCTAGTTCATTCAACACCTGGTATATAAGCATACACACAGGTCCCTGAAAACTTGATTAGGGAAAGGACTTTAGAAACGTGCAGCTAGGCCGCGTAGGAATGGTGCAAGCCTGCAAGCTTTGGCTACTCTAGAGGCTGAGGTCTGAGGATTTAGATTTGGAGCCAGCTTCGACAGACAAATCTGACAGACTTTAATCTCCAATTATCCAGCAAAAAAAGCCCAAACTGGAGGTGTCGCCGAAGTAAGTGTTAGAGCACCAGTTGTGAGTAAGAAAGGCAACATCTTGAAAATAACCAGGCCAGCCAGTGACCACCCGTGTCTCATGTCCATAATCCTAGCTACTAAAGAGGCTGTGAAGCAGGGAGGTGTGCAGCTTCACACCAGCTCTGGCAGGAAAGCCTAGAACACCCTTTCTCCAAAAGGAAAGCCAGCAAATTGCCAGGCGGGAGATCTGTAGAACATCAGCTGGCCAAAATTCATAAATAATAAGTGAGCATACAAATGAATAACCAACTACTTCACCCACTCCAGAGGTATCGGCCAAGTGGCTCAAGTGTAACATCTACCTGGCACATACAAGATCTTGAGTTCAAACCCTAGTGCTACCACACACACACACACACACACACACACACGTACTTTTTATTAGAATTACACAATGTAAAATTTATATCTACATATATTCTTATATATTTTTTGTTGAAAGAATGGAATATAAAAGTTTGTACAAATAGTGAAAACATTAAAAAAAATATAGCGTATTAGATGCATAATTTGCTTTTAGCTGAATGTTCTTTTTTTTCAAATTTTTATTATCAAACTGATGTACAGAGAGGTTACAGTTTCATACGTTAGGCTTTGGATACATTTCTTGTACTGTTTGTTACCTCCTCCCTCATACCCCCTCCTCCCACCCCTTTCCCTTTCCCCTTAGCTGAATGTTCTGATGGCCACAACTCAGTTGAACAGGGGTTGGAAAGTGGTAATTTATTCTTTTCTCGGCAACTGTAAAAGGCAGCAGTGACTGTGTTCTGGCATAGATTGGTATCATGAGTTCATTTTTAGATTTAAGTTGAAAGCTTGGGGACTATGGAATAGGGAAATGCACGAGCCATATGCACAGACCAATTGCTGATGACTAAAGATTCTAAAGATGACTCAGGGACAGCATCTGTGCACAGGCTGCTTGAACATGAGGAGCCACTTTTTTTTTATGTTACTTCGTCATATTCTCACAAGCACACTGTGAGTAGGTCTACCAGACATTGTGCCCTTTTTTCTTTACAGAAAAGGAACCTGATTCACAGAAAGATTGATGTACTGACAAAGGCTACCTAAGTGGTTAGAGTAAGGGTTAGGATAAAAAACCTTTAGAACATATCAAGAATACTGGTAGGATGTCATTTTCAGAAAAATGGATGGACTTGGGGAAATGCTGTCAAGTGAAGTGAGTCAGGCTCAAAGAGACAAAGCATATTTGTTTTCTTTCATATGCAGAAGTTATATCTAATTTATAAACAGATGTAAACCTATATAGGATCATATGCATAAGTATGCATATATATAAACATACTACTTAATGTGGTATATGCAGGGGAGAATTGCACTGATGCACTTCTGTTGAACAGCTAACAGTGTAACAAAATGAATATCAGGAAGCTAAAATTTGAGGTGTTGGGTGTATAAGGTCAAGGAGAGAGGGTAGACGGATGAGAGGAAAGATAAGCGAATGTAGTCATGATATTCAGTGTACATATGTGAACATGAAACTAGGATAATTGAGAGAATGTGTGGGGTTTGGCGAGATAGGGGGAAATAGTAAAAAAAAAATGAGATTAAGATGCATTGTACTCATAAGCTGACACGTTAAATTGAAACCCCTTTGTATAACTAGAGATAAAACCCTAACAAAGGGCGGTATTTAGTCACATTTTCTTGACACTAAATTTAGTCTAAAGTGTGGTTCTGATGAGTCCATTAAAATCTTCATCCTTACGAAGGCTAGTGTGGCTCAAACGATGAAGTGCCTGCTTAGTAAATGCAGGGCCTTGAGTTCAATCCTCAGTACCACAAAAAAACAGAAACAAAACCAAAGTGTGTGTGGGGGGCGGGGGGGAACCAAACTTCAACCCTTTGCTTTCCTAACTAGAATACTAAATTCTGTTTTAAAAAAAAGTTAATTTCTGCACAAGTCAATGACATTTTTAAATAAGACATGTTACTAATTGGAGAGTTGGTTGGTGGACAATGGCATTTACCAGACTCTTACAAGTTCATTGCAATACAGAGAAAGAGATTATTTAGGTGCTTCCACAAGAGTATTACATTGTAATCAATACAGGTTAATTTCTATAGTAATCAACAATAACAGATGGTTACTTTAAATGAAAATTCTGTGCTAGAAGCATAAATTTAAAAATTAATGGAAAATTAATGTGGATTCATACACTTAACTGTGACAAACCCTGTGAGCAAGAAACCTTGTTTACAAAAGCACACTGTGTGAAGGCAACATCAAGGGAATGACACCTTTTTGAAGGAATAGTCATAAGATCGTAGATACAAGCAAGCAACCAGTTCTCACTAGCTTTTTATGTCATGCACAAGAACAATTGTATAATCTGACCCTATAAGTTATACAAATCATGAATATAGAAATAATTCAAGTGATTAAGGTATACTATCAGAACTTAGCATATGATGCCTGCAAATGGAAGAGTATATACTGAGCCTCTCAATTCATTGGAGACGGTTCCATCTGAGTTACTTCTCCGGGTAATGGTCTCAGGTAGGTTATTACAAACATATTTTTAAAGATGAAAAAAGGTAAGTAACTTGCCTACAAGAAAACAATCTAGGAGCTGCTGAAATGGAATCTGTATCTACCTCTCTAAACACTTCTCTTTTACCATGAGGAAAAATAGCTATTTAAAGATTATTTTTCAAACCCCTATAAAATTTATAAAGGAAGTAATATTAAGAAGTGTCAGTTCTAAGACATAACTTTAGTTCTTTACTGATTAGTGGCAGAACTATGGGAACCAAACACACATAAATTTAGTAAGAAGCTTGAATCACAGTCCCTATATTTCCAACTGCACTTAAGAACTTTTCATGAACACCTATTGACAAACTGCAATGAACTGGACTGGAGGCACAGCTATTTAATATTGTTACCATGTTGTTTCTGCGAAGCAACATTCATGAAACACATACGCATAACTCAACTTAATGCTTCTCCCAACATCTCTGAAGACACAAACAGCACCTGACTCTCCGTTAGAAACATCTTCATTCACTCACACTGCTGTATAAACGATGCTGCTATAATAGAGCTCTAACTACCAGGACCACCTCTCACAGTTGTCTGTGTATTATCATCATGAATCCTCTGTCTCTTTCCGTGGGAGAATACCATGTGTGAGTCAGAGAGCAGGAGACCCTCTGTAAAATACTGCCCATGCAAACTGGCAACAGAGACTCAAATGCACAAAAAGGGAGAACTAATATGAATCTGCATAACCACAGCTCCCCGTGCTCTGTTTCAGGACATCAGCCAAACCTGAATCAACAGGGATCCCATATTGCTGATGCTTCCTTACCGAGGCCTTGAGAGCTTTCTAGGGAAAGCACAATTTTCTGAAGGAAAAAAAAAAAAAAAGCTAGCATGCTAGAAATGGAAAGGTAGGGAAGGTGGGAGCCTTTATAGCTAAAGAACTCCATTTTAACCAAGAGTTCAGAGGCAGACCACAGTGTTCAGTAACAGCTGCTCCTTTGTTTAGTCCTTTTGTGAGACAAGGATACAATTTCCTATGGAAAGGAAGTTAATAAAATCAACTGTTTATTTAAATTAATATGGGACAAACAAAACCATCTGTACACTATTACACATGCAAAGTATTCACATAAACCCAGTAATTTTTGTTTTGGGAAAACCAGAGGTGCCATTCAGATTCTAGTGTTGAATGCTGTGATCTTACACTGATTGGATAATAGCACTTCATTGTGAATGCCTAAGGAATCTCCCCAGACTGCCTTCCTTAAAGAGACAATTGAATGCAGGAACTACAAATAGGAGTACACATAAATAATATAGCCTGGTTTTTACCTGCATTTATAAATTGGCTGATTTTTATAGGTACATCAAGTGACAGAAAAATATTACATTGTATACTGTATGGTTCCTGATGACTTGTCACAGTCATCCCTGGTTAAAAATCAAAACTTATTGAGAATTGTAAGGTGGCCAGAGAAGGAAAAGAATAGGTTAACTTGTTTAACAATAGTAATAATTTCGCTCTACATAGAAACATAGCAAAACAGCATACTGTACACCATAAACACATACACAAAGGGGAAAAACAGCAACAGTGATACTACCTTCTGGCACAACTGTGACTCTGTGTATCACAGCAATTGCTTACAAAAGCAGTTACTAAACTCTACCTCCCCAACAGACCGTGCACATGGAAATTTCAGTCCAGAAAATTTATGAAGGATTCATAAAGTCTTACATTTTCCCAGAGTATTCACTTTGGGCTTACATTACTTTAGTTCTGCAAAGAGCTATTGAGAATCTCAGGACTGCTGAAGTTCTGTCAGCCCAGCTTACTAAAGGAACAGGAAGGAATCAGGCTTCTCTGGCAAAAATTTTATAAATCTAAAGAAAGTGTCATTATTTTGGGGGGAGATAAATATAAACAAAAACTATAAGAACTGTATATACATATATATGAAATGTATATAGTACAAAAACAGAATAACATAATTGTTTAAAAAGAGAATGAAGGACATTAAAAAGCTTATAGGAGGGGTTAAGTTGAGCAAAGTACCACACACACACACACACACACACACACACACGTATGGAAATGTTGCAATGAAATGCTATTGTACAATTAACATACACTAATAAATCCCACATTTATAGCAGCACTATTTGAAATAAATAAGTGCCCACAACCAATGACTACATAAGGAAAATGGGATACATATATACAATGGAGTATTATTCAACCCTAAAGAAAACTGAAATAATGTTATTTTTAGGAAAATGGATTGAATTGAAGAGCATGTTAAACAAAGTAGGCCAGGTTCAAAAGAATGAATAATATGTCTTTAGTGGCATGTGGAATCAAGACTTGAAATAAACCAATAATGTAACAGAGGTTGTAGAAAGGGGACTGTTTGTGTGGATAAACCAGTAGATACGAGGAGAACAAAAGGATGACAGTCGTCATATCATAATATATATTTGCATACGAATATACGTATATATATGCACACACATGTATATGTGTGTGATATACATATATATCTCACAATGAATCTCAGTAAAAAAGTGAAATAGGAAGTAGAAGGAACTTTAAGAAAGAGTTGTACAGATGCAGCGAACTGAGCCATGTAACAACAAGTCACCTTTGTGTGCTTTATATTAATACTTTTGTACGTCCTTAAAATTTAAAATAAGAGAAGCAATTGGAAAACGGTTTCTGAAAGTTTTCTTCTGACTGATCTGGGAGGGTTAATTTCAGACCTTGTGGATGAAGTACTAACTAGCTCAAGCCCTGGAAAAGGACGGTGTGTGTCCATGAGGATGCTTCCAGAGATGGTTGTGAATCTGGGAGCAGCAGGTGGAGAGAAAGCCCTCAGAGCACCAGAGAGAGAGGGGGCCCTGAGAGCACCAGAGAGAGAGAGAGAGAGAGAGAGAGAGAGAGAGAGAGAGAACCAGAGAGAGAGAAACAAACATTATTCCAAAGAATAAAAGATGTTCTGGAGTTAAACAAATATCAGCAAAAACCTACTTCTCTGAAACCATAATTTAGAGCACATCATTTTGAATGAAATCCCTCGGGCTGTCACTATTACATGAGGTAGCTGTTCGTTTTCCTGGACTCATTGCCTTTACTTTAACATGTGTAGCTAATCCATACTTTTATGTATCTGAAAGGGATAGCCGAAGTGCACATTTTGTTAAAATACTTCAAATATCTATCCCAAAGTTTTCACTCTTGTTCTTGTGATTAAACTTAGCTCTACCTCACCAACCTTTTGAATATTTGTTCCAAACCAAAGCCTAATGTTGTAACAGTGTGTGTGGACCAGCCTCAGCATTTAGAACACAGCTGGCCCAGAAGGAAGCTCTCTATACATGCGTGGAATTTGCCCGATACCTATACTCTTCACTGACAATACACTCATTTTAACAAAGGCTGAACTGAAACTTGCATTACAGATGCTGTCTAATTAGGATTGGACTCAAAATCACTTTTCCATATGAATTTTACCCTTCTGTTGACTCATTCCAGACTTCCACTTGCATTTTAAACTATAATCACACCGTGGGTGATGCTGACAACTTTCTCAAAGCCAAGTAGCTCAAATGTGAGCAACTTTTCTGGCAAGTGTTCTTTTTGTATGTGTGTGTTGGGTGGGGGTGGAGCTTACAAGTCTGAATGAGCAAATGATGAGGGAACCATATTTTGGTGAGAGAACAGCTGTCTTAGAGCTTTCACTTTTGAGTAACCAAAAGCAACTTGCGAACAACCTCTGGAATGAATGGCCTGGGACATGGCGTGGTGTCCGTAGTGGTGGGCTACTCTACCCCTTGGCTTCTTGGTTATAGGAGAGGAGGAGCCAGAGGTGTATGTGGAGGGGAAATGTATTTTTCTGAAAAAGAATTGCTGATGATTGATCAGCCCTCTCTTCCTCAAATGAAGCTAATGGTTTATGGTTTTCATTAGGTTTCACTGAACATGGAAGTATATCACTTTTCTGAACCAACATTAGTTCTTCACATCTATATTCCTCTCCTGTAGCAGAAGAGGCTGGAAACTGTATTTATTTTAATCTGTTCGTGAAAAGCTAAATAGTCACTATCCCAAACACCAACTTTTTACCTTAAATGGTTTGTATTTGATACAGAAACAAAACAAAATGATAGAAAAAAAGAGCTCCTCGTTAAAAACGGTCTACAAACTATTTTATCACTTGAGTTGCATTTTATTCTCTTGAGGTTTAAAATGAGCCACCAAAAACCAAACTGGCCTTCACAATTCTTGTTCTTTCTGGGCCTGTTCTAATACATCTTGTCATAGTCATGTCATTAATACTTGCCCGCATTTAAATCCCAGTTAAACCCATGTAGAAATTCCTTTTTCACTAATATATTCTGTTTACAAATGTTGAGCTCCCAGTAAGTGAATGCTGTGCAACATTTCCAAGCTATGGCCGTACATATGTGATCTTTGGCTTCACATGGTTTATAGCCCACTAGGGTAGCAGAGGAATAATCACAGAAATGAATATTACATTTTTACTGTTTTAAGTGCAACACAGGAGAGGTATAGATTGCTACAAAAGCTAGTGCTTTAGGGGAAATGATCCAGGTGAAAGAGTTTCATGTGGTTTAGCTTAAGAAAGTATTTTCAAAGGTCCTGTAATTGGAGGTTATTTGGTATGGTGGAGAAAACAAAAGCCATGTAGTACCTATGGGAAGGGGAACATATTTTTGGATGGACTGAGAAAGTAGATGTGCATACAATGTAGGGACCAGAGGTCTAGCTAGGGGACTTGATTTTTACGCTGTCCTTGGTGGTGGTAGTGGAAGCAGTGGGTGAACAGTCAAAAAAGCAATTGAAATTTCTGTAGTAAATGGTTATAGATGGCAGAATTAATTAGAAAAGTCTAGTAAAAAGGCCAAACAGCTGTTCAGAATAAATAATGCTAGAAGCTTGACTCTGGGTGATATTGCTAGAGTAGGGACTAGGACAGAGGTTCTTGAAGTGTTTAAAAGACAAACTAGACAATGAATTGGAGTTGATGTCAATGAAAAGTTGGCTGGCAGAGTCAAGGATGACTGTTAGGTGTCTGGCTTGCCTAACTAAATACACATTCATAAAACACTAGAAGACCAGATGTGAAGACGGTAATGAAGTAGGTGTTCGACTTTCTAACGTTTGAGTTGATTTTGGAAAATGAAGGTGGAACTCAGAGGAAAAGATTTGCCTTAAGATCGAAATGTACGCAACATAAAAGCTAGGTAGCAACCAGCAAGCTGCATAAAGGAACCTACTCTCAGATAGTATGTACAAGAGACAACTGATAAGTGATTTGCCAAGGAACAGTGATCTGAACATTTAGAGGAAAATGAAGTGTTATGCAAGGAAAGCCAATGGGTGAAAGTCCTTTGAGAAGTAGACAGTAGAAAATGCTACCATGGCACAAATCCATAAGTCAGCAGCATTCTCACAGGTGTGGATACAATACAATGTCAGGATTAATATTATTATATATAACATAATATATAATATAATATTAGGTCATTAATATTATGCAATACTATGTTAAAATCTAGCTTCTGTTAACATCTCTAGCTTAGTTTAAAGGACTGCTTCTGCCCTGATTTCTCCTCCAAGGAGTATGCTTGGGACACCCAAGCCCTTCTCAAGGCCATGGTAAGCTTCAGGTGCACTCTTGGTGCCCGCAGTTTCCTCTAGCCTCTCTAGCTCTGTCCTCTGCATTGTTACCTAGTAGAGAAATGCGTACAGCAATAGAAGATTGCCAGTAGTAACCAAGTTTTCCCACCAGTTCCTTCAGTAATGGCCACAGGGCTAAGGACAACTTGGAAAACAAGAAAGAAAGGGGAAAAAAATCAAATTAAAATGACATGTAAATCCAAACAATACCAACCACCAAAAAGCGAGAATTACAAGACTGAGGAAAAAATGATTTGATACACTGATGTTTAAAGGCCAAATATCCAAAACTTCTAATATAAACACAAGCCAGCTAACTGGAAAATGTTCTGGTAGTATTTAAGCAGGAGTCTAGCACAGTGACAACATCACAATAGAATCTTGTTGATTTCCAATCCAGCAAAGAATTCCTGCCTTAGTTATAGAGGCATTATATATCTGAAAATAAACTAATATTTTGGGAAATGTTAAGCTTTTGAATTCATATTTCTCTATTAAGTAAATCAGTGAGCTTCTCTCGTAGGCTTGCTGCTATGGCTCCAAGGAAGAAGGCCCTGACATAGAAGAATATCCTTGAAGATGTAGGGGGAGTGGAGGAGAGAAACAGAAAATCCCCTGGGCAAAGTGAGATGAATTGCACAGTCAGCTTCTAGAGCTGATACTAATTAAGGGAGCAGAACCCATGAACTCTATTCATTTGGGACTTGTCCATTGTCCAAGGTCAATTATTTACAACCACTGTTTCCAAACACCCATATACTATATTGACAATGTAAGAGGGAAGAGGCGAGAGAAAGCGTAATAAAAAAAAAAAAAAAAAAGCTGAGCTGATTGCTTGACCCTGAAGATAGGGTACCTTTAGTTGATATTTTTAATGATTCTTTATGCAGAAGTCAGTAGCTTACTATGTTAAATTAGATTTATTTTCAAGAGAAACATTTTGTCTTGGGTATTTGAAGAACATAGTATAAGTTGTAACTCTGTCATATGTATTTGAATTATTTGCACATCTACTATCTGTTAGACACTGCCTAACCACCACGATGGACTTGCTAGAGTGTGTCAGTTTCATAATGAAACTCATCATTTTGTATAATTAGTAAACATAGTAAGCTTATACAGGTGTGGTGATGGCTGTCTGTAGTGAAGGATTGAGGTCGGAGGTGGACTCAGGAAAAAGTATACGATCTAATCTGAAAGCCAAACGACAAACAAAACGGCAAACTACAAACAAAAAGAGTGGACGATTGCTCTGGTGGCAGAACACTTGCCTAGGAAGTCTAAGATCCTAAGATCAATACTTAGAACCACAAGGAAAAAAAAAATAAAGATTGACTCACTAGGCAGAGACAGGTCACTGCTGGGGAACACACACACACACACACACACACACACACACACAACAAAACCCACCGTAATAACAAGCTAGAAAAGAAAAGCGTGAGGAAATTTCTTTATAGTAGGCAACCAAAAGATCATAACATTTGTGAAATCAAAACCAAAATTCTCATAATTTTAAGTTTAACTATCAGCAGACAATGACTGGGAAACAGAGCTCTTTTTTTTTTTTTTTGTATACTGAAACAGTTTCCAGAATTGTTTGAATCCTTGTCTTCGTGCCAAGTGAAATAACAAGGTTAATTGCACATGCTCATTTAGAATTTTCTTTCTGTAGTAATGTAGAGAAGATACTAAGATACAAGAAAACAAGAACAAATAAAAATGCCACTTCCTAGTTTTGCAAGGTTGATTTCTGTCTTGAAGAGGGAAAAAAGCACATTTTGAAAGTCAATTTGATTCTAAATTAATATAAGACAATTGGACTTTCTGAAATGAAGATGCATTTTTATCTTCTGAAGAAATGGTATAATACGTACAGGGTACTTAATGCTTAATGATGGGGTCATATATATAAAACCAAAGTAATCAAGAGCAAATCTATTCTGCTTGTCCCTATCTCTTTAATGAGTCTAGACTTACATATTTTTTCTGAGATTTTCAGCTCATAAAGTGAACACTTCAACAATTTTGCATCCTTTGTCTTAAACTGTTCAAAAGGAACTGTAAAATCAGATATAAAAATATCCTTTGGAATGCTCCTTGATTTTCCTTCACACATAATAAACATATCTATTTTAGCAATAAACAATTTCAACAAAGCTCTTATTGTGCTAGTCTGTCCCCTGTTATTAAGCTGTTTGAAGGGCTGATACCTTGAAGTCATCTTTGTATTCCCAAAGACCACCTGGCCAAGAATCTGGGTACACTGTGAAAGTTGGTTGAATCATTTCACTGATTTTTTTATATGCATGACTAATAGTCTTTCATGAAGGCTGTTCATTCAAAAATAGTTGCCAGGCATTGAGTCACTTTTTCCTTTAAGCACTTTATTTATGCTTATAAAAATGTCGATCAAACCAAATTTATCCCACTGTAATTTTCCAGCTTCCATTCAAAAACAACATTAATAATTCAAGAGAAGGAACAGCTTTACAAAGGTTGTCTTCTAAACTCCCAAGGGGGCGGGGCATCCTCGTCATACAGTTAATGGAGTTCTTATTATAATGAATCAAATAGCCCTACAATCTGCAAACGCCCATTTTCCAGATATGATTTTACTTCTCAGCAGATCATTTTCTATCAGAAATACTATATACTTCAGCAGATAATACCCTTCTTTCATTTGGCCTGGAAAACAATTTAACAACAAAAAAAGCAGATCAGTTTTTCTTGTGTGTCTTCTCAGGCGCGTGTCACACACACACACACACACACGTGCATACAAAAAGCATGATAAGTTAGATAAAACTAAAGAAGCTTCAGTCACCATCATTGTACAATTAAGTCAGTGGCCTTTAGTAAGGTGTTATACAAAAAGTTCAAGTTGAGCATGCAATCAAATTACTGTAGTCCCAGCTGGTTATTGGGCCACAGAAGGGAGATTGCTGGACCTCCAGGGAAATGTGGGAAGATCCCCATCTGCCCCTCTGTCCCCCCCAAAAACCCAACTTTGACCTTCTGTCTATCTTAGAACACAAATGCTATATATTCTCTCTCTCTATTCTATCTCCATATTCTCTATGTTCTATCTCTATATTCTCTATCTCTCTCTCTATATCTCTAGGACATAAATGGTGTAACCCAAAGAAACTATATTTTCAGGGGTTCAAACAGTTTATGAGGTAACGTAAGATTCTTTGCTTAAGTGTTTCCATTGACAAAGTTAGAAAAATGACAGAACTAAACTACTTACAAGCAACTTCATATAAATATCAGCAACGATAATCATTAATGGCAGCTAAGACCACCAGAAGAGCAGATAGGAAACTTCATACATAATAGACACACAAATGACAATGCAAGAGTATATAACAAGAATAGAAGCAATCAGACACAATGTGTTTCGTTGATAGTGTATACTCCCACCTACAAAATATTCTTAGGGTGAACTACAGGAAAGCTACATCCACAGACCACTGGGGGAAGACCTAGCACATAAAATGCATCCCTGCCCTCATAGTTCTCTTTTAGCATTTAGTAACATTTTGAAAGTTATAATATTGAAATCTCAAAAACCAAAGGAGGTGGTCTGTTCTTTCAACCTCTAAGAAACTAAATTTAAAAAAGAAATGTATCCAATGCCTAATGTATGAAACTGTAACTTCTCTTTAATTCAGTTTGATTATATATATAAATTGGAAGCCAGACAAAAAGGGGAGGGAAGAGAAATTTCAGAAAGAACAGAGTATGACCATAGAGACTCTAGTAAGTACAATGGAACAACAACAACAAAACCAGTTTAGCCAAATCATAGAAGAGAAATGTTATGACATTTCAAAGGAAGGGATAAAAATACACAGTATGCTCTCAAACTTTAGGCTATTAAGAAGTTAATTAAAAAGCCAGGATGAAAGATGTTTACTAAAATAAAAATTCCTATAAGACTATCTACCTACTCAATCTATGTTTGCTAATATGCTCTGTGCCTTAACCAAATCATACCACCAGTAAGTATCTATTCTTAACAAATATCTGGTATTGCCTACCAAATATCTTTAGTGTCATGCTATTGTCTACCAAGGCACTTTAGGACATTAGAAATACAATCCTATCTAGACAGACAATCTTTATTGAATATTCTAGGTCATGTGGTAGCTTGCTCCACTATATGAACCAAATAAAAGAACATAGAGTTAGATATAGATTCAATGAATATTTATTAATCAACAAATATTCACTGGGTACCTTCAGTGTGCAACACACAAAATACTATATTAACAGTATCTTCATTGTAGGAATGGTAGGTAGGAGCTGCATCCTCTAAAATACAATTTGGGATGCTTTCTCAGTGTGCATATACACTAATAAATTGTGCACAAAGATGAATAAGATATAGTCACTGTTTTCAGACACTCTTTAGTGTGAACTATTTAAAACATGAAAATGAATTCTGACAAATGACCACACAAGAGGTCGGTGAAAGTGGAACAACATTTTTTATGGCATTCATAGAAAGAAAAACGCATTCTATAGCTTAATGAATAGGGCATGATTTCAATAGATGAGGATACAGAGTACAGAATGAACAAGCAGAAAGAGTATAAAAAGTGTCATGGAAATGTGCCTCTGGGATAGGAAAACAACCTAGCAAGAGGCCCTGAGTTTGAACCTCCACCAACAGGTACAATTGTAACAGCATACCTATAGAGCCACAGTACCCAAAACAGCATAGTACATTCACATCTATGTACCAAAATAGAATAACACACCTGCTAAAATTACTTTAACGAGTAGAGGAAGGGTGATAAAGGAAAATGACTGAGGGGTTAGACTGGCATACATTTTATGCAAGTATGAAAATGTCACAGTGAAATCCCCTGTGTATAACTAATATAAGCCAACAAAATCTTTTTTAAAAACAAGTTTTGCCACTGACAGGGATACAAAGAGAGAGGTGTAGTAGAAAATGGGGGAATTTGGGAACAAGCAAAGTATTTTAGCAAGTGTCACAGTTCATGACTATGAGACAGAGAAATCAATGTCAGATCCTGAAGTAGGGAGTTTATTGGGTCAGAAGGAGGACTCCCTAAAGATTTTTGGTAGGCAAGTAACATCAAAGATGATTGAGGAAATGATATTGACTGGAAAACACAGAAGCTTCAGGCCCAGGTTGTAGAAGCAGACTGAGTTAGAATCAAGACTCCTCCACAACTACTGCTAAGAATAAGAAGGCACCAAGCACCGAGAAACACAATATGATGCCTGAATTACTTATGCTAAGTGAGAGAAGTCAGAGTCAAAGGACCCTACTTTTATAATCACCTACACACAGAATGTGAATCTAGAATTGTCCAAACTGTAGTGACAGAAAGGATATCTGTAGGCAGCAGGGAGAGATGCGAAGAGAGTTAAGCATGAGGGGAGAACACAAAGGTATGTTGGAACTTTGGGGTGGAGGTGAATGTTATACAACAATGTGCATTTCAACATTCTTGAACTGTATACTTAAAACTCACATACTTTTATTTTCAAATAAATTATATCTCAAACAGCTGATCATGCTTTGGAAAGAATCACCGAACTTAATATGTGTGCTGAGCATGGTAGCCCACTTCTATAATTCCATCTACTTGGGAGGCAGAGGCAATGAGAATCCTAATTTTGAGGCCAGGTTAAAGTTACCAAGACCCTGTCCCAAAATACAAAAAGAAGGAGTGCTGTGGTTATAGCTGAGGTGCAGAGCCTGCCTAGTATGGGCAAGGTCCTGGGCTCACCCCGTCCCTGAGGAATGTTTCTTGTATTATGAAGCCATGTGCACTTACCGCAGTACTTGTCCCTGGCGTGTTTGGTTGTTTGAGGGTGTTGATAAAAAGCAGAGCACATTCTTGGCATAAAGAAAATGTTTTCTTTAAAAAAATATTCAATTCATCTTCATTGGTACTAAGTATTACTATATAAGATACAATAGTGAACAACAAAGACAAGATTTCTCTAAGAACTTTTGTTATTTCCTCATTTGTTTTTACGTTGGGAGGTAAAAACTGCATGTATTGATCATGAGCATGCTTCTTTGAAGTAGACATACATTGTGGAATGATTTAATGTAGGTAATTTACAACTGCGTTACCTCATTTATCATTTTTGTGATGAGAACACCTTATTTTAAAAAAAACAAACCACTTCGATTCTTAAAGGTATATTTCTAGGAAGATAGAAGTGGGGACTGAAATAGAGATGCCCTTACTCAGACTTCACATTCTCTCTCCTCCTGCAGTGGAAGTATTGCTACAGAGGAAGACTACTTACTAGTCACTGCAATGGGTAGGAAGCTGGGTCTTTTATCGTCACTGACATTTTAAACATTGGAAAACAGATATAAAGAACAATCACAGTAAGATAACTTGATAAATACTGGAGGAGGGGGCAAGAAGTGCTCTGACATACTGATATTTAGAAGGAAAGATGGAAAAACAATTCCAATCCCATTCACATTTCAATCATTTGGCAAAACCACTTGAAACATTCTTGGGGCTAGGGTGATAGCTCAGCACTACTGAGCTCAGTGGAGCCCAAGTCTCACGATTTTATCCCTGCATTACACAGGACAATCTTTACCGACACCTGAATTAACTGTGTGCTAACACAGACTTGGATTCTCAGCAAAGGTTTGAATTTGCCTTGCAGAAAATGCGGCACTGACTACCACAGAGGAAATAATATCATCCTTAATTTAGTAAATGATTTCCTTGATAACGAGTGCAAGCAGAGTGATGAGTCATAGGTTTGCAAATCTCTATTCTCTAGAAATTTCTCAATTGCTCTAAATATGTTCTGGAGAAGATGGTTTTAGAATGCAAGGAAGCCTTGACTTTTTTTTTTTTTTTTTGGATCCTGGACAATATGTGTGCAGGACAGAAGGAATTGAGGAAATAAAGAGACAATCTTCCAATAACTCAACGTCTTCAGACAGCGGCAGGTTTGGCAGCATCTAAACAGTGCTAGACGTGGACTGTATTTTCTCCAGTGTTGTTTCAAATCTCCCTGGCTATTGTAGGTTTCCCAGGTCACCCCAAACTAAAGTGAGAAGGGAATACTTCAGTCAGCACCTGCAAGAAGTTATTTATCTCAAGATTCTTTCCATAATTGATGGATGACAACAGGACCTTTATACCTAACACCTATGTACTTCCAGACCCTAGATTAGTATGCTTATTAAATAAATAATAGCTAGAAGATAAAAGAACTACCTACGTGGGGCTGAGCCAAAAAATTCACATTGAGTGAGATAGTTTTTGCACTAGATTCTAAGTGATTTGGAAGAGGAATTTAATTTCCTCACCCTTGAGCACAATATTCTCTTTTGTATTAAGGAGTGGCTACGACAGCAAAGAAACCATATAGTTACCATTTATTAACTTCTGTAAATACAGTCACCTCTAATACCTGCATTTACTCAGGAATTTCCTTGTCTCTACTGTGTCAGTCTTCATAGTCAAGAAGAGGAAATCCTATTATAAAATATCAGTGAAAACTGCCTTAGCACTATGAAAAATACACTAGGGACATAAAATTAATATTTTAATATGTGCAAAATGGACAATCTAAATATTACGACTGATAAGATCAATTATGAAAATAGCAAAGCAAACAGAATTTGCATTTTCATTGCAAAATGGTCATTTAAGCTGGAATCACTTAAACTGAGCACATTAAATATTGTTTACATCCAGAAAATAACAAAGGCTAAAATATTTTAATGTGGTATCAGTTTTGTTAAATGTTTGTTGCTTCCATTAACATGGTGTCAGTTTTGCTAAGTGTTTTTTGTTTTGTTCTAAATTGTATTTTTAAATTACATTTACATATAGTAAACCAAAATGTTTTGCGTTCGATGTGAAACTATTAAATAAGGTGTTAAGGTGATCACTGTGTACACCCATTGGAGATTTATGAAAGGAAATAGTCCAATCTCTCAGAAACATCACTGCTCCTTTGTAAATCAATGTTGTCATGGCAAATGTTTTCATTTAGTTCTGGATTAGCTGAGGATAGGAATATGAAACACTCTACAACAGAAATGTACTTGACATTTTTATGTGCCTTCCTCTAAAAATGCTCTGAGGTCTGCTTGATAGCATGACTTTTTTTCCTGCAAAGACAGAGACATTCCTCTAATGAGTACATCAGCTATGCTCCTTTATATGGGATTAACTACGATGCATTACTTGTGAACAGCAATCACTGCCTTGAAAGACTGGGTTCTGCACTTTTGCTTACAAAAATGAAACATTCATGTGGAATAGTTCTAACTGCTTTTTGTTGACCAGGGTTACTGAAATATTAATTCAGACTATATACATTGGAAAAATAAGTGAGAAACAAAGAGGATTTTTCTGGTGGCTAATAAGTGCAAAGAGAATCACTTTTCTTGCTAATGTGGAAAGATATGCATGGCTGCCTTCCACAAATATCTCCAGCCTGACTATAATAGAAAAATGACCCCCTACAAATCTGCCTCTATGTGTTGCTAAATGTGTACCAAATTTCCTAAACTCTTTAATTAATCAGGCTCTCTTAATAGCATTGCTGTAAAGCTGAGGCCTAGGAATTAAAAATTTATCAATTAGAGGCACTGTATGGAAAAATCCCTCTAGAGATTTCTAAAACATTAGGGGTTTATATCAGAAAGGCAGAAGATATAGCTGTATTCTTTTTGTTCATGGTACTGTTTACCTCTATTAACTTTTAACAATTGCAAAGTAATAGATGACACTGTTAATGATAAAACAACTTATGTAAATACCCCAAATTTGTCCTTATCCTCCACCACTGCTACCTCTTCAACAAAGCCTGATATGCCTCCGTCATGCCTGTATGACTGTACAGGAACATGTGAACAGAGACACCCACATACTAGGGGCTTGGGATTCTTTATTTCTGTCACGGTGAGATCATGTTTTGTACACGACTCTACAAGTGACTTTTCTCACTTCATATACAATTAGTATTTCTAGGACTTTAGATGTAGCACTCATTTAGTCTTTCAATTACTGCATAACACGGTGGAATAATCTCCCACAATGTTAAGGATATGAGCATTTTTATTGTAAAAGATAATTCTAGGAACATTTCCTAAAAATATCCCACCAGCAATGCATGAGACACTGTCATTTCATAGTTCTGTATATCGTAGCTTTTAGAATTTTGTCTAAGTAATAGGTGAACTATATGACCATTTCCCTTCATTTAAATTTCTGATTATTCATAGGTTTGTATGATGGTCATGCTGTCCATTAACATTCATATTTTTCACTTACCACTTATCTTCTCAATATCCTGTAGGACTTCTTTATATATTAGTTTAACAATTTTCTTTTGCATGTGTTTTAACCATTCAGACTCTGTTCTTGGTAAATAAATTTCATCTTTAGTGGTTAACTAGGGTTCTCATCTGTCTTGTACCTAGAATAAGTATACTCCCTCACAAAACTCTACCCAGACTCTTCTCAGCCTTCTAAACTAGGCCTTCACTAACCATGCCTAAACAGAAAGTCTAACAGCTCAATGCTACAACCGTAAGGTGATTCCAGTGCTCTTTAAAGTGCTTGCTGGGGAAAACTCAAGTCTGCTGAACTTGCTGTTCCAGCCAACACCTGAGAAATGAAAGTGTCTGTCTCTCAGTCTCTGTCGTAGGGCAGAATCACAACGGTGATAAATGTCAACAAACAGTTGGCCGAATCACATTTACTCTTATTTTACTTCCTTGACTCTACAGAGCCCCATCTCGTTCCCTACTTTCCTCTCTCTACTGTCTCCTCCTTTTTTGGCCAGAGCCAGAGTTTGCTAACAGGCTTACTCTTACGCAGCTTTCATGCTTCTCTACTACTTGAGTCATGCCTCCAGTAGAATCTAGTGGACTTTTCTGCCTGAACTGGCTTTAAACTTTTAAACTCAATCTTCCAGATTTCAGCCTCCTGATTAAGCTAGGAATACACGCATGAGCACAGGTGCCTTGTCCTAATTCTGCCTTTGGCACAAATTAAATTTGAGTTCCGTTCAGGCTGGATTCCTTTGCCTGCTGCACTTTAGTCACATCAGCTTTGTTTAGTTTTAAGATGACTTTCTATCACCCATGTGAGAACAAGTAGTGGAAAAAGACAGTAGGGAACATGCCCGGCTTTGGTGACCCTTCTGCAGGACTTGGCTTTATGGAGGACTTGGCTTTATGCAGGACTTGGTGCAGCAAACTCTTGAAGGGTCTTAGAGAATGGTACGATCTAGCTGCTCTGTGAGTAGGATCCCTGTGACTGCTGTGTGGACCATATTCTAAGGCTGCATAAGGTACAAGATAGGCTAATTTAGAAGACTAATAGTCTGAGACAGAGACCTAATGATGCTTGAGCCCTAATGGGAAATATGGCTGTGGTGAGAATAGATTTGGGATATAGTTGAAAAGTAGGACCAAAAGGATTTTCTGGTGTATTGCTGAGGGACACCCAGGAGAAGGAGGTGTCAATAAACACACTGATATATTTGGCCTAGAAGAGCTGTAACACAGGAATTGTCATTTACTGAAACAGAAGTCTGAAATACAAAACTCTAAAAAAGAGAACTCTAGTTTAACATCATTTACTCATGAAAACAGAATAGGTAACTAAGGAACAAAGATTTAAAATGCTGTTAACCTTGCATTGATATTTTTATTCTGTATGTTCTGTAAGTCAGTCCGTGAGATGCCAGAGGTTAAATCCATTTATTAGCTTAAGTGGCAAAAGCAATTGTTTCAATCAGGGATCAGAAAAACTACAGCTCCTGGAATGGCTGCTTGTTTTAGTAAATATAGCTTTTATTGTTTGTTAGTTACTGTTTTACTGTAACAAAGACAAGCCATTCATTTTCATGTTAGCTATGTAGCTGCTTTCTAACTGCAATTGTTGATAATGGATGCTGCATGGTGACTGACAAGCAGAAAATAGTTCTACCTGACACTTCTGAAAATAATATGCAAATCTCTGCCTTATATTTAGAATGGAATAATAGAATTTTTGTTAAAATAAGTTAAACTAGTTTCCTGAGGTGAACAGAAATTCCTTAGCGGAATAAGACTACTAGCATTTGTTTCTGTTTGGGCATAAGAAAATGTAAGAAAAAATTAGATTGGAGTAAGTAATCTGTATGCTGTTTGCAGTAGCTATATTTTGACAATGTATGCATGATTATTATATACAAATATCATACAAAGTAGATACACATAGACAGATTAAAAATTAATTTGTCTGTGTATATTGACTATTTAGCTATGGATAGGTTACACAAACATTTTGGGATTTGATTTCTTATGCAAAAGATGAAGCTAAGGCCTGGAACACCCAACCCAGCTTTTATGAGAATTAATGAAATACCTCATGTAAAGTGCCCATGTTCTACTGGTACATAATGAGCATTCAAAAGCAGCTTTTCTCCTTGAAAAAGTTTAGTCGAAAGAAAACAAGAAAGCCCTAAATCCTCCTGGAAAAAAAAACTGGAGCCTAGGGAGCCCCTCATATAATAGCTACTTCTGCAATATTATCTTAAACCTTGTGTTAATTCAAATGCACAACATTAGCAATACATTCTCCTTCTCTTCTTTATTTATTTCTATTTTTGGTGCTAATTCTGGGGCTTGAACTTAGACACTGGGTGATGTTCCTGAGTATTTCTGCTTAAAGCTCCTACTTGAGCCACAGCTCCACTTCCAGCTTTATAATTATAATAATAATAATTATTATTATCATTATTATCTTCAAGTAGTTGTACAAAAGAGTTGCCATGTAACAAAGAAGTGTATTGGTTAATTGGAGCAAGAGTCTCATGGACTATCCTGCCTAGGTTGGCTTCAAATCACCATCTTCAGATCTCGGACTCCTGAGTCGCTAAGATTGCACATGTGAGCCATTGGTGCCAGGCTTCTTCCACTGTCCTGACAGGTGTCACTTCCGTATCACTGCACACGTCCACAGCAGGCTCAGTGTGACCCTCAGTTCTTCACACTTTCTAGGCAGCTACTTCCTGTCAGGCAGATTTGGCTGAAGAAGCTATCTCCTTTGGATGTGTCTCTTCTCATGTATACAGATTCCAGTAGAAGAAGGCAAGAGGAGGGGGAGGGAGGGATGGAGGGAGGGAGGGAGAGAAAGGAGGGAGGGAGGAGGGGGAAGAGGAAGAGAGAGTGTGGTAGACAGGTTGGAGGCCTAAAACATATGGGATGCAATGTGGCCTCTAACAAGAGAGGATATCGCCAGAGCTCCCAGAGGAGGGTGGAAACCATCTTCAGGTGATTCCTAGCAATCATACGGTAGCTCTAGAACAGCATGGATCTATTCTCCACAGCTATGTGAATCGCCTGAGCTATATACAACAGTGCACAAAAGCTCTGTGCCCACAGATTACTTTTCTCTCATTTCTCAGCAAGACTTCTACTGAAAGTTAAGTTGGCCACTGAGGTCAGATAGAGAAACAAGAGTATATGGCTTTCTCCTTTTAAAAATTTCTTCTGACTCAAAGAATACACAGTATTTTAATGTAATTTCTTTTTTGTGGTTACTAGGGCTTGGGCTTAGGGGCCTTGTGATCTGGCCTGGCTTTTTAACTCAAGGTTCTCACACTGCCACACAAGCCAAACCTCCATTTCTAGAACACGAGACTTTCAAAAGAATGCAACCATGATGTACAAATAAATGGAGAAAAGTAGATGAGGAATTCATAACTCCTAAAACAACTAAGAATTTTCCCAATAAAATCACATTTTATGAGTCATTTTTATGAAGTCAATGCTAATTTTGCCCTGTTTCTGGCATTGATTAGAGATATGTACATTTTCCACCTAATAAACTTTTACCATACATATACTTAACACACTATAATAGTCTCAGAAGCAGACAAGTGCCACACTTTTTACACCATCTGCACTATCTTTACATGAAAATGTTGAATTCGCTTCAGATAAACAATCCTGCATTCACTTGTATATTTACTCTGATAAGATGGATATTGTAACTGCTGGTTATAAACGATGTGATTACACCCTGATATTTTAAAATTGATTCTTTAAAGGTGGGCAGAAATAAAAGTCCATCAAAGCTGAATATTAATTATGTGATCATCTGTGTGTTATGATTGCAAAAAATAAACCATATTAGTAAAGATTTTCTGAAGATGATTCACTTGAAGAACAAAGTAAAACCGAATGGGAAGTGTTAGAGAAAATTCTGTAGGAGTATTTTCTTTGTTCTACTGCAGTCAATAACTACCTTCTTCTGCTATCTTAAAATAAATGGTAACTTAAGACTAACTTCAGGCTTTTCAACTTGCTATTCTGGGCATTAGGTGTGATCTTTAAACTTTGAGTCATTTTATTTCCTAGAGAAAGATATTGGGTTGCAAAACACAAAGAAAGGATGCCTTTTTAAATTTCAAGGCATCATCTGTATTTGTGCAAAAGATAAATGCGAAATGAGATACGAATTCATAAGAGGTTAACAAAGGGAAAAAAAGTACAATACTCAAAAAGTGCTGCAAAAATTTAGAGTAAGGGAGGACAATCATTTATGATAGTCTAATATACCTTAACTGAATAAAATTTCAATGATACATAGTCTCTGGATATATAAGTTTAAAAATGTTTAATTTTGCCAAATTATGTTTGCAAAATTAGAAAACACTCAGCTTCAAGCCAAAAATGCAGAAGACTTAAACTGACAAAACATCAAATGAAATTACTAGGATTTGAAAGAAATTATATTAAGAAAGATGTGTGTGTGTGTGTGTGTGTGTGTGTGTGTGTGTGTGTGTGTAGGAGAACAAATACTGAAGAATTCAGGATGATTCAAACTAAAACACAATAAAAAAAAAAGGAGGCCTCATACTTCTTTTGATAACTTGTCTATCACACAGTATAAAGGATGCATAGAAAGTGTAAGAACAATATGTGTCTTCCCACTGGAAATACGTAAGAATAAGCACCCAGAGGCATGTACTTCCTCCCTCTTGTTAGGTCCTACTTCATTCACTCTCTCCCCCCCCCCCCTCCTTCCCTCCCTACCCTTCCCCCTCTCTCACTCTCAAAAAATTGGGACATCTTCCTTTCTCCATGAAGTCATGACCACAAGCATAACAGCCAACGATTTCTCTTTACGGCTGGCATATATTTCTATCACACAAAATAACCGGAAGCAACACCAGTGCACATCTCCTGAGAACTGACCATAGGCAGGGCATTTGCACCAAATATGTTACTGGTATTGACTCACTGGTCAGAGCAGCCAAGGAAGGGAAACTTGTCCTTCCTCCTAGTGGATGAGCTGGTTCATAAACAGACCTGTGCTGAACTCGCCAGAGCAGGGGCAAGAACGCTGTCAGTCTGGTCCTAAAGGCTATGTTGTCAACCATGGCATTAAGGTAGATCTAAATTGCTAAAATCATTGCAATGGTACCTTCATTTAGCTTATTTTAAAATAAGCACCCATGGGAGCGCTAACTCACCAAACTAATGCTAGCACTTTACTAGGATTATAAAGGAATTGGCAGTTTATCAAATTATTTTGTGTGCTGATATGACAGTTAGTGAGAGTACACGTCCACAGGGATCAGATGACTAAGAAAATAAAATGAGCAGCAAAGAGCTTTCTGAAAGAGTATCTCAAGACATCCTCCCTTCCAGCTGTTCTGCTGGATTTGAAGCCTGTGTCGATAAATTCTAGGTCCTTCACAATTTTTCTCTGCTTTCTCTTTCCTCACAATCATGCAAAATTGTATTTTTTTTTTTTTTGCCAGTCCTGGGGCTTGACCTCAGGGCCTGAGCACTTTCCTTGGCCTTTTGCTTAAGGCTAGCTCTCTAGCACTTGAGCCACAGCGCCACTTCTAGCTTTTTCTATATATGTGGTGCTGAGGAATCAAACCCAGGGTATACGAGGCGAGCACTCTACCACTAAGCCACATTCCCAGCCCCCATGCCAAATTGTAAAAGAAAAAAGAAATGATAACAAGAACAACAACCCAGCAAAACAACAAGAGAGTGAAGCCATTGTGATTCTAAGGTAGATTCTTCAGCTCTTGCATTATATATGTTTACATAAAGAGATAAATGTTTATATAGCAAGGTCTGTTTTTAATATCACATAGTTTTATATTTCAAATAAGGCTTCTAATATAGGTAGATATCTAGAATTTCTTAACTTGACCTTATGTTTGACAATATATTAGCAATAGTTGTGTATCTCCTCTTTCCTAAGTTCTTTAATCAAAAAAGTTATATGATTCAATATCTTCCATAGGTTTTGAATCTTCCTTAATATTATGATTTAAAGAATATTCTTCATCTTCTAGGTATTCCTGAATTGTTTCTATTCAATTTGTGTGCCAGTCCTAGGGCTTGAATTCAGTGCCTGGGTGCAGTCCCTGAGGTTTTTTACTCAAGGGCTAGGATTCTACCACTTGAGCTATCACTCACTTCCAACTTTTTGCTGGTTAACTGGAGATAAGAGTCTTGTGGGCTCTCAGTCCTCAGATCTCAGCTTCCTTTTTTTTTTTTTTTTGGCCAGTCCTGGGCCTTGGACTCAGGGCCTGAGCACTGTCCCTGGCTTCTTCCCGCTCAAGGCTAGCACTCTGCCACCTGAGCCACAGCGCCCCTTCTGGCCGTTTTCCATATATGTGGTGCTGGGGAATCGAACCGAGAGCTTCATGTGTAGGAAGCAAGCACTCTTGCCACTAGGCCATATTCCCAGCCCAGATCTCAGTTTCCTAAGTAGGTAGAATTACAGCTGGGAGCCATGCATGTTCAACAAAAATTATTTTTATTAACATATATTAGTTATGCAAGTGAGAGATTTCATTTTGATATTTTCATAAATGTATGTAATGTACCTTTTATTAGCATAACTGTGCAAAGGGGTTTCATTGTACTATGTACTTTTGTACATATAATGTACTTTGATAAAAAGATTCTATTGTTTTTTTCTTGTCCTCCCTTCTACAATTAAAATAATTTAATGGGTTTCATTGTTAGTATTATTCTTATTGCATTAATATTAATATTACTGATCATTATATTGAGTTTCGGTGTTTGAAATACAGGTCTCATACTTCCCAGACAAATGTTCGATGGCTTGAACCATGCCCCAAGACCTTTCTGTTTAATTATTGTTTAGATAGCGTCATGTATCTTTGCTGGGAATATTCTGGATCATGAGCCTATTACTTACTCCTATGTACCTGAGATTACAGATGTGTACCATCATATGCAGAATTCTGGTTGATATTAGTCCTGCTAATTTGTTGCTAAGGTTGGCCTTGAATCATCATCCCCTTTATCTCTGCCTCCTTGTGTAGTTGAGGTTATAGGCATGAGTCACCATACAAAGCCATACTGTTACATTTTCACACACACACATACACACACACACACACACATTACTTCCATCATATTCATCCTCCAGGAAATGGTATCACCCTCTTCTGTTTCTGAAGCCCATCTCAGTTTCCCTTTCACATTCATGTATTTTTATTTTACTACAACTACATTCCACCCAAGACAGAAAATGAAATGTTTGTCTTTCTGAGTTTAGCTTATTACTTCACTTCATATGCTGATCTCTAGCTCTATCCATCATCCATCTTCCCACAAATGAGACACACATTTATTCCCCATGACTGAGTAATTCTCCACCATGCATATATTCCCTGGTTTTTTTTAATCTACTCATCTGTTGATGGCCTGTGGATCCATTCCATAACCTGGCTATTGTGAATAGAGCTTCTATAAAAATGGGCATAGAAGTGTATTGTGTACTGACTTTACAATCCTTCGGGTATAATATATGCAAGAATAGGATAGCATAGCAGGATCATACCATACTTCTGTTTTTCTGAAGAGGATTTCAATGGCTCAGAAAATAAGAGGAAGAATTGACACGTAAGATTGACAAGTAAGATTCTTTACATAGAAGGAGACATTTATCAGAGTAAAGAGAGCACTTACAAAGTAGAAGACATTTGCCAGTTATTGATCTGACAAGGGATTAGTATTCAGAATATATAAAGAGCGCAAACAATGAGAGACAAAAGAGCAAATAATCCAATTAATAAATGGTCAAATAAGTAGTTTTACAAAAGAAGACACACAGTCAATAATCGCATAAAGGAGTTTTCAACAGTCTTGGAAAATGCTAATCAATACACTGCTATGATTCCCTGTCAAGTCAAAATGTCTACCATTCAACAGCAACAACAAATGATAGCTAGAATAAGCAAGGAGATGAATTCTCACACAACATGGGTAAAATGTACATTGGTGTAGTCAGTATCAAAATCAGCATGGAGGCTATTCAAAAAGTTAAAAATAGAACTAGCATATGGTCTTGTTATTTCTGGCTTTGGTCATTTTATTTTCTTGGACTTTGTCAGCTTTTTTTCTTTTACCTTTAGTTTCTGTCCTCTAAAACTTTGAAAGTTTTTACTCTTTCTTGTCTTTTTATCCACTTTCCTCTTAAGTACTTGATACTTGACTTACCACTAGTTTTATCTACAATTTAGGAAAAGACTATTTCATTTCACCAAAAGAACTCATAGTATCACAGAGCTTGCTCTACCCACTAAGAACACCAAGGACAGGAGAAAAGAAGGCCCAGGAAATCTGTATTCATCTTTTCTGGACATATTTAGCAGGGAGTCTACCATTTGTCATGAAAGTTTACAAGGCCTGTGGTAAGTAGGTCAGCCAGACCAAACCAAGTGCTGATAACACATGGTCGGTCAAACGTGCTGTGATGTGCACACTGATTTCCTACACTGCGAAACATCCTTCAAGGTCCTTTGTAATGGACAAATGAAGGAGTCTGTGGAAAGTGATTCACCTCTTAGTACGATTAAATAGAGGGTGTCCTTCCATGGTTATCAAAATGTGCCTGCTGAGACTTCCCTGTGCAGAACTCATCATGCTACTTCATCACCAGCTGGCTGACTGCAAGTCTACACGCCTGCTACTTGGCTTCGGTGACTCGCTTCCTGTTCCTGTGTTCTGGAGCTCTCCTAGTCTTGCATCAAACATAGAAAATGTGCCTTCCAAACCAGATTTCCATTGTAGAACAAACTGGAGGGGCTGCATAATTCCTGGTATGAATTAGGTATTGTCCTTCACATCATCAAACTTCATCATCTTTTCACAGGATTTGTGTATTTCAGCACTGGTCTGACACTGTTCCTGACAACCTTGGATTCTAAAGATGTCACCTGACATTGTGAAGTCCTGAGCCAAGCAGCCCTACATCCTCATTTATAAAAACTTACCCTGAGCTCCTAGATCTATAACTTTTCAGCAGATAATTCCATACTCTGTGATGTTTTAAAAAATCTTCTCGGGCTGGGAATATGGTCTAGTGGCAACATTGCTTGCCTCATATACATGAAGCCCTGGGTTCGATTCCCCAGCACCACATATATAGAAAATAGCCAGAAGTGGTGCTGTGGCTCAAGTGGCAGAGTTTTAGCCTTGAGCAACAGTGCTCAGGCCCTGAGTCCAAGGCCCAGGATTGGCCAAAAATAAAAATCTTCTCATTATACTACTTTGTGTTTAAAAATATGGTAAATGATTGAGCACTAAATTATGTAATTTTTCAGGAATCCTTGAATTGTCATTTAGCCAGATCCTTTTATAATCAAAAGTTGTCACATTAAATTACAATACAAAAAAAGTGTTGAGGGAATGTGGAATGAATATTCAACCATCAGTTCTGCGCAACTAGACCACTATCATTCACATGTAACCGAACATATATTTCAAGCAGAAATCCTAAAATCTGATTTGATTCTTCTGAATCAATTATTTTGCTAAGGAAAGGGAGGTATAATTGTTTGCTAAATTTCACCCACTTTAGGAACTGGGTAGACAGCTCCTGGGAACCACATGAATGCGTGGAAAGAGTGAAAAGGACATTAACTTATTCTCTGAAATGGCATCCAGCAAATGTCCATTGCACAAAGCAAAGTTGAATGAAGATGGTGCAAACCAAAAGGAAATATTTAAAATAATATATGTTCTTTTTCCATGTAATTTTGAGAAGAATAAGAGTTTTAAAATAAATATTTTATATTATAAAAATGGACTTCTTTCCTACAATCATTTCTCTTATAACTTTGCTTTATTATTGTTAAATAAGGCAAATGAGATTGCTCTTTAACAATAAGAAGAAAAAGAAGGAAAATAATAATGAACATCAATAATGACAATTTGATTAAAACAGGATATTCTTGAGGGGAAAGGTATGCAAAAAAGTGAACCTTTTAAAAGAAGTCATCTAAACTATGATTAAGAAAAATAGGAGAGGGGCTGGAGATATGGCCTAGTGGCAAGAGAGCTTGCCTCGTATACATGAGGCCCTGGGTTCGATTCCCCAGCACCACATATACAGAAAACGGCCAGAAGTGGCACTGTGGCTCAAGTGGCAGAGTGCTAGCCTTGAGCAAAAAGGAAGCCAGGGACAGTGCTCAGGCCCTGAGTCCAAGGCCCAAAACTGGCCAAAAAAAAAAAAAAAAAAAAAAAAAAGGAGAAAAATTAAGTTTAATAGCAAAAGAGAAAAGAGGAGGTACACTTCACCATTGATGACCAGACACTCTTCTACTTGTCTGAATCTCATCACCTTCCTTTTGGCTAACTACAATATCTGGAGTTACAGAAATCAGATTAGGACAGTAACAACTGAACGCACAGAAAATCATATGCGTGATCATTTAGTAAGGGGGAGTGTGAGGCTCATTCTAACAATGAAAAAGTAATTATAGGTAATTAGATAATATACTAGTCTTCGAATAAATGTCAGTTCTTAACCCCTAAGGGAAAAGGCCCATGTGTATTTTCTAGATCGTCGGCTGCCAATTTTGAAAGAATTTTTTTTCCCCAATAAGTACAATACTTTTGTTTTCCCAGAGCTAAAAGGAAAATAGAATGTTATCTGCAAGAATGAGTCACCAACCACTGCAGCTGTACAACACCCAGGTCCTTCCCTGTCTGTTCAGCCCTTCCAAAGAAAAGGGCTATCTTTTAATGACATACTTAAATCCCTGCAATGCCTGGCTGCAAAGCATAATTAATTCTGGTATTTTTATGCTTAATGAAACATCTTGCGTACGTGACAGAAAAGGGTCTGAGCTTTATGATTATACCTCAAATAGAGAAGGCCTTAGCAACCAGTTCTACTCTGGAAGATATATTAATACAAGCTCTGACATTCTTTCTTCAAAAACCTCTCTACCCAGCAAGTTGAGCCAAAAAAAAAAAAATCATAATCAGCCACCTGTATGAACAGTGTTCCTAACTTTTAAGTGTGGAGTGCTTGCATTTTAAATTCTTGGCAGAAAATGTTTTCTTTCTTAACTTGTAGAAAGGAATTCAAGCACAATAATCTCTTCGATGTGGCTACTCTGTGTCACTTCACTTGATTGGAATAATCGTTCATATTGGAAGGCCTTGGTCTGGTGCTGTGTGCTGGGCCTAATCCTCACAAGTCAAGTTCGAAATGCACATTGCCCAGGTTCCAAACTAATAACATGAGTAAAAGTGCAGACACCAAATATATTTAGAAGTCTTGGCTTGAAACACTTATTTTTCTTTCTACTATTCAAATCTTTCTAACTCTGAGGAATCTGGACGCAAATGGCTACCTTAAAGAAGTTGCTACAGTTGTCAATGTCATTTCCTGATTTAATTATAGATCGTGTGCACAATCAGTGAGCAAGGAAATACACATTCCTCTCACCTGTTTCGGTGTAACGCCGGGCATTCGAATATCCAATGCAAAGTCTGATGAGTCGATAGGAATCACTGGTCTAGCGCTGCCAACACATTCATTGGAAAATGATCTGGTGGTTTCTTTAAACCTTAATGAAGAAGAAAATTTTCAGTACTCTTAAACCTAACGTGAAGGGGAAAACCACGTCTATGATCTTAAAGTGAAAGAGGATTAATAGAGGACCCATGAAGACTCTAGAGATGTCCTAACTATGTATTTCTGATATAGTGATTTTATTTTGGGTGGGGGGGGGGGGGAAGAAAGCAACCTCAGAATTTCTTTTTTAGCCCATGAACCATCTATAGCTACTTGTAAACAGAATACAGGCTACATGTTGGACTCTATTCAATTAAAAGGAAGAAGGATCTGTGTCTGTGTGTGGAGCTCCGCTGTCCTCTGCTTTTCTAGTGAGTAACACACGGTGGTCACAGTGGAGATCATCATCCTCACACGCCTGCGAGGTCGCTACACAGCAGGGATGCGGACCCACGGGCAGCGCATTTGGGGGAACTGTTCCAAGCGTCCGGGAACCCCCATAGCCGCCAGCCGGACCCGCGAGGCGAACCCGCACCGCGCTCGCGGGAGGCGCGTGCATCGCCAGCGTGCAAGCATCGCTCCCCTTCGCAATCGCGAGGCGGGCGTGCACGGCCCGGGATCTGCCCTGCTGGCCCCCGGATCGGCCTGGAGAGTTACCCCTCCACCCCCCACCCCCACCTGGGGCTGTTAGAACCAGGGAGGCATTGGAGTCCCAAGGCCCATACAGCCGGGGGCCCCCCATGTCTCCCCAAGAGAGGTGGTGGGGGGATCGGTGGGGGCCACCCCAACTTCTAATGGGAGTTGAGAAAGCCGGGGCGGGAGCCTGCTCTGCAAGGCGGGGTGGGGGGTGGGAGGTGGGGGGGGGGGGGACTTGTACACGAAGTTACAGCACCAAGTCCCCGAGTGGCCCGCGGAGAGCCCGGGGTCGCCGAGCCTCTGGATCCCCGATCCCCCCGCTTCCCCTTGCCTGGCTCGCCCCGCGGGATGGCCCTGGAGAGCCGGTGGGAACCCACGCGCAACCCGCGCGGAACACACTCACACACGCACACTCACACGCACGCACCCCTCCCCCCCCGCGAGCGGGCAGCACCCACCTCTTGAAGACGGCGAGCGGGCTGCGCAGCCCCCGGCAGCCGCTCTGCAGGGCCAGGAGCGCCAGCAGCAGGCAGCGCGCGCGGCCGGCCATGGCCAGGTCCCCGGCCCGCGGGGACGCGGCGGGCGATGGGGCGGGCGGTGGGGCGGGCGGGCGATCGAGCGGGCGGGCGGGCGGGCGATCGGGCGGGCGGCCGCTACTCACTCCATGGCCGCGGGGCTCGCCCGCCCCCCGGGAAGCCGCTGCGGGCCGCGCAGCGCGGACGGACGGACGGACGGACGGAGGGAGGGACGGAGGGCTGCACCCCCGGGGCGGGCGCGGCGCAGTCGGAGAGCCTGGGGGGCGCGCGGGGCGGGCGGGGCCGGGCGGCCCTGTGGTCCCGGGGCGGGCGGGCGGGCTAGGCGCGCGGGGCGCTGCTCCCCAGCCCCCGCTGACGGGCTCGGCGAGGGCGCTCGCCCCGGCCCGCGTCACTCATCCTCACAACCTGCAAAAATAGAAGCGGGGAAGGGATGACTAACGCGTCGCCGCCGCCGCGCCGCGCCAGATCCCCGGGCGCTGCCACCGGCGGGCGCCCCGGCCGGGGGGGGGGGGGTTACAGCGGGCCCCCCCCACCTCCAGCCCCCACAGTTCACCCCCACCCCCAGGGCGCAACCCCTCTCTCCTGCCTCCCTTGCACCCCAGTCCCGGGTTGGTTGCTAAATGTGTTGCTTCCCGGCCTCCCCCACCCCTATTTCTTCAGTTTTCCCTTCACCTCCACCCCTCACGCCCCGATTTATTCTTACTTTCCCTATTACTCTCTGCTCTCACCACAAAGGTGCGTAATGCAGCTGTCAGAGGTAAACAAAGTTATTCCCACAGATGACAGGATTAAAACAAAACAACAAAACCCAGAGGCAGACAAAGCACTTGGACACACCAATACTATAATGAGAAAAAGAATTTAACATATATAGATATATATGTATATATATGCAGCACAGCTACAGAGCACAGGAGACAGATACCCCTGGCAGGAGTGGAAGACAGAAGTCATTGCCCAAGTTCTCCAAATTGTTTTAAAACGAGCCCAAAGCTCCACAGTGAACACGACGTATGAGAAGCAAATGTCTGTTTAAATATCTGGGATCTAATGTACAAAGTAATGTTTATGCATGTAATGTGTACATATGCATGCACATATGTATGTATGTAGTTTTTGGACGATATAATTTACAGGAATGGAAGGCTTGCCGCACAAAGGTATTCTAAGTAAAGTTTGGAGATGGGAGGCATACTTGGAAAGCATGGGGAGCAAGTGAATTACATCTCCAACAGCTATGATCCGAGCCTTCCTATTCATATAAATGAGAGGTAGGCAGATTCAGAGAGGGATATTCCTCAAAATACAGCCGTTGGGGCTGGGAATATGGCCTAGTGGTAATGTGCTCACCTTGTATACATGAAGCCCTGGGTTTGATTCCTCAGTACCACATATATAGAAAAAGCCCTAAGTGGTGCTGTGGCTCAAGTGGCAGAGTGCTAGCCTTGAGCAAGAAGAAGCCAGGACAGTGCTCAGGCCCTGAGTTCAAGCCCCAGGACTGGCAAAAAAAAAAAAAAATACAGCAGTTATTTTTAGTATGTTGAGTAATTTCATCTAAAGCAAATCAAAAACATTATAATCAAAGTCCTCTTAGCTTTTCTTGCTCCTTTCCTCACCAGCATTTGGAAAGGCCCTTTCAGGGATCCTCTTTCCTCCATAAACACCAGACTGCGAACAGAAACACCAGTGCCTTTGCACAACCCTGCTATCTCAGCAGAGTGAGGAATGCAGGCGCACTGCGGTGAACTTGACGACAAGATAAGGTCTGTTTCCCGGAGCCCCACAGGCTGCCAGACTGATTCCAGAACTATCTGTTCCTCTAGTAATCATCTACAGTGTACATTCTCTACTCTATCCCACCACCAGGAAAAAATAACAACAAGGGCATGCAAGCTTCTCAACAGTTCTGGGCCTCTGGGTAGTCACAGTCCTGACATGGCCCCCTGTACCTTGGTTTCCCCCCATTAGCAAGCGGGTATGTCAGTATACCTTTTCTCCTGTTTGATTACCATCAGTTACTTACTAGGAGCCTAGGGAGAATTTCCCTTTGCCCCCCCCCCCAGAGAGTTAGTGTAACCCCAGAGCATTTTTAGGAAAGAGGACTCAACAGGGCTACAATTTTAAAATATTCCTATTCCGAGTTTATTGTTGCTGGGAACACATTTCTGGTTGTGTCTCAAGTCTGCACACTGTAATAAGGCGTCTAAAGCTCGTCATTCACAATGATATCCTTCCTAAAGAAATTGATTTCTTAAAGTTTTAGTTTAATTAATAATTATAAATACAGTTCAGAGAGCATCACATCAGTTTGCCAGATAAATAACAGTAAGACAAAAACTCAGGTGACATAGGTGTGGCCCTGTAGCCTGACCTGTGCAGGAAGGCCCTGAAGGCAACCCTGGTGCCAGAGGAAAGCAAGAGACAGAGGAAGAAGGAAGGAAGGATGGAAGGAAGGAAGGAAGGGAGGGAGGGAGGGAGGGAGGGAGGGAGGGAGGGAGGGAGGGAGGGAGGGAGGGGAAGGGAAGGGAGGGAGGGAGGGAAGGGAAGGGAGGGAGGGAGGGAGGGAGGGAGGGAGGGAGGGAGGGAGGACGAATGAACAAAAGAGAGAAAGAAAGGAAGGAAAAGGAAGGAAGGAAGGAAGGAAGGAAGGAAGGGAAGGAACAGAGGAAGAAAGGAGCAAATGAACAAAAGAGAGAAAGAAAGAGAAAGGAAAATGAAGGGAAGAAGGAGGGAAAAGGGGAAGCAAGGAAAGAAGGGAGGAAGGAAGGAAGGAAAGAAGGAAAGGAAGGAAGGAAAGAGAGAGGAAGAAAGGAACAAATGAACAAAGGAAAGGAAAGAAAGAATGTTAGAAAGAGAGAGGAAGGAACGGAGCAAGGAAGGGAGCAAGGAAGGAAGGAAGGAAAAGGGGAAGCAAGGAAGGAAGGAGGGAAGGAAGAAGAAAGAAAGAAAGGAGGGAGGGAGGAAGGGAGAGAGAGAGGAAGGGAAAAAGGGAAAGAGGGAGACAGGATAGGAAGGAAGAGAGGAAGAGAGGGAGAGAGGGAGAGGGAGAGAGAGAGGGAGAGGGAGAGAGGGAGAGAGGGAGAGAGAGAGAGAGAGAGACGGGGGGGTGGGGAGGGAAAGAAATATGCAAAATGCCAAGAACCTGAGTAAACAAAAAGATTTAAAAAGAGTCTCCATAGCCGGCACTTTCCAGACAAAAAGCAACATGCCATAGCCCAAATACAAGTAAAACGTAATTTAATACCCAACCTGTTCTGGAATGTTCCTGGCTCACTAGCACTCAAGGACCACAGATCATTTGCACAAGTAATGATATTTTTGAAGACTAACAATATTTTTTGAACTTTCTCCTTGGCTTTCTGTTTGAGCTTTCAGCATTCAAGCCTACTTTGTCCCCATGGGGAAAGGAAAAGGATTCCTTGTGGGGGAAGAGAAACAAAGGACCTGAAGATTCATTGCTCAAAACTCATCATCCTGCCTATAATGCTGACAAATGACAGTGCTTAAAATTCCTTGAAGTTCTGTTTAGAAAATACATATAGGAAGAAAGGATTCTATTTCATTATTTTTTTCAGAATGATAGTCAAAGACAGTCTTTATTCCAGTAGACAGGGAGATTTGATATTATACAAACACTTGAAAGCAAATTTAATATGAAAATCCTCTGACATGAACACACCCTTAAGTACTAGTCTTCGGGGAAAAATTCCCATTAATTTTTGTTACCTTTGATGTCCCTAAACCACTCACTTAAAGAAACAATTACTAAAGTTGTCAGTGAAAGTAAGGTTGATATTTGTAGCCATGAACAGAATACTTTTTCATTGTAGAGATAAACACTAATTACCATTCCTGTGCCCTGAAACCTAGAACAGATAAATGATAATATGAAAAAAAAGTCTAACATCACCATCTCATTTGTTCATTTGCAATTCCTGACAATATGGTACATATATACATATACATGTATTTTTTTTACGTTTTAGACTTTAACTTATTGAAACTACAGAGATATTTAAATAAAAGCACTTAATGTCATACTGTATAGAAAAGACTGTAAAACATACTAGGATCGTGTAAAATGAATAAAAGTAAAAGAGAACATTGTTTATTACAGGAGATGAGCACTTTGCAACTTTCCTATAAAGCATAATGCACCAGACATTGGGAGGTCCCACGTGTAATCCCACCTCCTCGGGAGGTAGTGATCAGAGCCAGCCATGTTCATGAGACCTCTTCTTAACTCTCAGACTTAGAAGGCTGAGATCGGAAGATCAAGATTGGAAGCCGGCTTCTGCAGAAACAGTGAATGAGACCCTTATCTGCAATTAGCCACCAAATAGCTGGAAATGAAACTGCGGCTCAAGTAGTAGAATGTTAACCTTAAGCAAAAAGGCTCACGGATAGTACTCAGGTCCATGTTTAAACCCCAGGACAGTCACATCCAAGAAGCCAAAACGCGAGGTATGGGAGTATATGCTTTTCATCTCGGCTAACGGTAAACACAAACAGGAAGATTGTAGGTCAGGATACCCTCAGCACAATGAAAGATCCTATTCAAAAAATAACAAAAGAGAAACTAGAGAATGGTTTAAGTGGTAGAATGCATTCTTAGTAATCACAGGCCCTGAGTTCCAATACCAAACACACCACAATTAATAGTGATAATAATAATTGACACTAAGGCATGTTTAGAAAGAAATATCCATAGAAGACTGTAATATAAAAAGGAATCAGAGCCTCTGAGAGACTAAGGAAACTTTAAGAGCAGAGTAAGGAAGGATGAAAAAATACTTCAATAATGGGGCTGGGAATATAGCTTAGCGGTAGAGTGCTCGCCTTGCATGCATGAAGCCCTGGGTTCGATTCCTCAGCACCACATAAACAGAAAAAGCCGGAAGTGGTGCTGTGGCTCAAAAGGTAGAGTGCTAGCCTTGAGCAAAAAGGAAGCCAGGGACAGTGCTCAGGCCCTGAGTCCAAGCCCCAGGACTGGCAAAAATAATAACAATAATAATAATAATACTTCAATAGAAGCGGTGGCTATTTCAACAGGAACTTAAATGCCGTTTCTAGTCCCCATCAGGTGAGTGGACAATGACCCCCGCCAAGTACAGAGCACAGCAGGGTTGAAAGAGCCCATGTTGCGCTGGGTGAACAGGCTAGCAGAGAATGTGCCTGAAGAAGAATAAAAAGTCTGCCTCCAGTTGCTAGCCGCAAGCCCAGATTTACTCTTTTATTGGTAATAAAAAACAAACATTGTTTATATCTCCATAAGTTCTTCAGATAAGAGTGATTTATAGTTTGTTGCTAGCTGGATGGATATTAATTCTAGCAGCAGAATCATTAGGTAGTGAAATACATAGGCTAGTTCAGAGGACCAAGAAACCAACCTGACTCTTAGAACAGGCAGTCCATTTCCTCCAATTTTTCAGTTAAAAAGAGAAAAAAAAAAACCAGTTAGCTGAACGTGTCCTGGCTGCTCGCTCAAGGGAGAACTAATAGAGTGTGGTGTTTGCTCAGAAATGAAAGGAACCTGCCTGTTTCCTGGCTCTACAATTTACCAGCTTTGTAAAACTGACCAGGTACCTAGCTTGTCTGTGCCTTCATGTCTTAACCTGTGAAACACCAATAATCATACCCCTATAGCGTTAGGGCTGCTGCCAGGAATAACTGAATTAATGTTAGTAGGACAGTGCCAAGCACATAATAAATGCTTACTACTATTGTTGTAGCAATAAATACATATTACGTGCCTTAATACTGGAACAGGGTGATAATTAAGACAAATAAGGTTCCCATTCTTATAGAAAGTACTTGCTAGTAGGGAAAAAAGCAATCAAAATAAATATCAAATTATAAACTTCATTTTCTTCTAAATAGATTTTATGCATTTTTTTTTTACCATGACTTACGTTTAAACCAATGAAAAGAAACTGATCATTCATGGAACAATTTGACTTCTAAAGATTTATTCTTAAGCAAAACCTGAATAAGTCCACAGATATATCTACAAAGATACTTAGTAGCACTATTTAAAATAATAAAGACCTCTATGTTTATTATAGTAAAGAATTTGAAGGGCTGGGAATGTGGCTTAGTGGTAAAGTGCTTGCCTAGCATGCATGAAGCCCTGGGTTTGATTCTTCAGTATCAAATAAAGAGAAAAGGCCAGAAGTGGCACTGTGGCTCGAGTGGTAGAGTGTTAGCCTTGAGCAGAAGAAGCTCAGGGACCCCAGTGCTCAGGCCCTGAGTTCAAACCCCAGCACTTGCAAAAAAAAAAAAAAAAAAAGAGTGCTGAAAAAGAATTTGAAGTAGTTTAAAGCAAACTGATAACAATTTTTCTTAAATCTTACAAAAATCCAGAATACTATGCATCCATGTTAAAAACACAAAAGACAACAGGAAATTGTTTTAATAGACAAGCGTAGGTTCTATGACATATTGTTGTTTCTTCTTGGCTAATCAAAAGACAATCTCAAAATCATACAAACATTAGAAGCTCCATAAGAATAAGCACTTTTCCTACCACCATTAAAGAGATGGTAACTGACTGGATGCTTCAACAGTCTTGAATACGTTAGTGTGATTTCTCTAAAATGAAAGCACAGCTACAGGGCTGGCAATCCGTGCTGCAAGTGTGGGAGAAACATGATCTTACCGAGCTTTCTGAGGCTGCTTGAGCGTTTCCACAAAGTGGCAGCTGGCTTCCTTCAGATTAAGGGGCACCTTTCCTTTGGTATTGTCAGAAGCTATACATCTTTACTGGAACTTCTTATCCTCCACCCCCACTTTGCTGAGCCTCGCTTCATTCAGGAGAAGACAACCCACGTACATAAATGCTAGGAGACCAGGATCTTCATTGAAGCTGGCTATCCTAGCATCCTGTTCAATGGCAACATGAATGTAACTTGATTCATTACTTATGGGCTTCACTTTGGCCATTTAATTCCAGTAATTGGTCTCTACAAAGTTTTTCCGTTGGGGAGTTAGAATTTTCCCCTTTGTCACAATTACTTTTTATTGAACATTTATTTTTTTTAGCATTCCTTATTAAACTATCAATTTCTTGATTTCTGTTTTTTTGTTTGTTAAATTTTTATTGTCAAACTGAGGTACAGAGAGGTTTCAGTTTCACACGTTAGGCATTGGACACATTTCTTATACTGTTTGTTACCTCCTTCCTCATTCAATTTCTTGATTTCTTATGTCATCATAGACTCAAGCTTGTCTGTTTTGTTCAATGGATTTTAATCTGTTAGAGCTTTACTATTTGCTTACTTATATTACTTATTTTGATGCTCAAACTATCTCATTCAAGGCCCCTTAAATCTACCCTTTGTGCTATTAGGGTATATGCCCCTTACATTGGGAAGACTACTTTGCTTTGCTCTGTCTCCCAACAGAGATCAAAGTTTTGCAGCAGACTTTTGCCATTGTGGTCTTCACTCTCATGCTCTTTGTTGCACCCAAAGGTAGACTGGCCACAGATGAGGCTTTGTTCCCAGTCAGGGCCAAGTGCTTTCAATTGGATCAGGGATACCTTCCAACCTAGTGCAAGCTTCATTCCCAGCTCAGACATGTTGGGAAGTAGTTGACACTTTATGAGGTGATGAGATCTGAGGTCCCGGAGGAAGAGAAAGTAAACCTCCAAGCCCTTCCTCCTTCTCTCGTTCATTCCCAGCAGCAGATAAATGGCTTTGCTCTCCTTGATGACTTGACACTGGCCCCAAAGCATCAAGATGAAGCAACAATGGAGCTGAAACCTCAAAATCATGAACCAAAACAATTCTTTTCTCGCTATAAGGGAGGAATCTCAAGTATATGCTAGAATACCAGAAAGCTGACTATGTACAAGGTCATTCATGATCATGCCTTCTGTCACTCTGGACTCTATTAAACTAGGCCTCCTAGCCTTTCTAGAAGTCTACCTTGCTCTGTTCTACATCATGAGTTTAGGATTGCATGATTCAAGAAAGGAAGAAAAAAGGTACTAATTTAAAACAAAAACAGATTATAGAATGGATACTCATGTACTTTCTGAGTTACTATATGCAAATTATTGCATTTCTACTAGTTTTCTATGAAAGGATGGCATATTTACTTTCTATTCATATTGTAAGGCTTTAATCTTTTCCAGCTTGTATTATAGACAACGATTTTTAAAACACTTCATTAAATAGTATTCAATTGATTTCAATTCATGTGTTAGGTTTTATTGGAAATTCTGTAATGTTTTATAAAATAGAAAAGCACCCCTAATTTTGCTCATCAAAAGTGTTACATAAGAACAATGATGGTGGTGAAACAGCTTTAACTCGGGGTCCTGAAGTTCAGCACTATCAGTATTTCAGGTAAACTGCTGCTTTTGTTCGAGGCTGCTATGGGGCTCTCATGGCGTTTAGCAATATCAATGGCTTCTACCCACTAGGTGCCAGTATCACTCCCCTCAACTGTGGCAACCCAAGGTGTCACTGGACACTGCCAAATGCCAACTGAAGGGCCAAGGGACTCTGATTGAGAGCCACTCTTGAGGTTCACAAAGACGAAGCTTGATTTGTGAATCAAATGCAATGTCATTTCCTCTAAATACAAATAATAAGACATACATGCCTAAAAATGTGTTCGCAAATAGAGACTAACAAATTCATAAATAATAATTATAACAGCAAGTAATATTTATTGACTTGTATGCCAGACATTGAGTTTACACATATATATTTATATAGGTATATGCATACATATGTATACGTATACACACATATTACTGAGTTCTTGCAGCATTGAAGTTCAGGCTACATTCTGCTTTCATAGAGGAGGGTTTCAAAGCTTAGGAAAATCAATGTACTCGTTAGGGAAAACTCAAATCCTAATTTCCTCACTACAGAATCTATGCTCATAACCCAAACCTCTCAAAGTGAATCAGGTCCTCACCGTTACAGGGGATATTTCTTTGGAACAAAACAAATCTATTTCTTTTGAATGCAAATCCTCTGAAAATTGTTTTATTATAAAACAATAACAGCCAGTGTTTGTTGAGGAATTGTTTTGTTTAAGTACTTTATACAGTTTAGTTCTTTGGAATATTTACAACAACTGTATGAAACTTGGGTTATCATTTCTATTTTACTGAAATGAAAATGAGAATTCAGAGGTAATTAACAATCGTGTTCAGCAAGGGCATGAATACAGGCAATCTGAGGCCACAGTTCAAGCCATTAACTACTCAACAACACAGTGGAACTTGGTCTATTTTCTACTCATACAATAGGAACCATTTGGCATCTGCTCCACGACCTTATATACATTACCCCTTTAGGTTACCCAGAGAGAAAGTCACAGGATAATGGCCCAAATTTGGTCCCACATTTGGTTGTGTTTGGATTGCAAAGGTCTTTTTAACTCCTCCCTCAACACTGAGATTGGAATAAACATTTCAGAATGGAAGATTTCACATAAACTCTGGATTCCCAATGTCTATTAAAAGGCTTTTTTTTTTTTTAATAAAGTCTGGCATCACTGGACACACATTTCCACATAGCATGGCAACACGTCAGTTTTGCCAGCTGCTTTCTCCCTGTCTAGATGAGGCCAGTGGTGTAAAGCTTGCCATAGTCTCTGCGGCTCCCCTACCTGCTCTCAGACCCTGAGTCAAAAGTAGCTGTAGCTGCAATTCAGCACTTGCAGTTGTTATTTCATCTTTACATTTTTGTGTGTGTGCAACAGCCCTTTGAATGTTTTCTCCTGAACACTGCAAGCTGATACATTAAAATCTTTGTTCTATAATCACTGAGGTGCAGAACCCTCTGGTTATGGAGGGAGGTAAACTTCACTGTATGTACATCACTGAGATCAACACACTTTTTATAGGTTCTCTTAGGAAGAGACCAAATTGTTTAGCATTTTCTGCCCATGGACTGGAGATTGATTTTTGTTTTTTTATATAAGGAACTTTTTTTGGTGGGGGGGCAGTGGGGGGCAGTCCTGGGGCTTGGACTCAGGGCCTAAATAAACACTGTCCCTGGCTTCTGTTTGCTCAAGGCTAGCACTCTGCCACTTGAGCCACAGCGCCACTTCTAGCCATTTTCTATAAATGTGGTGCTGGGGAATTGAACCCAGGGTTTCATGTATATATGAAGTAAGCACTCTTGCCACTAGGCTATATCCCCAGCCCTGGAGACTGATTTCTAACAATATATAGGCAAACACTTCTTTGCAAGGCAGAACTGGTTGAGGTCCTCTTAGAAAACACAAGCGCACGCACACACACACACACACACACACACACATACACATATTTAAATTTTTTCATGTTTATCATTCATCATATGATACTGCTGAAATAAGAACTCACCGACAGTAACATATTTTATATAGTTATTTTTGCTTTCCATGCTCAGTACCAGAGCACTTTTAATATGTCCATTAGTCATCAAATCAGTAGGTCTGGTAAGTACTTCCACCGGGAAAATAACAAGAGACATAATTCTTAATTAAATTTCTCAGCTTTGACGAATACAAATGTTACTTCCTAACACATGTATCTAAATTCAGTGCTAGCATATTTTACGGTAAAAACAAAACAGATCCTAATGTTCCAAACAGCAAAATCTTTTAGCTCTAAAGACTTCAAGGGGGAGTTAGTTCTCTAGGGACCGCAGAACTGCTGAGAAATGCACTCACCATTTCTGATGTTGTCACTAGGGCTAGAACAAATCCTTTGAATCCTACTTATTTGCCCACTAGGTATTTTATTTATTTATAAGCTCAGATCATCATATAGAATTCGCTTTCAGAAAAACACAAAATACTTCTGAAGCTGTCCCTTCTCTTCTTTAAAAATTCTTGCTGAATCCAGGGGACAGGCCTGAGCCTTCTTTTGTAGGGCTCTTTCGCTATTTTAGTGGAGAGCAGTGATAGCTGCCCTGACTCATGGAGCAGGTAAGGAATGACAACCTGGACTTAGAAGTTATCTTCATGGTAAAGAATGAAAATCTGGACTTACAGGCTATCTCTATAACATACCACTGCAGAAGTTAACATACTTGCTTCTTCCTCTTTTGTGGAACCAGTGTGAAACTCAAGTGCAAAACAACATTTCCAGTGGGATGAGAGAGAGAAGTTTGGAATGGGTAAAGTTGATCAAGATGCACTGTACTTGTAACCTGACTCAAGGAACAGTAACCTCTTTGTACAACTACTTAATAATATTATTTTTAATTCAGATGATAGATTTTCATTTTCCAAACAAGTATGAGTGACTAAATGGTCCAATATGTTGGATATTGAAAGGTTACAATATTTTGGATTACCCTTTTTCAAGCCTCCCTTTGTAGTTTTTTGTATTAATCTTTTCTTGTATTTTTAAAAAAAGAAGTCAGTACCAAGTGAGAAAATATGCTACCTTAGGGGCTCCCATATATGGGGTCTGAAGATAGGCACTCATAGCTCCTTCTGTTTTTCTTCCCTTTAGTCCACACATTTTGGTTTGGTTTGGTTGGTTCTGGGGCTTGAACTCTGGCCCTGTGCACTATCCCTGAGCTCCTCAGCTCAAGGCTAGTGCTCTACCACTTTGAGCTACAATACCACTTCCAGTTTTCTGGTGGTTAATTGGAGATTAGAGTCTCACAGACTTTCCTGCCTGGGTTGGCTTTGACCAGCGATCCTCAGATCTCAGCCTCCTGAGTAGCTAGGATTACAGGCGTGAGCCACCGGTGCCCAGTTAGTCCACACTTTCTTTTTCAATGAGATAGTATGTGATTTTTTTTTTTTGGCATTCATGACTCTATATTCATAAGTGTAGTTACTCTTACACTTCTCTCATCTATGGTTCTTTTTAAAGCCTTCTAATAATTTCAGGAGTTAACTATGTGTGAAAATTTGTTCAGATCTAGTTATAGAGTTACAAAATAAACATGCTTTTTCTTAAATGACAATTTACAGGAAATGTTCAGAATTTCACTCAAAGAAAACATAGACCTTTCTCCTTTGCTTCTCATGCTACTCAGAGAGAAGTATTTTCTCCCAAAGCCAAAAATTCATATACAAATGATTCTTATATTTCCATTTTTAATGTTCAAATCCTTGCAATAAAATTCTCATAAACACACCCCTTCCTATTATAAAAGTTTTCCTATTTTTTCTTCAGGCCTCTCAGCTGTATAATTACAGTACTTAAAGTGAAATCTATAATCCTAGGATGTTATTATATAATTGAAAAACATATGGGAATTTTTCTTAAAGATCATGAAGGAATGTCAAAACATTCTCTCACTTGTATAATTCTGCTCAACTGGGTTTACAGAAACCTAGAGGGATTTTGCAAAAGACTCAGTACACTGCCCCCTCAATTCAGCTCAGCTATGTAATTTCAAAATCATTAACAAAAGAACTGGTTTGAACACAATTGCTTTAAAAACATTTTAATGTCTTCTATTTTAGAGCAAAGAAGCTACAATAAGATTTAGCTGAATCATAGGATGACCATTTGAATTTTCAAATATGCAGTTCACCATTAAAAGCCAACGAAATCAAGTAGCTTATATGCAGATATTTTCAACTCTATAATAATAGTTTTCTTTGATCAGTGTCCCAAAACTCACCATGGACTATCAAGGAAGAACTTCATAATTTTCCTCTGGATGAAAATGATCAAAGCCTTCTAATATTTGTGAGAGCTCATTGTGGCTGAGTACTAACAGGTTGTGAGTTTATTTCCCTGCTATTAAAATGTTTCTTGCTGCCTTCAGCTTAGGGAGAAGTGGTTTCACAAGGTATTTACAGAGTGCCTGGCTCTTCCCAATTTTTAATCTTCTTTTCAAAGTTTCCCATAGAGGTGGGCAATACACCCTGGAACTTCAGTGAAAGCTGAGATAAGAGGAGGCCCATAATCCTCTAGGACTGACAAACATACTGGGTACAGTCCCCGCAGTAAGTTCCAAAGAAGCTAACCTCCAGCAAGCCCAGTTGCTCTTACTTGCATTGGCTTCCTATTTCTGATGTTACATGCCTTAACCTGAAGTTGCTTCATAACTAAAAGTTGAGATTTTTAGTCACGGGAAACTGAATAGTCCATATTTGCCAATTTTAACCAAAATAAGGCGATCCACAACCAGTATCACATAAAGAATTCAACATTAAAGCAGGAAAATCCCTTTTAAAAAGAATAGCACTATTATTACCATAATAATAAGGATACTATTAGTCATTAAAAAGATACTTCTGAGTATTCACTAAAGATAGGCACTGCTTTAAGTACTTTTCATGTATTACTTGATATATTTTCACAACATCCTATGAGCTATGTGCTAGTAAAAATCTCAGTTTTACAGACAAGGAACTAGCCACGGAGGTGGTGGAATGGGCTCCAGAGGGGGTGAGATGTGCTAGAGGTACTGAAAGGCAGGAACCATTGACCATCACATCATGTTTGAGAGATGCTGGACTTGTGGAATTCATTAAAAATGCACAAAAGCAAGCTAACAGTTACACATTCAGAAATGACTTTAAATAAATTTGTCTTATATACTGCACCTGCCCAATAGCACAGGCAGGTAAGTATAAGAGAGACTGTGTGTGAAATGTGCTCATTTCCCGCCCGTGACTGGTGTCTCCTCAGAGAGGCATTCTGAACCAACAGGCAGACAGCATTGGTATGAAACAAGAGTGCAGACTTACACTTCAAGTCAGAAACCGTGGTTCTAACTCCTATTTCACCCTCAAACTTGCGTTCCTCTGCCCAAGTTAAATAAAAATTATTAATAAGTGTTCTAGTGAAAAGCTTTTGTGAGAAACAGCCACCTGAGAGAATCCTGAAAAGTAAAATGCACCAGAGCAATTGATCCTAGAGTATTATTAGCGTTTCGGGTTCCACTTCATCAATACAGTGTACAACTTTTCTTTTACCTTTCTAATTTAGCATAATTCATTCTGCATCTACTTACATCTCATCTTCAAGCAACCTTTCACATGTGAGAACATTTTCAGGTGGCAGACACATTGTAATTATTGAAAAGTCAAGGAAAAGCAGGGTTGGGAGTGTCCAATTCAAGTACCCCTCCTACCACAAATGACAGCAAACATAGTAACTCTTATCAGCCCAGATCTATCTTAACCTAGATCATTTGAATTGTGTCCCACTAGACAGGTAAAATAATTCATAATCCAAAGTATATTGGTCAGCTTTCCATCATTGTGATAAAATGCCCTAGGGAAACAACTTAAAAGGAGGGACTATTAATATCTGGCTTATGGCTTCAGCCCATAGCTTCTGGGTCCCATGCGTTGGGCCTCGGAGGCCAATATTACCAGGAGGGTGTGGCAGACCAGAATTTCTCAACTCAAGCCAGCACAAGCCAAGAGCAGGAGGAAGGGACCCGGGTCACAGAATCCCCTCCAAGGGCAGGAAGCTGTTGACTCGTTTGCTTCAACTCAGGGCCACCTTCAAAAGTTTCCACCACCTCTCAACAGCACCACGCCTTCAGCACTTAAGATTTGGGGGGACCTATACGATGGAAACCATGGCACAACAGAATTATCAGGGCTGAGGCAACATGATTAGGAAACACTTGTTCTGTGTCAATACTGACAGGTACTGGCCGTCGTAGCTACGACAAGTTATATAGAGGCATATTGCAGCACTGCCACAAGAAATTGGCAATGGAGATAACATACATTTCTAGTCCAAATACACTTAAGATATTTCTGGGACAAACAGAATATAAAGTGATAGACTAATCTAGGTTTTTGAGATTTAAATGAGACAAACAGGTTCTTAGTAATATTACTTGTCTGTCTCCTTAGATGAGTACTGACAAGAGGTTTAATTTGTTGGTGTTAAAGCATTATAAAAGATGAAAAGTACCATGTGAACCCTAGTGTTATAAAAGTACTAAAAGCATTATGAGTAATTGGGTTTATTACTGTTTGTACCTGATTCCATTAAGTGTGATATTTATTTTGAAGCAGACAAATTGCATGATTTTTTTTTGCTGGAAAATATTTCCTTTGCAGTGCAATTTTAAAAGTTGGTATACATGCAAGAATTTATTTTGAAATCGACTCCCATCACAATTTATATGACTTTCTGTTATTTTAAGTTTATTCCTATTTCAGTAACAAAATCATAACGATAGAAAACTTTTGTGATACTAATTGTAATAATATTTAAATAATTACAATGTAATTATTAAAAATACTCCATAAAGCCAACAATGTACTTACAACAATCCCCATGCACAGGATATTATTTCTTTTGGTAGTGGCATATTCCTAAAGATTTCGTAAACTTGCCAGGGTGCCTATAATCCTAGCTAGTGAGAAAGCTGAAATCTGAGGATCATGTTTCAAAGCTATTCCAGGCAGGAAAGTCTGTGAGACTCTCATCTCCAATTAACCAGCAAAAAGCCAGATGTGGAGCTGTGGCTCAGGTGGTAGGAGTGTGTGTCTTGAGTAAAGAAAGCTCAGAGCCTGTGCCCAGGTTCCGAATTCAAGTCTCAGAACCAACCCCTCCCCCCCAAAAAAAGAAGAAGAGAAAGAAGAAGAAGAAAGGAGGAGGAGGAGGAGGAGGAGGAGGAGGAGGAGGAGGAGGAGGAGGAGGAGGAAGAGGAGGAGGAGGAGGAGGAGGAGGAGGAGGAGGGGAGGAGGAGGGGAGGAGGAGGAGGAGGAGGAGGAGGAGGAGGAGGAGGAGGAGGAGGAGGAGGAGGAGGAGGAGGAGGAGAAAAACATAAAGAACCCAATAAATTTAAATATACAATTCATAGACTTTAAGAAATGATAGACTACGTAAGCATTATATTAATTATTATTTAAAATACAATGATGTCACTGTTAAAACTCAATATTCTACTGATAAAATTTTAACTCATCAGTATTACCCCCAAGTAATCCCTTATCAGATAAAGCTGACTATATTATCTTTTAAGATAATTTTCAGGAAACAGTATGAATACATTAAAAATTGATGGCCTATGTTTGCCCAGTCCGACATCTCCTTGTCATAATGCCGGGGTAGAGAGTGGAATCAATGATTCACCATTGGGAAGCAGCCTTAGCCTACCTGTGTTGGGTACACATCTAGAAAAATATGGATCTACCCTGCTAATGACTGCTCTTTTGTGACGGTGCAGTGTGTATGTTAAGTCACGGTACTTTCATCTAAGATTAAGTACCAAAGTTGAGTGACAGAGATGAATATTAGCCTTAAATATCAATAGAGTTAATTCAAAAAATCATAGGAAAACACAATTGAAAATTTTTGTCAGTGAAATGAAGGTTACAAAAAATGAGAGTGGTGAAATTCCATCTTCCAAAAATAATTATATATGTGGTGTTTCACCTTAACTCGAGGCCAGAGATTTTTCAGTATATTACACAAGTACTACAGATTGTTCCATTCTGATTTAGTCAATATTTTGAGCGGCCTAGCTTATTGCTTGTATCTGAATTTTTTGAAGTTGCTTATTTTTTCATAATTTTGTTTATGATCAAAAAGGTTCACATCTTTTATCAATAAATTTTCTTAGCACTAATGGTAACTTTAAAATAGAATGAATGAATGAAGCTGTATTAATTACTTGCTTAAGGGAGAGTGAAACTTGTGACCTATTTTTCCTTTCATTTTGATATTTAAATCACTATTGATATGGCATTATAATGAGATAAAGGTTCATTAAAGCTTCCTTTGTTATGTAAAAACAAAACACTACAGGGGAAATTCTTTATTGAGCTATGATTATCCACTGGGGACAAAGCAAAAGAGCTATCATTAAAATATTTAAGCTTAATTATGCAACCTACTCCAATATATAATCAAAATTCTTATGCATATCACTTAAGAGTTTCACTCACTTAAGCTAGAGAAACCTGTGTTTGAATTTTTCTCATCAAAAGAACATTAATAAGTTAATGAAACTAGAGGAAACTTCTAAAAGGGAGCACAGTTTTATATATAAAATAGTATTTCCTTTCATTTTTTTTTTCTTTTATGCACTATGGGGATTTGAACTCAAGGCCGTACGGAAACTAAATAGGCGCTCTACCATTTCAGCCACTCACTCAAATCTTTTTTTTTCCCCCTTTAGTCATTTTTCAGGTAGAGTCTCACATTTATTTGCCTGAGCCAGCCTCACAGTGTAGTCTTGCCATCTATGGCCTCACTGGTTCATACAGGTTCCCGCCAGGCATGGCTTATTGGTTGAAATGGACTCTTGCTAATTGTTTTATGGGGTTTTTTTTTTTGCCAGTCCCACGGCTTGGACTTGGGGCCTGAGCACTGCTGTCCTACCTCTTGAGCCACAGCGCCCCTTCTGGCTTTTTCCATTGATGTGGTGCTGAGGAATCAAACCCAGGGCTTTGTGTATGGTAGGCCAGCACTACCGCTAAGCACAATCCCAGCCCTATTGCTAATTTCTTTCTTTTTACCAGAGTTGGCCGTCTCATTGAGAGGCCATCTGACGAATGAACAGAGTTCCCCTCAATCAGGGTTAGCTTCGCCCACCCTTGCTCTACTGCTCCCACAAAGCTAGACAGGACTTCACTCTGGTTTTGCTTTCCCAAGATAGACTCTGCTCATTCTGAAGTTGGTGAATGGGTCAACCTGTTCCCAGAACTACTGAGTTATTTTTTCAATATTTTTGTTCCATCTCACCTCCCTATTCTTCCCTCCCCAAATGATTGACTAATAAAGTCAGCCTTGCCTGAAAAGAATTAGAAAAAAACATCAAATAGCACCAGTCCTGGGACCTCCTGATCAGTTATCTTTCTTAATGTTTACAGCAATGTGTTGGGATCTGTGGACATCATCAACACCCTGTCAAAAGAATCGATTAGTGCAAAAATTAATGACTATTTCTGATACCCAAGTGACTAAGACTAAAAGTGAATTTTCCAGAAACCCCAAATAAGTTTTTGTACCAGTGATCCTGGCTAGGAAAAATGGAATTCAGAAGGCAGCTTTCCATCCTCTTCCTGTCAACCTGGTGCCAATAAAGTTCTTTATTCTCCTAGCACTGTGTGCAGTCAGTGGCCTAATCAAGTGGCAGTGGGTTCCGCCCTTCAACTTTGTTCCACAAATGAATTTGAATGTGAGATTGAATGACAGTTAATATCTAGTCTTCATACCAATGTTCACTTTTTGCCTTCCTGATCATCTGATTTTTATAGGGAACAGGACTCTGAAACTGTCACCCCCAAGTAAAGTGCTCTAGTATGCTGATTATTTTAAATGAAAGGAACTCATCAAATGGTGGAAGAGGCTTTCTTTTGGTAATCCCTTGTTTACGTGAAGGAGTTAAACAATTAACAGAGTTTCCATTAACTTTATGTCACAGCACAGACTAAGATTGGTCAACATACCTGCACAGACTTTGGTCATACAGCCTCTATTTTGTTTGCAAACTGAGAATTTACAAATTATCATGCAGGTCACGCAGGCATTTTTCTAAGTCACTGAAGCATATGTTATCAAAGTCTATTACTCTCCAGCCGCTCCCCCCCCAAAAAAAAAGAGATTTCCTCTTCTTTTGACAGTCCTCATTCCTCTCATCTTTTGGAAAAGACTTCTATGAGCTTCTGACCAGTCTTGGGTATCATGAGTTATGACATTATTATGACTTTCTCCTCGCTGAGCTTCCCTACCTTCTGAATATTAATAAACACATATGGATTTTTTTCTTATTTTTGTTTTTGTTTTTTATTCTCGCAAACTTTTGGAAGGCAAAGGATGCCTTCACACCTACACGTTATAGGTGCTGTAAAAAAAAAAAAAAAAAAAGCCAGAACTCAGTGTTCCACAGCTGCTGTAGCTTGAAATTCAGCTGAGTAGCTAATGTTAAAGCCCAGCAAGTCGCTAGTATTGGACCACGTGCTCTCCTGTAGTCATTTACAGAAGAATAGGATTACTTTTGTCCAAGTGGAGGTTCCAAATGCTCCTCAGTTATTTACCACAATCCCCTTCTTCCTGTCAACGTTGAAGCTCAGAAGGAAAGCTGCTTCCTTAGCTGATGTCTGAAGTCCCTTGAGAAAGACAGGTGTCTAGGGAGGAAATTACCCCTTAGCGGGACTTGAATTTACCAAATAGAGAACTTTAAAGTAGAAGAGAAGGATAACTCCGAAGCATAAATTTCTTAGTAGGATGAGGGCTTATGAAGGCATTTATTTCAGTCATAGGGAAGATATTTATTGTTTTTATTTTTCTGCTTATTTGTCTAATTGAGGGTGTACATGTGTGAGGCTTGAACTCAACGCCTTGTGCTTGCTAGGCAAGTATTCCATGCACTTGAACAACCCCCAGCCACCTCAAGTCTTTTCTTTCTTTCTTTTGTTTGTGGGGGGACTTTTAGCTGTTTTTTCAAATAAGGCCTAACACCTCTGTCTAGGTCTGTCCTTGGACCTAAGCCTCCCAAGTGGCTGGGATTATAGATGCGTATGATCCTGCCTGGACTGTGGAATAAGATAAAATCTTTCCAGTTGCTTGATTGGACTGGCTGTGCACTCAGTCCTCCAGATGTCTGACTCGTGTGCAGCTGGAATTATAGCTGCGTACCACAACGGCCATCTTGGTGTAGATTTCAGTGCATATTCTTATGTCTGCTTCTATTCACACACTGCTAAGTAAAGTCTTTCATAAGAATTTTTGGTTCAGAAAAATAAATAAAAGCCTTTCTCTCTCTTTTTTTTTTTTGTCTAGTGAGCAAACAGTTTTATCATTTCATTGTGCCCCTTCCAATTAGTTCATCCTTCTATCTAGTACACCCATAAATGGTAAACAAACAAATGGGAACAAAGAATACAAGGAAATACTTGACAAAGCTCTTTAACATCTCAGAGTGAGTTTCCAGAAAATGTAGATAAACATCAAGTTTTAAAAGGAGGAATTGTGCTAACTCCTTACTGTAAATAACTTAGAGTAGCTACCTAATGCTCTCATCCTCACTGGCACCGTTATCACCACATGCTTTGACTCTGAAATCGATGAATAAAAATGGTTCCTTTCAAATGATAAAAATAAACAAAAGGAGGAATTAAATATTTTTAAACCAGAGTCATATAGTTTATAGAGCGAAATGGAAAGCAGTACTAAAAATTTGTGATGTAAATAGCAATCTTCTGCACATCCATCCCAAACCCTGCTACTTTTTAGACTATTCTGGTATTTATCTTTGTTTGTAGGAATATGTTAATGTTTGATTTACCAGTTAATAGCTCTACTGCTGCATATTAACTTTCCTTGAAAGGAGAGGATTTAAGGTCTATGCCATCAGTGTTTCAATAGACTAATATCACAATTTTTTGGTTAAATTAATATCTAAATTGTTAAAAGTATTTAAATATGTTTCTCCACTGAAACAAGTACTATCATACAACTGCACATCCTTTCATGTCCATCCTTCCCTTTGTGCCAGAAATCAAGAGACAGAGTACAGTTTCTGAATCATATTTGGAATATGTTTATCTTCTTCCTTTCCTTCGTTTGATGAATAGATCATTATAAACTAGCTATGGATTCTTCTAAGAATATCAATGGTATGACATTTCTATTTCCTTCCTCTCTCTCTCTCCTTCTCCCTCTCTCCCTTTCTTTCTTTTTGTGCCAGTATTGGGACTTGTGCTCTGAGGTTCTTCTTGCTTTCTTGATCATGTCTCTCACTCTGCCACTTAAGTCACGCCAGTCTAGCATTTTGCTGGTTCATTGGTGGTGTGATCTCATGGTATTTTCTGCCCAGGTTGGCCTCAAACTGTGATTCTTCAGGCTTCAACACCCCAAGAATCTAAGACAACAGAGTGAGCCATCAATACCTGGGTTGATTTTCTATTTTCTTACTTACATTCCTACTGATGAAACTTCAGATATTACTCTATTTCTCATAATTATAGTATCTCCCAATTCTCCTCTTGATGCTCTAAAAACTTTTAGAATTTTATCTCTGAGCTCTTATTCTGATTTTTTATGGAAGTCACTTGGTATAGGCCTTTTCTCATTCATCTTACCAGACCATTTCAACCAGAAAATTTGTGATAGTGACAAATATTTTTACATTTTCTTTAATAAGGTCTTCTCCTAAATTATCTCCATTATCTTTCTCTCTCTACCTCTAGCTCTATTTCTCCCTCGCTCAATACTCTCTTTCAAGTCAGATTCTTCCCTAAATGTCTGGCTACTCCTGGCTGTGGATTCGTACTTAAGAGTGAGGCTAGCTGTCTTGTGCTTCACTGGAGGTTGGGTTCTTAGGTGACTTTTTCTCCTTGAGTCCTTCAGTGGCCACCTATTCCCATTCTGTGCTTTTTCAGTTCTCCAGGGAACAATTTGCCCACCTCTCAAAAGGGTGAAATACATAACCGGTGTTCTAGGAGCAAGATAGCAGGTAAAAACGGGAGCAGATCCTCAGCTTAATCCTTGTTTCTGACCCGATACAGCATTCCTACCGTTAAACAGGAGATCAGTGACAATCACCTGGAGTCTGTCTCCAGGTCCTGGATAATAAGAGGTACCAAACCAAACCAAACATAATTTAGATGTATAAAATCACCCAAGTCAAAGCCACCAACCATAGGCAGCCACGCCATTACCAAAACTAAGCAAATATTCAGCTGCTCTGTGACTTCTCTGTTTTGTTTTGAAATCCTGCCTATAAAAGCCCATACAGATGGGCTCTGTGAACCTCGTCTACGAGCCTTTGAGTGCTATTTGATTTGTAAACTATTCTCTTCTGGGGGAAAAAGACAACAACTCTGGTATTCCACGCATGTGGACAACCTAAATAAGATTACCTTGATTCTTGCTTTCTGTAATTTTTATTGTGGAAACAATACATAGTTTTTCCCTTTGCTGTATAGTTACATTCTATGATAACCATTTTCAAACCACATACTCTAAAATTGATGGCACTAGATCATCTAGGATTTCCAGGAAAGGTCTTTTTTTTTTTTTTTTTTTTTGGCCAGTCCTGGGCCTTGGACTCCGGGCCTGAGCACTGTCCCTGGCTTCTTCCCGCTCAAGGCTAGCACTCTGCCACTTGAGCCACAGCGCCGCTTCTGGCCATTTTCTGTATATGTGGTGCTGGGGAATCGAACCTAGGGCCTCGTGTATCCGAGGCAGGCACTCTTGCCACTAGGCTATATCCCCAGCCCCAGGAAAGGTCTTTTGTTTATGAACTCAAATCATTAAGTATAGAAACAAATATAACTAGATGAAGTAGAATCTTAAAAAAAATAAGTTATTGGAGGGGAGGGAATGAAGGAGGAGGTAACAACTTGAGCAAGAAATGTACTTACTGCCTAACATATGAATCTGTAACCCCTCTGTACCACACTTTGACAATAAAGGAAAAAGTTTTTTTAAAAAAAATAACTTACTGGCACTAAAATAACATCCAAGAGTTTGGCACTTTTCTCTATGTTGCATGTCAAAAGAAAGCTTGAGGGAACACATTCCAATAACCAATAGAAAACTTTAAGTAATGTCCTCCTTTTTAGAAAAATAACTAAATGTTTGCAAGTAAATACTAAGACACTGGTAAGATTAAATGGCCATTATTTTTGTTGTTGATATTTCCACAGCAGCTTTTAAGCTAAACCCTCCACTAATCTACTATCTCGACCAATACATTGCTCCTTTTAATGGAAACTGGCTAGGTTCTATTTAACTTGTCAATCTAAGTACAGAGCCATAACTTCCTATTCCAAAATAAAACAAATGCTTTCAGTTAGGAAACACAGCAAACAAGCATCTGTGAACAAAATGATATACCCCACTCTTCATCCTAATTTTTACTTACTTATTCATTTCCATTGAAAATATAGAAATATTTGGAGGTAAAAAATACGTATATTCGAGCTATTTTTTTTTTTCAGGATAGTTGTGGGCATTCCTTACTAACTAGACTGGATTTTGACAAAAACATCACTTAATTGAGGGGAACTAAAGAGGCAAATTCTTTCCTTTATATTTAGTAACAGAAATAGACTTAAGTACTCTATAAATGTAGATTCACTAATGGTCGGGAAAAACTCTTCTGTTTGCTTTTGGAAGAAGCGAATTGGTGCCCATGCATTATGTTCATGCTTGCTGTGCCACTGAATTTTCCAGCTCTCGTTGTAATTACAAATACTTAAAGGAAAAATAGCAAAACCTATTCTCCTGTCTACCTCCTAGGGATCCTGAGAGAACAAAGGCAGACAATAACAGTGAAAGGATTCTGCACATTTTACTTTGAAATGTTTCTTCAGTGAGGACAGACCAGGAAGACAGAAAGCACTCTTATCTCCTGGGTCCATCTTGCCATATCATGGCAGTGTGCTTGGCATAAATCAATCTTGCCATGCCATGTCAAAGTCTAGACTTGGTCGACCTACGGAGCTCTTCCCAAGTATTTCTGAGCGGTGAAAATGCACAGTAGGAACATGGGGATATCTTGGAGTCTATTTTGGATACTGAGAAAATCATGAGTTTTTGGACCCAAGAATCGTGCATCAAATCCCTCAAGTTAAAATAATTTTACCAATGCTGCATTTCAGGCCTACGTAGAGCCTTGAGGATGAGAGAAGCACGTGTAATTTGGGAGAGTTCCCTTGCTCTTAGATCAATGCTGTTCTCACTTAAACCACTTTGCTCAGATCTAAGTGGACAGGACACTGATGACCAGAGAAGCTGTCACCGGCGAAACCTTTTCAGGATTAGAGTCGCCCTTAAACCTTCCTATAGTTGGTTTGATATCTGGAAGCCTGTTAACATAACTCTGTTCAAATTCTAGCATTTCTGGAGGAGCTTGAAGCACAGATGTTGAAGTCTACCAGCTCAGGTGTAATACCCTGTTTATGTCCCTGAAATGTGCGTTTTCTGATTAAAGTGAGGGTTGACTTTGAAAACCTTGACAAGCATGGAGTAGAAGTTTCAATCACTTTGCACCAAGCAAGTGTATTTGCATGGGGAGAGCAGGGTGGGGGACTGGGTTGTAGTAGATGAAGAATCACTAGAGATGTAATGAATAATAATGTATCATAATAATCCCTGCCCTAAGCACAGGCTCTCTCCAAGATCCTGTCCCTCCTGACTCTTTTCTTAGGTCTTCCCTTATTGGGTCAACTACATCTGGGCTGTTCTACAGTAATGAAGAATATTGCACGTGCACGAATCTAGGACTTTGTATCTGTCTTATTTTCTGTCTCTCTTTTTCTCTTCCTTTCTATCTTTTACTCTTTCTCTCTCCCATCCCTGCTTCCCTCCCTCCCTTCCCACTTCCCTTCCTTTGTTCTCCCTCCCTCCTTCTCTTCTTTCCTCTTTTCCATCTTCCTTCTTTCTTTCTGGTCATATTTAAGCTCTACCACTTGTGTCACAACTCCAGCCCTTTATTTTTTTAATATTGTTTAGAGGCTTATACCTTTTATCTGAAACCAGCCTGGGAGTACAATCATTTTGAGGATAAAACCATGTGCATCACAGCCAACTTGTTAGCGGAGATAGAGTTTCCCAAACATTTTGAGGTTTTGGAAAACAAACAAACAAACTAGGCTTAGATCCACAGTCTTCCAACATCAGGCTATTCTGTGCTTCCTATCTCCTTCCAATAATGCTCCATCAGAGTTCCTATTAAGTCAGTGGCTAACACGGACACATTGTAAGGTGATGAGTGAAGGAGAGCCCCTGCAGTTCAGGTTCCCTGGCCCCTTCGTCCAAACGCCAGTGTATTCCAGGTTGTCCATGTCCTTACTGTCCACGCCTGGCCCTCTGCAGGAGCAATGCCAGCAAACAGGCCAAAGAAAGCAAAGGCGGCATGGCACACATCACCTTCTGAGATTATGCCACAACTACTAGTTGTTCTGCATGCTTTACTCATTTCCCATCTAAAACTAGTTTACATAATAGTAGCAAAAAGGCAAATTTGAGCCTAGTGTAATTATTTAATATATAAAAGGAGATAAACGATGCAGTCAAAGCATACTTTCTGATAACTGATGCATCTAACAGGGACTGTCAAGTAATTTACCTATGTCTTTTATAAAGGCAATAGCACAATTTTTGAAAACTGTGTGTATATCAATGACTTTATTTGATGAAACTATTCAAATTTCTGTTCAACATATAAACTATTTTAAAGGACAGAAAACTAGCTACCAATTAAGTTACTGAAAACAAAACCATTAGCAGAATCCACACTGATAAAAGTATAGCATCTAAACCATTGATCAAACACATAAAAAGCAGTCATCTTAATGAAAGTGTACAGTGCTAGGTGCATTGGGGGAGGGTTGCGAATAGATTACACATGTCTGTAAAGAACATTCCCTAAAATGTAAAAATGGTGGCTCATTCCCATATCTTTAAAGATCCTTCTGCTATCTATGACAAGGTCCAGTTTTGTTAATTGTTTCCATTATTAAAACACATCAACAAGGGATAATTTTCTTGTACTTTACCAAAAACCTTATAATTTTGGCACAAAACCAATGCTAAGTACCTGAAGGAGGATCTTCAACAAAATAATCAATAGACTAAGAAGAAGACGGTTATCTACTAAAACGTTAATGGCAATAGAGATCCACTGGTCATTGGCCAACTGTGGCTGAAACTTGAATTATGTGCCTGATGCTAATGCAGGCAGAGCGTCCTTCCCCCTGCCCTGCCATCCTTTTGACTCATCAGTGCTCCTCTTCAGAATGAATCCATGCACGTTATGTGAGCCTTGTATACTACAAGCCCCACTACTGCCTCCAAGTGCTTCTCAACGTGAGTTGACACGGATTGAATAAGAGCATGTGCCTAGAGCAGTCACTGATCCATCACCTGGTCTGGAAAAACAAACTGTGACTCCCAGCCTGACTGGGCCTCCGCATCTCATGACAAACAAACAACAAACATGTCCCATGGGGACCGTGCAGCTTCTTTCAGTCAAGCTCTCTCATGTGGATCTCCTTCCTAGCCAGAGAGGGAAAGCTCCAGTAACTTGTGTCTGCCCTGGCAGTGGCATGTAAGCTAGGCAACAAGGCCGGCAAAGCTTCATCCCTCCACTCCCGGAGGTGTTCTGCTGCCACTTCATCCCCTGCCCCAGCCCTTGCTCCCAGGACAAGGTCGGAGAGAAGCAGGTATAGACACGATGAGTGAGTGAACTGGGTGAGTGCATGGAGGCTTTACTGCTTCACAGCAATCCCACAGTCATCTCTAGGACATGAGGCTAACATGCGGGCGCCACGTGGCTTGGCTCTGAAATGGAGACTTGAGGACAAGGTTTGTAAGAGCAGGGTCTGTAAGATGCCCAGTCCTGCTCTTGGGGCTCACTGCCCCCCATCACCTCTTCCAGTGATAGCTCTGCACAGGAAACGCCTCTCTTTCCCCAACAGAAGTAAGCATGGCTCCTCCTGCTATAAACTGCCACGATATTTAACTGGTATCTTCTTCAGTGTTCCATCAGATTCCTTTGATATTGTCTTAAAAGGAGATGGAACGAGCCTTTGCAAAGTACCTAACGTGTTCTAAGCACTATGCTCATATTTTGTGCATTTTTTTACCCCCCACATTATGAATTTCAAAACAAAAAAAAAGAAAATAGAAAATGAAACTGTTGCTTTCTCACTTTTCATGGTGGTAAGTGTAACCTGAAGGGCTGGTTAAATCATCATGAGGACTCAATTCAAGTCTTTTTTTGTGTGTGCCATCCTTGGGTTTGAACTCAGTGCCTGGGCACTGGCCCTTGGCTCTCCTGCTGAGGGCTAGTGTTCTGTTTGAGCCAGAAAGTCCATTTTGTGCTTTTTGATTGGATATTTGAACCTCTTTCCTCAGATCTCAGCCTCCTGAGTAGCAGCTAGAGTTACAGGCATGAGCCATTGGCACCTGGATAACTTCAAATCTGTAAACTCAGTGTTGAGGTCAGGAGGCCCTAGGTGTCTACAAGGGAAGTGGTAAAGCCCTCAGGCAGGTGCCACAGATTTGTCAACTTTCTTCCCTTTGCTGCCCATACCATGCCACAAAACTGTCTCACTGATCTATGGTGAGGAAGTTTGTAGGGCACGCTTTCAGATTCTCAAAAATCATCAGAGGGACAAAGCAGCCCGGATAGCCATATTTTAGTTTATAAATAGGAAAAGTAAATTGCAATCAAGCTCTATGACTAGAATTCGAGTGTAAGAACTAGAGGAAGGAGAAAGGGGGAAAAGATGATAATGGAGACATAAAGAGAACCTATTCGGTCAAAAAAAATTTTACATATTTCTTCTCTGCTTTGACAAAGAAGATCAATCTATATCTCCTGCAAATCCTAGCACGAGGCAAGAAGTTTTCTGAGAGGCTCATGCAGGCTATTTGGCTCTGTATATCTCAATGGCAGAAATCTATATATTTTTCACAATGTGCTTTTTCTCCCTATTATGCAGATCTGGTGTTATATAAGATAAATTCTCAAGACTATCAAAAAGATATTGTAGGCTGTTTTATATATATTTAAGAGAAAAGACAATATTACTCTGCTAACTGAGTTTCTTCAGGATATTTATACTGATATGAATTTTCCTAGAAAACCCTGCCCCTTACTGTCAAAAGCTTTCTCAAAGAACTCTTCAGATGTCTGGAGAGTTTAATGGCATTAGCCTGAATGTATTTTTACTATCTTTAGCTCACTCAAGTAACATACATTTCCATAACACAAAGTGAAAATTTTCTCTGAAAATTCTATGGCAATTTTTCTTCCTTATGTAGAGTTAAGATCACAGCAACAAACAAAACAAAACGTTTTATCATCATTTTAAGGTCATATCCATTCAAAAGCCTAAACATTTCTTTAGCATACTAACTTTGAAGGAAAATAAATATATAATTTTAAGTAGAGTCTCTAACATGGGAAAAAGTGTTGTGTCCTAGACTATAAGTGAAGGGTGAGGGAAAATGTGTTTTTAGGAGCTCAATAAAATGGGATTTGGAATAGAGAAAAAATAATACACTGATGATGCCTGTTAACCTTGAAAAGTACAAGCCATATAAGCTATAACTTGACTTAACTGGATCCATCTGTAATCCCTCCTGAGAATTTGAAATGGGCAAAGAGATGTTTGATAAAGTTAAAAATTCATGTAGTTCTAAGTATATTTTATTTTATTTTATTTTATTTTGCCAGTCCTGGGGCTTGGACTCAGGGCCTGAGCACTGTCCCTGGCTTCTTCTTGCTCAAGGCTAGCACTCTGCCACTTGAGCCACAGCGCCACTTCTGGCCATTTTCTGTATATGTGGTGCTGGGGAATCGAACCCAGGGCCTCATGTATATGAGGCAAGCACTCTTGCCACTAGGCCTTATCCCCAGCCCCCTAAGTATATTTTAGATATGAGGGCCATGTCTGTTGTATGGCCAGTGAAGAGCTTCTCCCAACCTGTGGGCTTTCTATTTATCTTGCTGGCAATGTCCTTTGCCATGCTGAAGCTCTGCAGTTTCATGCAAGCCCAGTTCTCCAACCTCTCTTTGATTTGTTGTATTTCTGGGTCTTTTGTAAGAAAGTTTTGACCTGTGCCAAGGAGCCCTAGTGTTTCTCCTATTCCTTCCAGTAATGTTTTTCAGGGTATCTGCTTTTACCTTGAGGTCTGTGATCCATTGGAATTGATTCTGGTGCAGGGTGATATATAAGGATCTAACCATAGTTTTCGACAGGTGTTTAACCAATTTTGCCAGCATCATTTGTGGAAGAGACTATCTTTGAATGGAACAAGAAAATGTGGTATATATGCACAATGGAATTCCATCAGAAAGAATGGCATTGCCCCATTCATAAGGAAATGGAAAGACTTGGGGGGAAAAAAAAAACATATTAACTGAAGTAATCCAGATCCAAAGAAACATAGATTCCATGATTTTCATCATTTGTAATAATTAGTATATGTCTAGGACAGTCCTAGCAGAGGATGGCGATACCTCAATAGCTATGTACATATGATCACATTAGATGATGCTAAGAGAAATAAACTCCAAGAAATGGAAACAAGAGGTTTTTTTATATCTGTTGTTAATTTTAATGTACTATGTGAAATTATTTCTTTTTTCTTTTGTTTGTTCCCCTATTGATTATCTCCTGTTGTCATTGTATTTGATTTTGGTACCCTGGATATACATTTATCTGAATTACAAAGGACAAAGGGCGAAGCAATGTAACAACGATACTCACAAGACAATTTGTTGGAAATGAACTACACAACTTGGGGCTGAGGATTGGGGAAGAGGGAAAGTAGGGGAAAAATGAGGAAGGGTTATCAAGTTGGACAAGAAATGTACTCACTACCTTACATATGTAACTGTAACTCCTCTGTGCATCATCTTGACAATAAAATTAAATTTTAACAATTCATGTAAAATCAGGGTCAAAAAGCAGGCAAGAAAAAGTAAGCAACCTGAAGGGCCAGTGGATTCGAGAAGCCAGAGCGTTGAAAACAGTGGAGCAAGTACAGATAGAAAAGGGATTGAATCAGGCAGCACCATGAGATAAGGTTTGAGCAAACTTGGTCCTTGACTACCCTCTTCCATCCTCACACTACTTGCTAAGTTTCCTGCCCTATCTAGGAGAAGGAATTGTCCTTCTGTTTCATTTATATGAATCAACCTTGGGGTTTCTGCACCTTGAAACTTAGCATTCACAGCTTCTTGGGGGTGAAGTGTCACCTAAGCTAAGGACCAGGTTGTTTGGATGGCAGCGAAGAGCATCCCCAAGGAGAAGATACAGCCATGGGTTGCTATTGAGGCAGAAGAGAGCACGTTGGATTCAACAATCTATACGTCGTTACGTATATCCAGAGCACAAGGAACTCTGCAAGTAGGAAGAAGTGGAAATTAAAGTAGACGGAAGGACAGGAGCCGAGCCCAAAGAGTCTCATAATCCATAGTGAGTATTTAGTCTTCTTCCTCAGTGACTAGATCACGTGTGGGTGTTACAAGAGCACACTAGTCGCGGTGTGAAGTCTCAAGTGGAGCTTGGAGGCAGATCCGTGAGCTTCTCAGCATAGTGACTTAGGACAGTATTTCCACTACTGGGTATTATCTTAAGGGAGGAAGATAAAATCAACACAACACTCCAGACACACAAAAGTCTAGCTATTTTGTTGATGGTTAGCCGGTGTCTCTACCCTTTAGGCCCCATGCTTTGAAGAAACTCCTGTAGCCTAAGGGTGTCTTGACCCATGGACAAATGGCACCACTGAGTGTGAACTAGTGCCTGATAAAACATAGATCATAAAAGAAGTTCACACTTAGAAATACCACATGTTCTTACTCTTCATTTCCCCACTACTCGTTTATTAATCTTTCATCATTACAAAAACCGTGTCAAGTTTTCCTTACTTCTAGAACATGGCACCTTCCATAAAGCCTGATAAATGTACTAGTGTTTTAAGAATGACTTTGAAATAAGGGCATTTAAAATTTGGGACCCAGTGTTTTCATTAATTTTGGTAATACAGAGGGAAAGCATTCATATCTCTGAACAAATGGAAACAACAGCTGTTCAGATCTTAATCGATTTGATAACAGGACAAATCAAATCATCAAATACTTAAATGGATTGAAATGGACTCACAAGGTTTGCCAACAGTCTAGGCAGCAGACATAATGCACTGCCTATCTTATCAGTAATTTGTCTTCTATGCGAATACAGAGTAGACTTTACAACAAACTGCTATGATTCAAGCACCCTACTACACAGATACCACTTCAAAGTCTTGCTTCTGATTCCTTACTTTTGCTCTTTCCACATTCAAAACGCTTGTTTATTATCCTCACAAACTTCAATGCATTATTTCTGCGCGGAAAGAGACAAGATAAAATGTCTCCTTTCATCCATGAATAAAGTAGACCTTTGTTTCCTTAGGAATAGATTCCTATACCTAAAAGCTCTTGTCAGGCTTTAACTTTATAATGATTACCATTTGACATCTGACAATTTAAGGTCTTCTTGTCTTATTTGTCAGTAGTCTGTTAGTTATTCTACCCTCCAGCTTATTTGTCAGGAAAAATAAAAGGCTGGGTCTTCCTTTAGCAGTAGTGAATCTCATTGTCAAATTTCTAAGTATTATTAGAGAGTGCTGTACACTTTTGCAGCTTTTCATGTAGGTCCAAGGAGAATTTGTGACATGCCAAAATTGCACCCTAAAAGTTGCCTGTAATACTAAGAGTTGCTTGATGCACTAAATTAACATCCTTCTTTTTTTTTCAACCCCAAAACCTCTTTAAGACTATTACATAACAGTACTTGGCCAAGGTTTTCAAAGAACAGAAAAATTACTAGCTGTGTTTACAAGCAATTTATCTTAAATATAAAAGGCACTAAGTGAGATTACTTCTACATTGAAAGAAACAAGATAAAATCAAGTAAAATGTATGTTTCTTTTAACCTTCCAGCAACTCAACCAGCTTAATTATGAAATAAAATACCCACCTATAAGGGAGGCATTAGCCTTCCAATGCCATTTCTCCTTCCACCTTCATTACAAGAACCCTAATTTTCAATTAGTCATATTGTTGTCCATGACATGCTCTAGCTCCAACTATAGACAGATAAAATCACATGGAGAAGTTGGGACTGTGTGCTTTTCTTTGCTATTTTTTAAAAAGGTCTCCTGTCTAAAATGAAGATTTAACAGCTGCATTAGACCATGAAGATAAGCTTACTTCATAAGGACAGAAAAGTGGTAAGCTGGGTGAAGGCTAGATCCCTGGTAAATGTATATAAAAGCTAGGTTTTCCCCCTGAATCTGTCTCAGTGAAAAAGTGTTTTAAAAAGTGGTGCTTTGCTTTGTTGTTGTTGTTGGGTTTTTTTTTTTGTCAGTTATGGGGCTTGAACTCTGGACCTGGGTGCTCTCTCTGAGCTCTTCAGCTCAAGGCTAGCATTCTACCACTTGATCCACAGTACCACTTTCCATTTTCTGGTTGTTAATTGAAGATAAGACTTTCATAGCCTTTCTTGCCCAGGCTGGCTTTGAACCATGATCCTCAGATCTCAGAATACTGAATAGCTAGGATTACAGGCGTGAGCCACCAGAGTATGGCTTAAGAAATGTATTCTATGCAGTTGAGCCCTATCCCAAATTACATACAAATATCACCATTCTATTATTTTTACATATAGGAAATATCAAAGTGTGTGGAAGGCAATTTACTATGATTACTTTTATGCAGATGTTACACTCTAAATTATCACTGCTATAAAAATAAGGTACAAGTTATTATATTTTAATTGAAGAAATTCTGTCAAACCATTTCCAATAGGAATAGGGTTGCTCAATGGTAGAACAAGAAGGCTCTTGGGTACAGCCCCAGAACAAAAGGTTTTCAAGACAAACATTACTTTCTCTAAACTTCTTGGTCTTTGTGCCAGTGAGGGATAATAAAGCCTGGGACATTTTAACAGGCTAAACAATGTACTCTAAGAAGATCACTGGGATGCTATTTAGAGTTGCCTCTGAAGTCAGAGAATGTTTCATAATAAATGTGCAGATGGAGTTCATTTCACTTAGCATCATCTTATGTGTTCCTAAGGGTATAGCTATTGGGCCTTGTGATGCTCTGCTATGGCTTGCCTAAACCTGTACTAATTATTCCCAATAAGGGAGGCCATAGAGTCCATGTTTCTTTGGGTCTGGCTCACTTCACTTAGTATAACTTTTTCCAAGTCCTTCCATTTCCTTACAAATGGAACAATGTCATTCTTTCTGATAGAGGCATAAAATTCCATTGTGTAAATATACCACATTTTCCTGATCCATTCATCTATGGAGGGGCATCTGGGTTGGTTCCAGCTTCTCGCTATGACAAATTGTGCTGCGATGAACATTGTTGTGCTGGTGGCATTACTGTGATTTTGTTTGTGGTCTTTTGGATAGATACCCAGCAGTGGGGCTGCTGGGTCATAGGGGAGTTCTATATTGAGCCTTCTGAGGAATCTCCATACTGCTTGCCAGAGTGGCTGAACCAGTTTACATTCCCACCAACAATGAAGTAGGGTTCCCTTTTGGCCACATCCCCTCCAACAATTGTTATTATTAGTTTTCTTGATATATGACATTCTTGCTGGGGTGAGATGGAATCTCAATGTTGTTTTGATTTGCATTTCCTTTATGGCCAGTGATGTAGAGCATTTTTTCATATGTCTATTGGCCATTCTCATTTCCTCATCAGAGAAGTTTCTTTGTAAGTCTTTAGCCCACTTGATGAGGGGGCTGTTGGTTCTTTGCAGTTTTGTTTTGGAAGAAGGTAATTTTTTTAGTTCTGCATATATTTTAGAGATGAGGCCTTTGTCTGTTGAATGTCCGGTAAAGATTTTCTCCCAGTCTGTGGGCTTTCTGTTTATCTTGAGAGCTATGTCCTTTGCCGTGCAGAAGCTCTGGAGTTTGATGCAATCCCATTTGTCCAACCTTTCTTTGATTTGTAGCCTTTCAGGGTCTTTGTTAAGGAAGTTCTGTCCTGTGCCAAGGAGCCCAAGTGTTTCTCCTACTCCTTCCTTTAGTGTCTTCAGGGTGCCTGTTTTGATTTCAAGGTCTTTAATCCATTTGGAATTGATTTTGGTGCAGGGTGATATATAAGGATCTAGTTTTAGTTTGTTGCATGTGTTGAGCCAGTTTTGCCAGCACCACTTGTTAAAGAGGCTATCTTTCTTCCATACTATTGTTTTAGCTCCTTTATCAAAGATTAAGTAGGCATAGTTCTGTGGGTTTAATTCTGGGTCTTCAATTCTGTTCCATTGGTCTTCAGGCCTGTTCCGGTGCCAATACCAAGCTGTTTTTATTACTATAGCTTTATAATACAGCTTGAAGTTGGGTATTGTAATTCCTCCAGCACTGTTCTTTCTGCTTAGGAGTGTTTTTGCTATTCTAGGTCTTTTATTGTTCCATATGAATTTCTGGATTGCTTCCTCTATTTCATTAAAGAATGGTGTTGGGATATTAATGGGTATTGCATTGAATTTGTAGATAGCCTTTGGCAATATTGCCATTTTGATTATATTAATCCTCCCAATCCAGGAGCATGGGAGGTTTTTCCATTTTCTTAGTTCTGACTTAATTTCATTTTTCAAGCTTTTAAAGTTCTCTTCAAAGAGGTCTTTCACTTCTTTGGTTAAGGTTATTCCTAGGTATTTTATGTTTTTGGGGGCTATTGCAAAAGGAGTTGCTTTCCTGATTTCAGCCTCGGTCTTCGGGTTGTTAGCATAGAGAAAGGCCGTTGATTTTTGAAGGTTTATTTTATATCCTGCAACTTTGCCAAAGTTTTGTATCAGCTCTAGTAGCTTGGGGGTAGAGTCTATGGGATTCTTTAGGTATAGGATCATGTCATCTGCGAAGAGAGAAAGTTTAACTTCATCTTTTCCTATTTGGATCCCCTTTATATTCTCTTCTTGCCTAATTGCTCTGGCTAGGAATTCTAGTACTATGTTGAAGAGCAGGGGAGAGAGTGGACATCCCTGCCTTGTTCCTGATTTTAAAGGGAATGGCTTTAGTTTTTCACCATTTAGAGTTATGCTTGCTGTTGGTTTGTCATAAACTGCCTTGATTATATTCAGGAATGTTCCCTGGAATCCCAGTTTTTCCAGGGCTTTTAGCATAAATGGGTGCTGGATTTTATCAAACGCTTTTTCCGCATCCAGTGATAAAACCATGTGGTTCTTTACCTTGCTCCGGTTGATGTGGTGGATTACATTAATTGACTTGCGTATATTAAACCAGCTTTGCATCCCTGGGATGAATCCAGTTTGATCGTGGTGTATGATTTTTTTGATGACTTGTTGAAGTCGATTGGCCAGAATTTTGTTGAGAATTTTTGCATCTATGTTCATCAGGGAGATTGGTCTGTAGTCCTCTTTCCGTGATGAGTCTCTGCCTGGTTTTGGGATGAGGGTTATACTGGCTTCATAAAATGAGTCTGGCAGTGAACGTTCTCTTTCAATTTCATTGAAGAGTTTGAGAAATATTGGAGTGAGTTCTGTTTTGAAGGCCTTGTAGAAACAAGTGATATATCACAGTTATAACTACTTTCAACGTCCTATGTATATGTGTAGTTTCTATTATTGATGATGTTTTGTATCACCCTCCTATGTTTGTACCTACACTATCTCTGTAATCTTATCTGAGTATATTGGAAACCGTGTTTACTGGTATTGGAAGTAGGAAATTCAAAGGGAATACCAAATTCGAGAGACACAGGGTAAAAAAAGAGAAATAACTACAAAAGCAATACTTGCAAAACTGTTTGGTGTAAGTGAACTGAACAACTGGGCGGGGGGGAGGGAAAGGGGGGGAGGGAGGGGGGCATGAGGGACAAGGCAACAAACAGTACAAGAAATGTATCCAATGCCCAACGTATGATACTGTAACCTCTCTGTACGTCAGTTTGAAAATAAAAATTTGAGAAAAAAAAAATAAAAAAAAAATAAATGTGCAGATGGTAAACTCTTTGATTCACTTTTCAAAATGCAAAAGTGAAAGAGTGAAATTTACAGCAATGAAATATACTGCAAACCTTGTAGACTGATATCCAAAGCTACAGGCTGAAGACATTTTGCTTAGTGATATTTTTTACACTGCCATCTATGCTTTATAGATTAAAAATAAAGAAGACCTATGCTGTCTGACCTCGTATTTAATGTCCTCTATGCCTCAGAATGCCAAAACATCTCTCTTTGTGGACTGTCACATCTCAGGCTGGTGGTAGCTTTGTTGCCTTGGTGGCATGATTTTTGAGCGGATAGGCTTTAGAGTAAAATGAGCTCAAAGGGCAACGAAAAATAAAAATGAAGAATAGGATATATAAATATGATAGGGATGTATTGAATATACTCTAATTCTAATAAATATTCATTTAAACACGCTGGGGGGATTGTCTCTCATTTTGGAAAGAATATGTCTGTAGACATTTGTATTTGTCTTTCCTTTTCTAGGTTTGTTTGTTTCTTCTGCTTCAGTAATCTGACCATAGATTGTTATACTTTTCCAGCTGTTCTCCCAGGGGAAAATTTTCTTTTCCGATGCAGAAAGCACCGTGTACTTCTTCATCACAGCACTGTTTTAATGATGTTTATAATTCCTTTCATACCACTAAAGTATCCTCTCAGTGATTAATAATTCAAAATGCAATAAAACAAAAACAAACAAATGACCCAAGTATAAGAAAACAGCGTAAGGAATAAGTCTGAGCGCAATGCCAGATAGGCCCAAATGAAGAGAAGAAACCTATGTTTTATGAGTAAAGCACTGGGGTGTATATTTAAAGATCTAGTGTCTAGTCAGGAATGGCAGTAGTCATTTTTTTTTCCCTAGAAAACCTAATTATATTCCTATTAAATCATTTCTCTGATGTCTTATTGCGAATTGCATTTCAGTAGCTGTTTGCTATCTATTTCCACAGCAGTCTGTGGCTATGCTGGACTTGTTATAGCACCATGAAAGACGAATTGAATCCGTCGCAATCTAGAGTCTCCGCTCAACACGCTCCACCCACTTTAAAGACACCAAGCAGTCTCCCCAAACCTCTTCTACTCGGTGCAATCAAATGCTTTTCTAAGTGATATGCTTGTACTTTCAGCCACTAACTGCATTTAAACAATGCCAAGACTAGAAGGAAAACTTCTTGCATACAGAAGGTTTTTATAAGCTTTATTAGGAGGACTTAGTAATAAATCCCTTAAAAAGTTGGAAAAAGTAAACAGCAATTCCATGTGTCATTCTCTAAGACAAACTCAGAAAACAAGGAGAACTGGCTAATAAAAGGCAAGTAAACATGTGCATGGAGACGGCCTCAGGACAGTGGCAACATTCTATTCCTGTCTTTGGTTATGATTCCATAAGAGGTTGTTGATATTTTCTAAGTAGTCTATGGTCTATACAATATCTGTACGAATGTTATATCTACTGATCCTAGTGAAATGTTTTTTATTAAATTTCAGAACCTCAACTCCTTAGTTATAGTCCTTCCAAGATTCAGGAAATCAAAGGCAGTATTTCAAGATTTATTTCAGATCCCTGATTCTGTATTCATTACATATTAGTCAATCCATCACTGTTAGCTCTACATGTTAGAGAATATTTAAAGGTGAACAACAGGAAGGTCTTCCACCTAAATCACAAAATTTAATCAAGAATTAAAGAGATTCATGATGCATGCATGTCACTAACATGAAGAAGAGCCTCCAACTTGCATCTCTCCTCCGTCCTTTCTCAGTTCGTGCATGATTTCTTTTCTGAACACATAGTAAATGAAAACCTAAACAACAAAAGGCACCTGCCTAGACAACATATTGACGATGCTGATAACCATTCAACTAAAACATTTGGTTTAAATGTGAAGGGTGAGGTTTAAACCAAGAAAGCAAATGCTTCTGCAAGAGCCTCCCACCCCCAAAAAAATAAAAAACAGAAAATACTTAGGAAAAACCTTAACCAAAGAAATGAAAGAACTCTATAATGAGAACTTTAAAAACCTGAAAGGGGAAATTAAAGCAGAACTAAGGAAATGGAAATACCTCCCATGCTCCTGGGTTGGGAGGATTCACATCGTGAAAATGGTAATACTGCCAAAGCAAGCTACAAATTCAATGCAACACTCATCAATATCCCAACACCATTCTTTAATGAAATAGGGGACACAATCCAAAAAGTCACATGGAACAATAAAAGATCCCGAGTAGCTAAAATAATCCTAAGCAGGAAGAACAGTGCTGGAGGAATTACAATAACAAACTTCAAGCTGTATTACAAAGCTATAGTAATAAAAACAGCTTGTTATTTGGTACAAGAGCAGGCCTGAGGATCAATGAAACAGAACTGAAGACCCAGAAATGAACCCATAGAACTATGCCTACTTAATCTTTGATAAAGAAGCTAAAAAGAATAAGATGGAAGAAAGACAGCCTCTTCAACAAATGGTGCTGGCAAAATTGTTCAACACAAACTAAAGCTAGATCCTTATATGTCACCCTGCACCAGAATCAATTCCAAACGTATCAAAGATTGCAAGGTAAAAACAGACACCCTAAAAACATTGCAGGAAAGAATAGGAAAAACACTTGGGCTCCTTACCACATGTCAAAACATGCTTAATAATGGCCAAGAAACACAACAAATCAAAGAAAGGTTGAACAAATGGGATTGCATCCAACTGCAGAGCTTCTGAAGGGCAAAGGACATAGCTCGCAAGATAAACAGAAAGCCCACAGATTGGGAGAAGATATTTACCGGCCATTCAATGGACAAAGTCCTCATATCTAAAATATACATAGAACTCAAAAAATTAAACTCCTCCAAAACAAATCCTCAAAGAACCAACAGCCCCCTCAACAAATGGGCTAAAGACCTAAAATGAGACTTCTGTGAAGAGGAAATGAGAATGGCCAAGAGGCACATGAAGAAGTGTTCAACATCCCTGGCCATGAAAGAAATGCAAATCAAAACAACATTGAGATTCCACCTCACCCAGTAAGAATATCCATTACCCAGAGAACTAATAACAGATGCTGGAGGAGATGTGGCCAAGGGAACCCTACTACACTGTTGGTGGGAATGTAAACTGGTTCAACGACTCTGGAAAGCGGTATGAAGGTTCTTCAAAAGCTAAACATAGAGCTCCCCTATGACACAGCAACCCCACTTTTAGGCATCTACCCAAAAGATTACAAGCAAGACCACACTAAAGCCTCCAGTACAACTATGTTCATCACAGCACAATTTGTCATCGCTAAAATAAGGAACCAACTCAGATGCCCCTCAGTAGATGAGTAGATCAAGAAAATGCAGTACATATACACAATGGAATTCTATGTCTCTATCAGAAAGAATGACATTGCCCCATTCATAAGGAAATGGAAGGAAGTGGAACAAATCATACTAAGTGAAGTGAGCCAGACCCAAAGGAACATAAACCCTATGGTGTCCCTCATCGGGAATAATTAGTACCCATCTACGAAAATCATAGCAGAAGATCACAATGCTCAATAGCTATGTACATATATAAACACACAATGATGCTAAGCAAAATGAACTCCAAGTTATGGAAACATGTTGTTTATAATTGTTGCTGTTATTTTCAACATGCCATGTGAAATGATGTCTTTTTCTTTTGTCTTTCTTCCCCATGGTTTTACCCCTGATGTCACTGTAGCTGATATTGGTACTCTGGATATTGGAACTAGGGAAGGGAAGGGGAATATCAAAATGGAGAGACAAAGGATAAAAGACAAACCAATGTAACAGCAATACTTACAAAACTATATAGTGTAAACCAACTGAACAACTCATGGAGGGGAGGAAAATGGGGTGGGGGGAGTTGGGGGGGAAATGAGGGAGAAGGCAACAAGCTGGATAAGAAATGTCCTCACTGCCTTATTATGAAACTGTAACCCCTGTGTACATCACTTTAGCATAAAGAAATAACTTTTACAAAATCACTGGGCTTAAATGTGTCTCTGATACACAGGAAGTAAACAGAAGTTAATAAATTCCTAAGTGATCTTCACATTGTTTTTTCCCATGTCCCCATTAAACTCGGTTGAATAATCTTTTATTGTTTAACAATTGATATTTGAGAAAGAATACTAAAATGTCATTTGGATTATTTTTTGTTTGTTTTTTGACAAAATATGTATACTGATGCATTTGTTATGGATATTCTTTAGAAGTCATTCATACTCAAGAAACACTATGGCCATATTTTTAATATTGTTAGTAAAGGGCTGGGCATGGTGTCTGCTTGCAATTCCAATTACTCTGAAAGTAGAGATTGGAAAGATCTTTAAGCTAGTCTGGGAAAAACTGATCAAGACACCATCTCAACAGTCAAGCCATAGATTGTGGTTCACATCTATAGTCCCAAGTACATGAAAAGTCACAAGTTAGAGGACCAGAGTCTAAGATATCCTGGGAAAAACCCACAAAACCCTATCTGAAAAAACAACTGAAGTAGGAAAGCGTTGGAGGTGTGACTAAAGTAGTACAGTGCATGCCTTGTAAGCACAAAGCACTGAGTTTAAACTCCACTAAATGTCAAATAAATTAATTAAAAAGAATTCTGTTATTTAAGATGTTGAAATTGCATGTAACTTTTGTCAGATGAATAGCTGACAGATTTTTGAACATTCTGTAGATGGTCTCTTCACTATAGTAATTGTTTCCTCTGCTGTGTTAAAGAGGCTTGCTTGATAAACTCTCATTTGTCAGTTCTTACCATTATTTCCTGAGCATTGAAATCAATTCAGAAAATTGTTGCCACTGACTACACATTTGAGTGTTTTCTCCCACTAGTTTCAGCATTTTGAGTCTTATATTTAAAGGCTTTTTGAGTTGATTTTTTTTTGTACAGGGTGAGCAATAAGGATCCATCAAATTAAAAAATATCACTAAGTGTCGACACAGTATTTTCAGAAAAGTGTTGACACAGTATTTTCCAGAAAAAGCTGGAAGTGGTACTGTGGCTCAAATGGTAGAGTGCTAGCCTACAGAAAAAGAACCTCAGGGACAGCACCCAGGCCCAGAGTTCAAGACCTAGTACTGGCAAAAAATAAAATAAAATAAAATGTTACTTTAAATGTTGAAAACTTTGTACTTTGTATTAAAACTTATAAATATCTCTACTGATTTCTGATGCACGGTACCATCATCTGCATAAAATGATTTTTAAATTCTTGGCATTTTTTTCTAGTGTTACATCATAATTTGAGGTGAGCCAAGATAATTGATTGCATTCTAATGAATGGTACCGATTTTCAAATGACTCATCTAATTTCACTTTGCAGTCTAGAACTACGTATATAATTATGTTGTTTTCTACATGTGTCTAGTGTTGATTCTGATTAATTCTAAATGTAGTAGCGCAGCACTCTGCTCTCTTTGGTTAAGGAAAGAAGAAACTATTAACATACTTTTTACATGTCATTTCATTGGAAGTATTCACTGATGCTTAGGTTAACTTCTTATACTTAATTTTTATTTGGTTATTTAGTTATCTTTAAGGAGAAAAAATGTATTTACGGCTTAAAGTTATCTTAAAAGCAAGCAACCTAAGATTAAATAACTTACTATTTGGTTTAAAATACATAATGGTTATTAAAACTAAATGGCTCTGGGCACTGTTGGTTTCTGCAAAACAATGATGAATAGAACTTATGTTTGTCACTTCTTGTGCGTGTATATATGAGTGTGTGTATGCGTGTGTGGCATTTGGGAAAAGGATAGAAAAAATACTTCAAAGTAGGATGGAACGTCTTGTAACTTCAATAAACACAACACGTTTGTAATATTATCAAAAGAAAAGGGTTGGGGGAAGATCAGGAAGGGCTCTAGATATCATAAAAACTAGTGGACTTAAAGGGGAAGGCATGTTAGGAAAGGACTTTCTCAGCATCTTCAGCATGTCTCTGAGGGAAGAGGAAATGGTATAAGGTGCTATTCACCTCAACTCTAAGCTCTTCTAGATCTATGGGTAACTGAAGAAAAAAGGCAGGAGATAAAAGAAACAACTTAAGTTTATTGATTTGTAACCACTTGCATACTAATGCCCAAGTTGTTTACTGATAGATTTTTAGGTACATTCTGTCTACCTCAAATGAAGCATAATAAACTCCATGGAAAACTCAAATAAGATAATCTCTTAAAAAGACTAGGTCAGAGCCCAACCAAAGCAACACCAGGAAATGGGTACATGCAAGGAAGAGGAGGGGGCGAGGGGAGAGGGCAGATGAATGTAAGGGGGACTTGGGAAAGAATGCAGTCAAGAATTTATTGTACATACCACCAGGGAAGGCGGCGGTGAAGGAGGGTGAGAATGTTGAAGAGGGAGACATTGGTACATGGTATTCATAAACTGCTTTGGTATATTACATCTCCTATGTATAACTACTGAAAGGTAATATTTTTAAAAAGAACTTGCTTGCTCAAGAAAGAACTTGAACACTAAGTTGTTCATTTATGCTTCTCTGTGAGTTGAGGGAGCAGTCGCCTTTTACCTCCCGTCCATCCACAATTCCCCTGTGCTCTCACAATGGGGGCTTTCTTGGAGCATCGCTAGTGAATCTTTTCATTTGCTAAAGTTGTTCATTGTTCATTTTCCTTACAGGATGCAAAGTCTGAGAGATCATGGAGCTATATTCCCAGCCCTAAGAATAGCAGTTGGCATTCAGTTAAGTATGCAGTAATGTTCAATGAAAGAGTTAAACTGAACCAAGGTAAAAGACCAGGAGAACAGGAATAAGGATAATGCAAAGAATGTTCCTTATTTTAAAAGACTAGTGAACAATAAGCCAGTGTGCCAGTCCTGAACCATTCCCCAACGAAACGTTCAAGAGGAATATTTCTGAAATATCATGTGTACCATGTACACTGCATATCATAAAATCTTACAAGATATCTATAGAATTCTTTTGCCGTTTAAGAAAGTGGTTTATGTACACAGTGCATCTTGATCTTTTTCATTCTTCCAACAATACATATCCTAAAAATAATTCAGAAAAATGAGGGAAGGGAGGTTGGGAGAGGAGAATAAGAATGTTGGAAGGGGTGATATTGATCAAGATGTACGATGTTCACAAACTGCTTGATAATTCCTCTGTACAACTATTAAAAGTACTTTTTTAAAAAAAAACCTCATAAGATTGTTAGCTATTATATTGGTTGCATTTTACCCATATTAATAGTTCAACTGAAAATGAAAAATTATACTTTCAACAGGGACTCCTATAATTGAAACACTTAAATAAGTAAGCTCTTCAATATAATGTATTAATATGTTCAATAATCATGTTTGTAAGAAATGGATTAATATATGTGAGCCCAAAGTTGAAATTTCTGTCTTGAACACTCTTCACAAACGTCACTACATTAATCTGACTTTTTTGCGTTTTGCTACGGTTATGTTAAAAAATTCAATCTTCAAGACAAATGGCAATTCAAGAATACAATTCAAATGATATATTATTCCCCTTGCCTGGAAAACATATTTGCCTATTCTGATTTTGTTTTAAATTCAAATTTTGTAAAGCTGTTATCTGATATATTTCTGAATCCAAGATACAATCCTTGCTTTCTCTTTTACTGTCACATATAAAAATTTCTACAATCTTTCATCTTTTCTCAGACTTACTTGAATATATTTTAAATTTAAATTAAATCACATGGAAAAGTTATTTTGTGACATGATTGGGATATTTTTGTTGTATGCAATGCATCTTTTAGGTTAAAAAGTATAGTGCCATAAGCCTCATTATTTAAATTCCACTCTTTGTCTAAAATATTTTGACACATTCAAGGGAACACTGAACCTCTTACTACAGCACAGCACAAGGTAGATTTGTGCTGGTGTTTTCATCCCTCAACTCAATGGGGGAACAAGTTCTTCCGCTTCCTCCACACTTGCTTCTGCTTATCTTTAGAAGCATGATGCCTACAAAAGGGAAAGTTGGACTTGAAAAGAAGAAAATTTCAACATTCTTGTTCCTAAATGTTGTGTTTACGAAAATGCTCATAATTTACATACTCCTCCTAAACAACTTCCACTGACTCAATTCCAGTAACAATGAAGTGTTCTCAGGTTGACAACCCAAGCACTCTCAATGACAGATACACTAATGAGTCAGCAGCCAACCACATTCCGTTAAGTGCACGGGAATCACATCTGTCACAGCTAGATGGCTATTGGTTATTACTTGGTTTGTGCACGGGTGCTGAAGCTATTCTGCACAATTGTGAGGACAGAAGGGACCAGCCATGTGACACAAGGTAAGCCTGGATTACTCACATTATTAGTCTCAGAGTTATCACTGTAAGGATGTACAGTTGAGAAGGCCTTCAAAACTGATTGCCTTACACATAAAAATCAGTATGATGAACATTCATGACTAAAAAGAATAAAACACGTAATTGACTTTTCTTTCCCATCTATGTAAGGCTTGAACCACAGAGACAAAGTAAATCCAGTGTTTGAAAAGATACGCAAAATGGTCTTTTTCCTTTTGTCTATGTACAGTACATGTAGCTGTGATTGTGCAGTAAACAGACAGAGGCCATCTTTGCATACCTGTGTTATTGTAAGTATCTGCTAACAACTTTCTGCTTTTTGCCCTTGCCATCTTCTAATCTGATCTCAACACACAGCAATCACAGAAAGCCATTTAAAAGCCAAAGTGGTTCAGATCATTCCTTTACTTAGTGCTTTCTCCTCTTGTGAAAACCAAGCCCAAGTCCTTACCATGACATGCAAGGCTCTATAAAGCTGGCCTCTATGCCCCTGCCCCACCAAATGGGTCTTTCTACCCTCTACCCTTCTGCTTGCTCATTGTCCTGCATAAACAGTGACCTTGTTGTTCTTTCTACAAGCAGCCCAAACTCCAGGGTCTCTGAGCTCACTGTTTCTTCTACCTGGTACACGAACCCACCCCAGGTATCTAAAAGCTTTCCCATCTGGCTTCCTGAACATCTTTGATCAACTATCAACCTTGTCAGTGACTGTTCCTTCACTTGATTTTTTAAAACCAAAACCCTCCCTAAGTCCCTGGGATTCCCTCATCCCCTTCTACAGTTCCACTGTATTCAGTTTCATTACACTATTAGCTTGTTGAACTGATTAATGTAAACACTGTGAGAGCAGAGATTGTTCTCTTTCACTGACTACCGTACCACCAGTAATAGCACAGTGCCTGACACATGGAACAATATCAGTACATAGTTGTTCAATTAAGAAATATACAACTTTGTTCGCTTCCCAGTCAGGGAACCAAAAAAAAAAAAAAAAGAAATACATAACTTTGTCATCATATAAAAGGGGATCTCCATAAAAAGAAAGAACTTGAACTTCACACATTCTGTTGAGTTCTAAAATCAAGTTCAAGTTAAATATTCTATAAAGAGTTGAAAGATTCACATAGTAAGGAAAAAAGTTTCTGCCCGCCTTCCTTCCTTCCTTCCTTCTTCCTTCCTTCCTTCCTTCCTTCCTTCCTTCCTTCCTTCCTTCCTTCCTTCCTTCCTTCCTTCCTTCCTTCCCTCCTTCCTTCCTTCCTTCCTTCCCTCCCTCCTTCCTTCTTTCCTTCCTTCCTTCCTTCTTTTGGTGCTGCGGTTTGGACTCAGGGATTGGGTTCTATCTCTGAGAGTTTTTTGCTCAAAGCTAGCACTCTATCATTTGAACTACAGTTCTACTTCTACCTTTTTGGTGTTTAATTGAGGATAAGAGTCTCATGGACTTTCCTGCCCAGGCTGGCTTTGAATCATGATCCGCAGATCTCAGTTTTCTAAGTGTCTAGGATTATAGGTGTGAGCCACTGGCACCCAAAAGATTTTTCTCTTTTTTAACAAAAATTATCCGCAAAAGAATAAACTACATCATTCAGTGACTTGGCATTAAGCTTAGAGAAGTTCTAACAAATTCATAAAACCTTTCATTAGTCAAATACCAATACGGGATTAGAGAATACATTTTAAATCCAGCTTTGATTAAAACTTTAAAAGTCAAAAAATGTTAAAGCAAATATCCATGTCTTTGAGTCTCCTTCTTATGATATCAGGATTCCTAAAACAAATAAGAATGTTCTATAACTCTATAAAAATACATAAAAATAAATTTTGTTTCTTGGCAAAATAGCAACAATTGCAAATAGCTCAGTGTGGCACCCATTCTCTGGAAGGCAGGCACCTAGGGACATGGTGAATTCAGAGTCCATCATTTGGATAACTCTAGGATTCATTCTGTGGAATGTGACCAATCAAGTTTCTCACTGTTTTTCTAGTATTAGTGTCAATGCACCAATATATTCAGTAAATGTCAATTTTCTGTACTTGCAAACAAGGCCTATTAAAAACATGATTTTTTTCAGTAGCTGTTATTGAGTCTTGTTCAATGTTCCTTTGTGTCATTTTACTTCAAGGCCACACTGAAACACAAAAAGGAATCGACAGAATTTGAACCCTCAAATGCATTCTTTCCCATCCATAATACTTAATAGCCCTGATTACTTTCAATTTTCAATTTCTGTACTACAACGATTTCGTGTATATTCATACATTATTTCTACAATAGAGCTCAAGGGCAGAAATGTTCAATTAATAAACTCAACTAAACAAGGATGAACTCTGCCGCTTCACCCAAGAAAAAGAAAACTATTTATAAGTAGTGCAAAGCAGGGGTAAATTTCCCCAACCAACAGAAAGGTAACAGAAGGACTCCTAGCTAAATATGCTAACAAAATTCTCCTTTAGAACCCTAAACTTCTCATCTAACCAGTTCTCTGCTTTTTTTTTCTTTTCATGATATATATTTCTTTATTTTTTTAAACTTTTTATTATAAAACTGATGTACAGAGAGGTTACAGTTTCATACGTTAGGCATTGGATACATTTCTTGTACTGTTTGTTACCTTGTCCCTCATACCCCCCTCCCCCCTCCCCCTTTCCCCCCCTGCGGTGTTCAGTTCACTTACACCAAACAGTTTTGCAAGTATTGCTTTTGTTGTTGTTTCTCTTATTTTACCCTTTGTCTCTCAATTTTGGTATTCCCTTTGAATTTCCTAATTCTAATACCAGTACACACTGTTTCCCATACACTCAGATAAGATTACAGAGATAGTGTAGATACAATCACAAGAAGGTGATACACGAACATCATCAATAGTAGAAACTACAGATACACATGGGACATTGAAAGTAATTACAACTGTGATATAACAATCATTTCCATAAAATGGAGTTCATTACACTTAGCATCATCTTATGGGATCATAAGGGTATAGCTATTGGGCTCTTGTGATCCTCTGCTGTGACTTGCCTAAACCTGTGCTAATTATTCCCAATAAGGGAGACCATAGAGTCCATGTTTCTTTGGGTCTGGCTCGCTTCACTTAGTATAATTTTCAGTTGCTCAGTGGTTTGTTATTTTGTTACTACATTAATTGACACTGTCAGGTACTGACTAAAAGTCAAAGAAATTGCTCATTTTTTAATTACAAGTTTCATTTAATCTTTCTAATGATGCAGTTGAAATATCACTATCTCTATTTCACAAGAAAGAAAACATTGGGTTGTATGAAGTTGGAATGTTGGTTTTAGCTTGTTTAAAATGATAGAGTCTCAAAGAAATTATTTAAAATCATAACTTTCCAACTCAGACTGTCCTCTTGCTTTCGTTGCTGTTCTGTCCTATTATGCAGTGTTACAAACTTCACAACCCATACATGTAACCACCATGTGTATATTGTGGCGCTGAGAACACGTGCCCAGGAGTGCTTCACTGGGACTTACTCCTCCAAATGGTTCTTTCAAGGATGATTTAAATACAATCACAGATAAAGGGTCCCACACAAGAATGAAAGAAAACAAAAATATGCTCTGGGAGGAAGGAAACATATTATACCTCACAGGTCCAGCTGGGCCTTGTCCAAATTGCGGGCATGGTCAAGGTTGGGTCAGCCTTAAGATGAACAAGCTCCTATAAGTATTTTGTATTCTCCTTGTTAAAAGAGAAATGATTGTGAATACAGAAATGATCAACAGTACAAAGCTGGACTCAAATACCAAGACCCTTAGAAAGGTTTGATAATCTGTGATCATGGTTAAATGTACTATCTCTTTCATCCCTTCATATTTTAAAGAACTATTACATAATGGAAGTGAATGAAATAGCTTTTACATCATACATAAAGCCTGAATTTCAATGAAGAATAGAACTTTTGTACCACTGGTTATTAAGGGAGGAATATAAATATATATAGCAAGACACAAGAATGAAGAGGACTGGTGCAGTGTATAGAAGGAGGGAATGGGTAGAAGGGGACTAGTTGTTATAGAAATGCTAATACCGTGGCAACATGCCATGAAATTTACTTATAGCATAACTTACTTTAGAAATTGCACCACATATTAGAATTAGGAAATTGAGAGGGAATACCAAAATTGAGAGACAAAGGGTAAATTAAGAGAAACAACAACAAAAGCAATACTTGCAAAACTGTATGGTGTAAGCGAACTGAACACCTCAGGGGGGGAAAGGGAGAGGGGGGAGGGGGGTATGAGGGACAAGGTAACAAACAGTACAAGAAATGTATCCAATGCCTAACGTATGAAACTGTAACCTCTCTGTACATCAGTTTTAAAATAAAAAATTAAAAAAATAAAATAAAAATATAAAAAAAATTTAAAGTAGTTCTGGAAGGACTTCAAAGATCCATGGAACCTTTGAAATTCTAAATAAAATTAGTTGTGTTCGCCTGCAAAAAAAAGAAATTGCACCACATTAGCACAGAAGCAATTTTTTTTCTAGTCAAAGTGAATGGAGAGTTATCATTGTTGTTAGAGATTTACTGTCTGCCATCAAGGCTAACCAGGGGAACACACCAAATGCACTCTCTAGGCTTAACAGCAGTTTGAAATATAATTCTATTATTCCTAACATTATGATACAAACCATTATTTTTAGCTCTTGATAAACATATTTCCAGTCCTCTTGCTTGGACATAGGAATGTTTTAGCAATTGCCTATGAGTAATCCAAACTAACTCCCCAAAGAGATAAACCTTTAATGGAGTTGGTGGCACATTTTACATATGTAATGAAGGGTCATGTTTAAGAGATATGCATATGATACACATATAATTTCTCTTCTCACATATTTTGTTTTCAAAATTGAATAATAAGCATGTCATTTTTAACAAGATAATTTTCACTTTCTTTGCATAGACTATAAATGTTAAAGTTTCAATTTTTCATGACTACAAAGTAATTATGGTTAAAAAAAAACCACATCCCAATGTGAAACTTTCTATGAGAATTATAATAAAATAACTAGGAAAAATGAAAATGAGATTAGAAATTAAAAAAAAATAGTTTCTTGCCTAGGAACTACTTACTACAAATGTTGTGACCTTGATTTAATGGAAGAATGTCAAATCTGTGTTCTCCAAGGAGCTAAAGTCACTACTGATGGAGATGACTTGGAAGTTGAGATTTATTGTTCATATTTGGATTCATAATATAACTACTCTGACTTCATATTGTGAATTAAAAATTGAAGAGACTGACCTCCGACTTGCCATGAACTCTAAGACATGCCTATAGGTGTTCCCAAAACACACAAATAAACAAACTATTATGACACTTGTTGCAAAGAATGAGTACTTAAATTGGCATGGCAGCATTCTTATTTAACCAAAGACAAACATTAGCACTACAGACAATCTAGACAGCCATACCAGGGGAAATAAATATGAGGGACTTTCTTAGTAACTTGGGCATTGGTGGTGTCATGTCACCAAGTGTTATTTCGCTTACATGATATAAATAAATGCTACTTATGAAACTCAATCTGACCTCACATATTACCAAATATTCTACAAAGATTTCCATTAATGCAGTCTAATAATCTGAATTACTTAGGATATCATCCTACCAACGGCATTTCAGGGACACAGGTATATTACCCATCTACTTCTAGTTTGTTTACACAGGCTGGGAAAGAGGGACTGGTATTCAATTAAACTGTGAGATATAACGAAGTAATACTGGTAGAAAATCTGTATCAATTTGATGGAAATCATATTCACAATAACAAAGAATTTTCTAAAAGCACAAAGATTTTATTTGCTCATTTGGGGGCTCTTGCATTTTAAGGCTTCATATTAAAATCTTAAATGGATGATCATTTATATGAATATATTTTCAAAATGTCACTATTAAAATATTTAACTGCAACCAGCTAAAGCTGGAGTACCAAGAAAGTGAGGATTTTTTGGGTCCAAGACCAGGACTCAAACTCAGGATGTAAGTGAGGCTTTCATTTACTGGGTAGAGCTCTACCACCCAAGCCACACTTGCAATTCCAGAAAGCATTTTATAGACCCGATGTTCAGAAAAATTCAGAGAGCCATCCTCTTATACAAAGGTTGCATTTTTATATTAGCAAAACCTAATTTTACTGAGTTCTGAAAGCCTGAAGTCGGTAGTTCTTATCTAAACATACAGCTGATTAAGTCACATATATTTTCAGCCTCGGCTGATTGTTATATCAACCCACTTGAGAGATTACACAGCTTCATTTTGTTAGATAAAAGGTAATCAAGAAAACAAACAACTATTATTAAGGCCACAGAAATAATCAGGACGTGTTTAGCTCCAAATCCCAATGTCCCATATTTGCATGCCATTCCTTTATATCAGGACTAAAGCCTTAAAATGTACATACAAAATTTATATGCCAGGCACTGCCAAAAATAAGAACATCTCCCCTAATCCTCACTACTGTACTAAATGTTTATCACTAACCCCATTCAAGATATAAGCAATATGAAAGAGGATAAGTAATTTATACTAGTTCAGTCAGAGGACAGGTCATTGATAAGGGTCTTCAGTGTACCTCAGGGTCACAGTCACAAACAATATCCCTACTTATGACTGGATGCCATTAACATGAGGCAAAAATATAGTTGATAGAACATGTCCAAGAAGAATGAGAAATCAATAGGACATTTTAGAGTAAAAATATCAGGTGAAATTTTACATTAAAATAGTATTTGGGTTTTTACATATAAGTCACTTGAAATTATCTGTATGGTTTTATGTAAATACCATAATAACAGAAAAAAATCCAAATTTTATTTTGCTTTCTTATGGAATCCAAGCTATAAAAATCAGTCTCCAAGGAAACAGACTTGTGATACGTAAATTTTAGAGCTATTTTTTATAAAATAATTATGTTTATTGGTTATTGATATTATAAAGATATAACTTAAAGGAGACCATTATAAGGTGAACAGGAAAGTTTACTTTTTTAAGATTTTTACTTTCATAGTATTTTTATTGTTATTGTAAAAGTGATGTACAAAGGGGTTACAGGTTACACAAGTCACGTAATGAATACATTTCTATTTGAAGAATGTCACCTCTTCCTTCATTTTTTTCCCAGTTTTTCTTTTCCTTTCATAGGATAAAGAAACCATGATCGTGTGTGTGTGTGTGTGTGTGTGTGTGTGTTTTATTCGGCGATAGAATGAAGTTAAGTTATACTAAAAAGAATGAAAGTAGAGATCATCATGTCAAGCAAAACAAGCCAGACCTAGGAAGAAAAATATCACTCTTCTCTCTTATATGGAGAACCCCAACTAAACACACACACACACACACACACACACACACACACACACACACTGCCATAAATATAAAATGAGAACTGTTTGGGGTGGGAAACAGCAAAAAGGCAAAAGGAAAGAGGAGAGTGTAAAGGGTTTTCGACATGATAGAAGCTCTTCATATGAATATATGAAAATAGAATAATGACATCCATTAAAATTGTTTTAAGATGGGGAGGAAAAACAAGCAAGAGTAACAGCAGAGTAAATTTGATCAAACTATACAACTTGCATATTGCAATAAAACCCCCTTGTACAATTAAAATACACTGGAAAAAAAATCATGGCTTGATTCCTTATACTATTCATGGAGGCTTCATGTTGGCCTAGGAGATGAGCAGTCCCGTTCCTGTGCTATCCTGTCCTCTGCGTGCACGGAGAAATCTGCACCCCTTCCCCCCTAAGAACAAAACCAAACCAAGAAATTCTTGGCTTTTCTTCTTTGTATATTGAATTCCACCCAAACCAACGTTTTCAGAGGGCTTCTGATTATTAGTCAACTTGCTAACACTGAAAATATCCCTTGCAAACATCTTCTGTAGATGTGTCTGTTTTATTGTTCCTTTTTCTGACCAACTTGTCTTGTTATCTGATGGGAACAGTATTCAAAGTCAAAGAAGAGAGCAATGAAGTTTGTGAAACTGTTTTATCCTCCTCACAATATTTGTTCCTCCTTTTTGGTATTATAGTTTGTCATGTTTCTTAAGTTTAGCACCTCCTAAAAAGTACTAAATTAAGATCATTAAAAAGATCAAGATATATTCATAAACTTCTTTGTTAAATGGCAAGTCCTTTGTACAACTACTTCAGGATAATAAACAATTTTTTAAAAATATGTATTGACAAACGACTACAAAAGCAATACTTGCAGAACTGTTTGGTGTAATTGAACTGAACAACTCTTGGGGGGGGAAGGGATAGGGGCGAGGGGAGGGGGATTTGAGGGAGGAGGTAACAAACAGTACAAGAAATGCATCCAATGCCTAACGTATGAAACTGTAACCTCTCTGTACATCAGTTTGGAAAAGAAAAAAGAAAAAAAGTGTATGGGCAAATGATATATGAAAGCACTAATATACCACTGTATTCTAAATGCTAGTTACTTATTACACCATTTCCATGAAGCTATCACTGTGGAAAACAGATGGGTTTTAATTTAATTTTACTTTTTCAAGGGAGAATACTTTGTGTGAAGATGTTTGACCTTCCTAACCTCTCAGACAGAGAGAGGTTTGAGGTCTGTATTTTCTATTCCAGGAGTGGCAGTTACATTGTGAGATCTGTCAAGGTACATAAGATTACTAGCTACAACATTTAGGAACAAATGTGTCACCTTACGGATGGCAGTCCCCACAGAGCACTAATCTCATCACCTAATGACAGGTTTGTGGCGGCCTCTCTAAATTGATTCTGCAATCTCTGCTACATCTCAAATATGTTCTCTAGAGAGCCCACAGTCATGGTGCCCTTAAGTGTATTTATTTTCCTCTTAAATTAAAAAAGAAATTCTACCATGTATCAATGAGTCATATAAGCTTCTCTTGTTTTATACCAAACCACAAACAAACACATTCATTGTTAACTTGTTATTAACTCTAGCAAACTAAGCAAGGAAAGAATCTTGATATCCACTCCTCCTTATGTCCCCTATATGAGAATGTCAAATAGTTACATACAAGGGGGTATATTCTGTTTAAAGAGAAAACAACTCACTCTGCAAAAATACCTAAACTAAAAGCTCTGTCTCTCTGTCTCTTTCTCTCTGTCTCTCTCTCCCTCTCTGTCTCTGTCTGTCTGTCTCTGTCTCTCTCTCTCTCTCTCTCTCTCTCTCTCTCTCTCTCTCTCTCTCTCTCTCTCTCTCTCTCTCTCTGAGCACGTGAATGCCTATACTGGAGCTTGAACTCCAAACTGCCCCCCCGCCTCCAGTCTCTGTCTCTACTACTCAATTCTGGGTTTTTGCTGGTTACTTGGAATAAGAGTTTCATGGACATTTTCGCCTGAGCTGGTTTCAAACCTCTAACTTCCTGAATAGCTAGGATTACAAATGTAAGCCATCAGTACCTGACAAAGGCCACTTTTATTTGTTGAAAAACCTGTGTAAAAGCAAGTTTCCAAGTAGAAAGACTTTAAAAAGACTTTAAAAACTGTTGACATTTTCAATTTTGTTATGTCATTTTAAATCTCCAGATGACACAATCACATTTGTAAAGACTTACGAATAATAAGAGTAACTAATACTTATTGAGCTCTTACAGTCTAATTGTTTGCAAACACCATATTTTCAGCCTCAATTTATTTATGCATGAAAAATAATATTTTCCTGTGTTAAATAACTTATCCAAACTTAATAAATCCAAGAAATGGTAAAATTAGAAATAACATCAAGAATTTATATAACACACAATTTTAAACACCATCTTAATTTTTTCTCATAAAACTCTAACTAGAGAAAGAAGAATTATTTTCATATATGTTTCATTACTTACATCAAAATGTGGACTCAAGGGGTTCTATGGGAATCAAATTCACACCATGAACACTCCTGAAGTTCAGACCTGGCCCTGGTTTTCTTTCTCCACATTAAGTGAGCTTTCCACGGCAGCACACCCACATTTATATCTGGCATTTGACAGCTGATCATTACAGTCAAACACTGAATGACCAGGTTCCTATTAAAATACCTTTCATTCTATTCTGCTGAATTATCGATATTTAATTTAATTTATTCTCCTGAACTATTAATATACTTGACTTGAATAATATTTACCTCACCCCAAACTAATGTTTATACTAACAAGAAATGTTAAGGAAAAAGCAGCAGTAGTACAAAACCTAGGACCATCTGTATTTTGGGAAATCCTTTATGAAGTATTTTTCTTTAGTAGTTGTGAAACAAAATGCTTGATTTTTTGAAATAGAACCTTTGACTACCTCTTCATTCATCCAGCAAAGAGTTAAAACAGAACGCTTCTTTTTTTCTGATAACTTATATAAAAGGCTAAGATGTTAGGTCACGAGTGTGCAGGGTTATTATAACAGCTGAGCTGTTGAATCATTTAGATCCTCAGAAACCAGCACAGACAGGGCTGCCACCATTCGGTGCATCGGCGGTGGGCTATTTTCTCTACCTGACCATTTTACCATCTTCTAGTATTGCCTGAAACTTATTTTGCCACCTAGACAACAAGTTGAGGTCTAACACCAATATCATTGTAACAATGTTCATTGTAACACAAAAATTTGTACACAGAATGAATCTGTAGCTGTAACAATATACCGTAAGCTGGGAAATACATGGAGAAAGAGGTACATTTAGCTCCTATTTGGGGGCTTCACTGATTTGGCCTCTTTGGTCCTTCTGGCTGGACCACAACATTGTGGCAGGTAGGGTAGCACAAGGAAAAGGACATGCAAGTGGCAGTATAGGAAGCCAGAAATTCAGGAGCTAGGCTTGCTCTTCTTTTTATAATGGGACCCAGAAGGAACTAGCCTGGTTCCTTTAAGAATAACATATATCACTTCCTAGAGCCTCTTGAGATGACATAACTTCCAACAGACTTCGCCTTTTAAATGTCTCACATCTCAATGTGGATAGCTGGGAAGAAGCTTAAAGCACCTAGTTAGTATTCACTTTCACCTCATGGGTAGCAGGAAATAGTTCTCCTTTTTGCTACTTCCCTCAACTTTATGCTATTATGCTAAAGTAAATCCTTGAAAGCAAAGGAAAGGAGGGAGGGAGGGAGGGAGGGAAATAAGGCAGGCTTCCAGCACTTGAACTGAAGAATATAACATACCACATCCATACCAGAAAAGAATTCTTACTGTAAAAAATTTACATTCTTTATTTTTTAAAAAAGAGGATAAACTCGTGAATTTTACTAATTTACTTCTACCCTCATAAAATTAATTAATATACACTGCCACCTGTATTTAACATTGCTTCGAAAGCCTATTTTTTTCCTCACCGAGCAGAAAAAAAAATATTAGCATGTACCGAGAAGGAAGCATAAAAACTTCCACAAATAGAACGGCTATAACAAAAGACAGTAATTTCAGAAGCAGGAAAAGTAACCAGATGCCAGTGATCACAGTTATACATGGTACCAATTAATTACACACAGCTTTTTAATCACTATCAGATATATTGTAAGTGTTGGGAAAATATTTAAAGACAAAAACTTGGCAATTATATATTTGGTGTGAGGAAGTTAAATACAAAATGAATATTTATCCCAGTGATGATTACAAATGACAACTTCTACTTGCACTGAAAATGACTAAGATAAAGCAATCCATTGACAAAATTTTGCATAGATTCATCACAAAATTCTGTTCATCACAGATTTATTGAAATTATATGTATAATTACCATGGCTTTTAATATTATAGAGCTGTCTTCCTTCTCACAGGAGAAAGGTTTGGTCTCACATACTATGCTCATGAACACTTGTCTCTTCTCTTAAATATTCATGAACAACAGTCTTTATCTCAGCACCATTTCTGACCTGAAGCATCAAGTTTGGTTTTGAATTAAGAATCAAGGAATATCTCCAATGTTGTTTCTCTATACCATCTGCTGGTTTTGTAAGTTTTTAATGAACCAAATGTCATGCTTCCGTTCCTAATGCTCCTATCCATAGTGCAATAAAAATATTCTAAATAAATATCTAATAAAAGAGAAACACATAACGATAAAATTAAAATTTAAAAGCTTGAGTGTTGTTTTTTTTTTCCTGTGTAGAGAAGGGGGCAGGCCTAGTGTATTTTTTCATGGCTGCTATCTATTTAAGATCAGTTCATTGATTTGCTGTGACTTGACTGTGGTAAGGTCAGACTTTGCTTTATGAAGTATAAATGAGAATAGTCTATAGAAAGTTAAACTACAGGACTGGCGGTTGTAACTCAGGAGGAGAATGCATGCTTTGCATTCATGATGCCTTGAGTTCAAAAGTAGTATTAAACAAAACTACCCGCTAAACAAGTATCATAAGGTTGACATTCAACTTAAACTCAGGATTACCATAGTTTGCAGCTTGATTCCCTGTCCTGTTTGAGTTTCTTTGTTGATGCTACACTTAGAAATGGCCCCATGAGGTACAGGAGTCTCCACAAGTCTAACTCCTAATTAAGTCTGCTCTGAGAATACTTGTTTTAATTGCTCACCCTGATTATACTATGGCATCTGTTCCAGTGTGTCTTTCAGGAATCAAGGCACAGATGCAGGGAAACTTCAATCACACAGTTGCTCAGCCTTTCACATTTAATTATTTCCCACACTCAGCTTCCATATCATGGTCACTGAAAGCAAAATACACTACAGAAAACTTTAAGTTTTGGTTTTAAAAAAGCAGAGTATTATAATATACCATCAATTTTCACTTAGGTTTAATTTGCTTGAAGTTTAATAAGTCTTTTAAATCACCTAATGACTATTTCCAATTTCTAAATCAACATTGTGATTTTAACATCTTCTGTAACAACTTTTGATAGGCTTATAACTCTTGGCTTTGGTGACAAGACTTAACAAACACAAGAGAAGTAATTTTTAAGGTATTTTTGTTTTTCACAATAGTAATTAGGTTAAGGTAGTTTTCCTTTTTTTAAAAGAAAAGGAAGAATAGCTTTCCTTTTATTTTGTCTTATTTCACTTTTGTGTTTCAGTTTCTCAGATATGTGTTTTGTTTTGTTTTTTTCTTTTTGGTGTTTAGAATCAAGTACCAGTGAGCATGGACTTCAACAATGCAGGGAGTGAAAGTGAGGAGATGACAAAATGAACCACACTAGAGCAACATGACCCTAAATCAAACCAAGCAGAAAAGTCTGGCTAAGCTAACTGTTGATGGCCCTGGGATGATGCAGAACGTAGGGAAGGAAGAACAAGAGCAGGCAGACACTGCTCCTCTCCTTGCTCTTATGCTTTTTTCTATGTACAACAGAGCCTCTGCAAACTGAAATTTTTCCACCTCCTTTCCCATAATGCCTTTACTCAATTTTTTTCTTTTTTGTTGAATACAAGAAGTTTTAGTATAATGCATTTTTCAATATGATTATCTCCTAAATCTCGGGGCATCTAACAGCCAATCATTCATCACTACTCTCTGTCTTCAAAATCAGACAATTAGTATCACAGCTCATTTGCTATTTGCACATGTGGATAAATTGGTTGACACCAGTCTCAAAGGAGGCAGTGACATAATCGTTTAGGATTATAAGAATTTTAAAGTGAAAATAAGGCAAAAAGAAAACTAATAGCAATCGAGTATGTCTCTATGCAGACAGGGTAGATTAGGTGAATAGTACTTCAATGAAACAGAAAACTACTATCATACTGAGTCACAAACTCAGTGTTCTACGTAACCAGCACTTACTGAATGTTAACTGTGTGCCAGGAATATCTAGGCTAATCGATTTCACACATAACTGCCAGATTTTAACAGCAAAGCAACTTTTTTTTAAAAAGGAAGAAAAGCCTTCAAAGTGTCTGAAACATTTCCAGAGAAAATCATAGTTAAAGAAGTTAACCAGCATGTTATTAAATACAAACTGCAGGGTTTGCAACTGGGATAGCTAGGATTTATTTAACATCTTCCTTCCCTATCTTCCTAATATAAAAACTTCTCTTGAACCCTTAGTCTTTATCTGGAGTTTCTCACTTCTGGAACTCCTTCATTGACTTGAGATACTTCACACACACACACACACACACACACACACACACACACACACACACACACACCTTTATCTTATTTTTCTTTCTTTTCCTTTTGTTTTTTTTCAGTTCATATGCATACAGGATGAAATGTGCATCATTATAATGCGATATTAGAACTAGAAAAGGAAGGGGGAGACTTGGCCTAACATCAAGGGCAAAGATCTCTTAGGGAAGGACACACGCTACAATTGCGGTTGAAGATAGGATTCTCTCTTCCTCAGTCCGTTTGATACTCGTCTAGCTGCTCAGAAGGCTCTTTTCACTGGGGGAGGGGAGGGCATAATATTGTCTCCCTCTCTCCCTCAGTTGCACCTCAGTGCATGAGACAGGACCCAGGCGGGTGAGTTCATGAGCTCTGATGAGGTAGAGGAATCCCTGCCGAGTGTGTAGGCAAAGGTGACAGCCGTGATGGGGTGGGTGCAGCTGGCCTCTCCCAACAGTGTTTGGTCCTCCGTTAGCTTATTTGTTCATCCTAAAGACATTGCCTCAGCCTCCTCTGTGGTCCATCCCTTGGAGCGTGATGGAGCAGGACCAGGGCCTTAACTCTTCACCTTCATTGCATGTGAGGAACTAGGTCTGTTTTAATGGCCATCACCTCCAGTTCTGTGGAGCCTGTCAGCCCGCTCTTTCACAGTCCTCTGCTGCAGTACTTGAGTTCTGTGAGGCTTTTTCCTTATTTGCAAAATACGGTAATAATAGTATCTTCCTTATACTATTTCTATGAAAGTAAAATAAGAAAGTACTTAGAAAAGTGTCCACTTGTCATCCACCAAATGATAGCTAGTCCAGCTCTTTGAAGACCTAGATCATACACATCATAATAAAATGGGTGTTGTAAATGTAAGCCATTTAATAAATATCATCACAATATAAAGCTTATTAGCCTAACAAGAATGAATGTCAAGGTGTTAGTTTGGGAAGTCTTTTCTTTCTCGAAACTTCCACTTTGCTTATAATAGTTATACCAGTTTTTAAATAAACTTTACTCACATCTTTCCATATATGAGAATGTAGATTCTTCAGCATAGCGTTTGTTACATAAATTTAAATGCTTTAAATAAGGTAAAATGATTTTTCTTCCCTTGCTGTCCCCAATCCTTACCTTGAAAATTTCCAAGCTTGAACAGATGTGATTATATGTTCAACAATACAAGATACAAATGTAGAGTTTATTTTTAAAGGATTCTGGGAATAGAAGATGATACATCTCTATCCATCTGATTGTTTTCTTCTTTTCTGTTGGATCATTTTGAAGAATTATCTGATTTTTCATTCCAACTATGAGGTGATTGACTCCAAGAAACTAATCTTCAGATTCTTGCCTAAGTGCAAGACAGCCGCACCCTTTGGTGTGAGTTTCCACAGCCATCTGAAGCAATGAACGAATGTATTCCATGGATCTTTACAATGTTTTTAAATTGAATTCCTTTATTCTTTGTTCTAACATCTTATTTGTTCATTTTCCTTTGTAAGTATTATAAAGTTTTTATCATGTCAATAATAAGTGCAACAAATGCTTTTCACCTTGTCAAACATAATTATTTAGTAATTAGGGTAGGGAAGGGGGAACTCAAGACAGTTTTCCATCATGTAACTATGTCTACAAGTTCTATATTATTATGCAAAATGTATGGGTATTTCTCACAAGTTGAGATAGCATGTTTGTACAAATCCTATACATTTGAAAGTGTTTCCAGAAGATTAATTTTTGTTCTTCTTCATAAAGTTATTGTTTCAAAGTTATCAATGTCTAAAATGTTTTCATTCTAAAAAGTAATCCCTCTTCATTTACTGGTCAGCATCAAAATTGTATGAATGTAAGTTTTTGCCCATTTTCATCCTGACATCCTAATAATGAAATGCCACTTCTCATAATCTTCTTATAACTGTTACAAATTTCAATTAGCATACTCTTTGGAAGTATTTTAATGTTAGGGTGAGCATATTAAACAGTTGTCATTGATAATGTACACCAATGCTTCAAACCACAGGGCTCTGATTTGGAATCCCATCTGACAACTTCACCAAACCAAAACACTCATTAACTCAATTTACCCAGAAACGTTCACTTTCCAAGATACAGTGACTTTCTGTTGTGCGCTAAATATTTTGATCAGAAAAAGGAAGTGATAGATCTTGTTTTTAGAAAGCACACTAGTGAATGCATATTCCATTGGATTGCAAATCAACTGTCATGAAAATCTTTATAAATGATGTTCTTTTTCACAAATCATTTGATAGTTTTAACAAGAGGAAAAAAGTATACTCAGGCTGGTTCATGTGAGGCTATGGAAATTCCACCATGGCCACCCTCTCTGAGCAGACTGAAGACAGATGGTGCTGATGTGTTCAGCAGAGAGGAGTGTTGATCACAGAGTGTCTGCCAATCAAACACTTGGGAAAGAAATGAGCTCCATCTGTGTTTTAATTACGATAGCAAAACCATCCAGTGTAACTGCCAGAGCTGCATATTTTCACAGAGTACAAGAGACATAACACATCCTTTCTTTCATAAATGAATGTAGAAGTTTCTATATATAGTACTAGTCAAAAAAGAAAGAAAGGAAGAGAGGGAGGGAGATGAGGGAGGGAGGAAGGAAGGGAGGGAGGGAAGAAGGGAGGGAGGGAGGGAGGGAGGGAAGAAGGGAGGGAGGGAGGGAAGGAGGGAGGGAATGAACACTGTTAACTAAGAACAAAATCAGTGATGGTATTAATATCCTTTCAAAAATATTTCCATTTACTATAGTGTCTCTTCTCTAAAGCAATCCTAATGCATATGAAATTGTTACATAAGTAGCACAGAAGGCCCAGTGCTCAGGTTCAAGCTGGTAATTGTACTTATTCAGGAGGCAGAAATCAGAAAGAATACAGTCTGAGGCCAGGGTGGGCAAAAAATAAGTAATCTTTGAGATCTCATTTCAACCAATAAAAATCTGTCCATGGTGATGCACACCTATCTTCTTACTCCTGTGTGAAGCATAAATAGGAGGACTTTGCTGCAAGCCTGCCCTGGCATAAATTGGATACCCTTATTCAAAGTAAATAAATACCCTTATTCAAGTAAATAAAAAATAAATGGCTGGAAACATGACTCAAGTAGAAGAACTTCAACCTACCTGAGTTTAAACTCTAGTACTGTCAAAAATGAAAATAAGAGGGCTGGGAATATGGCCTAGTGGCAAGAGTGCTTGCCTCCTACACATGAAGCTCTTGGTTCGATTCCCCAGCACCACATATATGGAAAACGGCCAGAAGGGGCACTGTGGCTCAGGTGGCAGAGTGCTAGCCTTGAGCGGGAAGAAGCCAGGGACAGTGCTCAGGCCCTGAGTCCAAGGCCCAGGACTGGCCAAAAAAAAAAAAAGAAAAAAGAAAAGAAAAGAAAATAAGAGCAAAAGTGAAGAGATGACTATATGAACAAGTAAACACTATCCAAATTATTTTGGTTTATTATTTATTTTTTATTATTTATCCTAATAAAATTCAATAAGAAGTTTTATAAATATATAAATTTACATTATTTTATATCTATTACATTTCAACTTTCATAGCAAATGTAAGATTTTATTTAGTTTAAATGAATTTTAGCACTTTTCAAATGTTGCAGCATGTGTTTTTTCATGCATGATATTATGTTGTGCCTGTTCTGTTTTCTTTTTCTTTTTCTAATTATTCTCACAAGCTAGTATATTCTAGAATTAGTCTTTCTTCTTCAGTAAATGCATGGAAAACAAGAGACCACAGATGTAACTGAAGACTTACACTTCCACTCTGTAGGAATTCCCACTCAGGCGAAGTTCAGCTATGTAGGAGAAAGAGCTCCCCTTATTTTTCTATTTTGTGTTTTCCCAATCAAATGATTTATTTCATCTTCTCACTAGCCCCATATATTTTCATCACAGAATGGAGTTTAGGTTTAGAAATTCATACCCACCTCCACAGATTCAAGTGTTGTGAAGTTTGAGAAGTAGAACCAGTAAACACAAATATTGAGGATGGATGGATAAAATAAGAACTGGTTTGTCCAATAAATATTAGAGGTTGTATGTGTATATAGTAGAGCATAAAGATGACCAAATGGCCAGTGTAATAAAGGAACCCTAGTTCTAGCAGTTGGTCCAACCTCATAAATAACAATTTAAAAAGGACAACAAAATGACTGTACATGCCTTGAATGATTTTTCCACAATTTGTGTCAGAAAGGAGGGAACAAATGATCTGGGATTTTAGCAGACTTTTGGATGAAAATATTGGCTTTCTCTGGGACAAATGAAGCAAAGGGAAGGATATATTAGAGACAGCGATGTTCATAAAGAAGCATCGTAAAAAGGTCTACTTGTTTCTTGTGATAATGATCTAAAAGGTCAAATGCTACCATAAGTTTACTGGACAAAGTATAAGAACTCTATAGATTACTTATTAAATTTATTTACATATGTATGTGTATGTATGTATTTATGCTGACATTGGGGGCTTGAATTCAGGTGCTGGGCATTGCCTCTTAGTTTTTTCGCTCAAGGCTGGTAATTGACCACTTTTTGTTTTTGTTTTTTGCCAGTCCTGGGGCTTGAACTCAGGGCCTGAGCACTGTCCCTGGCTTCTTTTTTGTCTGCTCAAGGCTAGCACTCTGCCAACTTGAGCCACAGAGCCACTTCTGGCCTTTTCTATATATGTGGTGCTGAGGAATCAAACGTAGGGCTTTATGTATACGAGACAAGCCCTCTTGCCACTAGGCCATATTCCCAGCCGGTAATTGACCACTTAAGTCACAGCCATACTTCCAGTTTTTTTTTGTAGTTAACTGAAGATAAGAATCACATGGACTTTTCTGACCAGCTGGCTTTGGAACTGTGATCCTCAGATATTACTCTTCTGAGCAGCTAGGATTACAGGCATGAACCACTGGTTCCTGGCTTTTTTGTTTTTAATTATTTGAATTTTGGTTCCCAATTATTGCTACCTGATCAAAACTCTCAAAGGTGACTAGGCCTGACAATAAGCCTTGCCAATGACCAACATGACCATTTTTCTTTTTGAGCTCTAAATTCTTGTAAGACTAGAAGCCCCATTTGTCTTTTTCTAAGTCTAACAAATCATCATTACTTTTATATAAGTTTTTTTTCTATATAAGTTACTTATTAGTTCAAGTTGCAAACTTTGGAGAACATAATCCACTATATTCTTTGTTATGTTGCTAAATTAAAGTCTTTTCCCTATATATGAATAAATGTGAGTGACTCTAGGTTTATAATTGCAATAGTCCAATTACATAATGTAATGAGGAAGAAGTCACAATTCATGTCAATAATGGGTACAAGTTTTGGAAAATAATAGATTCTGTACATTGAGAGAGAAAAAGAAATCTCAAATTGAGAAAGACTACCAAGAATAGCGGAGTGATAACAAAGTAAAAAGTTTTTGACATTCACAACCCTTGGAAATACAAAAACCAATGGCCCAATCCTACCAAAACCAACATGAAGAAGAATGAAGAGGGTTGGGATGTTGCTCAGTGGCAAAGTGCTTGGCCAGCAAGTGCAACATTCCTGGGTTTGATCCCCAGTACCAAAAAAAGAAAAGACAAAAAACAAACGAGGAAATATCACCATGGGATTTATAATCTGCTATATACACACATTCTACCCTGCCGGCTTTTCAGACCAGGAACTTCTGTTCCCTTTACTCCTGGCTTCCTTACATATGCATATTTAATCTGTTGGCAAATCCTGTTTACTTCCGCCCTGCCCACTCACACAACAGACCAAAATGATGACAGTTCTTCCCAACTGATCCCCTATCCTCCAGTCTCATCTCAGATTCATGGACAATGTGAATCTTGTGAAAGGCAAGTTCAATCATGCTGCTTTTGTGTTCGAAGCTTCCCAGTGGCTTCAGCTCTCACCAGAACTCCATGGTCCTTGCCCATCCTCATCCTCATTACTTATTTGCCCTTCTTTGTGGCTATTTTTAATCCTATTATTCACACACAAGAGGAGTTGATCCGTTTTGTTACCCAAACACATCTGACACACATCTGCCTCAGGGCCTGGTGCCCTTGCTTTCCCTCATGACTCTATACTCTTCTTAAAGCGATCAGTATGCTTATTTTTTAAATTTATTTATTTCTTTATTGTCAAAGTGATGAACAAAGGGGTTACAGCTTCATAGGTAAGGCAATGAGTGCATTTCTTATCAAACTTGTTGCTTCCTCCTTCATTTTCCCCCTGCTTTTCCCCTCTCCACTTCCCTCCCTCCATGAGTTGTTCAGTTGGTTGCAGCATATCGTTTTGTAAGTATTGCTATTGCATTGGTTTGTCTTTTATCCTTTGTCTCTCCATTTTTATATTCCCCTTCCCTTCCCTAGTTCCAATACACATATATGGAATATCCAGGGTACCAAAATCAGCTACAGTGACATCAGGGGTAAAACCATGGGGAAGAAAGACAAAAGAAAAAGGCATAATTTCACATGTTTTGTTGAAAATAACAATTATAAACCACTTGTTTCCAGAACTTGGAGTTCATTTTGCTTAGCCTCATCTTAAGTATTCATATGGCCATAGCTATTGAGCTATTGTGATCTTCTGCTAGGACTATCCTAGACATGTACTAATTATTCCCAATGAGGAATGGAGTCTATGTTCTTTTGGGTCTGGCTCATTTCACTTAATATGATTTTTTTCCAAGTCCTTCCATTTCCTTATGACTGGGGTAATGTCATTCTTTCTGATAGAATTCCATTGTGTATATGTACCACATTTTCTTGATCCACTCATCTACTGAGGGGCATCTGGGTTGGTTCCATATTTTTTTTTGTTATTTTTTTTGGCCAGTCCTGGGGCTTGAACTCAGGGACTAAGCACTGTCCCTGGCTTCTTTTTGCTCAAAGCTAGCACTCTGCCACTTGAGCCACAGCGCCACTTCTGGCCGTTTTCTGTATATGTGGTGCTGGGGAATCGAACCCAGGGCCTCATGTATACGCGGCAAGCACTCTTGCCACTAGGCCATATCCCCAGCCCGGTTCCATATTTTAGTGATGACAAATTGTGCTGCGATGAAAATAGTTGTGCTGGTGGCTTTAGTGTGGTCTTGCTGGTAATCTTTTGGGTAGACGCCCAAAAGTGGGGTTGTTGGGTCATAGGGAATCTCTATGTTTAGCCTTTTGAGGAACCATAATAGAGCACTAGACTTGAGCAAAAAGAGCTCAGGGACAGAACCAGGCCATGAGTTCAAGCACCACAACCAACCAAAAAAGAAAAACAAACAAACAGTACACGATTATTTTTTACTCCATAATCTCCCTAGGCCTTCTTACAGCTGTAACCTTAGTAAATCATTCTCTGACCTCCCAAACTAAAATTGCAAGTCTCAACCACAGACATCCTATCTTTCCCCCACATCCACTTCCTGCTTTGTTTTCCTGCTTGGAGGTAATAATCCTCTAATCATCAATAAATTGCAATTACTTATTTATTATTTGTCTCTTCCACCCTCACAAGAATAGATACAAAGGCAGGGAGTTTTGGGCTTTTGACAATAACACTCAACATATCTTTCATAATCTTTATTTCTGTAAAGAGTTTAGTTTAATTTGCAATTAATTTTAGTGAATTTTCTTTGCAACTTAAGTGTTACATGAATAACTCCATACCAAGCTACCTCTTATATAGTCATAATTTTAAAGAAGATCCAAAGGCAACAGGAGAGAGAAATTGATAGTATTGTCAGTTATTTGAGTCTAAAAATTAAAGAACCAGAAGAAAATGATAAGGTAATCAAATATATTCATAAGCACTGGTCAAGCACTCAAAAACCTGTCTTCAAAGTCCCTCCATACAATTACAAAAAAAGCTCTTAAGAGGGCAAAGGCAGGACAGGCTTTAGGTTTCAAGACTAGATGATGTCAAAGAATAAAATTCTATGCCAAAATATCTGAAGTGCATTACCTGACTTCGTTTGCCAATGGACTGCACTAAGCCTGTAATTCCCAGAATTTCCACTTAGCAACAAGTGAATGTCTACACTAGGAATTCTCTCACCAGTAATCTCAATTATATTTTGGTGTGGACCTAGAGCTATTTGATGTTTCTGTCATATGTAAATGTAAAGCTCATTTCATTAGATTTCCATTGGCAAATACTAGTACTAAACAGTGTCTCCTTTCTTCTGTCTTTCTGAGAACAATTTCATAGCATGAATTCAGAAACAGCAAGCCTCTGAGTTTACATTCACAACTCAAGAGAGCTGAAACACACCTGAAAACATTTCAGGAACTCGGGGTACAACTCTTTAATCAACAACAGTCCAAGGAAGATATCAACAACTTCCTAGTTTCTATTCCTCATCTTCTCTTGTCACTACAGCTCAGAGCAAAGTCAACTTCAACTACTTGGCCCTCTTTTCCCACATGCCAACAGCTGCCAAGTAGCTTCACACTTTGCACATTATCTTTCTCTCACCTTCCTGACTAGCAAGTTCTCAACTGTCATCAAGGGATGATTTCACCATCCATGAAGTTGGTCTTGTTTCTGGGCAGTCCATGATCTATCACAGAAAAGCTAGTACTATATGTCTCATTTAAGTTAAGAGTGGAGTGGTGGTCAGAGAGGATGTGTAGTGGGAAGGAGAAGAATGAGGAAAGTTGTATCAAAGGGGCCAAAGCATGGGTAAACAGCAGCAAGAGGGTGTTCCTGGCTGAATACAGACAACACTAGAAGAAAACACTACAAGAAAGGCCATTGGAAGTCTTTAGTATAATGAAATGGATAATAAGTACTTTCAGAGCAAGACACACTCAACCAATTTAATGATAAATTGCATATATCTATCAAAACACCACAGGTCACCCCGCTAATATGCATAATGTCTGTGCTTCATGTACCAGGTTGAAAATAAGTTTAATTTTTATAATGTTAAGGAATTCATTTGCCTCCTTATTTTTTTACTAAGTCAAATATATCCCTTGTCTACAATTTAAGCCCCTCTCTAGTAAATACTCACGATGACCATCAGTCTGAACCTCCTTGTAGCTAATTTCAATGTAGGAAACAACAGTCATCTTGTTTTCCCAAACATCCTTTCCTTTAATTCTCAAAAAATTATGGTTTATTAATTTATCAATATTGATTAATGAAATAATTATAACAATATGGTAAATGTTTGTTGTTAATAAAATTTTAATTTTAATATAAATTATTAATTGTGAATAGTCATTTGTCACTGATGACATGCTAAAACTTCTCAGAGCTGAAAACAAAGCAGTGAGACAAAAGTAAAGCTTCTTTATCTCCTAGAATTTACATCTGGTGGGGAAGACAGAAAGCAAATTCAGCTACTAAACAGATCATCTACTATGTACATTATTAGTTTGTGCTTTAATGAGAAAAACATAAAAGGAAACCTGGGAATATTGAGGGAAGTCAGGAGGGGGCAGGATCATAGTTAAAAATAGAGTGTTCATAAAGGTTTTATAGAAAAACAAAGACTTGAAGGAGGTGAAAGCTTAGACCCTGAAATATCTGGAAGAAGAGCATTTTAGAAAAGCAATAAGAAAAACTATAAATGCTGAACGGGAGAAACTTGTTTTGACTATGATAGGGAAAGGGTAGAAATAAAGTCAAAGATGTAGACAGAGACCAGCTCTTTAGGAATTGGTTACTAAGGACTTGTTTACTGTAAATATTATGTGAGAAGCCATTAGAGCAATTTGAGGCAAGGAAAGACATGACACTATATTGAGATTGGGCCATGGAAACTGGAAAGGAATGTAAAGTGGTGCGGACAAAATCCAAGCAAGAACTAATGATGTCTAGGACATGAGTCACAGAGGTGGTAAAAATGGTCAGTTAGTGGCTATATTTTTAGGACCATATTAGTACAAGAGGAAGTAAGGGAGAGTGAATGACTCCAAGTTTATTGACTTGAACAACTAAAATAGCACTATCGAATAACAAATATAACACAACCATGCCCATACTAAATTTTTCTGGTAGTCACATTTTAAAAAATACCCCCACAGTGATAATTCTTTGGAAGAAATAGCATAAACTAAAACAAAAAAATAAAACTAAAGAACAAAAAAAAAAGAGAGAAGAATGACAGGATGGTAGGTATTCGTGGGCGGTGGATAGAAAACTGGGAGATGAAGGAGGATAAGTAGAGTCAAAGTACTTCAGATACTTGTGTGAAAATAGGAAAGTGAAGCTAGTTGGAATGTTTTGGGAAGGGGTAAAGGGGCTTGAGGGAGTGTGATTGGGGGGGTGAATATTCATATATGGAAATATCAAAAAGAAACCCCATTGTACAACCAATTGACGTCAATGAGAAACATGGAAACCCTGTATAACTATTATAAACTAATTAAAAATGAAAAACAATTGTGGAAAAAATAAACAGCAAAAAAAAAAAGAAAAACCAATTTCTAAACTTAACGTTATTTAACCCAGCATACCCAAAATATTATTTCAAACATGTAATCAATAAAAAAGTACTAAATACTTTATGCTGTATTTGACATTGAAAACACATCTTCACTTTAGCTAGCTATATTTAGGTGCTAAAACAGTACACATGGCCTGTGGCTACCATAGTGAGAAGCGATAAAGCTATAAAGATGAGGAATTCTTTTTCTTTCAGTTTCCACGACATAGTAAGTCATGGGAAGTGATCCAATGTTCACTAAGAAGTGATTAGCTAATAAACTGTAGTACAGTGAAGTTAGGTTACCAAAGCTAGGTTACCAAAGACTATTTAAGAGTATACAAAATATATTCACAGTAAATTGGGAGGAAACTAAGAAACAGAGTAAACAAACAAGAAATGAAATAAAATATTGTATTATCCTATGGGTACAAGATAGGAATAAATGTGCATACTCACAGGAGCCGGTTGAAAATGTTTTGTATAATTGAGATGGCAAAGATTTCAGGTTTGATTAGGACATACTATGATAAGGTTATCGATTAGATACGCCAACAAAATATGTTGCCAGAATTTATGAAGTTAAGATAACTAATATGCATTTGCAAAGTGTCGGTGCACAGGCTGAATCAAGAGCCATGAATCTTATTTTAATTACTAAGGGATGTGAAATAGAGCTGAGCCTTAGGATGCTTCAAGTTTTTTCAGTCAAGAAGAAGAATCATCAAGAGAGGTAAGGAAAAACAAAACAAAAACAAAAAGAAGTTAGGCTGCAGGAAAGCCAGAACACAGTGATTTCAGGAGTAAACGTTACTGAAGGGAGGACTGAGAACTGGCCACTTTGTCGACCTGAAGTTCTAGTGAAAAGTAAGAGGGGGCATGAGGAAAAACCGGGCGACAAGCTGCATAAACTACCCTTGAGCCCCCTCTGCCAGGAAGGGAAGCAAAGAGAGAGGGAGGAAGCTTTACATCCGTGTGTTTGCATACCATGTATTCTCATCTTTCCCACTCTTCAACCTAAGGTCTTAGAAGCAAGCAATTCCTTAGGTCTTTCAAGCCCAATATTTTTTTAGCAAGAAATTAAAAGCATATAACGAACAGTAATTACATATAATCGACTGGCTTCTGAGTTAAACTATTGGATTAACAAGTTAGCTCATGATTTAGATCATCAATGGGATAATACTTCAACCCAAGGTAAACCATCTTTTAAAAACACAACTGCGATCTAATAATTACCAGTGTCAGAAAGCCTAAATTAAAATATTCTGGATGACTCAATGAACTCTTGTCGTCAAGCGTGATCATTTTCTTTTTGCCAAACACCAAATTATAAGACCACTAAACTCTACATTTCTTTAATATTAGTGAACAGATGAAAAATCTTTTAAGTACTGACACTTTAATGTAGCTAGTTAGTAGGGTATCTGCTATCATCCCAAAACACATGAACTATAAAACAAATCAGTAAAGCACATTATTATAATTAAGCATATTGATCAGAAATACCAGTTGTTTTCAACTTTCAACATTTTACTAAGTCTAGATACATTTCAGTTTTTGTTTCTGCTAAATCAGCTTTTCAAAAATGATGCAGCCATGGGCTGGGGATATGGCCTAGTGGCAAGAGTGCCTGCCTCATATACATGAGGCCCTGGGTTCGATTCCCCAGCACCACATATACAGAAAATGGCCAGAAGTGGCGCTGTGGCTCAAGTGGCAGAGTGCTAGCCTTGAGCCAAAAGAAGCCAGGGACAGTGCTCAGGCCCTGAGTCCAAGCCCCAGGACTGGCAAAACAAAACAAAAAAAAGATGCAGCCTACCCAGGCGCTGGTGGCTCACGCCTGTAATCCTAGATACTCAGGAGGCTGAGATCTGAGGATCGCAGTTCAAAACCAGGGCAAACAGGAAAGACTGTGAGTCTTTTATCTCTAATAAATTACCAACAGTTCCAGAAGTGACGCTGTGGCTCGAGTGGTAGAGTGCTAGCCCTGAGCAAAACCAAGCTGAGGGACAGCAGTCAGGCCTGGATTGTGAGCCCCAGAACTAAAAACAAACCAACAAATAATAAGACAAGCAAAGAGATTCAACCTAACTGGAAAATCTTCGTAGAGCTAACATGTTAGAAGATGATTCTAGATAGCTATCAAGTTGATTACCTCTGGGTTGAAGGTGTAAGTACGCCCTCCACTTAAGTTTCATTCTGGAAAACAAAAATGGGACATTTGTAAGTACAATGCTTGTAGGTACTTCTTTTTTAAACTTTGGGCCCCAGAATTAATACATAATGACCAGAGGATGGGCAAGCCAGTGAAGCAGCAGCAATGATGTCCTAAAATGTAAAGCTGTGAGGTTTCCAGCTTGCATTTTTGTTTTGTTTTGTTTTGTTTTTGCCAGTCCTGGGCTTGAACTCAGGGCCTGAGCACTGTCCCTGGCTTCTTCTTGCTCAAGGCTAGCACTCTGCCACTTGAGCCACAGCACCACTTCTGGCCATTTTCTATATATGTGGTACTGGGGAATCGAACCCAGGGCTTCATGTATACGACACAAGCACTCTTGCCACTAGGCCATATTCCCAGGCTCCAGCTTGGATTTTTGTAAGTCAAAGAGGAAAACCTGTTCATTTAATGCAGAGGCATGTAAATCTAGCAATACATTTCACTCCATAAAATCTCTGATTTATTTAACCTTGTCCCTTTTCTTTAACCTTATCCGTTCCTCTTACTCACAGTGTCCTGTACTTTTTCCTATCTTGTCCTCAATCAGAAACAAATCCTGGCAACTGTTTGAGCAAAAGGTCTGACCTGAGGAACAATGAGAACTAGTGGCCTCCATGAACAGGGTGCGGCTGTAACTCAGTTAATACATCTTACTACATTATTAACACATTCATTATTAAGAATACATGTCAGGGGCTGGGGATATAGCCTAGTGGCAAGAGTGCCTGCCTCGGATACACGAGGCCCTAGGTTCGATTCCCCAGCACCACATATACAGAAAACGGCCAGAAGCGGCGCTGTGGCTCAAGTGGCGGAGTGCTAGCCTTGAGCGGAAAGAAGCCAGGGACAGTGCTCAGGCCCGGAGTCCAAGGCCCAGGGCTGGCCAAAAAAAAAAAAAAAAAAAAGAATACATGTCAATACATTTGCATACACTTGCATATTGTACAATGCATTTACTTGTAAGTTTCTAAGCTCAATCTACCTTCCACATATAAAGGAAAACATGTCTCTCTGGGCTTGACTTATTTCACTTAATGTAATTTTTTCCAGGTCTTCCCATTTCCTTAAAATGGTGCAATAACATTCTTTCTAATGGACGTGTAACATTCCAAATATATCTATAGCAGATCCAAGACATAACTTATAGTATAACTTCTTAGAAAGGCAAAGTTTAGCCAAATGAAACAACAAGGAGCCGGTCCTCAGAAGGCATGGGGTGATGTAAAAGGAAAAGGGTGGACAAATGAAGAGAAGAAGAGAGGCAGAACGATGACAAGCTTCGACTGAACATGCTGCAAACTTAAGAAGAGTAAAGGAAGGCATGAGTTGTGAGGGATGGGTGAGAATTCTGAATCTTGACATTGATCAATATATAACCGTTCATAAACTGCTTTGTTTAATGACAACTCCTTTGTACAACTGTGTAAAGATAATATAAAAAAAATTAGCTGGGGATATGGCCTAGTGGCAAGAGCGCTTGCCTCCTACGCAACCTCTTGGTTCGATTCCCCAGCACCACATATACAGAAAACGACCAGAAGGGGCGCTGTGGCTCAAGTGGCAGAGTGCTAGCCTTGAGCAAGAAGAAGCCAGGGACAGTGCTCAGGCCCTGAGTCCAAGGCCCAGGACTGGCCAAAAAAAAAAAAAAGAAAAAAAAGAAAATTAAAAACGTAAAAACTAAGAAATAAGGTTAAAAATAAACAGCAGTTGGTGGCATAAAGTAAATGTGATAGTGAGCTTAGAAAATAAAAGAGAAAATGGACTAAAATAATACTATGCAAATATAACAACTGTGCGTGTGAGTGGGCATGTGAACAAGCATATGTAGCTGTGTATAAAAAAAGAGAAAATGTTCTGAGAATGAATAAAGAGAGTAATCTGTGACTTCTACAGTCATATAAATGGGACTAAGAGAGGCAGGTGTATAAAAGTTTAACAGGACAACAATAGGTTTGCCATCAGATGAACACAAAATTTCATTCTGAGTTTTAAGGAGAGTATGTTCTTTATTTTGAATGAAAATAAAACGAATCTGTCATATTCCAGTGAGAAAATTTTCAGCTTGGTAAAAATTAACATAAATATATGACAATAATTGTTCCCCAGTGATAAGAGTGCTATTCTTCATATATGCTCATGGTGTTGGCTCAAACTCCTTGAAATCCAAGGTCAGGTTGTCTTTTGATTAATTCTGCTTTGTGCTTAGTGTACCACCACACACGTGACGGCATTCAATAGTCATTATTGAGATTGCTTTTGATGGAAGAGAACAGAATTGACCTTTTCTGATAAGGAAAATAATGGCACCTGACTCTTGCCATATTCTGATATTATAATTGGCAAATCATTTGTGTGTCATTTTCTCTGCCGAGACACATGGGGCATTTTTGAGCAATAACAGCATAAAATGGACTATTGGAAAGTTTTAATGTATGAACATTTTGAGTTGGTGCGCTCATTCCCAAACTTTGGCAGCATGAGGATGACTGGATGGTGTCCAGTTGCCTCTTCTCCCTGTACCACTGGCACAGAGAACAAGCCCCCAGGAGCAGCTCTGTGACATGCTCCCACAGGCTCTGTGTAAAGTCACCCAGAGCTGAGAGTAAACAGCAGCTTTCCCACCTGGCTATTCCACAAAGTACAGGTGACAGTGTGTGCACGTGCACATACCACACACACACACACACACACACACACACACACACACACTTCTTTTCCCTTTAAGTGAACCCTTCTTTCCCTTTAAGTTAACCCCTATTTGCTGCAGGCCAAAAGATTTTTGCTTGCAGAAAGGGTATCCATTGTTTTCATCAATCTTTGCCCCATAACACTATTTTAGAAGAGTTAAAAGTAATGTTCCATTGTAGAATAGCATTTCCATAGCAAAACTGGCAGAAACAGAGTCACTATACAAATTAAAAGCAATTTCAATAATTGTTATTTCTTTCCCCCTGCACACTTTACCCCCATTTCAAAGATGGAAGCACAGTGAAAACCATGATACATAAAGGAAATCCAGCACATGACATCAGTGAGAAAAAGGGGCAGAGTGTGCAATAGAGCTCTATCTGTAAACTGTGGAGAGATTAGCAGTTAGACGAACTTTCCAGTTCCATTACTTCCTTGCAGCTTGTCTTTACTCCCACTTCTGGAAATTCCCCCAAGAAATAAAACTCTGAACTAGTTTTCAAAATAGTGAGAAATCACAACAACCTTTGAAGTTTCTGATTTTGAAGTTTCCTTCCATCTCCTCTACCACCCACTGACCAAGTAAGATTCAAAAAGCCTCAAAACTCTCATTTCCATTAGTTCCTTTCTCTCTGATTTCTCTCGAAGATGAACTTTCAAGATAATTTTTAACAAAGTAAAAAGGATTAACAAAGCAACTGAGCCAGTTCAAATGATTTAAAGATTAAACAGCTTCTTCCATCACAGGGAAGACAGCTGCTCTATGAGGGTTTTTTATTTTGCTTTTAATGAAATAGATTTAATCTCTCTTCACTCTAATTTATTAGAAATAAAAAATGAGTATAAAATTGATTATTCTATATATACTTAAAAATGTATGTTTAAGGAAAGGTGTTTATGTGTTTGTGTTCAAACTTGAAATGGCATATATTATTGGTAAACAAAAACATTCATGTTACTATGGCAGTAAGAAATTCACATAAATATGTATTTTTGTTTGTTGCAATATTTTCATAGGTATATACCTATTTTACTGTCAAACTGTATAATTTGCTGATTTATTGTCAAATACCTCTTTTAGTAATTTTTTGACAACCAATCCTGATTTTGCTTTTAAATAGAAGTCTTTTTTTCTTTATTGTCAAAGGGTTACAGATTCATATGTAAGGCAGTGAGTACATTTCTTGTTCTACTTGTTACCTCCTCCCTCATTTCCCCCCTCCCCCTTCCCTCTTCCCCCCATCCCCATGAGTTGTGCAGTTGGTTTACACCAAATGGGTTTGTAAGTATTGCTTTTGGAATGGTTTGTCTTTTTGTCTTTTGTCTCTCAATTTTGATATTCCCTCTCCCTTCCCTAGTTCTAATACCTGTATAAACAGTATCCAGGGTACTCAGATGAGATACAGTGTAGTGTAGGTACAGCCACAGGAAGGGAATACAAGAGAAACAAAACTAAACAAACCAATCAAACAAACAGATAGGGAAAGAGAGAAAAGAAAAAAAAAGTACGTTTTCACATGGCGTGTTGATAATAATTACAACAGTGGTAGAACTCTTGTTTCCGTAACGTGGAGTTCATTTCACTTGGCATCATCTTATGTGATCATATGGGTGTAGCTATTGGGTATTTTGATCTTCTACCATGACTAGCCTAATCCTGTACTAGCTATTCCCTATGAGAGACACCACAGGGTTTATGTTTCTTTGGGTCTGGGTCACTTCACTATTCTACTACTATGGTATCAAAAGAAATCAGAATCCAAATGATTATTTGCTTTCAAAGTAAATAGCTTCCAATGCCTCTGTATTCTAAGACAGATGCTAAAGTAAAAAGAAAAGTGCAAGCTGGGAAAGTTTTCTCTCCATTTCCTTTCCTTCACAGGTCCATAGAAAAATGTAATTTAGGCTTTCTGTCCAAAATTAATGTGATGCAGTAGATCAGCAAAGGTTAGAAGTCCAGATGTAAATCATCTTACATCTAGTATGGTTTGGCACATATGCCATGACTGAGTTCAAATTCATAATAAACACAGGATATGAGCAATAAAAGGATCTATTTTTGCAGCTGTTGGCCTCAAATCTAGAGTTATCGATTTGGGTAATATCGTGTGCCTTTCCTAGGCAACTGGAGGGAACACCTGCCAGGCTTATTGCCTGGCTCCTGTAGCGGGAAGGCTTTGGGCCAGATCACTGAAGGGCAATGCTATTCAAGAGTTAGGGTGAGGAGGTCTCACATATGAATCTCCAGTGGGATTACCCCATGGTTTCAAAAGCAACCCAGGCTCATTCACAAAGGAGTTAACTAAGAAAACCGCCAGTCCCAAATCAGCCTTGTTTAATTAACTTCATCTGATGGAAGCCTCGCAATAAAAATATTAAACTGAGAATGGTGTCACATTAGGAGACTCACCGATGTACCTCAGAGTTTTAAACATCTGAGTCACTGAAACATTTCTTCCTAATCTGATTTTCCTTCATTAATTATTTTGAAGCATTTGAATATCCACAAGGATGACCGCATACACTGAGTTAGGTCAAATGTTATGTTCTTTATGAGCTTTCATGTTCTCTTTATGAGCTATCACTTGTTTAATTTGTGTCTTTTAGTGAAAACGTCAGATTGGTGAATTTAATGTTGGTAATACTGGCTATGCCTTTTCTAAGCTTTTTGTAGTAGACAGAATAATGGCCCCAGAGATGCCACGAGTGAATCTGTGAATACACTAGAACCTGCAAATATACTAGAATTTTTCAGGAAGACTTTGCATAGGTGATTAGTATTAACATCAATTTTCACTAACAGTATTAATTAATTCAAAATAAAGAAATTGGATTATCTAGTGGGGTTCTATCTATAACAGAAGTCTTTAAAACAGAATAACTTTCTCTGCAGGGAACCACAGAGATGACAGCAGAATCTGTCTCCACTTGCTAGCTATGAAGACAGAGGATGGAGGACATGAGCTTCAGGAATGCAGGTGGCTTCTTGGCAGGGGAGGGGAGAAAGAGAATGGATCCCCCAAGAGCCTTCTGAGAGGATGTGCAATCCTGCTGACTCCTTAATTATTTTTCCTGCCAGATTTACAGCCAACAGAGCTGAAGACAATACATTTGTATTCTTTAAGCCACCCTCATTGCAGTAATTTGTTACAGATAACAAGAGGAAACTAACAGGCCTTCCTAGTTATTATACTGTATTGATCACTCCTTTTGTGGGAGAAAAATAATTTTAAGTTGACTAGTGACAAGAAAAAGCCCAACTCTAACTAGGGAGTAGGAACCTGGCTACCCAGGTTCCAGGTTTTGAGCACAGACAACTGACGTTTACAACCTGAGTTTGTCTCCTATTACTAGACAAAGTGTTCATTTTTCCTGTGTTTTCCCTATAGCTTCCATGCATTCTTTTGAATACTGACTCCAGCTGAATTGCTAGCTGTCTAGTGAAAGCCAAGGTAATTTTTTTATCTGTTATATTTTATGATTTCTTGCTCATAAAGTCTACAGATATAACATTTCCAAATTTCACCAACAAGAACTTAAGGATAAAAACAAAATATTCTTATTATTGCATAAGAATATAATAAAAAGATTCCTCAAGCCATTTTTATAACCCCACTCTCCAAACACATTGAACTACCTGTAATCTGAAAAAATGCATTTTTATAAAGCACTACCTATATTGATCAAGACAGCAGGAAAAGTTTCACAGGCATTTTTAAAGTCCAAAACTGCAAGAGTATTTTAATTATAAGTAACTATGAACAACAAATTATATCACCCAAAATATGATAGCAAAACCTGATATAATTTAGCTTAGACTTGTTTCTAAAACAATCCTGAAAGTATTCCAACAAAAGATTTTAAAAATATGGTAGGAGTTTAGGCTGACTCAAAGTCTTTAATATTTAATCAACTACAACCTAAATTAGTTAATATCATTATTTACTTCTGTTTTCAGGAGCTTTTCCTAGTGGCAAGTAACTATCAATTAATCAAACACAAGATAAAGTGTCCAAAAGAGTGAACAAATTAAATCAAACTATTTTAGTATATTCTCAAGACTATAAGAAATTTAAAGAAAAGCATTTATGATAGAAATTATATATTTTTCACTTAGTGGTTATCAAATTAAAATTTTACATTGCTTGAGAATCTAATTGTTGCTTCTCTCTGATTCTTTATAAAGAGATATTAAAAGAGTATCATCAGCCCACTAACATAATTTCATACAGAAATAAACCAAAGTTATACTTCAAAGTAAATTCCAGAAGACTCCAAATTGTATAAGATTCTAGAAAGGGACAATAAATCACGCCGTCTGCCTACTTTCTACAGAGACTAAAGATTCACATACATACGGGGCAGGGAACATAGCCCATCCATTCACTCTGGTCTCACTCTTTTTTCCTTTCTGTGAAATCATAGATTTCTAGGAAATTTCCAGGAAATCTGTGAATTAATTAGAAGCTACCTTTACCTACTATGCCCCAAAATTTCTCCACAAAACACAGTTGAACCATTCATTTGGAATCAAGGAAAGGAAATATGGGCAGAATTTTCTAAGTGGAGATTGAAAAGTATGTTGATAGATATTGGCTTTGGGTCTCTCATCATTTACTCTTTATTCACAAAGCCTAGAAACAGATGGACTGAAAGAGTAAGCAACCTTCCTAAGAAAAATATTAACTCATTGTTTTTATGTGAATGGTGTAAACCATTCTACAGGATTCTTTCTATAAAGCTGAATACAGCTGGCTTAATCAATAAGATGGGTACTCTACTAAGAAAAACGTTCAAGAAACACTTATCCCATTCATCACTATTATTGATAACTGTCATATTATGATATTAAAAAGCAATAAAAGTATAATGTAAGTATAAAACAGTGGTCATCAACCGTCATTTTGAATTTCACGGTATTGCTCCATAAATAAATTTTTGTCCTACAAGCTTTAATTTCTCTAATAGGCTAGTACTTGTAATAATACTTTCTCATATTATGTTAATATGGCTTGAAATGAATAAAATATATTAAAATAGGTGAAATACATACTTTATAATATAGACTTCAAAATATCTACTTCAACTAAGGCTCAATGAATAGCCTTAGCTGCCCAGTGACATTGTCAAGATATTATAAGGTACTTATTATTTCTAATAATTTGAAATAAAATCTGTACTGTATATGCTATTTTGACTTGACCATAAAGAGTCGCAGGGATTATACTGTGTCCCCACACTTAATTTTACAAGCTTATTTCATGTGTGCATGCATATATAAGCACGTGTACACATACTTTAAGTACAAACTCTAAATCTGTTCCAAGTAATTGGCTGAAATTCTCTAATACACTGATTTCAGCACTATGTCTTAGAAAGCAAGAAAACTGAAAACCAATAACTGAGACATTTAGTAATCTGTGCAATTCTATGCAAAAGAAGACACTCACCTTCCATTGCTGGGACATCTGAAATCAGAATGAGAATGGAAGCAATGGGAAGAGGGCTGGATGCAGGGTGAGTCAGCCCCACGTAGGTGCTCTCGGAGCAGCCCCTGTATGCATACTGACATCATCAGGAGAGACTCGGAGGCAGAGGATACTATGGTAACCGAGCAATGTGCTGGGAGACAGAAGCCTTTAATTGCTTTAACAACTTCCCGGGGCTCGCGCTACCAGGCTTGGATTTGCTAAGTAGGAAATGAAGGCTGTCACAGAGTGTGACACAGAGCAAGAGGACTCAGTGAATTCTGGAATTATTCATTTCAATGGCTTTTTAATGACATGATTTCATGAACAACTTTCTTCTCACATCTAATTCTAATGACCAAGGGACAGGTCAATCAATAATGTTCCTAGGTAGCAATGGTTTTCTCAATTAATACACATTAAGATGATTGCATTGCACGTATCTTTTTCCTGGAAGGTGAATACTAGATTCCCTTTCGCAAGAAAGCCCACATCTGTGCCTTTGGACGTCAGTGCACTGATAACAATGAGAACTGATTCTCTTTATTTACTTCCCTAGGAGGCAGCAGCTGCCCATTTCATTCATCTCTGAGCTCCAGTAAATCCTTGCCAGTGCATCACTTCTCTAGAAAACACCTCAGTCACAATGCTTAATTACGACCCCAGATAAAGTCAGAAGAGATCCACTCCCTGCTGCCCCTGGGCTTCTGGCACCGTTTCTTCTATCACACACACAGAACCACTTCTACTTCTAAATGACCCCCAAACCACATCCAAAATTTAAATCTTCCCTTCCAATTCTTTTGTCTTTTTGCCTGCACTTGTCACCTACAGTGATAGAAATACTCCTCATTAAAAGTAACACTAGGTTTAAAGTAATTTCTTGAAATAACAATGCTTCAACATCAAAGAGAGTCTCTAATGATACGGCATGCTCATTTCATCAGATGCAGCCCTTTAACAAGCATTTAATTTATCATTTGAACCATGAAAACAATTGTTTTGTTCCCCATGAAAACTGGATTGACATGTTTTGAAACAAAGCCATGGTCTAATTTTATATTGTAAATACTGTAATTGTGAAGATAAGCAAGTAACTTGGCAGAGCATCCTTAAGATAGTCATAACACACAAAAAATGAAGGTTGTCATCCTGTACTGTATACTTAAGTCTTGGCTATTTCAAAGAAACTATGATTATCTCGATTTCAATTTAGCTGCAGCTAAACCTGCTTTTTAATGTTTCCCTTGTGAGTAAATAGTGTATAAATGTCTAAGAGTCGTATTGCTTAGAAAACAGTAAGACAGAATACAGTAGTACTAATTTACTATTTGGAAAAGTGCTGGGAAATTTAACCTAATTGACAAGTTGAGTTTTCACTCCTATAGAGAGGTTTCAGAGAATTATGACAGTAGAATAGTAATATCAGACCTGTTTTAAAAAAAAAACCAGAAACACTACAGTTTCCCTTAACTAGGTGAAGGACAAAAAGCTTTCCAACTTGAGAAGCAAAACACCCCTACCTTACCATGATATAAATGAATTTACTGGAGCGTTTATCAGTATATGTCCTCTCTAAATGCACGTGGTATGCCTTGTTTTGATTTTTATCAGACAAACAGAGCATGCTTATCTGAGTATCCACTGAAAGTATCTAAGAGATACACCATGTGCAATTGGTATGAGCGAGTTTCATTGCCATTTAAACCACAGAGTAAGTCTGAGAGAGTCTTATTCTTTATATGTATTTTTATACTTTGAAAAGTTTTGACCCATGAATATGGATTACAACTGTAATTGAACAAATGGAAATTCACCTAAGTGTGTCCTGAATTTGTAATCTTGGTTACGTGTTCTCAGAAAAGACCGATGATGACAGCTTTGCCAGACCATTTCAAGAAAATGATCTACCTGTCTAAACAGAGTTAGGATGGAAAAAAATGTTATTAACCAGGCAACATACATATCAACCCTATGTTTTTCCTCCATAGTTAATGACTTTCATACATGAATCATTCATCAATGAAACTAGATGAATGGATTGTTTTCAAAGGCAGGTTTTTGTTTTTGTTTTATCACCAAACAAAAGACAAAACCAGAAGACTCTGGCACTATAAAAGGCTGAAAGAAATATGGAAGGCCACCAGCACAAACAGAAATCAGCTGTCAGTGGTGGCTTCATTATGTAGTCTGTTGAAGATGTTGCTTCTGAGAAAAGAGGCCTAGTTCCATCCATACTCATTCTCTGACTCTGGGCCCCATAGAGTGTTTTTCTTCTCATAACTTACGAAAACAGCTCCAAGTTCTAGTCCATGTTCTATTTCCTCTTACTGCTTCACTAAGGGATTTTTGTTTTTTTATCAGTAGTTTCACTGCCTTCTTATATCAGATCATAAATACTTGAGTTGATCACTTCATACAAAAATTATTACTCCTTCCTCAAGGATAGCAACAAAGAGGCCCTGTGCAGAACTCGGTAGCATTAGGCCACCTTTGCAGAAGTACCAGGTCCAGAGGACACCAGCAGAGAACTAGGACAATTCTACAATAACCAAGCTAGCCTCGTGAGCTCTCACACGTCCTTGCTGAAAAATATAACTCCTTATATGTGTCCTAAACTTCAGAAAATCCACTTCTTTTATCTCTCAGGGGACTCTACTGCTTCATGGGCATTCGATCAATATTAGAATTTCTCAAACTGAAATCAAACAAAACAAAGAAAGTAAAACTATCTGTGTCTGTCTGTCTGTCTGTCTGTCTGTCTGTCTGTCTCTCTCTCTCTCTCTCTCTCACACACACACACACACACAGTGTTCATTTCCCAAAGAAATCACCCCACCAGCTGTCAAAGTATGATAAATTACATCTAACTCCCAGCCAACCACTTTAATCTTTAAATTGAAATTTGGGGATCAAAAAAGGGCCTGAGCTTAACTTGCTTCTTACACCAAAGTGAACTCATGTTGGCAAATGCCACTTCAGAGGCAAATGGGGGTTAAAGTCTCACTCCAGAAGAGCTACTTAGCTGGGCTTTCACAAACCTCTTCTAGTCAGCTACAGTCTGTTCCCTCCCCCAAAGCACATTTCTGAGGATGAGGGAAATACCCTTAATCCTTAGCCAGCTTTGCTTCTCAATTTATGCGGAACTTCTAACCTGAACAAGCAACATGCCTGGCTGCTCCCTTCTTTCCTTCCTTTTTTCCATGTCTACAGGAACAGGGGGCCTTGGCCTCTCCCTTGCAGCTTGCCAGGCAAGGATTCTGCTGTTTGAGTTCTGCTTGCAATCCTGCTTTCAGTTGATTTTTCAGATACAGTTCCCCGCTCACTTTGCCTGGGCTGGCCTGGGGCCAGGGTCATCTTCCCTTTGCCTCCTCGGTACCTGGGACCACAGGAATGGAACCCCAGCTTGGTTTTGCCTGAACTGACCTAGAATATAACCACCCCTTTGTCTAAGTCTCCCAAGTCATCTGGGATTACGGGCGTGTGCCATGCTATCTTGCTTCTTCTTTCTTGATTTAAGTGTTCCCAAATCCAGGTAAGCACAGCACAAAAATTAGAAATAACAGTGCTCTATGAGACATTATTATTATTATTAGTGTGCGGGTTTCGATTTTAAGTGTAACAGATTCCTATTGACTTAATTAAAAATATCACAGAACTTCCTGTGGCCAAAGGGCTATGTGACTTTCCATCATCTTAAACTAAGCCAGTGAACATATTTCAGTGGTCTGCTGTCTTCTGTTTGTTCCGGTCCCACAGCTGGCCCTCTGCTTTAGGTCTCTTTAAGTAGCTCATAATGCTTTAGTCTCTTAATTTGTCTCCCTGTCTTTCATGTCTTTTAAATCACTCTGTGCATCACTTTGCTGCTGCTGAGTCTTCTTAAAGTATCTTTGTCAGGTTATTATCAAATTGTACAATCCTAGAAGATTCTCCCTACAGGATACTGCATCAGACAGAGATTTCACAAGTTCACCACAGTCTGTCCTTGCTAAACTTACCTCTAAGCCGCTTGAGGCATAGCCAATTAGATGATCTGTTGCATGATGCCTCTGTTCTTTCTTTCAGGATTTCACTCTGTTTTCCAACTCAGTAATCTCCCTACCTTCCTGTAAATCCAACACTGCTGCTCTCCTCCCCTCTAATCCAAGCCCTATAAATTTTTGAAATCCCTCTTGTGGGCTGGAGGTATGGCTCAAGCAGTAGAGCATCTATCTACTAAACAGGATGCCCAGAGTTCAATAATGATGGCAACGGTGATGATGAGAAAGAGGATGAGGAGGTGGAAGAAGCGAATGATGACCCATCTCGTGTCTTCCACTGGGAGTTGGTTCCTCCAAATTTTCTATAGAATCTAGCTTGCTGACTTCACTTATTAGTGCACATAAAATATCCTATTGTGTGTTTGGGGCTGTGACTCAGTGGTAGACTTCATGCTTAGCATATGAAAGGGTTCAATCGCCTGTACAAGGAAGGGAAGGGAAAGGCAAAGGCAAAGAACAGGGGAAAAGAAAGGAATTTCTATTGCATCCAATTTCCTGCTTCCTTTAATCTTCTGAAAGATACAATCTATATTGTCTTCTTATTATCAACATGACACCATGCCTTGCATTTTACATTCACACAATAAATGCTTATTTTATGAGTACATTTGTCATATCCTTTTTTCATTTTCCAAAGTACTTAAGATTTAATTCCCTTTGTAAAAAATGGTAGTAGATAATATACAAATTGACTTACTTTCAGAAATAAAGGAAGAAACATGGGCTCAAAAAACATGCTGTGAATTCTCTGAGTCATATAATTTCTAGGTCCTCTATCTCCTAACACATCTCCTAATGTCTTGAAATATGTGTAGATCTACTGAACCAAATAAGAATCTCTCCACACTGTATCCAAACCCAGAAAGTGCTTCATGTATGGATACTCTGTTAAAATCCTAAAATAGACTGCAGCCACCTAAGGGTTTAGCCTTAGAGAATTTTAATTTTACTCAGTTGAAAGTCCTTATACTGGAGCTGGGAATGTGGCTTAGCAGAAGAGTACCTGCCTAGCATGCATGAAGCCTGGGGTTCGAGTCCTCAGCACCACATAAACAGAATAAATGCCAGAAGTGGCGCTGTGGCTCAAAGAGGTAGAGTGCTAGCCTTGAGCAAAAAGAAGCCAGGGACAGTGCTCAGGCCCCAAATTCAAGCTCCAGGACTGGCAAATAAATAAATAAATATCCTTATACTACCTTTGTATTTACTCAAGAGAAGATATCTTTACTATTTCCCCCAAACAAAACACAGATTAGAAAGCCTTCAATATTTTGAATTGAGAAGTCAAAGGAAGTTTAGATAATGGCTCACTTATTACCAAAAACGCATTTCAACATTTCATGATTCTAATTTTGATGATAAATCCCAGAAGTACTGGATTAAGTTCTAATACATTTTTTTTCTAAAGAAGCTATTTAAAGATAAGTTCCCATTTTAGTCTCTCAATTAGTTTATTTTAAACCATCTGTTCCCGGGGACACAAATAAAAGGCTTTGAGAGAAATGTAGAGCATCTATGTGAATATAAGCAGCGATGTTGTTTTTATGAAGTAAAAGGAATGAGAAGATGAGTTAAGGATGATTCCTGCAGAGGGTCTGGGAGGCAGATGTGGGTTACAGCGCTTTTGAGTGAAACTCTTTTGTGCAGGGGTCTTGCAAAGGGCATTCAGGCAGAGCTGTGTACGTTTGGACTTAAATTAATCAGCCAGTCAGCTCCACAATGCTATGATCCCTAACCGATTAAGCCAGGTTTACTGGCAGCTCTCAAATGATGTCAATAGCTTCTAAAAGGTCAAATGTAGCGACAAACACCAAATGTCTCTCTTGGACTAGAAAGTACCAATAACTGCTCCTGCCATAATATGCTAGGTGCAATTCCTTATGCAGTGGATTATCCAATTTTAATGAACTGACCTGGTTTTCTTATCTATTTCTCTTTTCCAAAAAAGCTGAAGCATATATTAAAAAAATTTAATAATATAAGGTATAAGGAAGCCCGCTTTACTCTGTAACTGGTTGAAACCATACAAATTCGCTCAGACTGAAAACCCTATTCGAGAGAGGGTACAAGGGTAGAGCATTCAAGTTAACAAGGGCCAAGTACAGGAGAAGCAAGGGACAATGAAGCAATGCCAACGTTGTTAACACAAAGTCACAAACAGAAAGCTATGGCAATAGCCAATGTCATGTAAGGAATGCAAGGGAAACAGCAAGTATATATAAAAGAAGAACCCAAGCCAGGTGGAAAATTTCATCTGGGTTAAACAACCCTGGATTCAAGCCTCTTGGGAGATTCTTTAAATCCATTGTTTCATTGCTTTTCCACAGCAGTAAGGGATTGAATGCATTCTTGTAAAATATTAATCATGCGTGTCTTGGGCACTGAATCTAAAAGGAAAAAGGAAGGGAAGATAAGCTAAGGATACCAGAGTTTAAAGTGATCAGAACAAGCTCTTTTCCAACAATGCTGTGGAAGGAAGTAACTCTCAACTCCAGAGGCTCAAAGGAAGCCAGACATTGACATCCCTGACCTTCCATTGTGGAAAGGAAAGCAATGTCGCACAGTTTTTATAAAGTAGGATAGTGATTCTAAATCCTAGCTCTCCCTCTAATTTCTATGGCCATGCACTAGCTCATCAACTTTTCTAGGCCTCAGTTTGTCATCAACAAAATCAGGGCAAAAAAATCCTATCTCCAAAGTTTGTTGAAAGCACTTCAATGATCCAGGCACTATTTCAATCTCTGAGAAGGCAATGTTGGACAAACTAGACAGGGCCGTCATCCCTCTCATGGAGAATACATTCCAGTGTGGCAGATTAAACTATGAACCATTACATAATGATGCTATGCATGTAGAAAAGGACTCAGAATAATATCACAAGATAGTGAAATAAGCATTGAAAGGGTGGAGTGATGCTTGACATACAGTTGTCACAAAGTAACCTCAGTGTCAGAAGAAGTGACATTAGAATGAGAGGCTAGCACTCTCCCACTTGAGCCACAACTCCACTTCTAGGTTTTTGGTGGTTAATTGGAGATAAAGAGTCTCAGAGAATTTCCTGCCCAGGTTGGCTCCAACAATCCTCAGATTATAGCCTCCTGAGTAGCTAGGAGTTCAGGCATGAAAATCTAGTGTTGGCTCCGCTAAATGAATTCTTCAAGCCTTTCCAGCTGATTATCAACTGTCTAGATTGGGTAGGAAGTAACCTTCACAGTGAGCTCTCTAGTTCTAGCAAGTTCAGTGATTTCTGTACTCGCATGTATTGTAGAGCACGCACACAGGCTAAATACCTTTCTGCTCTGACATTGGTGAAAAACATCCTATTTGTTAAAATGCTAAGTTCTGTTTGATTTAGCGATTAAGTATTTTTTGTAAAGAAGCTAGCTTAATTTCACCAATTGTTAGAATTCCCAGCACTGGTTTCATCAGCTTTCCATTCAATAGCTCCTCATTGATCTGCTTTTAAAGATGCACATGCAACTCTCTCTCTCTCTCTCTCAAATTAGGTTATGCTATTATTATTATTCCCTCATTCTCACAAGAGCATAGCTATGGCTCAATGTACAAATAGGAATCTTTAACCGTTTGGTCCTGAGAATAAAAATTTTAATATAAAGATTCCACAACAGTGAGATCAAATACTCTTATGTAGACTACACATTAAAAGCAACATAGGCAGAAATTTGAGATGTAATCCACCACGAATTACATTTTTTCCCACCAGTCTTTCCTTCCTGTCTGTTTTCTGTGAAAGAACTCAATAACACGAAAAAGTAAAAGATATCTTATACTGCATTTATCTGATTTCAACCCACTAACCAGAAATGGAATTTTTATTAGCAAGAACCATAGGCAGGAGCAACAGTTCACTGTATGTATCAGAGTAGTCAGTTTTATTCATGAACCCATGCTGGGTTAAGAAAAAGGAAAAGGGGGTAAAAAAAAAAACAACAACCCTAACTTCAAAGCACTACTGAAAGGTGATTAACAATCTAGCTATAAATGAAAGTCATAAGCTACTTTGATGTCAAGTAATTTTTAGTGCCGATATTTGAAGAAAGGATATCTACTATCCAAATTTAATCATTTCAAAAAATAATAATAAACCTCTTTTGCATGCTGTAAACTAGTGATTGCCTAAGGGAATAATGGAAATTAGAACTCAGGCTCAGAAATTATGCCTTAAACAAAAAGCCCACAAACATTTTTCTTCCTTTATCATAAAGTTCAGTGGCAAAATGCTAGGTTTCAAATGTACAGCACTCCTATGAAAATATTACTTTCCATATTGACATTTTCTCACATCACACAAAATATCCCACAAAGGGCTTAGGACATCAATTAAGCTGCATGTATAACTGAGTCTCAAAAATTCACCTGTTTAACAAGTGATGCTGTTCAATGGTACATGGTTGCAAAGATTATCCTAGTACAAAAATCTGTGCCAAAGTCAGGCATCAGTGGCTTATACCTGTAATACTAGCTATGCAGAGGCTGACATCTGAAAGATCACAGTTCAAAGCCACCTTGGGCAGAAAACCCTGTGATGGACTTTGATCAGAGATGGAAATTCCATCTCCAGTGATGAAGACGTCTCATGTGAATATTCTAAATTATTACTCTCCAATGAACTAGCAAAAAGCTGAGCTGGTGGTATAGCAAAAGTGGTAGAGTGCCAGCCAACAAGATAGCTGCTGAGTTCAAACATTGATCAAACTAAATTGTATACATAAATGAACATGCTAAATTAAAACTCCCTTGTACATTTATTTGAAGATGAAAATTTAAAAGAAATGTGCCAACATTTAATTTGAAACTCATACAAATGATCTGAAATTGCTCATCTTGAATTCTGAGTAATCACTGCCACTTGTATAAGGTTTTTATGGTATTTGAGACACCTTTATTAGTATGTGTAATTCTAAATGTTAATGTGAAATATACTAAATTTCAACAGAAAACCATTAAAAGAGAAAAGTGAATAAATTAAAAAGTGACATTTTCTAATTATTATCAAAAGAGTCAGGAAAGATGGACAGCTGTAAACACACATTAGATTCTCTATTATTTATTAGAATATGTATATTTGTTAGATGAATATATTTAAATATTTTTTAAACTTAATTGTTGGAAAATTGTTTTTCTTTCATCTCCTACCAAATTAACACATATGTCTATCAATAACTCCTTCGAAAAATATGAAAGGCAATCAACAAAATTATTGTGAATCATTATGTGAGATGAAAATGCAGGTTTAAAAAAATATCCAATCTGACCTTCAGTTCTGTGTGCTACTACAGCAGGTCAAAAGCCATTAGCCACCTGCTGAAAATACACACTAGGAAATAAAATGTCCTTCAAAATTATTTTGCATGCTGTATTCTCAAAGTAAAATGGATGAGGCTATACACTAAATACTTAAAAAGGGATACCTCCAGAGATATCTACAATGCTAGAAAATAATTCTAAAATAACATTTTGTAGCAGTCATAATTTAGAACATTCACATTAGACTTAAAAAGGCAACATGAATACCATGAAATAAAGTTATGGAAAATATAAAATAATCAATAATCAGCTCCACGTGATTTATCTATTGATGTTTGTTTCAATGAAAGTGGGAGGCTTATTACTTGAGATTCTGGATACTGGTATGCCATTAGTCTTTGGAGGTTGGTCCAAATACCCTTCAGTGTCTTTAAGACATGTTATAAATTGATTTATCTACTTGCATGGAAGACACAAAATACCAGCCTTTATGCTGTTGCAAATTAAAAAAGGATAAAAAACCTATGCATTACTTAACATTTTTGAAACTTGGCCAAACATTCTGTGGCTCTCTATCGCTACTCTATTAATAGGTTCTATCAGCAATTGTTAGATCTGGTCATTTGCCTCTTTGTACATGAAGTCCAAATTTAAGTGGTTTACACACCTTATTGCATTGATCCTCATAACAATCTTATGATTTAAGTGGAATCCATTGCCATTTCACACATAAAGACGTCCCAGAGAGGTCAAGTAACTTGCTCCTAGTTATACAAACAGCAGGTGACTAAGTTTCAAGGATGGAAAATAATGAACATCACCAATACAGAGGTCAGACAGCAGTTTAAACTTTGCTTCTTGACATGCTTCCCCTCCAGGAAAATAGAGGGAATGTGAGATCCTGACAGTGAAGAACCAACTATGGGAATGAAATATAGGAGGTGAAGTTGATGTACCACATGAAAAGAAGACATTGAGACAATGAGCTTTCTCTTTCACAATTTTCTCTAATCTCAGTGGCTCTTAATAAACTAAAGAAAGCCAGGCATCTATGGCTCATACCTGCAATTCCTCTAAGATCACAATAGGCTGAGATCTGGGGATTTATAGTTCAAAGCCAGTCCAGGCAGACAGCACTGTGACACCTATCTCCAATTAGCCAGGGGCATGGCTCAAGTGTTAAGAGTGCTGGCCTTGAACAAAAACATCATGCAAGAGCACTAGACCCCTAGTTCAAGTACTAGTACCAGCTCAATAAATAGACGACAGATAGAAATGTCAATAGACAACAAGACAACAGAAGTGGAAAATGCTTGTATCTGGTAGATACATGGGCTTTTTGGTACCATGTTAGATTCACTATTTGCAGGCAGTTCTAAACCATTCACAAAGAGAGCTGCTTCCTAAAGATATACTATGAAGAGACCCACAAGACTGACTTCAGGCAGAATGAGTGGCATACACAGACATCTTCCAGAAAGTTCCAGCTACTGTTGCCTTTATCAAATTCAATCAGTGTAAGCAGTCAGAAATCTTTGTCTTGTGGAAATTTTCAGTACCCATTTCAAGGACATTAACCCAAAACCTACAGTGAAAATGTGGGATGCTTTGGTGATCTCATTGGGCTTTCAGATTTGTTTGATAGTTTTAATAGAACCTATTTCCCCTCTAAATACAATATTCCAGGCCTCTAAATCTGCAAATATAAATGAAACAAATTCATGATTAATAGACTATGAATGCAAATACCATCTGCCAAAGTAGGGATTATAAATTTTCAGGAAGCAGTATTGCTAAACATTCTGATAAATAATGCTGGAAAAGTTCCCTTTTGTACACATAAAGCAAAGGAAATTGAATTCTGCTCTTTCACTGGAGACAAGTTGCTATTTGTTTTATAGATAAAGGCCAAATTATGTATATTTTGTGACATTCAGGCAGGAATCAAGGTCAATCAGTAGAATTTTCTCTCACACCAACACAACAGCCCAGCATGAAGGCAGATGTTTTGCTATTCCTTCCACTGTAGTTCTTAACTTCAGTTTTTCCTCTCAGAGCAGCTAAGATTTCTCCATTTGTCAAAAGGCTAGCCATTAAGAAAATCATTTAGCTAATAAACAAGGAAATTAGCTCAGAAGCCTGATACTAAACAGAGAGTAAAAACACTAACCACAATCTGTACACACAAATTAAAGTAGTAAGATTTGCTCTGATAAGCACTTTTACACTATTGGTTGTACTTGAAAAATGTGTATCACCAATATCCGGGTTAGGCAGCAGCTTAAACTTTGCTTCCTGGTTGACTTGCCTTCCAGAAACACTCAGAAACAACTTTTGTAGGGAGGTGCAGAGAAAGATAGCAGTAGAAGGAGGAAACGGAAAAGGTGGCAGAGTAGGATCTTCCATTATCCTTCTGGCTCTGCCCTTACCGGCCACTGTCTAGAGAAACCTGCTAAGACTTAAATGTAAGGATCAGAGAAACTAAGTAAACAACACAGTGGACTTGTCACCACCATAAACATACCAAACACTGAGGTCCAGAGATGTCAGTTAAGACAGTTATCATCAGAATTTTAGATCATATTATATTTATTTTAGATCATATTATATTTAGATATATTTCTTTAAATTTTGTTAGCATTATATATTAATTGCAGAAAGGTGTTTTATTGTGACAATTCTATCATTTATATATATATATATACACACACACACATATGTATGTATATATAATGTACTTGATCAAATTCAACCCTTCTATTACTTTCTCATTCCTTCTACAGCGTTACATTGTGGGTTTTCTGGTTTGCATTATTCTATTTTTGTGCACATATATTGCACTTCAGTGATATTCTCTTCCCTTCCTTTTCCTCATACCCCTGCTGTATACTCAGTTCCTCTTTGGTTTATAGTGATGTTCACTGTAGCCCTAATCAAACAGACAAGCTAGGGATACATATTTTGGGGTTACATGTTACATACATATTAGGGATAGATGATTTGAGAATTTGGTGTTGGAGAAGTGGCATAACTATAAACAACTCTAAATTTCCTACTAAAATGCTTTCATCTTTCTACAGAAGTTAAATATTTCTTAAAAGTCTACACTAAAAATAACATAGAAGAGAGAGAATGTGCTAATCTAACAACACTAATATCTTCTCTCTGATTTTTAAGTATGAAGGAAAAAATTGCCTATCTTACTCAGTCTTAAAAAATGCTGAAAATGATAGTCTTGTCCGGATTTAAATATTCTTGCATTCAATTAGATAAAGACCTATCTGAATAAGAATCTCCTCACACTAATTTCTTGCAAGACAGATTCCCACCTGCCCAAATCCTATGTGTTCTCTAAACTGTGGGAAGCCCTACATCATTTTTTGGGGGTCTGCTTGTCCTGGTCAATGCTGCCTTATGCTGACCCCCAATATATGAAAAATAGAAGGTAAGTGTACCAGTCTTTCATGCTTAATGATCATTTAAAGTAACTTTATAAAACAGCAAATTTAAGTCTAAAGGAGGTGACTGGAGACATAAAGGAGAAATGAACAACTTCAAGCACATTATAAATTCAAAAGTCACCTCACTCATTTATCTTCTGTGTGGTGGAAGGATTTAAAAAAAAACTTTAAGAAGTAAGATTATTTTATTGTAGAAAGAATGCTGCTCCCAGGAAGATCAGGACTCCTAGTCAACCATGATGGAATATCTTTTTAAAAGGATATATATATATATATACATATATATATATACATACATATATATGTATATATATTTCAGTATAAGTTGGAACTTTGCCAGTACCATGGTTTGAACTCAGGACCTCCAGCTTGCTCAACTTCCTTGCTTGGCTGGCACACTAACATTTGAGTTATGTGTCCAGACTGGCATTTTTTGCTGTTTATTCTGGAGATGGTGTCTTAAAGGCTTTTCTATTGAGATTGGCCTCAACCTGCATCATCTAGATCCTAGCCTCCTGTGTACCTAGAATTATAAGTCTTTATTCACTGATATCCACCTTTACTTGACACTTTAATTTATATGCTATTACTTGATCTAAGCTTTCGTGCCCTTTATTGTTTGCTAAGATGGCTATGGAAAGCACATTTCCTGTGCATTCTCAAATTGTCCATCATTGGACAAACATCTTGAGTATCAAGTCATGGCTCTACCCTTTGACCTCTAAGAAGAATAAACCACAGATATTTGTGTGATAAAGATTCTTCACTTCAAAAAACTATGATTTGTGGGTTCCTTTCATGAGAAAGCACCATTAAATATTGAGAATAGATTTAAAATTAAAACTTGTCATCACATTCTGTATTAGTAGCCTGTCCCTCTTTCAACTCTTCCTAATGTCAGTCACTGTGTTTTCCAGAGCTTGAAAAGTCCCCTCCAGATGCCCCACGGCAAACAGTGAGGCCTAGACAGGAAAGCAAATGCAGAAGAAAAAGCCTTGCACAACTGCTACATGTCAGAATTTCAAACGCATTCATTTCCTAGAACTTGGTAAGTATTTAAAAGTAATCTTTCAGCGTCTTCATACATGCTCTCTTTATCACTGTTGGATTGAAGAGCATTCATAACAATAAACAGTTCCCTTATATTTTAGTAAGCATTACAATTTGGTCTTTTTCTTTATCCCTTTCTATCGCCTCCAACTATGCATAAAGCCATATGTACGCACATGCTAAAGTTAACTTTCACATATCTTAAGTGAAACTTCCTTAATTCCATAAATGCCATATTTAAAAATAATGTATAACTTCCTAAAAATGAACAGCTCAAATTCTCATCCACGGAAAGAAAGAGCAAAATTCTACTCAACAGTCAACTTATTATTATGTCATTTATTAGAAAGGGTACAACTTCTCTCAAGATTCACATATTGCCCAGTAAAAATGACAACTGGTGCTATATTCTAGCACCACTTGGAGTAATGAAGCAGGTCAAATGAAATTCACTGAAGAAATTCACAGCACACACTGGATAAAACTCCAGAGAAAAACTATGAAAAGTTACCTGGTTATCTATTATAAGTCCTAATGCTTTACAACTAATTGGTAGACAGGGCAAGTTTCTCTCACCAGGAGTGCAAACAAGAGAATTTACTACATCCATCTTCCATGCAGAAAAAAACTCCAAATAAGGTTGTTGGCTATCTACAGTTTTTGCATGTTTTAAAATATTCATTTCCCTACCCCTTAGTAAAAATACTGAAAATAGAACAGGTAGTTGTGAAACAAGTAATGTACAACAGCAGTACCTTTAACATATAAACAAAGCTTACAATGAAAAGAGCTCTTCAACATATTAATTGCAACATGTAAATATATATATGTCCAACAATGATGTAAATAAACAATCACACAACCAATACAAATCAAGATGAGTGTTTCATAACTTTCACCTTTCAATTTGGAGTAAAGAAAAGCTCATTTGCTTACAATTGGGGCAATGCTAGTCTTTCTGAGAGAAGCATAGAATTCTGTTGTGTACATATACCAGCATTTCTTGATCCACTCCTCTAAATGGAAGCCTTAGGAAAACATCATGCTAAGCGAAGTGAGCCAGACCCAAAGAGACATAAGACTTTATGCCTCATTGGTAATAATTAATATATGTCCAGGATAGTCCTAGCAGATCACAATAGCTCAATAGCTATGATCACATAAAATGAGGCTAAGAGAAATGAACTTCAAGTTATGGAAATAGGTGGTTTATCATTGTTGATATTTTCAATATACTATGTGATAATATGCCTTTTTATTTTGTTTTTCTTCCCTATGTTTTTACCCAAGTTGTGAACTCTACTTGATTTTGGTACCCTGTGTATTTTGTATATGTTTATCTGAACTACGGAAGGGAAGGGGAATATCAGAACGGTGAGACAAAGGGTAAAAGGTGAACCAAATGCAACAGAAATACTTAAAAGAAAATATGCTGTAAACCAACTGTACTACTCAGGGTTCGCGGGGAGGGAGGCAGAGGAGGGAATTGGAGAGGAGGGAAGGTGGGAGAAAAATGAGGGAGGAGGTAACAAGGTTGACAAGAAATGTGCATACTGCCTTACATATGTAACTGTAACCCCTCTATACATCATCTTGACAATAAAAATAAAAGATTAAAAAGAGCTCAGTTGGGGCTGAGAAATAGGTGTTTTCAGATAAAATGATGAAAACATAAATCCTTGTGGCTTTTCTGAAAATTTAACTGTCATATGTATATCAAACATTGTCAAAATGTCCCTTTTTACTTCATTTTACTTCCAAGAATTTTTTTCAAGTAAGTAGAAATAGGCATGTCACTAATCTGAAAGTATTTTTTAACATGGTGTTATCTAAAATAGCAAAACTTCTAATTATTACAGACATGGCACAGATGTAGCATATAAGGCATTGGGCTGGAGCTGTGGTTCAAGTAATAGGACCCCAACTGTAAACTAGCAGGCAGACTCTGCACCAGACCCCCAAGTTCAAGACCTAGTATTGGCAAAATAAAAGAGAAATAAGTAAATTATAAGGAAACTACAATGCCCTTACTTAGAAATCAACTAGAAAACATTCAGGGACGTGAAAAAATTTTCACTTTTTAAGTGCCCATTGTAAAAAAAAAATCAAAGCTATAAAACAGAATGACACTGGGATCCTAATTTTATGTCTTTTACTTTTTAATCTTTCTTATGCATTTACACACACTACCGACCAAAGAAAACAACATTTAGGTAGACTGTTTATCAATAGCTGGTAATATCCTTGATAATTTTAAAATACTGTCCTCTGTGTTATCTTTTTTGTATGTGCCATTTTCCCACAATGAACCAGTAGAATTCAAGAAAACAATGAGGCTAAATACAATTTCTTAGAAAAATAAACCTTTGTAACTTTCACTCTAGGTACTATGCAGTTTCTGAAAATTTGTACAATACTGCTCAGAATCATGAAAATAATTTTCTGTAATCGGCTAAAATAGGCTACTTGCCAATAGAAATGAAGAAAATGGTGTTACTTTTTCACCTGGCAAAGGCAGCAATATAAAGTGATGATGTCTGACCTAACTAAACTACTAAGACAGGCTTCCCATCCCACCTCAGGTGTGCTCCCAGGTAACAGCCAAGTCACCCTCATAAGAACAAAGGCTGAGAGAAGGGTACAGTCACCGTAATACCCATACCAGGTAGCCAAGTCTCATACCCTCTAAATTCTTCAAACACCTATGAAATAGGGATGGTAGCACCACTGACCCCAGACACCTCCTTTCGGCCAAAATAGTTGTTCATGTCTCAGATGCTATTGTTTTTTATACCAACAATGAAATGTGATGGTATATTTCACCAAAGTCAAGTTCTCCTAATTGGGTTCATTGCATGTTTCTTGTGGTCTTCTTTATAGAGAATATGTTCCTATCTGTTCACTGAGCATGTAAGTAAGCTCATTGCCTCAAATGAAACTATGACTACATTTTCCTGAATCAACCAATAGCAATGAATATTTATTGAGCATTTTCGATGTCCTGAGACTATGTCAAGTACTGAAAAGAAAATCATGGGCAAATCATACACAAGCTAAGGAAATTATATTTTATACCAACATAATCTAACGATAACTACTGAACATTTATAAATATGAATAGTTTGCTAATCCTCTTTTCTTTGTTCGTTTCTTCTAATAACTCAAAGTAGTTTTTTAACTGTACAGCGACATTTTGATAAGGTTTGCTTTCCTCTTTTAGTAAAGTATACATCACAAAATATTTACTATTTTAAACATCTTTAAGTGTATATACAATGGTATTAACAACATTTGCACTCTTGTGAAATGATTATAACCATGCATCTCCAGAAAGTATTTATCATCACAAACCAAAACCAGTTTTGATATTAAACAACCACACCCATGATGCCTTTTCTATCTGTCCCTGGAAATGAGCATTTTACTTTCTAGCCATCAATCTCAACGTTCCAGGTATCTGATGCTTGTGAAATGTCACCATATTCCTTTTTTACTGTGTGTCTTTTTTTCACTTAGCGTATCTTCAAAGTTCACCCAGGTGACAATAATGCTTAAATGCTAAGTATTATTACATTCTACTCAAACACCAAATTTTGTTTATCTACTCTATTGATAGAGACAAGTTGTTTCCACCTTTTGGCTTTGTGGAAAATACTGGGGAAAAAGCCACTGGTATGCAAATACCAGTTTGACTCCTTACTTTCCATTTTTGCGGTGTATATATCCCATAATGCAATAGCTGAGTAAGTTTCTTTTTAAAAACACAAAGTTACAATAGGCATGTCTTTTGATTTAAAAAGTAATTATCAGCACATTTAGTCTGTCTTAAAATTTAACAACAAATACGTTCTCTTCTTTCATTGTGGCAGTAAAATTCTAGGCTAAAAATAAGTGTCGTTTATACAGTTGACAATGCAATTCTCCCAATGCCAATATTGGCCAAATTTCTCTAACGAAGTCCATTATTTCTTTGCTAATGCCATCTCTAAATGTTCTTCTTTCTCTTGACACCTTGTAGCTTCTATTCTTGAGTGTCAGTCATAAGAGCACATGACCAAAACTCTGTCCTCACAGTTTGGTATATTCTCCACCCAACTATTAATGCATTCCCTTTTTCAACTACCAAAGAATATATTCACCATTTTTTTCTATGTGTGCCAGTACTGGGTCTTGAACTAAACGCCTGGGCTCTGTCCCTTAGGTTTTTCACTCAAGGTTGGTGCTCTATTACTTGAGCCACAGCTCCACTTAAGACTTTTTGGAGTTTAAGTCGCATGAAACCACAATCCTCACTTCTCAGCCTCCTGAGTAGCTAGGATTATAGTATTAACCACTAGCATGTGGTTTTTACATATACATATTTTATTGTCACCACAATGCTCAGAATTTTGCAGTTGCAACAAAAGTACAGGAAAAATTACAGGCCAAGCCGAGCAAAACCATTACAAAAGACATTACATAAAATTATTACCATCCTCCAACAAAATATGTCATTTCATGACATTTTAAAGGGCTTATTACCACATCTGGCCCACAACAATGCACATCTTACATCTTTACTCAGTAGTATATGAAAAGATTTGTACTATGTTTTTAAAAAACTCTATTTTCTTAATTATGTAAATATAAATATTATATTTCATCTCTATTGTGAGGACAAATAGAATCTAGAACTACAGAGTAATCATTTTTAAATCCTTAACTGTGAATTACTGACCACTTGAGAAGAGAAATGCAGTTTCTATCAAAAAGAGAATTATGTTCTGCTTATGATTCATAACTTTCAGGCATCCATGGCATGATGAAGTTATTAAAGCCTTTCTGACAAGGCAAAGACCATAATAAGTCAGTGCCACCCTCATCAAAGCTGGTGACTTACGGAGTTAGGAAGGATAATTACCCTTCAAATAAAGTATGTGGGCAGTGTCTTATCATGAGTTTTTTATTTTTAAATACATAAACTGTCATATCTTGCTATCAAACAATTTAAAGCAGGTTGAATTATGTGATGAAATTATAGAACAAAGTTTTTTTTTATCTACACACTTCTCATTCAAGACATCAGACATGATTTCTTACCACAGAGTCCAGTGATTAGTGCTGAAATCAACTCAAATTTGCGTAAGTGCAATTAATTAACTGAAATATGACTTTCATCAAATATTTTTACAGTGATGAAGTAAAAGAAGCTTGTCATAGAGGGAGTACAATTTTAGTTCTTAGACCAAAAAATAAATGCCAATGTGTTTGGCATCAGTCTACTTTGCCAATGTCTGCCAACAGTGCTAGTAGCAAACTGGAACTATTTATTTATACAGAGACTATGTAATAAATCCCAAATCACACACTTATTGTACAAGCTAAATCATCACTCCAAGAATTCAGATTCCTTAGGTGGAGATTATAAGTCCTAGAAATACCCAATATTTTCTGAGAATAGCCAATATTTTACTCTTTAAACCTTGGTACCACTCAATAATCACCTGGCATTTCCATTCATGTATCAAGGTTCCCAAGCCTTTGAAGGAGCTAGAGCACCCTAGGAGTGGATTTTGTTGGATTTCGTTGCTGAGAGTCACACCAGTTTCTGCTAGGAGTAAAGCAGAATGGGTCTTGTCCATGCATCGTGTAATAACTTACATCACACACTGGTAAGTGTTCTGTGCCTCTTATTGAGAGAAGGAAAATTTCCAAACCACTGTCCATTCTCAAAATGTAAGAACTCAAAATGCACAGGATGGTGGTCACCTCATTAAGAACAAGACAGTGACAGAAGCAACTTAGAGGAGCTGGGAAGGCCCAGCAAGTTCCAGGATAAACTGAAATATTTTGCAAGTGTTACTGTTACTAATTATAACTGTGCTGATAAGTTTGATTATTACTAAGCCATATTGTTAAATTACATCTACTCAAAAGTAAATTTTGTCTGCTTACAACTTCTATGTATACATTCTGTTACCTAAAATAATTTCACATGAATGATCCAAATGTAAGAATTTATAAATTTGTATCAAATTCAACAACTTTGGACCAATTTGGAAGGAATTTTTTTTTTCCAGTCCTGGGGCTTGGACTCAGGGCCTGAGCACTGTCCCTGGCTTCTTTTTGCTCAAGGCTAGCACTCTGCCACTTGAGCCACAGCGCCACTTCTGGCCGTTTTCTATGTATGTGGTGCTGGGGAATTGAACCCAGGGCTTCATGTATATGAGGCAAGCACTCTTGCCACTAGGCCATATTACCAGCCCTCAGAAGGAAATTTTAAATATTATTTAGTACATATATCTAATGTGTAGTTATTTGAGTGGCATTTTAAAGTTTAAATGCAAGGTAAGAACTCTCAAGTGCATTCCTCAGTACGCTCTTGTATTCAAATCTCTAGAACGAAATTTTCAACATAACAAAACAAATCACCTAACACTGGACACTTAAAAGCATCTCATACTCAATAATTTTAAAAGTTTTCTCTAGATGTATGCTTTATAAAGATATTCCTACTTTCTTTAATGACATAACCAGCTCAAAAAAAATCTGCACTTTTTTAAAAACCTTTTTCTTTATTGTCAAAGTGTGGTACAGTGGGGTTACAGATTCATATGTAAGGCAGTGAGTACATTTCTTGTCCTATTTGTTACCTCCTCCCTTATTTTCCCTCTCTCTCTTCCCCTTTTCCTTCTCCCCCCAAGAGTTGTGCAGTTGGTTTACAACAAATGGCTTTGTGAGTATTGCTTTTTGAATGGTTTGTCTTTTTGTCCTTTGTCTCTCAATTTTGATATTCCCTCTCCCTTCCCTAGTTCTAATACTTGTGTAAACAGTATCCAGGGTATTCAGGTGAGATATAGTGGTAATGGAGGTACAGCCACAGGAAGGGAATACTAGAGAAACAAAACTAAACAAAACAATCAAACAAACAAACAGACAAGAAAAAAATTAAAAAAAGGTATGGTTTCATATGGCATGTTCATAATAATTACAACAGTGGTATAACTCTTGTCTCCCTAATGTGGAATTCATTTCACTTGGCATCATCTTATGTGATCATATGGGTGTAGCTATTGGGGGATTTTGATCTTCTACCATTACTAGCCTAATCATGTACTAGCTATTCCCTAGGAGGGACACCATAGGGTTTATGTTTCTTTGGGTCTGGGTCACTTCACTTAATATGATTTTTTTCCAAGTCCTTCCACTTCCTTTCGAATGGGGCAGTGTCATTCCTTCTGATGGAGGCACAGAATTCCATTGTGTATATGTACCACATTTTCCTGATCCACTTGTCTACTGAGGGGCATCTAGGTTGGTTCCATGTTTCAGCAATGACAAACTGTGCTGCAATGAACACTGTTGTGCTGATGGTGCACTTTCTTTCATATCTCTCTACCATGTACCTTCCTCAAGCCAGTCAGTTACCAAATCCTCCAGCTCTGTCTCTGATATTGAAACCAACATCGCCTTCAACCTCCTAGCCACAACTCGGTTCTCAGCCAAGTCTGTTTACCCCCATGATAGATGCCTCAATTTCTCCATCTGCCCCTTATTTGGCCACTCCAAAATATATCTACCATGGTTCATTTATAAAACACAAACATTGGAAAGCCTTCAGCACGTTCCACTCATTTACAGCACAGGTTTCCAAACTTCAAAGAGTATCAGAAGTTTGGGAATCCCTTCTCTTTCCTCTTCAGTAAAACCTGAGATTGGCCCAAGACTGCATTAGTGTTGCTGGGCTAACAAGTGCACTTCAGTTTCTCCACTACTATTTTAAATTAATAATGCTCATGGAAATTTTATAAAAATATCCTGGATATAAATATTGCTCCTCCTCCTTTTTTCTGGTATTCCTCCTCTTCTTCCTCTTCCTCCTTCTCTTCCTCCTTTTTGTTTTCTAATTCTCTAAGTGACTGATTTCTAGTAATGTGGAGTTTAAATGCCTCATAAGAGCATGTAAGACTCCTCATCTTTCTTTATGTTTCTTCAAGTACTTTCTAAAATAACTTCATTTAATCACATAAGAGAAATACTAATAATATTAACGATGCTTATTTCTAAAAGAGATATTTGTATTACCAGGTGGTTTTGTTATAATAAAATGGTATGATACATGGTAGATGGTAACCCCTGTTGTATCAGAGGCTGAAACAAAGCCACATCCCAATACATGTTAGCTTACTCTGTATGAAAAAAAAAAAGAGGCTATATTCTGTGCTGGGAATGTATGGTCAAAGAAAATAGACAAGGTAACTAGTTTTGAAAAGTTAAGAGCATGTCAGCAATAACATACTAAGCTATTGAATTAATTAATGTATAAGAAAAGCATAGAAAGTATACTGTCAGAGTGTATAACCGTGGTACCTAAATTGGCAAGGATGTCAGGAAAACCTAATACCAGAGGTTTTGCAGGTAGAGGAGTGCTTGCTTGTATCATAAGTCAGTCAAAGAGCTTGACCAATAACTTTAAGGAAGAAACAAACCAGATGCCCCAAGACAGAACACCTGGTATGTCTGGAGCTACCCCAAAAGAGAAATAAGTAAGAGTGGTAATTCTTACCCAGCAGCCTTCCTACTGCTACATGAACAGTCCTGAAAACCTTCGGCATCTTCTATTTTTATTTGCTAAATATGGAAGCTCTATCTACATTTCCATCTTGTACTGGGCCCCACAAACTATGAAGTTGATACTAGTCATGACAACAAATTTAACCATTCAGCTCATAAGGAAGACAGGTAGACTGAACTATGTAAAATACACCAGCTGAGGATCATATGAAAAATTCTTTCCTTCTTCCTGACCTTCCCCTACACCCCCATCCTCACAGGAATACACTCTGGCATGAAGTTTTCCTGTCCAACTTCCACTTTTCTATCTTTGAGAACATGATAAAAGTGGTACTACCGGGGCTGGGGATATGGCCTAGTGGCAAGAGTGCCTGCCTCATATACATGAGGCCCTGGGTTCAATTCCCCAGCACCACATATACAGAAAATGGCCAGAAATGGCGCTGTGGCTCAAGTGGCAGAGTGCTAGCCTTGAGCAAAAAGAAGCCAGGGACAGTGCTCAGGCCCTGAGTCCAAGCCCAGGACTGGCAAAAAAAAAAAAAAGTGGTACTACCAATTAGAAAATATAATCTCAGAAATGAAGGCCCATCTGCATCTCAGTCAATAACAACATGTAATGTATAGCAGAAGAGAACTTTAAAAAGATTTTACCAAAATGAGATTTCTATTAAAACAAAAAACGGACTAAAAAAAAGACCAAGATGATGACCATACATACAATTACAGCAATTAAAAACTAAAGACAGAGAGGGGCTGGGGATATGGCCTAGTGGCGAGAGAGCTTGCCTCGTATACATGAGGCCCTGGGTTCGATTCCCCAGCACCACATATACAGAAAATGGCCAGAAGTGGCGCTGTGGCTCAAGTGGCAGAGTGCTAGCCTTGAGCAAAAAGGAAGCCAGGGACAGGCCAAGGCCAAGGACTGGCCAAAAAAAAAACCACACAAAAAAAAACAACTAAAGACAGAAAGCATGTGGGAAATAATTGCTCTAGGACCCAGAACTTAACTTTATTTTCTACTCCTAGCAACTTAAGAACCTAATCTAATATTGACTTTTAAAATATTTGGAAGCATGTGATGTTATTTCCTTTTAAAACATGTCAGGAAGGTTTGCATACACTTCTCATTTCTCAACAAATACAGACTTTTTCCCCTCTCAAGTATGTTTCTGAACCAAGGGTTGAATTTTTTTCTTTTCTATAGCTGTCAATCACATATATTATTTGTGCCTCCTTCAAACTCATTTTGCAATAAAGGATTTAAAAAATCTTCTCTCCTTCCTCTAGGGAATAAACAAAGGGTGAAACAAACAAGGAAAATGACTTTATATAATCCTTTCATTTCAGATTCTGATTCTTTCCTGGTAGGTACTTCACCCCAGAGTTCTCCTTTACTGTGCTTCACAGATGAAACTCTTATTTTTTTTATAACAAGTAAGTTCACCTTTGGTTTAAATGTTAGAGCAGTGCGAAGAACGATTTAATCATTGAATAATATGTGCTCTGGAAGAGTTCAGGTTTGAAACTCTGCAGATGTTCAACTCAATGTCAATTGCACAAACAGGATGTGAGCATGTAATTTAGATCTATCCTTTCTGCAGTTTGGTGCTTAAGCCTTGGATCAAGTAGACTGGGAGGCCAAGCAACACACAGGGCCCAGCTTCAGATCCCAGCTCAGCCACTTGTGCTCCCAAGCTCACCCAAGCAGGCTGCCCAAGCTCTCCGTGCCTTATCTACAGGAAAGGGCTGATAGCAGAGTCTACTTCACAGCATGCTGTACAGATGAAAAAGGCATAGTTCTTAGAACAAGAAGCATTCATGTAAGTATTAGTATTAAAAATATTTCTGGGCTTACCCAAAGAATCCAAGTCCTTGTACACAGTAAGTGACTTCCTTGCTCATTCTCTTGGCATGCATAATAAAGATCAAAGTTTTAGAAAAGCAAATGTTACTTTGTCTTTATCTCCTATCAAGGCTCAGAACTTGCAGAATTGAAATTCTGATTCTGCAACCTTTAACATTAGTGTCAAACTTGTCAAAAGAGAATTCAATGAACTGTTACCTACCAAAGGACCTTTTGAGGAAATCTTTCTTGAAATTCTGGTTCTCACTATGAAAATCATTAACCGGTCTGGGGATGTGACCTAGGGGTACAGTGCTTTCCTAGCAGGAAGCCCTGGGTTCCATTCCTCAGCACCACATAAAGAGAAAAAGCCAGAAGTGGTGCTGTGGCTCAAGTGGTAGAGTGCTAGCCTTGGGCAAATAGAAGCCAGGGACAGTGCTCAGGCCCCGAGTTCAAGCCCCAGGACTGGCAAAATAAAAAGAAGAGAAAAGAAAAGAAAATCATTAACCTGTACTGTACATACTTCCCATCCTTCTAAAGGCAGTCAAGAAAATAATCCCAGCATTAAATCACACACACACACACACACACACACACACACACACACACATACACACACACACACTATATAGTACATTTCCATCAGGACAGTTTGATAATAACTCTGTTTGCATGATCTATAATGTTTTCTCCTTATTAACAAATAATATATAATTCTAAAGACAGAGTTTTGAACTTGGAGAGACCTCAGAGCAGTGGCGGTAAGCCGTAGGCAACTTGCCCCACAAGGGACATTTGGCAATGTTTGAGGTCATTTCTTGTTACCAGAACCAGAGTACAGTGGAATCTAGTAAGTAAAATCCAGGGATTGAGTTAAACATCTCTAAATTCACAGAAAAGCTGCTGCAATTAAGTCTCACTTGATCCAAAATGTTAAAAATGCTAAGGTTAGGAAATTGTGTCTTAGGAACTGTTTTGCCTGGGAAACAGCACTGCCTCCTTAGTGAATGGTCTGGAAATCTTCTAGTTCTTAAAACCAGTGTTGGAAAGAGGCTGCAGGATTGAGTAGCAGAGTTCCAAAGTGAAGCCATCATGCAAAAGGCAAGACAAGCCTTCTGAATGGAGGACTGAACCACATCCTATTCTACTGTGAAATGCCCTGTGATTTAAACAGATGATGAGCCTCTGTAAGATTACATAAGCCTGGGTGTTAATTCCACTTCAAATACAAACACAGACATTTTGTCAGGGTTTAAAAATCTTTATGTTTAGAAGTGAAACTACTTCATCAAAAGATGACAAGTACTTTGTTTGGTTTGGGACTTTTCCAAGAGCTGTTCATCATTCTGAGAAATCATGTCACCAACAACAATACCATTTTGTGATATTTAAGTGACCAATAAAACAAAGGTACATCAATCTGCATGAGTTCCTATCACAAACATTGTTCTCTACTTATGTTACTTGTTTTTGTTGTGTTTGTGGTGCCGATCCTGAGGTTTGAACTCAGGGCCTAGGCAGTGTCTCTGAGCTACCTTGCTCAAGGCAAATGTTCTGCCCCTTGAGCCACAGCTCCACTTCCTGGTTTTTTTGGTGGGCAATTGGAGAAAACAGTCTCATGGACTTTCCTGACTGAGCTAGCTTCAAACCACAATCCACAGATCTCAACCTCCTGAGTAGCTAGATTGCAGTCGTGAGCCACGGTTTCCTTGTTTGTGGTTTTTTTTTTTTTTTTTTTGGCCAGTCCTGGGCCATGAACTCAGGGCCTGAGCACTGTCCCTGGCTTCTTTTTGCTCAAGGCACTTCTGGCTGTTTTCTATATATGTGGTGCTGGGGAATCGAACCTAGGGCTTCATGTACATGAGGCAAGCACTCTTGCCACTAGGCCATATTCCCAGCCCTTGTGTTGATCTTTTTATAAAATAGAAAATGCCACAGTCCTGGGCTATGACCTCAATCTCATCCAGGCTACCACGTGCTCTACGATTGAGTTTTCAGCTCTCTCTTGCATTGGCTGTTTAAAGTCAGGGTTTCTTTCGCTTTCTGCCCAGGTAGGATTCTCCTGTATTACGATTCCTGACATAGCTAAGCTGACAGGCCCGTACTACCAGGTCCGTGTTTTTCTACAGAGATGGTATCTCATGAACTTCTCTGCCTGAAAAGCCTGAAACTTTGATCTTCTCTCAGTTTCCTCTATAGCTGAGACGGCAGGTGCACACCATCTTATGCATCTATTGGTTCAGAAGGGGACCTTGTGTGAACCTTTTACCTGGGCTGGCTTTGAACCAAGGACCTCTTGTTCTCTGCTTTCCAAACAGCTTGGATTATGGGCATAAGCTACCATGCCCAGCAGTGTTTCCCTTTGATATTACAATTCAGGATTATAGTTTCAAAATTACTCATGTAGGGAGAGTATGTTATTTATAGATTTCACTTCACAGTATCTAAGAGGTCACGCTAAAGCACAAGGTATGAAAAGTTGGCATGGACTGGGTTCAGTAGGGCTGCAATTCTTTGCTTGACAGATTATTGTTTCCATAGCTTCACTTTATAGAAGTCAAGTTGAAAGCCAGAGAAAAGACCCTTAGGACTTCCGTTGGCAAGTAGAGGGTGTTTCCCACAACAGGTCGTTCTTTTCTTTTCTGGTCCCATAGCCATGCTATCTCTAGATTCACAGTCACACAAAGTATACTCTCTCCAAACACACAGTCTAAGCCTGACCTGTTCAGTATCTGCATATAGAACATTACCATGGGAACCACGACAAGGATAAATTGAGAAAACTGCCATCACCAACACAGCCTTTATGTATTTGGTTGTTCATTTAGGCAATCCTCTTCCATGTAGGAACAAACCACATGGAAACAAGATTGACTCATTTCAGAGGTTTTTTTAATTTGGTAAGATTAAATCAGCACAGGCCTAAAATTTCCTTGGGAACAAAATGCCACCGACCAGACTTTAGTCTGCACATCTCATTGTGCAGTCCCATACCTCATTTTCTCCATTCCTAGGGGGGGCCAGATTTCATTTCACTCTAAATGCCAGGGAGGCCAAATGCCAGATTTGATTACTCTCACTCCTCAATATTATTTTTGGTAATACTACAATCTCCTTTCTGAAGCCTTAATTTTCCCTCTTGTTTCCTTGTTAGCCAAACATTAATTGAGTGGTTCTTGTTTAAAATACTGTACAGACTGCTCTAGGGAATTATAAAGTAGAAGACAATCTGTCTGACTTTGACAATGTTGCCGCCTGAGAAACAGTGAGAACAAATATGAACACAAACACAGGTACAGAGCAAAATCAAGGACACTGCAGAAGAGCAAGGTACAAATATGAAAGAATAACAAATCAAATTAGGAAAAAAACAAGACATAGGGAAGTGAATGCTGAAAGACATTTTCTCCCAATTTTCTTTTTAAATTCTCTATGATATTGGTTTTCTTTGCTGAATTTTTTCCAATGTAAGAGGAGGCCCAAGAAGTATTTATTTGAAATCTAGCCTGTTTACTCAAAGATGGCACGGGGCCATCCAATACAGTTCGGCCTGTAGAAGAAATGATTGCAGGTCACTTCAGAGCAGACAGGAGTCTGGGAGATGACCTTTCATTTACAGTACCACAGAATGAAAACAAACAGGACCCTCCTGTATTAATCTCTAATTGAGCAGAACTTTTCTTCTTTTTTTTTTCTTTTCCATCTATAAAAATGAAGAACAGTAACATCAGTGACCTCTACTTTGCAGAGAAATTGAAAAGGGGCTTAAGCCAACACACGGTTTATCTGGATGAAAGTAGTTTCCTATAATAAAACTGGCTCTGGAACGCATGGTGGTGTGCCTCTTCCTCGTATATTCAAATATGAATCATTTATCTATTGGTGGAGGGGCTGTTTTCTTAACATGCATTTTATGCAAATTTTTTTCTGGGAAGAAAAGACTTTATTGGGCTAATTTTTAAATCCTCTAGTACAGTCAATCTCTTAAACAAATAGGTCAATTGTTTTTTTCAAAAGTGCCCATTTCAGAAAAAAAAATTGGGGAAAAGAACATATTTAGTGAAGTAATAAGCCATACCCCCCAAAAAACATATAGTTTGCATGGTTTCCCTTATTTGTGGTAACTAGAATGTGCTTATAAATCCACAAGTAAACACGCTGGATGGCAAAAGAAAACGAAAATACAACAGAACATGATAAATTATGCAAGTTCCGAGGCATTCACACACAGTGAGACCAAAGGAGCTATTCTTAGGAGACGATCACATAGGCACAAGAGCTCTGTGCATCTGATCAGATAAAATAATATTTATCAAAGCTAACTGCAAAAAATGGAAATAACAAGTTCCCATTCTTTGTTGCTGTTTTGGTTTTCTTTTGCTTTTGTCTTGTTTTTTCATTTATCTGTCTTTGGGAGGGTAAGGGCACAGAAATGGTGGGACAAAAAGTGAACAAATTCAGCATTAGTACCCACTCACTAGACATTACATTGAAAATGAACTGTACAGCTTGTGAGGGGATGGGAAGAAAAAAACTGGGAGAGAGTAAGGGAAAGGGGGACATTGTTCAAAAAGAAATGTGTTCTTTATCTGACTTATGTAACTGTAATCCCTCTACAAATCACCTTTATATTGACAATAGAAAATGCCAAAAAAAACAAAAAACCAACAACAGTTTGGAATTTGTAAAAGTGGATTCCTGAAAACTTAAAGAATGCTTGTCTATCTATATATGAGTAGTTTCACTAAATATATTTATGTATCACCTCAGGGATAAAAAGTGAACAAGTCAACCAATAAAAATATTGGAACAGGGCGAACCCAGGAAATCCAGACTCCAAGAGCTAAGCCTAAGACCAGAGGGACATGAGGTGTTCAGTTAAATAAGGTGCCAATGTCTTTACTCCTCAGGGAATAAAACAGCCTTCCAGAGTTTATCAAATTACACCATTAACACCAGTATCCTTGAAGTCTTATCCAACCATTATTTTTAAAGACTTTGTTAAGGTTGCTTCATATGAAACTGCAGACACTCTAAGACTTAGGAGACATTAAAAGTCAAGAAATCAAAGGCTGGTTAAACATACAATCCATCATACATGTGGATGAACTCAAAACTGATAGTTATCTTAAGCAAAATAGTGGCTATCCCATAAAATACATGTAACGAGATGTATCTTTTATTTTATAGTTTTGCTGACATTTAATTTGCAAATCTGTTTTACTTTATAACTGTGTAAATGCTATAAACTATAACACTGACTCCATGTTTGGCTATATTGAAATAACATTTGACAAGCATAATTAAGTCAAATTTAATTTTGGAAAAATGCTTTCCTTTGAAAGCAGTCTATGTATTTCACACGTTTGAGAGTTGTGTGTCTACCTCTTGAATTGTATAAGCATCTTAACATCTAATCTTGAGAAACAACAAATGCAGTCCCCTCCTGATCTGTCTCAGCTCAAGGCTGGTGGACAGGAGCAGGAAACAAGGATCAGGAGAAGGAGAATGGCTAGAGACAAATGACTTCACATTCAAAACAAAGCAATTAACCTTTGTGAGCTTCAATTTTCTCCTCTACAATGCAAGGACAGTAGCCTAAATTGCAGGACTACAAAAAATACTGTAAATACTCTAGACAAAGTATACAACATACAACATTAAAAGTAATATCTAACACTTTCAAAGCAAGTACCCATGTGCTAGGAATTTACTATGCATAAACTGTATACGTATATGGTGTATGCATTAGTTTAAAGAAGAATCACAACTACCATAGTGGGTAAGGTAGGCACCGACATCCTTATTTAGATGATGAGAAAACTCAGACTGGAAATTTGTCCAATCACTTTGGAAAGCAGTTTAGAAGTTTCCCAAAAAATTAAGCACAGAACTACCCTATGATCCAGCAATCCCACTCCTGGGCATTTATCCAAAGGATTACAAAATAGGATACAGTAAAGTCACCAGTATAAGCACGTTTATGGCAGCACTATTCACCATAGCTAAGGCATGGAATCAGCCCACATGCCTCTTAATGGACTAATGGATTTTATTCTTAATGTGGCATATGTACATGATGGAATTTTTCTCATCTGTTAGAATAATATTATACCATTTGTAAAGAAATGGAAGACCTGGAGGAAATAATGTTAAGTGAGGTAAGACAGGCTCAGAGAAATAAAGGATGTATATTTTCCCTTATATGTAGAATCTATCTTTAGCTTACAAAGTTATAAGTAAATACACTGGGTGGTAAGCGAGTGTATTAACTGATTCAAAGGAGAACTCAAATATTATGATTCATCAGAAAAGTAAAGTTGAAATTCAAGGAAAGAAACACCAGGAAATGGGTACTTGAAAGGGGTAGGGTGGCGTCAAGGGAGACGGGAAGACAAAGGAAGAGAAGAGGAGGTAGAATACAGTCAAGACTCCAATGTGTGTCCTACAAAATTAAGAAGAGTGAGGGAAGAGGGGGGTAAGGGAGAGACGGGTGAGAATGGTGACAGTTGTGACATGAATCAAGATAAGAACATAGGAATGTTTCTTCTCTCAAACGCAGCCACTGCGTTCCAGCATACCCTGCCCAGAATGAAGTTTTTCAACCGACACTAGACTTCCCTCTACAAAAATTGGGGCATAGGCAACAACTTCAGTTTTGAAAGACAGTATGCACATCAATGTCCTTTTCTTCTCGGGATGATGACGGCTCTCTCAGCTCTTCCCTCCCTGTGTGCCTGTTAGACGGATCCACTAGGCATGCAACGTGCTTAGGGCCATAGGCCAGAAACACCATCACCACGCTTGGGGAACAAAAGAAAAACCTGCTAGTAACTACAAACTTGACGAGCTTAAGACCTAGAAGAGCTATGTTTGAATGGTTCCCTGCTTAGAATGAAGCAATAATGACAAAGGCAATTTCAAAACCATCAGCGAATAGGGCTGTTCGCATTATTACAAAGCAACCAAAATGATTTAATGAATTTGAACTTTCAGAAAGGCTTGAGAGAAAGGTTATTTGGTGCTATCGTTACCCGCCACCCCCAAACTACGTCCCCTGGAGTTAAATTTACATTATATTGGGAAAAAAATAAAGATTTTAAGGTGCTACAGGGCCTACCTTGCTCAACTTCTCCGGAAATAATATAAAAGGGCCGGCCTGTGTTTATCACTCCCTAAGCCAAAATCTTGTGGCAACTTTCAAATGACTCCAATGAACCAAAATACTTTAAAAAAAAAAAAAAAAAGCAGGGACATGTTAAAATAGCAGGCTTAAAAGCCAATATAAAGTCCTTTGAGAACCAATAGAGGCATTACTGCCCTGAAACGGACAAACAAAAAACCAAGGGAGGCACTGTTAAAGCCATTTTATAGACAATGGAAAGCATTTGGAAACTATTTACTATTATGAAACAAAGAAAAAGTTCAGGATGAATCAGAGTACATACTGTGTGTGTGTGTGTGTGTGTGTGTGTGTATATACACACACGCGGAGCTCATGTGCCTACCTGCAGCAGTCCTGAAGGTTGAACTCAGGGCCTGGGCACTGTCCCTAAGCATTTTTGCTCAAAGCTACCTCTCTAACTGCTTGAGCCACAGCCCAAAGTCTGTTTATCGTTTGGTGGTGAAGTGGAAACTCTCATTGACTCTCCTGCCCATGCTGGCTTTGAACAAAAATTCTCAGATCTCAGCCTCTTGAATCGTTAGGATTACAGATAAGAACCACTGACGCCCAGCTCGGAGTGGACAGTACTAACAGTATTAATTGTCATCCTTGCCATCTCGTAGTAATCTCCAAGTAGTAGTTGTCGTTACCGCAGCAGCGATCACTCCTGACCTTGCCACAGTAGTAGTAAATGACTGCGTGGTAACCACGCGCTGGATTACACTGTGCATGGCACAAAGGATTTGGGGAATGGTTGCTTATTTTCATGGGACAAGTGTACCAGAGTGGGTGGTGTTCCCAAGCCAGAATGGGTGGATTCACATCTAGGCTCTACCCAACAGTATGTATGTGAGCTTAGGCAAGTGAATCTAACTGCTCATTGCTCCATTTTGGATATGTGTAAGTGGGAATGATAATATTTTCCACTTCAAGGGGGACCTGTGAGAATTAAATGCGTTAAAATCGCAGCATGCCTAAAATGGTTCTGGTGCATAATAATTAACATCCATAGTAAATACCAGAGGTAATGAAACCCAAGTGCAAGGAGGCTGGATCTCTTGTGTAAAGTTGCACAGCTGGTAAGTACTGAACCTGAGGTTTGAACCCAAACAGTTTGACTCTGGATCTCCCAAGTTCACCACCTATAGTTCTCAAACATACACCTTTTTGAATTTGGATTAGAAGAAATGGAGCTCATTCAGTAGACTGAACTCATGCGGGACTGTCTTAACACCAAGTGGCCGGACACACCCTCAAGATCAGACCTTGACTGGCTACTGCGATTACACTAAATACCAGCTGGTCCCGGTGTGCCCTACAACGCATGTTCTGGAATGGAAAGAGTATGTACATACAAATATTTATACTTGGATTAACAATGGACATTTGCAAAAACAAAAACAACACAAGGCACACTTTCAAATAATCTTTCCTGGCTCCAAGAATAAATAAACTTCTTTACAATGTCCTGTCCACTGCCTGGCCACCTCTACACATCCGGGTACATGAAATTCTTGATCCAACATCACCCACTGGGTCATATTTTCTGGTCTGGCCAGCATTACCATCTTTTCCAGAACCATTTTGCCTTCTGGTATTTATGTTTGGATGGAAAAATAAGTCAAACCTTTACTTAATAGCAAGCAAGAATGAGAAAGATTAAAGAAGCACAAATTTAATCTCCTAATTATTATGTTATTCTTTTCATGTAACTCTTTCATTCCTTTATATGTAATCAGGAAAGGTGTTCTGTTAGAGTTGAAGGATTAACATCAACAGCGTTATCCCCAGGTAACAGTTACTTTCTTAGAATATCAAGAATATGTACATAGCAGTGAAATAAAAAAAATTCATTGTTTCTAACTTAAAAAAGAAACAAACAGTAATTAGGAATAAAGCCTGGGTCTGCGTTTTCATTCATGGAAACCTCCAGGCCAAATTAATAATGAATCAAATTAGTGACTGTTCTTTAAAATAGTATGTAGCTATTGGGAATGTAAGAAACATAACCAGGAAGCTCTTCTAGTTGACAACAAAACAGCCACTTTGCTAGGCTAAAGTTAAGTATTCAAACCCTGTTCACTAAATCAGAACAACTATCTATAGTAAGTGTATCAGATGTGATTGATGTGTCAACATATTAAAAAATAATTGTGTTAAACTTTCAAAGCTGGCAGCTAGGTGCGTAAGGAAACACCACTCCAGGTGATCTTCTTAATGTCAAGCAAAGGCGCTCCTAATGCCAGCAGAAGAAGCTATCTAATGATTAGTACATGCTCCCCAGGTCAAATGGGGCCTCTTCGTGCTAAAGCCAGATAATATTCCACAAAAGGAGCACTTATATACTCTCCACCATCAGCACATCAAAACTTATCAAACACTTCCTGTACTAGAAAAATAACAAACAAAAAGAAACTCATGTAAAGGTACATAATTTCAATGAGATTTTTTAAGTCTAAAAGAGAAGTGAGTTTTTGTCAGCAAAGGCAAGGACATCTCCTAAGATTAGAAACCATGAACCTTTCTGAGAAGGGTCAGCCTGTGTCACAGAGTCTTTTGTGGGCTTCTTGAAACTCAAAGAAAAGCATAGAGAGCCGAAAGAAAAATCAATGGAGGCCCTAAAATGAACCATATACAAAAGGTCCATATGAATATTATAGGAATAAGCACACAAACTGAATCTCTTATAAATATACAGTACTGTGTTAACATTTGGTGTCTTCAGTTCTTTTTCTTGGCTACAACTCTCTCTTTAGTGATCTTCAAGAACACTAAAATAATAAAAAAAATTCAGAATCCCATATATAATTTTTTGAAGTAAATGAAAAGTATTTTATTTTCTTTGTCATATATAATGCCACACGTATTACATTTATATACAATATGCTATATTGTAGCTTGACTTTACGTAGTTCATTTCCTCTATGATTGCTCTAGCAATGTGAAGCTAATTCACTATGTTTGTGATTAGCTTTTCTTGTATACCTCTTGCCCGGTATGGATTCCATTGTGATATCCCTAAAAGACGTTCAAGTCTGAACTGGTAGTATCAGTGAAGGTGACTTCATTTGGAAACAGTGACATCCCAGATGGTGGAGCTAAGGAGTCATCAGAATGGGTCATGATCAAAGCTAACCATGTTCCTTATAAGAAGGGGAACCTTAGACACTGAGGAAGATGCAGATATGAAGAGACACAGAAATGACAGACACACAGAGACATCATCTTCAAGGCAAAGAATGCTTGAGGCTACCAGAAAGTCAGAGAAGAATGAAACCGTTTCTCTCTCCATGTCAGAACGAAGCTGAACTTTATCTTATTGTTGGTTTCACCAGGATATCACCGACTAGAAAATTCATCAAGGAAAATATTCTCATAGTTCTGTAGACGAGGCAATCCAATATCAAGGAACCTGCAATGAGGTTGTTGTGCTTCATGAATTTCTGACAGAAGGTGAGATGGTGAGGGCCAGAGATTAGCGTCATGGCAGAAAGCTCCTCCCCAACGGGCTGGCAGAAACCCCTCGGCCCAACACTGCTGCCTGGGGGCTTGTTTGAACATGCCCTTTTTGAGATACATTCAAACCACAGCAGACTCCTAGCCTCCAGAATTATGAAGCAACGCATTTCAGTTGTTTACACCGTTCAGTTCATTGCACTTTGTTCCAAGAGGCTCAGGAAATGAACACATATGCTGGGGATGGAGTTGGCCAAAGCTTGCACAGTGTGGCTGGAAACTCAGAAAGCCTCGCCGCATTCCTGGGGCACACATACGACTCCACACTGTGGGAAATGGTGCAGAAAATCTGCAGTTTAGATGGGGAGAGGGAACACACTCAGCTAAAATAGTCAAAAGGTAGTGTGCATCTGCTAAAACCATGTGTACCAGGGTTTGCTTTAGTGCTCCTCACACTAACCTGTGAAGGATAAAGGGGAAGATTATTATCTCCACAGTACTAACAAGGAACCTGAGTGTCAGAGAGTTGACTGTTTGGGTCAATGTCTGTCTGATACTCTCCACTCTGCTGTTTCTCATAGCGACACACACATACATGCTCTCTCTCTGCCTTGGTCTCTATCTCTGTGTCTCTATTTATCTATCTATCTCTAGAACTATCTTTCTCTAAAGTGCAAACACTATTTCCATTTGTCTGTCTGTTTTTCTGTCTCCATCATCTATCTATCCTCTATCTCTGTATGTCTGTTATCTCTCCCTCTCTTGCACACACACACACACACACACACACACACACATTGGGGCTCTGCTAACAATAATTTCAAATATGACATTTTTGGAGCATATTAAACATTTGACCTAAAGGAAACCTGTATTGCTTCTGTTCACCCATGAGTAAGGAAAGACTCTCTGGAATTCCTTTGTCACTTTCCATTTCCTCTATCTATCTCTGAAGACTATGAAATATCACCATATATAGGCAAGCTTTGATTATAAAACAATGTACATCCTTGTATGAACTCACTAAAATTCCAAAGAGACTGTGTCTCAACTATTCCCCAAAATAACCACGTATAAAGCCCTCTGATTTGTCTATATCCCCTATTTCTCTTTCTCTCCCTTATAGAATATTAGATACACATTTCTGATACCTTTGGGCTAGTGAGTAGTGATCGTTTCCTATGCTTTGCTTTTCTTCCTTGGCAAGACAATAAATGTGTATGCTTTTTCAGCTACTTATATTCTTTGTATGTTAATTCCAGCAAACTTTCCAAGGACAGACAGGAATTTCCCTTCACCCCTGTATCTGCGTGGCAGAGCAAATATTCATGTCAAATCTTTTCTAAGAAAAGACAAAATGCTCATAAACATTTTAACTTGGAACAATGGAGTCACTTTAAAAGTAGTGTCTCTTCAGGGACTCAGAGAAGAAAGACAAAATAGTTTCACATAGACTTAGGCTCGATGACCTAAAGAAAGGTGAATAGATCACATAAACAGGCAAAAAACGTAATGCATAACTTATGAGTCAACACCTGAAGGAATAAATAGATATAACTGATGGGAAGAAAATAATATATTCACCTCGATAAATAATTGCAGAGCCAGGGAGAAAAGGAATAAATAGGTGACAACCCAAATACATGCTGGAAAAAAGACTCTGATCGGCTGGTTGGAGAAATGTGGAGTTGAATTTTTGGGAAACAGCAGAAACAGGTGTGACACTGTACTTGTGTTTATAAAAGCTGTCACTGACGGGCTGGATGCATAACTCTCACTGTGAGTGCCTGGACAGGCTGGGGAATGGTGGAAGAAGCTCTTCTAGCAGCTTGTATTAAAACCAGGATAGTGACAGAGCAACCAAGATCAGGTTAGCGCAGTAGGTGGCTCAGAAAAAAACTGGCCAGGACTGAAGGGGAGATGACTCTTTACTTGCTTTCAGTTTAAGCTACTGGCGAGACGTCCATCCTTACCACCTCTTTTCAGGTACTCCTGTATTCCTAGACAGACTGGCTTTGGTGAGATCCTTGGAAGGTGGTATTTGGTGATGGCGGTGTGGAGTAGAGTTCCTCTGGTTCCAGCTTTAGGATCTTCTATTTGTATGTGCTGTTTGGTAGAGGATCTTTTCATAGCTAGTTCCCATAGCTAGTTTTCATAGCTGTTACATTGGTCTTTTGGCTCAAGTGGTACTTCATTTGACTTCCTTGTCTCCCTCCACCGTCTTATGTAAGACAGTCATTTTTGGTTCTCTTTTTATGCTTCAATATTTCTTTATAGGACTACTTAGTACCCCCAATTCTATTTTTAATTATTAAATCCCACTTATATTAGTACATAAGCTCATGAGGACAGAGACCTTGTATGTCTTAATGACAGTTTTATTCCTGTAATTTGGCACAGAGCCCAGGATAAGGCAGAGAGAGACTCACTAAATGTTGTGGGTTTCACAAGTTCAAGTGATAATGTCTCAAAAAATAATCTTCGCTAACCATTTTCGAGCACAACTAGTATATATCCTATTTAGTTTTACCTGTATGCAGCAGATACCCAGCTTCTCTACACTGATGTGCAGGCCCACTCCCAATGTATATATTTTATCAAACAGATCACATCAAGTCTCCAGTCCCTACTTAAAAAGCTCTCCATTGTTCTCAAGATTCAGATTAAATTTTAACACAGGCAGAAAGACCCTGCCTACACTGTCCCTAGCATAAGTTTCCAGGGTCTTCTATCCCCATCGTTCTCTAGGTAGCTCTACATTATGAGATTCCACCCTCTTCCTTCCTGTAGCAGATCATGTCTCTCTAGACCAGGGAATGTTGCGTATGTGTATGGGGAGACTGCATAAAGATTCACTCGCCAAATCTTGTTTTAAAAAGGGAGGGATGCGATCGGGTGCGTTCAGGGTGGTCCAATTCAACAGCAATACTCAGAAGACACTATGTTGGAAATTCACTTTACAACTTGGGGGAGAGGGGAAGAAGTCAGGGAGGAGGGATCGCAGGAGAAAATGAGGGAGGGGGAACAATGTTTGACCAGAACTGTAGTCATTTCCTTACTTATATAACTGTAAACCCGCTGTACGTCATCTTTACAATAAAATTAAATTAAATTTCAAAAATGACAAAACATACACAAAAAGGGACGAAATTAGGGGAATATGATGGTGGTGAACTTGTTCAAACACACTCTATGTACCACTAGAATTTTCAAATGAACCCCGAAAAAACTTCCTCGTAATAGTAATGAACCAAAAAGCAAAAATAAATGATAATAATAACATGACCCTTACTTTCTGGAAGTCTCTCCTTCCCACCTTATCTCACACACTGTTATTCACACTTGAGATATCCATCAAGTGGCCTTTCTTGGGATCCTGTTACACAGCTCACAAAACCCTATGTTGTATTCAGAACATTTGCCATTGTTTGTTCACGACACAATTATTCATATCGTTTTATTGTTGCTGCTTCGTGTGCATGTATGTAATTAATGACCATCTTCTTCCTAGTCATTACTCTATAACATAGACCATGAACTTTTTGCTATCAGATCTGTAGAGTTAAGAATACCGGTTTAGGATGATGGTGTATTTCAATGGTAATGGTGCTTGCAGGCCCAGGATTGAATCCCAGTAACAAGGCTGAAGAAAGGAGGGATAAATGGAAGGAAGGAGGAAGGGAAGGAAAGGAGGGAAGGAAGGAGGAGAAGAAGGAAGGAAGGGAGGGAAGGATTGGGGTTAGTGACTAGATTAGAGAGTAGATATTTGTTAAATGTGTGAAAGGTACTATATTTCATGGAAAGAACTAGAAGTTAATAAGAAATACACTGATACAAAAATTCCTGACTGAAGAGAAGCTGAAAGCAAAGGTATGAGTGAAAATCCACAGTGATGGTAAGCTATTATTAAAAGAGAAGCAGACAGGGGGAGCCTAGGACAAATCCGAACTGTGAACAGCCTAGACTATGCACTGCAGAATAAAAGCAACAGGAGAATCTGTTTCATTAAGGAATTCAGCAAGAACCAGTCTGAACAATTTGCTGAGAGCCCATAGTTATGACTTAGGTAGTGACAGTAACTAGGTGAAAGGTTACATTTACATATCCTATTAACAGCTCCTTGACTCATCATTCTGTTCTGGAAACATTTATCTATGCAGCAAAATCATTCAAACTTTCCTCTCCTTACCATTTTCCACTATAAAAAAAATTCTCCAAGAAGTCCTTAATTCCCTGGAAAATGTTCTAAAGACATTTCACTGTGGTCGATTAGGCATACCATAATAGCTAATGCAAGGCAAGGGCCATGGAGAAAATAGCATATAATACAAAGAACCCACTTTGGTCCTGATTAAAGTTACTCATGTGCAGCTTGAGAAAATGGACACAATAAAAAGTTCTGAGCACTACAGGGTATCATGGGTTAAAGGACAAGGTCTATTTTTTTAACCCCATTGTTATTGGTTGATTCTTCAAACATTAGAATCCATATAATTCTAAATTCTCTGAGGGAAAAGAAAGTGCTTATTAGTTTACTTTTATTTCCTAATTTCCAGCTTCTTTAGAAACAACATAGAATGCCGATGAGCATGAAAAACCACCTAATATCATTTCCTTTCATTGGAACCCTGCAGTGACTCATGCAATAAACAACAAGCCTCCTGGTTTGATTTCTAAGAGGGCATGCCAACAATCCCAACTTTCCAGTTTTACTGGAATCAGTTGTCCAAAGATGACATATACTACACTCTAAGAAAACAAAAAGCAGAAGTGTCAAAAACTCTGGTCTTCAGAAATAAAGACAATGATGAATTTCAACCACATGCTGAACGTATGAAGAGAAGGAAGACAGGAGAAAACACACGTAATAGAAAGGAGCAAGCAAAACAGAAAGGAAAAATGAAACCACAAACAGCTGACTTGGACAATTTAGACAGACAGAGGAAGAGGGAATGTTAGGAGAAAGGATAATCAGCATTTTCCATCTCTACAGAAATAATACTATAAGATTCATGAAAGTTAACACAGTAGTATTTAAAATCCAAACCCAGGAAAAAAAAATCTCACTAGCAAATGCTATGCATTGTTACTAGTAGAACATGACCTTGTTCTTAACATGACTGAAATTAGAGGGTTATCAACAAAAGTAAAGGTTTGTTAGTGCTGTTAGTAATGCAAACAAGAAGTATGAGTATAACCTACACACAAGTTTTGTTTAAACACTGTAGAAGGATTGGCAGTGTGCACATAGTGCCTTCAACATTAATTTATCACTTACACAAGTTCCACTTAGAACAGTTCTAAATATCATTAGTAGGGTCCGGTTTGTGTATGTCTTCTATATTGTAAACTCTATGGTCTGTGGAAGTTTCAGTTAGTCTTCATATAAATAAAATTTTGTTGTACTACAAACAGGTACTATTTTAGAGAAACTTCTTTTGGTTTAGATGCACGAAAATCGCAATATCTGGACTTCAGATGAGGCATTTAGTCAGGGAAATGGCAGGATTCTGTCCCAACAGCCTCAGCCTTCACGCCTGCTTCTCTTTGCCTGCTTTGTTCTGTGCATGGCTGGCAGTCAACCGTCAGTGAAGGTGAACACTGCCTTTTCAGCTGCTAACCCTATCCTTCCTGTGCTGGCCCCTCCCAGAACTGCTGGTCCAGGGCCTTCCTAACCAGTTGCTCCTCCTCTCTGGTACTTTCATTGCATGCCTCTAATGCACAGTGCAGTATGACAATATTATAAAGTATCACTGTTGGGTTTTTTTTTAATTTGTCAAATTGAAGTACAGAGGGGTTACAGTTTCATACGTAAGGCAGTATCGCTGTTTTTAAAAGGGTTTTTTTGTTTTTTTTTTTTTGTAGTTCAGTTATCTCCTTTCTTGAGGCTGTCCTCTGAAACTCCCCCAACAAGAATCATTTGGAAAGCTTGTTCCTGTCTTCCCTCTTTTACATCAAGCCAGGCCAGCAAAGCTGAGCCGCAAAAGGCACTGTCTGGGTACCACACGACTGGCTGTGTTTCAGAAACACATTGCTCAGGGGTGGCTCTTGTCCTTTCCTGCTAATCATGGCCAGTGGATACAGCTCAAGACAGTGTTCAGAAGCTCAAGCTCTTCTGGTCACATATTCTAATTTCACGGTCACACCTGATTTTTAAGAAATTCTAAATATATGTAGAACTTCTACTGCCACGTGGCCCCAAGTTGACACTGGATACACATGTATACATATATATATGTAAAAATAAATATATACACACATATATTGCTTTACGCACTTGAAATATGACTAGTGTGACTAATGAATCAGCATTCCAAGTTTTATTCCATCTTAACTAATTAGAACATAAATTTAAGCAATGTCACTAGTGACTCTCAAGAGTGCTTAGTGTCTTAGATTTTTAGCCTCATTGCAAGCTAATAAATTAACATATTGCTATTTCATAGATATTGGAAGAACATACAAGATTGCTAGAATATACTACTCATAGAATGAGCAATAGCAAGAATTTCTGACATAACTCTACTAGTTCCCTGAAACCCAATTCCCACAGTACATATAATATAAAAGGACACATTGAGTAACAGAGACCTGTACATTGACTTGCCCAGAGGTGAGTTCTGTGCTTCTGGACCTGATTCTGTACAGTGCTTTTACTGTCATTTGCTCCCAGGACAAAAAGAAAGAAGACTATTTCTCTGTCTTCTATCCTCAATAGATGTTCTTGGGAAGACAGCCCGCACTGAAAAGTTTAACTTTTTTGTTTAGAGGCTATGAAGGTATTTGGGTAGTAAGAGAGAATTGTCTCCCAATTCTCTGTTACGGTCACGGATCCCTGTAAGATCCACTGATTTCTCTCAACCTTGCTTGTGCACACAGTTACTCCTTGCTCAGTCTTCTGTACGCTCCCCCACGTGGTTAACCCATCCCCATGACTGCTCCGCATAGACGTTCTCTACACCGTGGCCAGAGTGGGGGTGGAAAACAAATCTAAGCTGTCATTCTGCTTTCCATCTTTGATGCAAAGCTGTGTCCTTTCAGTGTCACCTGCTGCCCTCTGTGGTAAGCTCACACACAATGTCACTCTTGATTTTCCTTCTCAGATCTACTTATCCAGCCACACTGAACTTCTCTTACTCCTTTAAATGCACAGACATAGCACTGTGATGACTGTGGGTTGAGTGCCAACTACAGGTGTGCCTGGTGCGGTCCACAGAGTAGTTTCACAAGCGTTTCAACCATTTCATATTTTGGAAGATTTCATCATTGCAGAATACGCATTTAAAGCACCTCTTTGAAAATCTGGACATCTGGCACCACTTGGCCTACATCCCAAGCTGAAAACACTAGGCCAAAGTTGAGTTTACCATTCCCTTCAGACAAGGCATGGCTGAATGGCTGACACACACACACACACACACACACCCTGGTCTCACTTATTTATTCTCTTATTCTATCCACTGACGTTTAGTGCAGTGTCTGCCTGGATCCGAAGCCTTCTATCATCCTCCTGATTGTTTTCAGCTGTCATGAATTTGCTTCTGGTCTTAGTAGGTTCATGTCCTCTGAAAAGTATCCCCCAGCTAGTGGCCACTAAAATGCGATGGTGTTATACTCATCCTATGCTAACCACGAGGGCATGAGTGCTAGAGTTCTCTGTGTTACCCTTATCATGGAAAAAATCACATTGGTTTATAAATAAGTTTGAAAATGAACACGCCTTCTTAGGCACCATTTTATGCTACCACCTATGACAAAGCTAAACACAAAATAGGAGCTCTATGAGTTAGCTAGAGAACAGGTACTTCAAAATACTTGTGATAGATGTGCATACACGTATTTTACATATTACTTTATTTTTAAATTTTGGACCTTTAAAAGGTTGTTCCTTCCCCATCTCTCCAGGATAGTAGAGTAGTAGCTATGAACTAATAACAAACAATAGGCTAAATGCTTCCCATGGATCACATCATTTAACACTTATCATAATCCTTTGAAGTTTTTCTATTATTCTAATTTTTTTTTCTTTTGCCAGTCCTGGGCCTTGGACTCAGGGCCTGAGCACTGTCCCTGGCTTCTTTTTGCTCAAGGCTAGCACTCTGCCACTTGAGCCACAGCACCACTTCTGGCCATTTTCTACATATGTGGTGCTGGGGAATCGAACCCAGGGCTTCATGTATATGAGGCAAGCACTCTTGCCACTAGGCCATATTCCGAGCCCTAATTTTTTGAGATGAGAAGTTAAGTAACTTTCTAAGGTCATAAGATGAGAAATCTCTGGGGAGGAATCAAATGTAGGCCAGTCAGAACCCAAAGCCCAAATTCTTAACTATTCACAATTTACAAATGGAGATATTCTGTGTATCCTAGATAAACTGAGGCAATCAAGGATACGGATAACCCTCTGAACTGTTTACTAGTCAATAAGAATTATGGCTCTATTCCAGCAGCCAATTAGCTTCTCCTCCTTGGGTAAGATGAAGGTCTTGTACTGTAAAATAGTGGGATACAATATGTGTGACATATCTTCCAGGAGACTTCAGAACCCATCAGCCCACCAGTAACTCTATTCATAGCCTGTTTCGGCACGATATTTATGTAGTTTTACCAATTAGTTCTTCCAGGTTAAAGAGTAAAAGAGGTGAAGAAAGTTCTTACAGACACACACACACACACACACACACACACACACACACACACACACCTCTGGGTTGATAGTGATGACTATCACACCAACCCAAACCGTTTCTGCAGTAGTGAGATTAAAAGATTTCACTTCACGGACAGGAAAGCAAATGTACTAAGCAACAAGACCACATGTGAATAAGGTTACCACTGCATCCTCAGGCAGCCTCAGCCTTCCATGGCAGTAATGACTGCGTGAGGGGAACCAAAGCTCTAACCAAAGCTCGTACAGATCCTTACAGCCAGCAGGTGCACATAGTAGGGAAACAATCAGAGATGTCAAACAATGACTCCCTTGAAATACAAACCAGTTTGGAAGCAAACAGCCCTGGTCCATCATTTCCAGGTACGATTCCTACTCATCTTTTGTCCCAAGATAAAAGTGAAATAAATTATTTTTAAAAACAGAACTCTCAGGATCTTTAAAAACTTTAAGTCATATTTCTTGAGTCATCTAAGTGTTCAGGGTCCAGCCTATTTGAAATTTTACATTCAAGAAAAGAAAAAGAAAAAAAGAGAGCCATTTTTACAACCTCAATGTCTTTCTAGGGATTATAGTTTTCCTTCTCAAAGAATTGGGGGGCAAAAAAAGATAGTGTGTGGAATTCGTAAATGCACTGAATTGTTGAATCGAGAATTTAAATTGCATAGCTTTGTGTTGTCCTATTGGTGCCAGTCCTGGGGCTTGAACTCAGGGCCTAGGCATTTCCCTGAGCTTTTTTCTCTCAAGTCCACTGCCTTCTCCCAGCTTAAGAGTCTTTCTGGAAAGCCTTTCTAGACAAGACCTTTTTTGCCCACATTGGCTTCAAATCATCATCCTCTGACCTCAGCCTCCTGAGTACTTAGGATTACAAGTGTGAGCCACATACACAGGCTAAAATCACTATAACTTCTAACATGTGATTGCCACATAATGCTTCTCTAAGTTTTCTCCCCCCCCCCGCAAGAAATTATTCTAAGCATACTTCATTTGATGAAGAAGAAAAACTTGAAATCTTATTTTAGAAAACAGTTCTGCAGCAAATCTGGTATTTATTCCACTTTATTAGGTAGATTTACCAAAGTCTGATCGTACAGGGCCTTAGGTAATACATTACTGACATCCTTCTACCACAAATAATTTTTAGAATTATAGACAATCTTGCCTGTACAATTTTTAGAATATATTTTATGCGGATGTAACATATAAAATAAAGCAATATGATTGCCAAGTTAAACCAGGGGGTCCTGTAAATAATATATTTCCCGTCTTTCTTTCTGCAAGGCACACAGCACAGTGCACGGCACAGTACAGGAACAGTAAAGTGCACAAATGCCAGGACTTGGCCATTTAATACCAATTCTACTCTTGCTTTATTTTGCTTATGTCTACCAGCTAGATAAAGTCACTAGGGCTTTTTGTTTCGGTGACTATCAACTGACACATGATGCCTGATAGATCAGCACATGAGGTTTGAATCAAACCTCTAAACTCAACTTTACAAAAATGAAGATCTCGGGCTGGGAATATGACCTAGGGGCAAGAGTGCTTGCCTCAGATATGTATCAAGCCCTGGGTTCGATTCCTCAGCACCGTAGATATACAAAAGGCCAGAAATGGCACTGTGGCTCAAGTGGCAGAGTGCTAGCCTTGAGCAAAAAGAAGCCAGAGACAGTGCTCAGGCCCTGAGTCCAAGCCCCAGGACTGGCAAAAAAAGAAGAGGAGAAGGAGAGGAGAAGGAGAAGAAGATCCGAGTTTGTGGAGAATGGGAAACACCTGCAACAAAGTTCTTAGCTTGAAGCCAGGAAGATGTTCCCATTGGTTGGCTGAACCCTAATGCCCAGGGCAACAGAAGATCACGGCTGTGCTCCCTTGGGGCTTGGTGACCGGGGGCGATTTCGGCGCCGCACCTTGACACAAGCCATTCCAGAGTCCCTCCACCTGCCAGCTAGCCCCGACCCAGCTCCCGGCTAGATCCACCAGCTAGACAGACACCGCCGCGTCCCGGCTGAAGGAACTCGATGAATGGAACAAAGTGGGAGCCTCCACGGTGCGCCCTCGGCCCAGAGCCGCGATCCGAGCCTTCGTGGGTCACACGAGAGCCCCGGACACGCAGGGCGCGGGAGGGCGTGGGGGGGGGTCGCCCCTCGGAGACGCAGCCCAGCTGGGCGATCCGGTGGAGAGGGTGGCCTCTCACCCGGGGAGGACGGCCCTTCCCCGGGGCACACTCCCCAATCCCGCAAAGCCCGGCCCCCACTCCCTCCCCACCTCTCCTACCCCCCCCAACCCGCGCGGCGGCCCCACCACCTCCCGCACCCCAAACCTCGTGGAGGGGAGGGGGTGGCGCACAGCAGGCCGGGTCTGGGATGTGGGGGCCCCCGCCCCCCCCACTCCCACCCCCCGCCCCGTCCCGGAGAGTTGTTCCAATTGGGAATCCGAAAAGGAGGATGACCCCACACAGCCCGTAGAAGGAGGGCACCGGACGTGAGGAGGTGGGCAGGGCGTGGGGGGGGTGACCCCCTCGAACATGACCCTGGGACGTGGTGGGGGGGTGGAGGGCGGGGTGATCGGAGAGGGTGGGTAAGACTGGGGAACTCCACGATCACCCCGGGAGCCAGGAAGCCAAGCGGAGGGAACCGACGCGGCGGGATCCCCGTCCCGGGCCCGACCCCATTTCCGCGCCCCCTCCTGTCCCCCCCTTCACCCTCCCGCCGTCGGCACCCCCAGCCTCCGCCCCGCCCCGCCGCGCCCCGCCCCGTGGCACCAACCTGCGCGGCCGCGGGCTCGGTCCGGGACGGAAGCCGGAGCCTGCGGGCGGCGGGCGGAGTTAGTTGGAGGCTCCGGGGCGCTGGGCGGGGACAGAGCCGAGCACGCGGCGGGCGGGCGGGCGGGAGGCGGCGGCCGGGGCTCCCTCCTCCTCCCCGCGCGCGCGGCGCCCCGCCCGCCCGCCCGCCGGCCCTGCCCTCGGGGACAGCTCCCGGCCCCGCCCCGTCCCCGGCCCGCCCCGCACGCCGGCCCGCACGCGGGGTCCCGGGGGCCGCGGGGTCCCCGGCGCGCGCACTCCCGTGCCGGCCCCGGAGAGCGCACGGCGGGAACGCTCGTCCCCGAGGGCCCCGGGCCGGGACGGACCCGGTGCAGGCCGGGCCTCGGAGTCTCTCCGGGACCGGCCGGAGTCCCAGCCCCCCCCCCCCCCCGGAGCCGCCCGGGGAGCTCGCCGCGCCCGCTGCCCCGGGTGGGAGGCCGAGGAGAAGGTCCGACGGCCCCGTCCCCTCCCTTCCCTCGCTCAGCTCTGCACGGTGTCCCCCCCACCCCCACCCCCGTCCCAGCCCAAGACCCCGGGGTCTGTGAAGCGCGGAGCGCGCCCAGCAGCCCCCCACCGACCCCCAGACGGCGAGCAGGGACCCGGGGAGCCCGCCCCCCCCAACCCAAGATGAACTCGGGATCCGGGGCGCCCGGAGTTCTTAGCCTCACGGGTTCCCTCAACTGAGGCTTGATCTGATCGTGTGCATACTGACCCCCCCCCTCCGCCCCCCCCGCCCCCACTGGGGTGGGTGTCATCTGGGGTGGGTGTCGATCTGTCCCCACCCCGGAGCTGAGATGGTGACGTGCGCTCCCAGCGTGCGGAGGAGGAGGAAGGCAGGCAGGCCTGAAGGACGAAGCAGAGACCCCGGGGCCGTGGGAAGAAGCCCCACGGGGGAAGTGCATTTCTGCATCGGGAAAGCCGTGGCCACTGGGAGAGGGAATTCTGCACCGCGTCCTAGCAGAACTTCCAGAGAACCGTGGGGAAGACAGAGGCGAGCCCATCGGGGCCTAGGGCCAGCCGCCTCCGGCTCCATTCTCCAAGCTCTGTTCCCCAAGGCCAGCTGAGGACCCCAGGAGGTCAGGAAAGATGAGGAGTGAACTCCAAACACAGAAGCTCACTGGCAAGCTGCATCCTTCTCTAAGCAGGGTGCTGAGGGGCCTGGTTGGCCCAGCCGGCCACTTCAGCCGCATGGACAGAGAGACCGTCCAGTGTCGGAGGAATCCTCCCCCAAGCCCGGAGCCGGTGGCCTCCAGAACAGCTTCAAGGAGCTCTGGCCTGTGCAGAGCATCCCAGACACGGAGCTTTGCACGCACCTAGGGACTGGAGCCAACTAGCCCATCCATTTGTGGGGGCCTTTTCCCTCCCTCCCAGGACCGTTCCAACCAAGGTGGACTCTACATTCTAGAAGTGCCATCGCAGTCCTTAATATTGCCCAGTGTAAGGACCACATCCGATGTAGTTCTAAGACTGCTTTCCCTCCCCTTGTTTTCCCCTAAAGCACAAAAGGCTAGGCCACTGAAAGTTCAGGAAGCTAGAAGTGCTCACCCGAATCAAGTCTTTTTCCTTGGCTGAGCACAGTGGCTCATTTCTGTAAACCCTAGCCACTCAGGAGGCAGAGATCCGAGGACTGTAGTTCTAGTCCCCCCCCCCCCCAGCACAAAGTTCATGAAACCCCAGCCCATCTTAAACAATGAACAAAGTGTGCGCGGTGGTACTTATCTGTTATCCCTGCTGTCTGGGAAGCATAATGAGGAGGATTTTATCCCAGCATGAAGGTGAGACCTTACTGGAAAAATAACCAAAGCCAAAAAGATGTGGGACAAGTGGTAGGCAGCTGGGTAAGGTCGCCAAGCCGATTCACCTCCCGAAAAACGACCAGGGACCATCAGCTGCTAGCCTATCAGTGCTTATCCTGGAAAAGAAGGAAACTGAGCAGAAGTGAGAGTAAAGGTGAAATCAGGGGTAAAAAGTTATTTCCTGTATTTTTGGCTCATTTCACTTGAAAGTTGGGTGTGGTGGACAGAGCTTGTTCTGACAACTTGGGAAATGTACATAAGCTACAGATTATTCTGGAAAAGAAATAAAAGAGAGCACTTCTCCACTTGACAATGTTTCAGATATGATCTAAAAGTGCCCAACCTTGATTAAGAACAGAAGGTTACATGGAAGAAGCAGATTAAGCTTCAAATTGCCTATATCCAACAGGCAGATTTGTTTATGCATATTGGAAATGGCAAGAGAAAGTATTAATTTCAATTTACAAGTCGTCAAAAGCACCTTGTGGGGCACATAATGAATAGCCCCAATGTTAAAGTAATACATGTTTGTTCCTTCACAAGTAAATTTTCCTCTGAAATATAGACATCTGTCATGGAGTCAATTATCTTGCACAGCATGGACTATAAAAGCAAATAAAAGAAATAATATACCACATTGCATATTTGAAAGTGATCAGGAATACACAGCTTCATGCTGGCATGTCTTTAATTTCATGGTGTTAAGAAAAAACTGTAGGAGTATGAAATAACAAAACCTTTCTCAGTAGAGTACTATTTCAATTACCCATCAATGATATATATATATGCGTGTGTATATATATATTTACACACGCATATATAAAGTATATATGGGACCTCTCTCTCTATATATACACACACATATATGGGGAAATTTTCTTCACTAACTAGCAGTAACTATGGCTCTATTTTCTCTATCTTACTGTACTAACCCCTGTGGAGAGAATGGGAACATGGAGTTTCCTTTGAAAAACAAAGAGATCACCAGGAAATCAAGGCTAGAGACATAAATTATCATGTAAATGAGACCAGACTCTTATGAAATGTATGCATCTAACATCTCAAGATTTGAAAAGTGTAATAAGAGGTAGTTAGGCAAGGTCAACTTCCTTCATGCAATGCAAATATGAAATCTGCATCTCTGCTTTTTCTCAGGTGCTCTCTAAGTGTCCCCTCTTTCACTGCATGATGCACAGATCAATAAAACAGCAAAAGTATTTTGTCAAAAGTGCTATCAGGTAAGCACACAGAGCCTTCTTGAATATCCCACATTGCTTTCTCTTATGACACTTTAAAAGAGACTTGAACAAAATTATTAAGGGGAATATTTTAATAGCTTCCCAGAGAGTAGAATGTATTATCATTACAGTACAAAGGGCATCATTCATTTTTAATTCTCCACTCCACAGGTGTCCCCTGCCCAGGTTGCTGCTGACACTTAGCGGGCCTAATTATGATTCATATATCCCACGTTCCCCAGGAACTAGTCCCTCTAATTTCACACAATGCCATTATTGAGAGAGAAAAATACATTTCAGTTCTAGCAGCTCGATGCAGTGATTCTCAGTCAGGTCCAAACATTAGACTTTAAAAATTCTGAAGTCTCAGCCTTGCCTCAAGCCAAATAACCAAGAAGCTCTAGGAGTGAAGCCCGAAGATATATATATTTATTCAGTTTCCTAGGTGGTTTTTATATGGCATTAGAGAACTTAGAAAATAGAAACATAAACGCTCCTCTTTAATACACCATTTAATATGATCTGGTCTACCTATTAGAGGCAGGGTTTGCTTTACATATGGGGGGCGGGGCTGGGCTTTGAACCTACTGTGTTTGCCAGGCAGAGTTTTACTGCTCTCAAGCAGTAAAACACATCCAACCATCCCTTCTTACTTTCCTTTTCCTTTTCTCTTTTCTAGCCTGGACATTGGTCCTCTTTTGGGGGATGACCGAAGCATTCTGCCACACCCAGATTTTCTTTTTTGAGATGGGGGGGGGGGGGGTCACAAACCTTTTGCCTAGGCTGGCTTCAAACTATGCACCTCTACCTTGGATTCCAAGTATCTAGGATTATAGATGTGAGCACCTACCTTGTTTTTCATCATCATCATCATCATCATCATCATCATCATCATCATCATGTCAGGAAAGATGTTAATTTAATTTGATATCTTTTCTGCACTGTTATGTTCTCTTTACCTACACTTGGTATCTAGCCATGATAGCTACTCCTATCTTGGTATGTTGGCGACTGGAATCAAAGCAATAGATCACAGTAGAAAAGCAGACTTGGGGGAAATTGGATGTTATAAATCTTAGATTCCCACAAGTAATCCCCTTGAGCTATTAAGCCATTATCCAATTTAGCAGTAAAAATCAGATACTTGTTTAAAATTAATTATTTTCCATAAAGTCCAGGTTTAGAAACAAAATAATTACAAGGACAACCAAGGTCATCAATTTTATATAGACTCGGCACCAATGAGGAAATGAACATTTAATTCTGAAAAAGGAGTATTAAATTCTGGTAAATTCATGTAAGTAGTTAATGAACTCAATAGTCTTATGAAGTAGAAATAATCTATCCCCAAAGAGAAGAGATGGTAACATACAGCATCATAATGTAAGCAATAAATAACTTTCCCCATAACTAACTTAGTATAATGGAGTGATGACAATAGTTGGAATTGGGGGAACAGAGGAGAAAACGAATTGATACGTAATGGATAGAGAATAAATGATCTTAATACAGGAGGCTGTGTTCTAGAGTCCTAAGAAAATGCCTAAAACTACAAATAAAATTGAATCCAACGGAGATTTGCTTTTTTCTCCCTTTTTTTGAGCACTATAGGTGTGTGCTACCACACCCAACTGATACTTTTCTTTTCCTAGACACTAAATATCTGTAATACAACTTAACTTATGGCTGGGAATATGGCATAGTGGCAAGAGTGCTTGCCTCCTATACATGAAGCCCTGGGTTTGATTCCTCAACACCACATATATAGAAAAGGCCAGAAGTGGCGCTGTGGCTCAAGTGGCAGAGTGCTAGCCTTGAGCAAAAAGAAGCCAGGGACAGAGCTCAGGCCCTGAGTCCAAGGCCCAGGACTGGCAAAAACAAAAACAACAACAAAAAAAAACACCTTATGAACAGTAAAAGATTAACAATAATAATAGTAGAATAGAATGACATTACAGTATACTGTTATATGTTACCTAATATATGTGTTTATTTCTGGAATATTACTTAATATTTTAGAACCTTAATTAACTGGGGGTGTTTTACCCAGAAGAGAGTGAAACCACTGATGAAGAGAAACTACTGTATTGGAAAAGTCTCAGTAGGTAAATAGTGTCTGACTAGGTAGTACTGATTAGGAGAACAAGTAAAGTCTAAGTTCACACAACTGTTCTCAACTGCTTGAACTGCAGAGGATACTAGCAAAATAAGAAATTTGGTATGGCCATAAAGGGAGCTATAATAGCCATGACTTCACTGAAAGTTTCTGGAAATCAATGCTTTTGATGCTGTCCCACAAACTTTGATTTTTACCCCCTAAGAATTATATCCAATTTCTCACCAGATGGACTAATTTAATTTTCTAATAAAAAATGAGGCAGTATTTCCACATATTTTCAAATGAGAAATATATACCCAGGTACAATTAGATGTTAAATTAGAAGGACTGTTACATTCTTTAAAAATATCTGAGCATATGATAATTTGATATCAAATTAAAAAAATAAATTTTACATATTTGGATCTTCCAAAATAGGCCTGTAATACATTTGTCATTTTCTCTTTTTTTCCTGCTTCTTATTGTATCTACTTCATTAACATTTTTTTCCTGTTTTTTATTTTTTGTAAAGGTGATGATGTACCGAGGGGTTACAGTTACATAGTTAGGTAATGAGTACATTTCTTCTTGAATAGTGTTAAGCCCATCCCTCATTTTTTCTGGCTTTTCCCTCTGACGCCTCTCCCAAACCCCACTTGTAAAGTTCATTTCCAACACTGTGTCTAGTGAATATCACTGTTGTGTTGGTTCACCCTTTGTCCCTGGGTTTCTGTGATTCCCCTTCCTTTCTGCAAACCAGAAAAATTTACATGCAAGACATTTGTCACTTTCAAAAGGCACAATTTGCCTCTTTTGTCATAACGTTCTGTTATTTTTCAATAATTGAAAACTAAACATGAAATATGTTTACTACCAAAGTAGATTTTTTTTTGCATATTTATGTGTCTTTTCATTTTACAGCTGTAGACTTGGGTCTATTTTTGGTTTTTAGTGTGATGGCATTAGAGGTTTGGTTTTTAACAAGAAAATCCCCCAGATGTGTAAAGAATGACATCGATTTTTCCAGACCTATTTAGCAGCAAGAGAAAAACACATCCAAATGCTGAAATTTTTTTTAGTGTTATCACAAAGAAATGAAAGCTTTTCCAAGTTGCATGCCAGAAATCCTAACGCCCAGTTCTCCTGATTGTGCATTTATTGCTAATGAGATGGTGGTGTGCACATTACTTCTCTCCAAGTCTCAGTTTTTCCATTAAATGAAAAAGGGCTGGACTAGAGGACTATAAATGTCCTTCAATATGAAGTTGCTGCATGAGAAAGACAACACAAAAATTAATGTAGAGGAGGGCTTTAAGATTTAAATCTGTGCTTTTGAAACATTGATGGCTTCAAGAAACACATATTTATAAATGCCAGAGTTTTCTTGCTCTTTGGTCAACCAGGCACTCTGCTGTGGCCCTTTGTACTGAGGGGGAGACACTCATGGGTGTTTTATTCTCCTGGGATGAAGAGCAGGTCTTCCTTGAGAATCTGAGGTGTAGGATGCCTATCTGACTCTGGAATAAAGGAAGTGGTCAAAACTTGCTCTGGCTAGTGGCAGCTAGGTTGGTTCTAGAAATAGAGAAGTTAGTCATTGTGCAGGGATACCAATAAAGGACTTGGCCAGCAGCAATTGGAGATGCGAGTTCAAGTCTGCCTGCCTACATTGTTTCCATATCCTGATTAGTGCTGAGCTTTGGAGAATGAAAAGGGGAAAAAAATGGGTTGATACCTGAGGGAAAATGAGAAGACCATCTTCAACTCAGGTGACAGTGGGACAATTATGGTGATAAGTGACCTGCTGAGAAGCCAGTGGTAGAGCAGTGCACAGAGAAAGCCAAGAAGCAATCCCAGGGTGATCTGTGGAACATTTCACCATCCTTGGCATGTCTGGGAATGGAAACCTGGCAACAGTAATGTTTTGACCAGTCTAACCAAGTGGAAGACTAGAAAAATGTTTAATGAGTAAAAACAAAGGCACCTGTAATGGGATTACTGTGACATTTAAGTTATAGATGGTTTTCTGTTTGATGCATAACTACTGTGCATATTGTTGAATATTTATGGGGCTGTGTCCACCCCTTGTATCTTTTTCTCTTCTGAAAAAAAGAATATGAAGAAGGATTCTGAATGGACTGGTAGATCTCATCTCTCTTCAGTATGACCATTAATCATGGTCCTCCATGGTTGAGCACTAATAATAATGTGGCTTTTGCTTCCTATTCATTAATTTAAACAAATCCTGTGATAGGCAGAATTGTGGTAGGCAAAATGATTGCCTCTAAAAATGTTCACATGCAAATCCTTGGAACCTCTAAGAGTATTTATTACCATACATGGCAAACAGGACTTTGTAAGTATGATGAAACTTAATGATCTTGACACAAGACTGTTATTCCATGTCTTGAGGTGATCTAAGTCTCCGGACATATTATTTCTTATCGTGGAAGATATAGAAGTTGACAACAAAAATTTCAGTGAGGGAAAACAGACAGAAAAGATGAGATATGAGAAGGATGCTTGCTGATTTTGAAGACAATGGTGAAGGTAGATAGATCGAGACAATAACTATAGATTAACAGCTAGAAAGGATAGAGGGTCATCCACCTACAACCACAGAAATTGAAGTCTATCAATAACCTAAATGAATCCTCCCATTAGAACGTCCAGAAAGGACGAGTACTACCAGCATTTAGATTGTATCCTGGTGAGAAATATTTTGTCTTCAAACTGCAGAACTATACTATGTTTAAAAAATTATTGTATTATTCTAAGGTAGTAGGTTTGTAAAATTCTGTTAAGGCAACAATAGAAAAGCCTAGTCTACTAAATCTAGTAGGAAAGCTAAGATTTACACCTCCTTGCTCGTACCTTTTGGCATCTCATATACCATTGACATTTAGCTTGTGCTTAATCAACATTAAATAAGAACAGGAGGTAAAAAGGAAGGCAGGAGAGAGAAGGACACACCATAAATCCTCATTTTCCTCAAATGTGTTCAGAAAAATAAAAGAAAAATTCGACATTCAGGGAGACAACTGTAGGCATAGAGTTAGTAGGACAGAGCAGGAATGGAATAGAGGTGCATGAAAACACTTTACAGGCATGTCTAATTGTTCATGCCTCTAGCCTTATACCCGATCATCCCTCGGGGAAAAATTGGACAAAAGATTCTTAGAAATTCCGTTCTCTCATTCTAAACCCAAGAAATAGTCATGGGCAATTTTCTAATTAGATATTTGTTGCTAGCAAAAAAAATTACTCTTGTCATAATCTTATCTGAAAGCCTGAAACAGGTATCTCACCATTCCTGATTTCCTTTATATATCCACTACCAGTATTCAAGATTATTTATTTTAAAAAGCTGAACTTGAAAAATAAATCACATCTACCATATAAAGGCATATAAAATAGACCTATATGGTTAAACAATAACAAAGTTACCTCATAGAAACATACCCATCTTGACAAATAGGATATGGTCAGAACTCAGTAAGGGACCTGACCACTACTTCCCAGTGGTAAGCAACATCCTGGAACCTGTTACATTCCCATACTATTTTTTTATAGGTTTTATATATTTGAGTGTATTTCTAAACAAAATTCAGTTGTTTAATATGCTTTTAAAATTCCTGAGAATGAAACATTCCTGCTGTCAAAACAGTTCACAAGAAAATTATACAGATACATGCATATAATTAATGTGGTAATATATAATTATCTTGTGGAATGATTTTTTTTTCCTGTCACCAATACATTTTAGTTTCTTAGATGTGAATGTCACTGTCATTAGCTGATTTTCATTGCTGTTTATAAATAAAGCACAAGGTGTTGATTCTGCTTTTGATAAACATGGGAGCACCTTTCCAGGTCTTTAATGATACAAGCAAAATTGCAGCAAGCATTCCTGCACATGAAATCTAATGTGTGCTAAAAGAGCTTCTTCGGGGAGCAGCTTAAGGAACGAGTTGCTAGATCTACGGTTTGTCCCTCTGCAGTGGGAACAGGTAAGGCCAAATTGTTTTCCAAACTACCTGCACTCATTTCATTCGTATTACTTTTCTAATTAAAAAGACTCTCAACCAGTGTTTCAGGTTTCCTCCAAGTAAGTCTATTCTGCTCATTGCATTAGTCTTTTTTTTTCTATAAGGCTGGCTGGGCATGTGTTTTGCTCATACAATACACACTAATTTTATTTTAAAAATGTACAACTGCAACTCACTGTCTGCATCACCAAATACAAACTCGGTGTTTTTCCTAGGGCCTTCACATGCACTACTAACATACTAAATAAGCTTGTCTTTTCTCCTCTTTTAATTTATATTCTTTTTTTCTTTTTGCCTTTGATAGTTTGCTCCTAAACAGCCTCTACCTGGAACCCGTTCCTTTCCTTCCTACACCTAAAGAGTCCGTATTCTTCCAAGTCCGCCTGATGTCTCCTCTGTGGTGTGTTCTGTGGTTATTGTATCTGCATTCACTGTGGTCTCCCAGCAGTACACGTGTGATTCAGCCCGCCATTGAAACGCAGTTTGAAAATCATGCTACATGACTTTATGGTATGTGTAAGAAGAAAAGATGAAGAGCTTTCGAAAGGTAAAAAGCTTGCCAAACAAGTACACACTTTTCTTCAGGCAGAGACTAGACAAGGATTTGTCATAGGTGCTTATAGAGGAAATCGAAGGTTTACTGGGGCTGGAGGGAACCTGTTTGTAACCACTGTCCCCAGGATTGTGTGATAGTCAGGCATGCAACTTAGTGGAGAATCCTCTACACTCCAACCTCAACCTTCCTGTGGTGCATTTATTAGATACAGAGAGGAACATGTGTTCTAACCTGGCTTGTTTTCTTCCTGCCTTCTATGCTCCTTCATTGGTTCTACACGATTCCAAGTCTGCTTGGAATCCTTGGGCATGGGAAACTTCCACACCTCTTTTAGCTGGGGGTAGTCCTCCATACTTCAAGGAAACCTAGACAGGTTCCTAAGCATTTCTGGTGCTTTTATTTGAATTGCTTTAAACAGTTAGAAAACTCTTTGTACAAACATCAAGAACCATGACTTGAACCGTCTAGCATAAGAACTTACCGTTTCTTACTAAGTGGCCAGCTCTCCATAGATGATAAGTACTCTTGTCCTGGTTTTGGTTTCTGTTTGGGTTTTACAGATGGTCAATACATTTTGTTCTTTAGAGAAGATTGTGTTTTCTATGCTAGCTTTATCCATACTAGCACGATTTATGCTTGAGTTCTTAACTGAAAAAAAAATGTTCTGTGATCATTATTTTCCTTTGTTCTCCCCCTCCCCAATCTGCCAGTATTAAACAAGGAAGGAAAACCTCTATTTGGGGCCCGTACTTCCTGTAGATGCTACTGCATTTCTGCATGTATCCATCGTGGTAATATTTGTGATCTGGATTATTTCAGTATCACATAGATTGCTTTATTTTTGACTTGCTCTTTAAATTATTTAAACATTTTCTCTGTGTCAGACCTAGGAAAGACCTACTTCAAATACCGGATGGTTTGACCAAGGATTATTGAAAAAATTATACCTTAGGTTTCAAAACTTAATATATTTAGATGCATGAATTTTCTTTTAAGCCTAACCTCATTTAAATGCTAATGTCTGTTTTCTTGCTTGCAGAGTCTTGTTCTCCTCTATATACCCTCCAAGCTGATCTGAGTGTGGAGATTCCATTCACTTCAAAGGAAACTTCATGCTTGGATCTTCTCCACAGGGGTGCTCTGGCTAAGACAAGAAATGATCTCTGCAGCTCCCCTCCCCTCACCTACAGAGAAAAGCAAAATAAAAATAAGGTGAGATTTTCCAATGCATTTAACATTCTAAGTAATTGAATCAATACTATATACCTGAGTGTTTATACACTATTGCTAGTTCATAATCATAGAGACATTTACCCACTGGGACACTAAAGGTATGTCACTATGGTAGGATATTCCGGTGTACCTATTACTTTCAAACAGACACTATTTTATGTTATTGCTCTCATATGCATGTGTTGGGAATGGACCCATGCTGAGTGACATAATTGACTACACAAGAGATAGACATACTTTGCACGCAAAAACTATATTCAAAGGAGGATAGATTTCATATGAATATTAAAAGACCAATAAAGTGTCATTTTAGTGGTCTACAATTTGCAATTAGTTCCTTTTTTAAATCTATTATCTTGGATTGTTAAATTCTTTTTTTTTTCTGTTTTCTTTTAGAACATGCATAATACCGAGCTCATCAGTTTGGAGATAGGAAATGATTGTCCAAATTCCCAGTATTCTTTACTTTCAAAAATAAAAGGCATTTTGTTTCTTTTAAATATTCAACAGTCATTGAGATCATTTTTCTTTTCTGGCATTGATATGCCATAAGAAGATTCTGATCTAACCAACAACTTATTGAATTGGAACATAAACACAATTACTGGTTGACTTCTTTTCATACAACTTATAAGTCATATTACATATATTTCCCCAGTGAAAGACAGAAAAATTCTTTGAAATGAAAATAGCTTTTTGCTCTTCCTCTTAAATATGAGGGAACTTAGGGTTAGATAATGCAGAAAGTCACTCAAGGACTTAACAAAGATGAAAAAGAGCAGAGGTTGGATTTCAACTCTGATTTTACTCCTTTTAAGTCCAAACTCTTCAGACCGTATAGTGCTGCCTGTGAAAAGTATGTACATTATTCAGGGGAGAAGGTTTTGAAGCTTACCTTATTATTTTAATAGCTACCTTGTATGATTTCCTCTTTCCCTAGGTTTTGGACAAAGTGATAGGTTTTAAATTAAAACATATAGACTAGAATGTAATCTATAACAAAACAAATCATAATAACTATATTAGTATTTGGATAATAAAGGCAAAGGAATACCATAATATGCATTTTTTCTCGTTTTCTGCAGAATTTGGTTTTAAGTATTCATGTAAAATAATCCTAAGGCACATGTTTTATAATTAATTTATCATCTAATTTATCTTGAATAAGGTTAAGTACTGAGAGAAAAAGAGGAACTGTTAGGGATATAGGGATAAAAAGTGATGACCATAATACGTAGCCCATAACATGGGTTCCAACATGGCATTCTTCATTCCTGTAGTGCCTCGGCTCCCTTTGAAATCCTTCCTCCTGGTCAAAGGCTTTTTCCTATAATGTCCTGGGTGCTTACTCATCTCATGAAAGGAGCCAGGGCAGGGCATATACAGCAAACCTGCAATCAGCTCAAAGCCCAGGGGAGAATATATGGAAGGAGCTCCGTACTATAATAATACTGCAATAATGCGCTCTCCAAGAGCATTCCTTTTCAGACCCCTCTCCTGATGGGAAATTTCTCTACTTTCCTTCATGGCTTTCCTTTCACTTTCAAATAAACTTACTCTGTTTACTTTAAACATTGTCTCTCCTGTTAGTCCTCGAATGGGTGGAGAAAACGAACCTGCCCCAGACAATATTACTACCATCTATCTGTCTTCCTATAGCTTGCATAGAATTATGAGATAGGAAAGAAGCCATGGCTATGATGTCTTATGAATATCTCTAGTCTCTATCTCCATTGTGGTCATTCATTCCCTTGTATCTGTCTTTATGTACTAGAATTCACACTATACATCTTTCTTCTCAGGGATTTGACATTAAATAAGGAGAGGTAACTAATTTTTAACTGAATTTTTTGTCTTCATATTCTTCTATAGTAGTAAATAAATTTATACAACCCTCCCTCCTTCCCTCTCTCCCTCCCTTTCCTCTTTCCCTCCCTCCCTCCCTCCCTCCCTCCCTCCCTCCCTCCCTCCCTCCCTCCCTCCCTCCCTCCCTCCCTCCCTCCCTTCCTTCTTTCCTTTTTCAACAAATGTTCATTGTACACCTATCATATGCGATGTGCTGGTTCTATGAACTAGAAAACATTAACTAAACTAAAGAAGCATAAGACTTGTTTTAACAGGACCCTGGCTGTCAAAATGTGGCCTGTACAGGGTCTTTTGTATGCTATCAGAGAGTCAATGAATTCAAAACTACTTTAATAACATTTAGGTTCTTTCTGAGCTGCTGTTTCAATGATGATGCAAAAAAAATGATGAGAAAAGCTGCTGATGTCTAATATGAATCAAGTTGGCAGCATTTAAGTATGTTAATAACCATTATCTATCTTGTAGCCATACATACACCTGCATTAATGTAAATTAGTCCTATTTCACTTAAGAATGTCATAGATGTAGCAATAAAAAGAACATTATTACATTTGATACTTCTGAATGAAGTTTTTTTCATTATATGTGAAAAATGCAAATCACTCCTTAAAGACCTCTGTACACTGAACAAAGCACTTTACAAAGCACTTGGGATTGTTTGAGTTGTGAGCTGAAATGGTTGTTTTTTTTTTCCTTCAAAGCACTATTTTCGCTGGAATAATAAAATACCAGCAGAGAAAATCAAGTTATTTAGACTTAGATATTTGACAGGCATTTTCTAGCAAACAAACAATGTGGGCAGAGTTCTAAGAGAATGAAAATACTTATTACCAATGGAAACCATAAAGTTTTAAACAAAAATTAAAATTTTGGAAGCCTGTATTTGCTAATGCTTCAAATCTCTCCTTAAAAGTTGGTATTATTAAAAGTTGATGATTTTAACAAATACAGGTTTTTATATTGAATACTAATATGTGACAATATTGCAGATACTTGCATAACTCCTGAGCAACATTCTCCATGATTCTCATGATAGCACTAAGACATTCTGTGTAAAACATTCACTTAAAATTCAAATGAGATCAGTGGATTTTAATGCACAGAATATTGATTAGTACTATGTATGATCTCACAATGCCATCAACCTTTAAGAAGCTATAATCCATCATGTTTAGGTATACTATTAAGAAAGAATATCATCAATTAACAGAGAAGATTATGAAAACACTCTGCCCTTTAAAAATGATATATTTTGATAAGATCATTTTTATAGACTTTTTTTCAAAACAGCCTATCCCTAGAGACTGAGTGCAGAGGTCTATGTGAGAAATGACCCATCTTTATAAAATTAGCTTCAAAGAGACATACAAATGCATAAAACAATACCAATCTCCTTACTAAAGTTAATTGTTTTACAAGTTTTTGTCATAAAATGTAGAATTTTTGCTAATGCAAAAGGATTTATTATTGCTATTCTAAAAGATGTAATAAAGAAATATTTTAAAAAATCATTACAGTTTCCAATATGATAAGTATCAGAAGACCTAATGCTCTGGGTGAAGCTAATTTTTATTTTGAGGCACTTGTATATATAGGCTCATGTACAGTTTTAAGAAATAATGCCAAGTCCTGCTCTCCCTATACCATTATCACTGACGGAGCAAGTTACAAAGCCACAGACACCATCAAAGCCAGGAGATAAGAGATTGGCTTTTTCTTTATTTCTTTATTGTCAAAGTGATGTACAGAGGGGTTGCAGTTTCATACGTAAGGCAGTGACTACATTTCTTATCCAACTTGTTCTCCCCTCCCCATTTCCCTCTCCCCACCATGAGTTTTACAGTTGGTTTACACCATACAATTTTGTAAGTATTGTTGTAGCTATGTCCATATGAACACATAAGATGTTGCTAAGCAAAATAAACTCCAACCTACAGAAACAAGTAGTGTATCACTGTTGTTATTTTCAACATACCATGTGAAATTATGCCCTTGTTCTTTTCTATTTCTTTCCCATTATTTTACTCCTGATATCACTGTAAATGATTTTGGTACCCTGGATATTGTATATACATGTATTGGAAGTAAGGAAAAGAAAGGGAATACCAAAATCGAGAGGCAAAGGATAAAAAGACAAACAATTGCAACAGCAATAGTTTTTGCATTTTAAGGTTAATTTTATTGGCAAGGTGACATAGAGAGGGGTTACAGTTACATAGATAAGGTAGTGAGTACTTTTCTCGCCAAACTTGGCTTTGATGCAGTCAAAAATCCATCCATTTCTATGCACAAATTCTCCATCTACCCCTTGAAGTCATATTCACTTTGCTCTCACTGTACCTTCTACTTAGTCCTGGAAGCTGCTAATCTCTTCCATATTTCTATAATTTTGCCGTAAGGAAGGTTATGTACACGAATCCTGCAGGGTGTGTGACCCTTTCCACTCAGCACAATCCTCTGGAGAGTCATTCAAGTTGATGAAACCTCAGTAGTTACTTCTCTTCCCTGGTGGTGTTCTCTGTACCACGGTTTGTTTAACCGTTCACCCGCTGGAGACATCTGGGTTTTTTCAGGGTTTAATGATCATGACAAATGAACTTTAAACACTCCTGGACAGGAATTCATGAGATCATATTGTTCATTTCTCAAGGACAGGTACCCGAAGGCACAATAATACTTTCTATCATAGCTGCATGCTTAGAAGACAAAGCTGCCAAACTGTCTCCCGTTACATCCCACCCAGCAATGTGTGAGTGATTTAATTTCTCCTCCTTCCTGACAGTACTGGATGTTGGCACTGTTTCCTTTTTTCTCTTTTCGAGAAAAGAAAGTGGGTAGTGATAGATACTTCATTGCAGTTTTAATTCACATTTACTTCACATTTCTCCAAAGAATGTCTAAAGATGTTGGACATCCATATGTATCTTAGTCTATTTTCTGTTGCTATAATGAAGTACCTTAGAGTAGGCAATTAACAAAGAATAAGTACTTGGCTCACAGTTCTGGAGGTTAAGGAGCATTGGGTCGAGATCTGCTCAACATCTGGTGAAACCTCCTAACATGGTGTCATGAACCATATGGAACATATGGTAAGGCAGAGCAAGCGAGGCAGAGACAACTTTGATTAACCTGGATTAATCCTTTTATGAGGGCAGAGCTCAATCGCTTCCCAAAGGGTCCACTGCTCGAACACTCCTAATGTCAATATGCATTTGAGGACTAAACTTCCCAACAAAGGAAACCTGGGGATACATGCTGAGCGTATCACCATCATTTACTCTCTTCATGGAGATAGTTTGTTTCTGATTGTTTGCTTCAGTTCTCTGGATATTCTAGATAGCAGTTCTTTGTCAGAGAGACAACAACTTTGTATTTTTCCCAACTCAGTAGCTTTTCTTCTCATCCTGTAAAAACATCCTGTAGCGGCCTTTAACTTTTTATGAAATCCAAATTGTCAAGCTTTCCTTCTATTTTTCTAGTGTTAGGTCTTAAGTCTGGTGACTCCTTTGCTCTATATCCTGCAGATTTTCTTCTTATTTTTTCCAAGAATTGTTACAGCTTTATATTTTATACTTAAATCCCTGAAATATCATAAGATAGATGTATAAGTTATGAGACACAGATCAAGGTGTTTATTTTAAAAAATTTTGTCATGGATACCCAATTATTCCATCACTACTCATTGAAAAGGTTGGATCTGTGACTTTGGGAAAAATGATCTGTTATGTTCTGTGTACATTGGTACCTGTGGAATTCTCTTTCTTTTCATTATCACACAGTGCTGATTATAGTAGCATTATGAGTCGTCAAATTGGTCCCTCTAACTTTAGACATTCTTCATCCTTTGACTTCGAGTGTACATGTCAGAAAATTTATGACTCCTTTTTATATTTATGTATTAGTGAACATGACTGCTAAAACTATGCTTGGACTTTGGTAGAGATTACAATAAGCATGTACATAAATTTAGAGACAATTGACTTCTTTATTGTGTTAAGTCTTCCAGTACACAAACACAGTTACGGAACATAGTTTGTATGATATCCACTTTTATAAGATTGTTTAGATATGCTTCCAGGATTTGTTCTGTAAATACTTAAAGAATGGAGTATTTTTGAATGTTTATTAAATCCTAATTCATAAATTGTATGGTTGATTATACATGTGTGTGTCTATTTGTCGGTCTGATTTTAGTCTAGTTAGTAAATCTAATTTTTTTATCAGGGGAAGGAATGAAGTCGTCTGCTGTCATGTTGTGTATTTACTTGTCCCATAAGTGTTCTTCATTTCCCTACTCTTTCCTCCCCGTCCTTCCCTATGTCATCCTCCTCTCCTGTCCCTTGTCCTCTTCTCTTTTCTTCCCTCCCTTTGTTAATTTATTTAAAAATATTTTAGTTTCCCTTGATTAGATCCTTAATATTTAAGCAGTCTGATTGCTATGTAATTTCACTGTGTATATTTGTCATATCTTGTTTTAATCATGAGCCAAAGAAAAAGACATAATAGTGGTTATAATTACACGCAGGCTCTGGAACCTGACTGTGCAATATGTCTTATAACTTCATCTAACTGGTGTATTCGTAGGGAAAATGATAATATGAATATGATAGTGTTGTGTTCCTATGAAATGGAGTGAGATGTGCAGCACTCTTACAATGGTGTCTGCAATCTAGTAAATAAGGATTGACTGACCTTCTCTGTGTGTGTGTGTGTGTGTGTGTATGTGTTGCACGCGCGCTCACGCAGGTGCCAATACCGGGCCTTGAACTTGGGGCCGAGGGACTGTTCCTTAGCTTACTTATGGAACTGATACCCCTGTGTGCATCACCTTTACAGTAAAATAAAATGAAATAAATATATAAACAAGAACGTTCAAAACAAAGCTGTTCACAGTGAAAAAAATGGAAACAACTCATAGGAAATTAAATAAGCATGCTACTACATGTTCACACAATGGAATCTTATAGTCAGTACTACCACACAACATATTAGTATGGATGAATCATATCAAGGTACTAGTAAATGTAAAACAATAAGTCTCCAAAGACAGAGTGTAGCTATCATTCTATGATGACAAAAAAATACAGAACAAAAATGCATATTTTTTATCTGGAAACAGGTAGCTCATGTCTATTATTCTAACTACTCAGGAAGCTGAGATCCAGAGGAATATGATTCAAAGCTGGCTTTTAATAAAAAGTCTGGGAGAACCTTCTCTCCAAAATTACTATTGAAAAAGCTGGCCGGCAGCATGGCTCAAGTGGTAGAGTACTAGCTGAGCAAGCACGCTCCTGAGCAAGGTCCGGAGCTCAGTCCCTTGTACCGTCAAGAAAAACTTGGATACTGTAGTTATCCAATTTTAATTTTGTTTATATTCACTTATAAGTTTGAATTTTAGTTTAGTTCTTATCCAAGTGTATGCGTGATGAAATTTCCACCTAGTTTTTAGTTTGTAATTATATTTGGAATAGTTAAATAATAGTTGGTCTTTGCAATTATGTATACTTAAAGGCTTCCTTTTTTTTATTCCCATTGAGTGCATTGCAGTAGACTGCCAATGATTCCTTTTCCAGGATTCATTTTCCTAAAGAATCTTACAGCCATGAGGGATGGTGAGGCCCTTTCTGGGTTATACCACAGAAAATATAAAATCCCCATAATCAGTGAGCCTCCATATTTATTTTCCTTTGTCGGGCATCCTTATTCACGAAGGTGTGGTGGACCTTTCTAGAACCCACGGGACCTATCACAAGAAGTTAACTGCAGATGCATGTAAGAGAAGCCAGAATTTAAATTTAATTGAGGCATTAAAGTGATTAGCCAAATGTAAAATAATTACACTCTTAGTAAATTTCTTTCATTGTGGAAAGTAGTTTCTCTCCATAACTATGTTGTTAGTGTGATCCTGTAATAAGTTTATGATTGATATTTTGCAATAAATTAAGAGATCAGTATTTTTCAGTCTCTCCATGTTCCCTTCTAGTGTAATAAATATTAGTCTGTTCATGGTTTCAATTTCTGAGGGCCTTGTGGGAGATGAGTCAAAGGAGAAGAGTCTTTTTAGAGATGGATGCTTTTCTCAAGAAAATAGGCTAGCTACCACAGTTGATTGTCTCTGTTAAACGTGCCTTCTTCCTCTTTCCTGACTTCCACCATGTTATAAAGCAACACAAGGCCTTCTCGAGATGCATTCACCTGATGCCGGACTTCTCAGCCTCTGGAAACATGAGATTGAACTTAAAAAAAATTACTGGTCTCATGCATCCTGTCATAGCAACAAAAAATTGTCTAAGATACTTTCCATGTTCTTAAAGATTTCTCCAGATTTCTCAATACTGTTTTTTTTAAGAACTTCTGCCTTAATTGATTATACATTAGTTTTATAGTCTATGTTATATTATTATATGACATATTCTACACTCTATACTATATTCTATATAAACACTATACATATTCTATGTGTGTATATATTCTACATATACTATATTCTTCTAGATACAATATGAGTAGCTGTGAATTTGTACACAACTGGGAGGAACAAGAGGAAGCACAGAAGAGAAGCTGCTGAGGCCACTGGGAGACTGACTTCCGGTTAGGAGGAAGTAGTGAGAGGCTGCCCACAACAGGATAGATAGTAGCATGGGCAAACATGTTGGAACTTCTGAAATAAAAAACGTAGAGTTCTTATATAAATGACATGAACACACACTAATGATAGCAGGGAAGGGGAAGGGGAAAAAGGGGAATGTAGTCCTACAAATCTGCCTTTCATTTGGCAATCAAGCTTTCCAAGGCTTTATGGACCATCAGATTGCAGTCAGCCAGGAGACCCTGCACGTTCGAAGTAGGGTAGCATTCCGTTTAGAAGCCACAAGCATGCTCTCTACCCTCTGCCCAGACACCCGTGATGAACACAACTCAGCACTCCACCAGATATAGATAAATCATTTCCCATAAGCTCCTGGAGAAAAACGGCAGTTCATAGATAATCTCCATTTCAATATTTGATGAAAAATGCAATGTGTGGCTCTTTATTCTTAGTTTGGCATTCTTATCACTAGGGTAAGATGAGCTGTATTTTAAACATTTATAAAACTCCTTTGCTTATACCCCATGGGGATATAAATCTGGATAATAAACTCAACAAGAAATGCATTTTTAAAGGAAATTGTACTGTGTGGAGAGGTTGGATAATGAAAGCTATGAAATATATGTATTTTTTAATACCTAATATTAGCTTAAAGCTTTTCATTTCATGAACTAGTGAGAAACATATTCTGTGCCTTGCTTTTTGGACCCTAACTTTATTGTTTCCTCAGGAAAAAAAACAAATAGGCACTTCCATTTTAAGAACCTTTGGCATATCTTTAAACCCTTGCTCCCTACTCTTCATGTAATTTATGAATAACTTCTAACTTCTGAGCCTGCGTGTCTGTGGGGGTATTTTACTAGAGGTTGAATTCAAGGCCTTACACTTTAGAGGCTGGTGTTCTATCACTTGAGACATACATTCAGCTCTTTTTGCTTTGTATATATTTGGAATAGGATCCAATGTTTATACACTGGTTTGTGATTCTTCTATTTATACATCTCTCATAACTTCATGCCCAACAATTGGTTAAGATAAGATCATGCCAACTTGGAAAAGAATAAATGAATAAAAGCTCTTTGTTTAGAAAGCAAATTGATTTATAAAGAAAGAAAAGAAAATGCTTTGTAAAGGAAAGAATGAAAGCACTGTGCTTCAAAAAATGCTTTGCTGAACAAGAAAATAAAGTGCTTTGGAAAACCAAGAAAAAAGGAAAGTACTTTGCTGAGAAAATACTTTCATTTGTAAAAGAAAGGAAGGAAGGAAACCAGGTGTGTGTGTGTGTGTGTGTGTGTGTGTGTGTGTGTGTGTGTGTGTGTGTATGTGTGTGTGTGTGTGTGGAGAGAGAGAGAGAGAGAGAGAGATGCAAATTGCCTTTCCTTTTTCCTTAATTTTTCAAAGTACTTCAGTTTCTTTCCTTTTAAATGAAACCAATTTTCCCTCATAAAACACTTCATTTTCTTTACTCATAAATCAATCTGCTTTCCATGCAATATGTATTTTTCTTTTTTCTTGTTTTCCAAATGATTTCTGTTGGATTTCATTTTTTCCTTATAAATAAATGTGTTTTGTAAACAAAGCACTTATTACTTTTTCCTTGTAAATCTAACTAATTTACAAAGTCCTTCCTTCCTTCCTTCCTTCCTTCCTTCCTTCCTTCTTTCCTTCCTTCCTTCCTTCCTTCCTTTCTTCTTTCCTTCCTTCCTTCCTTCCTTCTCCCCCTCCTTCCCCTTCCCTCTCCCTTCTTCCCTTCCTCCTTTCCTCCTTCCCTCCCTTTCTCCCTTCCCCATCTCTCTCTTTCTTTCTTAGAAACCCTATTTTAAATAAAGTCTGCATTTCTTAGTTTCCAATGTGCTTTGTGTTATTTGACCAGTAAACTCTGGTCACCCTGCATTACATAATTGTTTAACTCAACTATATACATATAATAATGTATAATATTAAATATTATATTAAGCATATAAATGCAATACACATAACATTTTATGTTCATATAATGGCACAGCTGACTCCCTGGCGTACACAAAGCTTGCCTATTGCTCTGCCCCTCACTTAGGAGTCATACTGTTTAGTTTGACATCTTAAAAGAAATCCCAACATGACTGTTTTTCTCTGATTCTTTGAGGCATGCAAACAAAGAAACTAATTTTATTTCAATAGAAGAACCTGTTGGCAACCAGAAAGCAAGGAAAATTGAAAGAACTATTTTAAGAATGAGAATTGTCCCAGAAATGTCTATGGGCTGAAGCACAAACTCTTTCGGACGTTTTCCTCTTGCCATCCCTGGCTCTCACCTCCGCTGTCCTCACCCACTCTCCAAGCCTGAGTTTAGCCTCAATTTCCTATGTCTAGTAGAAAGGAAATCCTGCAGAGATCTATCCAGTAAAACAGAAACCATATGAATTTTATGAATTCCTGTATTTGGTTACAATTTATAGTTGCGTAAGTCAGGCACTACAGAAAAAGTTAAGCAGAAGAGAATATCCTAAAACTGTATCTATCATAAATATAGAAAAACATGTTTTGTATAGCAGCAGCAATTTCTGTAACAGTGTAACAGTAGCAATTTCTGTAATTTCCGTCTTGTTTCAGAATACACCCAAAGGAAACCTAAATGAGAGATGAGATATGTTAAAACATTTCATTTTGAATTATAACTGTCCACCCAGTAAACTACTTGAATTTCTCCCAATTGTATATGTTTATACTCTAAGTTCATAAGCTCAATTTAACCAGGTAAGCTTGATAGCGATTATCTTGGTAATATAGTATTCTCTAGTTATTTGAGAATAGAAAAATACTTTCACAAAGATAAAAAGGCCAATTAGTTCAACACTCTTCATAAGCAAAGATTACTTAAAGCTTCAGCAACTTGTTCTTGCTGAGATCTATTTTTTAAAAATATTTTTTTCATCAAACTATGATCTTTAGTCCTTTATTAAGAGAATTGGAGGGGTTGGGGATATGGCCTAGCGGCAAGAGTGCTTGCCTTATATACATGAGGCCCTGGGTTCAATTCCCCAGCACCGCATATACAGAAAACAGCCAGAAGTGGCGCTGTGGCTCAAGTGGCAGAGTGCTAGCCTTGAGCAAAAAGAAGCCAGGGACAGTGCTCAGGCCCTGAGTCCAAGACCCAGGACTGGCAAAAAAGAGAGAGAAAGAGAGAGAGAATTGGAATTTAGGTTGTTAACATCGTGTCTTGGAGTTACTCTCTCCCATCCAGTGCCCGGGGAATGGCTGAGCAGAGTGCAGGTAGCAGGAGTGCTGGGCTCAGGAGATGGAATGATTTCTATCATTATGATGAAAAGGAGTCCTTATCATCTAAGAGGTCCACCTAGTGAGAGAAATAGCTAAATACACAACGGGTTAAAATGCAACGAAGGCTCTTCTACACCGGAAGAACAAGCTCGTCCTACTGTTGAGTAGGGTGGTGACTGTAAGTCTGTGTGGAGGAAATGATAGCTGGACAGGGGCTAAGGGAAAAGATGAGTCTTTCAATGAAGCAGCAGCAGAGGAAGTACATTAAAAGAAAAAGACACTGGCAACCAGGATAAGAAATGTACTTATAGAACTTGAGGGCAAGAAAATCATGGGGCTGAATTGCCAAGGTAGATGACCATTTCTAGTCTCTGTCCAGAGAAGAAAAGAATGCACGCAGGCTGGCCAGTGGAAAGAGAGGAAAGACTTTTCTTTTGGGCTCTCCCGGCCTTGGTTGCACCTGCAAAGGAGCTGATCTGTGCTCTCAGAGGCCAGGAACTCACCAAATTCAGCCACTGTGGTGAGGCTTCAGGTAAAGATGAGCCACCTCAATTGTAACTCATGCCCTCCGGTCATACATGTCTCTTTGGATGTTTTTCTTCTTTTATACCCCCTAGCCTTTAACAATGCCAGATTTAAGTGTATCGGCCAGTTTCCCGGTGTATTATGGGGTACAAAGGGGAAATGCTCTTGTCAGTGTAGAGTACATGTGGCAGGAATGGCATTCTGGATACCAGAATAGGGACTTGCTTGAGAGGGCTTTGGTCTTGATTGAGGTGTATGACAAAGTTATTCACTGACAGTGAGCATGACAGATGTGACTCAGGTGTCTTCAGATGAATTTTCAAACAACTGCTGTGGCGAGTGCAATAGAGAATCAATTGGAGTTAAATAAAAGAATTGCTAAGTAGCATTTGGGCCCCAGCTGAGGAATCTAATCCAGTGGAGGGGAGACAGAGAGGGAGAGGGAGAGGGAGGGAGGGAGGAGGGAGAGAGAGAGCAGGGGAGGAGAGGAGGGAGGGAGGGAGGAAGGGAAAGAGATAGAGGAAAGGAGGGAGGGAGGGAGGGGAAGACCTTTGTTGGGGGTGCTCTATTTAAAATCTGTAGGGATCAAAAATACATGGAAAGGAAATGTTATCAGAGTGTAGTTTCTACTTGAAATCAGGAAGAAGGAATTAATATGTCAGCCATGTTCTTAAGTGATGTTTTAAAAGAATAATCTAAAATAAACCAGCAAAGTCTACTAAGCAAGCAATTAGGTTACTTAATGGTCTGTGCCTTTGTTTAATTGGCTAATTTCTGAAGATATTCTACTGTTGGTTATAGGCGATTTTAAGAGAAAAATAGATAATGAAACTTGTAGCAGAAATATGGAAAAAATAAGTGCAATTATTCAACTTAGCTATCTAGGTGATAATAAAAATTAGTCATCGAATTCAAAGGTGGGTAAGGGCTGGGGATATAGCCTAGTGGCAAGAGTGCCTGCCTCGGATACACGAGGCCCTAGGTTCGATTCCCCAGCACCACATATACAGAAAACGGCCAGAAGCGGCGCTGTGGCTCAAGTGGCAGAGTGCTAGCCTTGAGCGGGAAGAAGCCAGGGACAGTGCTCAGGCCCTGAGTCCAAGGCCCAGGACTGGCCAAAAAAAAAAATAAATAAATAAACAAAGGTGGGTAAAAATCTCATTGTTGCTATATATTGTGTTTGCTTTTTCTAAAATCTCAGAAGCTGTTCTGGGGATATTGAATAAACCAGGACTAAGATAATGATCAGAAGGTAACATCCAGGTTTCTATGTGGTTTCACTTACTAATGAGGTGGCAGGCACTACTGACTATGCATTGTCAGATGTGGAAAGCAAATCAGGATTCACATTTGGGAGTTTCTGAGACATCTCTTGGAATGCTCTAGGACCTGGAACTCTGCCATTGTTTCATTTGCTCACTGTATATTCTTACTGCACTCATTTTTCTTCTGTTAAAGTGTGTTAAAATGGAGTCATTTTGGTGAACAATGACCTGGTATGGTGAAGAATTGCATGCTGGCTTTCCAGCCCTGATCTAGAGTAAATGTGTCAGGAGTGGAAATCAAGCAACTCTGAGAGGGGAAACCAACAGGAATTGTAATATTGTCACAGGAAAATGTTTACTTCACGTTTTCCCCTCAAACTGGGAAGTATTGAGCTTCTTTTTTTGTTTATTTTTTGCCAGTCCTGAGGCTTGAACTCAGAGCCTGAGCACTGTCCCTGGCTTCTTTTTGCCACTTGAGCCACAGCGCCACTTCTGGCTTTTTATGTTTATGTGGTGCTGAGGAATTGAACCCAGGGCTTCCTGCATGCTAGGCAAGCACTCTACCACTAGGCCACAGTCTCAGCCCACAATATTGTGGTTCTTTAATAAGTCTTTTGCTAACACAGAATGTTAGCAAGCATGTCCTTCATTGATGTCTTGACAGATTGTACATGTAAAACTTACAATTCAATCTTTAGCAAAAATTATGCTTACTGAGAACAATAATAGTAATTTTCACTAAGGTTTTGTATTGTATATATGATTCCCTTGTAAATGAAAAGTGGGACTAGTAAAAGTGATAATGTAATCCATATTAGACAATGATACCGATGACAGAAGTTTATTTTTGGAGGATCATTTGTCTGAATGCTGTTTTTCCCCTCTGAAGTAAGCATCATCTCTATTTTAAGGCTGTCAAACACATACTATTCTGCCTTCATCATTTTGTTTAAAAATGGCATGAAATGTAGAAGAATTGAGAGAAAATGGGCAGAGTGAATACCACATACTGATCTTGTAGATTAGTAAGTATGCTATTTTGCTGTTGTATATGTAAATGGCTATCTTTATTTATAGCAATATATGTGCCTATTCTGCTATTCATCCCTCATTCCATATTGTCTTTGGATATGTTTTGCATCATGTTATAAAGTAAGAATAGAATTATCAGCTTGTTTATATATTCTGATATCGACAAGAACAAATGATTTTTTTCCAGCAGATGTTCCTTTTAGAGGACCGTACTAGTTTCCCATGGTTGCTAGGAAAAACTTAACAAAAACAGAGCAGCATCAGGACACCCAAATATATTTGTTGTATACTTCTGGAGACAAGACATCTAAAGTGAGTCTTACAGGGTCAAATCAAGTAATCCACAGAAACGTGTCCCTTCTGGAGACTGTGACTTCTCTGCTTCTAAAGGCCACTATCATTCCTTGGCGGGTGATCCCTGCTTCCATCTCCAGAGTGCGCAGCTCTCTGCTCTCCTTACTCAATTACTATCTAATTCTTATCCTCCTGCTTGCCTGCTACAAGGCTCTTGGTGATTCATTGGGCGCACCAGGATATGTCATCTAGGATGATCATGCTATTTCAATGTCCTTAATTTAATCATATTTGTAAAGCAATACAGGGCAATATGGTTATGATACTACAATGCTTATACGTAGTTATACGTTACAGTTACCTAGCTGCAATGGATACACATTTGAGAAGCACTTACTCAGCTTATTATAGAATATTAGGGTATTTAACATGGGTTTGCTATTAGTATGCTTTATTATATAGAGAAAATACATGCCTAGTTTATTTCTATGTCTGTCACCCATTGTATAAATTAAGTATTTTTCTATTTTGAATGGTTCTTACCATATAAGACAACAAAGCACCAATAATCTACTAGGCTTTGTGATCACAAAGATACATTACTATTTCTTAAAATATGTTGTTGTAGTAGAGGTGATGTATAAAGGGATTACAGTTATATGTCAGGTAATGAGGATATTTCTTTCGAACCATGTCATATCACTGAAAAATAAAAGAATAACAACGCCCTGTTACGTGAATTCATTCTCTCACTAATGTAAGCTACATCACAACTTGATGCATATTAAAATAATTTCTAAAGTCAATGGATTATTTGCTATTGTGGTTTCAGTGGTTTCTACCCAGCATAGAGATGGCCCAGGAAATTCTTTCTTTTTCCATGAATGATATGCAAATGACCAAGTTCCGATGTGCTACCTCACCGTGTTGGGAGGCAGGGAGTAGTCGGGTCATGATGGCTGAGTAGTTATGTATAAATTAGTACTAGTATAGAAAGGGCTTGTTGGAGGCGGCTTGCTCTCCTGCCTTCTCCCATGCTCTTTATAAGGAGAGCATGTCGCTCCTCCTCACTTGCCCTTCTGCTTTTGCTCAGGAAGTGGTGAAACAAGAAAACCCACAGGGCTGGGGATGTGGTCTAGTGGCAAGAGTGCTTGCCTCATATACATGAGGCCCTGGGTTCGATTCCCCAGCACCACATATACAGAAAACGGCCAGAAGTGGCGCTGTGGCTCAAGTGGCAGAGTGCTAGCCTTGAACAAAAAGAAGTCAGGGACAGTGCTCCGGCCCTGAGTCCAAGCCCAGAACTGGCAAAAAAAAAAAAAAAAAAAAAAAAAAAAAAGAAAAGAAAACCCACACTTTACTTGGGGCCTCAACCTTATACTTTCTTGACACTAGAATTGTGGGAAAAATATTTCTATTCCTTATAAATTACCCCATCTGTGGTAGTATGTGATAGCAGCAAAATACAGACTAAGACACAGCTACTGGAAAGTCTGTTTCTATTAAAATACATCACTGAGAGTAATGTAAATGGTGACATCAGTAAAGAGTACTTTGTACTTAGAAACAGATTTGTTACATGGTAACTCATTTGTACAAGTACTTAAAGATAATAAAAATATAATTTAAAGCCAAACACTGGTGGCTTGTGTCTGTAATCTTAGCTACTCAAGAGGCTGAGATATGAAGATCACAGTTCAAAGCCAACCTGGGCAGAAAAGTCCTGAGACTCCTAAATCCAATAAACTATTCAAAACAGCCAGAAATAGTGTTGTGGCTCAAACGGTAGAGCATGCGTTTGAGCACAAAAAGGTTTAGAGACAACACCCAGGCCCTGAGTTCAAGCCTCAGGATTGGCAACACACATATACACACATTTAAAACAATAACATACAGCACTGAAGGAAATACCTTAATGTAACACAGTGCTTGCAATGACAAAATGTCTATACATTCATATGCTTTAAGTTATCTTATAAGTATAAGTATTATAAGTATTCTGTGAACTGAAAGTAAAGCAAAACAACAACAAAACCTATCGGTTAAAGTCTGAAAGTGGACCTTGTGTGTGTGTGTGTGTGTGTGTGTGTGTGTGCGTGTATGCATACACGCACACACACACACACACACATATCCTGCCAGCTTCAAAACAACAGTGCAATCATCTACGGCATGCATTAGATACCTAAAGGGCATCAAAGTAATTAAGTCTACGTTATTTAACTGGAGTTTCCAGACCTTTGGGTTGATAGTTTCTTCGTGGCCAGAATAAATAGAGATATTGTGAAAATGCATGTTTTCTTTAAATAAAAAAAGGAAACAGGCCGCATTTGATGGTCCTTATCCGTTTTTCTCATTTATTGTCTCAGGAGCAATTCTTCCAGCAGACAGCACAAGCCCTTGTGTTTTCATTAGTTTTTGCCAGCATTCTCTCTCTTTCCAGAGAGAAGCATCTAAAGTTAATAAAGAGATAAAATCTATTTCCCTCCAGCTGTGTTTTTTTCAAGTTTTTCAATATGCAATTATAAAAGAGTAAAAGTTGCAGACCTCCATGGAGGAATACAGTTAGAATTCTCTGATTTTTTTCCCTTTCCCATAATTCCGGTTCTCAACTGGCATTGTGAAATGAAGCCTCAAAGTGCTCAGTTAGGCTGCGATGCAATGACCACATTTCCAAGTTTTAGGAAAAAAAACTGAAAACTCATTTCTCAGACATCTGCAATGTGGAAGGTGACCCCATATTCAAGAGTGTTTCTGAAAATTCTTCTTAGCAAGTTGTGTAGCTTAAGGTCATCGATTTCCTTATCTGTTGCTGAGATTACCACGACTTGATGTATAGCTCTCAAAATCAGGGACTTCTCAGCTTCAAAAAACACAGCTTCATTTCCTGTTTCAACCAGTAGGAAGGTGAATAAGGAGCTATCGAAGCTAGTAAGAGCTGAAAAATTAATCTTGTCTCAGATGATTAGATTCTCACATTTACATGGAGTTACATATTCCCAGTTTGGGAATACATTCTTTCTTTTTGATGTTGTATATAGAGAACTCGTTTGTAATTCTAAATGAAAACTAGTTCTGCATCGAATGAATCCAAACCATTAGATATACAGAGGCGTGTTTTGTTTACTCATTTTGTACGTTTTAGAGAAAAATGATGCAGAACTTTAAAAAGTTGAAGGCTCAGTAAGGATGAGTTGAAAACATTTATTGTTTGTGACTAATATACACAGAATCACGATGGAAGAAACGATTCCTTCTTACTAAGAAGTAAAATGTATTTCCAAAGATCTGTGGGTTTTGTGAAAGAATTTTCCAGATCCTAATGAAAGGATATGGACAGCATGCAGAGGTACCCTCTATTCCCTGGTTAGAGTTCATCATCTGTTTCATAAGTCTTTGAGTAACCTGAATATAGATATGCATTTGAGAAAATGTTAACAATTTGTTATAATAAACACATTATAACAAATAGCATTGTGCATTTTATTTTGTACATGAGCTATATACTTTCTTACTAAAAACAGGAAGCTTTATGTTTGAATATTTTTTTAGTTTTACAGAGTAGAATTTGAAGAAAAAAGATCATGCATCCTTGTTCAATTCTAAACGCTATTTGGAAGCAGGATAAACTTCCAAAAATGGGACTGATAGTTCAATGACTAAATATATCATATATATATAATATTATATCCATAATATAATACTATATATTGCATATATTGTATATGTATAATATTTCTTACATGTATGTATAGCTAATGCTATAATTTTGTATATTATGTTATATCTTACACATACAATTTATTATATAATATATATCTGTTCATAATATGAAAAACAAAATTATTTGTTTAATTAATTTGCCTGTTGGATAAGTCACCTAACATGAATTCAGAGACTCTTTGTAGAGGCTGAAGTTTTTCTTAATTCTTCCTTCACTTCATAGGGCTTTCAAAACCTCTGTTTTCCACATGTAGTAAAAATTGTGGAGTTATTTTCAATACCTAAGCATATATTCATATGCCTTATTTTTAACAAAATTTCCTCTTTATCTGATACTCTTCTTATTCTTTCCTTTATAGCAAAGTCTCTTGATGGAGGAACTTTTCATTTGCATTTACATTTTTCTCTTCACAGTCCTGAGTTTAACTTGCCGCATCAAAGATCCTATTCTGTGAGGTTACTGCTAGCCCCCTAGATCTCAAGAAGCTGTATGATTCTACCTTCCGTTTCCATTAATCTGAACTATAGAATATGACATTTGACTACTATTTCTTAAAATGATTTTATCCTTTTTTCTGTCTTCATTAAACTCTAAACTAACCCCTCAGTATTCCTTCCTTCCTTCCTTCCTTCCTTCCTTCCTTCCTTCCTTCCTTCCTTCCTTCCTTCCTTCCTTCCTTCCTTCCTTCTTCCTTTCTCTCTCTCTCTCTCTCTCTCTCTCTCTCTCTCTCTCTCTTTCTCTCTTTTCTTTTCTTCCTCCTTTCTTGTTCTGGGATTTAACTCAGGGCTTGAGCTCTGACCCTGAACTCTTGTTCTCAAAGCTAGCACTCTACCACTTGATCCACAACTCTGCTTCTGGCTTTTGGGTGGTTAATTGGAGCTAAGAATCTCATGGACTTCCCTTCATGGCTGGATTCACCTTGTGATCCTCAAATTTCAGCCTCCTGAACAGCTAGGATTACAGGCATAAGACACTGGTGCTTGGTCTCCCCTCAGTGTTTTTAGCTGTTCCAGTCCTACAGCCTATACCCCTGGTTTCCAGGATCTAGGTATATATAGCTAAATATCTTATTGTGGAGGGTAGGGGTAAGATGCCTCTTGTGCACATACTCCAACTAAATCCTCATTATCATTTCTTAAATATTTCCTGTAAGTGAAATCATAGTAATGCAACTAGTTTACTAAGATCAACCAGGGTGTCTTCCTTTTAGTCTAGTCATCTTCAGACATTCTCATCTCTCATTGCTGCCAAACATTCTCACTGTGGCCAGCCAGATATATTGCAATAGTCTCCTAATTAATCCACTGCCTACAGCACCGCTTCTCCCCCGTACCTCCTTATCAACATTGTTAGATTACCATTCTGAGATGTCATGTAAGGAGTCTGATTACATTTTCTCAGTGCTTTCCCATGTCTGTGGGGATAAAATTCTTCTTATTGCCTTAGCCTATGAGCCTTCTTAGTATTCAAGCTTTATCTACAGCATGAGCCTCATGCTAAAGTGATCAGAACAGAAATGGGTTTGGATAAGAAATCATGGAATTAGCCAGTGCTCTACTCACACCTTGGAGAGGTTATTGAAACTGCCTAAGTTCATTCTTTTTTTTTCAAATTTTTATTATCAAACTGATGTACAGAGAGGTTACAGATTCATACGTTAGGCATTGGATACATTACTTGTACTGTTTGTTACTTCGTCCCTCACCTAAGTTCATTATCTTTAAAGTAACAAGGAAAATATCGTTCTCTGAGAGTTATGATGAGGAAAAGGATTAAGTCAAGCCTTGATTGCATTCCTGTGTCAGTCACAAAGTGGGTCCTTGATGAAATGTATATTGGTAGTATTGGTGATAGCCCATGCTATGCCCTATAGCACTCTATTTGGAATAATAATGCTAGTCCAGCCATCTCAAATTGCCAGTGGAAATATATGACTGGCTTTTGCCTAGGGCACTGTTCTCTCTCTCCTGGCTCTCTCTACCCACTCGTGTCTATTCAAATGACTTTGATCAAGTTGCCTGATACCCTGATATCTTGATTTACTAATCTGTAGAACAGAGTCTGTAATGTTGCCCATCTCATAAGGTTATGAAAGTTAAATGAGAAAGTGATTTCCCATATGAGGATTAGAGGAGAAAATGAATATAAAATGCTGACAGCAATACCTTCGTCATTCTTCTTCTTTGTCTTCACCTTCTTGATATTTTAATCTTATCAATACTATTATATTGGTAATGATGTTTTAAATTCTATTCAAGTTATCTCCTTCAGTGGAAAGTTGTTTCTGGCAAGGTGTCTGTGGATAATGATTCTGTTTTCAAGGAGTAGAAATGTGGTAGAGAAGGCATATGTAACAACTAATCACTTTCATGTGGTAAGAAAAATGGTAACAAAGGGTAAGGCTTGCAGGAGAGAGATGCCTGGCATGGAAAATGTGTTCAATAAGCAGCTGTGAAAAGAATATTGGTAAACTGGTGACTAACATGGTAATGACGCATATCCAAAGCATGCAATGTATGAAGCATTGCATGCGGTGGTCTGAAAAGCCCTCTTCATTTCTGTGATATTGAGATATGCTGTTATATACACTTTATTTCACACTAGTGTTTATGGGAGATATATTACAGAAAATTTTTAGCTGTTCTCCCCTCTTTCTTGTAAAATTAAAAAAATCTGTACATTATCACTAAAACCTTGGAATTTGTGATAAATGTGGAGAGGTTAATCAGCTAGCCATTTTAATCCCCTAAAGGAATTCCTTAGCCATGGAATTCACTTTCAGAAATCATTATTTGTCTAACTTGTAGGACCAAAGCATTTAAATAATCTTGAGTAAGGTGCATTTTTCTCCCTTTCACTGTGCCCTTTGTCTTCATCTACTCTCCATGTCATTAGACAAAGAAAACAGAAGAAACTCTACTACAAAGCCTCAGAATAATTTATAAGAGGAACTCATGAGACCAAATAAACTGAAACAGAAAAGAAATAAAGATACAAGTGCCTTAAATCCATCTGAGTTTCTCTTTAAATTCAGAGTTTCTTTTCCATACTGTGTTATAGAGAGAAAAATGTGGTTTTATGATCATTGCTTTGTTACATCCCATTTCCTGACATTCAAAAGCATAATTTGTATGTTGATAACCTATCTTTGAAGTATGAGTCATTTTGCTTTTTCAAGGTGGAGGTCAGATGGTTTAGAGTCATAAGAAAGTCATACCAGCTTTCCATCTTTATGATTCGTGTCTGAGGGTTATTATTCCGTTGACCCATGGAGATAGTTCAGAAAATTAATGCACTGTATGGTGTCTGTTATATACTGGGCTTGGCATTTACAAATTCAAAAACTTACACAACTGGACAGTTTGACAGATTTAGTAATAATAAAGATCATTTTTTAGTAAATATGTGTTAATATTGGCTAAAAGTTTCTCTTAATTGGTGTTAAAATGTACATAATTTATATATCTTGTTTTCCAAGACAAAGATTAACCTTACTATAATTCTGGAACAAATTATTTTTTACATTATGTTTAATTTCTGATCTATAGGAAGCAATTCCTATAGATTCCTCATAGATACCCTTAACTATTTAAATTCAAACCTGAAACCGAATATGATGCCGGGTACTGCAATACGCTTAAGTCTGGATTGAAGTTCAGAAGTAAACTTGACCCTAGGTTTCACATTCAAGTAGTAGCGTTTTTGTTTAGCATGAAAAATAATGCAATCTGCCTAAATTGAGGATGATGATCATATGACAAAGAAAATAGAGCTTCCCCTTTTGTTTCCTGAATGTAGCCTTCAAATAGCCTATGGTTTAAAAAGGTTCCAAATTAAAAGTAAAATACTTTTCCTTACTCCACTTAAGATGAAAATTTCAAATCTTTCATAATACTTTCCAGTTCTAAAAAGTTAGACATCGGATTGAGGGAAGCAACTTTGTATTTATGTATATGCTGAAAATTGTGATGGGGGGGGGCTTGCGTGCATATATGATGTGTGTGTGTGTGTGTGTGTGTGTGTGTGCACGTGCATGTAGGCTGTTTTCAAATTTATCAGACCCTTCCTGCCTAAAATGCTGCCTCTTCTTAATATTCCCAAGGAGAAAAATTAGCCTAGATTTTAAAGAAACAATACACAGTGTTTGTTATATATGGCTATTGGTGTCCCCAAAATTCACAGTTCAAGGTAACACTGCTTCTGTATTTGTAGACATTATTACAAGTCTTCCATTTGTGACCACTAACACTATTGTTAAAAGTTTAATAAAACAAACAATATATTTTCTGGGTTTAACTTCTCCTTGTTCTCGTTACATCCCTAGAGGCATAGAAGGACATAATGGGTGGATTCTTGTCATTCTTGGTGTCATTAGCATAACCCAGAAATCCTCACACTTAGGTTTATGGACATTTGGGGACAGATAAATCTTTGCATTGTGTTGTGGTCCTGTATACTGTAAGACACTCAGCAGCAGTCTTGTCCTTTGCCAGTGAGCTACTACTAGTAGGAACTCTATCTCTGTTGCCATAGTCAGAGATGTCTCTAGATATTGTGAAATGCTCTGTGAGAACAATACTACCCTTGGTGAAGAACTCCTGTTCTACTGGAATGATTGGACTATCTTGGAATGGCTCTTCTGCCAAATATGTAGATGATCTCTCCGTAGACATCACAGGTCAGCTGGCTACTCAGAAGGCAGAGAATTGGAGAAGTAGGTTTCAAAGCCAGTGAGGGCAAAAAATCGGAGAGATTTCATCTTAAAATAACTAAAATTTCAAGGCACTGGTGGCTCATACCTGTAATCCTAGCTACTTAGAAGGTTGAGACCTGAGGATTACGGTTTAAAGCCAGTCCAGGAAGGGAAGTCCATGAGACCTTTATCTTCAATTAAACACAGAAAAAGCTGGAAGTGGCACTGTGACTGAAGTGGTAGAGTGCTAGGAGTGAACACTTGAGCCCAGGCCCAGAGTTCAAGCCCCAAGACTGGAAAAAACAAAACAAAGCAAAAAAACAAACACCATCCCCCCCCCCAAAAAAACCTCCTAAAATTTGGGCTGATGATATGGCTCTAGTGGTCAATTTTCAATCACAGGAGCAAAGATAAGTAAGTGCCTTGGTACCAGAAAAAAGGAAAGGAAAGGAAAAGAAAGGAGAGGAGAGGAGAGGAGAGGAGAAGAGAAAGGGGAAAATAAGAAATGAATGCACTGCCTTACATATGAAACTGTAGCCCCTCTGTACATCACTTTTACAATAAATAAATTAATTAATTAAAAAAAAAGAAAAATTGAGCCCTGCCTCTATGGTTCAGTAGAACAAATTCCCATGTTGATATTGCAGTCCAGACTAAAGGAAAAGCAATCATGACGGTAACTGTTGAAGAGAAAATAAGGAAGAAATAAGGGCAACTTTTGTTGTTGCACATTACAGCACATTTATTTCATTCCTGAAATCTAGAGTGGCATTAAGCATACACTTAGCACTTCTTTGGAACAGTAATTCTCTTCCTTTGTTGTGTGCCCTTTGCCCTATGTTTCAACACTTTTGTATTATAAGCAGCTGACTCACCTAAGATTTTTCCTCCACCCAGAGACAATCAGAACACAGTGGAAATTTCATTAAGAAAATAATTAGGATTTAACTTCAATTTTCGGCATGTATATATCCAATTTGGCAGCACCATTTGTTGAAAAGGCTGTCTTTTTTCCAACTTGTGTTTTTGGCTCCTTTGTCAAATATTACATGGCTAATATTTGTGGCTCATTTCTACGTCTTCTAGTCTGTTTCATTGGTCCTCAGGCCTATTCTTGTGCCAGCATCAGTTGTTTTTATTATTAAGGCTATGTGAGGAGTTTGAAGTGTAGTATTGATATTCCTTCAAGATTGTTCTTCTTGTTAAGGATTGTTTTCACTATTTGGGGTCTTTTTTTATTCCTATAAATATTTGGGTTGCTTTCTCTATAACACTGAAGAATGTTGTTGGGATTTTAATTTGTATTGCATTGAATTTGTAGATAGCTTCTGGCTATCTACAATCCTTCCAACCCAGGAGCATGGTAGGGTTTTCCATTTTCTTAAGTCTGCTTTAATTTCTTTTTTTTTTTTCAGATTTGTAAAGTTTTCATCATAGAGGTCCTTCCCATATTTGGTGAAGTTAATTTCTAGGTATTTTATTTTATCTTTGAGGCTATTACAAATAGAATTGCTTTCCTGATTTCAGTCTTGATCTTCATTGTTGGTATACAGAAAACTTACTGTTTCTTGTACCTTAATTTTATACCCTGCTACTCTGCCAAAGTTTTAGATCAACTCAAATAATTGGCAAGGAATCTAAAGGATTCTTTAAATACAGGATCATGCCATCTACAATGAGAGAGAGTTTTACTTCTTCTTTCCTTATTTGGATCCTTTTTATAATATTTTTCTCTTCCCTTATTGCTCTACACATGCAGAAACCTGAAACTAAATCCTTATATACCACCTTGCACCAGAATCAATTTTAAACGGATCAAAGACCTCAATGTAAAGCCATATATCATGAAAATATTATAGGAAGGGGGAGAGGAAACACTAGGACTCCTGGGCACCTGTTAAAATTACCTAAGTAAAGATCTAAAATCACAACAAACCAAAGAAAGACTGTATAAATGGGATTGCATCAAGATGAAGAGTTCCTGCATGGCAAGGGACATAGCAAGATAAATAGAAAGCCCACAGAATGGGAGTAAATTTTTATTTTGCATCAGACAAGGTTCTCATATCTAAAATATACTTAGAGCTCAAAAAATTACTCTCTCAAAAATAAAATGTCAAAGAAACAACTCGATTTCTCAGAAGAAGTAAGAATGATCACTAGACACAGAAGAAATCTTCAACATGTAACAATAACAGATGCTGGCAGGGATGTGGCCAAAAGGGAATTCTACTATACTGTTGGTGGGAATATAAACTTGTTAAACCACTCTGGAAAGAAGTATGTAGGTCCCCAAAAAGATTAAACATAGATCTTCCCTATGACCCTGCAATTCCACTCCAGGGCATTTATCCAATAGACCACAAACCAGGACACATTAAAGCTATCGGTGCAACCATGTTCATTGTAGCCTTGTTTATCATAGCCAAAATATGGAATCAACCCAGATACCCCTTAATGGATGAATGGATCAAGAAAATATAATATATATGTACATATGCATGTATGTATTTGTACATATATACATATATATATAATCTATACACACAATGGAATTCTATGTTTCCATCAGAAAGAAATGGAAAGACTTGGAAAGAATTGTACTAACCAAAGTAAGCTATATCCAAAGAGACATAGGTTGCACGGTTTCCCTCATTTATTGTAACTAGAAATTGCCTATAAATCTACAAGTAAGCATAGTGGATGGGAAAAGACAATAAATACACTTGGACATGAGAAGTTATATAGAACTCTAGACATTCACACAGTGAGACCAAATAAGGATTCTTAGGAAAGGATCACAAAGGTTCAATAGTGATGTGCATATGATCATATAAAATAATGTTCATGGAAATGAACTCCTAGAAGTGGAAACAAGAGGGTTTTTTTGTTATCTTGTTATTTTGTTATTGTTGTTTTCTTCATTGACTTTTTATTTTCTGTATCTTTTGTCTTGTATGTAACTTTATTAGTGGAAAAAATAAACTTGAAATGGTGAAAGAAAGGGTGAACAAATGCAGTAGTAATACACATTAGACTTTTTGTTAGAACTGGACCATACAACTTGGGTGGGGGGAGGGAAAAATCTGTGAGAAAACAAAGGAACAAGTAACACTGTTCAAAAAGTAATGTACTCTTTACCCGACTTATATAAGTGGGAACCCTCTGTACATCATCTTTACAATAAAATTTTTAAAAAGAGAATCAGTGGAATCTGTCTTATAGGACCAGAGGTGTGTGTGTGTGTGTGTGTGTGTGTGTGTGTGTGTGTGTGTGTGTTTGTATTTAACTGAATTTAACAGCAAAGAATATTGTTGAATTTCTTAGTCTTCTTATCATGGTCTTAGAATTCTCAATAACTCCAAGGGAGATGGGATGACCTGAGCCTATAATCTCAGTACTAAGGTAGTAGAGGCAAGAGAATCCAAAATTTGAGGCCAGTCTGTGCTACAAAGGCAGACCCTGTCTAGAAAAAAAAGAGAGAGCAAAGAGAAAGAGTGAGGGGAGGGAAAGCAAATGGGAGGAAGGGGAAGCAGGACAAGAGAGAGAAGGAGATGGGATAGAAAGATAAGAACTCTATTAGGATCAGTCCCCACATTTTTAAATTTTCCAGTAGTTTAAGAAGTTTTTCCCCCACAAACCTCTACTAATAGGTGAACAAATGATTCAATCTTATGCATTATTGTCTAAAGAAATTTTCTAAAGAATTGTTGTTTTTTTTAAATCAGCCTAGGGGCAGTTTTGACGTTTTCCCATTCCTCTCCATGTCAGGGCATTTAATTGCAATTAGGGGGTGTCAGCGTCAGGATGAAAAAGTATCATATTCATGGACTTCCTTGGCTTTCATTTTTTGGGAAGGGGCTTCCATTTACTTCGTAATAGCATGTATCAGCCATGGTTGGGGCTTCATATGGTAGTTTGTGTCTCAATAAAAATGGGTTTCAACTTGCTACCAACCCTTTATGAGTGATGGCATTAACTTAATCTTTCTAAACAAATAAAGTAAAAAAGAAGTCTGCTATTGGTCCTATGCAGTGTATGAAAGTGTTGGGACTATGCTTCTGAAGAGGAATGGAGGGTGAACTCATATTATTCTGTAATATTCAATGTACCTATGTGAAAGTGGAGCCAAGCAAATCAAGGGAAGGACTGGGGTCGAGGGAGATGGAATAAATGAAATTGAACAACATGCATTACAGCCATAAGTGAACGTGTCGAACTAAAACCCTTTTGTACAAGTACTTAAATACAAAATAATAAAAAAGAACATACTGTCATGTGGAAATTAATATACAGGTAGTTTAGTTTTAGGAAAGCATATTCTATGGAAGCACCCTAAGTTATTCTCTAATTAAAATGATTTTTCTAGATAGTTTCTTTTTTTTTTTTTGGCCAGTCCTGGGCCTTGAACTCAGGGCCTGAGCACTGTCCCTGGCTTCTTCCCGCTCAAGGCTAGCACTCTGCCACTTGAGCCACAGCGCCGCTTCTGGCCGTTTTCTGTATATGTGGTGCTGGGGAATCGAACCTAGGGCCTCGTGTATCCGAGGCAGGCACTCTTGCCACTAGGCCATATCCCTAGCCCCCTAGATAGTTTCTTAAATCCATTAATACCCTCACATCTCATTCTTTCAAGTTAAATATCCTTGCCCCAATTTTTGTCTATGTGAATGTGTGTGTGTTCTTCTTCTCTTTCCCTAAATATCTAGTTTTAGGTTTGCAACCCTTCACAATCCACAGGTTGTGCATGTGTGTGAAATGTGTGTGTGCACGTGTGTGTGTGCATGTGTGTGAAAGCATCTGGGGACAATCTTATGGAATTGTGATCCTACAGTATTCAATCAGGCTAGGATGAAATGACACTGGTTTTGTTTTTGGAAAGCACAGTTTGAGGTCCATCATATTAAAAACCCACACAGTAGATACTAACAACTCATCAATTTTAGTCCTGCCTGTTCTCTATCATGGTCAGTATACCCTAGGGTTTCGTGTTTACTGAAAAGAGGATATTAAAAATAAATCCATGGCATTTTCTTGAGGCTTGACCCTTCCTACATGAGCACAGAAAAAGCAGTTTTAAGAACATTTATTCTGCCCCAGATTAAGTTGTTTTTCTGTCATCTGCATTTACTTCAGCTGGCTCACAGACGCAAGAAAGCAAAAAAATACTACTTTTAATAAAATTATTTTCTGTTTCATTATATTTAACACTGACATTTTCTTAAGAAGCAATAATAAAAAAATAGAAAAGAATAGGCAGAACACTTTGTGTACTTTCAAGGAGAGCACCATGACCTCTCGTTCCAGTTTCTGGAAGTGAGTCTGCTGGCCAGGTGGGAGTGGCCCCTATTGGCTGAAATGATCTAATGCACACAGTGTTCATTTGCAGAGCAGGCTTGTGTAATTTCAGGTGCGTACACACAGTCGGTGTTAACAACAAGGACCATTTCCTTGTGTATGGTTTCCCCAGCTTCTAAGAAATTCATTTTTTTTTAAAAAGGAGCTTTTGTGGAGTTTCCTAGGTTACATTTTTAGACTTTCATCAACACTTCTAGTCTTGTGCTTCCTTCCTTTCAAGCACACCAGAGAAGTCAAAAGTCAAGATCTAACTGATTTGATAAGAAAAGGAATGGCTCACTTTAGAGTTTAAGAGATTATTTCCTACACACACAACAAAATAGAGTAACTGAGGTGCTCGCTACCAGATCCTTGCTCCATACACCCCGAAAGGGACAATAATTGGAGGTGCAAATTGAGTTCAGAGCGAGGCAGCAATGGCTCACTGAGACAGGAAGTTTTACAGTCTGCTTCGACACACCAAAATTCTCCTCATACGTCATCATTCCCTCAGAACCAATGGGAAACGCTGTCCTGACAGCTGGGGGAGATGGACAGGCAAGCGGCATATGACTTGAGGTAGCACGTCACCAACCTCCCATCCTCTTGCGTTCTCTGCAGAGCACAGTGCCTCATGCCAAGCCCCATGCAGGCTGCGCTGAAATCTATTCTCTGTGCTTTCTGTGGATGCGTGTTCCCTAGGGCTCCACCACACAGCCATCCCTAATGGTTTGGCTCAGAACTGTCCCCACTACCTATGCAGATGCTTTTCCCTTCACAAACACAAAGGTGGACACAAAGGTGGTGGATTCTACTTTCGGTATGTAACATGGACACTTAGTGGGTTTTGTTTTTATCCTTTTCCAAAGACAGCTGAAATAAAAAATTACCCAGGTGTACTGGATATTGTATAGATGCTTATCTGAACTAGGGAAGGGAAAGAAAAATGAGGGTGGGTGTAACAAATAAGACAAGAAATGTACTCACAACATTATTATGTAACAGTACCCCCTCTGTATATCACCTTGTCAATAAAATTTAATTAAAAAAAATTACCCAAGTAGGCATGGTGACCCTAGCTTATGGGAGACTGGAGCAAGAGGATAATTTAAGCTCAGGAATTCAATACCAGTCCAGGAAACATAGGGAGGCCCTATCACTTAAAAGAAAATAAGAGGAAAGAAAGGGGAAAATAGGAAAGAAAGACAACACAAAAGGAAGAAAGAAAAATGGAAAAAAGGAACAAAGTAAGGGCATAGGGAGAAAAGAATTGTAAAAGAATTTAATTTGTTCTTTTTTTTTTTTTTTTTTTTTACAAAATTGCCATTCTTCAGGCCTGAACAGAGATTGATAATCCTTGTCTTCAGATTTATTTCCAAAGAAGGAATTTGAAGCAGTCCAGAAGAGGAGAGAATATAGTCTTAGTTTTATTCTCTACCAACAAGGTATGCTGGAGTCTGGCTCTGGGGAGAACTCTCATCCATTTTTCAGAGCCCTAGTTAGTACCATGGGTAAAATTCTTTCTCTTTCCAGAAATGAACGCAATCTTCTTTCATATCTTCCTCATTTGCAATTCCTTTCCCTTCCACTCTGATCATTAGTCAACATAATCTCTCCTTGAATGCAACTTTAGGAACATTATTTTTCTCTCCTTATAGAATTTGGCATGAAAAACATTTAAATAAAAAATCAAGTATGTTTTTCTTTTCTTTTGTTTTGGTTACTCACTTGGTTAACCATGTCTAATCAACCAACAACTTATGTGGTGTAGGCTCAGCACATATAAGGGGTTGACCTCAACACTAGTAATTGATGTGTGTTTTTTTTACCATTTGCCAAATAGATAAGCCATGAAGAGTTGAAAATGATTGAGTCAGTTTCAGTGGTGTGCCAATAACACATGGAAATATTATTCAAGATACTGTTTTTAATCTCTAGATTTTTCTATTTCCTAATTACTTGAGGAAAAAAGCAAGACCTAAAGCAAGACCTCACCTTAAAATTATTCCCATTTACTGATAGTTTTCAATTCAGTGATTTTATTAAATACTTCATTGTATTTATACTGAGTCAATAAAAATATGGGGGAAAAGCTGCAAATAGGATGATGAATGACTTCCTAAGGACAGTCTTAATATGTTTATGTATAGATTCTCAAAAGCCAATACACAATGTATTTCAACATGTGGGCTAGTGTCTTAATATGAAGAAAGAAGATAAAGAGCTAAGCCAATGGCAACGTGCTTGTGGCTGTGCAGAGCTCCAGGAAACCTTGCCACCTCCCAGTCTATGCCTTTCCAGATGTTGCTCAGCAGCATGTACTGAGGTCTATAGAGAGCTTAGAACCACCTAGGACCTGGGCCACTACGGGCTCAGTGTGGGTCAATATGGGCTAAGTCTGCAAAGCATGTGATGGGATGTTCCTGCCTCCCACAAATGGTAGTGAGCTAATGAGACCTTCAGGGAGCTCCGCAATGTCTGCCTGTTGCGTCTGCAGCTTTCTTCTCAACCCGCACGACGAATGCTCAGCCATGAGATGTTCTGTTGGTTCTATGGCTACTCATCTACAATCGAGTCCTAATGCAAGCTATTGGGCACCTGAACGTCTTGGTTATCTCAAAGCTCCTGCTTTCTCAATGTATGGTCACAGGTCCAGACCGCTTCTGGAATCAGGATCGCCACCTAAGCCAGTCTCTGTTGCCTCTAGTTCCAAGTCTGTTGGGTATCAGATCTGGATCCACAGTTCACCTCACACTTTAGAAACCACGATTCAGAGATCGATCACCCTTTGAGACCTGAACCATGGCCTTCCCTCAATATCATCCCTAGACCCACATGCCTTACCTGTCCCCATGACTCACTGGGCTGCCTTTCACTCTGTCTATCCCATTGTTCCTGGGGATATGTTCTTCAATGATACTTTCACCAAAAACCTAGAATCAGAAACCACCCTGAGTAAAACAACCTATTTTAATTTTCACAGAAGTAGAAGGTTCTGATTTTTTTAAAATTTACTTGTGTTTCACAAAACCTATCATAAAGCATTTTCACTTGGAGATTATTTCAGGGCAGGCTTTCAAACTATAGCTCATGCTGAGGTAATTCCCTATTCCTTGCCTTGGAGGAAGGTGATGAAAGTTCAGGACAGAATCAAGACTTGCTGACTCCCAGCTTTTTTCCACAGGCCTCTTTGGAAACCAATAATCTGAAAGTCTAAGACTCATTGCTGGATGGAGTCACCCATTTACCGCACTCTCAAATGACCCCCCGCCCTTCCAATGAATGCTGAGCTGTAGATCAAGGTTAGCTTTTAAAAGCACAAAATTTGTTTGAGGGACTCAGGGTTCTCACTTGAACATGTGTTCAGACTCAGTTAACTGTTGAATTTTCACCAGGTTTGGCTGGTGCAGATGTGTTCCGTGTACTGGCAGAGCCATTGGCAGTTAATGAAGCGGCTCCGCTCATGAATCTCCTGCAGCTCACCCTGACAAGTTGGAGAGGAAAAGACTGCCTGCAGATGGTGCTTCAAGTGTGGGCTTCGAAACACATGGGTGCTTTGTTCCAACTGCCAACCTCGCTGTGCTCTTACATGTGGCAGAATGAATGTGACAGAAAGAGACTAATTTATAAGCAGTGTTTTATAGTTAAAAGAGAAAACATTGGCTTTCTTGGCAAAGGAGCGGATTTCAACTAAGGTCTTAGGGAGTAACAGGAGAAAAGAATCACAAATGTTAAAGAAACGACTTGTCCCAGGCCGTCTTTTTTGATGCTTCGTTTCTACGGCAGAGGAGGCCCATGACTGTGCTTATGACTGAGGCCAGTGGATGAATGTCTCCATGCAAAATCTCCCTGTTCTCTCTCAGTTCTCCGCATGGCTGTTTGTTGGCCATAGCTAGTGTTCCCTCAGGACTGGCAGTGGGGTAGAAGTGGATCCTGAATGGTGACTGAAGGGCTCAAATTGGAACGTGGAGTAAACGTGCACAGGAAAGGGCTGAGCATGTGGCTTCGCGGTAGAGCGCTTGCCTGGTATGCATGAGGTCCTAGGTTTCATTCCTCAGTACATGTGAAAAGAAAACTAAACAAAAATTTAAAAATGTATAGGAAAAACTATGTCAGGAAAAGATTCATTGGAAAGTTGATGTCTGGAAAAGCAGATATTTTAGTTTTGGAGATACTAGGTATTTTTTGCTTTCATAGTTTTCATTTACTAAGGTTTGAGCTCTGGACTTAGAACTTGCTTAGCAGGCATTCTACCACCCGAGCTATGTCCTTAGCTCTTTTTGTTTGTTCATTTTTTGTTTTTAATGATTTTTTTCCAAAGCCATGTACAGAGGGGTTACAGTTTCATACATAAGGCCGTGAATACATTTCTTATCAAACTTGTTACCTCCTCCCTCATTTCTCTCCCACTTTCCCCCTTCCCAGCTCCTCCCCTTCCCCCAGAGTTGTACAGTTGGTTTACAGTATATGGTTTTGTAAGTATTGCTGTCGCATTGGTTCACCTTTTACCCTTTGTCTCTCCATTTTGATGTTCCCCTTCCCTTCCCTAGTTCTAATAAACGCATATACAATACCCAGGGTACCGAAATCAGTTATAGTGACAGGGGTAAAACCCTGGGCAATAAAGACAAAAGAAAATGGCATAATTTCACATGGTATGTTGAACATAACAACAACTATGATAAACCACTTATTTCCATAACTTGGAGTTCATTTCGCTGAGTACATCATATGTGTTCATATGTACATGTCTATTGAGCTATTGTGATCTTCTGCGAGGACTATCCTAGATACGTACTAATTATTACCAATGAGGGAGACCATAGAGTCTGTAGGGTCTCTTTTTACTTAAGACCTCTCTTACTTGGACAGCAATCGCACCTTTGTATTGCTTAGAAAAGATGGGATCACAGATGTGAACAACCATGTTAACCTTATTGATTCAGAAGGGGGTCTTGATATTGTTTTCTTTGCTGGTCTTGAAATAATATGATCCCAGTCTTGCTCTCCCGTGTAGCTAGTATTACAGCACAAATCACTATCCTTAGTTATTATTTCAGAATGAGATTTTTCTCAAAGATATCCTACTATGAGTTTAGAGTAGGTACTAATAGATGTTTTACTGAATTAACAAGTCTTTTGAAGAGTACAGCAATGAGGGAACAATGAAAAAAAAGTTAGAGAGAAAGACATTCATATGGAGTGTCTTATTTTGGAAAGTATGATGATAATCATTATGTTTTTACGTTGGTAGGCAGTAGGCTACATGATAAATGTAGCATGTGAATCATAGCATTTTGACAACAATGCTATAGATAAATGAAAGCCTACTATATAGAGAAAGACATTGCGGCATAATGATATCATAAGGCAAATAAGTGATGAAGCGCTGGAGCCAGGATTGATCCAAGGCATTTGGCTTGAAGCTAGAATACTTTCTTCTCTATTGCTACTCAAGCCTAAAAGATATTGAATGGCTACAAACAAAGCTGTCATAGGTAAGGTCTCAAAGTTTTTCTCATGATTTTCTATCCAATAGTTTTATGACCTACAACATATTTAACTGAGTAAAAAGCTTTCCATGTAGCACATGCTACCTAAAATACGCAGTTGGTAAGTTGTTGTTCACCTCATAATGTATGCTATCAGTATCAGGTAACAGGAAATAAAGAGTCAGCAAGTTTTAACGGTAGTAAGTTACTATTCTCAAAATAGAGTCGTAAGTCTGGTGCTGCAAAACAACTTAAGTAAACCAACTGTACAACTCGGGAGTGGAGGTGAGGGAATTGGGGAGGGGTGAAGGTGGGAGAAAAATGAGGGAGCAGGTAACAAATTTGATAAGGAATGTGCTCACTGCCTTACATATGAAACTGTAACCCCTTTGTAAATCACGTTGCCAATTAATTAATTAACTTAAAAATAACTTAAGTAAAATGATATCCTCATATAGATTTGCCATGTAAATTTTTAGTAAGCAAATGCATTAAAAGTGTATATTTGGGTTATTATATTCCTTAGGAAGTTCCCAGCCCCTGGCCTTTCAGTACCTTTAACGCCTTGTGTGATGCACTCTCTGAAGGCAATGAAGATTCTTGAATCATGTTTTGGCAATGTAGCCTATTGCAGGCAACCAAAATTCTAGGCTCCTTGGCTAGAGACGATCTTGTTCAGGAATTGACCCTGGGGGAAAACGTTAAGGAGAACAGGTTTCTTTCTGATTTACTAGATTGTTTTAAGTTTGCTTTTAGCTCATAAAATAGTGGAAATATTACATGCATTATGATGCTCTGGCTTAGGAATACATTGGGTAAAGATCAATTCATAATAATTAACTTATCAATCACTTCATTCCTACTTTATGGTGAGTATATTCAAAATCCTCTCTTTGGACTATTTTTGCATATTATTATTAACAATGTTCATCTGTATATGCCATAGAACACCAGATCTTATTCCTCCTACTGAGTACTAATATTGTCTGTTGATCAAATCTCTCCATCCCTTTCTTCTTTATGGTGACCACTATTTTAACTGTCCATTTCTCTAAGATCTAAACTTTTTTGGCTTTCACATATGGGTAAGATCATTGTGGTACTTGCTTAGCTGTATCTGGTTTATTTTAGTTAACATAATAATATGTTCACACGTGTTTACAAAGGACAGAATTTTATGTATTTTATGGCTTAGTAGAATTCCATTGTATATATGACCCATGTTTTTCTTTCCCAATTAATCCATTGATGGACATTTAGATTGGCCCCAGATCCTTGCTATTATGAATAATGCTGCAAAAAATGCAGGATCCAAGTATCTATTCAACATGGTGATTTTCTTCCCTATGGTGTATGGCCAGCACTGGACAGCACTGGAGTTAAAAGAAACTCCATAGTGCCTTTCATAGGGAAGCATTAATTTACATTTCTACTATTGTATAGAATTTTTCATTTCTCTGAATCTTTACTAGTATTTGCTATTTTTCATCCTCTTCCACAATAGCCCTTTAAATTGAGAAGATATCTCAGGTGTTTTTGTTGCCTTCCCCTTAAAATTGATGATGTTGGGCATTTTTCCTATAGCTAATGGTCATTTGCATGTCTTCTTTTGAGCAATGGCTACTTAGATTTTTAGCCTATTTAAAAATTGCATTGTACAAAAAATAAAAAAGAGTAAATAAAAATTGTATTGTTTGAATTTTTTTCATGTATGTTGTTGGAACTCCTTATTTAGTCTGAGTATTATCCCCTTGTCCAGATTTATAGTTTACATGTATCTGCTCCCATTCTGTAGATTGTTTTATTGCTCAATTGATTGTTTACTTTGCTGTGAAGAAAAAATTTAATTGAATGCCCTCTTATTTATGAAGATTTTGTTGACCACAAAGTTGGGAGCCATATTTAAAAAAAAAAAAGTTATCCAAGCCAGTTTTCCGTAGCCTGTCACTTATGCTTTCTTCCAGTAATTTAAATTTGGTAAGTTACATTTAAGTCTGATGTCTTTTAAGTTGATGCATGTAGCTGGTGGGAGGTAGAAGTCCAGTTTCTTTTTTCTATATAAGAATATCCAAGATTGCTAGAAGTTTGTATTGAAGACATCATTCTTTCCCCATTGTGCATTCTTTGTTCATTTGTAAATTCTCGTTTGGCAGCATGTATCGGATAATTTCTGAGCCTCTGTTCCACTAGTCTTTGTGACGGGCTTTTATGCCAATACAATGCTGTATTAGTTTCCGTAGTTTTGTAGTACATTTTGCATTCAGTTAATGTGACACTTTCAAGCTTTAGCTTTTTGTAGTTTCATATTAACTTCTGGACTGTTTTTTCCTAAATTGGTGAAGAATGATACTATTTTATTGTTTTGTTTGCCTTTTTATTCTTTTTTAAAATGGGGATTTCATGGAATCCTTTGATTGCTTTGGGTAGCATGGATATTTTAACAGTATTGATTTTTACCCCAGCTGTAGTATATCCCTGCAGTTGTTTGAATCCTCTCTGATTTCTTCCATTCATATTTCATAATTTTCATCAGATATCTTTCACTTTCTTGCTTAAATTTTTTCCTAAGTATTTCATTTTATTTATAGCAGTTGCAAATGGGATTGTTCTCTTGATTTCTTTTACAGATAGCTCACTATTAAGGTAGAGAACTGTTATTGATTTTTGTGTGCTGATTTTGTATTCTGTAACTTGATTGAATTTTTTTTATTAGTCCCAGCAGTATTTTGGTAGAATGTTAGGGTTTTCTATGTATGAAAGATCACATCATCTGGAAACCACGACTGTTTAATTTCTTCCTATTCAGTTTCAGTGCCTTCATTTCTTTCTCTTTCCTGAATGTCTGACTACTGCTTCCAATACTATGATATGCATGAAAATGGCCATCCTTCTTCTGGATCCTAAAGAAGCATGATTCTTATTTTATTCTCATTCGAGAATAGGAAGTCTCTATACAATATTTATAGCTAATGCACATAACTTGAATACCTTCAATTCTACCAGTGAAAGCCCAATTTTAACATTCATCATGCTAGTCAACAGGCTGCTATATTTATCACTAAATGCTCTTTTCTGACATTTAGAATGCTAATGAGAAAAATGCAGGTTATTGAGCAAGATCCACAAATAGAAGTGTTTGTCACAATTCCTCCACAGGACTGACATTTGATGACAATGCTGGCAGACCACCCTGTGCTCTTCATTGCATGTTCACTGGCTTTTCCTGAGGGGAAAATCTTTGATCAGAAAGATTTAGTCCCTGGATTACAGTCCAACTCAAGCCATTCATCTATAATTTCACAGTGTATATGTTGAAGTGTTTTAAAGCAAAGAATGAGTCATTATTGTAAGAGACAATTTCCAGGTTCATTAGCTCAACAATGAAGTGAAACTGTCAAGAATTTAAGCTTCCCTGGTTTCTGTCCTGCTTCTCAATTTAACCTGAACTGGTCACATGAAGGGCTTTGAGATAATGTCACCAAGTTCTCTGTGTCAGTCTTGTTACCAGACAGTCTAGATGCTATTTAAACTGACTGTTGGTATTGCTTTGCATGTTCCTCTTCTTAACAGCAAAGATCCCAGAAATCACTCAGCAGATTTTCTTCTTCTAAGTGGACAGAATGCCATCACATTCAGTGGAAGGGAAGGTGAGTGGCTCAAGTGGTAACTGCCAGCCTGAGTGAAAAAGAACTGTAGATATTCATTTTTATGTCATTCATTGCAAAATGATTTTGTTTTTCACATTAGCAAGCAAATTAAGATGTAACTGAAATTCCTATGAGGAGAGAATGGATACCTTCTTCATCAGGAGCAGTGATGAAGAAGAAAGAGGCAGTTGGAAAGGCAATTACATGGTTGAATATGGAATAATCATTTCTCCTTTAAAATTTTCTACTTTATCTTTAAGGGAAATATTCCTCTTTATTTGATCCACACTTTCCCTTAGTCCCTGCTGTCTTTATTCCCTTCTTGGTTGATTTGTCTTCGGTGCTATTTTGCTCACACTCACCAAGAGTCCGCAGCTCATTCCTCCAACATCTTGAGTTAGAGGAAGGAGGTTACAGATTTAATGAGGATCTCTAGCTTTGATAGTTAACCTAGAGTCAACTTGGGCTCCCTGGAGCATTCTTATCTCTGTGCATGCTATTTATCATGCTAAATCTAGGCTACATTCTTCAGGGAATAGTTCTGATTTGAGAACTTAGAGGCCAGAAGAAAAAAAAGATTCATTAAAGTTTATACAACGCTGAAATCATCCCTGAAGAATATTGTTGCCCGCCTTTCCATTCCTGTCCGGCCAGAATCTCACTCAAAACAATCACTTGACATTCAGAAAAAGAAAATACAAAAGATTGTAAAATTTCAAGCAACTGCATTCAACTTCTTCCTCTCCCTCTGGGTAGTTTTAAGATGAAAGAAATTGCAGAGTGTTTTAAACCCACACTGGAGAGCATGTGTCAGAGGAGAAGGACATATTCACTAAATATTTTCTTCTCCAATGTCTTTAGCAAAAAGGAAAGTGGTGACTGTTCAAATCGAGATTTCTTTTCCTGGAAATGACAAGAGTGTACTAAACTTTGCACAGATTATAGACTTTGTTAGTAAGATCTTGGGTTTATTAATGTGAGAAGGCAGCAGGTATAGATATAGTCCATGTAATAAAGGAAGAGTTAGTGAGATTTTTTTTTTCATGAGATAATAGCTTCTAAAAGGCAGCTACTTATAATATAGCTAACTACATGCAAGTAAAAAATGCTACTGGTATGCTCAAATAAAAATATTTTTGGTCTTGTTTAAGGTGTGTGTGTGTGTGTGTGTGTGTGTGTGTGTGTGAATGGATACATATGTCAAATCTGTTTCATGAAATATTATTTCTATAGATATCTTATGACATTTCCACAAAGATATACAATGTCATTTTATCCGATTCACAGCCCCCAAACACTTTCTTGTCCTCTTTCCTCTGGTCTGACTCCTCCACATTTGCTTATTTGTACTTATGATACTAGATTCACATATAAAAGAAAACATGCAATATTTGTCTTTCTTGGTCTGGGTTATTATATTTTACCTGTTAATCTTCAGTTCCATCAACTCTCTTCAAGTGACATAATTTCATTCTTCTTGGGTCTAGAGGTGACTCTAAAGTGTGGAGACCACATCTTCTTCGTCCATTCTTCTGTTTATGGGCATGTGGATTCCATAGCTTGGATATTATGAATAGTGTTTCAATAAAAACGAGTGTGCAAGTATCTCCTTCGATGCTGATTTAAATTTCTCCAGATATGTGGGGCACACCTGGAAGTCAACTAGCTGGCCCCGCCTGTTTCTCAGTCTTGGGGCCAAGTGTTTCTAAGATGGCAGCGCCTCACAACAACACGCAGCTGCTACAAGTGTCTTTGGTTATAACCCGGAGGCGGTTCTGTGGGCGGTGACGCCCCTGGCTCTTCCGCCCTTGATGGACAGCTCACCCCTCCCCTTCCTGCCGATCTTAGACCTGATTGGCTCCTGTGCCTTATGTTAGTGGCACGTACTTCCCCAATAAATGAGATCTTGTGCCGACTTGACTCCCAGGCCGTCTGATGACCCTTTCCTTCCTTGGCTCGTCTGGTTAGGGCGTGCCTTCCCTGTCTCTCCCACAGGTCGGGGTGAGTGGGGGGCGGGGGATTGGGGAGGGGATTGGGGACTAAAAACCCCAACACAGATATACACCCAAGAGTGGTACAGTGCTAGAGGATCATATGGTAGTTTTATTTTCAGTTAGATTTTTAAAACCTTTTATGCTATTTCCAAGTATCTGAGTGAATTTATAACCCCACTAACCATGTATAAGGCTTTCCTTTTCTCCCAGTTCTTTCCAACATTTGTTGTTTGTTTTCTTTATGATTATCATTCTGGCTGAGATTGAGATGGAATTTCAGTGTCATTTGATTTGCACTTCCTTTATGGATAATGATATTGATTGAGTTTTTGTGTTTAATATTTTTAGTTCCTTAGAGATTTTGAATATGAATCATTCATCAGATGAATAGTGAATATTGTTCTCCAATTTTCTAGCTTGCCTCTTCGCTCTGTAAATTGGTTCCCTTGGTATGCGGAGCTTTTTAACTTAATCTCATCCTAGTTGTCAGTTCTTGTACTTATTTCCTGAGCTATAGAGTAGAGCCCTATTCAGAAAGTTATCTTTGCAGATATCTTCACGTGTTTTCTTATATCTTCTAGTTGTTTCAAATTTTCGGATCTCATCCAAACCATTTGGCCCATTTTTTAAAAATTTTTATTATCAAACTGATGTACAGAGAGGTTACAGTTTCATATGTTAGGCATTGGATACATTTCTTGTACTGTTTGTTACCTTGTCCCTCATTCCCCCCTTCCTCCTCCCCCTTTCCCTTCCCCCTCCCCCCCCATGAATTGTTCAGTTGATTTACACCAGTTTTGCAAGTATTGCTTTTGTAGTTGTTTATCTTTTTTTTACCCTGTGCCTCTCGATTTTGGTATTCCCTTTCAATTTCCTAGTTCTAATACCAGTATACACGGTTTCCAATATATTCAGATAAGACACAGAGATAGTATAGGTACAACCACAGGAAGGGGATACAAGAAGATAATCAATAATAGAAGCTACAGTTACACATAGCATGTTGAAAGTAGTTACAACAGTGATATAACAATTGTTTCCATAACATGGAGTTCATTTCACTTAGCATCATCTTATGTGATCATAAGGGTATAGCTATTGGGCTCTTGTGATCTTCTGCTGTTACTAGCCTAAACCTGTGCTAATTATTCCCTATAAGGGAGACCATAGAGTCCATGTTTCTTTGGGTCTGCATTTGGGCCATTTTGAATTGATAGTTATGTAAACTGAAAGACATAAGTCTGCAACAATACAAATCTCAACCAGTTCAGAACAGTGAGACTCTGTAGATTATTATAAGCAGAAACAACAGTGAAAAATCTATCCTTTTCTTTCATCATGCAAATCCAGAGGACCAAGAGGACAGGTGATTCCTCATGTTCCTCATGTAGATTCATATAATGCACTTGTCTGAGCTCAGTTATATTGACTCAATTGTCTGGAATATGAGTATAGTATTTATTCTTAACCAGGTATACATGACACTTTGTACTGAGGTTAGGATAGCCTGGGCTATCCTGTCTTGCAGTTTTGCACATGTCATTATCCTCACGGCAGAATTTAGAAGAATTACTCCACTTAAGCTATATCCCTTGTAGCTTTATATCCTGGAGATAACAGGAAAAAAAAACACAAGGATAAACATGAACAAACTTGGATAAAACATTAAAGTCCAACAAAAAATTTCATTTGAATCTATAGAAATAATGGGTGAACAACCATGTTCATTTTAGCATTATTTACTACAGCTAAGATATAGAACCAACACAGATGCCCCTCAGTAGATGAATGGATCAAGAAGATATATATATATATCTATATATAGATATCTATCTATCTATATATATGAGTTCTCTGCTTTCATCAAAAGAATGACATTGTTCCTATATATATATATATATATATATATTTATCAAACTGAATTACAGAGAGGTTATAGTCATTGGATACATTTCTTGTACTGTTTGTTACCTCGTCCCTCATTCCCCCCTTCCCCCTCCCCCTTTCCCTTCTCCCCCCATGAGTTGTTTAGTTCATTTACACCAAACAGTTTTGCAAGTATTGCTTTTGTAGTTGTTTGTCTTTTTTCACCCTGTGTCTCTCAATTTTGGTATTCCCTTCCAATTTCCTAGTTTTAATACCAGTATACCCCGTTTCCAATATACCCAGATAAGATACAGAGAAAGTGTAGGTACAACCACAGGAAGGTGATACAAGAAGATCATCAATAATAGAGGCTACAATTACATATGGCATGTTGAAAGTAGTTACTACAATCGTTTCCATAACATGGAGTTCATTTCACTTAGTATTATCTTATGTGTTTGTAAGGGTATAGCTATTGGGCTCTTGTGATCCTCTGCTGTGACTTGCCTAAACCTGTGCTAATTATTCCCTATAAGGGAGACCATAGAGTCCATGTTTCTTCGGGTCTGGCTCACTTCACTTAGTATAACTTTTTCTAGGTCCTTCCATTTCCTTACAATTGGAGCAATGTCATTATTTCTGATAGAGGCATAAAATTCCATTGTGTATATGTACCACATTTTCCTGATCCATTCTTCTACAGAGGGGCATCTGGATTGGTTCCAGATTCTAGCTATAACAAATTGTGCTGCGATGAACATTGTTGTGCTGGTGGCTTTAGTGTGATTATGTTTGTGGTCTTTTGGATAGATACCCAAGAGTGGAGCTGCTGGGTCATAGGGGAGTTCTATGTTTAGCCTCCTGAGGAATCTCCATACTGCTTGCCAGAGTGGCTGAACCAGTTTACATTCCCACCAACAATGGAGTAGGGTTCCCTTTTGGCCACATCCCCTCCAACAGTTGTTATTGTTAGTTTTCTTGATATATGGCCATTCTTATTGGGGTGAGATGGAATCTCAATGTTGTTTTGATTTGCATTTATTTTATGGCCAGTGATGTAGAGCACTTTTTCATATGTCTCTTGGCCATTCTCATTTCCTCATCAGAGAAGTCTCTTTTTAAGTCTCTAGCCCACTTGATGAGGGGCCTATTGGACATTGTTCCATTCTTAAGGAAATGTAAGACTTGGGAAAAAATTTTATTAAGTGAAGTAAGTTGGACCCCAAAAAAGTAGGATTCCCCTTATTTGTAAGAACTAGACTATAGCTACGATATTCTTAAAAGGGGATCTCAATAACACAATTGCTTTGTGCATAGGACCATATATAATGAGCATATCAACCTGAACTGCAATATATGGAAATAAGAGGTTATTATTAAGTCCTGTCCAGCTGGAAGCAGAGACAGGGATGGGCATCGGGTGATCATCCTCCTTAAGAAATATTCCTCCTCCATCTCCTGGCTTTACTAACTTTTGAATGTGTTGGGCACAAGTAAATCAGTCCGAGTTTTGGCAACATCTTCACCTTTTCTTCTTCTCTCAATTCCTACAGCTTCTCATTGATGAGTCCTACAGCTGATCTCCAGAATACTTTCTCCTTTCATTTTTTTTCATTACCATTTCACTAAAACTTTTGCCATAAGCTCCCATTGGGATTTCTCAGCGTTCCTCAGTCTGTGTTTTACACCAAATGTAAAATTGTTCTTCCTATAGGACAGCTGTGTGATCCAGCACACTTCCCAGGTGCTTGACGATCTTTCCCACTGTCCCTCATGGTCTTTAGAATTTAAACCTGCAGTATGTCATCTGCATTCTAGTCACCAACTACATTTGCAACATTTTCATCAATAAATTCTTTATACTGTCAATCCACTATTACCTTATCTGTCTTTGCTCTCTTGCTATAAACACTGCCTTTATGATGCTCCAAATCTGGCAAATCCCAGTGCAAGTGTCCTTTCTTTCATGAAATTTTTTCGCATATGAACTTACGTCTTTCTTTAATAACCCTCCTGTACTTCCTCTCTGTGGAACTGTATCAGGTTATGGAACTCATCTTGGTCTGTTTTCAATTGCAGCTGGTGTAAATCTTTTGAATTAACCACTTATTACTTTACATGCTGCTCCATAAATAGTTTGGTTATTGTTTTGGTTTGGATTTCTAAATCTGTATTCTATTAGATTATTGAAAGCAGAAGCTAATTAAGTGGTTTTTTAAAAAACTTTTTTTTTTACAATCCTTTAATCAAAGAAAAGCTCAATGTAGAATAAACATCAAAACTTATTTGTCTTGAACCCCACTGTGACATTTATAGCATGAATAGTAACATGAATACCTCTTAACTTATACTGTGTTTTTCCTTTTACTATCAAAGACTATGATTTCATTTTATAAGTCAAAGAAGAGAAAAAAGTCACAAAAAATTCATAAAATTTGTGTTAATTGACTCATGAGATGGAACATAAGCCTTTCAATTTTTAGCAGAGAAAATGAACAATTTTCTGTTAGCACATTTCAATGTGACCCTCTTTGTAACAATATTTTAACTGGAATTAAGTTACCTAAATTCTGTTTTCTAGACATCAACTACTTTAGAGTAGACTATGGAATCTCTACTGATAATGGTTTTCTCATCTGTAAAATCAAGAGTTTGCACTATGCAATTAATGTACCTTGAATACAGAAAATGCTCATTATATATTTCAGAGGCATTTTTCATGAAAACATTTTAGAAACATTGTTAGCAAGCCAGAACTACATAGAATTTCTTCGTTAAGTATGCAGATGACATTTTACAACATAGTTTCAAAAGTAAGTACATAATGATAGCAAGTTCATTTCATTCTAGGAAAATGTAAACTAATTAATCTGGAAGCTAAGTCTCAAATCAGGAAAAATGTATTGAATTGTGCAATTATTTGGCATAGTAATTAGGAAGACAGTTTGGTGAATATGACAAATATCACTGATACTGTCATCTTGTGCTACAGAAAGGTGAAAGAAAGCACATTTACTTCTAACAAGAATCACTACTAGTGGATTAAGAAGGAATCACACATTTGTTTAGAAGTGGCTGAGCTCTGACATAGGAGTATTTGAATCTCCTAAAGTATACCCAAGTTATATATACTTGGCAGCAATGTTCAATCGACACTCTTTCCCTAAAATTAGATATTGGACAAACACACGAAAACATTTTCTGGGGTCTGTGTTAATTAAATATTGTCAACATGAAATAAAACCCTGCTCAAGTGTGAGAGAATTGCTGTCTATCAGGAGATCTGTAACAATTACCTTGGACCTAGGGCTTTGAAGCGTTCATTTGCTACTGCATAATCTCTAGCCAGATCATCTCTATACACAGGCACACACACACACACACACACACACACACACACACATTTCTCCCATATATATGTATGTATGTATATATATATGTCATAGAGAGATTATACACATACACACAGATTTATAGAGAAATGGGTATGTAGATATATGTTGTTCTGGACTGAATTTAATCCCCTCAAATTCACTCATTGAAGCCCTAACCCTTAATGAGACTGCGCTTGGAGAAGTCATTAGGAAGGGAATGAAGCTGAAGTGAGCTGATAAGGCTATTTATAAGAAAATAAAAAGGTATTAGAGTTTTCATTTTCCCCTATGCATAAACAGAAGAAGCCATACTAAAGGGTGGCAATTCGTAAGTGAGGAAGAAAATTCTCACCAGAAACTAACCCAGGTGGCACCCTGAACTTGGACTGTCTGTGGAATACATGTCCACTAAACAAGTCTGAGGTGTGTGGTTTTGGGAGCTCCAGTGTACGGATCATACATTTAGATGTCAGTATCAGTATCTGTCTACACCTAAAATCATGGTTCACTTTGTTTTTATGACAGATTACCATAGGCTGGATCATTTATTAAAAAAAAGAGAACTTTTCTTCTTTCAATACAGTTCAATTTTCTCTGTTCCGTAGTTGGGAAGTGCAAGATTAAGTGTCGGCATCTACTGCGAATGATTGTGCTGCATCTTTCTAGGCAGGAAGAGGAAGACAAGAAAGAGGCAAACTGTTTACTAATATAGCATAAAAGCAGAATCGTGAGGAGCACCCTGTAAGCACCTTTAAAGTGGCATTAATCTATGCACGAGGGCAGAATTCTCAAGATCTGAATATTTCCCCCTAGAACCCCATATCCCAATGCTAGTGAATTGAAGATTAAGTTTCTAACATGTAAAATTTGAAAGACATATTTAGGACAGCATTAAAATGTAGATTTTTTTTACACTTAGTTACATTTTCTTACACAGTGGGAAACTCGTTTTCTTTATTATCATCCTACTTTTCCTCCCTCCTTCCTTCCCTGCCGCCCTCCCTCCCTTCCATCTTTCCTTCCTTCCTTTCTCCCACTCCCTCCTTTTCTCCATCTTTCTTTTTTTTCCTTCTTGGTAATACTCTACTACTTTTGCACTTCTATCTGGTCCTCTTACACTTTAGCTACACCTTCACTTCGAGCTTTTACTGGTTAATTGGAGACAAAATTCTCTCAGATACCTAAGCTGTCTTTGAGTCATGACTCTCAGATCTCCGCCTTCTGAACAGCTAGTATGATCGCTGTGAACCCCCAGCATCTGACTGTACACTGATTTTATTATATGTATATATAAATTTTTATTATCTTTAGGTGATTCTACAAAAGGGTTTCCATTTAACAAAGTAATTCATTAACATAATATATCTTGATCAGTGTGACCTCCTTTAATATTCTCACCTCCCTTTGATCCATCCCTTTTCTTAATTTTGCGATTTATACAATGAATTTGTTGTACATTGGTTTGTTTTCCAGTCATGGGTCTTGAACTCTGGGCCTAGAGGCTCTCCCTAAGCTCCTCGAGCTACAGTACTACTTCTGGCTTTTTCTGTAATTAATTAGAGATGGGAGTCTCATGGACATTCTTGCTTGTACTGGCTTCGAACCACTATTCTCAGATCTCAGCTTCCTGAGTAGCTAGGATTACAGGTATGAGCCACCAGCACCCAGATTGTACATTGATTTTAGTTGCATGATAAAGTACACAAGTTCCAAAAAAATATCCTATAATCTGATGAGCTGTGACTGTGGGAATTGATTCTCGGTGTATGAATCCCTCAGGACACTTCAGGCTTTCCAACTACACACACACTCGTGAGTACTTTACACCAGAAGCTTTAGAAAAAGTAAGATATATGTTCTGATTTTAACAGCTCACCTGGTACTGTCTTCCCAGAAGGCCTTTGCTCCCTTCTCTCTCCTTAACTTCAGAAAGAGAATAATTCCTCCAGGATTCTGGATAGATTTCCAGATCATATTTGAGACTTTATTAACTGACTCTCAAACCCATAGTATAGCTACCCAGCTAAATTTCTTCATTTTAGGTACATAGTTTCTGTTTCTATTTTTGATATTTCTGTAGCTTAGCTCAGTGTCAAACAAACCTACTAGTCTTATCCTCACACTGGTTGGTCTAAGGGCTGAGAAAACGATTCTTACTCAAGGATATTAACAGTGCCATGAGCCATGACAAGCTATCCAAACTTGGCAACAGGGATTATATTGCCCCTATGATCATCTACTGTCTGCTTTTATACCTGCTCTACTATAGTCTCTTCTCTAGAGTCGCAAAATAGTAGATTTCCACCTTCCTCCCGGTAAATTCTGTGAGGGCTTCTGTATTTGTGTGAAGTGCTTTACAGTTCCCCCACAGTATGTAGTTGGTCTCAATTTATTGTCTGTTATTGAACATGTCTCTCTAGATGTTCCTAGTGAGTACCTTATATCTTATTGGGACCAACAAAAACACATTGTAGTATCTCTTGATAGGTTTTAACACTGACTTGTGAGGTTATTATATCACTGGTCTTTCAATTCAAGCAGTATATTGTAGCTACTACTAATTAGGTTTTTTCAAACTTTCTTGACAAAATCTCTAAGCTCTTATTTACATTGTGGTCTTTATTTTGGGTTCAGCCAGTCAATCGTAATTATATTTAGCAGACTTTTCTGCCTATTTTTAGGCTACAGGGCTTACATTGAGGAACCTAATATGGACTTTAAGAAATTTTAAATATTTGACTTGGAAAATTAGCAGTTTGCATATGAGTAAAACTAAATAAAATGGAAGAAAATGGGATATAAAATATTCATGGCATAAGAAATAATGAGAATTTCACTAAAATATGGAACCAACCCAGATGCCCCTCAGTAGATGAGTGGATCAAGAAAATGTAGTACATATACACAGTAGAATTCTATGCCTGTATCAGAAAGAATGGCATTGTCCTATTCATAAGGAAATGGAAGGACTTGGAAAAAAAATCATACTAAGTGAGACAGACCCAAAGGAACATAGACTCTATGGTTTCCCTCATCAAGAATAATTAGTACATGTTTATGGTAATCCTAGCAGAAAATCACAATAGCTCAATAGCCATGTACATCTTAACACATAAGATGATGCTATGTCAAATGAACTCCAAGTTATGGAAACAAGTGGCTTATCATTGTTGTTTTTACTTTCAATATACCATGTGAAATGATGCCCTTTTCTTTTGTTTTTCTTTTCCATGGTTTTACCCCTGATGTCACTGTAACTGATTTGGGTAGCCTGGGCATCATATGTGTGTGTATACATATATGTATATTTTTATATATGTTTATTGCAACTAGGGAAGGGAGCGGCAACATCAAAACAGAGACAAAGGATAAAAGATGAACCAATGCAATAGCAATACTTACAAAGCTATGTGCCGTAAACCAGCTGTACAACTCATGGGGAGGCTAGGGAAGGAAATGGAAAGGGGGAAGGTGGGAAAAAAAATGAGGGAGGAGGTAACAAGTTGGATAAGAAATGTCCTCACCTTATGTATGAAACTGTAACCCCTCTATACATCACTTTGACAATAACCTAATAAAAAAGAAATCATGAGTATTAACACCATTGTAGAAACAGAAATAATGAGACAGATTTTCACTTATGTAAATCAATTGTAACTTCATCTTTAATAAGAAGAGCCATTTGAAAGCTACCATTAACTATCTATATGTACACCCTCCCAAATCATGGTAGTGAGTCTTTTTCGAGCAAGGTATTTTGACTGCAACAACAAAGTATGAAATCACAGTGTAGCAAGAGTCTAAATTTATTAGAAGCCCATTTTTCTTATCTAGGTTCACTATAGATGTTTAAACAAATTTGAAGTGCTGGAGATGTGCCCAAATCACTAACGTACTGATTTTTAAATATGTATATTATTGACACATATGTTATAGTAACTACAGAGTTATAACTCTGATAACTAAAAATCTGAAATGTATTTTAACACTACTATTGAGGTGAAAGTAAGCATAAATAACGTATTATGAAGCACAAAGACTCAAATATATTCTGATGAGATACCATTTTTCCAACCCAAAATGATCTACTTTGTTCTATAACACAAACATTAAAAAGCTAATAACTTTCATTAGTGACAAATGATGATAATATACTGTTTACAGAAACAATAAAGGTTTGATAGAATCATTTCAATAATATGCAACATTTTGAGGTATCTAAGGTACATTTGAAGTTATTTATTATATTGTCTGTTTAGCATCTTTTCCTTTGGATAACAAGCTCTTTCTGTCTTTGAATAGATTTTTCTCTCTTCCTCCTACCCTTCTGGGTCATACCCCAGCTAGCACCAAATACTGCTTTTCCTGGAGGACGATCCTCTGATGAGACATGGAGAAAACCTGAATTATTCATTTCTGGAGATGTTTTAGGTTACAATTGGTGAGACAGAGAATCAAGCATGGTTGAAAAGAATTTCTACTTTCTTATGATGACTCTGGGGTGTGTGAACCTAGAGGTATCTGCCAGTATTCAAGTCAATGCTTCACTTATCCAGATTCTAAAATTATCAAAATAATTTGGATGACCACTATGATCTTCATAATGGAATTCAAACTACCTTTCTTTTATGCAACAACTGTAGAACAATTTCTCTTATTTTTATACTGGGGCCTGGTAATATTTCTACCAATTTGCACGATCAAAAGACTCGTAAATAAGATCAGCAGCAGGTTGAAGCACTAATTTACAGTCCTTTAAATTTAATTCTTTCCGTCTATGCTCTACGTTGCATGGGAGCAACAACTGCATGCTTTATTTGTGTAGCTGTGGACCCTATCTCTATATAATCAGTGGGTAAAAAAAGTCTAATGTTAAATATATGAAGGGATGGAAGATTGACATCTCTCAGGTGATGTATTTTCTGTAAACAACAAAGTAAAATCCCTCACTCTGCTGGCTCTAATTGCCATGTTGTGTGAAAATGATCGTGTTTATGTTTGCTATGATGTTCCTTCTTGCTCTAAATAAAATAAAAGAGAAAAGTAAAAGAGAGGGAGAAGGAAAAGGAGTGCTCTGCGCAGAGGATTTCTTTCCAGTCTCTGCGAGCTGGAAGGACCTAATCTCATTGCATTGTGGGGTTGATGGATTGGTGCGGGCTGGTGTCAGATGTTGACCATGACAGGTGCATAATAAAAACACTCTGTGGCTTTTGCTCAGAATTCTAAATATATTTGGAAATGAGGGAAACATCTGCTTCATATTTCTTTCACTGACAGTCCTCTGTAACTTCTTGAACTGTATTTTCTTTTAATTGGGGGCATTGTTTTTGTGACAGTATAAGTACTTCACCTGAATGTTCTTCACAAACAAAATGCAAAACCTTAGCCCATGCCTTTATGCCCTTTCACTTACTAAATGGCTGCATTGTTTTGCCATCCCTGCACATCTGTCTTTCAGTTCAGGGAAAAGCCACACATGATTAATAAAAATGACTCTGTTTATTTTAATTTCCAGGCTGCAAAATTGTACTATAGCCAGAAACACTACATGGCTAGTACTCCCCATTGGCTGCCCTGTGGTTACCATGGTTTTCTAGCCTGTGACACAGTTTTGGGGAGCTGAGTGAAAGACAAGAATCAAAGCCATGTGAAAAACCGATGTCTTCTATTGTAATCATTGGGTTCATCATAATCCACTGGGATTCACTAGTCAAGTAGCATAATGTGAGGTTCAACGATAAGAATGTTTTTTCTTTTAATCCACTCACCTCTGGCATTTTAAGGATAGAAAGAAGTTAGCTTTAGTTTGTAATGACAAGAGCTGAGTTTACCTGATGAACATGGAAGACAAAAATGGATCTAGCACTTTTTTTATTAAACTTTTTTCTTTATTGTCAAAGGGTGGTACAGAGGGGTTACACATTCATATGTAAGTGAGTACATTTGTTGTTCAACTTGTTACCTCCCTCATTTCCTCCCCGTCCCAGAATCTCTGGTCCCTGACACATACAAAAGATTAAGTCACTGGTCCCGTCATCCCAGGTGCAAATTGAGAGTAAGTCTGGAGCAGGAGATCAAGGGAAAACGGGGGTAAATCTAATGGAAGAAAGCTTGAGGCTTTCCACATTTTCCAGTCAATTAATAATTATATAATCTCCAGAGTTCAATGCTGTCTAATCTTTCTTTCACTTCATCAGAATGAAGGTTAAGTAAGACTTGATTGTATAGAATTTTTTTCCATATGTTGAGATAAAATGAACTTAGTGTTGAAGGTTATGGGAGGTATATATTATTTGTTTGGGGCTACTAGTTCTTTATCTGGGGGACATGTGGAAAGCAGGAGAAAAAAAATCTACAACCATGGTGGTAAGGCTGAACTAGGAAAGAAGATGCTTAGGCTTTGTTTGTATTTTAGGATTCCTCCTTTTCCCTCAGGAAGGCGTTTACTGTAAAACCTTTTGGTGACATCCCTGGTCCAGAATCTCTTAGACTTACACTGAATTTTGGTCTTTATGAGCTGTGAATCCATGAAAAGATAGGTGAAAGCTGGAATGAATGGACATATGTGCTGCAGAGCCTGCATACTTCTGGCAAGGTATTCATAGATTTAAATAAATAATTGGAAATAATTTCTGTACTCACTACACATGATGTTGAAAATGAAATGATGAACAAAGGACAAAGGGCAAACCAATGCAACAGAGACTCACAAGACACTATGATGGAAATGAACTTGACAAATGCTGGTGGGGGGGAGTTGAGGGGGAGGGAAAAGAGAGAAAATGAGGGAGGGGGTACAAATGTTTGACATGAAATATACCCATTACCTTACATCTGTCACTGTAACCCCTCTGTACATCACCTTGACAAGAAAAAAGAACAGACAATCAACTATACAACTTGTGGATACGGATGGGAAGGAAGAACTGGGGGGGGGGGGGGAAGGTTGACATTGTCCAAAAGTTATCTGTAGCTGCAGCACCCCCCTGTACATTGCTTTGATAACAGCAATTTTAAAATATTTTTTAAATTAATATTACTTAAAATAAGATTAAAAACAATTATTCCAGTATTAAACCTATCTTTCACTGTTACAGTTTCCTCTGAAGCTTTCTACTAAAATTAATCTCAGGGAAGGACTTGAAATTTCTTAACACTTCAGTATGAATACTAAGATTTTCTCAGAAATTGTTGCTCTACTTTTTTTTTTCATTTCATTTCTGATTATGGAATGAAATGCACTATTGCCTTTTGAGGACGATTAAGCTTTAGGAAGTGGTCCTTTGTGGGGGGTATTTTCTAGATGGATTGAAATCCTGCAGCTGCACTGTAGGAGACTTTGGAACTGATAAGACCCGCACAAACCTGTTTTTCCTAGGGAGTTGGGAAAGCATCTGGGCATTGTGAAAAAGCATTGGCCTTGGAATGGACCAGCTTTGGCTTTATTTCCTGGCTCTACCATTTACCAGTGGTGTCACTGTGGGCCATCTATTTAATCTCTTTGAATTTTAATGCCATCATTTATAAAATGGAAGCTAACAATGCTTCCATTACAGGAATGTGGCCATTAGTAGTAATTTATGCACTGTGAATAGCAGGCTTCTACAATGGATGGAAATAATAACACAGGCAGAAAACAATGTCGTAAGGGAGAGAAAGGCAGCATTCGTGACAGTAATGAGCTGCATAACTGTTTTACATGTGTTATCTTGCTTTAGCCTCATAATAACCCAATTATTGCTCCCATTTCACAGATAAAGAATGGAGACAAAAATGGCTGAGTAACTTGCTGAAGGCTACTCAGCCAGCAGTTGTTGTAAGGGTTTTGTTATTGTTGTTGATTTGTGCTGGTATTGGGGCTTGAACTCAGAGCTTTGGCCGCTGGTCCCTTAGCTAACATTCGATCCCTTGAACCACACACAACTCCATTTCTGGCTTTTTTTTTTTCATTTCTTTATTGTCAAAGTGATGTACAGAAGGGTCACTGGCTTTTAAAAAATATTGTCAAGGCGATGTACAGAGAGCTTGAAGTTATATACATAAGGGAGTGAGTACATTTCTTATCAAACATGTTACTTCCTCCTTCATTTTGCTCCCATCTTCCCTCCTCCTCAATCCTGTATTTCCCACCCCTTAATTTCCAACATATTGTCTTGTATCGTTGTTGCATTGGTTCACCCTATGTCCTTTGTTTCACCACTTTGATGTTCCCTTTCCCTTCCCTAATTCAGATAAACACACACACACACACACACACACACACACACACACACACACACACACTACCCAGGGTGCCAAAATCAAATGCAGTGACAACAAGGGCTAAACCACAGGAAAGAAAAACAAAATAAAAAAGAAGTAAATTTCACATAGTGCATTGAAATAACAACAACAATGAAAAACCACTTGTTTCCATATCTTGGCATATGTTTTGCTTAGCATCATCTTATATGATTATATGTACATAGTCATTCTGGCTTTTTTACTAGTTAGTTGGAAATACGTTTCATGGACTTTTCTACCTGTGCCAGTTTCAATAGTGATCCTCAGATTTCCATCTCTTGAGTAGCTAGGATTACAGGCATGAACCACAGGTTCCCACCTTCATTTGAAGTTTTGATGTCCCCAGAATTATAGACTGACCATTAGCCTTGAAGAACCTAAGATTGGGAAAGAAAAACAGTGTAAATACAGATAATTGAAGTATAAGTACGCAAGGAAAAAAACACCACAGGTGAATCTGGGATGCCTTGGGAATGTCAGGAAGTCAGTGATCTGGGTAAATGGTACTTCCTGAGGAGATGACATGCAGTTAGATGCCAGGAGTGTTTAAGAACCAGACAAGACAAAGCATGAGAAAGAAGAGCAATGAGTGAGGAGAGGGGGATACACAGAATTGCAATTTGTTAGAAGTTACAAGGTGGGAATGAAAGTGGACAGTGATAAGAGTAGGGCAGGCTTAAGGCTAGAGATTGCCAAGAGACCCTTCATTGAATAGTCTGGTTCACTGGCTCCTATTATGTAGCTGTAGCTGCTGTCTTCTCCTCCTCTCTCTCCTCCTTCTTCTTGCTGGCAATGTGGCTTGAACTCGAGGCCTCAGCTTGCTTGCGTACACTTGACACTTTATCCTTAAAGTTATACTTGAGCCTGCTTTGTCTGATTTTTGGAGATGGAGTCCCATGGACTGCTCTGTGTGGGCTGGCTTCGCACCAAGATCCTTCAAGCTCAGTGCTCTGAGTAACTAAGATTGCAGGCATAAATCACCATTTCTTCTGTTAGTTAGTCCTGGCGCTTCCACAGTTCCATTTCTAGTTTTCTGGTGATTAATTGAAGATGCGTGCCATGTGAAATCATGCCCTTTTTCTTTTGTATTTCTTTCCTGTGGTTTTACCCCTGATATCACTGTAACTGATTTTAGTACCCTGGATATTGTATTGGAACTAGGGAAGGGAAAGGGAATACCAAACTTTAGAGACAAAGAATAAAAAAAAAACACACCAGTGCAACAGCAATACTTACAAAACTCTATGCTGTAAACCAACTGTACAGCTCATGGAGGGGAGGGAAATGAGGAGGAGGGAGGGGTGGGGAAAATGAGGGAGGAGGTAACAAGTTGGCTAGGAAATGTACTCACTGCCTTACATATGAAGCTGTAACCCCTCTGCACATCACTTTGACAGTAAAGAAATGAAAAAAAGAAAAAGAGTCTCACAGACTTTCTTGCCTGGGTTGGCTTTGAACAGTGATCCTCAGATCTCAGCCTCCTGACTAACTACGATTACAGGCATGAGCCACCACTGTCCAGCTTTCCAGCACCCCATATTAACCAACAATTTAAAAAAATGCTCATTTATTCTTGTTTCTTCTTCTACTACAATTTCTGCAACCCAATCAAGAGACTTAAATTTCAGAGTCAAACGCAATAACTTGTGATGGGCTCCATCCCTTCTATGCTTTTTATTTTTTTTCCCAGTTCTTCATCCACAGGTTTTCTCTGATTTCTATTAGTTTCCCTTTCCTCTTGTGTCTTAGAGTCTCATTCTCTGACGAGCTTGAGAGAAATGGCTCATGTAAATATAAGCGTGTTGAGCTTTGCCAGATATTCTTCTGTGGGAGCTTTCCCTGAAGTGAAATAAGAACCCTCAAATCCCAAATTTGAAAAATGTCTGTACTGTTCTCCAGAAAGCCTAAAGAAATACTGTATCCAAAGCTAATCAAAACAACAACAACAAGAAATATATTTAGGGGAATAATGCAAGAGGCTTTGTGGAATGGAGAAGGTGAAGCGAACTGATTTATGAGCTATGACCCATAGTTCATGACCTATGAGCTATGACCCACAGCACATAGTTAGCATCTTAATTGCCTTTTTAAATTATGCATGAGCAGCACATAGAAACGGAGCTCTTTACAAAGTTGTGTTCTTCATGTGGACCAGTGAACAACAGTGATAACATAAACAACTTAGTATTTTTTTTCTTTAAACATTATAATCACTAACAATTTACCCTCTGCCCCTTTTTGTAGCCTCCTGAAAGTCATTGTCACAATAAGTTCTAATTGCATTGTCACATGTCTCAGGTATATTTTTATAAGCCAAAGAGGACTGAAAATGGTAAGCATTTTCTGGAGGTCTTCACTGTAGTAGTCAAGAGAAACCTATAAGAGACCAGGCGTGATTAGGAAAGTTGCCTGCCATGGTTTTCCTGGATCCTCTGCTTCATAATGTGCTGTGTTTGTGTGATAAACAAGTGATATATCATTGTAGTTGTTATCTTCAAAATACCATGTGAAATCATGCCCTTTTTCTTTTGTATTTCTTTCCCGTGGTTTTAGTCCTGATATCACTGATTTTATCTCCCTGGATACTGTATATCCATATATTGGAACTAGGGAAGGGAAAGGGAATACCAAAACTGAGAGACAAAGGATAAAAAGACTAACCAATGTAACAGCAATACTTACAAAACTATATGTTGTAAACCAACTGTACAACTAATGGAGGGGTTGGAGGGAGGGGCAAAGGAGGGGAGAATAAGGGAGGAGGTAAAAAGTTGGATAAGAAATATATGCATTGCCTTATGTATGAAACTGTAACCCCTCTGTACATCACTTTAACAATAAAGAAATGAAAAGAAAGAAAAAGAAGTGGTCAGTCAAATAATGCTGTGCTTCTATCAGTAAGAATGACATTGCCTGTTTTGTAAGGAAATGGAAAGACTGAGAAAAAAGCATACTAAATGAGCCAGATCCAAAGAAACCTAGACTCTGTGGTTTCCCTCACTGATAATAATTACTACATGTTTAGGATAGTTCTAGCAGATAATCACAATAGCTCAATAGCTATGTATATATGATCACATACGATGATGCTAAGGGAAATGAACTCCAAGTTATGGAAATAAGTGGTTTACCATTGCTGTTGTTAATTCTAATGCTCTAGGTGAAATTATGGGTTTCTTTTTCTTTTGTTTTTTTTTTCAAATTTTTATTATCAATCTGATGTACAGAGAGGTTACAGTTTCATACGTTAGGCATTGGATACATTTCTTGTACTGTTTCTTTTGTTTATATTCCCTATGGTTTAGTCCCTGTTGCTATCTTATTTGATTTTGGTGCCTTGGGCATTGTATATATGTTTGTCTGAATCATGGAAAAGAAGGGGAACATAAAAATAGTGAGACAAAAGGTAAAAGATGAACCAATGCAACAGCAATACTTATGAGATAATATGTAGGAAACCAACTGGAAGGATTGGGGAGGAAGGAGAATGGGATAAAAATGAGGGAGAAGGTAACAAGTTTGACAAGACATGTACTCAATACATTGTATATGTAAATGTAACTTCTCTGTACTTCACCTTAATGATAAACATTTTAAAATGCCACAAATCAAACATTCTAGTACCTTCTCCAGTTTCTAGAAAAGAAGTGCTTTTTATCTTATTTATCTTTCTATTCTCATTTCCTCACACAATACCTGACGTGAAGCAATAATCCAACAAACATACTATAAAATGGTTGAGAAATGGTCTTGGGAACAAAAGGTAAAGATTTCTAGTTATTGAAAACTTTGCATGCCCCTACAAAAAATATTTGAATTGGGCCTTTTACACATTAAACATTTGGTGCTTATTTGATCATTATTATTCTGTTACCTCACACTTAGAAGACTTACTAATATGAATAAAACTAATTTGAAGCCATTAAGCAACTGTTGATTTTTTTTTCCCAACTACATTTCTTTCCTACAACAAATATAATACTTCGGGGCATATTTTCCCTCCGTGGGTTTAAGAAATTTGTCTTGATGAACTAAACAACAATAATTTGACAGAGAAGACATTTAAATCATGCACTTTACTTCAATTCCCCGAGCTACAGCAGGCCTCTGTGGTTGAAGCAATGGATTGAGTCTCTGCTGCCAGATGGCAGTTGAAATATAATGGGTTTACAGCCGTCAGCCACTCTAAAGGTTCGCACGCAAGGGGTAAGCTTTCAGTGATGGGAATGGAAAGCAGGGTTGGTTGCTTAAAATTCCTGCATTGTTTTTAGTGGCTTCTAAATGGTAAGGGAACTTTTTATTCATGCAAATTCTGTTTAGCACTCAATGTGGAATGGAGGCTTAGAAGGATACTTTTCACATCCTGGTACGATTGCTCATTTCTGTGCATGTTGTCTGTGTTTTTCAAATGCATACTTCTGAAATCAGAACCAGAATTCTATTTCTAAACCTCTGTAGTTCATATTATTTTGCTCTGGTAGTTCTGGAAAAAAAAACCACACACATGACAACCAGTGAGAAATGATTTTCCATGTCTCTGGAGGTTTTAGGCATGGGATTTCTAAATTTTCTCTAATGATTGATTTCATTTTTCTAGTTAGGCTGTATGTTACAAGTGATTCTGGGTGAAATTCTTTCTGGGTGAATTTCTTTCTCTGTCACAGTAGACTTGAAATAACATGATAGTTGATGGCATGAAGCTGTTTTCCATGTTTCTGAGAGTTCTGTTAGAGAATGTGTCTGGATCTATTCAACCATGCTCGGTGTTGTTAAATGCCAAATGGAAGTTTCAGAAGAGCCCCTTGAGGAAGGAGATATGACATTTGCCTTGCTCTGCTGGTACCAAGTCAGGAACAATATATCTGGGATCACATTTATCCTGATAAACATGATGTTAGGGGAAATTTTTGTTTAAGCATTGGCTGCATGTATTTACCGCTACATCTGTATATAGGCTGTCAGGTTGCATAAAGTAGACTATAATAGAAGACAGTTGCAGGGAGGAGGTTATATAATGAAGTCAAGGCAATGAGAATCTAGCATCCAGCTGTAATTCTACTGACAGTGAGAGAAGTCCAGTTATCCATCCACAGCAAGGGTATATATCTTTTGGTCACTGTTCATGAAATTACACTGCTATTTCCTTCAACTGTTCAATAAGCCACTAGATAGATGAATAAAATGTATAAAAATGGAAGGAACAGGAGAAAGGCCCCAGGCTATAGATTTTATGGCTGTAGAAACTAAGATTTTTATGCAGGTAAATATCCTAAATAGCAAAGCACCACAGAGTTTTGGGCTATTCAGAAATAAGTATGCCATTCTAAGTGTATGATATTCACAAAACCCTACAGTATTGTAATCTGGGTTCTCACAAAAATAGGACACTAGTCTTTAGAACAGCCTGAAAAATCATTCAAATGGAGTACTATGAGAAACTAGTGAAGCCGGGACGGCTTAAGTGGAAGTTAGTAGGGTTTCAATCACCTTAGTTTCACAATTTGACACTGTTAAGGCTAATATATAGATGCCTTCCAGCACAGCTACCATTAAGAATCTATCAGTATTTCCATTACAAATCCCATTTTTCAGGGGTTAATAACTTGGTAATAAAAATTTCACTGCAGGCTGAAATCAAGTCTTCAAAGGAAATCTTTGTCCTTAATCCTAACAGCAGAGTTTTTCTGTGTTCCTGAGATGATCAGAAATAGAAAACGTAGAATGTGTATTATGCGCGCGCGCGCGCACACACACACACACACACACACACACGAAGAAACTTTTAACCCCGCTGCATATCACCTTTACAATACAATATTTTTAAAAAAGAAATTTATTGTGAGAAATTGGTCCCACTGACAGTGGAGGCTACATTCTATGATATGCTGTCTGCTAGCCAGAAACAAAGGAATTAGTAATATAGTGTCAGCCCTGAACTACAACCAGAGAACTCTGAGGCCCCAAAGGTGCAAGCTCTAGTTAAAGTGTGGTAGCCTGAGTACCAGGAACATGTTGTCCAAGGGCAGAAGAAGATGAATGTTCCAGATCAAGTAGAGAAAATAGTTTCCTTTCTTTCCCTTTCCTTTCCTTTCCTTTCCTTCCCTTTCCTTCCTTTCCCTTTCCCTTTCTCTTCCCTTTCCCTTCCCTTCCCTTCCCTTCCCTCCCCTCCCCTCCCCTCCCCTTCTTCCCTCCCTTTTCCCCTCTTTTCTTTCCTTTTCTTTTTCCTTTTTTTTCACTCACTTTCTTTCCTTTCTTTTCTTTTTTCTTTCTGTCCGTCCGCCCCTTCCTCCCTCCCTCCCTCCCTCCCTCCCTCCCTCCCTCCCTCCCTCCCTCCCTCCCTCCCTCCCTTCCTTTTCTAGACAGGACTCAGCAGATTGGATAATGGCACTCACCCTGGTGAGTGTGGTCTCTGCTCAGTCTACCCACTCAAATACTGACTTCTCGGAAACACTTTAATGGACATACCCAGAATGAAGGTTTACTAAATATCTGGGTAACCTTCAGTCCAGTCAAGTTGACACATTAAAATAGCCATCCCAATTTATATAAAAGTTTATTTCTAAAATTTGACATCAATCCTGGTGCTGTCGTGTGTGATAGTCTATATGGACATACTCTTTGGTATTTCTTCTTGTATTTTCTTCTACTTCTTTTTCTTTCCCTCATTTTCCTTCTTTCCTTCCTACCATTATCCTCTTCACTTTCTCCTACTTATTTTTACATCATAGTCTTGAGTGGAAGTTAATTTTTTTAACATGACCAGCATTTGGACTTTTCTTGGTGGAGAAACAGTATAAACAGTTCTCTTTAAATTAAAGTAAGAGCTTGTATGTATAGCATCTACAGAAAATGAGCTCTGAGATCCCTTGCTTTCTGGGTTTCTATAACATTTTCATCTTTCAAGCATGAAGTATAGGAACATCATTACAAAGTCAGTTCAACATATTGGGAACACTTAAACAGCCTTTGTGATTGAAATGAGGAAATTAATCTATTAGCCTTTCAAACATCTTAATAACCAGCACATATTTCCTGTTCCTATGCGTAGCAAATGTACAATGACTACAGAAGTATAACATATCTAGTAAGAAATTGCTGAATTAAATTTATATGAGATTTTTGAAATCCACTTTTTTTTTCCTTGGGGACAAGCTCTTTGGGCCATTCTGGTGGCTAGTGCTAGTATATTTTGAGACCAAACTATTCTTCCTGTAGTTATGCAATACTGAAAGTTCTCTTAGGAGATAGTCAACCTCCCTTTCGTCATAGATCCCTACTTTTCATGCAAGCCTAAATGCACTGAGTAAAAGAGAAAGAAAAAGCTGTGAGTTTTAAATGTGAACAATTACAGCAGAATAATCCACTGTGTTTAGATGTCTAATTTAAGGTCAAATCATTGTTAATGCATTAAGTAGAATGAGGAATTGCTGGCACACTGATTTCTAGAAGCATGAACATGTTCAGTTATCTCTCAAGCTTTCCATTGATGTACATGAAAATTCGACCTGTGTATTCTTATTATGTCCTTCTAATATTGCCTACTCCTGACTTAAAGATTTGTCTGCCTATATGATGTCGCCATATATCATGTCTCCATACTGACCAGACAAGCCTCTTCCAAGTACCAGGTATTGAGGGATCTGATGTGTCTTGCTGCCCCCTACTGGTTGACAAAGACTGTTCACGCTAGGGGATCTAATACAAGCAAAGGATTTGTTGTTAATACCTACATTTGATAGATACTTCTTATGAGAGACATTCCTAAATTCAGCGGCTTTGCCAGATGCCTCTGGCATGTAATCTAGCTATTCAGGAGGCTGAGATCTGACGATATAGGTTGGAAGCCAGACTGGTTAGGGAAATTTGTGAGATTCGTATCCCCATCAACTATCTATCAAAGTTGGAAACCGAGCTGTGACTTCCCTGCTAGGGATTTGAGCAATAACTCTCAGGGACAGTGTGTGACTGTGAGTTTAAACCCAGTACCGGCTTGCGTGTCTGCATATACACAAGCGAGTGTGCATGCGCACATACACGTAGTTTTTGTCTTTTTAAAATGGTTGTGTTGATTTTATTTTCCTTTATAACATTCTAATAAGTGTCTTTAATTCTCGTTATGATCCTGTTCTAAAATTTGCATTATACTATTGACATCCAGGACAATTTTTTCCTACTAAAATTGTGCTAAGAATTCCTTTCTTTGTGACCATAAACCAAAGAATTTCTTTCTTATGGTTTTAAATATGGAATGTTCTCTAAATGAAGAGAATATACTGGACTCATACATTGTTTATATATATATGTATTTATATATATAATCAAACTGAATTACAGAGAGATTACAGTTTCATACATTTCTTGTACTGTTTGTTACCTCGTCCCTCATTCCCTCTCCCCCCTTTCCCTTCTCCCTCCCCACCATGAGTTGTTCAGTTGTTCAGTTCATTTTCACCAAACTGTTTGTAAGTATTGCTTATGTAGTTGTTTGTCTTTTTTTACCCTGTGTCTCTTGATTTTGGTGTTCCCTTCCAATTTCCTTGTTCTAATACCAGTATACCCGGTTTCCAATATATTCAGATAAGATACAAAGATAGTGTAGGTACAACCACAGGAAGTTGATACAGGAATATCATCAATAATAGAGGCTACAGTTACATATGGCACTTTGGAAGTATTTACAACTGTGATATAGCAATCCTTTCCATAACATGGAGTTCATTTCACTTAGCATTATCTTATGTGTTCATAAGGGTATAGCTATTGGGCTCTTGTGATCCTCTGCTGTGACTTGCCTAAACCTGTGCTAATTATTCCCTATAAGGGAAACCATAGAGTCCATGTTTCTTTGGGTCTAGCTCACTTCACTTAGTATAATTTTTTCCAAGGCCTTCCATTTCCTTACAAATGGGGCAATGTCATTCTTTCTGATAGAGGCATAAAATTCCATTGTGTATATATACCACATTTTCCTGATCCACTTGTCTACTGAGGAGCATCTGGGTTGGTTCCAGATTCTAGCTATGACAAATTGCGCTGCGATGAACATTGTTGTACTGGTGGCTTTAGTGTGATTATGTCTGTGGTTTTTTGAATAGATAACCAAGAGTGGGGCTGCTGGGTCATAGGAGAGTTCTATGTTTAGCCTTCTGAGGAATCTCCATACTGCTTGCTAGAGTGGCTGAACCAGTTTACATTCCCACCAACAATAAAGTAGGGTTCCCTTTTGGCCACATCCCTTCCAACAGATGTTATTGTTAGTTTTCTTGATATAGGACATTCTTACTGGGGTGAGATGGAATCTCAATGTTGTTTTGATTTGCATTTCTTTTATGGCCAGTGATGTAGAGCACTTTTTCATATGCCTCTTGGCCATTCTTATTTCCTCATCAGAGAAGTCTCTTTGTAAGTCTCTAGCCCACTTGTTGAGGGGCTATTGGTTCTTTGTGGTTTTGTTTTGGAGGAGTAATTTTTTTACTTCTGCATATATTTTAGATATGAGGCCTTTGTCTGTTGAATGGCCGGTAAAGATCTTCTCCCAGTCTGTGGGCTTTCTGTTTATCTTGCGAGCTATGTCCTTTGCCGTGCAGAAGCTCTGCAGTTTGATGCAGTCCCATTTGTCCAACCTTTCTTTGATTTGTAGCCTTTCTGGGTCTTTGTTGAGGAAGTTCCATCCAGTGCCAAGGAGGCCAAGTGTTTCTCCTACTTCTTCCTTTAGTGTTTTCAGGGTGTCTGTTTTGATTTCGAGATCTTTGATCCATTTGGAATTGATTTTGGTGCAGGGTGATATATAAGGATCTAGTTTTAGTTTGTTGCATGTGTTGAACCAGTTTTGCCAGCACAATTTGTTAAAGAGGCTATCTTTCTTCCAGACTATTGTGTTAGCCCCTTTATCAAAGATTAAGTAGGCGTAGTTCTGTGGGTTCATTTCTGGGTCTTCATTTCTGTTCCATTGGTCTTCAGGCCTGTTCCGGTGCCAATACCAAGCTGTTTTTATTACTATAGCTTTATAATACAGCTTGAAGTTGGGTATTGTAATTCCTCCAGCACCATTCTTTCTGCTTAGGATTGTTTTTGCTATTCTAGGTCTTTTATTGTTCCATATGAATTTCAGAATTGCTTCCTCTATTTCATTAAAAAATGGTGTTGGGATATTAATGGGTATTTTATTGAATTTGTAGATAGCCTTTGGCAATATTGCCATTTTGATTATATTAATCCTCCCAATCCAGGAGCATGGGAGGTTTTTCCATTTCCTTAGTTCTGCCTTAATTTCATTTTTCATGTTTTTAAAGTTCTCATCGTAGAAGTCTCTCACTTCTTTGGTTAAGGTTATTCCTAGGTATTTTATGTTTTTTGACGCTATTCATACATTGTTTTCTTGAGAGTTTTTCAAAGAAAAATGTTATATTAATCTGCTTGAGTTTCCATAGAAAAAAATCATAAAATTGGCAACACAGGTATTTTTCTCACTGTTGTGGATGCTAGCAGTCTCAGATTGGGGAGCAGCACGTTTGGATTCTGATGAGGCCTGCTCTCGGGCTTGCGGAGGCCTCACCTGCTAAGAATGGAGAACTGTGACATCTGGCCCATTGCTAAGGACATACTTCCTCTGCAGCCCGGGCCTCACCCTGGGCCCTGGACCCTTACTGAACCTTCATCCGTTCACCTGGCTCCTGTCTTCACAGCCTGGGGGCTGGAGATTCAACTTAGGAATTTTGAGGGAACATAGCATTTCACCAGTAACAATTGGTGACATGTACATTTAAAGAATCGAGTATTTTCAACTAATCACTTAAACGAGGTTTAAAATTTATTTTACTATCTTCAATATAATGGCTACTTACGTAACAATGTATCTTGACCTGTGTCATCTCTTCCCTCCTGTTTCCCTGCTACCACCTAGCCCATCTCCTAACGTTGCCTGGTTCAAACGAATTCCCATACCATGGGCTAAGAATGATTTGCATTGGGATGTGTTAGAATGATAAGGTCCACGTCACAATGAAATGATAGCACAGCTGTAAAAAAAAAGAGCTCCAAGGTCAAGACTGAAGAAAGGAAAGAAAAACAGATGGAGAGAAAGAGCATCAAAGAGAAAGCATCAGACTAGAGCAATTACATAAGAAGTAATTACAAAAGGCGTTACTAGTGTAGGCTGAAATAACCAGAGGAAATCCTTCTGAGGAAGTAATATTCAGCCTCTTAAAGAAGGATGGCTAAGTTTTGGTAACTCCAGGGGTCACGAGGAGAAAACATCTTACCACCAGGAAGGCACTGGCTTGAGAATGGATATAAAATATGCATTAGAGTTTCAGGAGCCCAGCCTGACTGTCAGAGAGGACATTTAAAGGCTTTCTACAATCAAGTGTTATTGTTTAATATTCCCTGAGTATCCATAGACTGCTGGCTCAGAATATTCACATGGTCTTTGTTCTTTCTAAGTTTGCAATCAAAGACCATAAATGCTCAACTCTGACAGCTTGGTGCTTTCAGGATTTGCTTAAATCGGTTGATATTTTCCCAGCAGGCTACTCCTTCTCACTAAAGCAGTGGATTATGTGTCTTGGGCTAAAGCATGCCACAAAGAGTCATTGATGTTGAGCTGAAAACAAAACAATACAAAGGCAAAAAGCAAACTCTTCTTCCTTTTGTTTCTTTCTTTAGTTGACTGCTTAGTGGGCACAGAATAATTCCCGAGCACCCAGTGTGATCCCGAGCCATATCAGAGGGTAAAGGGTTAGAAACACCAATTTGCATGAAAACCCTGAGACCTAGTACTTTATGGGGCTTTTGGGTAAACTTCTCTCAGTAGTTCATTTATTTAATCCTCAAACCTTGGGTGAGGGGAGATGGCCTGGAAAGACAGTTTTGTGGCACTGGGTTGTAATGGTAAAAGTACACGCAAAGCTCTACCTACAGCAATTCCTGTGAGCAGAACCGTCCTACTGTGGACACTGGCTTGGGTTTAATTATACCATTTCTGATCACATAAATGTCATACTTCATAAGCAAGAATGAACCAAAAAATGTTACTACTATCAAAGTAACTGTGTAAATTAAACTTTGTTCTAATAGTACCATGACACAAAAGGTTCATTTTCTTCCTTGCTTTTTACACTAGTCTTTGGGATGGTATCTTCTTTGTCAGGATCTGTTCTAAAGGAAAAACTGTCTAGTTGTTGACACTTTTCTTTGTCTTTTATTTGAAGATTAATTTCCTCCCTGGTGGACCCTGTTTGTGAGTCAGGCGATTTCACTGCGTGTGGCTTGAGTGCTCACCTGTGTTCTCTCCCATTAATCAAAGAAAAGTTGTACTTTCAGTCCTTTAAAGCCCTGTAGGAATTTAAGTTATGATGTTTTCTCTCTTCAGGGGATTTATGTTTGGGGGTTTGCCTGTAATTCTAGAATAGAGCTCTTTATTTTCTCTTAAAGAAGTTTTAGACACAGCGTATAAAAGCCAGTAGTTTTGGAAGTTGGGGATTATCTGTAAAATTAACACTAAAGAAAATTTACTTTTTTGACCAGATTGGTATTCTGTAATTCTGTAAATTTTTCATTACCTTTTTTACCACCAAGGGAGCAAAATTGTAAAGGTTATATTTCCTTCTGATCAGCCACTTAGCAAATGATAGAGCCACAGCTTTATGGTTCCAAAATCTATTGTTATGGGTGGAGAGAATTAAGTATGGGGAAATGCAATAATAATAGTCAATGTACATTTGTGAAAATGGAACTAGGTAACGTGATGGGAAGAAGGAGAATGGAGAAAAAGGTGATATTGATCAAGATGCCTTGTGCCCATACACTGTTGTATTGAACCCCCTTAGTACACCGTTTTAAAAATAATTATAAAAACTGAGAAAAATGTTTTAAATAATGCGGAAGAGAGACAGTTGCTATTTGAATGTGTTGTTGTAACCCGATCAGCAAGAAACAAAGGACATCACAATTAATAAGCCGAATTACAGGAGTCTTTACTGCACAAGCCGGAGGCTGCCTGCGAGTTTGGGCGGATTTGTCCTAAATCATGCAGCCCTGAGACAGCTCAGAGCTAGTCTTTTAAAGGAAAAAAATATATGCTTTTTGATGAACAATGTATTGGTTGTTTTTGCTTTGAAAACCATTTACAGAAGCAAAACTGAGCATTTTAACAAAGTTAGACTTACTTCCTAGAATACTGGGATGGAACACTTTGGGTGGAGCAAACGACTTGTGTTTCTTAGCAGAACCCACTGAACAACAGCTCTGAAGGTCAGGAGCCTTTCTTCTTTGGGGGACAAAATGGTGCTCCCTCTGTCAGGCTTCAGGCTTAAGTACTTCAGTATGATTTCATTAGTACCGTCAAAACATCTTTTTAGCTGGAGTAAAACTTTGCACCATATTACCATGACGGTATTTAGTATGCAGAATAAAGAAGAAATATCTTTAGGAAAAAAATGAATGCTGAGCTACAAAACTGCCAGTAAAAGGGGGTGGGGGTAAGGTCACAGTGTGGAAAATTACAGATTATCTAAGAACTGCTTCATATCTAACGTGCATACACTACTCTTATCTAACCTGAATTGCACTCATTGGGAGAAAGATATGTCATACAATCCTGGGTGGTGTGATCAAATATGTTAAAAATGAAACAGAACTGGAATGCTTCTAGGCATGATGTCTGTCATTATGGATGTCTCCTTGTATATATGTATGTTTGTCCTATTAAAGGTGAATGTATGTTTAGGCAATTAAGGGTGAAAGAGGATAGTGTATGTCTTCTAAATTAGATTGTCCTACAGTTTCACTTGTGAATGTGTTTTACTACTTTACTGAATGGATATACTCACTTATTCATTTTTATTGAGAAATAAGGAGAAAATTAGATGGCAAATGGAAAGTATTAGTTTTATATTCAATTATAAGACACAAATTGACTTAGTGACTTGTTAGATGAGCTTAGTTTCTTAGGAAGTGTGATCATCTTGGAATTTACAACAGCAAAAATGACAAAATTTCACAGTGCAGAAAATAAAAGCAAATAAATACAATAACATAAACGTTTTTTTAAAAAAATTAGAGCCAACTACATGAACTAAGACTAGTTTGAAACCCTATTCCCATGCTAGAAAAATTATTTTGCATATTATTTAAAAAATAGTAAAATATAAAATGATTGCCTTTCCAAACACTTTAAGAAGTTACATTGATGATTAATAACAATAAAGTGTTTTACTTTAAAATATATTTTGTAGCTGGTGCTGGGGGCTCATGCCTGTAATCCTTACGAGTCAGGAGGCTGAGACCTGAGGATTGTGGTTCAAAGCCAGCCCAGGCAGGAGTCTGTGAGACTCTCCAATTAACTACCAGAAAATCAGAAGTGACACTATGGCTCAAGCGGTAGAGCGTTAGCCTTGAGCTGAAGAGCTCAGGGACAGCACCCAGGCCCAGAGTTCAAGCCCCATAACCCGCAAGGAAGGATATTTTTTTTGCCAAGGCATACACATGAATCGCATTATTAACTTTCTTAAATGTGTAGAAATATGAATCTAAAAACTAACAATGACATTGTTAGCTTTAAATCAATTGGTTTAACATGAAATTTACCCAGTCTCTGTTTTGTCTACTTTTTCTGTTCTTGAGTAGTCCCTTCTGATTAGGATGATTTTTGTGATCAGAGATTAAATAGGAAAATTAAAGAGCACAGAAATTACTTCGAGCTGGGCACTAGTGGATCACATCGATAACTCTAGCTACTCAGAAAGCTGAAATTGGAGGTCTGCAGTTCACAGCCAGCCCTAGCAGAAAAGTCTATGAGACTATTTTAAAAAATCTCCAATTAATCACTTTAAAAAAAATTGCCAAGTAATCGCAGCAAAAGCCAGAAGTGGAGCTGTGGCTCAAGTGGTAGAGCCCTCAGCAAAAAATGCTCAGGGACAGTGTGCAAGCCTTGAGTTCAAGCCCTAGGACCCTCATTAAAAAAATAAAAAGAAAAAAATTTACTTAGCGCTTATGCTGTCTATATTTTTGTTTTTGCATATGATGACAGCAGGGAAATAGCTGTACTAGTATTGATAGTTGGCCTTTTTCTCTTTCCTTCCTTCCTTCTTCTGTCATCTTTCTTTTTGGTGGTGGTACAGAGGTTTGAATTCAGCAACTGGCACTTTCATTTGCCTTGCTTGCCCTGCCGGTGCCTTGCTATTGGATTTTTACTGGTTGTTTTGGAAATGAAGGCTCATGTACTTTTTTTTTTAACCTTGGATGCCCTTCAATCATGACACCTTCCAGGTCTCAGATGACCGAGTAGTTAGGATTACAGATCTTGACTCCGAGAGATAGGTGAGTCTTCTAAAGGTTCTGTCATATGTTGTATAAGGCACTGTAACAAAGTATTATAGACTCTGGTGACTTTATACAGCAGAAATTCACTTCTCATAGTCCTTAAAGCCGAGAACTGCGAGGCCAACGTGGTAGCAGAGTTAATGTCTGTGAAGCCCACTTCTCCAGGTCATCCACAGCTCACTTGCTCTCATACGGTGGGAGGGCGAAGGAATCCTCTGAGGTCTGTTTTATAAGAACGCTAATCCAATTCCCTCCCGAAGACCTCACGTAGTATTCATCATCTAAGGATTACCATTTCACCATGTGAATTTGGGGGAAGCACATATTCAACCCACAACAAGTTCATTTATACTTAATATTTCTTTTGTTCTTTGCTTTTTGGTTGGTCCTGGGGCTTGAACTGAGGGCCTGGGGGCTGTCCCTGGGCTCTTTTGATCCAGGCTAGTGCTTTAACACTTTGAGTCACAGCTCTACTTCCAGTTTTCTGGTCATTAATTGGAGATAAAGTCTCACAGACCTTCCTGCCAGGGTTGGCTTTGAATCATGATCCTCAGAGCTCAGCCTTCTGGGTAGCTAGGATTATAGGTGTAAGCCACCAGTGTCTGGCCTGTACTTAATATGTCTATTCTCAATTTGGCATTAACAAATTGAAGCAGATCCATATCACTAGAAAAAGTTATTTCTATTAAATTGTATTCTAAAATGTTATAACAAAATGATCTCTGCCATCTTTTTTTTTTTTTTTTTTTGTGCCAGTCCTGGGCCTTGGACTCAGGGCCTGAGCACTGTCCCTGGCTTCTTTTTGCTCAAGGCTAGCACTCTGCCACTTGAGCCACAGCACTACCTCTGGCCATTTTCTACATATGTGGGACTGGGGAATCGAACCCAGGGCTTCATGTATGAGGCAAGCACTCTTGCCACTAGGCCATGTTCCCAGCCCTCTGCCATCTTTTAAAAGATGACTTTTGACTTTTTTTTTTTTGAAGTTTCAAGGGCGCTTTAAAGAGAATCCTGGGCTCTCTGTTGAAGGTAACATTTATAACAGCTTGAATCTGAAAGGAAAGGAAGCTCAGGGGGAAACACATTTGGTAATTTCCAGAATAACATGGATGCATCTCCTGTGTGCTGCTTACACGGCATTTCTCACTGCTATAGCCTGCCAGGTAAGAAAACAATGTACTCTTCATGGAAAAAGAAAGATCCTTTGATAGCCCAATGTAAGAGAGATATAGTCTGAGAACTAACTGATACTGTGATTTATTAATCTTGGTGGTGTGTGATTGTGTGTGTGTGGGGGGGTGTGTATTTTAGGTGAAGCTGTTTTATGGAAAAGATAAAAATATTACCTAAACTAGCTGAGATAGAAGCTGTCATTTTACTAAGGCTTGTCATTAAGCACACGATATTGTCTTCAAGAATGTGATGAGGATTGAATTACTTCTGACAATTTGTTATAAAATAAGTTTTGCAATTGTAAACCATCCTATTCTTGCACAGAATACTGAGGTACCTCATTACAAATTAAAAAAAATAAATTCAAATAAAAGAAGGACAGATTGAAAAAATGCTGGCCAATGTATTGGTGAAAGTGATGTATATACCTTTTTGTCTACTACAAAAGGAAAAATAAAAATTTTTGTCACATGCTAATGAAGTTGGATATTTTCCAAACTTTTTTTATTTTTAAAAGTAACGTTAGGGCTGGGAATGTGGCTTAGTGGTAGAGTGTTTGCCTAGTATTCATGAAGCCCCGGGTTCAATTCCTCAGTACCACATAAACAATAAATAAAAGAAATTTAAAAAATAACTTTAGTTGTTCAAAGGAGGTGCTACTTAACAAAGTAGTTTATGAATACGATGCAACTTGTGTCGCCCCTTTGACATTCTCACCCACCTGCTACCCACCCCTTCTTTTACTTTCCTTAATTTTGTGGTATACACAATGGATTCTTGAGTGCAAGTTGACTACAATTAATGTTTATCCTTTTCAGTTGATTAGAGCACTTTACCTTTAGTAAATACAATTTGCTTCGTGTTTCCTGAACTCATACTGCGTGTTAAATAGTATGCCAAGATTCTGGAGAGGAGACCTTGGAGAGAGTCAAACAACCTGAACAATGAAGTCCTGTCCTTAACATTATGGTAGTTGGGTGAGGACATAGCGTGCACAGAACGCATTCAACAGGGAAGGAGGGAAGGAGGCAAGGTAGTGTTAAAGGCAGGCACACTGGAATCCCCAACTCCAAGGGGCTAAACAAGAGGACCAGAGGCAGCAGTCCCATCGTTCCTCTTCATTCTCTCAGTGGTTCATGCTGGAGAATGATGTCTGGGTCTGAAGCAGAACAAGCTTAATGGAAGATCCTGAAAACTTCTGCTTCCAGAGTGCTTTATCACATGTTTATCTGCGGGTTCCTATGTTAAGAATGGTGACAACGTTCCCGTCTCAAGCCCACAGCAGTGTGGTCCTTAAGCACACCGCAGTGTGCTGCTTCCCTCTGACCTTCCTTTCCTTGCAGCTTCCAGGAGGGACGGTAAAAAGTCAGTCATGTGGAGGCCCTGCTTCTGGGTGTGTGTTCACAGTGTCCAATGGCCACTTCCATGTGTAACATAAAGCTTTGCTCTGGGTAGAGGAGAGATTCTGGACCCATATTCTGGACGTTGACATTTCTCTCAGCCTTCTTTGGGGAGAATTTAAATTTGATTTCTTTCCTGTAGTCATTGATTAAGGCGCAGGACCATTCATTCCATTCCTGGCCCTGTTGGTGACTTTCTCAAGGATTCTCAATGAAAGAAGTCAGCAGAGGGCTGGAAAACGTCCACCCGCTGTTGGTAGTCAGTGTGCAGCTTGTTGATCTAGTTCCTTCATGAATCCCCTGTGGATCAGAGGAGCTACCATGTGACGTTATGTACAATTCCAAAGTCTCTTTTCTTGCGCTATGTTCAACTATCAAATGGTTGAATGGCTTAAGCAAAACATTTGTTGTTTATCTCTGAGATAAAATTGGTTGGACATCTTTAAAAAGGCAAAGAAAGTTACATTATAAGCTTGGTAGTATAAAATGTGGACATAAAAATTGGTACCCTGGGCATTGTATATACATTTATCTGAATTACCTATGGAAGGGAAGGGGAACATCAAAATGGTGAGACAAAGGATAAAGGGCAAAAACAACAATGATGATATACCATTTGCTTCCATAACTTGGAGTTCATTTTGTTTAGCGTCATCTTATATGTTCATATAGATATAGCTATTGTGATCTTCTGCTATGACTAGCCTAAGCATGTACTAATTATTCCCTATGAGGGAAACCACAGAATCCATGTTTCTTTGGGTCTGGCTCATTTCACTTGGTATGATTTTTTCCAAGTCCTTATGACTGGGGCAATGTCATTCTTTCTGATAGAGGCATAGAATCCATGTGTATATGGACCACATTTTCCTGATCCACTCATCTATTGAAGGGCATCTGGGTTGTCACTGTAACCATATTGGAAGTAGGGAAGGGAAAGGGAATACCAAAATCAAGAGACAAAGGATAAAAGACAAACCAATGCAACAGCAATACTTACAAAACTATACAGTGTAAACCAACTGTACAACTCATGGGGAGGAGAAGGAAATGGGGAGGGGGAGGCAGAGGGAAAAATGAGACAGGAAGTAACAAGTTGGATAAGAAATGTACTTACTGTCTTAGGTATGAAACTTTAACCCCTCTATACATCACTTTGACAATAAGGAAATGAAAAAAAAAACACCAAAAAAGAAACCTGAATAAAATTTATATATGGAAATTTTAAAAAAGGATAAAGGGCAATGCAATGTTATGTAATTTTAACCCCTCTGTACATCACCTTGACAATAAAATTAAATTAAAAAATGAATGTATCTGCTAAAACTTGGCAGCTAATCCATCTATTTCTCACTTGTATAGCAGAGAAAGAACTTAGATTCTTTTCCTGGACACATAGATTTATCATTGTCTACTATCCTTTAATCCTTCATCTACTACCCTTTAATCTATAAAATGGGAATTAAAACCAGCAAACTGGCATGCTTAACTGTGTTACCACGATGAATAAGAAACTGTGTAAATGAAGGAATGTACAAACTACAAAGCATGATAAAGTGTGAAGATTTATCATGGTCAATCCATAGTGTGTGTCATCATCTGTTAGTTTCCTGACACAATTTTTCATGCTTTGAAAGGCACAAAAATAGATAAAAGCTTGTGCCTTGCCTTCAAATTTTCTATAGCCAGAAAATGTAAAGCAGTAGGAGACACTACTAACCGAAGTGTAAGGAGCCCCTGCAAACAAGTGCCAGTAGACTCTGAGACAAGGGCTAAAGAGCGAGTTAGTAACACTAAAGAAGAGGTTGACATTGATTTCACTTTGAAAAAGGTAAGTGAAAGAGCTGAGAAGATTAAGGTAGAGCTCCCCTATGACCCAGCAACCCCACTTTCGGGCATTTACCCAAAGGTCACAAGCAAGACCACACTAAATCTACCAGCACAACCATGTTCATTGCAGCACAATTTATCATAGGTAAAATATGGGACCAGTTCAGATGCCCCTCGGTAGAAGAGTGGATCAAGAAATTGTGATTATATATATCCAAAGACACATAGACTCTATGGTTTCCCTCATTGGCAATAATTTATGTCTAGGATAGTCCTAGGAGATGATCACAATAGATCAATACCAATGTACATATTATCACATAAGATGATGCTAAGTGAAATGATTATGGAAATAAGTGGTTTATCATTGTTGTTATTTTCAATGTAATATGTGAAATTATGCCTTTTTCTTTTATTTTTCTTCCCTATGGTTTTTACCCTTGTCACTCTATCTGATTTTTGTACTCTGGGTATTGTATACATGTTTGTCTGAATCAGGGAAGGGAAGGGGAATTAAAATGGTGAGACAAATGGTAAAAGATGAACCAATGCAACAGCAATACTTACAAGACAATATGCTGTAAACCAACTTTACAACTTGGGGGGTGGGGTGGGGATTGGGGAGGAGGGAAGGTGGGAGAAAAATGTGGGAGGAGGTAAGAAGTTTGGCAAGAAATGTATGGACTGCCTTACATATGAAACTGTAACCCCTCTGTATATCACCTTGATAATAAAAAGAAATAAATAAATAAGCTTTAAAATCAACTTCATATCTGGGTAGCACTGGCTCATGCCTGTAATTCTATCTACTCAATGGTCTAATTTCTGAGGATCGTGGCTTGAAGCCAGCTTGGGTAGGAAAGTCTTGTCTCTAATTTTAACTACCATAAAGCTGCAAGTGAAATTGTAGGCTCAAGTGGTAGAGCACTAGCCTTTAGTACAAACAACCCTCAGGAGGCTGTCCAGTGAAGCTATAGTTCACAGCTTATGCTTTTGGTTAAAATGTCCTTTTCCTAGTATGTTCATTATCCAACTCTTTACTTATACTGTCTAGTTCCTAGGAGCTCTTATCAGAACTTCCCTAACAGAGCAGATAACTTCATTAGTAGCTCCTAGCCTATATAATACACTTTTTTGTTGTTGTTGAAAATATCTCATTGTATCCAACCAATAGATTATCATTTTTAAGTAAGACAGACTTAATTTCTAGTCTCAATATTACTACTACCTGATTCTAAATTTGGACAAGTAATTTATAGTCTGAGCCTGAGTTTCTTTATGTGTTAGCTATAACCAGTAATAATCATAGAATTTTATTTAAATAAAATTTAATGTTAATGTCTATATAAGGCAAATGCCACTCACACCTTTAATCCTAGCTACTTAGGAGGAGGCTGAAACATGAGAATCAGTCAGTCCAAGCAAAAACGTCTGTGAGAGTCTCAACTTCAATTAAACACCAAAAAGCTGAAAGTGGAAGTGTAGCTTCAGTGGTAGAGTGCTGGTCTTGAGAGAAAAAGCCAATTGAGAGCATGAGGCCTTGAATTCAAGCCCCCGTTCTGGTACAAAAAGAAAGAACGAAAAAGAGAGAGAGAGAGAGACAGTGTCTGAATAAGTCCTGCCTAGAGTGAATACTTCCAAATTGAAGCTGGGTACCAGTGGCTCATGCCTGTAATCCTAGCTACTCAGAAGGCTGAGATCTGTGGATCTCAGTTTGAAGCCAGCCCAGACAGAAAAGTCCTCCTGAGACTCTTATCTCCAATTAACCGTAGAGCCCTACTCTTGAGCACAAAGAAGCTCAGGGACAGAGCCCCAGCCCTGAGTTCAAGCTCCACAACTGACAGGAGGAGGAGGAGAAGGAGAAGGAGGGGGAAGGGAGGGGGAGGGGGAAGGGGAGGGGGAAGGGAGGGGGAGGGGGAGGAGGAGGAGAATGATACCCTATCCAATGTCAGTTTGCTGGAATCTGTTGCCCTGAATATGGTGTGGCTTTTCATTATGTTTCTCTTCATTGCTAGCTCTTGGCACGGGGATCAAGGTGAACAAGAAGATGCTGCAAAAAACCTGGCAGCACCAAAGACACAGAAATAGAGATGATCTATGTGTGAAGATAACAAAGAGAGACAGGTAATGAGGCATTCTTCTAGTTCTATCTCAGCATAGCTTTGTAAAAGGGATGAACTTACACTGGCTGGCTTGGTAAACCCTAGCTAGATGAGGATTAGGGTTTCAAGTTTGGAGTTTGAATTTCCCATGCTATGTAATAGAGAGTGGTAGATTTTTTTTTTAATCGAATGTCATGGTGAAAATGATGAGTAGGGGGTCATTTGTAGTTATTTTTAGAGCAATAGATAAAGTCTTACAAACGTTGTCCACTTCAGATTTCTACCTTTTAATGAGATTAAAGGAGAAAGAATTCCTTTTATTCCAAATTTTGAATGAATATGAAGTATGAGATGTTTGGTTGTGGGTTAAGGCATCCTTTAATTCAGTGGTAATACTTCATTCTCAGGAGATTGAAGGCAGTCTTAAAGATACTGATTAATGACTTTAGGAAAGCTATAAATCTTTGAGGAATGAACAAACCACTATTAGAACCATATGTCTCCCGCGTTCTTCGTGTAGAACTTCCATGCAAGTCACCAGGAGTTCAGTGGAATGTTGAAGGGAAGCATATGGCACGAGATCGGAACTAAATTAATAACAGTATGAAAACACAGTTACATAGTGATAATCCCCCTTGTTATCCAGCCTTCGCTTTTCCAGACAACCTCACAGTACATAGTTAGGCACCAAAAAGACACTTGTTAATGGGGAGCGTTGACTTGTGAGGAGAAAGCATGTGGCATCTCTTTTGAAACAGGCTGCAGAGGCAGTGATTTGAGGCTTCTTTGCTCAGGACTGCCAGGGAGTCATTTGGAGATCAAAAAAGAACCTCAAGCTAACTATGCTTGAGGCACTACTCCATCTGGCTCTGCCCCCACCGTTGCCATAGCTACCCATCTCCTAGCAACCGTGAGCAGCATTTTCATGTCTCTGAAGTGACAAAGCATGCGAATAAAAATGTAAGTATAATCACAGTAAGCTAACAATCTGAGAGGTTATCTCCTGGTTAAAGTTCACTCTGCTGATCTCTATGAATGTTTGTTTTCATGATCCTATCTTTCTTGTGATAGATTTTTGAGAAGAAAATGCCTTCTTTTAAATCAAGGCAGCCTGACAGCCTATTATGGAATGTAAGGACTACAAATATCATGACATGGAAAATAATAAGGTTGAACTTTACTTTAAATTATGTGGAAAAGACAATGATCATCTTGAATAACATGATCATCATCCTCTAGAACTCCAGGGAGAATGGACTGGAAGTGGAAAAATCCAGCCGTGGTTCTAGGAAGGAGGAAAATTCCATCCTAACAAATTCAGGCTCAAACACTCCATGACCAGCCTTTGCAACGAGCAGCAAGTCTCAATTGAGGTCACTAAGCACAAGCAGGAAAAGAAGCAGAAATAAAGATAAGAGGAAAAGGCTATCTGCGTCATGCTTGTCCTTGAGGCAAAGTGAAAAACAAACCCTGTGACACTTGCTAGAGGATCTTTAGTTGTTTATTTCTAAATACTTGCACCATATTTCAGATGAACTTTATTTAAATATTCTGCCAGGAGAAATCCATTGGAAACTAGCTTCATTTTTCAAAAAAAAGTCATAGCCACGAATCCTTATAAACCTTGCTTTTTTTTTGTTTTTTTTACTGACTTGTCTGTGAAACAAGAATTGTGAAGAGCCATCAATAGAGATTTTTAGTAATAGAGAAAACAGTGACAGCTTTTAATGCAAAATACTATTCTGTGTGTTGTTTACTGGTCCCATTAGCCACAGCACATGAAACATCTTCCTCTCGGAAATAAGACTATGTATGAGAAAGTTTAAATACTGCTTCCCTAATTCTTGTATCCAAGCTTGGGCACTTGACAACGTGAATGGAAGATATCCACAATGAGAAATAGATTCAGGAATTTCACTGAGAGATTTCATTGGAGGGCAAGTAGAACATCCACACAATGTTGTCTACATGATGAAATAAACAAGCCCCCACTTAGGCAAGCCATTGTAATGTGTTTACACATTACATGCAGAGTTGAGTTTAGCTGTGCTAACCGCTTGGTAAAAAGAAAATCCTCCTGAAATTAAATAATCAAAGAAGATAGGTGAGTGCTGATATTTTGGAATAAACAGTGATTGAGAAAAGAAGAAAAACCAGCAGGACTCAGCATGAAGCAAATTAATTCATGTTGGAGATTTACTCTTGTGAAGAAATTAAATTGCCCACTTTCTAATCAGTTCAGTTCTAAGCACATTGTTTCTGTTTTCTTTTTTCCTAAGTTTGTTTCATGTGAGAGTCCTTTAATTTTTCACTCCATTATTTTTAAAATTATGGTCTGTAGCTCCAGTTCTTTGTGTGATTCCGAGAAGTTCTGCTCTTAGTTTGTTTACTAGCTGTTTGTTCTGGAAAATCAAATTCTTTTCCAATCATCTCATTTGTGTTTCATTTGATTCTGCTTCAGAAGAGGATATAAGGAGACTCCATTGGTGCATCTCCTCTGCATTACATTGATTCAATAACTCGAGGAATAAGCTTGTTTTTTTAATCAACACTAATTTGAAATAGCTGAAGGAAGAAGCATCTTAGTGTCCATTGATGCTCAAAGTTAATACATTTGCTGTTTTTTGCTGTTTCTTCTCACCCTGTAGCAAAAAATTGGGCGGGGTGGAGGGGGGCACAAAATGTTGTTTTTTTCCAGTTAATTCTTCACACAGAGAAAGATGTCAACACACATTAAAACTGAAGCCACATTTGAGAAGACATGCAGAACTTTGTGAATGCCATTGCTGTTTGTAGAGCTTTGAGCTGGAGGGAAGATCATATGTTTTTCAATCTGTTTTTTTTTTTTAACTCCCTGCTGTCTTAAAATAAACCATGGAATTCTTATTCTTGGTCTGAAGAATGAGCGTTATGCCATCGTCTTTTGTGATTCATTTGCTACAATATTCCAGGGAGGAATGTCTCTTTCTTTTTTAAATAACTGTTGTGGCATCATTTCTGCCTCGTGGAAACCATTTTGGTTTTTGGAAGGCTGACAAGCAGGGAAGGGCAACTATTTGGCCCAAGTTGAATGGTGAGCAAAGCTTGTAAGATTTCACTAGACTCTTTTTCTCATTCACAGAGATAGTGATATGGTGGAAAATTTCCATTAACACTACAAGCACACCAATTTTTATATCAAAGGGTAAGATCAGATTTCCAAACGCGACACTGGAACACAGCCATTACTGAGAATTGAAGTCAATGTTACCCTTTGGCTCTGTTTATGAAAGTAATCACTGTGATGATGAACATATCCAAACAGTCCTTTTGTGTTTGACATATGGGCATTGAATCTGTTTGCAGAAAGAGGCAATGTGATGTTAATAACTTTCAGAGCTTCTTGTAGCCATCAGAAGACAAAAAGGCTACCATGAATATCTAAACAACTCAGTTACTGCCAAAACTCAAGTAACTAAAGGAAAGGGAAAGATTAAAAAAAAATGCACTTGTAATTGCTATTGTGGCTTGAAAATGTCTTAATACTAAGAAAGATAAGAGGCATCCCTCAGAGTGTCTAAGATAGGGACAAAATAAAATGTCTAAAACAAAAAGTCCATTTGGTTTGGAAAGTCAGATCCTTCAATTCTCAAAATCATCCCATGTTGGAAATAGAATTTGAAATGAAGTCAAATAGAGTGTCACTTTCAAAATAAGAGAATGAAACAGACACTTTAGAAGGGTAGATATAAAGTTGTTGAAATAATTATCTCTGGCACGTATAACACAGGCTCCATCATGAAACCTCACACAAATTTTTGTAGAACAAAAGATGAAGGACAGATTGAGCCTCAACATCTAAATTTATTTAAAGTTAATAACTATAACAAATCACCCCCAAATTTCAGTGCTTCACACAACAGATTTTTTTAAAATCTAGAATGTAGTATGTAATTGTAGTGTGAACTAATTTTTTTGGTTTCCATTTGTTGGAGCTTGTTTCCATTATTTTATATGATCAGATGCACATAGGTATTGTGCGTTTGTGTTCCTCTCACTATGTGTGAATGCCTAGAGTTCTTGTATAATTTAGTATGTCCCCGTGTTTTATTTATTTATTTATTTATTTTTTTGGCCAGTCCTGGGGCTTGGAATCGCCTGAGCACTGTCCCTGGCTTCTTTTTGCTCAAGGCTAGCACTCTGCTACCTGAGCCACAGCGCCACCTCTGGCCATTTTCTATATATGTGGTGCTGGGGAGTGGAACCCAGGGCTTCATTTACAGGAAGGAGGCAAGCACTCTTGCGACTAGGCCATATTCCCAGCCCCCCTGTGTGTTTTAGATCTAGCTTCTGCATATGAGAGAAACCAAGCATCTTTTGTGTCTCTGAGGTTCGCTTACTTGTGAGCTAATTTTAACACAATAGCAATTTATTTCTCCTCTTCATAACTAACCAAAGTAGCTGCTTTGGGCTGGCCAGAGTCTTTTTCCATGGAAGGAAACCCAGGTTCCTACAACTCATGGATCTATTCTGATGTCATGGATCAGAGAAGTTTTTTCTTTCTAAATCTCCATACTAAAAGGAGATAAGAGAACATAGGGAAAGCCATTTATTTCCTATGCCCCTTGGATTAGTGATAATTCAGTTAGAAGTAAAGGGAAGCTGAGGGGAATTGACACCTGGAAAATGTTTTTTTTTTTTTTTTTTTTTTTTTTTTTTTGCCAGTCCTGGGCCTTGGACTCAGGGCCTGAGCACTGTCCCTGGCTTCTTCCCGCTCAAGGCTAGCACTCTGCCACTTGAGCCACAGCACCGCTTCTGGCGGTTTTCTGTATATGTGGAGCTGGGGAATCGAACCTAGGGCCTCGTGTATCCGAGGCAGGCACTCTTGCCACTAGGCCATATCCCCAGCCCTGGAAAATGTTTTGAAACAGCTGGACAAGGGAAAAAGGAAAGATATTTGGACAAACTATTTTATTCAAAGTACAATATGGCCAGAGAAAATCTGTCTTGAAGAAGAAGTCTTCAATCTCATGAAGGAAACTCATTACAAATGTGTCAAGGACAAGGACAAGAACAATACAATACAATGTAGTTCTGTAGGCAGAGAGAATGAATTCTCTTAGAGAAATGTAAAATGTGCCAGAAAATGGTATGTATCCCATAAGAACTCATAGTAGCATCATTGCAAAATTTTCTAAGGAGAAAGCTGACTAGCTGGGTCAAGCATTATCAGAAAGGTTGGTTTTAGAATCTGACTTTCAAGGAATGCATAAATATATGTGATAGCGGTGTGGGGCTTTTTAAAGGAAATGAGTGATGGAAAGACATATCTCCGCTGGAGGCTTGATGCGGCTTCCTTCCTATTTGCAACAACTATCACCAGGGCAGTGGTAGAAGATACTACTGATAGCTCAGATGCGATCAAGAATCTTGGATATAATTTTACCAAACATGAGGGAGTCAGAGCTGTATTGAGAAACAGCTGTGTTGAAACACATGTTGAAACATGTACCTTCTGCTATCCAGATATTGGTCGGGTAGCTTTTTTTTTTTTTTTGGCCAGTCCTGGGGCTTGGACTCAGGGCCTGAGCACTGTCCCTGGCTTCTTTTTGCTCAAGGCTAGCACTCTGCCATTTGAGCCACAGCGCCACTTCTGGCCATTTTCTGCATATGTGGTGCTGGGGAATCGAACCCAGGGCCTCATGTATATGAGGCAGGCACTCTTGCCACTAGGCCATATCCCCAGCCCATCGGGTAGCTTTTTGAAGGAGTCGTAATTCGTATTTCAGGGATACAGTGAGTGAAAAGAAGGGCCCACTTGATAAAGACAAATGAGCACAGAAAGAAAACCCTTGGGCTAATGCTTGCTGAAAAATGTTTATTTTTAATAAACATTAGATCAGAGAACCCGGACAGCAGTATGGTTGGAGCTGGGAGTAGGAAATTCCACTTTGGTATGGGATAGTTGCCATATAGACATACCTGTGACACATGAAGATTGAGTTAATGAATAGTGATACTGAAAGGGATCAATTAGAAATAACTGCATGGCCATTCAAGTAGGATTTGAGGCCAAATGAAATTTGCTGTCAAATTTAAAATCGCATCTTTAAGTTTGCAGCCCTTTAAGAATTCATCATCAGGGGCTGGGAATATGGCCTAGTGGCAAGAGTGCTTGCCTCATATACATGAAGCCCTGGGTTCGATTCCCCAGCACCACATATACAGAAAATGGCCAGAAGTGGCGCTGTGGCTCAAGTGGTAGAGTGCCAGCCTTGAGCAAAGAGAAGCCAGGCACAGTGCTCAGGCCCTGAGTCCTAAGCCCTGGGACTGGCAAAAAAAAAAAAAAAAAGAATTCATCATCAGACTTAGCCCTTGTGAAAGCTACCCACTGAGGGAAAGATGTGCTGAATCTCTTTCCCTAAAAGTCAAACATATCCTAACTCTACCCAACAGGCTAGATGCAATGGCCTTCCATCACATTCGGTGGCAAATCCAGTGTTTGTGTTTTTGCATTTACCAGGACATTTCATTCTTGATGTATTTGAATTTTAATATACTCAAAAGTTTGAAAAATCAGAGGAAAAGTATGTGAAGCTAAGAAATACATGAGGCATCCAAATGATGTACATATACACAAATTATTTCATGTAGCACATATTCAATTAATATTTGTAGGACCTTGATCATAGAAATGCTTGTATTTCTAGAGTGTTTTATTGCACTGGTGTGTGTGTGTGTGTGTGTGTGTGTGTGTGTGTGTGTGCGCGTGCACATGCCCGTATTACTGTTACTGTTTGAAATGCGGGCTTTGCAGATTCTGGGAATTTGCAAATGTTCTACTGAGTTACTAATCTATGCCTCCAACAATTTTTGCTTACTCTAGCCTGGACTAGAATCCTACAATTTATGTTACTCTCCTAGCTTGCATGAGAAATGTGCCACCATTCCCAGATTTTCTCCTGAGATGAGATCATGTAAATGTTTTAGAAACAAGCTAGCTTAGAACTGTGATTCTCCCTATCTCAGTCTCGCCAGTTACTGGGATTATCGGTGAAAGTCACTGTGCCATTTCATCTGGGATCTCCAGTCTTCATCAGGAAAATGTAATAGATACATTTAGATAGGACTTTCTACATTGAGAAATATAGAACGTGACTTATATTCCGGCATATTTGATTTTTTTTGTAGTACCACTCCTTTGGGCTGGGGATATGGCCTAGTGGCAAGAGTGCTTGTAGTACCACTCCAAGTTTGTGTTTTAACAAACAAAACTTCTGATTAATTTTTTTGGCACTGATATATAAAAGATACTCATTTATTATTATACATGCTATACGATGAGGTGCACTGATGATAGAAGAAAGTGTAGCTGCAACCAGTTATTAATGAGAATTGATTCCTCTTAGTATCATTCTGCATGTCTAATGGCTAGAAAAAGTACTTATGGACTTGTTTTGGATTCTGGGTATTTAAAGGCTCCTCCTCCACTGCTCCTATCTTAAAGCCACAATAAAACCCATGGCTCTGTAGTTTCTTTCAGATGAGTGATCATTCTGTCAGCCCTGAAGCAAGATAGCTAGGAAAGGACAGCATGATTGCATACATAAAAGCTGTAGGAACCACACTAAGCTGTATCAACATACATGCTAAATTTTTATTAGCTGCCCATCATTGCTTTAGAGCCACCAAACACACATGAACATGTGATTGAAAGTAAGTTGGAGTAAAAGAGATACTGCTCTTACTTGACTGTAGTTAAAAATAATTTAATTTAGAAAGTTTTCAATGTGAAGATTTAAACTCATTAAAAACCACCGCAGTCACAAAATTGTCCACAAAAATGAACAAAGTCTCTGAAGACAGGGATTCATAAAAGTCTTCCTTATCTTCTCCTGCAAGAGAATCGTGAAAGTGTTAAGTTCTCGCTGGAGTTGCTCATTCCTATTGTTACATCTGGAACATCCCAATTTCATCAGGTCCTGAGAAAATTGGGCAATTGGAGGTGAGCAAATCCCTCACCTCAGCTGTGCTGAGTTAAAAAAGAGTTGCACCAGCTTACTCAGAGCTTAATGCCTGACACACTACATAGTTTTCTTTGGGAAGCAGTAGAGAATATTGGGAAGGGATTCTTCAGGTCAGGTTGAATGCTGGTATTGCTTCTTTGTTGTCAAGGTTTCCTCACCTGTATGATAAGGTAGTTCTACTGACAACATAGCGGTGTTGTGATGATTTAAAATACTGTATGTGAGTATTAGATCACTGTTGTAATTACTTTCAACATGCCATGTGAAACCCTAGCTTCTATTGTTGATGATCCTCTTGTATCCCCTTCCTGTGGTTGTACCTGCACTATCTCTGTATCTTATCTGAGTACATTGGAAACTGTGTATACTGGTATTAGAACTAGGAAACTGAAAGGGAAGACCAAAATCGAGAGAAACAGGATAAAAAGACAAACGGCTACAAAAGCAATACTGGCAAAAGTGTTTGGTGTAAATCAACTGAACAACTCATGGGAGGAGAGGGAAAGGGGAGGGACGAGAGGGGAATGAGGGACGAGGTAACAAACAGTGCAAGAAATGTATCCAATGCCTAATGCATGAAACTGTAACCTCTCTGTACGTCACTTTGACAATAATAAAAAAAATATTGTATATGAGAATTAAATGTATTTCATGCTACCCCATGTACCAGGTATTCATTAAGAATTGAATAAGTATAAATGAAAGACAAAGTCTTTTCACATTGCCACATTTTCCCCTCACTAATAAGTTTTCATAACTCTGAATAATGTTATATAAATGTAGCTTAGAACTTTCTGTAGATTGATACCTAATTAACTAGGAATCTTAATGAAATTATATCTTTCTGAAATAGCATTTCCTATTCATTTGTGGATATATATATGGATAGATATAGTAAATTTATGTATATGAATTTGGATCTGATAAATTGTCTATATATTTAATAAGTTGTAATCATTCTGTGAGACTTGCTAACTATCCTCTTAAACAGTGACAGTTTTGTAGCAATCTTCATTTCCCCCATATTTTTTATTGGTGTCAATTAGTTGCCAAAGGCATTTCATATTGACATGCCCTTTCATGCATACAAGGTATCATAATCAAACTTGCCAGTCTCAACAAGCTTCATTGTTCCATTTTCACATATAAATATAATGTATTTTGACCACATTTTACATTTTTAGCCAATCAGTATGATTTAGTTTTTCAACATGACATGAAAGTAGTCATTTAATGAAAGTGTGATTGTGGCTTATAATGATAATAGTTTTGTGTTATGCTCAGTAATATCATTAAAACCTCACATACATTACAGCATCCATGCCTCGTTATAAGAGGCTACCAATTGTGATAGTTAATGTGCTGATAGGAAATTATGCTGCTGCAATGAACAAGGTTAGCATGATTTTCTTGCCTTAGGTTTTGATCAAGTTTGCATTGCAAATGCATACAGTCTTCACTTGCTTCACTGAGTCTCATTCCCTTTAATACTTACTGGCTTTTGTGGGCAAGAAATGCTTCTTAAAGGCTGTTAGCTCCACAAGGCAGATACCAAATATGAGTAAAAACTGGAGAAGACACAAATGCTGAAATTAAAAATAAAGCTGAACACACTGATAACATATGATGAATAGCATACAAGAAGCGAAAACAAAACATAAACATCCTCCTTCCTCTAACCCCACACATGAAAAACATTTCTACAAAACAGAGTATCTTCTTGGTGTTCTCTTAAGCATATGGACATGCTCTAGATTAAGGGTCTGATTTAAGGGAAGTGATCTATCAAATGGTATCTTGTCACATTAAAATGATTAGTGTGTCTGCTAGGAAAAATGGAGGAGAATGGAAAAGGAACAGGCCAGACTCGATCATCAAGATCATCAACGGGTGAGGACTGTTTATTGAGGAACAGCAAGGGACACAGACGTCACCTCGGGAATGGAGGGGGTGGATTTGGGACCAGGCTTATAAGGGGTCTGAGCAAGGAGGCAGAGGTTATTGAAAGCACAACCAGGTCTAGGAAGTTGGTGGCTTTTCCTTGGGCCCACAATGGATGGTTTACAGGTGGGCTTAGGTGAATTGCTCTGCGTGTACATCAAAGCAGGTCAGCTCATTCCTGGGCCTGGGAAAACGGGGTGGGGTCAATCCTTCAGTGTCTACTGTGAGCATCTGCATTGCTTTCTGTGAAGGTTTGGCAGTACTTGAGCTAGATTCGCAATTCAGAAATACTTATACAGGTACTCTGAACTATGCTCTGTGATTATAGAACATTGTGTTGGCCAGTGGGCACATGCATAGCTAACTGCTTTCCCTCCCATCTTTGTTCCCACCTACATATTAGTTACATCATGCTATCACAAGCTTTGTAGGAACCCAAACTAAACCTAAGCCTAAACTGTGGGGTTGACAATGTTTGTTTCTCTTCCAGTTTAAAACAGCTCTGCTAAATTATTGTGAAAGGAAGCCTGTTCCTCTCTCTTGAAAAATTGTCTCTGTAGTTGGATCATGAGGCCTATGTGAAATTAGAAAGAATTTTGCAGAATCTATGCACAACTGTACAGAGATTAGATTGTTGGCTCCTTTATAGACCTTGTACCTGTTTTGGATTCTTTTAAATTGTAAAATAGCTATGCAACTACACAATAGAAATTGAAGATACGCATGACTTTTTAAAGGTTTTGCATTTATCAAGGGTATTTTTTCTAATAGATATAACCACACCTGCATTATTAATAAAATTCTGATTGAGAGAAAACAAACAAGAAAGACTGGTTAAAGTTCATGCGTAGTGTAAAATAATAAAGAAACTAAAATGTAGCTTTCATATTGCGGAATCACAACTGCACCTCACTTTTTTCTTCATCTCTGTGGGTCTAAATGTTGAGGTGAGTTAAGCACCCTAGTATGAGATGGAAGAAAATCTATTAGATGCTGTGTCTTCTGCAGATCTCTTTTCGTTTGGGTTTATTTCCCTTTCTTTTGGCAACCTGTAGCTAGATGGTGCAACACAGCCCTGGTTGAGGACCTTCCCTTCTTCAGGGGAAATAGGAAAACCAAAGAAACATGGATTGAAGCAGACTGTGTACCTGGAAGTAAAAAATCAAAGCTCCAGTGGAGTCACAGAGCTAGATAAATCAGAAGTTTGGGGCTGTAGTGTTAGGTGAGAATTAAGGCTTTATCTGGCTCAAGCATCATTTGTGAATAGGTTTCTGAAGCATCTGGGACCAGAATTGCGGAATTTGAGGACTGGAGATTATAGACAAGTGTTCTTCTGTGAAGACCCAGCTAATCCACAACAGGGACGTCGTCCATCTTTGCCATCCCAGGCTCCTCCCTCCTTGTGGCTGATCATCATGTTGGTGACCACTATTCTCTCGTTTGCCTTCTTCGGATGGCATTAACTCCCGCTCTTAGGTAGGAATCTGTTATGCGCTCTAATTTATACCTAGCTCTCGTTCAGTGGGGTTTGTTTTGGATCTTTCTGAAATATGTATGTGATACAAAAAGTAAGCCATTTCCAAAGGTAGCCTCTGCGCCTTCAGTGTAGAAGGCGTGTAGAAAGCTTCGGGCAGTGCACAAAGGCTCCTCCGCGGTGGGCCGTGCTTGCCTGGCTCACTTTGTTGCTCAGTGCCCTGGGCAGTCGCGTATGTAGGTCAGCTTTCTAAATGTGTATAAAGTGCAAAGGACAATGGAGGAGCGACCTCCTGCCTTCCTCAAGTCTTCCACGCGGGGTGAGCAAAAAATCTCACCACTTACAAGTGACTTTATAATACAAAAACCATTTATAGCAAATGGGAAAACAAACCCTTTACTTTCCTCCCTGTGGTTATTTGCGACCAACCCACAGAGGAAAACTCATTTAGTAGAAATCATCGACTACTCTGAAAACACTGCGTTTTTGTTCACTGAGTTTATCAGAAGAATCTAGGGCTTTTCAACATCCCTAAGTTGTATTGGATTCTTTGTTCTCTCTGTAAAACACCATTAAAAAAAAAAGGAACCTACAATCTTAGTTCTGAAAATAAGAATGATGCTGCTTAGAGTATTTAATAAATGTTGCACTCTGTCTAGAACCAGAACTTAATTTTCTGGCAGGGTGTGAGTGCCAACTGCCCACAGCATCTGTGATCCCTTTGATTGCCAAGGGTTGGTTCAGCCAGTTTATTTAATTTGAATTATGTTTCCTAAATTTACCTACTCCAGACTTATCTTAAGGTATGGGTACCATGATAATCATAGAAAATGAAATTAACCTTATATGATATATATATAATGTGTCTTCGGTGGCAGACCTTTGTGACATAACATAAAGAATATTATCCTAGATACGAAAGCTTTGTTCTGTTTCTCACAATCAACCACTGCCATTCTTTGAGTCCTTTGTGAGACAGCCTGGTGTCTATGGTATCTCGTCGTTGCAGTAGCTTGTCAGTCAATTGCATGCAGCAGTCAGATCCCAGGCAGGGCTCCCTAGCAGCCTCGATGGAGTTCAGTTTCCTCTCAGGCCACTAGGTCTCTGGCGTTTCTTTGCACAGTGGGTGCTATGGTAACTGATGGGAGCTAGACCACCAATATCTGGCCTGGTAGCAGGGAGGTGCGCGCTTAGGAAGTCTGCGCTTGGCAGGCAAGGGATGTACCCTAAAGGAGTTTCACTGATTGGCTCATTCTGCCATCAGTTCATTTCCTTTATAAATAGCTTCCACACTTCCTTGTGTGAGCAAGCGTACCAAAAGGACTGCATGAAAACCCACAGGGTCACTGCTTCTTCTGAATTGCGGAGTCCAGCATGGGTTTTCAACTACCTATCACTACACTTAGCAAGATAAGCCACAATAGTGCATGCTCTCAGTCATTTGTTCGATCTAAAATGATGTTGATGACCAGAGCAATGATAAAAGGGTCATGAAGGTACAAAGGGGGAATTTCTAGGAAGGGACCAGCGAGAGTGGGGTGTGGAAAAGGAGGGAGATACTGAGAGGCAAAGAGGATCAACGTTGTAGGTAAATCCACCCAAAGCGGCTTGTCAGGGAGGGAGAGGATGGAGGAGTGCAAACATGGGGATGTTCAAAGACTACTGTGTGCATTTATGGAAATACCAACAAAATTCCTTTGTGCTATGAAAGTACACTAATTGCAACCAAAAACTAAATTAAAAGTTTTAATCGGGCTGGGGATATAGCCTAGTGGCAAGAGTGCCTGCCTCGGATACACGAGGCCCTAGGTTCGATTCCCCAGCACCACATATGCAGAAAACGGCCCAGAAGCGGCGCTGTGGCTCAAGTGGCGGAGTGCTAGCCTTGAGCGGGAAGAAGCCAGGGGCAGTGCTCAGGCCCGGAGTCCAAGGCCCAGGACTGCCCCCCCCCCAAAAAAATTTTAATCCATCTCAAAAGTATGTATGGATCTGTGTGGAACGAAGCTTGCGCGATGAATGGGCTTGCTGTGATTCCCACCGTGCCTTAGTTTTGATTTTCTCTTTTTATCGTAAGGATGGCTATGACTCAGAATTACACATATTTATTACTTGCAGGAAGCTGGAGACGAGTTCAGTGAGTAAGTACTTCACCATTATGAGGATGACATAAGGATGAAAAATTTAAGTAATTAATTTAGTATTTAACACTACTAGGAAGATTTGGAAATCACGGGGAGAGGATTCTTCTCTCAGCTTTTCTTGTTAGTATTCAGGGGATCTGTGTTTGGGTACAAGTGAAGCAATTTTTCTGGAAGACTGGGGTATTGCTGTGCACTACAACACTATCCAAAGATAGCCTATGGTTCAGTTAGATGAAATTATAATAAAGAAAATTGTAGCTGGGAGTCAAGCACGTGGCTCCTGGAATTAGGTGATCGTATTGGTTTGAAGCATGGAAATAGCAAGAAAGGATGAGTTGTTCAGCAGAATGGTCGCGAGTTTCTTCCCGTTGGCTGCCACCTCCTGCAATGATGTGAGCTTTCGTTCAGCTTGTGCTAGGCCTCCTTCCACCTACGTGACTTCTCATCTCACCAACTCCCTGGAAGAAGGCAGTTTGTGATATGTCTCCGTAGCCATGAGGTTCTAGCAACATGTGTTTGGCTGCCAGTCTCCTGAGGGTGTAGAAACCTTAAGTCTCCAGGCAAGTGACTGGATTCATGTACTGTATTCATGTACTGAGAGATGATAATTTGGCAACACACTTGACATCACCGGGCTGTGCTTCTGCCGCACCTGTAAATCATTTTAATTGAACGAGAGAGCAAGAATCAACTCAAACACCACCAGGAGGTGGAAATTTGAGTAAAATTGGCCTAAAATAAGTACAGGAAATAATGAGATGGCAGAACATCTCAAAATATGTGACAACTATGAGCTTTAAAAAGTGCAACTGGTTGTGGACTTGTACTTTTGCAAAAATCACAAAAATAAAGTAGGAAAAATGAAGCTCAAAGACTGAGAAATATGGGACTCATTTGTTATGCTTGGATTCCACAGATCTGTGATTACTTTGCAAAAATGGCTATAAAAGTTTCTAAACCTCATGCTCAATTTTGTAATTATCTTGTTGTCAGATAATAAACATGGACTGATTCCACCGTATGAATAAAACTTAAAGTGTAGAATGTTAAAATTCAGTAATTTAAAACAGTATAAGCAGATGATACAAAATCTACTTTGAGCAAAATCTGACCTGCAAACTTCAGGTGTGTCAAGTAGATTAGATGATGCTGGGAAATTTCAGTTTCTTACATTTCATTCCTGTATCAGCATTCTTGTCCTATATATGCACAGTTGAAGTCTCTTCATGTTTAATTTCCCTTATGACCTGGATTCAACCCCGTATGCTACTCCGGATTCATTCTTGTATTTTTAATAATTCATTTAACCACTCATGTGAGTTTTACATCTTGTAGAATCCTGAATGTACAGTGACATACTTAGTCACTCACATGTATAAAGCATTTCTCAGGGAATCGCTGTAAATGGAATCTTCTTCCCTTCTGAAGTTCTATGTGGGGACTCGTGCCTTTGGATGATTTTAGGCCATTCATGGGTTTAAATGCAATCTGTGCTATCCTCAGGGCTTGCTGAGCAGGGCTAGTTGTCAGTTATTTTTCCAGAAACCGGCCTCAGACTTCTTCTTTTATGTCAGTTTTGAAATTTTTATCTTAGAGCCACTAAGAAGTCATTGAAAAATTTTAAACCAAATTAGAAGAGAATCACAGTTCTACTTGAGAGTCAATTGGAGCATAAATAATCATTTATAGAAAACAATAGGCAAGGTAATATAACACATAATATTTGACAAAATTTACATCATGCAAATGCAGTCATAAAATTCAATGCATATCCTCAAATTTGACAGTGTTGAGGAAGGGGGTGGGTGGAGAGGATGGGGAGAGAAAGATGGAAGAGGTGACATTGATCAAGGTGAATTGCACTCATAAATTGCTTTGTTGAATGGCAAATCCTTTCCACAACCACTTACAGATAATAGAAAAGGAAACATATCAAAAAATGATAAAAATTTTAGGTATGAAAACCTGCCACTATTTAGTAATAATGTAACTATATTTGTATGGTCAGACTTAAGACTTGGAGCTATTTCTTTGAGAAGTTCAATAAGGGCTGGGGATATGGCCTAGTGGCGAGAGAGTTTGCCTCGTATACATGAGGCCCTGGGTTCGATTCCCCAGCACCACATATACAGAAAACAGCCAGAAGTGGTGCTGTGGCTCAAGTGGCAGAGTGCTAGCCTTGAGCAAAAAGGAAGCCAGGGACAGTGCTCAGGCCCTGAGTCCAAGGCCCAGGACTGGCCAATAAATAAATAAATAAATAAAATTTTTAAAAAATTAAAAAAACAAAAAATGAGAAACTAAGAAAACAGGAAAAAAAAGAAGTTCAATAAATAAAAAATAACGTGTCTTTATTTTTTATTGTAATTGTACATATTTGGTTTCAAAATATTGCATTTCACTATGTATATAGTTTGTGATGGTCTAATCAGGGTAATTAGGGTAATTAGCACTTCTAGCTCCTCAGATATATAGCATTTCTTCGTGTTGGGAATACCCAACATCTTTACTAGCTTTTCAAATAAGTGTGTGTGTGTGTGAGAGAGAGAGAGAGAATGAGAGAGACACATTCTTTCTCCATCTATCTGTCAATGGACACTTACGTTGGTTTTATCTAGCTATTGTGAATAGCACTGCAATAAATATCAAAGTGAAGATGTCTCTTTGACGTGCTAACATATATACCCCTTGGAAATACTCTCAGGAGAGTGATTGCTGGATCATTCAGTAATCTTATTTCTAGTTTTTGTTTTTTGTTGTTTTTTTAAGAAAACCCCATACTGTTTTTCACAGTAACCCTACTAATTCGCATGCCCATCAACAGTGATTGAGAGGTCTTCTTTTATTTTCCACACTTGTTAGTACGTCTTACTTTTTGTCCTCATGACACAGTGATTCTAACTTGGTGAATCTGCATTTTTTGATGACTAGTGAGTCTTTTCACCTGTATATGTTGACTAATTGAATATCCTTTTATAAGAAATATACGTTTAGGTTATTTAGCTAATCTTTAGTCAGATTACTTTTTTATTGTGTTGAGTTTCTTAGATATTCTGGATATTAATTTCTTCTTGAATGATTGGTTTAAGAATATTTTCTCCTTTTCCGAATGTTACCTTTTCATCATGCTTATCTCCTTTTCTGTTCAGCAGCTTCGTTTGAATCCATTTGTTAATGCTTGCTTTTGTTGCCTATGCATCCAGGAATATTAAAATTTTGCTCATATTAGTGTCCTAAACCATTTGCCATATTTTCGTCTGGTAATTTCATAGTTTTAGGTCATGTCACATAGTTAAATGTTTGTTCAACTTTAAATTGACCTTTATATATATGCTGAGAGATAGTGACCAATCTAGTGTTGTGCGGGTTCTGGGTTTGTTCGTTTATTCTGGTGAGGGGTCATATAGATATGTAGTTTTCACAGAAAACTTATTTCCTGCCATTCATCGGTTTAGGATTTCTGTGTTCTCATGAATAAGTCTTGGTAGATTACATATGTCTAGAAATGCATCCAACTTTTTTTTTTGCATTTCTAGTTTGTTGCCAGTAGTTGTTTGTAATACGTAGTCCCTAGCAATATTTTGAATTTCTATATTACCAGTTTTAACATTTCAGTTTCCATTTTTAATCCTTTTTTGTGTGTTTTCTTCTTGGTATTGGGGATCGAACCCAGGACGTGGCACTTGCTAGGCAAGCACCTTACCACTAAGCTACATCCCAGCCTGTCTTATGTTATTATTTATTTATTTTAGTCTTTTCTCTTTGCTTTTGGCTAGTCTAGCATATGATTTGTCCAATATATTTATGTTTTCAAGTTACCTGACTCTTCTTTCATTTATCATTTGTGGCTCATTTTATCTATTTCTGCTATAGTCTTTATATCTGCTACAATCTTTATATTAATCTGAGATTTGGTATATTCTTGCCTTTCTTATTCCTGTAGTTGCATCACTAGGTTGTTTATTTGAAGTCTTTTTATTTTGTGGATGTAGACACATATAAATATTAACTTCTCTTAATACAGCTTTTCATGTATACATTGGGTTTTAACATGTTATGTTTTCATTTTGTATCTTAATGTCTCTCCTTTTTTTGCTGACCTATTAGTGATAAACATGAAAATATTCTTGAATTTCCTTTTTTTTTTGCCAGTCCTGGGCCTTGGACTAAGGGCCTGAGCACTGTCCCTGGCTTCTTCCCGTTCAAGGCTAGCACTCTGCCACTTGAGCCACAGCGCCGCTTCTGGCCGTTTTCTGTATATGTGGTGCTGGGGAATCGAACCTAGGGCCTCGTGTATCTGAGGCAGGCACTCTTGCCACTAGGCCATATCCCCAGCCCCGAATTTCCTTATTTTTAATGTAAAAAAAAATTGTACCGATACTGGGACTTGAACTTAGGGTCTTGCACTGGCCTTCATAGCTGATTCTGTACTTTGAGTCATGCCTACAGTCTGGTGTTTTTACTAATTAATTGGAAATAAGTCTCTTGCATTTGTCTGCTTGGTCTGATTTCAAACTTTTATCCACAGATCTCTGTTTCCTAAGTAGCAAACATGATGGTATGATAAATACTGTCAGTGCCCAGCTTGCATTTGTAAAAGTTTTTAAATTTCCTCCTGCTGGTTTCTAGTTTTATACCATCATGGTAAGAGAAAATATATGCTACAATTGTAATTTTTGAATGTGTTGAGACCTGTTTTACCTTAATGTGTGGAATACACTGGAGAATGTCCACATGCTGATGGGAAATGGATATTCTACATCTGTTGAATGAAAAGTTCTCCAAGTCTGTTAGGTCTATTTGGTGCATAGGTAACCTCTTACATTATTATTATTTTTGCTTATTTTCATTCTCATTGAAATTACCAACTATAGCTGTATTAGAGTCTGCCTCTGTTTTTAGGTCTGCTATGTTTATTTTAGATAGTTAAGTGCCACATGGATGTGTATATATTTGACCCATAATGTCACTTCCAGCTTTATCTGAGTAGTTTATTGGAAGTAAGAGCCTCTTGGACTTTTCCGCCCTGACTGGCTTGGAGCCATGATCCTTAGTCTCAGCCTCCTGAGTAGCTAGCATTAAAGACATAAGCTATCAGCACCTGTTCTCCATCTTTTTCTTTTTTGTTTTTTAACCATACTTACTTTGCAGATAGGGTTACACATTTTGCCTGGGTCAGACCTTGCACCGAAACCCTCTTATGTGTGGTTGGGATTACATGTGTGTCCCTATGATACAGAGCTCATTCGTTTGGATGAGACTGCACATCTTATAGGTAAATGTTGGATTTAAAAAAAACAAACACAGTATATTGCCAGGCACTGGTGGCTCATTCCTGTAATCCTAGCTACTCAGGAGGCTGAAATCTGAGGATCACAATTAAAAGCCAGCCTGGGCAGGAAATTTTGTGAGACTCTTTGTCTCCAGTAACCACCAGAAAACTGGAAGTGGCACCGTGGCACAAGTGGTAGAGCTCTAGCCTTGAGTTGAAGAGCTCAAGGACAGCACCCAGGCCAAGAGTTCAAGCCCCATGACTCTCTCCCCCCCTCCTCTCTCTCTGTCTCTCTGTCACTCTGTCTCTCTCTGTCTCTCTCTCACACACACAAACAACAATATATCAAGGATGCAATAATGAGGAAGGTAAATAACATTCTTGTTTAAGAAGGTAGAATGTGGTAGAGAGTGTGTTGAAGCCTAGCTTTAGCTCTTGATTTAGTCTGCTGCAGTTAACGTCTCAGTTTTTCCATCTATAAAATTAGGATAAATAATATCTAATCTGATGGAGGTGAAATGGTTGTCAGGATATAGAGAGAAAACATAATATTTTGACCCTAGTCCCTAGACTGGCTATCATCATCCTACTCCCACTAACACAGATTGAATTGCTTCTGAGAAAGAGAAAGGTTCTATTCAGTGCAACTCCAAGGCTTTGGCACTTGAGCATTGAAATAGCTGTTTTAAGCAAGTTGTTGTTCTAATTTTTCAATTATTTGTGGTAGTTGAAATTACCCAAAATGAATTATTATATACCGTTGCCTACATATTTCACATGAGTGTAATAAAAGTAAAAGGTGGAATATTGGACCAAAAAAAGACCAAAAATGATGACATAGTGTGCAAGAAAAGAATGAAAGAATTAAAATAGTAAATTGTGGGATAGAAATAGTAAGCTTGGGGCTGGGGATATGGCCTAGTGGCAAGAGTGCCTGCCTCATATACATGAGGCCCTGGGTTCAATTCCCCAGCACCACATATATAGAAAACGGCCAGAAGTGGCACTGTGGCTCAGGTGGCAGAGTGCTAGCCTTGAGCAAGAAGAAGCCAGGGACAGTGCTCAGGCCCTGAGTCCAAGCCCCAGGACTGGCCAAAAAAAAAAAAAAAGAAAAAGAAAAAAAGAAATAGTAAGCTTGTTTTTCTCACTCTCCATCAAATTCCTTTACTCTCATCCTCCCCACGTCAGTGAGTGGATACTGGTCCATCATCTACCCACGCACACAAGCAGAACCCCCATGAGCCATCCTTGTGTGAAGAGAAAAGAAAAAAAAAGATTCTAACACATTTGGGGATAGATTTCGGAACCAAACAACGTCATTCCTTTTGCTTATAATCTTATAAATTTTGCTCATAAAATTACACAGTGTAACACATAAACCACAATTCAGTTCTTGTGTTCAGCAGTATCATCCTTCCCTAGCGTCTTCTTTTAGGTGTTCTGCGCCATCAGGAACTTGCCATGCCATGTTTCTAAAGAGGAGAAAATTGGGCAAAATTTGCAGTTGCTTCTGTCATGGGAAGGCAAAGACTATTGGTATATTATTATGTACTTTACAGAAATGAAAAGCTTCAGAGCAAATTACCAGGCTTATCAATCAAAAGAAATCCATTCATCTTGATTCCCAGGGTTTAGGATGCTTTACTGTAGGACACATCAGATTCATATTGAAGCTTGATAAAGTCACTTTTTACAAATCAGTAGTTGTGGCAACCTGACAGCTAAAATAAAAGCAAGGTTTGTGCAAGGACAGCAAGTACTGAGCTCCATGGGCCTTTCTTCAAAGGGCAAGCCATTAAATTTAATTTGTAAGAGGGCAGAATGCTTATGAATGTTTTGGCATCCTAGTAATCTGACTTGTGGGTAGATTAAGTCATGCAAACTTGCTCATTATTAAAGAATATCCAGAGAGCTCGGTGAAGGCTCAGGGATAAACTGCAAAGTTTGTTAGAAACTCAGATCTTCAGGAAGATTAATTGCATTGAGGTTATTGTGCCAGAAGGATAAAAAGCTAATGAGAAATGTATAAGCTGTCTGTTTATGTCTTCATTTCTTTTATAGGATAAAAATAATATGTTTCTACAAAAAGTTCAAGTGACACAGAAATGTACATACACAGAATAATAATTCCTTTCCATCTCTTAGCAACAACCTCCACAAGTAGCTAATGAGCTACCTCACTATAGATCAGCCCATACTTGTCTTATGCACTTATCAAAATACTAATAATGTTTTCATTAATAATGATTTTCAAGACCACATCTTCTCAGGTTGTGTATAAGGAAACATCATGTTCCCCACAGAACTGGAGAAAATAGTAGAAGATATTTGATAAACACGTCTCTCTAGGACCAATGACATATTACATTGCACTGAGGAGGAGAACAGTGTCTCTATGATGAGAGAGAGAGTAGATTCCTTCCTTATTCTCTACACTCCCAGACATGGGGAGGGTGGGGCCGTGTGAGTTCATATCAACTACAAAACCCTGAGCCAGGCGTGGTTCCTGCGGCAGACATTTGATTGGCCAATCCCCCAAACAGCTCCATTGCCTTCCATCTCTCTTGACTAGTTTTTGGGATCTATTATCTACCTTTTGGAAGCCAGAAACTCATGCACCTATTTTGGCTCGATGTAGCTGAAAAGGTGTATATTAAAATCTGCTGCAAGCAGGATTAGATGCGATTTGCATTATCTTCTCTCCTTCCTCATCCTACCTCAAATAGCACCAGAAGAAACTTTTTCATTTTGAGATTATCTGGTAACACATTTGATGGAAAATAATACACTTGAGATAGAAAGCTCCAAGACAGGATCACTGACAACATCCTTGAGCAATATCGACAACGTCAGAAGCATGTAACTCTAGATGATTTAGTAGAAAAAGAACTCTGATTTGTTTATGCTTCTGTCAGTTGGAATTTCTTCCATGGTAGCTGAGAGCATTCCTAACTGACACCATGTCAAAGTCTCTTCTATTATCTTCCTGGGCAGTACTGGTGGGTAAGATTCCAAGGTCAGTATCTTTAGGGGTCAGAATCCGGCTTCTTCCTGTAATCCCGAGTACAATTTAATATTTTTAGATCAGAATTCTTTCATGAATCGCCTACCATGTAAGAGACACACACAAAAGAGACAAGTTGTCTTAGAAATATCAGAGAATGCAAATTGGAGAGGCACAAACCATTGTTTGCATAGAGTAACTAAGACAGCACCTAGTCTGTAGTCTGAAAGAGTTAGATTGGACTTTGGGACAAAAATAATATTTCTAATAAATAACTCTCAAGAGAATATTCAAAGCAGATGCTTTAGCTTTGTTCACATTGTAGGAGTAGTTATAGGAGAGTTAGTTGTTTTTTTTTTAGAAAAAAAGGAGGTTATGCAAAAGAAGAAAAATGGAAATGAGAAGGTTACAGGAGGATAAGTATGATTATAGAACAATTCACATTTTTAAATAATGAAGAGGGATAAAAAGAGCAATAGAGGAGGTGAATATGGTCAAATTCCATTAGATGCACGTACCAAAGTTCAATAATGAAATTCCTTAATTTGTACAAACAATAGGTGCTATAAATAAAGCAGAATAATGGTTTAATGCCTGAATTTTTCCTAAAAAATGTAATCCAGCTAGTCATATGTAAAATGAGCAGAGTAACAATTCTCATTTCGGGGTATTTTCTTAGGGACTAAATGAAGATAGATGCACAGACAGACAGAGAGTGAGATAGAGAAATATACAAGAAGTGCCCGACCCTCTGTTAGCACTCCATCTGGAGTGGTGTCTTTCTCATGAAAAATGTACGGTAATGTGAGTAATTATTTAGTCTCGAAAACAATTAATTCTTCAGAGTAATTTTGGAGGAACTTAAAACATAAACGTGCCAAATCTATTATATCAGAGTTCTCTTTCAACAATACTCAGTCAGTTACTTTTTTAAGTTACTGCTTCTTCCTTGTCTTCATAAAATGTAGTTCTTTTAAAAAAAAAAAAGAATCCATCACTTTATAGGGAACCCTGGATAACTTCGTACTTAAGGCAATGCAGACTGAAACTGACTTTAATACTGCCTAAAGGGCTGGACCACAGAAGCCCTGTAAATAGAGACGTTGAAACAGTTCATTGTCCACACACACTGTGTAAAGAAGCAGTGGAGAGTAATAGCACACCAGGACAATAGAATAAACCAGCCTGCGTGTTCTCAGTGGCTCAGCTCCTGCCTTTCAGGTATGATTGTTTGGGGGATTTTCCCAGGTCTGCCTATCTATGCCCTTACTGTCCCTTATTGTTCAGGTTTCGAACAACAAGTTTAGTTTACCTAGTCTCCAGGAGTCTCAAAGTCTCAGAATATTTTGCAGGAGGCAGATTGGCAACTTCTTTCTCATGCAGTATCACAGGGAATGACCCACCAAGGAGTAGAATAGCTAGAATAATTGAATAACGTTAGCAAACTTGTCCAAATATTTTCTTCCAGCTCTGTATTTATGAGGTTTTTGTTCAGCTAGCTTGGAATATGAAGTAAGAGAATTTGAAGTAAGAGATAATTTGCTAGGCATTTGTTTTACCGCTTGACCCATGTAGGTAGGCTTTTTTTTCCCCCCTCTTTGGTTATTTTTCGGGTAGATCTTGTATTTTCATCCAGTTCTAGCCTTCAACTAAGATCCTCCTACGTATGTTTTTCCAGTGCATTATGGGCACTCCTTACTCCTGACACGCAGGGTTTTGTTTTGTTTTCACGCTCTTCAAGACTGGTTCTGGCTGTATAATCTAAGCTGACCTGAAACTTCCTGTGAAGGTGAGGCTGACATCAACATCACAGTTCTTCTTCACTTATAGCCTTTGAAGTGCTGGGCAGCTATAAACAACCACACTTAGATAAGGTTTCTAAGCAAGACCGTCCAATGTTTACCCTTTAAGGAGTGACCTCTGATGAGGGAGGAGTAGCAAGTTTATAAGAACTGTCCTCACGACCTTATCTATGTAACAGTAACCCCTCTGTACATCACCTTGACAATAAATTTTTTTAATATTAAAAATATTAAAAAAAGAAGTGACCTATGAGTTAGCCTTAAAGTAAAAATAGTGGAGTTTTTTCCTCTCATAACTGTATAGCAAATAAAGATAAAAGACAACTCATACGTGTATGGTGTATAGCACAAGATATAATTTCATTTCATGATCTTACTCCAAAGATAGTCCACAATATGATCATGTTTTATAGGAATCTTTGTGGATGAAACCTAAACCCTGTGGGAAACTGAGGCACAAATGGAAGGGAGAATGGAAAGTAATAAAATAGAAATAGGAAACAAAATGGAAAGTGTTGTATTATATATCTACTGAAAAGGTAGTCTTTAATTTTTAAAATGTTATTTTAAAAATGCCTTTCCTCCCTAAATGTTTGACATAGTCCCAGTCATCCTAGAAATTAACCATTGAACAGGAATCTGTTATTCACAAAACATACATTTTTGGAAGATGCTAGAACATACTTGGGAAAGAACTGTTTGCTTCTAAAATATGTATGGGAAACACTCAAGACCTGATAAATTTAAAAATAAACAGTCCTCTTCAACCTTGCTTTCTTCTATGTTTTTCAAATTTATTTGGTACTTCTTTCATAGAACATTAAATATCACCCTTAAAAATGGATTATAGGAAGATTCTCCAGCTTTATCTTTATTGCAGAAATTTTCAGAGCCTTTATTGTGCAAAATACATTGTAAATAACCTAAGGGGCTTGACATTCATGGGTTCTAAAGTTTATTGAACATGGAATTCATTTTTCGTAGAAAGCCTGGCAGCATTTCTACCAAATAAGGTTTTGTAAAACATTGTTTGGAAAAATGCTATGTAAGGAGACAGTAATTAAGAGAGTGATCCACCATAAAGAGAATGATATGCACTACATTCCAAAGCTAAATAAAGGCTATTTGTATTTCTCACAACTTTATACTATGCCATGTCTCCTTTCATTTATTTGAATTATTCAAAGCCGATTCTACCCTGCATTTAAATTTTCTTTGGGAGAAAAAGGGAAATATTTTAATGGTTTTTTTCTGACGCAGCGTTGAATCACATGAATCTGTTCAAGGCAGACAATTAGGATATAACTCTCAAAGACCTATGGTGTTGCCTTTACTGGCTGCCATCATCATAAACATGGCGACAAAATGATTCCCCAAATGGCCATTCTGAAACAAAAATGTTTCATCTCCCATAGCATACTAACCTCTCGTGGCTTCTAATTAGGTATACAATTCTCTAAGTACAAATAGGAGGGTTTTTTTTTCCTCCTTTCTCCCTGAAAAAAATTGTATGTTTATATCACTGTTGTAACTACTGTATCCAATGCCTATCGTATGAAACTGTAACCTCTCTGTACATCAGATTGATAATAAAAATTAAAAAAAATTGTACCTTTAAAATTTTTTGTGTCATCTTCATGTCTCAGTTTATTTCTTGTGAAGTGGAAGGTAAGATTAAGCTAAATGGCTTAGGCCATTGTTGCTAATATTGAGAGACACCAATAAGAAGTTGTGTGTGTGTGTGTGTGTGTGTGTGTGTGTGTGTGTGTGTGTGTGTGTGATTGTCCCATTGAGTATATAGCATGATTTTACATACATAGCTCAAGATCTCCTCATCTGTTTCCCCTCTAAGTTTCCTTCTCCCCCATGCCACATCCATTCATATCAAATGGAAGCTCCAAATATAAAATGGACTTGCATATGTTAATAGGATTCTGGTAACTGGATAACTTCACAAGGTGTTGAAATTGGGTTACCAAATAGTATATAATTTGATTGTATTGAAGGGTTACTTGAAAATATGAGAAGTTTCATCACCTTTTAACTTTCTTGTTATCAGGTATAAGTGGTTCTTACAGGCTTTAGCGTACCTTCAAAATGCTCAGCGTATACTTCCATATCTCTGATAATGTCATTTACCAGAAATTGATTTAATATGATTTCTGAGACTAAAGATTAGTTATGAACTCTATCTTATTTCTAACTTGCTCAAAAATTTTTAAATATAAAAATTCATTTTTGTTTTTAATTGACCTATTGTTACTAAATGCACTTATGAACATGTGTGAGAAATACACTTAGGGCTTTGTGGGGGGCACTGTTGAGATGTAGTCCAAGACCTTAATAGCTGACCAGACTCGCCCACCAGCCTGCTGTCACTTTGTGGCTCAATTCTCTAGTTTTTCCCTTGATTCCTTTGTGGTTCAAACAAGAACCTCTCTTCCCCTACTTTCCACAACAGTGGAGTTGGTACCTTAGATCCCGCTATCTCTCCCAGTTATTTGCGTATTTCTCCAAAATAAGAAATAATTCTTGGGGCTGGGAATATGGCCTAGTGGTAGAGTGCTCGCCTCGTATGCATGAAGCCCTGGGTCCGATTCTTCAGCACCACACATATAGAAAAAGCCGGAAGTGGCTCTGTGGCTCAAGTAGTACAGTGCTAGCCTTGAGCAAAAAGAAGCCAGGGACAGTGCTCAGACCCTGAGTCCAAGCCACCCAGGACTGGCAAAGTAAAAGAAAGAATTGTTTAATTTTAAAATTGAAAAGGGTCATTTACACCAGAAAAGACCATTCCTAAGGTCTCTCCAAATATGATCACTTTGTTCTAAAATCATCCAGGAGAAATTCCTTCTAGAACCAAAATGGTCAGCTTGATGTTTAACTGTAAGATTGTTTTATCTTTCAGAGAAGAAAATGTAATGCTTATTTTGAAGAAAGGATAGTCATGTTGGTCATGACGAAAGGTATGTTGAAGTGCTGGAGGCATGGCTGAGGGGTAGAGTGACTGCCTACCAGGCCTGATGTCCTGAGAGAGATATTTGAAATTTAAAGAGTAAGAATAGTTATGGAAATGCATGCATTATTGTAGGCATATTGTTCCTTGTGTTTTGCTTTGCTTTTATGCTAGTCCTGGGGCTTGAACTCAGGGCCTCATCACTGTCCCTGGCTTCTTTCTGCTCAAGGCTAGCACTCTGCCACTTGAGCCACAGCGCCACTTCTGACCTTTTCTATATATGTGGTGCTGGGGAAGTGAACCCAGGGCTTTATGTATAGGAGGCGAGCACTCTACCACTAGGCCATATTCCCAGCCCCATATTGTTTCTTTTTAACCAAGCATTTCTTTTTACAGGAATAAGAAGACAAGGCTAGTCTGGAGAGCTGGCTCATGTTCTAAGTACTGAGAGACATCTCTTCATGTTTCTTTTAATAAATTGGTGGTGTTCTCATAGGGTATCAGAAACAGTTTAAAGATTAGGTCCAAGGGCCGGTTGTGGAGAGGATAAACACTTTCTAATTGGGTTTTCCAGGTTAACTTCCTTTCTCCTCGCCTTCGTTATAAGCACCCCGGGAAGCAGGCGTGTCAACATTGAGCCTGAGCGTGTCAGGACACACTCATTCTCAATGACCTCAGCACCTCACACCTTGTCGGGGGTGTGGAAGAGGTCTCTGTGGGGAGCGTGGAGGTGCCACACTCCCCATTTAAGGAGTGGCATGTGGGGTGAGCCACTGAGAGGGGCAGGTCTGGGACAAGTGAGGTCAAGAGCATGCCATGGGAACGCAAAATGCTCTCTTGGGGACCGGAACGAGACAGGCCAGCAAGGCGTAGGACAGGAAGCAGCGAGCGTTGTTTTTCTTGCTGTAATGATAAACATAATATATTGCCAGGTATTTTTGGAAGGAGGCTATTAAATTTCCCAGACCCTCAGCACTTAGCCAATTGATATCCATTTATGTCACCAGTGGCAATGTGAGTGGAGTGTCATGTTAAGGTAGTCAGAACCAGCCATTCATTTCCCTGTGTCTACTATGAAGCCTTACATGGTTATGATTTCATCTTCAAATTTACCACGATTCAGAGATAAATGACACTCTATCTCATTTTCTTCAATGCCAACCACCTAAACATTAATCTTGTACAGGAAAAAATATAGTTCTAAAAATTATGAGGTTTTGAAATTCAACTTGCTGACTAAAGGAGAAGCAGATTCAAGTATTTGAGTATGATGACCTATAAATAAAGGAAATTATAGAAATCACTTTCATTGTTCCTATTTTAGCCAAGAAAATATAGTTTTTATCATAATTATAATGCAATTTAATAGCAATACACAATGATATTTAAATATTGTGTTGAATATTATATCATGTGTTTTATGTATTATAATGATTAATTAAAAATAGATCTGGTCTCCCCAGTTGAGCAAATGTTGTTTGAGGGTAGGAAAATGGTTATACTTTATTCATCAGAGAATCTGCCAGCAAACAGATGATAAATGAATGAATGAAGTATTTCCAACTTCCTTAAACAGAATGCTAGATTAGGTTTTAGATTAGGTTTAGATTAGGTTTTTATACAAACCTTATCCCATTTGTTCCTAATGGTCACTATAAAATCCTCTTTATTTGAATTTTGAAAATGAGAAGGTAGAGGCTCAAAGAACTAAACTCTGTGCTTTGTGTTGTAGTGAAAGCCATAGGAGGATTTGAAACCCAATTTTATAGAGCTCTATAGCTAGAGCTAAGTCTTCCAATTAAAATGACCATTGAAAACATGTTTCAAGGAAAGATGTTTGAGTAATAAAGAAGGAATTTATTATGACTATTTTTATAGAAATATGAAGGTGACATGAAGTTTTCATTAATGACTGTTAGGAACTTGGTTCTGTGAAAATCTGATGAGCCTCAGATAGTGAAAGATTTCTCGTTTCTTATTGAAGTTATTACTCTCTATAAACCCTGGCTGGGCAGAAGAACAAGCTGGCAGCTCTAAGTAGGGATGTGGAGGGCGCGTGAATCAGCTCCGTGACCTTCTCCCAGAGGTCTGGGCGCAGGGAAAGAGCAGAATGAGTCACACAGGGAAAAAACCACCCACTGCATTTTATTAATGGAAAGTTTGTCATTCCGATTTTAATTGAAAGGTTAAAGAGTAGAAATGAGAACATTTCAGATCTGCATCCTTATACAATTTAGGCTGATAGCCTTTAGATTTTTCTTTGGCAGACAAAGAAGACATGAGGCCTTTACTTTGTTTGCCTACAGAAGGAAACAGTGAAGCAAGGATTTAAGGACAAGTGGTTTATTCAAGGTCATCGAAGAAACAGTAATAAGTATTAGAAAGTTAGGCAGGGAAGGAAAAGAAAGGCAATAAGTTTGTTACCAGGCAAATTGCTGTTTGTGGTTAATCTGGTGTGGCCCCATTGGGGTGCTCTGGATAGAGGTAAAGGGGCCCCTCAGAGTTAAGTATGATAAGGTACACATTCTGAGTCTCACTTCTTGTTAGCTACTTGCAAAACCCATAGCTGACAATCCCTACCTGCCCTGAGTGGGCTCATTTCCCTCTTAGGTGCACAGGCATGGAGCTGTTTTCAGTGAGGTGCCTTTGACATGAAGAAGTCCTAGAGGAGAAGATGGGTAGCCTACTTAGGGCACTGTTAGCAAGTCAAAAATAGTAATGTTCTATCATGGCTCAAGCACAAGAATTTTCAGAAATAATTTCAGAAATAATTTTCAGAAATAAATTTCAGAATAAATAAATTTCAGAAATAATTTCTGAACCAAGTTTGGTTCTTGCACCTGTTCAGTGAAGCAAAGAAGGATCGTTTCTGTCTCATTTCGTAGAGAGAAATTGAGTCATAGGGAGTTTAAGTGTATTGCTCATGTTTACATGAGTTGAAAACATCAGGAGTCAAGCAACGGGATGTCTATTAGTAGGAGGAGGAGTACTTTTTTTTCAGTTTTATTTAATTTTGCGCAAGGCTGGGACTGAACCCAGGACATTGTGGATGGCAAGTAAGTATACTACCACTGAGCTACGTGTCCAGCTCACCTCTTTTCTCCAATAGAACACATATTTTGGCTGATGAAATATGTTCTTTCAATACTTCACTAAGACCTTTTGGAAACTCAAGTTTGCAGTTGAAAGTATGTTTTATTTCATACTAGAAAAAAAGATAGATGAGGAACCAAGAGATACATTTTTGGAGGAATAACTGGAATGTGAAGGAAACAGAATTAGAAGAAGAAAGAATAGACAGAAAAGAGAACGAAGACAAATGTTACCAGCATAATTTAAGTATTTACTTTCCCAATATTTTCCTTCATTCTCTTCAAGCAAGTCAGTGACAATTGAGATTTACTAAGTTATTTATCGTGCTGAGTATATCAAACCTGCTATTTCTGTTCTTGCATCTAGTCCTGGACAGCACAATTGTATTTAGTCACTTCTTGCATACAATAGACCTAAACCTCACTTAGAGACTTGAATGGATATCCATTTTCAAATAGCATATGCCAAATCTATTGTAAACACTGTTTTAAGTCTTTATAATTTTCATTTTGGAAAGCTATAAAATACTAATTGCATAGCTCCACTTGTAACATGAATACCATTTTGAAGACATTAATATATTTTTCTATTACTTTTCCTAGTAGGGATCTCCTAACTCGTCTATGCTAAGGCATCCATCTCCCTGGAAGATTATGCTAATCAGGAGATATTCGGCTTTGGCTGAGCAAAATAGGATTGCACAGTAAAATAATATCCTTACAAGTCTTGCTTTTGTCTTGAGGAAGGATTTTGTAAAGCCCTTTGGTTCCTTCTGTTTCCATATTAACAACATAATTTCTTGTACAGAGAAATTCTTGTATCATGCTGTAAAAAGGCCATATTAGCAGGCAAGCTGGAGGCTTTGGCCTTTGCTCAACAGGGGTCAGAGAGGGAGCTTTCAAGGGGGAGGCTATGGTGTCAGGAACGCTTCCTTAATCGTTCCACAGTTAAGGGATAGAACTTTAAAGCTACTTCTTTTTATCCCTGGAAAAGTGGGAAAAGAATAAAGTCCAGGAGCAGAGACATTTCCATGTCTGCTCAGATGATAATTTAGGTGGGCTTACTTACTAATGTATCTGAATATATTCTAGGAGAGGAACAGAGTCTTTTGTTTCTCACATCAGACAGCATACTGTCTTAGTAAGACCTAGTTTACAAATAAATGTCATGGCAGCTCACATGATCCCAGCAGACTCAGGTGCCAGTGCTTAGCTTCTGTAATCTGTCCTCAGTTCCATGTGGTGCAAGGCACAGCGTCTAATTTGGGAGTAGTGGAGGAAGGTCGCCCCATAGCAAGGACTGCTAAGTGGAATGCTTGAGGTGGGAGTGAATGAGAGTTCGAGGCCAACCTTGAAAGGCTTTGTACTGGAAAGATAGATGGACTAAAGTTATCCAGGAGGCACTACCAGGAGCAGAATTCAATCTCAAAGAATTAAACCCAAATATAAAAGTTACTGGGTTTCTACACTGGAGTTGTTTAGAAGTTAATAAGATAGCTGGGCCATCACCCCAGGATAAGAGGATGAAATAACATAAGGAATCAGGTCAGTTCTTAGAAGCATAAAGCCATACCGCAAATCCTCATACCCCTCCCCTCACGCACGCACCCACCATATGTGGAGTAAGGAAGAGAGACGGTGATCTTATGGCAAGACCTTTTCCTTTGTCATTGTGTTTGGGTTAAGAAACATGAAGGGGACTTCATGGTGATTCATTAGATTTCATTGAGGTTCAAACAGTAGTATATTTTTAATCTACTTTTAGCCTGCTTTGCTCAGGGAAGGAGTCGGGAAGAGAACCCAAAGGAAGACCACATGAGCTAAGAACTAAAGGAAGGCACCAATGTCTACTCTGCATTTTGGCAATGCACCGTGGTTGAACATGAAATGCTCTGATATATTCATTTCTTTTTTTTTTTTTTTTTTTTTTTTTTTTGCCAGTCCTGGGCCTTGGACTCAGGGCTTGAGCACGTCCCTGGCTTCTTCCCGCTCAAGGCTAGCACTCTGCCACTTGAGCCACAGCGCTGCTTCTGGCCGTTTTCTGTATATGTGGTGCTGGGGAATCGAACCTAGGGCCTCGTGTATCCGAGGCAGGCACTCTTGCCACTAGGCTATATCCCCAGCCCTATTCATTTCTTTTTAACATAGCATCTCTCTTGGACCTTAAAGATGAGGATTTCATTTGCCTTTAACAAATCTCTTTCAGCGTAACCACAATGTGTCTACACACTAATGCCCTGGCCCTTCTTCTACCATCACCGAAGGCCAGAAGGCTAGATATTGTTTGGGTTTTTGGTTTAGTAAGATGGTTTCACGATTGGAAGGTTGGCCTTAAACTTGAAATCCTTCTGCCTCAGTCTCCTGAGTGTTTAGTTTACAGCGTGTACAAGCACACCTGCTGGGGATGTTCTAATGTCGGTATATGTCCAGGTCTTGCCATGTGAATTCTACCAACAACATTTTATATTTTGCTGTTTCCCTGCTCCAAAAGCATGCCTGAGTACCAAATGCTGTGTGTGTTACTCCACTAAGATTTTAAGTTTTCCTGGGTAGGAACTGAGTTCACCATAGGTCTTTTAGGATCTCTGGAACACAGTCCATGTCTCCTCTTTATGTCTATATTGACTCTACTTTCTAGAAGTTCCTTTTCATTTGTGGAGACCCCAGCATGTTAGCAAATTCAAAGTCTACAACAAAGTCTACCTCTTTCAGAAGGGCTTTCCTGATATAATCCAGGCAAAAATCAATTTTAACACCCACTCTTAACTTTATGTGCATTGCTCTCCATCTGAGGCTACGCCTGCCACAATGTTTTGCTGATGACAGATATCCAAACCATTTTTAGCTTTAATTTTGGATTACTAAAAAAGGGAATATAGCTGGGAATGTGGCTTGGTGGTAGAGCACTTGCTCAGCAGGCATGAGGCCCTGGGTTTGATTACATGATAGCAAAAAATAAACATTTTTTTAAAAAGAGGGGCAAAGAAGTGGTGCTGTAGCTCAAGTGGTCAAGCCCTACCCCAGGGACAGGGCCTGGAGTTCAAGCTCCATGACCGACCACCCCCCCCAAGAAAAAAGAGAGAGAGAGGCAACATAATTTTTCAGCTGTAATACCTAAATAGCAATTTTAAACAGCTTTGTGATATTTACTTTACATGGATACTGGATGATTTTTAAGATGTACAAGTTAGGTAAAAATAATTCCTTATGTCATGTAGCATATCTATAAATGTTGTTGCCGATATTCAGAAATGTGTGAAAAGTTACTGTAAACTATAATGGCTAGATAGTCTATTCCAAGGGCTATAAATACCCACAGAGGCTACTTAAAAACTGAGAGATGGTTTTAGTGGAACAAATTTTTCTATTTAGATTATATCAACATGGCGTTAAAAAAATAGTTTCCTGCTTCCAGTCTTTACACTGGGTTTTTAGCAGATTCTTTATTAAACCACTTGAAAAGATACATTACATGATACAGTTCTAAAAATTTTGATCTTCTGTGCTTACTTTATCTAGTAGATTTTTCTTCCTTGGAATCATTATTGACAATATTTATTCTGATGATGTACACAGTTTCAAAATAATAATAGTATTATAATACTAATACTACTACTAATAATAGTATCATGATTTCAGAATGGAGAAGCAATATTGGATACAATAAACTAAAATAGTTTGATTTTCTTCCTCTAAAATGTATGTGGAATGTGACTGTTCTCATTGATTTTTTGTCTCATCTGTAGTTCAAGGATTCTGCATATTTTGGATCTAAATCATTTTTTAAAATTTTGGATGCTTATCTTTTTAATTCTTTGTGTGGAATAGGGCCACTTGCATGGCAAACAGTAGAATTTTTAAGCATCCTTGTAAAGTATTAAAAAAAAACAGAGTCAATAAATGCATCAACATTCTTTAAATACTTGAGATTTCTCACAGGCCTAAGTTTTCTGTATTAGGAAAATCATTAGTAGGTCTCTTACTTCAGGAGAGAGCAGCTAATTCTTTACTTTCCATAATAGTTCTCACCTCTTGTTCCTCCTTCAGACAGGATTGGAAAAGTTAAAAAAAAATCGAACTTGAGAATTGTAAAATGAACACAGAAAAGGGAATCTCTCTATTTCAAGTGGAAATAACTTTTGGCACAAGAGATACCACAGAGGAAAGCAGTTGTAATCAGTGGTTCAAGATGAGTCAGCTCAAGAGTCATATTAAACTTCAGCAGACTCAACAACAGGGAAGAGGTCTGGCCTGAATTTCTGTGCTCCTGGGAAACTGGGCTATCATGATGATCTCCTAATCATACCTGTGCAATTTTTGCTCTGCCTTTCCTGCTGCAATGCTAGAGAAACAGGGAGAAGAGCTGTTTTCTGAGGCCTCCCCCAGCCCCTCCACTTTGGCACATGATAACGGACAGACCTTCACATCTAGTTTCACTCGAGTTGCTTTCTATGCACAAGGTGACTGTTTTGGGGGCTACATGAGTGGGTATGTTTGTTTGGTAGAATTGATGAGCCTTGACTCCATAAAAACTGTACTAGGATGATAAAAAAAAAACACAATCATTTTCAAAGCCAGTAATTTTACAGCCAATTAAAAACTCTTTAGAGAAATCACCGTGCATCTTATCAAGCTAAAAATTTCAATATGTTCATGTGAGTGTATGTTCCCTCTTTTGGTGTGATCACTAAGTTTCCATCTTATGAGAATGGCCCACCAACCCCCAGTACACTTGCAAAGTACGTATTACACAATGATAGTCTATAGTATTTTTATTACATGATTCGTTTACATACCTTTTCTCCTCCCCTAGTGTAGCTTTTTGATAATTAGTTGCTAGATTCTAATTCACTCTTTAAATCTAGCTAGAAGGAATTGTAAGTTAAAATGATAAACACTGTATCTCATAGACTGAATTAAATTATTTTTTTTAAAAGATGGCTTGCATGTGTATCTGTTTAGCATGTTTCATTGAATCTGTTGCAATGGTATGTAATTTTAATGTAAAATAGACCTCTTTGCAGGGAATTGAGCCTACTGCTGGATCTTTAAATTTTCAGTGTCTGTTGTCATAGCAACCAGAATTGACTCTGGTATCCACTGTGTTCAACTTAAATTAATTTAAAGACACAGCATTTGAAACAGTTTAGTCAATTTTAAGTATGTGTCTGGATAGGCTTCAGATTTCATTGCTATTTAATGTTTAAAATGTCATTAAATGTGTTACTTTTATGCTAATTAGACTTATTTGCAGGATTTAGTGCCTTACATGTGATTTAAGAAAAATGTTAGGAAACAGGTCCCTGACTTGCTTGTGAGATGTAAGGTGGTAATAATGTAAAGTGCATCTCCTCTTATAAAACTACAATGCTCTTGTTTGTCCTGCCTGAGTACCTTGATATTATCTGACTCTACAGCCTTAATATTACCTCAATAAATCCCCAGTTTGCATGTGTTGGACAAAGATTCCCTCAAAGCCATATGCCATGATATTCTTTATAGGAGAAGGAAGCTGGCTAACTTGTATTAATTTTTCCCTCTAGTCTGTCCCAATTACCCTGAGGAGATAGGGGTTTTCTCACTAAATAATTTTAACCAGATTTAAAATATCTTTTTATGTAATCTTTGGACCTTTTGGTTTTTTTCAGATAGATATAGTTAAAAATGAAAGCAAAAGTAACACACAAATATCTATTTTATTGAGTTTCAGTTTCATTTGCTTTCTTTCTAGTGACCTACACCATTTTTATAGCAATAACCACAGCATTTGGTCAGTGAATATTTAATTTTTATACTCTATTTTATTAATGTCACTATATAAAAGTAGACTCAAAATTCTGATAGGTCTCAAACCTTTAAGGAAGAGAGCAATGATTTTTTTCCCTACAATAATATGTTAATGTTTTGTGGTAGGAAAAAAATAAATCTTTCCTAATAATTCTAATTTGTCTAATAAAAGTCATACCTTCGTTCTGAGGAACAACTGTCATTCACAATGCTATTGAACTCTGTGACATGCTTCTGGCCACAAGAAAATTATGGCTACTACCTGGAAAACTAAATGCAAGATTAAAATTTTCTCCTCTTATTTTCAGAAAAAAGATTGTTTTTCTGAAATGTTTTCATTCCCTCTGAGCCATCAAATATCAATTTAAAGTTATTGGAACAATAACCCTTCCTCTAAATGATAGACTAGCTTGAAGGATATCAGAAGTACTGCCTTCACATGTCTTCTGAAATTAGACAGGACCTAGTACATTAAAGATTTAGAACTCCAGTTGTACACATAAAACCAAGCTGATACATCTGCCTAAAGTTTCTACGCATGAGTTGTTTCCTACTCTGCTATTTTGATAGAAAGTAGAGCAAGACATTTAAGGAAAGACAGGAATCTGTCATAGCCCTGTGTGACTCATCGATGCCCATGAGACAGTGTCATTAATAAAACAGCAAATAGGGCACATCTGAAATTTATTGCTCCTGAGGGGATTAGTTCAGTGACATATCCATACATATAATCAAAATGAAGCCGTTTGAAAACTTTCCTTGTTTGAATTAAATCCCACCAACACCTGTCTCTAAATGAGCATGCCATTAATCACCAAGCGAAATCTTCTCTTCTTGATTACTATCAATAAATTTGGAAATTTGTCACTAGATTCACTTGACAACTTGTTTTTAAAAATAAGAGAATTGCTTCAATAATGAACACATGCCTGGGAATTAAAAATATCATAATTTATTATAATAATTTGATCCATAATTTAAAGTTTGATGAATGGAATTTGATATAAATTTTAGTGACCCAGAGGAAGTAACCAGTAAAGCTGGGAAAAAAGAATATATTGGGAAGTTTGTGGGCTGTGATACTGTTTTCTCCAAATGACTCTTACTGCTGTCCCAAGAAGCTTAAATTTGATGTGGTGACAGATTCAGAGAGGTGGGGAATACACAAGAGTCACTTTCAGAAAGTAATAGCATGAGATTCTTGACCACAGACGCACCCAATCTCAGTCAAGATTTCATGGTAATAAGCTCTGTCTGAAGTGCCAAGGGCTTCATGACTAGCCTATCAAAGTGATCATGAATGAATGTATACCTTTCAGCTCTGTCCATGGTGCATAGACTTAAATAAAACAAAATAACTCAGCAGTGGTAATGTTTTTTTTATAATTACATATTTATTGTCAAAGTGATGTACAGAGGGTTACAGTTTCATATGAAAGGCAGTGGGTACATTTCTTGTACAATTTGTTACTTCTTTCTCCCTCCTTTCCTTCCTTCCTGTTCCTTTTTCCATCTCTCTCTCTCTCGCTCTCTCTCACTCTCTTCCTCCTCCTTCTCCTTCTCCTCCTCCTAGTCAACCTCAGAAGTCCATATACCAGAAGAGAGATCAGAATTTGCTGAAAAAGGAATACAAAGACAGAAAACAATCTGCTTCTAATTTCCCAAATAGAATTTTAAAGCAAAAATGACCACTCAATGATCTTGAAATAGGATTTCCCACAGGACATAATGGAACATATCTGTAATTTTGGCACTAGATAGCAGGAACACCAATTTGAGGGCAGCCTACATTATGTAGGGAGGCTATGTCAAAACAAACAATATTCTATATAAAGTTTTGCCAATTTTTAGATTTTTTTCTTCTCTTCGTAGAATGATATTAAGACTATAGGACTTTGCTATTACTGAAGGGGAAATGGTTCCCCTTCTATTTTGGGTAATGAGGCCACAAGCTTTAATAAGAGAAAGGGGAGAATGAGAATTACAAAGTATAGATGTTCACTTTGTGGTCCCTAGACTTTTACTTGTGATGATGGGGATAAACATGATGAACTTCATCTCTCTGAGCTAAAGTGTGGATGGGTGTGAGCTAAGGGAGCGTGCAAGGCGGAGGTGAATGTACTGGGGAAAGGAAGATGTAGCGAGGAGTGGGAAGGTGACAGCTTATCTCCTACTCAGGACTCTGAAAAATGTTCCCTTTGCTAGTACTTGTGCCGTCATGGATGCAGGCTTATCAGCAAGACCATGCTCTGCTCCACAAGGAGGTTGGGAGGTAGCGGATTCTAGTATGGGATGAATACAACGTAAGCCAGCAAGTCTGTTTTAGCCACAGAAGTTTGGTTAAACAAAAGGATCTAGAAGCAGAAAGAGGCTATGGCAGAAAATAGGAGTTGGAGAAGTGGAAGCTGAGCGCAGGCCTCGGCACTCTGTGGACAGATGTTAAGTTTCACAGATCACAGATGGTTGTGTCAGAGGGGCCGCTTCATAGGGGCACAAGGCCACCATCACAGAGAGCACAGGTCTCTGAACCAAGGACCTGATCTTTCCCCTCTGCCACAGTAACTCTCTTCTTCCAGCGTACCTCTAGATAGCACCTTTGAAAAAATAATGAACAGTGCTTAGGTTTTCAGAGTAGGTTGAGTTTAAAAATGAATTGAAATACATATATGTAAACAAACTATGCACAATTTCACACACACACACACACACACACACACACACCTCTCATATGTATATTTGCTCCATTCTCTCTTATTTTTCTCTGCAACTCAAGTTACCATAGGTCAGGTCGCTTAATGCTGTTCCAGGTTCATGAGAAGCTCTAGCTATTATTTTTTTCTCTCCTTTCCAGAATTTTCCAGACTTAATATTCAGCTACCTAAGCATCTCCCAAACCCACCCCCTACCCCTTTCTCTCCTCTGCCTCATCAAGCTAATCATATTTTACTAGAGTTCTATCCATATTGAGGTAGAGCATATAAATATAGATTCCCATGTACACCTAATTGTTGCCTTCTTTCAAAGGTGATGGCAGTTTTGTCACTTCTTGTTGCCTTCGGAAAGTAGGTTTGCTTTCTCTACCCATTTTTCTAATTGCTATCAGCCAGCAGGACAGTTAGTGTTGTTTCAGTTTGAAAGGAAGATTTCCAAAGTGGAAAGAATTATCACTGTAGAGAACAAGGAGAAATATTAGAACAGTTGCAAAATGTAAACAAGTCTTCGTGGTCATAGTTTTGTAGACCTTGACAATGAAGGTGACATGTGTGCTAAACATTATAATTGGATTAGATTTTTATTATTTTCTTTCTACTAAAGGAGTGATTTCATTTAACTATCTACTGGTTCTGCATGAAAAATACAGTAGATTATGATACTGATATTTGCACTTGAACATATATAGTAAACAATAGAACAAGGTTTCTTAATTATAGCATGTATGTTTGAAATAGTAACAGGCTACACAAGTAAACTTCACATGAAGAATGATATCCCTTCCACAGGCAAGGCCAATCATCAACTGGATTATTAGAAAAAAGGAATAGTGATGGAATTAGATACCAATAATGCTCTGAAAATCAAGTAGTTCATCATTTCAGTCATTTGTTAAACACTTCCTAGCTACTGCTCCAGATGCTAAGATTGTTAGCAGAAACTAAGAACAATTTTAAGAAACAGTTAAGACTATGCAGTTATGATATTTTATCTCTGACAGAATTCAAATAAAATTAGACAATAGTTTTTTGGTGGGATATGGCAATGGAGCATTTATTAATCTTCCTTTGTTATTGATCAAATATTACCCCAAAGTGTAATATAGGTAATATATACATTCTCTACATAATATATAATATATATTTACACATATATACATATATGTATAAAAGAATCCTCCCAACCATGAATACAACATGGCAGGAAGAATTTCTTTTAATATTGAGTTCCAACTTAACTAAATAAATTGACATTTTTTGTTATCCTAATATGTTATTCTTGACAGTAGAAACTACTTTCCTTTTTTTCTGGCAAAATGATGCACTGGGTTTATCTAATTAATGTTTCAGTCATGCCAAGAACACTGTAAAAATGATTTAAGGGGAAAAAAATCTCAATATAAATTCCAAAATATAAATCATGTGCTTGCTAAAATAAAAAAAGATGCTTCTATAAAAATTGAGTTTTTTTTTTAATGTGCGCGTGTGTGTCTGTGTGTCTGTCTGTTTGTGTACCCTGTGCATTTATATGTGAAGCTTCAGAGCCAACCGTCAAGTCGTAAGTGCTGGGACGGTTTATAGACCCATTGTCTGCAAATCTGTTCTTGTGGTTTGTTAAAGAAGAGTGTTGCTTAACTTTCTTACTCCTGAGCTAGCTTTGGGCTCAATTCTGAATAAACAGGCACATTCATGTGGGAACACTGAGAAGGAACTACAGCATCTGGTATGGTTTTAAAAATAACTTTCTACTTATAAAGCTGAGATCTCACCAAAGATCAATGAGATGTTTTCAAGTCTGAGACCTAAAGAAATAGCTCCTTTGGAAGCTGTTGATTCATGTAGCACTGTTATTCTGAAAGAAAAACATTCCTTCCCACGAAGCTGGCAGGCCAGGGCTCAAGAGTCATAACTCTAGGTGACTGAGATCCGAGTTTGTGTTCTCAGCTTCATTTACAATCATTAAGAGTCTTTTACATTTAATTACTTCTTCATTGATCGCACATCACCCATTTCTTCTAGACTGTACAAAAATGTCAATTTAAGTGATATGGGAAGGTTTGCACTCACAATGAAGCTAAACTACATAGCTTTGACACAAAAAGGTGCCTACCAGTCTATTGTTTTGTGGTAACAGTGTTATTTATAAGATATACTTTTGAGCTAAAAATTGATTTATTGCTTTGACAAGCCATGTGCTTCTTTGAAATACAATATTGTAGACTGTCTTTAGCTACACAACTCTGAGGAACTGTGGAACTTGTTGAAATCAGGACTCATTTGTGGCCCAAGTTGAAAAAAAATACTCATCTGGTTTTTCTTTTAAGTTTCTCTGTAAGGTTTTTTTAGATCCCAACAAGAAGTCTAAGTACACGTGGAAAACACTTCCTGAAGAATTCTGAGCTTTAACACTTCATAAGAAATATCTCACCATCTTTGATAAGAGCTTAATAAATATTAGATTATTAAGCTCCTATGTAGTAACCAATGAATAATAGTGAATCCAGTCATATGTTATAGTTTTAGGCGATTAGGATGGGGTTAAAACGGGCACCCATATGCAGTTCTTGACAAAAATAAGACATTTCTATGACTATCCTTTTCTTTTGGACTCTCTATTCTCAGTGTTATATGAACTTGCTATTCCTATGAAATAAGACAGTGGATCATGAGATTCTAAAATACTGACACTGATATATTTTAAAGCAAATGGTGTGATAGACATCTGCCTGGTACCTATTTCCCACAGTAAGAAGAAAAGCTGGTAGAGGGACTCCATCATAGTGTACTTACATAGCAAACATGAAGCTGAGTTCAAACACTAGTCACACACACACACACGCGTGTGTGTGCATGCACACGCATGCACATACACACATACACAGAGAAAATCAGTTGAAGTATTTATTTTGAAGAATGTAATGATACCCAACCTATCTTAACAATGTTTTATTCCTTCATCTGGTAATTAGGAGCAGATTCAGCTCCTGTGGGTTGGTTTTAATAATTCCTGGCTCTGAGTTCTAAGAAAATACTTTGTGTATCTTAACTGGCCATCTTATTTGTTGACTATGTAAATTTTAGTCATTTTTGTGCCCCAAAATAATCCAAATTACTGTGTTAAATAAAGATGAAGTTTACCATCATGTGATGCAAGAACACTGCTGCTTTCCCAAATTAGATCCAATGTAATTAATAAAGAATTGCTTTAGGGCTGGGAATATGTCCTAGTGGCAAGAGCGCTTGCCTCCTACGCATGAAGATCTGGGTTCCATTCCCCAGCACCACATATATGGAAAACAGCCAGAAGGGGCGCTGTGGCTCAGGTGGCAGAGTGCTAGCCTTGAGCAAGAAGAAACCAGGGACAGTGCTTAGGCCCTGAGTCCAAGCCCCAGGACTGGCCAAAAAAAAAAAAAAAAGAATTGCTTTACGCGCGCTGTCCCAGCTCCCGAGTCTGGGCTGCGGCCCTGGCCAGTCAGTATACTTTTTACTTCTCCAATAAATCCATCTTTTAAAAAAAAAGAATTGTTTTATAGAAAAGGAAATGGACCCTGATTTTTTTTTTAGAAAAGTGTTAAACAATATGTGAAACAATGGGATAAGTAGTTGAGGAAATAAATTTGATACAATAATGGTTAGAGTAAGCTGACAACATTGTCCATCTCTCCTCTCTCTCTCCCTCTCTCTTTTTCCAAGTAAGTGGTTCATAACACTAATTTTTGTGGTTATTTATTGTGCTAAGGTGTTACTAGAGTTTTGACGGAAGAACACAGGCAATTAAAACTTGAACTCAAAATGTATTAATGTTTAAGCTAGAATCCAAATTTACCAGTTCTCTAAATTTATGTTGGATTTGACAGATCCACCCCTTGCTTCCTTAAAAGTTGGATAATTGTAGAAATGCTAGAATCTATCAGTTAGCCATTTATAAAGCTAAGTATGAGATTATTGTGCGGGAATTAGCCACTAGGAAATGACCAGTAATCACTCTGACGTTACCTTGGAAGTAAGAAGGAATATTCTCCATGCTGACACAATCAGATCTTCCCTACAATTTTGCCTTCTTGTTTAAGTATTCCCATGACTATCTGACACATAGTCTCAAAGTAGTTCTCTAACCACGCAAATCAACATTCTATATTCCTAATGTCTGCAAAGTAACCCCCTGAGTTGTTTTGAATCCATTTCTTCCACTTTATGACTTAACAGAAAAGGAAACTTGAAAGCATAATAAAGTCTTTCTTTGCATTATATTGTTCTTATATTTCCCCCTTCTGTCAAAAAAATTGCCATTTCAGTGAATATACTACAGTTTTCAAAATCTAACCAAGAGCAGCATGTTCATATATGACAATCCTCTCCAGTCCTTTAATTTGCAGAAGAACTTTCTGGTTGAGTCAGTGCTGAGACTCATCAGTGATTTTCGTGAGGGATTTGACAAACTCTGTCTCCCTCTTCTCTATCCCAGAGGAAAATTGTGTTTTCCTTCCTTTTTGCTCTGAGCAGACAAAGCCTCCTTAACTGTCAAAAAATCTTTAGGGAAGCTGTTGGGCTCTTGAGGGAAATATTCCTTTATATGAAGAAATGATCTGTCAGCAAAGGCTAGACTCAGAAATGATTCCTGGTAGTGTTCAACCTATCGCATTAAAAATCTGAACAGTATCTGTGTGTGCTGGGCAGGTAGAGGGTAGAAGACCTGTGCTACCTCTCTGCTCCTATGCTAAAAGGAGACAAGATGAGGACCCCCAGGGATGGGTCATAGGGAAGAGAAAGGCTTTCAGGGGGCACACTGCAAACTTACACCAGACTGAGAGTCACCTAGAGAGCTTGTTTCAACAGAACCTTGAGGTGTTTGATTTTCCTTAAGTTTCAAGTCCAGCCAGAGAAACTGAATTGTAATAAGCTCCTAGCTCATGCTCTCCGTGGATCTATGGATGACATTTTTCCACCGTTTTGCTCTCATATGGTGAATCTCAATTTTTAGTAAGCATCACAACACACGAGCATTTAAACACTTCTAGATTGCTAGTCGCGTCATGGGGAAGTAAGATTCAGGAGGTCTGGGTTGAAATGAAATAATCTGCCTAAGTTGCAGTTGTAACAAGTTCCCATCCATGCTAATGCTGCTGACCACACTTGGAGGAGCACCATTGTAAATTCGGGAGGTGCGGGAGGACTGACCACTCAGGGGGAGTTGAAGGATCTTTTCAGTGAGGCTTTGGTCACAGTCTGGGTGGAGACAGGCTGAATAGCATGCCAAATGCTAGTGGGGACATTAGGTTCTGGCAATCCAGGGACTTACCAGACATCTAGAGACATTGCATTTTGTTCAGTGGAAGCTTTCATTTGAATCTTTAAAAAAAAAAAAAAACCAGCAGGAGTTCACCTCTTTCTTATTTAATAAAATTTGGAACAGTGGAACTGCTGTGTTCCAGGCATGATTTTGATTATGTGTGAGTCTGCCCTCTGGTAACTTTCAGAACAGCATAAGAAACTAAAATGTTGAGTGAGTGAGACATGGTCATTATCAGTGAAGATGACCGAATGGTTGGGCTTGGGGACAAGCTCTCAACTCCTGAGGTCTGATGAGTGAAGGAGAGGAAGGAGGCGTCCAGCTGTGACTCTGTCACGAGAATAGTTATGTTTGACAGACTCCAAACAAAAACCCTTTTCCATTTTTGAAATGGAATACCTGCCATTGCTCTTTTTTTTTTACTAAAATATTGAGACTGAAGTATTTTAAAGTATCTCAAGAGAGTTATTTTTAGCAAACTTCAAAGCAGATCTCTTCCCTTAGAAGAAGTAATTATTCACATGCAATTCTACTCAGTCTCAGAAATGAATGTCCCTAAGGGAACTCTATACCTAATCTCTTTATTGGCATGAAACTTTTTTTTATTTTTTCTGGGACAGAGACAGTTTTTAAAAAGCTGCTAGGAGTCAGCCCATCATGGACGTGCTCAATCAGAATCATGTGGTGAGCAACTCCATACATTTGCTCTTCTGTTATTTGGAATGGTCACTTCCGTTCCTCTTTATGCTGAGAATATGACCTAACTTGTTGATGAGAATATGCTCCTGGAAGCAGAGAACAACAATTAGAAACCAGATTAGAGCCTGATATTCTAAGATCACATTCATAGAGCCCATCCACTGAAAATTTTCATCAATTCAGATTCTTTTTTCCCTGCTTTGGGTCATGTCTTTGGCTCTCGTGGAAAATTTTAGGAGGCAATGCCAAAAATAAAATGTTTCCTCTTGCTGGAAGTAACTGAAGGAACATTTGGGTCTTATCAACTGTGGTTAGAGGAGGTCAGCTTCCCATACGTGAAGAACATTCGTCAGGAGCAGCATAGAGCAGAAAATTATTAAAAAAAATTATAATTATGTCCTATTCATAAAAATGTTTCAGGACACAAAGAATACATGCTGACTAATCATTGCTTACTAGGTTTCTTTGAAATAAATGATTGAAAAGTTTTCTCTGTTCTTAAGTTGAGATTTGGAATGTGTGTAGGTTGTATGGTTTCCCTCATTTATGGTAGCTAGAAGGCACCTATAAATCTACAAGTAAACACACTTGGTAGTAAGCAAAAGGCTACAAATGAATTAACTGAAGTGTAAGAGACTCGAGGGAGATTGCAAATCATGTTATTCTTTAAAAAGACTCAAAGACCCCAAAATAAGTACCAAGAATGAGTCCTTGCGCAAAGAGAGAGGTGCTGAAGAATGGTGCAGTAGAGAGGAGGATTCGGGCAAGACTTCATTGTGTGTATCACAGAACTGAGGAATAGAAGGGAAGGGTGGATTGAAGATATTGAAGTAGTGGCACAGATCAAGATACGGTGTGCACATAAGCTGCTTTGTGAAATGGCAAACAGTTCATATATATATATGCTGAAGTTAAAGTAAGGGAAGGGAAGGGTTAGGCTGGAAAGGGTGGATGCGAATGTTGAAAGGGTGACATTGGTCAAAATGCACTGTCTTCATAAATTGCCTTAGTGAATGGCAACCCTTTTGTACAACTACTTAAAGACAATAAGAATATTTTTATTTTGTTTTTTGTTTGTTTGTTTGTTTGTTTTTGGCCAGTCCTGGGGCTTGGACTCAGGGCCTGAGCACTGTCCCTGGCTTCTTCGCTCAAGGCTAGCAGAGACTCTGCCACTTGAGCCACAGCGCCACTTCTGGCCATTTTCTGTATATGTGGTGCTGGGGAATCGAACCCAGGGCCTCATGTATACGAGGCAAGCACTCTTGCCACTAGGCCATATCCCCAGCCCAATAAGAATATTTTTTAAAGCAAGTGGGGAACTACTATTCTCCTTCCTAAGGTATGGCTCAAAATCATTGCTTAAATCAAGCATATTGTTATTAAAAAATGATGACAATCCTGCCTTTTGGTTTATTACTGTTTTGGAAGGAAATAAATGTGAAAAATGTTCCAATGGACCACTTAAAGATTCACAGTTGAGGACATATACTCAAATAAACACAAGAAAAATCAGTGAAAAGAAGATAGGTCAATACTGAGTGAAATGGAGAGATTTGCATTTAAAATACAATTCACTTTGGCTCCACAAAGATTTTTTGAAATGCATATTACATCTCAGCTACTAGTGGTACAAAGATGAATAAAACATTGTTTCTGTTGTCTGTTGATCCCAGTTATGAGGTGAAAGAATTTAAGGTAAACAACATATTATGCAGAAATAGGAGGTAGAATGTGGCAGTCAATCCAGTTTGGAGCTACGTAGGTTTTGTTCATAATCCTAGTTCTTGCTTTAATTTTGTAGCTTTAAGTAAGTTACTTTATTCTTCCTAAAAAAAATTCTTTTTCCTTTATGATCTCTGGCATAATGTAAGCATTCAACAAATGGAATTTAACGTAACACGTTGTTTCATGTTATGTGACGTTACATGTATATTATGTTGTGTGAATGCTATGTTACATGTACATATGTTTTATGTTACATAGCATATATGTGCATGCAATTACACATGTACGTATTACAGCAAAAATATAGCAGAAAGGATGATTTGGGAGAATAGATTCAGGAAGGTGTCAGAAAGGAGGTTGTGCCTACAATGTATTTGGTGCATTAATAGAATTGCACCAGATAAACAGTATGTATGAAAGAATTTCAGACAGAGAAAATAGTACTTTCAAAGAGTAGGAAATGGGGACCTGAAAGCCTTGTAACCACTGGGTGTAGTTCTTTGAGTTGGTTAGAATTATTTAGCTGTAGAAAATACCTGAGATAACCAACTTATAAGAAAAAAAAGGGCTCATCTTACAACTTTGCAGGAGTCACCAATTATCACTGGCCCTGTTGCTTTTGACTTTTTGTAGCACATCATGGTGGGAGAACATGACAGAGAAAGACCTCGTGGACAAAGAGGGAAAAGAAAGAAAGAGGAAGAGACCGGGTGTCACTCCACTAGGCACAGGACCAGGGAGTTTCCCAGGAAAACCTCTCTGAAGGTCCTATTTCCTAAAGGAGTGCTAGCTTTCCTCTGACCACAGGCCTTTGAGGGGCAATTTACATCAACACTACAGCACCTTTACCATCATTTTGTGATTGTAATTTGAGATGAGACTGGTGAATAAGTAGAGGCCTGTGAAGGATTGACTTCGGCCTTATTCCCTCAGGTGCACAGGAACAGGCTTGACCACATGTCTGTTAACAGCAGGTTACTCCAATCTGCATCTGCCCAAGGACAGCGCCCTGGGCCCCAAGGAGACCATAACCCATTTAAAAAAACATTTCCGCTTCTTTGTGAAGACCTATATTCATATAAGCCCACCCCCGAATCCAGTCCCTCGCACAACCTCCAAACCCACGGGAAGGTCTGTGCCCTTGCTGGCAATAAACACCCCTAGCCTGTTGATGATTGAGTTTGGCCTAGTCCTTTTCCGTTCTCCCCTATTTTCCTAACAGCCTGCTCTTTTCTGATAAGAACTTTGAACTTGGTGATTCAGGCCAGGTAATGAAGTTATTCCTTCTTTGTTTTTTTTTAAAAAAAATTTATTTATGTAGTCAATGTCTTAAAAATAAGGATAGTTCACCTAGACTCCTACTTTGTGGTTTTTCTTATAATTAATCTATATTTTTTTCATGGCAGCCACTGGGATCTTAGTAGTGGCTGTCCTGGTAATGGCCATTTGTCCTATTCACAAACAATAAGGAAACCTAAGGAGAGTTTTAAGTAGGTTATGGGGTGACACATGTATTAAGACTGTGCTTATCTCCCTCTTGCACTAGAGAGAGGGCAAGCTAGCAAATGTAGTTTAAAAGAAGATTTGTGATGCTATCCAGGTTGGTAAGGAGACAGTTATATTTGAAAAATAAAGTTAAGCATTCCTCTAAAAATGGGAAGTTATAATCTCATCTATACACTTCGTGACTGTTACAGTCTAGTGTTAATCTTGTAAAATAAGGATTTTGTTGAAAAATACAGGGTAAAATAAAATCAAGTTACAGGGCAACATAAGCAATCAAATTTAATGTTGTTTCCTTCCTTTTCTTGGAAATAATTCCTCTCCCTACCCTCATCCCCATGGAACCAGCTGGGCCAGTAGGACTGGCTTTAATGTCCAACTCCAAACAAGTAATCCCAGTATGCAGCTGGGAAACCATAACGTTCAAGCTTTCCAAAGTTCATGAAACAGCCAGAAGTTTCATAATAGTTGGAGGAAGGTCTACCATTCAAAAGGAAGAGGAAGAGGAATAAAAGGGGAGGCAAGACATGGTGAGCATGAGCGAGAAGTTTGGAAGAGTCCCCAGGTAGACACTTTCAGTGGAGGGACTATCAATATGAGATCATGCTGCAAGTTTGCGGGGAGGGGTCTCTTTGCTCATTCACAAAACAGGACTCAGCAAAACAAGGCAATCCAAAGTCCATTCTGTCCCTTACGTTGACATTCTGTATAAATTTAATCTTATCCTATGGAATTTTAAATAAAGACCTGTTGGACATTCTCTGGTACCAGGCATTTGGGTTCACTGTTGGCGAAGAAGTTTAAATGCCGCCACTTGATCCTGGAATGGCAGGCATTTATACGTTCTTTTTTTTTCTGTGAGAGTCTAGGGAGCCATTTGGACTTCATCTGGCCAGGGAGTAAGACATTGCTTCCCTGACCACCTTCCTTTCCCAGAGAAGAAACGAACAGCTCTGTCTGGGAGCTGGGTAAGGGTCCTGGTCACACACAGGTGTATCAGTAGCTGTAGGATACCAATGAGTTAGGATATGCATGTATAAGGCTGGTGATGGAGGGTTCATTTGTAGACTTGGAATAGTTAGGAAAAGATGGGAGTATCTGAACCAAAACTTAAGAGGCTGATAGCAAAAAGAGGGTATGTCTTAAGAAATGAGGAAGGAACAATTTTGAAAGAGAATACAATGAACTGGTGGTTTTCTGAGCAAATTTGCTCAAATCTGATTTAAAGTGCATAAGGAGATAAAGCTATAAAAGTGCTGGACCACCACAAAATTTACCAATATATAATTGGACCTAGAAGCTATCTAGTCAGTTTTCAACACAGCATTACTATTAAAAGATACAAATAAGAATATCAAGTATTTCTCGAATTCTGTATAGGAAAAAAAATGCCACAGTTTAACTCGTCTCTCTCTAAGTAGTTGTTTGCTCTTTTGGATGCTGTGTTTGTGTACTGAGAGTTGCATGCACAACTTCACCTACCCATCAGTAGTGCAGCAGCCTGGATTCTGGATTCTGCAGTTAGCCATTAGGTGAAGCACGAAGTCATTGGGTTTCACTCTCTCATTTCAGTAAGCATTGCAGAAGTCTTCTTCTGACCCTTTGTTTATAATTTTCTAAGGGATTATACTTTTCTCTTTGTGTGTGTGTATGTGTGTGTGTGTGTGGTTTGTGTGTGTGTGTTTTCTTTTGCACTTATCCTCACACATTCTCAAACATGCACAAAATACTTTCTGTGTATAAATAGATACTCACGCGATAGGTAGGTCAATGTCAGTTCTTTGAGAGGAACTGATCTCGGTTGCAGGCACTACATTTATCATGATGGCAATAAACACATTCATATATAAATCAATGTAGAACACTTGAAAGAAAAAAAAAGCAGGTGGCATCATGATGACTTCTGTGTCTGGGATTTTACTCCATTTTTCTTTACTTAGACTATATTGCACTCATTTCTTTATATATTCAAAGGCTGTGCTGTGCCTACTACCAAGACTTCTACAAAAACCCAGCTACACGGGAGGCAGAAATGGAAGAATCACTGTTCAATGCCAGCTGAGGCAAAACAAACAAAGAAATAAACAAAATAAGTAAGTAAATAAATAAAAAAGACTATCTCAATCAACTGGGCATGGTGGCTCAGAATGAAATTCCTGATATTCAAGAGGAAATATGTGAATTGTGGCTTAAGGACAGCATGAGCTCCTGAGCTCAAACCTGAATACTAACAAAGAGAACAGGGGAGAGAGACACAGAGAGACAAAGAGACAAAGAAAGACATATAGATATTTCTTCTTCTTTTCTGTGTTCTTTCTACCTTATAAATAAGTTAACTTGAACAAAATGGTCTGCTTTTGGATCCTGACTCCCTGACCAACAGAAGGTAAGTTCCTCAAGTATCAGGCACAGTGTCTGAGAACTGTGACCACTTACCTCAGTGTGGCAAAGTTATTAGGACTAAGAACAGAGACCACCTGTGTCAACATGAGTTACTACTTTGTTTCAGGAAACATTTGCCCAAGAAAGATAAGACAGTAAAACAATAAGCTGTTGTACTGTTTGCTTCAGGTAATTCCTGCAAACCCGTTTATCTCACCTAACAGGCTCTTGCATAGCCAGGCAGCTCACTGATCAAATAGCTGGTTTCCTTACCAGGTCCCTCATCTCTCTATGGTGACTGCTTCAATGAGTTATGCCATTACAACTGCTTGGTTCCTGTCCACTTTCTGTTCGCAAGGTCCACCTTCACTACTTGAGCCAGACCCCGGCTCCTGTAAATATCCTCTCTTCTACCACACTGCTGGGCTGTGATGGTGGTGTGCTCTCATTGCACTGGGGTTCATCCTCTGGGCGGTGCTATTTATGGTCTTCAATAGCTTTCAGTCTGAATCCAGCTGAGAGCGTAGTAGCACGTAATAAGTATTTGTTGAAAAAGATATTTAGCAGTGAAAACCCACCTGGCACTGTGCTTTGATTGAGTATGGGCAGATGCAGAAAGAGTTTGAATGCTTCCAAAGTACTAACTGCTAACTTGTGCCATCATTTACAGAGATGGCAGGAACAAAAGTACACATAGGAGTATAAATTCTAGACATGGTAAGTTGAGATGTGGAAACAGAAGTGTCTAATTATAAGCTCAGCAATGGGAGAGTTCAGACAGAAGATTTGAGGGGGTGTTTGGAAATGTGTTTCTGAGTCAGTGAAGCTCACAATATAACTTTGAGATCAGTAAGATCAGCAGCACCTGGGCTCTTGTTTAGACATGCGTATTTTAGGAGACATAGTCATGGACTTGAAGGCCTTGGAGACTGAGTTTTCAAGTGCCAGGATTTTTAACTTGACATCTAGATAATCAGATTCACCAATTACCTTAGAGAGCATTTGGAAGCTGCAAGCCCTAAAACCAAGGACTGAATGTTATCCAAACTTCTGGTGGTAGGCATGGAAAGCAAGGCTAATACGGTGTTCTTTGCATCATTAGCTCTTCGCTAATAGGAAGACCTGAGAGGCTCCATTGCAAAGTAATTAAACCTTTCCCTGCCTGCACTGGGAAGTGGGCTTCACTGCAGTTATGTATTAGAGAGCAACTCCCTTGACCCTTCTGGGCTTAGCCTGTCATCCAGAGAAGTGGGAATTCCAATATCCACCTCATCTAATGCCCATCTCACTGACTCCTTCTGAGAACTTCATGTCAAGTTCTCAAGGTTGTTATATATTTGTTGCTTGTGCAATTTTTGCTTGTTCATACAAACATTTCTCCTTTGCTGCCTAAATAAGAACCTAATGTTTTTGCAAGTTTACTCCCACGCTTCTGCCCATCAAAAGCGTTGGTCTTGGTGGGCACTGACACTAATGATCAGATATTGTTTGGCTCAGAGAAGGTTTTCAACAAATAAATAAGTTGAGAAGTTCAGCATTCGAATACACCTTTCTTTGTATCTGTTCCACATTAAATTTTTTTAATATTGGTACCTTGTATTTTGTCAGTAATCTATGCATTGTACTTACTGTAAGAAATGAGAGGCCCGCGACCACCCATACCGACCCAAGGCTTTCCTGGAGGACAGACCAGCCAGGCAACTCCAAGTAGGAAGGGAGGCAGAGGGCAGAGATTCGGCGAGACATTCTCTAGATGCTTCCAGCTGGTCCGAGGCCTCGGGGTTTGAAGGTGGGAGAACATGTGTATGTCCTGAAGGCTGTCCTTTGTAGCTTCTGGTATCCTGCCATGTAGAATTTGCTGATCTTTTCGTTGGTAAAGGCTTCCATACGTTCCTGTAAGGAATTGCTGGCACACTAGAGCAGACAGGGTCCAAAGAAGAGCCAGGTTGAGGAATGGGGGTCTTGTGAATGGTAGGATCCAGGTGAAAGACCCCCATATGGAGCTGGCCAGGGACTGTGATCATCAATTTGGGAGCCCTGTCTAAGTAGTCTCTTGGTCCCCTCTCTCGGCAGGTCGGACTTTTCATGATAGAAGCAGCATTCCTCCCCTAGGGCCAGACAAGGACTGCATTTTTCTGCACGGAGAAGGTCTAGCCCTCATTTGTACTGGAGAAGCATACTTGCTAAAGAATCCTTCCCAGGACTTGAAAAAAATCATACTAAGTGAAGTGAGCCAGACCCAAAGAAACATGGACTGTATGGTTTCCCTCATCGGGAATAATTAGTACACGTCTAGGATAATCCTAGTAGAAGATCACAATAGCTCAGTAGCTATGTACATATGAACACATAAGTTGGTGTTAAGCGAAATGAACTCCAAGTTATGGAAACATGTGGTATATCCTTGTTGTTGTTCTTTTGTTTTTCTTCCCCATGGTTTTACCCCTGATGTCACTGTAACTGATTTTGGTATCCTGTTTATTGTATATACATTTATTGGAACTAGGGAAGGGAAGGCGAACATCAAAGTGGAAAGACAAAGGATAAAAGATGAAGCAACAGCAATACTTACAAAACTATATAGTGTAAACCAACTGTATAATTCATGGTGGGGGGAAGGAGACCGGGAGGGGGCAGATGGGAGGACAATGAGGGAGGAGGTAACCGTTGGATAAGAAATGTACACCATGCCTTACATCTGAAACTGTAACCCCTGTGTACATCACTTGACAAGAAAGAAATTTAAAAAAAGAAGAAAACAAGAATCCTTTCCAGAACAAAGCTCCCCTCCCCTTGCCCGTAATTTCCCATCACCTCCTTCTCAGAACTGACTCTCCCCTCGAATTTCTATGGTCCACATAATGTGGCCCGTGTGCTTGCTCCCTAAATTTTGTTTAAATTCCGCCCACATCTGTCCACTGCTGCTGCTTCCATGCATGCTTGGAGTAGGCCAGCAGTTGTGTCCCTCAATAAAGCCTGAGCCTGTCTCTCATTTCTTACACTTACATCTTGCTTTCTGATTACATTATAAGCCCTGGATGACTTGATCAGGTCGTTCATTTATGTAAAGAGAACTTGAATAGAACTTGTACAAAAAAATAAAGAACTTGATTATTTTTATCATTCTGAGTTATGGATCCATTCACTACTAAGTTATTTCAATTTGTCACTTCCCTACCTCAGAGTTTCAAGAACTTCAACTACCTCACACTTTCAGTTACTTAGACTTTCCTTCAGAGAGTCACAAGACAGAAAGAATGGAGATTTCCATGTTCTCGGTACATCCTGCAAGATGCCTCTTGTCATTTCGAGGTCAAGCTCATCAATTCAGCCTAATATCCCTAACAATTTTTGAGCAAGAGCTAGGGTAGTAGGTGTGACCTCCTAACCCCTAAGCCAGACTGATGGTGAGGTATGTGTGTCCGTCTAGAAATGCACTGCTAAGACTAAGATGTGATGTGATTTCTCTCCATGTAGCCCTGTTTTCCACCTGTGGCTTCCCTTAGCTTTTCATTGACTTTGCAGTAATCTTCTTTGGCTTACACTGGGTTGAAATTCTCCTGTCACAGAATATTGAAAATGTCCCTTTTGATGTAGTTTTGAAGCTCCCTTAAGCATGTAGAAAATTAATATAATATTAGAATGACAAAAGAAAAAGTCACTGGTGGCTCATGCTTGTAATACTAGCTACACTTGAGGTTGAAATCTGAGGATCACCTTTGAAGCTAGCCCAGGCAGGAAATAGTCCCGGAGAGTCTTATTTCCAAGTAACTACCAATAAAATAAGCCAAAAGTGGAACTGTGGCTCAAGAGGTAGAATACTAGCTTTGAGTGTAAAGGTTTAGGGACAGTGCCCCAGCCCTGAGTTCAAGTCCTTAGGATAGTGCTGCCCCGCCCCCCTCCACCTCCCCGAAAAGAAAGATGAGTGAGCAAAGTAATGTCAAAGTAACAGAGTCCTTTCTACATCGTGTACATTGTCATCTGTATAAATGGTGGTCATTAGCTGCATTCTGTTTTAATTCTCTCTAGAGTGATTACATCAACTACTGAAGTATTGTACTTAGGATAACTGTGCTTTAAGTAAGATCACCTAATTAGGTGTTAAAGGGCCATGCTGTCTAGCAAGAAACTGTGACACTTCTATCCTGAGAGAATTTTTCACTGTTCATGTGTGACTTGACGCACCAGGAATTCTGCTAACCCATAGATAAAAGCTGGCTGCGGCTGACGATTCACTAAGCACAGAGCGTACCTCCTCTGGGAAGGAGTGTCCTTTCTCCAGGGTAGGTTAAGAATAGTTCGCCTCCAGGGTGCTTTCTTTTTCTTTTTCTTTTTTTTTTTTTTAAATAAAGCTCTGGAGGGCACAGGGAGAACCTAGAAACCTTTCTTTTCAGGAAGGACGTGTGCACTCAAAAGTCTGTCTGGATGGGGAAGCTCATGATGGGGTCCCCAGAAGAAAGAGTTCTTTCTGAAGGGCAATTTGGAGATAAAAATATATTCTTGTGAAAGTAAAACATTTTACGGGGGTTGCAAATGTAGCTATTTATTTGTGTTTTTTTCTGAAAAATACTGAAGAAAAACTCCCAATTGATATTCTGAGTTCAATTGTTTTCACCAATGCCTTGAATATGAGAACAGCTTCGTTTATACCTATTTTCTTCCCCTTATTTCCCATAGAGATCAGAGCTCCAGAGCTAGCTGTGTGTGTGTGTGTGTGTGTGTGTGTGTGTGTGTGTGTGTGTGTGCTTGTGTGTTCTGGGGGTTACTAACATTCTTATAGTAGACTTGTAGTAAAGCATTGAGGCTGCAAAGAAACAGGCTACTTTATAGAAGTTGATTTCAAAGAACTCATTTCTAAACATAGTGCAGATCCTGTTGAAAGCCTTCTGTGGTAAATAGTTTCTTCAGGTTGGTAAATTTAGCTTCATTTATATAGATAGACTTCTATATTTTAGAAGGTATATCTCTCTGTGAAGTCAAGAAAGGCAAGTGAGTTACATATTGGTATAAATTGCTAACTTATATTCAATAATGGTTTACCTTTGAGTATTTTACCTTTATACAAATTTATACAAACATGATAGATTGGAGGACAACACAGACAACTGGAATTTACAAATAATAAAGATGACTAGATTATAACTCAGTGCATTTTATACTGTAATTTTTGTTTTCTGTCATACTTTCTCTTATAGAAAAAACTTGAATGCTTCTCACATTGGGCAGATTTGCCCTTCAGAGATTTCCAAAGAATAGTATATAAGGTAAAGATTGTGTTTTACATGGATTGTATCTTTAACAGTTCATATATAATAATCTTACCATGTGGAGGGCTTGCAAGTGCTCTAACCCTTGAGCTATACCTCCAGCCCAAAAGTCTACTTTTCCTTTAAAGAAGTCCTTTATATAAAATTTTACGCATAAGTAGTGCTGTGACTCAAAGTAGCAGAGTACTAGATTTGAGTGAAAAAGCTCAAGGACAGTGCCCAGGCCCTGAGTTCAAGCCCCATGACTGACCAAAAACAAAACAAAACAAAACAAAATTTTAAGCATAGTAACAACATGGGTGATTGTGGTATTAATAACCGAAAAGTTCCTTATCAGTATGAGGAACAGAGTGTAAAATAATAAAGGTTTTGGTAAAGCAATTTATGGTTGAGGTGCATGTTGGACTTTAAGATTAAGAGCTAAGACTAAAAATCAATACATAATAATGTGGAAATATATAAAAATTTGTCAAATCAGCCAAAGGCAAGGGATTGAAAAGAAATTAAATAGGAAGTTAGCCAAAATGAAAAAAATATATATATATAAGAAATAAATAAAAGTATCTGAAATCTTAATAATATAAAAAGGGAAAATTCACTTTATTAGAAATCATCGATTAAAACTTTTTACAAATATAACTGTATGCTAGTTATAAACACAAAGTTCTTGTACAAAAGAAACTCTTCATAGAGCTGGTAACACTACACAATAAAGTCCATCAACCATATATGTATTTACATTTACAATATAGCCTGAGGCTATCATAAACCAAATTAGGAAGAGAATTGGACAAGCACATAATCATCATGAGGGTTTTAAAAGTATTCTACCATCAAGGAGTGACATTTTATGCAATGTATCACAAAGTAATAATGGTTTGTAGCAGAGCTTTGCATGTCCTATGGGCTCCAGCTGATTTAAGATACTGTTTTCTACACTATTAGGATTTGTAGGCAGGCCTGTACACCTGGAGTAATTGCCTCTGATTGTGAGCTGTGTAAACATTTATAAAACTGATTATGTGCCAGGCCAAATAAGTGATCAAAGTTTAAAAAATAAATCCTAGCATTCTATAGTACTCTATTGGTGCCAGAAAATGTGTGTGTGTGTGTATTCAAAACTTTTAATTGATTATCAATTTTCAATGCTATTTTGTAGTAATATGCTTTTTAATCTTGGGATCTTGCATGTATTCTGATTGAGTAATTAAGATTCTAAAAAGTTTTGCTTACTGTATAAGAGCAAAAAATGCAAGTATATATTAATAAGGTGTTCATTACAGAATATACACACACAGAAAAAAGTTGAAAATAGTTTACATGTCCAATAATATTGAATGGGTTAAATTTTACTTATAATTATATAATAAAATAATATGTGAAATTGCTGGGTGTCAGTGGCTTATGCTGTAATCCTAACTACTCAGGAGGCTGAGATCTGAGGTTTACAGTTTGAAGCCAGCTGAGGTAAGAATGTCTATGAGACTCTTATCTCCAATTAAAACAAAAAAACCAGAAGTGGACCTGTGGCTCAAGTGGTAGAGTACTAGCCTTGAACAATGAAAGTTCAGGGACAGTGCCCAGGCACTGAGTTCAAGACCAGGACTGGAAAAGAAAAGTGAAATTAAAAGTAGCATAGAAGTGATCCAGGCAATATTTCATGTTTTTAGCAAGTGTAACTTGGATTTGTGGAGGCATTGCTTTGGGGATTGAAAAAATCCTTCTACCTTAGGCCATGGTCTCAGAATTCCCTCAATATCAAGCTCTAGTAGGCATAGTCAAGACTAGAAATAAAAGAAAATGCCACATTTATGGCAGGTCTTTTGCATAATGAAGGAAAAAGAGAGGGTCCACTATATATAGCAAAAGATAAAGGAACTCAGCAGTACATAGTGAAGACTATTTTTTCTTTAAAAAGTTTCACATTTACATACATTCAGAATAAAATATTGGCATGAATATCAGAAGTGATTATTGCAGGTGATGGGACTACGTGTGTTATTTTCTTATCTTTATTTCCCCTAGTTGTATATTACTTATGTAGGTCAAACTATTTTAAACTCCAGCATGTAAAAATCCTTCCACATATTCTGTCATTTTCTCCCCTGACTTCTTCAGATGTCCAAGGCGGTTTCACTGCGCTTACCAGGTTTGCAATTTGTCTCTTTGTGAATGTGTGTCTTTCTCCTCTACGACACTGGAATTTCTGGGGAGTGGTGACTCGTGCTACTCATCTCAATTGGATGGCTAATAATAGGTGTTGGGATCTGTTTTGTTGAATTGCATTGGGTTGGATTAACTTTCGGCACACACTTTCAGCTGCGTCTGATAGCAATGCTTCCATATGCCTGGCTGTCGAGTACAGAGTCAGTAATTGGAAACTGGTTTCAAGTGGAGATAGGCCTCGAAGCTTGTTGAGCTCAGTGAACTTCTTCAATGCTTTTGTAAGACTTTTACGTTTTTCATTCTGTGTAAGCAGCGGTGAATATTTTATTGCTACTGCTCTGAACTAGGGAGGATAGATATTTGGAGACAGTAAAAACAATTAAGATGGGTAATTTAGTTTTTAGTGTTCCAGTTTTCTGTTTGTAACCAAGGAAGAAATCATCTTTTCAGAAGTTCTTAATGTCAATAGGTATAAATTATTCTCTTCACCGAACCCACATGGCTTTAATTGTCATTGTTCAAAGAAAAAGGTGAACTGGAAATAATTTCTCCCATGGGCCAAATATTCAGTGATCCAGAAAAGCAGTTAGGTAATCACCTATTTTTGTATCTTTCTGATTAATTTCTGATAGAAAGCACAAGAACGAGGAAGTATTCTGAAGGCAAGGTCAAAAGTGAGGCAAAAGAGGGTTCCTGAGATATTCTTCTTTTATTTTTATTTTTATTTTTTGTGAGGCTCTTGGGGCTTGGAATCATGACTGCTATCCCGTAACTTATGCCACTGAAGGCTGATCCTCTGGCATTTGAGCCTGCTCCAATTTTTTGTTTGTTAAGCAGAGATAAGATTCTCACAGTTTCCTGTTAAGGATGGTTTCAAACTGAAATCTTCTCATCTCAGCCTCCTGAGTAACCAGGATTACAGGAATGAGATACCAGCACCTGACTCAAAGGAGATTCTTAAGGGAAAACCAAACTTGATAAACTAAGCTGAACCTGGAAAAAAAAAAGACAATAGAAATACCATTATTTCTAGGAGAATTACAAAAAACATTATTATGAGTTTATTTTTTCCTATGTTTAGTTTTAACACTTATACATCAACAATCACAAATCACAATACCTGAGTCTCTGTTGTTCTTTGTTCTGCTTTTTATTAGTCATTACCAAACTATTTTAGGAATATTCAAAGAAGGGAAGTTTATGGTCTTTCTGGTAAACTATTCCAAAGTTGAGCAATGTGTGATTTAAAGAGCAAATAATACATATGTAAATAACACACAGTAAAACTGAAGTCTAATCTAAGCCTTGTGTTCAAAGTTTAATAGATATGGGACTAAAGATCCAAGTTCTCAGCAGTGTAGAGAACACAAGAATTATAATTACTATGAAAATATCAGTAGAAGGGTTAGTTATCTCTGCAGTTCACTGTGGTCTTTCCTTTTACTTGCAGTTAGTCAAAGTGGTCATTTGGGTCAACTCACTGTAATTTCAGCCATAGGTAATTTTATGTGGAACATGGAAAATTAAGGTGATCTACATTTGTACAAGTATAGTAACAGAATAATTTTGTCCAGTAACAGAATAAGTTTGTCCTCCTTTCCCTTCATGATAGATGAATTTAGACATTTTTCCTTTGTTCCAAAGACTTTACTTACTTATTAGTCATTCGATATAGAAACATGGGATTTTAGAGGCTGGGAATATGGCCTAGTGGTAAAGTGCTTGTCTCCTCTACATGAAGCCCTGGATTCGATTCCTCAGCACGACATGTATAGAAAAGGCCGGAAATGGTGCTGTGGCTCAAGTGGTAGAGTGCTAGCCTTGAGCAAAAAGAAGCCAGGAACAGTGCTCAGGCCTGAGTCCCAAGCTCCAGGACTGGCAAAAAACCAAATCAGGTTCGCCTCTTCCAGGCCCATGATAAGATAAGATGCCCACATATTTAGAAATTTCTATGAAAAATAAATGTGATGCTTAGTCAAACAAACCTTGCAAGGTTTCTGACTTGGGTGTGTCTGGCGCCATAGAATGGGCATTTTGTGAAGCTCTCTGGTGGTCCCTTTTGCTGAGTCTCAGCAGAGCACATGTCTCAGCAGAGCTGCGAATGATTTCACATTACTGTCCTCTGAACATTTGACAATGTCCCAAGACATTTTTTTTTTTTTTTTTTTTTGGCCAGTCCTGGGCCTTGGACTCGGCCTGAGCACTGTCCCTGGCTTCTTCCCGCTCAAGGCTAGCACTCTGCCTCCTGAGCCACAGCGCAGCTTCTGGCCGTTTTCTGTATATGTGGTGCTGGGGAATCGAAACCTAGGGCCTTGTGTATCCCAGGCAGGCACTCTTGCCACTAGGCCATATCCCCAGCCCCCAAGACATTTTTGATTGTCACAATTAGATTGTGAGGAGAGAAGATACTGGAATCCAGTGATGGGAACCGGGGATATGCTCAACGTCCTACAATGTGCGGAGAAGTCCTATTTCTCTCTCCAAACAATTCTCTGGGCCACATTGTCTGTGGTGCTGCATTTCAGAAACCTTTCTCTGAAGACTCTTTTCCTGGCTGCCTCTGATTCCCTCCTTCACTACACTGGTCTAATAGATCCCAAGACTTGATGCCTTTACGTCTCCTCCATGTCTCATCTGTCCTTGCTCTTCACTCCCACTGACGGTTCAGTTCTGGTGCACACCTGCTGTGCGATCTTGGATCATCCACTTAGCCATCTGTGCCTCAGTTGTCTCATCTGGAAAATGGGGTTGGTATGATGCCTGCCTTACTAAGTTCAAAGAACTAAGTGAGCTATCTAAACATAAAGCACTTAGAAGTGGTGTTGACGATAATAAAGAATTGGTCATTGCTATTAAAAAAAAAAAGAAAAATAAACTAGACAGCTTTTGAAACTGGAATAACACATCATTTAGGTTTGTGCGTTTGTGTTAGGTGATATTTTTATTTATTTCCTATTATAGTATTTTATAAAGCGTTGGTCTTTACTAGATTCATGGAAATCAGTCCATCATCGCAGGTGAAAGGACTAGCACTGCTCTTGTGGAAGTCTTGTTTTCCTAACAACTGCTAGGGTGTTACAGAACAGAATCCTTCCAAACTTATACAAATTAGGAATAATCTTAGTTTGTGTGTTGTAGTTGAATCTGGACATTTGAAGGAGGTAGTCTATGGAGGGAAAACAAGAAAAGCTGAAGAAACTTAGCTATGACACATTTTTATGGCACCTTGCTAGTTACTCTTCACTGTTCAAAATTCTTTTAGAAGTGTGATTTTTTTTGCCAAGGTCTATAAATCTTATGCCAATTCATGGCATACAAGACAATCATTTATTGTGTATATGACTTGGTTATATTTTATGACTTTGTTTTGTAAATAGTCAGATATATGGGCTCTTTCCTTAATTTGACTTTTTTTCAGTATGCTAGCACGTATTCCTTACTTACTGGCCAATTTCATTCTGAACATGAGTGAAAATTTATCATCACGGAAAAAGGTTTGATTCAATCCTCTGGGCTTTCTTTCACCTCTAAATTCAGTAAGAACAATTGCTTCCCATTATCCAAGTCAAAGAAAAACTCAAGGATGCTTGAATACAGTATCAATCACAGTGAAATATTCCTGGAGATTCCTCCCAGGGTTGATAATGATAACTGCTCTGTCAGACACTCCAGCCTTTTATTAGCCAATGTAGCACAATAAGGGTGAACTCCCAGAAATCTAACTCCCTGACACAGCTTAAATATGGAAGTGAGAAAGCTCTGAGCAGTGAATAAGTCAGCTTTCACAAAAGCTGCACATGGTTCGAAATATCAGGTCAAAGAGCCCAGCTGCCCTAGGTCAGGGTGTAAAGCCTTGGAGTTGCGTGCAGACTCAAGTGGAGAACTGACACACTTCCTTTCATACGAATAGCTTATACCCTCCTCTCCCCCCCCCCCACCTGCTTCTCAGCCCCCCTTCCCCACTCCAGGGCTTTCTCTGTCAAGTCTAAGACTTTCATTCTCAGTTCCCTGACAGGGCCTTGCGCACAGTTCAATGGCTTCCCCTAACTCACGGCACTTTTTTGTTTGCACATTTTCCTGTCAGAGATTTCTAGTGAACAGGATATAAAGACTGTTTTTTGGTGTATTTGTATCCCTAGCAACCAGTATATAATAAACATCACACCACTGTGTTTGCTGAAGGAATGAATAGATGATGATCAGATTTGTTCCTTCACTTCTTCTGAGGAATAACAGCCCTTGTGACTCTAATTATATTTATTTCTCGGTTACAAAAATGAACCTAAAACCACAGCCTGTTTGTTTATGTTCCTTCTCACAAACGTGTATGATTCTAACAGAAAGTATGAGTAGAGGATACTGTACTATATTCTTAGAGTGTATTGATTGTTTCCTCTTTGATGGAGAGCTGATTACTCCTTCCTTTCCCTTAAATGTGCCTTCTCTGCGTACACCCTGTAAGCTCTGTCATGTCCAGCATATATTGTTCTTGTTTATTTTTTACTTAGGATATTTTCATCATGTGAATTACCATATATGAAATATAAACTGGAACAACAGTTCTAATTCCAGTGTTGCTTGTTTATTTATTTATTTATGGTGGTAAACTGGAGATAAGAGTCTTACAAGCTTTCCTGCCCAGTCTGGTTTTGAGCTACATTTCTCAGATCTCAGCCTCCCGAATAGGTAGGCTTACAGGCATATGCTCATTCCTATTTACTTTTAGTTTTTCTAATTTCTTGTTTATAGACAGGGTATCATACTTTTTGTTCAATCAGGACTGGGACAAAAATGTTCCTACTTCCACCTCCTAAGTACCTGGGATTAAAGGTGTATACCATCATGTGTGAAAAGATAATCAATTATTAAATCATGCAGCACTATCATTAATGGCAATTCTCCTGCTAAGTCTTTTATTTTTCATTAGGTGATATTATTCTCATTCCTGTTTTACAGACTGAGCAAATCAATCTTGGAGAGACTGGGTACATTGCCTAAGATTCTGTTACTTATAAGATAATGAGTGAGTGCTTCAGTGCCAAATCTGTATATGTAACAGCTTCATAATGTCTTAGGAGGGTCCCTTCCCCATCATTTTTTTCTAGCTTATCTAGAAATGTCGATGTGAAATGAGGAGAATAGAGCTGATTTTCCAATTATGTTTGATAAGTTAGCAGGGGCTACTTGCCATGTATACCCTTTATCCTCTAGCACTGATTGATTTCTCTCTATTCCATGCAGAAACTTAAATTTGTGATACATTAAAATCTGTCTCTGTCCCAAAATACTCACTATACCTTTCCAAAGAATAGATTATTATTTTAATATTTATCAGAGGTAATCATAATTTTCCTATATACTATGAATGCTTTACAGACTATTTTTGTCTTGACTCCTGCTGTCTCTCCTCCATTAAACTGGCAAGCCGGGGCACTGTCCCTGAGCACTTTTGCCCAAGGCTATGCTCATCATTTTGAATCACATTGCCACTTGTGGTTTTCTGGTGGTTAACTGGAGATTCGAATATCATGCTTTTTACTGCTGGGACTGGATTCTAACCATGATCCTCAGATCTCAGCCTCCTGAGTAGCTAGGATTGCAGATGTGAGCCACCTGAACCCAGCTACAGTTTTTCCTTTCTAAAACAGAGCCATGATTCCCAGATTCTGAAATTTGTTTGCTCCTGTACAAATTCTCTGAAACAACAGTTACTTGACCCATGAAGACCCAGATCATTTCATAAACACATTGTTAGGAAAATAACGAAGTACTGAAGACTTAGACTCATTTAAGTTCTTAACAAGTCTCTTTCCTACTGCTGCTCAGTTCCTTGCCCTTTGGTCTATGAGATCAATTATGTTTCCAATTCACTTCATTTCACTAACATGATTTTATTAGTGCTACCCATGATCACTTCTCAAGAAAATTATAAAGCAAGACAACAATAGAGATTTCTGCATCACTAACCATTGCTTTATTGTGTTGTTCTCCATATTATTATGAAAGAATTCAGCAGTCCAGAACTGTAGAACCAATAGGATGTGTAACAACTCGAGCATTTTTCATTGGGAGATGGAGTCAAGAACATTTTTCAGTGTGGAGTTGGAATTTGTATTTAACAAGCTGATGACTAGAAAGACCATGTCTTTCTGAGCCAAACCAAGAGTTAGCTGCATTTCTTTGAAAGTAGACAGAATCACACACACAGCAGAATTTCTTATCTCCTCTAGTAAGTTGCAAAATGCACAAGGACAAGATTTATGGATCACTTTTATACTATTCCTTATAGATTTTTAGCATCTACTTGGATAATTTAAGTGAGAGGATAAATTTCTGAAGCAGTTAACCCATAAATTTAGTAAACAAAGACACCACATAAATTAGAGAATTAAGGTGAATTAAGATGAAGTTTCTGCGGTGGAGGGGGTGAGTAACAGTGAGGTGGAAGATGAAGTGTTATGTGTGGTGAGGAAATATCTGAGAAACTACTCATGTAAGAAAGAAATACAGTGAGCTTGTTACCTTCATCATGGTGCTTTTAGATTGAATGTCCTCCTGAAGTGGAGATGTACATACGGAAGCTTTCAAACAATCAATGTGATAAAATTATTTTTAATTTTAAATATTTGCCAAAAGAATCTGCAGAATACTGCTATTTAATGTTAGCGTGTGGACAACTTATCACACAGAGTTTAGAACAAATAACCTGATCAGTGGATTAAAATATTTTGTCTGGGGTAAGTAACAATTGGGAAATAGAATGAGAAGGAAAGGTAGAATTATAAATTATACATTATATATTTATTATCGAATAAATAGTAATCACCATGCCATAATAGGAGACAGAACACAGCCTTTACCAAGTTGTTTGTGACAGATGATGATATTACCATGCTGTCACAAATTCAAATGGTAATTTACTTCCTAGACATTCAGATTCTACTATTGCTTTGAATCAATCAATTTATTAATGTAGGTATTGGACTCTGAGTTCATTAGTAGTGGATCGACACATCTGCCTGTTATCCTGTGATGTGATGTTCACATTAAGCATGGCGAAGGCGAGTGGAATGCTGGCTTTGGTTCAGAGAACAGCTCATGAAAGGAGAGAGAAGCCCTGATCTCCAAGGCTTCTGAGTCCTTTGATAGGCTTCTCGCCTTCAGTGCTGGCTCCCTTGCCTTTCGTGCTGAAGCCTTTGTTCCTTTGAGGGTTTGTTCTAAGGAGCAACCCACAGGAAACACTTCCACATATCTCGTATGCCAATTGCTCCGTCACATTTGGGGCGCCATTAGTGCTGGGAACCCACCTATCTCATTACTGCACAAAGAACAATCAGCTCAATCTGCCTGTTGTTCTACACTGCAGCAACATGGCTGTCCTCTGTGGAGAGAATCATAAAAGCTCTGTGCTTTATCTAGAGGGAGAAAGGAGGCTTTATTTTCTCTTCCCTACATAAATTTGACAAGGGCATTCTGTAGCAGCAGAACTTTGACCTCTGGGTTCCAATACTGGCCTAAGGAACTCTGAGCACCTTATGAAAGTTCTCTGAGGGATGTCTTTTCCAAGACAGTGCTGTTTCTTGAAAATGTGTGGTGTATATAAAGGAAAACTGGACTTGAAAAAGAAAGACTTGGTGTTGAATTGATCTCAACTTGTTAGCTATATAAAATTAAGCAAGCTTTCTTTCTGAATTACCTAATGACATGAGAATAATAAAGTTGACATCCAAGCTGCTGAGGAGATAGAATGAGATGGTATGTGAACAGTTACTTGACAAAGTTCCTGGTCTCAAAGAAAAGGCTGCTCAATAAATGCTAACCCTGTCACATCCAGGCATCTGAGAGAAGGTCCCGCTTTGTCATAAGTGCTTACCCCATACCATCTCATTTCATCTTGAGCCATCCAGCAAGGGAATCTTTATCCTCATGAATTTGATGGGGAAATGAGAGCCAAAGGAACTGAAGAAGTGCTTGGATTCGCCCAACACTAAATGTAAATCCTAGAATTTGAACACACCTGGTGGTAACCTTTTTCTTTTAGTAGGCAGTGTCTCTAAATTTGAAGTAGAAAGTTAAAAAGTCAGATGAAGGAATAACTTAGAACGTTAATGTATTTCCCTATTCCTTAACCAGGATGCTTGATAATTCTCTTACTTGAAACGTATTACTTGTTATTCCCTGGAAAGTCATTGGAATCTAAACTCTTTCAGGATCTAAGTTTTATCTTTTATTGTTGTATGTATAAAGCTGGGGCCTAGAACATAAGACTTCAGTGAAAGTATTTTTGAGTATTTATAATTTCGTGTACTGGTTGAAGGTAAAGATTTTGATTGAATGGACTACAATTGCTCAAGAGAGTGAGGAATGACTATGAGTTCACAAATGATAGTACAAGAGTTATCAAAAACTTTAAAAAAATGAAGTTCCTTACCTCTTGAGTCATTCTAAAATTTTATGACATCATAAATCAGCTTGAGCAGTGGCTTCAATTTGAAATACATGTTGGGATGTTTGGGGATGTTTTGATGATCCTTTCCAAACTGGCACTCCGTTCGGGCGAGAGGTGCTGATGTCTCTTGACAATTCTGTGGCACAGATGGTTCACATGCCAAGAATGTCATATATGTTGTGGAGGTATACCCAAAAATGAAACTAAGAATAAAAGGGAAGTAATAGGTAAAATGTTGTACATAATACTTTTTTTCATGAAATTTCAGTGCAAGAGAGGTTCTGTGGAATTTAAAAAAGATGTCATACTATTTCATGAATAATGAAGAAAATCCTTGGCTGGGGGCCCGTATCTGTAATTTTAGCTACTCAGGAGGCTGAGATCTGAGGATCACTTTTTGGAACCAGTCTGGGTAGAAAAGCCCATGAGACGCTTATCTTCAACTAGTGACCAAAGTCCATAAATGGACATGTGGTTCAAGTGGTAGAGTACTACTATTCAGGGGGAAAAATGTCAGGAACAGTGCCCAGGCCCTGAGTTGAAGTGTTCAAGCCCCAAAATTGGCACACACACACACACACACACACACACACACACACACACACAATATTGAAGGAAATCATTGGAGAAACTGATAGTGAGTTCTTTAAGGGCTTTGCCTAATGAAAGTTTCCTGTATCTTTTGGTTATTGATTCCAAGAGTTTTGTTCATCTTCAGGTATCCTATATAATCTCGATCCAGTGAAAGACATAATAAGCACATAGACAGTGTGATAGCTACTTGCATAAACTCAAGCTGTGCCAATTGACTAGGTTGGAGAGGAAGAAGTCTGACTGGAGCAAAAAGTTAGAAGTATCCCACTAGATAATAGAGAAGAAAAAGAACTTTTGTATTGGGTCTTTTTAAAAATCATATTGGGGTTTAAACTCAGGCCTCCTGATCTGGTTAACGCTGTAACACTTGACCCATGCCTCTATTTCTGGCTTCCTGCTAATGAATTGGAAATAATAATCCTCCAGATTTGTCTGCCTGGGCTGTCTCTGAACTTCGATTCTCAGATCTCAGTCTCCTGAACATATAGGTTTATAGGCATGAGCCACTAGTGCCTGTCTTCACTCGGAATTTTTTTTAAATGATTTACTTTTTAAAATTATATTTTTATTACCTTTAAGTAGTTGTACTAAGGGATTACCATTCAACAAGTCAATTTATAAGAACAATGCGTCTTGATCAATGTCGCCTCTTTCATCATTGTTCCCCACCCCTCAACCCAGACCCTCCCCTCAATTTCCTAAATTTTGGCTATGGAATATTTTGACTACGTTCTCTTCATTCCTCTTCTCTTCATTCATCTATCCCTCCCTCCCCTTGACCTATCCCTCCACATCTTTTAAGTCCCAGTTTCCTGGCATTCATTTTGTTAAACTGTTAGGGAAGATTTTCTAAGGAATCACATCATTTGAGTTCTCCTAATAACCATCTGTAATTAACACATTTGTGTACATTTGCATGTAACCCATATGTGTTTACTTGTGTATCTAGCTTCCACATAAGAGAGAAAACATGTGTCTTTTGTTTCTCTGGGCCTGATTTACTTCATTTACCATGACTTTTTTCAAGGTCCGTCCATTTCTTAAATAATGATAGAATATTATTTTTCCTAATAGATGAGTGAAATTTCATTATGTATTTATATGCCACATTTTCATTATCCATTTATCCACTCATCCAATGAAGAGCATCTGGTCTGATTTCACATCTTGACTATGGTGAATAGTTCTGCAATGCACATGGTTGTGCAGGTGGCCTGGTTTGTGATCTCTTGGAAAAATGCCCCCCGAAAGTGGTGCTGCTGGTCACAAGGTAGTCCTTTATAGTCAGAGATGTTGAACATTTCTTCATGTTGTCTGTTAGCCACTTTTACTTCTCCTGAAAAGTCTCTATTTAATTCATTTGACCATTTATTAATTAGGCTATTGATTTATAGTCAGAATTGAATTTAATATGCAAATGTTTACACATCTTATTGAGTCAGTGATTTTAAAAATAAGTCATTAAAATATTTTATATGCAATTTGAAGATATCTTCAGGCAAAGGAGAGAGATATGAAGAAAGAGACAAGCAATAGCTAACAAAGTTTCTAGAATACAATAGACTGTTCAATGCAAAACTGAAGGCAAAGGTCATTTCACATCTGACAGGCACATCTCAGAAAGTATTTGAAGCACCTATCTTCAATCAGCTACATGATAGAGGAGCCATTTTATAATGGGAAGAAAGATTATATGGTATACTTATATTATATAATATGTAATTTATAATGTTATATAATATATTATACAAAAATATTATATATTTTATTATATATTTATGTAATAATATATAATTATATGATATTTAATGTTATATATTGTATCATATTACATATTTTATAATATACATTATATATTAATATTATATAACATATATTGCAATGCTAGCTCTTCTAAAAGTGTCTTGCAGGTACACAGATAAAGAAGGGCCTTTCAGAGAACCAAGATTCTTTCTATCAAATATTCTAAAACCTCTAAATTACATGAATAAGGGACACAGAGAAAGGAGCATAACCCCCAGAAATATATTCTAATAAGTGCAGGCTATTGATTTTTTGAGAGTTTACTTTCTTGATCTCTTTATAGGCTGGATTTGAGGCATTTGTCTGTTGTATTGCTAGTAAAGATGTCCTATTCTATAGGCCGGCATTTTACTTTGTTGACTATGTCCTTTGCGGTGCAGAAATTTCTCAGTTTGCTGCAATCCCATGTGTTACTTCCCCCCCCCCCCCCCCCCCGAGGTCCTGAAGTTTTCCTCAGAAAGTTCTTGCCTGTTCCAAGAAGTTTCAGAACCACTCCATGATTTTCTGGTATGCTTTTAATACTCACAAATGCTGTAACTGGTTTTGGTTTTGTTTTGTCTCAGGATCTCACTATGTTGCTCAGGCTTGCCTCAAATATGCTTTCTGGTCTAGTGTGATTTTGAACCGAAGATCCTTCTGGTTTGGCATCCTAAGTGCTAAGATTACAGATTTGTGCAACCATGCCTCTATAGAGTCTGCTTTTCAAGACATCATTCTAGTAATACGTGTGTAATGCAAAGTTCCTCCTAAAGTACTTAACCCTAAATGTATTTTTAAAAAGTTAATATTTCAGGGCTGGGGATATAGCCTAGTGGCAAGAGTGCCTGCCTCGGATACACGAGGCCCTAGGTTCGATTCCCCAGCACCACATATACAGAAAACGGCCAGAAGTGGCGCTGTGGCTCAAGTGGCAGAGTGCTAGCCTTGAGCGGGAAGAAGCCAGGGACAGTGCTCAGGCCCTGAGTCCAAGGCCCAGGACTGGCCAAAAAAAAAAAAGTTAATATTTCAAATCTGGCGAGTTCTTATGGGTTTACAGTTGATCAATAAGCTATAAGAAAATGAAACATTTTATTAGATTAAGATAAAACTATGCTTTCAAATTCTAATATTTCTGAAAATCCAGGAATGTTTTGGGACTCTTAGAGATTCAGAATTCCTAGAAGAACATGACACAGTGAATAAAAAGAGTCGTAAGTATTCTAATTTGATCAACAGATCCCTCGAATTCTAGTTCGAGTCCCGTATTAAAATCTCATCTCAATTTCCAACCACATTAATAAAAAGACTAGGTGTCATACACAGCACTATTCTTGGGACTGAATTTCTACAACACATATTTTTAAATTAGCCATGTTTCCATATTTGTGGCATGAAAGCTTTTGTTCCATTATTAGAACAACCTGCAGGGCTTTCATGTATGCATGCCACCCACTCACGCGCGGGAGACTTCTCCTGTGCCAGGAAGAGTGATCACTGGAGGTCAAAGTAACCAACGACCAACAAGTAAAGGCAAGCAGAAAGAGCTGCCCACTCAACTGCTGAAGTCGTGAGGAGGTACTGGGAGGATGAATGAGACAATGTAAGAAGCTCCTGAGCTGTAAGGACCACAGCTGCTTGGTGCGGTGGAGACATCATCATTATTAATTACCTTATTCATTTTCAAACCATCTGCTTCCAAACCTGGGCAACTTGTGGGCCCATTCTCCTCTGTTCCTGCCCCAGTGTGTTTCTTATACATATTTAATCTTCAGCTGATTTCAAAGGAAGCGACAGCTTGTACAGATGGATGGATCTGGAACAAAGGAAAGATATTTATCCACTTCTCTGATAGTTCTTTTGTTTGAAACATGATTAGCCATTCATATTGAACTATTTTGAATACTTTGCTGCTGCTATAATGTGGTCAAAGTTTTTTAACCGAATATCGCCATCTGGTGGTATAAATAAATTCTACTGTACGATCTAGAAATGTTCTCAAAAGTTTCTTTTTTTGCATGGTAAATATCTTCATTACTATAAATTTTGTTATTAGGTTGAATGGTAAGATTTGGAGGTAAAATATTATGTACTTATTATGACAATAAGTAGTTTGGAATATGTCTAATCAGATCCAATCACAGAGTGACAAAAGTTCTAACTAAAAGGGTAAGAACTGTGGAGTTGAGGAGCTAGGTTTCAGGCTAGGCAATAAGGAGTAGGAATCTCTTGATATCCAATGCTATCATTTCTTCTGTAGTCACAAATAAATAAATAAATGGAAATTCCCCCATAAAATTCAGGTGTTCTCATGTGGATGAAACATTGACTTCCCAAAAAGCTACAATGCTTTCACTGATTTTTTTTCTAAACTTTGTTTACTCTTAGGATTCAGTGATGTGTGAAATTAGAAGCACAGACTTTATGACAGGTTTTTTGGTTTTTTCATTTTTGTGTTTTGTTTTTAATGAGAACCCGATGAACCTGTTAGAATAAACCAAATTAAGCTAAAACTGGAAACCAATGTAAACAAGATTGTGGTTTACCAAGATCCCCTGTCTCTTAACCTTTCTATTCTCCAAAGATCAAAGTATTTATCCAAGCTCCAGGTGTTTCTCTATCTTTTGATGACATTGAAAATTGACTTTAAAAAAATGGGGTGTTGGGAATTGGTGTAGCACAAAAGACAATATTTAGTAAGCACTGAAGTAAATTAAAAAAAGAATGAATTTCCCCCTTGCAACTCTCATAAGAAGAGGAGGTTTCAATCAAAACAGACTTTCACAAGTGTCAATCGACTTCCTTGCTTTCTTGTTTAAGAACATTCAAAATTTCCATAATTAAGTCCAATTTTCTTACAGCCCCCCCCAATTTGACCTTGTACAAACTTCTTCGCTCATTTTTTTTGCTTATTCCCCATTTCATTTCTCTGTCTTAAAAAAATACTTCTGTACACACACACACACACACACACACACACACACACACACACACACACACACACACACACACTGGATCTTCCTATACAAGACTTACTTGCTGTTCCCCAAAGGTACCATACTCTATCAAAACTTTGATTACTATGAGAATTTTGTTGCTATATTAAACTATTTCAGGGTGGTATAATTTCTCTTTAGGAAGAAAAGACTATTTATTGTACAGTTCTGGAGGATTAAGTGTGGTGCTGGGCCTGACTAGCAAAGGCCTGGATGGCTTGAGAATGGAGGGGTATGTGAGAGAAGTCACGTGGCGAAATGAGAAAGTTCAGCCTCCTTATGTTATTCATCATAGGGCTTGAACTCAGGGTCTGAGTGCTGTCTCTGAGCTCATTTGCTCAAGGCTAGAGCTCTACCACTTTAAGCCACGTTGCCACTTCCGGTTTTCTGGTGGTTAATTGGAGATGAGAGTCTCACTGATTTTTCTGCCTGGGCTGGCTTTGAACTGTAATCCTCAGATCTCATTCTTCCAAGTAGCTATGATTATAGGCATAAGCCACCAGCACCTGCTAACACATGCCTAAACCATACCTTTATCCAAACAACGGATTGAAGAACAATTATTTTCCTGATCAACCGTACTTTATTTCTTGTGCTCAGACTACCTCATAAACATGCTTCAATTATAACATAGTTAGAATTGTTTTCATGGGTATCTTTTTCATTGTTTCTTCTTCATGTGTTTCTTTAAGAGCAGGAGCTGAATTTCATTTCCTAAACATCGTTGTTTAATATTCCAGATGATAACTGATTCCTCTAAAGTGCTTATTAACTAAGCAATATTTGACATAACTGATTCCTCTAAAGTGCTTATTAAGTAAGTAAATAAAATAGGTGGCAGGAAATGCTAATCAAGCTCTCAAATCCAATTTTCTCTTTTATTTAATAGAACTCCAACCCAGCTAAGCAAGCCAAGATTTAAGTTCCTATCGATGATCTATAACTGAATGACGTGTCACTTTCCTGCCACAGTATTAGGAAACTACTTTTTGTATATTTACTTTTTCTTTCCAGGGAATGAAGGACAATTAGCGTAGTCTTCTTGATCTCAGAGATACAAATTAAAGTTGAATTTGGCTGCAATGTCCTGACATTCTGTGAAACTTTGTGATCTTGGGGACCAGAGCTGCCCATCACCTGCTCTAGATTGTGGTGTCAGAGAAAAATAAAGTCCTATTGTATTTAAGCCGCTGTATTTTTGTTTTTATGTTGTTTTCACAACAACTAAGTTTGTACCTGAACTAATATATATTTAAATGGAAACTACTTTTCTCTAGTATGGACCCTGTTTTCTCAGCTTTACACTGTAGAAACTAATTTTCATTTATGTTTTATATTGCTAGGGTACAATCTGAAAATAACATTTGAATGCTCATTTTGCAGATGAGCTGCAAGATCATTTCACCTTTCTACCTATTGCCTGCAAAATGCAAATCACCAAACGATAAAGAAAATATCTCAGGGAGGAGAAACTTCCCTTATAGCCTTCAAACATACCCTCCAGTTTGCAGACACTATGTTTCTCTCTGCACCCCCTCACCTGGGAGTTTATTATCAGCTTCACAATCAGCCTGGCCATATATTGACCGAGTATTGGAGGGAATAAAGTAAATCAGACCGTTTGGCGTTGAACACTACTTCACATTATGTTACTTTTTGCTCTAAAACCCTATGTCCATCCTTCTTTCCATCTTCATATCTGTAACTATATTCAAAACATGAATCTTAACTCAACTATCTTAATTCTGGAGGACTGCTTTTCATTTTCCGGAAACTTGTATTCAAGCTCTTATGATTTATGGCTTGATCTGTATGGTATAAATTCTTGATTATCTTGTGATTATCCTCTACTATGACCATTGAATGAATTTCTTTGTGCATCATTCTCCTGCTTTATCAGGAGGCTATTAGAATACCTACAACTTGAATTTGTTCTCTATCTTAGCCCAATGTCTGATATTCCAGATAATATAGTCCCAGCTCTTGAGTTTCTTTTATCTCATTGGAGTTATGGGTCATTAATGATAATATCCTAAAAACAATACTGTAGGTGAATGGCTTCCAATTTATCATTAATGTTTTAAATATATGTGTTTATTAAGGACATTTCAAGCTAGCAGCTTATGCAGGATTAACTGTAGCAATTCCCTTACTCTAAAGCCGAAGGCCTGCGAAATCACTGATGGAAGCACTGTGGTTTGACTCTGCTCGTTTCCTCCTCTTTCAGAAGTTACTTTGTGGTTGGTGTTTCTTCGGGAGGTAGTTAAATTCTCTATCCCCATACCCACCCCATGCCATTCCTTCTGCTCTTATGAGGGTGATCACGTGAGCAGCCAGTCATGGGCAAAACTGATTGATCAGTGATGGGAAAATAATGTAATCAAGGCTTCAGATTACTCAGGGGTTGGTAGAATGTCTACAGGAAAGCATTCTTATCTCTACTGAGGTCATGAACAATGATGATGTTAAACTTTGCAGACATAAAGGACCAAGAAGTTGGCTCCCGATAACATCATTTGAACAATCTTAAATTAATTTCTTTTTATCTGTTGCTTCCAATAAAGGTCTAACAAGTTTGAACTAATTTTCTTTAATTTGCAAGGCAAATAGACTAGATCAAAGATACTAAGCTATGTTCCTGCCACCTATTTTATTGAAACTTGGGTGTGCCCATTTGTTGTCATTGGCTTGTTTTCCACTCACAGGGTGAGGTAGCTAGACAGACTGTACAGTCTATAAAACCTTAAATATTTACAGTAGGGTTTGTTGCAATAAAAGTTTGCCAGTGGCGCTGTGGCTCAAGTGGTAGAGCGCTCGCCTTGAAGAGCTCAGGGACAGCGCCCAGGCCCAGAGTTAAGCCCACAACTGAACAAAAACAAACAAACAAACAAAAAGTGTGCCAGTTACTGGTTCCTGCTGAAACAGATTTTCTACCAAGAACTCTATTTTTCTTTAGCAATTTGAAGCTTTTCAAAGAGAATGTTTTTCTTCTCCAAAGCCTTTCAATGTCTCTTCTGAAGTGTGTCCTCTCCTTCACCCACACCGAATTATGGTTTACAGTGTGATCCTAAGAGTGACACAAAATAGTGTGTAAGTTTTTGTCTTGTTGGTTTATTTTCTAATATACTTTTGTGGTTTGTAATGACTTAGAACCACTACAAATCCATTCCTTATTAAAAAAAAAAAAAAGGTAATATAATAGGTGTGCAGAAGAGACACTGACACCAGGACCTTGCCTGGGAAACCTGGAAAGCATAGCAGTCCCTAGCTGCGTGTGGCCAGGGCATTTGAAATGAAGAAATTCTATATCAATATGCATTGGAAGTGTGAAATCCTAAGCAGATTTCAACGAGCTAGCATATGAAAACAGAACAGACATATCACAGTAATAATTGTTGAATAATTATTATATATTTAGATCATATTTTGTCTATATAGAATTAACAAAAATAGACTACTGAAGTTATTCCTTATTTCTTTAAAACTTAAAAAAAAATGTAGTCAAGAATTCATTGTATATACCACAAAATTAAGAACAGTATTGGAAGGGGTGGGTCAAAGTGAGTGAGAGTGTTGAAAGGGTAACACTGATCAAGAGCCATTGTATTCATAAACTACTCTGTTTAAAGTCACTTCCTGCAGGCTGGAAATGTGGCTTAGTGGTAGAGTGCTTGCCTAGCATACATGAAGCCCTGGGTTCCATTCCTCAGCACCACATAAACAGAAAATGCCAGAAATGGCACTGTGGCTCAAGTGGTAGGGTGCTAGCCTTGAGCAAAAAGAAGCCAGGGACAGCGCTCAGGCCCTGACTCCAAGCCCCAGGACTGGCACAAGAAAAAGTCACTTCCTTTGTACAACTGCTTAGTGATAATAAAAATTAAAAAATGAAAAGGTAGAGCTGGGGATATGGCCTAGTGGCAAGAGAGCTTGCTTCGTATACATGAGGCCCTGGGTTCAATTCCCCAGCACCACATATACAGAAAACGGCCAGAAGTGGCGCTGTGGCTCAAGTGGCAGAGTGCTAGCCTTGAGCAAAAAAGGAAGCCAAGGACAATGCTCAGGCTCTGAGTTCAAGGCCCAGGACTGGCCAAAAAACAAACAAAAAATGAAAAGGTAAATAAAAACTTTAAAAGCTAAAAATTAAAATTACATTTTTGTTCACATATTTCTCTTAAGTACTAGTAATCCTGCTGGGTGCCAGTGCCTCAGGCCTGTAATTTTAGCTATCCAGGAGACAGATCTGAAGATCACGGTTCAAAGCCAATCAGGGCAGGAAGGTCAGTGAGACCTTTAGCTCCAACTAACCACCAAGAAAACTGGAAGTGGCACTGTGGCTCAAAGTGTTAGAGTGCTAGCCTTGAGCAAAAAAATGAGCTCAGGGACAGTGGTCAGGTGCTGAGTTCAAGCCCCACAGCCGACAAAATAAATAAATAATAGTAATAAAAAATAGAAACGCATAGACTCACCACCTGTATCAGCCTACCAAGCCAGCAGAAAAGCAGTATTTTTAGCCTCCTGTGGACCCTTGTGGTTTTAAAATGTATTTGCTTACTGGAGGTAAAAACATATCTCGCAGCTATCTAGTGTTTTTATGCACCATGACTTTTTGTTGAATAAAAAACACACAGATTGTGCAGTGTATTTTGTTTAAGAGTTTAAAAATAATCTTGTGATAAGGTCTGCGTGTGTCACAGATTAATAGGTTTCTGGCTGTCAACTTGTTTCTTTTTTTTTTTTTTTTACATTTTTAGTTCAAGGAAATTGCAACTGTATTATGAACTTTTTTTGCTATTTATAATTTGGTTTATATTATTTACAATTTGAAATTCTTAATCAAAAACAGAAATTACCTTCTTTCTGTGTAGGATCTATTTAAATATAGGAATCATTTAGGTAGTATTTTATTTTTTGTCAGTCCCGGGGCTTGAACTCAGGGCCTGAGCACTGTCCCTGGCTTCTTTTTGCTCAAGGCTAGCACTCTGCCACTTAAGCCACAGCGCCACTTCTGGCCTTTCTCTATTTATGTGGTACAGAGGAATTGAACCTAGGGCTTTGTGCATGCAAGGCAAGCACTCTACCACTAAGCCACATTCCCAGCCCCTATAGGTAGTATTTCTAAGTCTTTCCACAATGACTTTATTTCCAAAATATTTATTCCAAGATTCCTGACTACAAAATGAGCTGTCAATTCGTCTCATGTAGGGCTATTTAAATGTAGATAAACTTCAATGAAGATCCTAATTATATTTCTTTCATCTATTAACATTCTTGTGTCTTCTTGGTAACCAAAAACTGATGATCAATTCACTTTAATCTCTTATCTGCCAAAGTATTACCTTATGATAATGGGAAAGGAAGACCTAGGCAGTGTTGGCTCATGCCCTAGCAACTCAGGAGACTGAGCTATGAGGATCAAGGTTTCAAGAAAGTCTGTGAGACTCCTATCTCCACTTAAGCAGCAAAAAATTGCAAAAGGGGAAGTGGGTTAAATGGTAGAGTGCCAGCCTTGAGTAAAAAAAAAAAAAAAGCAAGCAAATCACAGAGTTCTAGTACTGGCACAAAAAAAGGGAAGGAAGGAAGGAAGGAAGGAAGGAAGGAAGGAAGGAAGGAAGGAAGGAAGGAAGGAAGGAAGGAAGGAAGGAAGGAAGGAAGGAAGGAAGGAAAGAAGGAAGGAAGGAAGGAAGGAAGGAAGGAAGGAAGGAAGGAAGGAAGGAAGGAAGGAAGGAAAGAAGGAGGGAAAGAAGGAAGGAAAGAAGGAAGAAAGAGAGATATAGAAAAAGAACTAGAGAGAGAGAGAGAGAGAGAGACAGGCTTATGTCCTAATATACAGTTCAACGGCATGTTTCTCACTGTTCAGACACTCTGAATTAAGCAGAGATTCACACTTTTAGCCTTTAACAGATCACCTCTAGGGGACATGTAAAGTCCAAACCATAACACTAAATCTTAAATTCATATCTGTTTTCATTTACACAATCATACATATTTATGAAATAGAGTGACAATTCCATATATGTGTAAGCTATGCAATGACCAAATAACAGTAATCAGCTTTTTTGTCAGTTCATTTTTTATCTTTTTTTGTATGTGTTGAGTGCAGGCAAATTATTGTAGCTACTTTGAAATGTATCCAAAATTTTTATGAATTCTATGCACTCTACTGTGCTTGAAAAAACACTAGATTTTATATTATTTTGTTTCTAATTGTATGTTTCTGATTTAAAAAATCAAACCTATCACTTACTTCCTATATTCCTATCTTCTAGAGACCACTACTCTACTCCACTATGAGATAAACTATAGTAGCCTCCACATATGGTTGAGAATATGTAGGACTAGTCTTTCTGTGCATTGGTTATTTCATTTGCCATAATACCCTCTGGGCTCATCAACATTACTGTAAATGGTAGAATTTCTGTTTTAGATAATTTTTTTTGTATATATGCAGACACATATGTGTATATATCGTATTTTTATGTACCATGAGGTGGTGTGTGTGTGTGTGTGTGTGTGTGTGTGTGTGTGTGTGTGTGTGTGTGTGTGCCAGTCCTGGAACTTTAAGTCAGGGCCTGAACACTATCCTGGCAGTTTTTTAAAATTCAAGATAGTGCTCTACCACTTGAACCATAGCTCCATGTTCATTGGAGAGCACAGAGTCTCATGGATTTTCCTTCCTAGGTTGACACCATGATCCTCAGATCTTAGCTTCCTAATTAGCTAGGATTACAGGCATGAGCCTCCAGTGCCAGAAAACAAATAATATTTTCATCTGATGAGGACTAACTACCCTTTATATTCTAGTGATTGGCAAATTATAGCCACGTTTAAAGAGAGCCACACCTCTTCCTGTCCTTTAGGAGGTTCTTCTTCAGGTTAGGCCATAGGAATTCCTTCCTTGATAGTTGCTCACATAGTCTTTGTAGCTGATTTAACAAAAATCTTAAATATAGTGATTATTTACTTATCCTAACACAGTGGCAATTTTCTATACAGTTAAGAGATCACTTATAGTTTATTCCCCATGTTTCTTCATATTTCACACTTCTATATTGTTCTCTTGATTGTAATTAAAGGTTATCATTCCCTTTCTAATGAAAAGAGAAATCCCTTATAGTTTCTTTCAGTTTTCTGTACACTGGAATTATTCTTTAGTCAGAATAAAATTGCTTCTCAAATAGAGTGTTATATTTGTTTATCTTTCTTTCTTAAAAATGCTTGAATTTCTTTATAATTTTTGCAGAAAACTGTAAGAAGTACATTGTCCTTTCACTGCAAAATAGGAACATCAATATAATAATTGATACAGTCAGCCTCACTAAGGTACCAAAACAACACAGAATCATAAAGGTGGTTCTAGAACACTTACAGGCTGTATCTGAGATCTAAACTATTTGTTCCACTTTGAGATTGCAGGCATATAGACATCTACCAGCACTCTTTAGCAATGAAGAAGGAAAAAAGTCAAGGGTACATAAATATTATAGGCCAAATATAACTATAATAACTATATGAAGATTGGTGTTAGCCTGGCTAAGTTTTCTGAAAACTTGCTGAGTTCTAATGTTGGAAGAGAAATCAGAATATAAACTGACATGAGCTCAACATTTCTTTAATATGTTAAATCACGAAGCACGCTAAATGCCTGTCAGAAATTCTAACACATTTGTGATACTTCTATTCTTGGGATTGCTAATATCCTAAAAATGAAAAGTTATCACAACAAGAGAGCCAAAAACATTGTGACATGATTTATATACTTATAATTATCCAATGAAGCCTTTGAACACAAAGCCAGTCCTTTGGCTTTGTATATAAAAGCTGTTTCTCTGTTGGTGATAATGGCAAAAAGTCACAATGGCTCCTACCGGTCAGGAAGCCCCATGCGGATCCTTAGATGTACCTTCCGGAAGCTCCCAACAGGGTTTGTCCCTGTTCCCTTGCTTACTTAGACATGCCAACAGGTAAAGGGCCTAGGTACTCTCCTGTTTGGCTACTGGAGAAATAAAGTTAGAAAAGAATTCTTGTTTTGTTTTGTTTTGGGAGTCCTGGGGCTTGGACTCAGGGCCTGAGCACTGTCCCTGGCTTCTTTTTGCTCAAGGCTAGCACTCTACCACTTGAATCACAGCACCACTTCTGGCCATTTTCTGTATATCTGGTGCTGGGGAATCGAACCCAGGGCTTCATGTATATGAGGCAAGCACTCTTGCCACTAGGCCATATCCCCAGCCCAGAAAAGAATTCTTTTGACATTCTAAAAAGTATAAACTGGATCATCTTTACCACATCTTTTGACATGTGTAATCTTCTATCATACTTATTTTAAAAAGCCTTTCTCTCTCCTTCTCTCCCCTCCATTCCTCTCTCTTTGTCTTTTGCCAGTCCTGGGGCTCGAACTTCCCCTGTCCCTGAGATGTTTTCCTCAAAGCTCTCACTCTGCCACTTGAACCGCAGCTCAACTTCTGGACTTTGGGTAGTTAAGAGTCTCACAGACTTTCCTGTCCAGGCTGGCCTGGATACACAGTCCTCAGATCTCAGTAGCCTGAGTAACCAAGGTCACAGGTGTGCACACTGGCATCTGGCAAGACCTTGGTTCTTGTCTCTGGAGAACAATATCCTTGAGATTGTATTTTTAGCATTCTAGTTTGCTCCTTTTTCTTTATTGTCTTGTTGACTTAAAACTACTAGGAATCTGTGAAGGGAGATCCACACAGTACCTCATGATTGTCTAACTGGGGCTCGACACCATCGTTATCTGATTTCCATTCAAATGATAATGCTGGAGAAAAAGAGACAGGTCATTCCACAGCATGTCTATCTTATGTATTTTCATCATATTATTCTATACCAGTTACTCAGAGGGGATTTCATTTTTTACATGTCAATAATAAATTCCAATCAGCATGTTTTAATAATGTCTTGTCTTATAGTGGATTATTTGTCATTTTTCAATGTCTCAAGTAATTCTTTGTTTTTAAAAATGATTTATTGTCTTTAAGTAGTTGTACAAGGGAATTGCCTTTCAACAACACAGCTCACAAATACGGTGCATCTTGATCATCATTTAACATAATAATAGGATAAAACAGGATAATAATATCTTGGTTGTTTACTGGTATCTCAAGAAATTAGAATTACTGTAGTTCTTAGTATTTTTAAATGGCCCACTAATGTGGATTTGGATCAATATAGCTGAGAAAGAAATTGTCATAGTCTAAAGATTTGACATTAAAAGGGAACACTTAGAATAAAAGTAATTATGCATCTAGTAAGCACTTAGAAAAGATGAGCTTTTATGGAATTTCAGCATTCTTGACCATCACTACTATCTCGAAATTGTTTCACATTTATAAAAAACTTGGAAATATACAGCCAATGAAGCATAAATTAAACTCATCAGCTCAACCACCCTTTAGCCAATTCTTTCCTGAGGGGATAATATAGTTTCTAAGAACACCATAAGATCCTCTGTTACAAATGATATTAGGTACTGATTTAAAGATATTCTGCAGATTAGAAGTTTAACCAGGTCCTGCTTGTGCACTCACTGAACATGTTCTTCCCAATCTTGGATATATTACGATATTCCTTGCATAATAAGATTTTTTTTTCCACATTTAACTTGTCAGAGTATTAAGACATAGAGGAAACAAAGGGTCACCTTTGTTTCATTTGAGTTACCAAGAATCTCTATGCTATGGTAACTTCATTAATAGATCCCCAGTGAAGGGCTCACTCCTGCAACTGAAAAGTGTGTATATATATTGCTGCATTACAACATACCTGTTTTAAAGCAACAAATACAAATGCACTAAGCATGCCTATGAAAATTTCAGTCCTTTTTTTTTAATCTCTCTAGGTTGTAAGGAGTGTCATTTCTCCTGCACAAATGGTGGCTGTTTCTAGACATGTGTATTTGTATCCAGATAAAATTCAAAATGATAAACGATAGAACTATAATGGAGATAAAAGGTGCTTACCCACAAGGCCACAGTAAAGCTACCATCAGATCCATGCCCATTGCAGCATTATTTACCATCAGTAAAATATAGAACCAAACCCAGATGCCCCTCAGTAGATAAACTAACCAAGGAAACATGGTATATATACACAATGAAATCCTTTGCTTCCATCAGAAGGAATGACATTGACCCGTTCATAAGGAAATGGAAACACTTGGGAAAAAAAAATCACCCTAAGTGAAGTGAGCCAGACCCAAAGGAACATAGATTCTGTGGTTTCCCACATAGGTAATAATTAGTAAATGTGTTGGGTGGTCCTAGCAGAGGATCAGAATAGCTCAATATCTAAGTACATATGGTCATAAAAGATGATGCTAAGTGAAATGAACTCCAAGATAGGAAAGTAAGATTTTTTTATTGTTGTTTTATTTTTAATGTACTATGTGAAACGATCTCACAGGCTACTTTTAAAGCAAAAAACTGCAAACTGCAATGCCAACCGCTGCCCTTTAACACCATTGGCTCACACTAGGGAAATTCCAGCGTGGGTTTCCCTGACTGGCTATCTACCCTTACAGTTACCTATTTTGGCTTTGATATCGAGAACTGGCCTTGGTGTCAGGGACTGACAGCAGCGGGTCACATAGCACTGATTCAGGGGGTTAAAGCAGGGGGTAGAGCAAGTCACAAATGGGTTCAGCAAGCCGTTAAGCAGAATTTTTCGGTCAGGCTGACCTAGTACCAACTTTATTTTCACAATTGCTACCATGTTTCCCATTACCACTAAGCAAGCTTGAGCGGGCTAAAACAATCCAGTACTCAGTCACAAGTAAACCAACCCAACAGTTACCATGGAATGTCTTTAACTACTCTTACAGTTATTTCTATAGTCTATGACTATGATCATTTTTTACTGTCCGTTACCATGGTTGCTACCTAGGTACAGAGGGGATCAAGGGCTCCCTATATTTTTAAATGTCAAACTACAGGAAACTAGTTTCACGGTGGGGGTGCAGCCCCCTAGCATGGAGGCTAGAGCTCTACTACTTAAGCAACAACACTGCTTCTAGGTTTTTGGTAATTAATTGGAGATAAGAGCCTCACAGACTTTCCTGCCCCAGCTGGGTTTGAACCGTGATCCTCAGATCTCAGCCTTCTGAATAGTTAAGATTATAGGTGAGAGCCACTGGTGGCAGGTGGCCATATTAATGTTTTTTTAAGAAAATATTTCTTTGTCTTTAAATGGCATTCATAATATTATTCTTAAATATAAATGGCCTGCTAGCTACCAAATAAAAATGCTAGATAGGAGAGATTTACTTGTTTAAGCCATTAACATAGTTATAATGTTCTTACTTTGTCCAATTTAGCCTTTAGTCCTTTTTCTTCCTATTTTCTGGCTAAGAGATAAAAGATGAAGACATGGAAATAACCTCACCTTACCTAAAAAGCACACTAATATGAAAGCTTTCCCATGCATGCTATGGTTACAAGGAAGGATAAATACATACAATCTTCAGTTTCTAAATGTATTTGCCTTAGACACGAATCCAAATGGTGTTTACTGTGACCAATTGGTGTCAATGCAAATCTAGTCAGTTCTTAAGAGGATTGATGTAGTTAGTCAGACCTGTGAATGATTTTCTGCCTATCCGGAGCTTTGAGATAGCCCACAATCCTTATTTCATAATCTATTTCCACTTTGAAAATATCATGCTAAATGAACCAGATAATTGGTAGGTTTTGTGAGTACATACGTCAATTCGTGTCTAAATGTTTAGATTTTATTCTGTATCTTTTTATTGCTACCATGGATGTGTACATGTGCAATGGGGCAGGGAATTGTTTCCTATCGAAATAAATAAGAGGATTATTAAATGTTTTTCTTTAATAGAGTAAAATCCTTAAAGTGCACATTTTAGTATTTTTTGTTTATCATGCTCTGTTAGGTTTAATGCAGATGAAGATTTGCAAGATTTTATTCTCCATCTACTCCATGAAATGATCTGAGATAGTTAATATCTGATTTTAAATTATGTCAAATATGTCCAAAAGACATTTTAGAGGTACTTATATTAGGTTTTCCTCTTTAATTCTTGTTACATAAAACAAGAAAGAGTAACAGTTGTGAATTGGGTCAGAACATATTGTTCACCTATATGGGAATATCACAAGAAAGATATTAGTATGAATAATACGTGCCAACAAAAGAGAGGAAAAGAACAGAAAAAGGAGAGAACAAGAACTGATTTACGTGCTGGGAGATTGTTGGCAAATATGAGAAATAAGTCATTTGTGCTCATTTTTCTACTGGAAAGAGATGGAAAAGGAATAACGGAAGCAGGCAAGAAAATGAGCCAATAAAGTACAATAGTAAGCATTGCTGTTGGATTGCTGTAAACCAACTGTACAACTCATGGGGGGAGGGGGAAGGCGGGGTGGGGGGAACCAAGGAGGAAGTAACAAGTTAGATAAAAAATGTACACAATGCCTTATGTATGAAACTGTAATTTCAAAAATAAAATTTTCAAAAGTAAAAGAGTATAAAATTTGTAATATAAATCAAAACTCCTTGAAATATATGGTGGTTGAGCAAGGGGAGTTTAAGCTGACATAAGAGTAAGCTGTTTGTCACAGCCAGGGCAACGTATTGAAAACCAGTGAGTTCCAGGAACGCTCTTCCTTCTCAAGCAAAAACAGTGGCTGAGAGAATAAGAACCTTCATTCGCCTGAGTGGAGAACTGGGAGAGACTCCGTGAATTGTAAAGCATCTTCCAGAACATTCTTCTAGACAATTGCTTAATTTAACAAACCATTTCTTTTTAGGACATACTTTTGTTAATGTTTTGACATTCCCATGTGCAATTTATCGATTCTAGCTGTTCCTAATGTATTCATCTTCTTGGATTATTAACCTACATTCAATTTAGAGTATCTGGAAACTTTCTCAGTTACCTCCCAGCTCATTTGCATCTGCCAAAACATGATAACTACTAGGAAGCGGTGTGCCTCATTGAGATAGATCAATAGATGGATGGATGATAGACAGAGACATAGACAGAGAGATACATAGATAGATTCATATATACATGTATATGCATATATACAGGTATATGTGTGTGTTTGTAAAAAACTTTCACATTGAGTACAAGGGTTTGTAATAAGGGACCAAGATTTTTAGCCTGTAATCAGAGCTTGGTTATTATAACAATCACCGCACAGCTGGATCATTGATTTGCATGTTATCAATGCTAGTTTGCAACCATAACCTTGCAAAGGTTTGGGACAGTTTAGCTCTGACCGCCCTTAATAAGGAGGAAATGTGAAAATGCTTGTGATGCTAATGAAGAAAAGCAGACATGGACAAGACCTCAAGCATAACTTTCAATGCCTCTATGTGAAGAAAATGTTTCTTTTCCAGAACAACTATGAATGAGAAAAATGGAACACGTGTGTCCCCATCTGCTTGCAGCAGCTTACAAAATTACTACTAACTGCTTGGGTGACCAGTTTCTGGTCTGTCCTACAGTCTTATATAAAGCCATGCAGAGCACTTTGACTACAATTGGCGCAGGCAGCTAATTTGTACTGACTCTGAATATTGAAATGCCACTCCAAAGAGCAACACTCTACTTCTGTGCGCCACCTCACAACCCCATTTGTTAAAGCGATGAAACTCCGCATGCAGACAAAGCTGTGTTAGCTATTCTGCATTACCTTGATCTGCAATCCATGATAGTTTTTCTTCCTCACTGATAACAAAGCAGATAAATTTGTACTGTTGATGTGAGCAATCAACCAAGGGTGTAAAATTAGTTTATCTGTAAGAATTCCAGATAATTTCCAGATAAATTTCCAGACAAAATCATTAGTGAGAATCACATCAAGCCTTCTTTTAATATCATGCCATATCAAACAAATTTTCTAAAGTAAGTTCTCTCATTAGCCATTATTCAAAGGTAAGTATTACCTAGAAAAAAGTGTGCTTAAAGTTTTACAGGGGCAATGCTACTTCTAAGAGAAAGCAAGTCAGTAACTTTCTATATATTCCAGTACAAATCCTGTAGCTCATAATCTGTGTTGGTTAAACCTTTTGTTTGTAAAAGTTACTTTATTTTAGAGGAAAAAAATCCTTTTAGAAGGATCAACTGTGAAGAATCCAGAAGTTTATTTCGCATTTTAAACCACCACTTATAGCTGTGATTTTATATTTGCCACAACTTGAAGTTATGAAAAGTGAGTCGAACCTTTTTTCCATAAACTTTATTTTCTTTAGTGTTAAGAACATCTTTATGCGAGAAGCACTTGACTGCATCTCTAGACAGACATATCCAAAAGTGCTAAATGCAACCAAAGAATTACTTTTTTCTTTTTATTTTATGATGAGCTAGACATGATGAACCAGATGGTAATCCTGTCTTCAAGTAGTTTTATTCTGTATGGAGGGATTAAAACATATAAACCCCAAACCCAAAATAGTCTTATGTGCATGTACGTGTGTGTGTGTGTGTGTGTGTGTGTGTGTGTGTGTGTGTGTTTGGGTCAAAAGAAGGGAATATGTTATCAGAAAGAAAGCTCCAAGGGCATAATAGCTAAATGGAAAATTGGACACTACTCAGCATTGACCAGAGAAGAATAAGGATATTGAAAGCAAGGGTGTAAAAGTAAAAGCCTTCTTGGTTTGCAAAAGTTCTTTCCTCACATAGTGAGCGAGGAAACTCTTACCAGGACCCTGATTCCAGGTATAGGCGCTCTCCTCTGGAACTCTCTAAACCTTAGCAACTTTCTAAAGACTTCATTATCTAATGCCACCACATTAGAGGTTAGCATTTTAGTGTTTATTACCGAATTTTGGATGATGAAGGTAGAAACATTCAGCTCATAACAAATGGGATGTTTCCTAGATGTACCAAAGTATAATAAGTAATTGTTATATTTGTTTCCTTGTTTCTTAGGATAACTTCTTGCTCTCTGGCCTAGGTTGACCCTGAATTCATCCTACCCACCGCTCAGCTTTCTGAAGTGCTGGGATTACAGGTGTGCCCCGCATCGTCCAGCCTAAAGTATATTAAATTATCAATTATTATTAACAATAGTATATAAGTTATTAGGTATTCCATAAAAAGTTTGAATGAATTAGTTTATGAATAATTTCTATAGCTTTTTCTTTCCATAAAATATAAATCTAGAAATTTAGATTTCTTCTGTGTTTTCTAAAATAATTTTCCTTTAATGAGTAACAAATTGTGTTCAATTTTTGGCTAAGAAGAATGTGCAGTCTGGAGAGAAAATTTTGTTGAGTTAGTGCTATGAATGTTAGCCTAAATCACCTTCAAATGTTGCATTTTTTTTATTGGGCAAATGAAGGTAAATATCCTCGATGTGCTCATTTTTTAATAAATAGCTTTATTAATATATAATTAACCCATTATAAAATTCACATACACAAACACGTCGAGTTCAGTACATTTAGAAATAATAATCTACATTTTCATTGTAGTAAAATGCATACAGCATACAACTCACTGTTTTAAATTACAATCAGCAACATTCAAGGCCTTCACAATATTGTGTTACTATCATTTACAGTTAGTTCTAGAATTTGTTTTTAGTTTTTCAAATAAAAATTTCAAGTCCATTAAGCAATACTCTCCATTCTTTCTCTCTGATCCTGGAAAGGTGAATCTGCTTATTTACCGAGATTTACCTGTTCTGAATGTTTTAGATAAATGGATGTTTTTATTTAGCCTCATGTACCCAGAAGTTCCATGCGCCCTATTAACAACAGCATGAAAGTAACAATAAGGGCTGGGGATATGGCCTAGTGGCAAGAGTGCTTGCCTTGTATACATGAGGCCCTGGGTTCAATTCCCCAGCACCATATACAGAAAATGGCCAGAAGTGGCGCTGTGGCTCAAGTGGCAGAGTGCTAGCCTTGAGCAAAAAGAAGCCAGGGACAGTGCTCAGGCCCTGAGTCCAAGGCCCATGACTGGCAAAAAAAAAAAGAAAATAACAATAACCCCCAAATACCTATTCATAAATGAATAAACAGTAAAATAGTATGTCTATACAAGGGAATGATGCTTACTCATGAAAAGAAATGTTAAGCCATAAAAAAATTAAAAGATGTACTCATTTTAATAAGTTGCTACACACATTTATTTCAGTTAGCAGAAAATGCTCTTGGTTGAAATGTGAATGACGTTGCTTAATTTTCAAACTGTAACATCAGTCATTTACTCTGCATTTCATGAGCTACACAGTTGTTGGTGCTGCCTTTAAAAAGCCCATCTCCTCCTCACCAAAGTGTGCCATTTCTTTTACTGGAAACATCTTTGCAAGGATATGCATCCTGAACTCTTTACAGGTATGCAAGCTAGAACTGATCTGTCAAACTGTTGACCTTTTCTGTGTGGAAATAGTGGGTGGCCTACACCTCCTTTGTGTGGTGTATTTTCTTGGGTTGTAGGTTCGTGTACTTTGTAGTACTTTGTAAATATTCTGGGATGAGAGGTCCAATATTTCCTTTGTGTAATATATAGAAGGGAAAATTACTTAAAAAATCAATTTCATGATTGAGGCTTCTATAACTCAAAGCAGATTCGTAAGATAACGTATTTTATTTAACATATTAATTCAACATAAATTCTATATGACACAGGAGATCCAAAGAAATAGTTCAACCAGATTTTTAAAAAATGATTTGATAAGCTAGGCACTGGTAGCTCACTTCTATAATCCTAGCTGCTCAAGATGTTGAGATCTGAGAATCTTAGTTGGAACCCAGTCTGGGCAGAGAAGTCTGTGGGACTCTTATCTTCAATGAACTACTCAGAAAAAGCTAGAATTGGTGCTGTAGCTCAAGTGGTAGAGAGTTAGACTTGAACAAAAGCAGCTCAGAGACAGCACCCAGCCCCTGAGTTCAAGCCCCAGGGCTGGTACACACACACACACACACACACACACACACACACACACACACACACAGAATAGTCATGGAGAAATATGATACAGGACAAAGATTTGGGCCTAGTTCTCATAAAATAGGAAGAAATCACTTTCCTGTGTATTCAGAGGTAAGAGTATCTACCCCTTTTACTCTGGGAAGACAGGGCTTTTTTTTCCCCTTTAGGTCCAAGACCAGGACTGAAACTTGGAGCTTGAGGCTTTTCTTCAGTGGCTAGCTCTCTATCAGCAGGGCCAGTCTCCAACCCAATGGGAGCATGCCTGTTGCCTGACTTCCTTCAGGGCAGAAAACTGGAAGAAATAGCAAGGGAGATCAGAAAGAATATTCTGCACATACTATGTCCTAAATTCCTTCAGTTTAAGGTGTTTCATTTTAGAATAGCTTGTACCAAAGTCGACCAAATAAAGCTTATTCCAATATACAACAATTATTACTCTATAATTTAATAGGATAGTAATTACAAAAATTAGGTTAATGATATTGAATTAACATAAAAGTCACTATCTTATAAAGTTCAATTCTGGTTCACTAATAAAAGTTTCAAAATTCAAAATGCATTAGAAGCCATATATATAATAACAACTCATACATCCGATTTTTACTCCATTCCCCTCCTACTAGATAATAAATATTATTAGCTTCTTAACTATAGCACACAAAATTTTATATGTACAATTTTATTTGTTTATTGTTTTAATATTTGTTCTTGCTCTTCTTTTTCTTTCTCTCCCTTTCTTATTCTTTTTTCATTATTACAGTGGTTTATTTTTTATTTCATTTACTTATTTTATTTCATTAGTATAGTAGTACAAAGGGTTACAATTCCCTAAGTCAAGTTATGAATGCAATGTTTCTTGGTCAATGTCACCCTTCCTTTATTCTCTTCTATTTTCCCCTTCCTGTCCCTATCCTCAAGTTATGTAGCTCATTTTTTAACATAATGTACAACTAATGTATTGACTACGTTTGTGTCCCTTTCTCACTCCATTCATGTGTTCCCTCCCTTGTCTCTTCTTCCTCAGACATGCTTCCATTTCCTGGTGTTTATTTTTATAAACACTGTATTAGTAGTTCAGAGGAGTTGCACCTTTGGATTCCCTCCTTAAGTATACCATTATTTATTTAGTGTATTTTTGTGTAAATGCATAGGTCCCAGTTATACACACAAGTTTTAAATGCACACAATTACTCAAGTTGTTTATGGCACTCAGCACTTTTCTTTTTCATCTTAACACATTTAGGGTAGTTTTTCACACAATATATAAATAACTATAGCTAATACTTATTGTTTACTATATGACAGATGTCTCCATTGTTTTATATGTATTAACTTTGTTAATTCCTAAAATTGACTCTAAAACCTTATTCCCTCTTGACAAAGAAAGAAACTAAAGTACCAGGAATTAAATTTAAATGGTTCAACACCACATGGCTAGTAAGCAGCACAACTCGATATTCTAACGTGAAAAATATGGCTTTATTGCTCATGGGCTTGATGTAAACAGTAATGCCATGCTGTGTTGACATTTGTGGAACTTTCTCATTCTTGTTTACAACAGAGGGCAGACTACTGGATAATTAATAGCTGTCACTTTTCTTACAATGCTGGGTTTTGAACTTGGGACCTTGCACATGCTAGATAAGCCATATACCAGTGAGTTAACACCACCAACCTCAACAGCTGCTACTGCTAATGCTCACTTTATATCAGGCACAGGACTAATCAGATTGTATCACTTCAGGAAAGACAATTTATATGGGATTCTACATGAATATATCATTCCTGGAGTTGTGTAGTACGATGCTCTGGGAAGATCTTCTAATAATTCATGAAGAAAATGAGGTTTAGATTGCTAATGTGCCAAATAGTAAGTGGTAGAATTGAGATTTACATGTGATTTGACTTGTCATCATAGTTCAGCCACTACATGAACCTGTCTTGGTAGTTTTTAGACTTAAATCCTTACTAAAATAAAAATATGCTTTTTGGCATCTAGACAACATTTTAGAAAAAAAAAATACCACTGGTGCTATCTCAGTAGAGCTTGCATTTGGATGAGCCTGATGGATATATATATATATATATATATATATATATATATATATATATCCATCTCCACTTCCCCAAACCTTCTTCATTCCATTTTCTGTTACAATCACAAGAGGATGCATAATAGGAACTCACTAGCACAAGATAAATATTCAACTTAAGCTGGAGTCTCACTGATTGAATTTGCTTTTCAGACCACATATAAAGAACAAGAAGAATAAAGGCAGACTTTACTTAAAAATCCCTTCTTTAAAATGTTCTCCTTCCTACTCCTTTCTTTTGCCCAGTTTAGCTCTGATTGTCCTTGCCTTGTTTGAGATTCATTTTCCTCTGGCTTACCTTTGAATGAGTCACAATTCTGGAAATGGATGGAAAATTTGCAGAGTGCCTGAATAGCCTTTTTAACTTTCTCTTCAACTTTTGCAAAGAGATTATTTTTTTTTTCTGGGAAAGTGAGCAGATGGTGCCAAAAGCAGTTGGCCAAATATCTGTAACAATACTATTACTTGACTCTGTGTCATCAGCAAGAGCATCTGTTGAGAGAAAGAGGTATGCTTTCTTGCTTCTCTCTTTCAACAATTAATCACACTTCCCCTCCTTTTCTCACTGTTCAGTGTTATCTTTTCCAGAACCTGGTGTCAGGAGATCTTAGTGACTAACATAATTCATGAAAGATAGTACAATAGCATTATTGTGAATCGCATGAGACAAAGACCTGGCTAGGAGAGAGCCTGACATTTGTTCCATTATTTCTGACAAGACTATACAGGCTCCGTCACTTACATCTCACAAGAATGATGGTCTATGGTGACATCGCCGTAAAGAAAAGAACCTTAATATGCCATGAATACTCTACATCCTCATTTTTCTCCATCGTTCTGACTTGTTTCCAGTTAGCCTATATTCAAATGTGCATATGGTGAAGAAAATCTATCATTAATCTTTGTCATAACAGCATGTCCTTATTATCCTCATGGGATGCTGTGTCAGAAAACAAGTGTCTGGATGCAGCAGTATTTATAACATTGCCCATGACAAAGGATTAGAGTTCTATAGAGAAACAGACCTATAGCCATACAAATTGCAGAGAATCTGTCTGTCTGTATGCATATCTATCTATCTATCTATCTATCTATCTATCTATCTATCTATCTATCGTAAGAATTAGTCCACGTGGTTATGAAGACTAAGGATCACCATTTTTTGACATCTATAAACTGAATGATCAGGAAAGTTGGCCATGTAATTTAGTTTGAGTTCAAAGCTCTGAATAAGCTAGGATTGCCCAATGTCTGTCCCAGCTTAGAGAGTGGGAATTCCTCCCTCCTGCACAGACTATAGTCATAAGTATTCTTTGGCTAAAATGACAAGACAGAAAACAGGAGACATGCAAAAGATTGTTTCATGTCATAATATGATTATTGATCATAGAAGTATATGCAGTTTGCTTAAGTAGAATTTTCAGGTATGTAAGAGCTTTAAAATATAATTGATGCTATCGTATGATTTTAAAAAGTCAGATGGCTTATTGTGTGTTAGGCACTCAATAATTCTATGGCTTTTTGAGTATAATCTGAAGAACCTGAAAAGGGAAATGTATACATTTCTAGATGTACAATGATGTACAATGCCAAAATTAAACCTAGAAAACCTAAATGACCTAAATAGATTGGTAAAATTAAGCGACTTGATATAATGATAGTTTCCCAAGAAGAATAAAAATTCCAGTACTGTGTAGATGGACGAGTGAATTCTACTAGGTCTTTAAAAACAAGTAACACTAATGCTCCCCATCTTTTCCATAAAAGTATAAGGAAGAAACACTAAGAAACTCATTCTATAAAGTCAGTAGTGTATTGACACCCAAACTGGATAACAACATGCCAAAAAAACAAAGGATTACAGACCAATCCTTTGACACAAAGGATAAAAGAATCCAGGTTTGAAGTCAAACTTTGCAGACAAATATGAGAGATTCTTGTTTCCACTTAAGCCTTTAACCTGAAATGGAGGTATGGCTCAAGTAGTAGAGCACAAGGCTTGAATGATAAACCTTAAGTGAGAGCATGAGACTCTGAGATCAAACCCCAGTACCAACAGACACACACACACACACACACACACACACACACACACACACACACACACACACACACACTTCTAGAACTGTAAAAGTTTGAAAATTGAGTTAGAAAACCCAGTGGAAGGCTCCATATTATGTTTAAACTGGCAGAAAAACAAACATAAGGGACGTAATGATTCAATGATAGAGCCAATGTAAGTTGGCTGGAGAAGAGGAAAAAAAAGTGAAGAAAAATTAACAACACTGCAGAGACATATGATACTTCGTTAAGTGTACCACTATATTAGGGGCCAAAAAGCAAGGGCATATTTCAGTGAGCAGAAAGGGTGTCTGAAAAATAATGCTGAAATATTCCATGTTTATGAAAAATGGTTACCTTCACATCCAGAGAATGAAAAACCCATCCACATTGGGCAACACAGAAATTCCTAAAGACATGTGAAGATAAATAATGCTTAAAAGTCAAAGACAAGGGGAAAATCTGGAAAGCAGGAAAGTAGAAATTACTTATCACTCACAAGGGAGCCCAATATGACTAAAAAGCAGCTTCCATCTCAGCTCAAATAGCAGAGGCTGGAGGTGCAGGAACCTATCCCAAGTGCTCACAGCAAGGGAAAACAGAACAGCCAGCCAAGCAGTTCAGATCCCGGAGAGATGCTTTACACAAACAAAAGAGAACTATACACTTTCTCAGGTTTAAAAGCATTTGTTCTCCAGGAGACGCACCTTATCAAGTTATTTTAAACTGAGTTTTCACGCTAAAAGCAAGTGACCCCATGGTATTTCAAATTCAGAAGAAAATACTGCCTGTAGCTATAGGATTTAAAGAAAATGTGTTAAGTGCCTAAGGTTTTTCTGTTGTCCTCACTGGCTTAAAGAGAGACTGCATAAAAGAATATGCATTTAGCACTATTGGGGTTACTGCACATAGAATTATGATAGAATTATGATATATATGCAGCATGTTTTCCAGTGTGGGTGGTCTTTCACAATGGTTTGACTTCAGGCATTATGACTGGATAGGAGTGAGGCACAGACAGCGGAAGTCATACTGTGAAGTTTGATCTTGTCCTTGTCTAGCAACACGCAGAACAAAAATTTGGTGATGAAACCAAGTGATGCCAATAAGTCATAGCTCTGCGCCATAAAACCACCCCAGTGAGCCACTAATATTCCATACTCTTCTGTATTTCTAAGCCATGATTCTTTTGGGTATACTGAATTGAGTTTCAACTTAAAATATTTTTAATTTATAAAGTGTTTGTAAGGAAATTACCCTATTGTGAGAAATGTCTACCACAGCCAAAACGTGTTGGAGACAGAATAATGTTGAGCTGAGAAAATAATTACAAAAAGCTAAATTTTCATGATAGAAATATGTTAGATCCTTAACATTATAATATCATTGTGCATACTGCTAACAGTATTACCACCAAAGTGGTAAAAGCAATAGAGTAATATAGGAGTATGTCTTCCTGTTATCAGTGGAATAAAGACAGAAGAAATCTAAAGTTGATCACTACTAAATCAACCACTGAAAGTTTTAAATATAGTAAAAAAAAATCAGTAAAAGTTATAAATGCTCCCATGTGCTAAATTAGTGTACTTACTGCTAAAGGAAGCATTAAAGAAAGAAAAAATAAAAATTCGACTTAAGTTTATATTTATAAAACATTAGGAATGAAATAAGCAATCAAATTAAAATAGTACATAGCAGAATGAAAAAAACATATTTAGGACTAGGGATGTAGCTTAGTAGTAAATCACATTTTTAACATGCACAAGAATGTGCATCTAACTCCTAACTGTGCAAAAAGACAATAAAGCAGAATTATCTATTTGCTATCCACAGAAAACATAATTTAGATCAGTAGATAAAAATATACTGAAGCAAAAGAATGGACAATGATATTTCAGGCTGAGTGCTTCCTCAAAAAATGTTATAATGAAGTTATAGCTCCTTGGTACCATTTGAAAATAGGGTCTAATGAGGAATAGAAGAACTTTTCTGAAACCTTTTATGAAAAATCTATTATTTATATCATACTTGCTGGATAAAAACTGAATCCTTTAAGACTAACACTACTTCCTACTGAGGAGATTGAGGACTAAAGATACCAGTTGGGGCAGGAAGTCCAGGAGACTCTTATCTCCAATTAACCACCAGGAAACGGGAAGTGGAGCTGTGGTTCAAAGTGGTAGAGCACTATCCGTGAGCACAGAAAGCTCAGGGCCTGAGTTCAAGTCCCAAGACTGGCACATACACACACACACACACACAAAAATGGGGAGATGATACATATTTTCAAACAGAGAAGATAAACAAAAGAACAACAAGTACATGGAAAGACAAAGACATTGGCCATCAGCAAATGAAAACCATCATGAGTTGTGCCACAGCCTACAGTGGCTAAACTCAAGAGTCACACATGGCTGGGAAGATGGCTTAGCGGTAGAGTGCCTGCCTAGCATACAGGAAGCCTTGGGTTCAATTCCTCAGTACCACATAGCAAAAAAAAAAAAAGCAAAAAAAAAAAAAAAACCAACCAAAAAACCAGAAGTGGTGCTGTGGCTCAAGTGGTAGCCTTGAGCAAAAGAAGCTCAGAGACAGCAACCAGGCCCTGAGTTCAAGCTCCAGGACTGGCAAAAAAAAAAGGACATATAATCAGTACTGCCAAGAAAGTTAAGAAAGAAGCACCTTCATACACTAACGAAAAAGAAAGATGGTGCTCTCATGTTGGACAGCCTTGGACTAGGTCCTCAAATGACTGATCTTGGAGTACCATGTGATCTAACAAAATAACATTAGTATACCCAAAGGAAATGAAACACATGCCCTCACAAATACTTACAGTGAGTGTTGCATTCAATGGAAGATAGAAGGCCCAACAACTGATAAGTGGATAAATAAATGTGATTTATACCAGCTATGGAATAGTAGTTGGATAATATGAATGCAGCAATGACTCCCACTATAGGATAGATGATCTCAAAACCATTTTGTTAAGAGATTGTAGCATGTCACAATAGACTACATTTTATATGGCTCATTTAAAATGAAAAATGGAAAGAATTATACGTATAGAAAATAAGTATTTGTTTAGGGCTGGGAAGGTTTTAGCTAAAGAATGGAGTGAGGCAGGAATTATAAAGGTTTGAACCTAGGCATTGCCACTTTTACACAAGCATTCTACCACTTGGACCACACCACCACTTCTTTTGCTTTAGTTTATTCTTGAAACATGGTCTCACATTTTGCCCAGTATTGACCTGGGACTACAACACAAAGCTCCCTCAAATACTCTAAAATTACTCGAAATCTTACTTTGGCAATTGCATGTACATGTAAACAAAATAAAACCATCATGTTGAGTTTCATTGCAAAGTTGCTACTCAGAAATAAAGTCAACACCAAAATGATGACTATAGAACAAGTTGTTTCATATAGGCAGGGTAAGTGACTAATAAACTCCAGCTAAAAGCCAAGGAGCAGACGGTATGCTCTAATTAGGAGCAGAAGGAATAAAATAACTTATTTTATTCTATGCCTATCAGTTTGCTTTATAATTTAGTTACCATTTGTCCACTATGAAGCTGAAAACTAATTTTATAACTATTTCCAGGGCCAAATTCAGTCAAAAATGATCTGCATTTTGTCCCATTTTTGAAACTTTACTGCCAACATTATTTTTGAACAAAAGACTGCCTACAAACTCTATACTTCTTCATCATCTAAATCAAATTTGAGATTAGACTGCTAGCATTTTATACTCTTCCAAGTAAAATGCAGGTTTGAGGTTTCAATATAATATATTTGAAGATAAAATTTATTGATATTCTACTGTACTAGTAAAGTTACAGCAATTTTTGTTTCCTGTATGACTTCTAAGTAAAGATATTTTCATTTGACATAAATAAATATGTAAATAAATAAATGTATACACACATAGAAATATATAACTCAAAGTCCTGTCTCTTACTTCATAAGCTACTTATTAGATCATTCACACTTGATAAAAATATTTAGCAATGCAAAGCAAAAGGATGTTTCCTACTATTAATAGTGCCCTGCTAGTATACAGTCTTTTGTTCTGGCTTCTTAGTGTTATACTTTTGAGATTTATCAATGCTAATGCATATATTTCCTCCATTTTAACATCTAGTGCTATTTTATTGAATGGACGTACCATAGTTTATTTATATTTCTCTAGTTAACAACTTTTTGGTTTTTTGTGAATATAAATAAAGTTACCACCAGCATTTACATTTTAATTTTTGCATGGACATATTTTACATTTGTCTTGGATATGTATGGTATATTGGAATTTCTGGATAATGTAATAATATAAAGAATGCTCACAACCTTCCATTACTGAGCAATCCAATAAATGCAGGGCAAAGACTTGAACAGATACTTCAGCAAAGATGATACATAACAAGTATATAAGCATGTGAAAAGATGTCTGACATCATTAAGGATTAACAAAATGCAAATAAAGCCCACAATGAGCTACCAACTAAGCAAGCAGCTATTAAGGTAACTAAAAGAGTGGCAAAGTTGCAATAAAGACTGAAAGGCTCTTGGCAAAATGCAAAATGATGTAGCTCTTTGGAAAACCAGTTAGTTGGGAATCATCTAAAATTCTGTGTACAATTTCTCAGCTTCCTACAACTTGCTTGAGCGAATTGCTCCATCTAGTGTACAAATGGAATGAAATGCTTTTGAAATCTAACTTTCTATTTGAATTAGACGGATTGTGACCTGTGAATTTTTGCCTTCCTCTTTTTATACACTTTTCTGAAAGGAAGATTATGATTTCAAGGTAGAAAATTCCAAAGATGACACAAAGAAAGAAACTATTTCCACACGCTTATTTCTTAATAAAGGATTGTCAGGAGGTTCTCTATAGTCTTAGGCAAATCCTAGCCAGTGGTGAGGAAAACATTTATTTTCTCAAAGGGAAAATGGTAAGTTGAAAGAATCTGTGAACGAAAGTAGAAGACTCTTATTCTTCTAAATGTATAGAAGGGGTACATTTTCATGCGGGTAACACTGAGCGTAGACATTATGGTGTGGAGCTGAAGTATCTTGCCAAGGCTTTTGGCTAGGTTGGTGTTCATTGGGTGACCACGTGGAAACCAGGTAGCTAACACTTGCAGGAGTGAGGCCTTGGTGGAGGAAGTAGAGCGCACAGACGAATTCTGCCACGACACATTTTGGTCCCTCATCCTTTTTCCTCTCTGCTGCCTGGCTGCCAATTCACCCCATCATTTATTCGTTCATCTCATTCAAATATTTTCCCTTCTCTCAGGACTAACATCAGTGGAGCCGGCTGAGTATGGCTGAAGCTTCTGAAACTACAAACCCAAGAAAACTTTCCCTCCTTCTTTTTTTTTTTTTTTTTTTTGCCAGTCCTGGGACTTGGACTCAGGGCCTGAGCACTGTCCCTGGCTTCTTTTTGCTCAAGGTTAGCACTCTGCCACCTGAGCCACAGCGCCCCTTCTGGCCGTTTTCCATATATGTGGTGCTGGGGAATCCAACCGAGAGCTTCATGTGTAGGAGGCAAGCGCTCTTGCCACTAGGCCATATTCCCAGCCTTCCCTCCTTCTAAGTTGTTTGTTTCTTACTCTTTTTGTCTTTGACACAGAAAGGTGACTAATAAAGTTTATACAATGAATCATGGAGCGGTGATTATGCAGCTCTTTAAATTATTTATTCATGTATTTACCCTTCAAATATTAGTTTAGTGCTTAATATGTGCCGGACACAAAATAAAGACCCAGAAGATGAGATGAATAATGCATAGCTTCTGTCTTCTAGGAGTTTGTCTCTATCTTGGGACTAACAGTAATCATACATAAAATAAAAGCAACAAATTAAGTATAAGACAACACTGATGGTAACATAGATGTATGTACTAATTTACAAAGTTAATTTCCTAACAAAACTGAGTTTATCTTACGTGAAATTTAAGTTTGATCTCAAATGCACAACTCTAAGAAAGCCTGCAAATTAATTTAAAAGAGGTATTAAGTTTATAAAATATTTTTAACCTTGAGAATTCATTTTTTTTTAATTTTTGCTGGTCCTGGGGCTTGAACTCAGGGCCTAGGCACTGTTCTTAAGCCTCTTTGTGCTCAAGGCTAGCACTCTACCACTTGAGCCATAGCTCTGCTTGTTAGTCTACCTTGATCTGAGCTGTGCCATGAATTTGGCCTCGGTAACTGCTTGGCTATTGAACTTCAGTGGTGAGAAACAGAACCTCAACCCAGCAACCACTGAGGTGAGTTCAAGTAATAGGTGGTAGGAAGAAAAACAAAACAAAACAGAACAAAACTCTCTACCAATGTCAGGACTTGATTGCATAAATCCCAACATAGAAGTATGGGTCCTATGGGGAAAAAAAGCAATATATCCTCTCAAGATGTCAAAAATTCTGTAAGAAAGACTAGAATGGCAGTAAAGAGGATGAGATTTCAAACACTGAACTCAAGAGAACAATGATAAGGATGTTCAACAAAATTACATCGGACACATAAATACCTGAATGAAAATGTAAAAATAAACAGCTGAGTGAACTCAAATGGTCCAATAACATAAGAAAGACAATGTAGAATTAAAAAATGAGTTCAACAAAGATATAAAAATCTAGGAGGAGAAAAAGCTGAGCATGGGAGCTCATTACTACTACTCCCGGCCAAAATCATTAGGATCATGATTGAAGGCCAGCCTAGGCAAAAAATTTACTCCTCTCAATCTCAACCAGTAGTTAGACATGGTAGCATACACCTATTAGTCCACATATATGGGAGGCCAAGATGGGAAGCAACAGGCTCAAGGCCAGCAAGAAAGTACATGAAAATCCTCAATCTCAACAGAAAAAGTTGGGCATCATGGTTCACATCGGTGTTCCTGCTGCAGCAGATAGTGTAAATAGAAAGTTCGTGGTCTAGTATATCACAGTAAAATGTGAGATTCTATTTCAAATATCAACAGAATATATAAAGAGCTTGGGATGCGGCTCACTCAGTAGAGAATATGCTTAGAATTCACCCTGGTTCCATTAAAAATAAACAAATCAGACAACGCGTAGTAAGAAAATACGAATGGAAATGCAAAGCCTTTGGAACACCATCAAAAGATCAAACTTGTGACATAGAAGGAACTTAAGGGCATAGACAATATATTCAGCAAAATAACAGTAGAAAACTTTCTCCATCATAAGGAAGAGAGGGTCATCTACAAACAGGAGATTTTCAGGACATCAAACAGAACATTAACACCCCTAGACATATTACAGTTAAGAATTATGTACCATAAAGAAAGAATATGGAAAGCTGCAAGAGAGAAATGACAAGACCTATGAAAATGCATTATAAGAACAGCAGAATTTTTCCACAGACACAGTGAGGAGTGTAAGGAATGATTTATTCTGTGTCAAAACTGAGTATCACCTAAATTAATAGATCCAGTATCCCTATCCTCATAATAGAAGAAGGGAAACCTTCTACAAAAAAAAGAAATATAAATGTATTTTATCTCAATATCTTTTTATTATTATTTTGGTGAAAACCTTTTTTACCCAATAAGCATAGAATATTTTCTTCAATGGCATAGACATGCCACAACACACTGTAAGATCGCAGCCCACCTACCCCACAAAACCCACTGGCTACTAGAAAATGTCTTAGAATTACTATATTTGAGGTCATGGATTTTTTTTTCTCTTCCATATGTGCTATGAAAAGTACTTTGTTATTTTTGGCAGTACTTGGGTTTGGACTCAGGACCTTGCACTTGTTAGACAAGCACTCTATCATTTAAAACACATCTCCAGCCTGTCTTGATTTAGGTTATTTTTCAAATAGAGTTTTAGGTTTTTCTTAACCTGGCATGGCTCTCAAATGTAATTCTTCTATTGCTGCCTTCCAAGTAGTTGTGATTATCGGTATGAGTCACCACACCCAACCCTTAGAAAGTACATTTTTTTTTAGATTATCTTGAGAAAATCAAGACACTTAAAAGTTGTGTTCTCCTTTCAAAATTAAAAAAAAAAACTCAACGAGTTTTATAAATTGGACTGAGTCACTAAAATACCGAAGAGGATAATGACACAATTTTTTTTTCATGCAAACATTGGAATGCAGAGAGAAAATCAAAGAATCTAAGAAGATAGAAAGCCATCATAGGCTTTGCCATGCTCTTTATTGCTCAGCACAGTTGTTTGTACTGTTTTGCTGAGAGGTGATACCACTAGGACCCATTTATCCTCACTTTAGAATGGTCATCCCAAATGGCTGCAAGGCCTCGTGCTTCTCTTGTTCCCTAGCAGCATGCCTCCCTAAAGAGTATTGGCGGCCAACATGATGATGTTATTCCCACTGCAACTATGAGTGCTCACAGGTAAACTGTTTCTCATCTTGGTTGAATGCACGCAAGTATTAAATATGTTGCCTGTGTTCAAGATCACAGAAATATACTGAGTGTTTATAGGGTTAACAAAAATTTAACTTGTTATTTTACAGGCTTTTTGGGTACCAATGGCTATGACCTTATTAACTGGAGGAACTTCCCATGTACTATTGCAGGAAATTTCAACCATAAGCTTTAACTTTGTTGTATGTAATAATAGGTGTCTATTTTGTGGTAAAACAGAAATCATGTTTCTTAAAACACGAAATGGCTTCCAGTGGGCTACAGACTCTTGCTTGCTGTGGGGCTGCTTCCGTGAAGTCTCTTCCTTGGCTCTATGGCTTAATCAGAACTATGTCCTTTTTCAACTCTCCTAATGGAAAGAGTTTGTATAATGAGTTTTATGTGTGATACATTTCTTACCACAAAGGAAGCCAATGCACATTACATGACAGCATTCTCATAACAGCCAGTGGTATGAAAAGCAAAAGTTGCTTTCCATAAGTTGGTATTGGGAAACTGCTGCGGTTTAGCAGACATCGTTCACAGAGGCGAAGCTGTTTCTCTAACCTCCATTTCCTTAGCAATCACTCCGGCGGTGTTCTTCACACTCTATATCTACAGCCACAGCGTTTCAACTCTAAAATTTACAACTGCAGATTTACACTGCAGATGCCTCTTCTGTAGAGACAAAGTTTTAGGCATGAGTTTTGAGCGTTCTGGAGGAAATCAATATCTCTCTAGAGCGTTACATTTCACTTTATTTGTGGCTGACTGCACCATCAACATTATCTTCAGTATAATGAAAACGATCAAGCTCGAGAAAACTTGGTAAAATCACAAATAGTTACCTTCTACACCTTAATAAAAATTGTAGCCATTTCATAAACATAGGAAGAAAGAGGCCAACATTAGGAAAATTGTGGGTGCTTCATAGAGAAAATAGGCTCCTCTTTAAGTTCCACGGTTTGCCAAAATATATTTTTACAGGGAAAACAGTACTTAGTTTAGGGCATAATATTTACACTTTCTAGAAGAACACAGAGTGGCCATTTAGTAAACATTACTAATTATCTTGTTTTGAAAATAAGAGCTGGGCAGCCTCTGTTGGCCTGTTGTTTTCCTTGCCCAGGAGATTGGCCCTAAAGGCTCAGTGCAGTTAATCAGGAGTTTCGCTTAGATCTTTGTCCTTCCTTCTGGGAGATAATTCACATCCCATCCCTCCACAGTGCTTACCACCAAGGCAATGAGGCAAACCAAGTGCACTCAGGTAGAGAAGCTTAACTATACAGTTTCAGAACTGGGTTCCCATTAGAAAGCTTGGAGGGGTAATGAGCCACCCTACCTTCCTTCCTTCGTCAGCCTGGACTTGCAGCACACTGAAAATCCTCCTCTGCCAATGAGCTAGCACGTGGCTTCCGTCCTTCCCCTTCGCAAATCTCTATGATGTGATTCTCCTTAACACGGTTTAAAGAATCATTGCAAATGAGAAGACCTGGACAAAAGATAAAATTATACTTGAATGGAGCTGACCAGAGGAGGAAAGCTTTGAAGAATCCAATATTTGCTTCATGTTGTGAAGAAATGTGGATTAAAAACTAATGATGAAAAAATTTTAATGGGAGGCTTAGTAACAACAAAAACAAATTGAGAGATAACAAGTGTTTACTTTGAACAGAATGAAAATAAACACACTAGGGACAAAATTAAGAATAACAGAGTTGAACATATATTTGTGTGCATAAATAAAAAGAGATTGTTTTCTTTTATCCACTGATATCTATAATAGCAAGAAAATAAAATACCTTTCCTGGAGCTTTCCCAAGAAAGATACACAAAGCTGTTAAGTAGCAAAACAATAAAATTGTAGAATTTATTGTTGAAACTCAAATAGAATTCATGAATCACTCAAGAACTTGAGTAATATACATCACATTACATTACATATTATTCACTTAGAATACAAAGTTGTATTAACTATGAATCATTACATTATAAGAGATAAAAAGCCAGAGCAAACTAGCTAAAAATGAAACAAAGTGGTTCTTTAGCACTAATTCCTGGGATGGAAGAGATATACCTTAGTTCTAAGAGATTTTAAAAACCTCATCAAAATTCTGTCTGTCTCTACTCTTATTTGGGTATCTGTGTTGCAGTGAATCTGCAGACAGATTCTTTTCATAAGGCCATGAATATAATACTGTTAGCTTAAATCTATATACACTCTGTTTAGCGGAAAAAGTCTTTATATGTGTGTATATACACACACATATATAAACATATATATATATACACACACAAACATACACACACACACACACATATACACAGTAATGAAGACTGCTTTTGTTTCCTAGCTCTGGGACAATGACTGTACCAAAAGATAAGGCACTGTGTTCCTTCAGCCTAGGCCCCGTAGCAACTCTGAGATTGAGAAATAGTACTGTGTGGAGCAGCCCAAGCCAGAGCATCTGGGGAAAACATCAAGCTGCTACTAGAAAACAGAGAATAAATACTAGATTGGAAAATCCACACAAATCTTAAATTGAAACTTTTAATTGAGTGTGGTGGAAAAGATCATTCATGAACATTTTTTTAAAGAAAACAAAAGCAATTTTACACCCAAAACACCATGGAAATACACTTTCTAAATATCATAAATATATTTTTTAAATGTTATGCACACTCACATTTGATCCTATATGCTAGGTTTAGGAACTTAGACTTTACATGGGAGAATTAACAAAGTCCTTTTGGGAGCTTATCAGGCTCAGGAATCACTTAATTTTGCTCTTTTCTTAGCATTTTTGAAAATACAATTTCTACTGCACATGAAAGAGACCAGAAATATAAGTAAAAAGTTAGTTTTGATTTCTCTAGGTTAAGTTCAGTAGGACTAAAACTTCTGGATGGTGTCGTAATTGCATGCTTAATTTTTAAAGAGATGCCAAACTTTTCCACAGTGGCTCTTCACAGCCCTCTGAAGAAGTGGTATGTAAAACACCTTAGGAATTATACATCTGTGAAGAACAGAAGTAACCATGAGTGCTACTCAGGTTTACTATTTCCCATCATCCTTGTAGGTCTGCCAAATGGAAGCCTTCAGAACTTCCACGGCACAAGACTGGAAGGGCCTGAGCAGTCACTTGGAGAAAGATACTATCAACACTACGCAAAGTGAGAACTTAAACGATTACCACAACCATGGCTAGACAAAGGTGAGACCTCAGAGTTAAGAATTAGACATTTGATAAACCTCAGAAGCTAGTCTGGGGTAGGTAGATGGAACAATTTTATAACAGAACTATTGGGTTTGATCTAGATTCTATCAACTCTTCTGTGGTTCATTTTTCCAGTAATTTATCACTTTGGTAGCTCAATTAACTAATTGTTTAATTGGAATATTTGTGCTTCATGGTAAGGACCTTATGATTACTGTTATTGTAAAACATAATTTAGTGCATATTGCCTGGAAAACACTAGGTTGTATAGAAGAATCTCACAATCACGGAATATAACAGAGAATTTGCTATTGTAACTGGGTGCTGGTGGCTCGCACCTGCAGTCCTAGGTGCTTGGAAGGTAGTTATTGGCAGGATTGTGGTTTGAGGCCAACCCAGGCACAAATGTGAGACCCCCCCCCATCTCATATCAGTTACTGAATGTGGTACTGTGCATTTTCCTTTTTAGATAGATGGGAAATGTTAAATACTTGCATTGTGGTCTAGGACAGCCTGGGCATACCAACTATACTCAAAAATAATGAAGGCAAAAGCAGCAAAGGATATAGCTTAAGTAATAGAGCTACGGCAAGAAGGCCCTGAATTCACTCCAGAGTACCTCACTAAGAAAAAAAATCATACAAATTATTTCTGTAGAACCCCCACAATCGAGTTTAGTGGAGTCAAACTTTATATTTAGTTCTCAAGAAAACACTTTGCAAAAACGGCCAGAAGTGGCGCTGTGGCTCAAGTGGCAGAGTGCTAGCCTTGAGCAAAAAGAAGCCAGGGACAGTGCTCAGGCCCTGAGTCCAAGCCTCAGGACTGGCAAAGAAAAAAAGAAAGAAAACAATTTGCAAATTTGAGAGACTACATTTTGTGATGAAATTCCCTAACCTAATAAAGGATAAGGTCAGTTGTCTATTTTTCTACATATTTTATCTGCTTCTTTCATTTTTAGAAAACTTTACAACTTCTAAGTTGCTTTTCAGTTTGCAAATTAGTTTGGTCTTCAATTTGCAAATAACACTTAATTTACAAATACAATAAATGGAGGATCAGGCTTATTGTCAGTAGACTAATAACTGTTTAGTTCATTCACATTCCCTGCCACTGAATTTACTTACTAAAAATTAGCCAGTCCTTAAGTCATTTTCCCATGTCTGAGTGCATTGTAGAAGGGCCTGTGACACTACCACCACTGACATTTAGCTTTTAATTAAGTTTGTGACATTCAAGGTCTTCCTTAAATGAGGGTCTCAGGAAGCAACTTAACTTGACAAATGATTATGATTAAGCATGCACACTGATGTTTTAAAAACCCTGTGTAACTGGAAAAAGGTACAGAGAATAATAAATAATTGAAAGTGTCAGAGTTATAGGAACATCATTAAACCCAAATTCACCACTTAATGGAAATATTATTAGTGACCACAATAGTTATTATGAAGAATGTTCTTATATTTTGTTTATTTAGTGAAAAGTAGGTTGTAGGTTTATTGCACAGCGTAGAAGTTCTCATCATAAGTTCTCCTTTGTAATGTTTACTGTTTGTCTAACACAACTCTAACTAAACCTTTTACATGTATTAACCCAATACTCTTTAAATTGTCTACTGAGATGGTAGCAATTTTTATCCCTAGTTCATAAAAGAGAAAACCAAGGCACAAAGGATTAAATGGCTTATGTAAGTTCAGATAGCTACTGATTGGCAAACCCTCATGTCAGAATTCTGACATTCATATCTTAAGTAGATTGTCCCCTTTAAGTGCTTCCTGAAAAAGACGGAAGAAATAAACACAATCAGAATTGTGAATCTAATTAGATAGAGAAGCTTGACTGTTAGATTCTTCCCAGCCCACAGCATTTGAGTTTCCTTTGGTTGCAAATCAAAAGTCCACGTAACGATAATAACAACAAAGCCATCTATTGGCAGATAGAGCGGATCATTCTAGTAGTTAATACTGGTTTGGGACTTAACTGATTCAACACCATCTTTTCTTTTCTTCTTACATCTCATGTCTGCATCTCTTCTTATTGGCTCCGCATGTGATTCCTTGAGGCCAAGAAGGAGACATCATTCTTGATTCTGGTATTGCTAGAATTACAAAATCAGCACTCCTTTCATAAATGTTCATAATAATTGACAGACGAGAACAGAATGGCTCTGGTTGGATCATACATCAACTCCTAGAGCAATCATTGATTCCTAAGGCAAGTGATGCTTTATTGTCTAATGTGGTTTGAAGAAATGAAACATTATTAGAATCATGTCAAATAGTCAAAGAATGATTTCCCAAATAAAAGGAACCATTGCTTTCTAGAAGAAGAAAACAAATCAGTGTCACTAATAAGTCATGGCTCAAATGTTCAAATCACAAAACATTAATAACAGTGGCAATTGGCAACAAACATTATAGAATTTTCCTTTTCTCGTTTCCTAGAGAGCATGTCAGTGAAGATATATTGTGGATATTTGGCCTATCACTATCATTTACATTAAAGGGAAAAATCATCATGTATTTGTATTACTTAAAATAATGTGTTTTTTGGCACTGCTGCATCATGCCTATACTCCTAGATACTCAGGAGGCTGAGATCTGAGAACTGTAATTTGAAGCCAGCATAAGCAGAAAAGTCCATTAGACTGTTAACTCTGATTGACCACCAAAAGCCAGAAATGGAGCTGTGGTTTAAGTGGTAGAGTGCTACACTTGAGCATGAAAGTTCAGGGACAGGCCCATGACTGGCAAAAAAATAATATATATGTAAATATATGACTATAATTACAATATAATATATTTTACATAATAATATAGAGCATATAATTAGAACATATTATACAATTACTTTCTAACGTTTCTTCTGGTGATTAAAACTATTTTTTCTTGCCAGTCCTAGGGTTTGAACTTAGGGCCTGGACAATGTCCTGAGATTCTTTTTGCTCAAGGCTAGGACTCTACCACTTGAAACACAGCACCACTTCTGGCTTTATCTGTTTATGTGTTACTAAGGAATTGAACCCAGGGATTCATGCATGCTAGCCAAGCAAGCACTCTATCACTAAGCCACATTCCCAGCCCAATTAAAACTAATTTAAAACAAGAATATTGTCATCTAAAAGTTTTGGCAACAAATATAACACTGTACACAAAACATGGCCAATGCCTTGTGAACTCGATCCTTTCTGCTGGCTGAACTCCCATTGTTCCTTTGGGATCCGTTATTCCATGCACAGGAAAGTTCTGGACATTTCCCAAATGTCCTGTCCTTCCATGTATTAGCATGTATATAGGTTCTCCTCTGACTGAATGCTAGTCTTTATGTGTGCCTTATAGATACTCCATGTTCTAAGGATATCTACCCAGTCCATAATCTGTATAACCTCTCATTGTCCTAGCTCCTATACCTATCCTTTCCCTCACTACTCTAGCAATAGTTTTATAGGGTAGGAAGTATTTATCCCCAAATTAAGTCAACAGCTTCTCTATGAGATGGATAGTGCTACTATATCTTAAAAAAAAAACCAAGGCACTGGAAATATTGCATAGAGATAGTTAAATAATAGAGTCAAAATACAACTTCAGACAGATGAATCTTAATGACTATATGTTGCCGCTCAGAGCACCCTAATCCAGTGAATATTTCAATAATCATTAACAACAATTGTACTACTATGTTAGGGCTGACTAGAAAAAACTAGGAAGCACAAACTAGGAAGCATAAACAGGCATCCATTTACTTACAAACAAGTAAGAGAAGCCAACTCTTTCATCCTTCAGGAATTGTGCTGATTGATTATGTACAACAATATGAAGCTATCCATATAGATATGTTTTGGGGAGAAATGTTTATCTACTCTAAGTTTTAAACACATGCACACATTTTCTAATGTGACTTGCTAATTTAATACATACATTATTTTTTCTTGTAAGGGAAAAGTCAAATTTATGGTAAAACATGCATTTATTTTTTAATGCACAAAATATTATTCAATGCTTTTTGATATTCTAAGGCCAGGACATTTTGACCCTGATTCTAAATAGATGTCTACTTTCTTGGTTTGGAATTCAACTGTGTTTAGTGAAGTATGACATAGGTAGCTGAAAATTGGTGATCTGTGTCTATTTTTCCTAATTAACACTGACTTCCAAGGCAAACAATTGCACTAGATTGCATAATAATAAAAATACTGCTCTAAGAAATGGAAGTAAAAAGAGATGTTGGGCCTATGTAAAGCAAAATCAAATTCCATACCAAAAATCTTTAACAACAATCAATTTTTGCAGCTGAAAAACTTCTATCCAAAGATTAATAAACTTCAGATTTCAGACAGCCGAGTTATCTTCTCATGTGTTATCCAAGAGAAATGTTCATATTCCCATTTAACAACTGTGTTAAATAAATTCTGACTTTAATCTCGTGTAAAATACCATTATGCAGAGTAATTTGTTGCCTTCTTTCTAGCTCATGCTAAGTGTACCTATTTTCATTTGAATTCTGCAAATTAGTAGTGAATCTTTCACTATCATTTTAGATATACTATTTAATGCCAAGAACTTTTATGCTGTTCCTGTAGTTTAAAATAATTGGCTTTCTTTTCTGATTCTTCCTATTACATATTTTGAGATGAATTGCATATGGTTAGTCATAGAAATTTTTATTTTGGTTTTAGATTACGTAATCCTCATTTTTATTAAACATAGGCAGGTTTTTTGACTCGTGCTTTGATACTATTTACTTGTTTATATTCTTCAGCATTTACAATGTCATCAGTCTGTTCAGTTTGTAGTATGAAGACCTGAAACAGATCCAGTATTCAGGCTCCTTTATATACTAACTTCTCGGATAAATCCCTCATCATTTGGCTAATTCACAGCATTTGAAAGGTATATTAGTCCTAGTTACCTGTTCTTTACTCACATGCATTCCAGTTTTAGTGAATCCTTACTTGACCTCCTCATAAGATTGGTACCACAACCACAGATGGTACCAAGGACCTGAATGAACTTTTGGGTTTCCTCACAACACTGCCAGAGAGGAGTATAATAAGTATTTCAGCAAATGCGAATACCATAGTTTCTAAATGTGATCACAAAGGCAACACAAATGAACACATATAAAATCAAATGTCACATCCTCCATTTGGTCTTAACCTTCTATGAACTAAGCAAGAACTAAATAAAAAGCCCAAAGCCATGTTGAGATCACCAGTAATTTGTTCTTACTTGATAGTTTTTCCTTCCTTCTATGCTAGTATATATTGTTATACACTAAATATCCATCTCTCCTTCAGTTTCACGTGATGACGTCCCAACTCCCGGTGTGATGGTATTTGGGGGAATGAGCATTCAGGAGGGAAATGAGGTTAAATGAGGTCACCAGAGGGAAAGCTCTCTAACCCAATAGGAATACTTATTTTTCAAAAATGAAGAAAGGTTTCTGTGTTCTTTACATGCATACACCGGAGAAATGCTGTGTGTGGATGAAACGAGACGCCAGCCATCTGCACGCAGGGAAGGGAGCTCCCACCATTAGAGGTGTTTGTTGGCATCTTGCTCTGGGACTTTCTAATACCCAGAAGTGTGAATCATAAATTTCTGTTGTTTAAAGCCACCAAATGTATCTGACTATGGCATCCTGAGCAGACCAAGCCATGTGGTTTCAACTCAAAAGGTTGTGTGAATATATGTTCACAACAAATATGAGAAATGTGAAGGACAGAATTGAGGAATGTGAGCTCTATAAACAATTTGGGTATAAATCTTGGCTCAATCAGTTGATAAGTTTGTAATCCTGGAAAAATAATAAAATATCACTTTGTATGATGAGTCTCATCTGTAGCCTGGATGAATACTAGCTGCTGCAACATGGTGTTGTTTCGAGAATAAAATTATTTAAGGCCTAAATCTGGTAAATGTGTATTTTAAATGGTAGATTGAAGGGAATTAATTTACAGATCCTACACTTACATTTTATCCCTGATCAAGCTGATACATCAGGGTGCCATGCCTGTTTTCTATTCTCTTTTCACAAGCTTTTTTCTCTGCATCCTAACACTTCTTATACACCATGAATCTTACTGTGCCCCTGCATATGAGCATTTCAGTACCAAATAGGACTTGAGATAGTGACATTGAAAGCTAAAATTATTCTCAACTAGTTAAATGATTTCCGATTCTTTGTATTCAACAACATTAAAGGAAATCCTAACTGAATTTTCCAGTGGTAGATCAACAAAAAATAATTATAAAACTGGGGTTTAACTTAGGTAGGGTGCTTTGCCTCATAGTGTATCACAAGACTTGAAAAATAAAATAAAATGAAATAAAGGAAAAGCGTAGTTTGTGATGATACAAATAGAAATCTCTCTTTTCCTAAACTTCTGTGTGTGGATATAAGCCTTAGCTTGTTACATGGCCCTGGTCAATATTTAAGAAAATACTTAAGAAACATGGAGGAGCTGGGAATGTGGCTTAGCGGTGAAGTGCCTAGCATGCATGAAGCCCTGGGTTCAATTCCTCAGCACCACATAAACAGAAAAAGCCAGAAGTGGCGCTGTGGCTCAAGTGGTAGAGTGCTAGCCTTGAGCAAAAGGAAGCCAGGTACAGTGCTCAGGCCTTGAGTTCAAATCCCAGGACTGGCAAAAAAAAAAAAAACAAAAGAAAAGAAACATGGAGAATATATATGCATTATTTTATATTTCAATATCTTGGAATTCAATTGTGAAAAAATATTTTAATCTATATGTACATGTTTTCAACTCAGAGATGTGATTTCCTTTTATGTTATCATCCATAATTGCATTTTATATCTAGCTTCCACATATGGGAGAAACGTAGTATCATTTGTCTCTATGTGCCTGACTTTTTTCACTAGCATGTTTTTTCTAAGTCCATCCATTTCCCCACAATGATATAATGCTGTTCTTTCTAATAGATGAGTAAAATTCAATTGCAAATACGCGCCACGTTTTCTTGCTCCACTAACCCATTGTAGGGCATCTGGGCTGTTTCTATAACTTGGCTATTATAATTAGTGCAGCAATGAACATGAGTTTGCAAGTGTCTTTTTGGTATCCTAACCTGCAATGCTCTGAGATGTTTGAGAGTAGTGTAGTTGGGTCATAGGGAATTTCCATGCTTAGTTTCTTGAGGAATTTCCAAACTGTCTTCCAGAGTGGTTGCATAAGTTATCTTCTCACCAGCAATGTAAAAAGGTTCTTTTTTTCCCTCACATTATCAACCAGCACTTGTTATTGTTTGAATTCTTCATGATGGCCAATTGTGCTAGGGTGAGATGGAATCTCAATGTTGTTTTGATTTGCATTTCTTTTATGGCCATAGATATTGAGTATTTCCCCATGTTTGGTGTTTTTTTTGGGGGGGTCATTCTTAACTCTTCTGAGAAATCTCTATTTAGCTCCTTTCCCCATTTATTATTTGGGTTATTATTTTGGGGGAGTAATTAATTGAGGTTCTCTCCTTGTATATTACGGATACAGGCCCTTATCATATGTATTGTTAGAAATATAGTCTTCTCTCATTGCATAGGCTTAAAGCTTTCTGCACAGAAACTTTTTAGCTTGATGTAATCCCACTTATCAATTCTTTCTTGGATTTAATGTGCTTCTGGATCTTTGTTTAGAAAATTCCTGCCCATGCCAATAAGCTCTATTGTTTCTCCCGCTCCTTGTAGAAGTCTGAATGTTTCAGATCTCATGTTGAGGACTTTGGTACATTTTGAGTTGACATTAGTGCAGGGTGACAGACAAGGATCCAATCCAAAAATGGATATAGATATCCAATTTTTTCATCACCATTATTGCATAGGCTGTCTTCTTTCCAACACAGATTTTTGGCTCTTGGCAAATAGTAGGCGACTATGTGTATGAGTTGCTTTATGATTTAGCTTTCTAGGCAGACAATGTCACTCAAGCTGTAAGTACAAGTCCACCCCAACTCAAAAGAAAGAATCATGGCTTCTTTAGCTGCTTCTTCTTCCTCTTCTAATCCTTCTCCTTCTATTGCTCCTCTTCCTCCTCTCTTTCCTCCACCTTCTCCTTCTTTCTCCTTTTCTTTGGGTGCCACTACTGGGACTTTCAGGGTGTGGATGCTGTCTCGTAGCTTATTTTCTTTTTAAGGCAGAACTCTACCAATTGTGCCTGGCTCAGCCCAACTTCTGGTTTTTATGTGGTTAATTGGAGATAAGACTCCATGAACTTTTCTGCCAGGTTGGTTTTCATGTGAAATCCTCAGATCTCAGCCCTCTAAGTAGCTAACATAGGCAAGGGCTCCCCGCATCCAACTGGACCCCACTTCTGATGGAATGTGTCATTGTCAAATTGTGAGAGAACTCCTGGGGTCAGATGTGATATTACAACCGTCCTTGAGGAATACTAACTTCATTGTAAGAGAGAGGGAAAATATCATTTCAAGGTCATCACTACTGTTTTTAAAATATAAATAGTGAACTTTACCTTTCAAATAAATTATATCATTTGTTTTAGGGAACAATGCAAATGTTTACCCTGTCCTTTCCCAAGGAAGCTAATGATGCTTTCATAAAGAATGAAGGTCATCATAAGGAATGAAATTATTCTTCCTCATGAGAATTTTTCCTTCATGAAACATGGAGCCACATCTCTGAAATTTCTTTCCTTTCAAAATTGCCAAGAATTGCAAGGAAAAGTATTTTCTGACTGGAGGTGTGTCTCAAGTGCTAGAGCCCTCTTTGTGAGCAGAGAGGTTAAGGCACTGAGTGGAGGTGCTAGGTGAAGCCCTAGTACTGGCACAAAATATTAAAAAGGAGGAGGAGGAAGTAAAGGAGGAATAGGAGAAGCAGAAAGAGCGGGAGTGAGCTGTTCCAGGTAATCATGTGTGGAAATACCACAGGGAAACCTTGTTTACAAAATTAACATAGGCTAATTTCCAAAAGGCCAAAACCATGTTCCAGGATACGGAACTAGGCCACAAACCCCTCTGCGAATGCAGTGCGTCATGTTTTGCATTACTGGACTCCATCTGTGTGTGAAGACAGTCATCCAAGGTCACTCTCACAACTCTTATATTAATTTCAACACTTTGCAACATCTATTCAGCCTGACTTTCCAAGGATTTTCTGTCTGTTTAGAGTCACTCCTCAGTCCTACAAAATATGCACTCTTTCCATTTATCCCCTTTCTCAAACCCTATTTCTATTTTGATTTAAAACTGTACAACCGAAACACTAGGTGTGCAATGACACTGATTACAGTTGTTTTTACCTTTGAGATCTGAACACATTGAACAAAGAATATACAAAAGTGACATAAGCACTGGCTAGGCAGGCACGTTCTAGCCCTGGAGACACGCCTGCAGCCCTGTTGGCTTTGGCTGTTTAAATCATAGAGGCTCCTCCTCACGAGACTGAGATCTGAGGGTTGTGGTTCGAAGTCAGCCCCATCAGGAAGGTGGTAGAGCAAAGAAATTAGAGCTGTGGCTCAAGTGGTAGAGTACTTTTCTTGAGCAGAAAAGCTAAGGGGCAGCATCCAGGCCCTGAGTTCAAGTTCAGGAAAACTGGAGCACAAAAGAAAAAAGAAAAACAAAACAGAAACACCCCACCAAAGATGAAGGTTCATATTCATGCCTAAGCCACATTATATAGAAATTGTCCTATTTAGGCTTCCCATATAATGGGAATGATGGACATGAACCACCAAGTAGAACTTTTTATGGGGTGAGAAAAGAAAACATTTTTTTTTTAATTTGGGAAGAGATATGGGTTGGTTTTGAATCATGATCCTCCTAATTTCCCCAATCCACGCAGCTAGGATTACAAGTATGAGCTGCCATGGTTGGCTTGCATCTTCTTCAAACTAAATTAAAATAATCAATGATGATCAGCAAATATGGCCTAGGATACAGAATGCTCAGCATCCTTTTTCCTCTTGTGACTGAAGATAAGCCCATTCCCATACATGGGAGATAATTAAATAATGAGATGGACATGCAGCCCCAAGTAATCTATGTATGTATAACCACCAAGTTCATTGTTCGTCATTTGAGAAAGGCAAGTTAAAGTCAATTTGTTGGGCAAATAAAAAGATTTATTTAAAACTCTTCCAATGCCTAATGTATGAAACTGTAACCTCTCTGTACTTGTTTGATAATAAAAATTTGAAAAAAAATAAAAAATAAAAATAAAAATCTCACAAACTGGAACTGGAAGTATAACTGAAGTGGTAGGGCTTTGAGCAAAGTGAGAGCATGAGGTCCTGAGTTCAAGACCTAGTACTGGCATAAAGAAAAAAGACATATTGAGTATTCACAAATTGGCTGTACATTGTATATCATACCTATAATCCTAGCTACATGGGAGGCAGACATCCAGAGGCTTGTGCTTTGAAGCCAGGCTAGGCAGATTAGTAGATGAGTTTTTTTTTTTTTTTTTTTTTTGGCCAGTCCTGGGTCTTGGACTCAGGGCCTGAGCACTGTCCCTGGTTTCTTCCCGCTCAAGGCTAGCACTCTGCCACCTGAGCCACAGCGCCCCTTCTGGCCGTTTTCCATATATGTGGTGCTGGGGAATCGAACTGAGAGCTTCATGTGTAGGAGGCAAGCGCTCTTGCCACTAGGCCATATTCCCAGCCCAGTAGATGAGATTTCATGTTCAAAATAACTAGGAAATAGGTTGGAGGCATGGCTCAAGTGTTAGAACTCGACAAAACACACTCAGAACAAGTGCAAGACCCAGTACAAGCCCCAGTAGCAGGAGAGAGAGAGAGAGAGAAAGACAGAGACAGAGAGAGACAGAGACAGAGAGACAGACAGAGAGGGAGAGAGAGACAGAGACAAAGACAGAGAGATGGAGAGTGACAGAGAGAGACAGAGACAGAGACAGGCAAAGAAGATAGAAGATAGCAAACCAGAGGCTAGTATCTCTCACACTATTTTCCTAGATACCTGTTAGAGAAATATGTTAGAGGCCTGGAAGCATATTAATTAGGTAGGCATGAAGGTACTTATCAATTCCAAAGTAGTTACAAATGTTGTCTTTTTTTTCCTTTTCTGAAATATGAGCAGAGTTAGCCATTAGAAAGTCTTATCATTCATGACATTTTAAGTTCCTTTCCTAGGAATACTTAATTATTAAACCACAAAAGCTATGTCTTCCCTGGAGAATGGGGAAGAGCGACATCTCCCAGGAGGGCCTCGCTGCACAGAGGCAAGCAACGTCTTCCCGGAGGACCTGAGCGGTTCTATTTGCTGGAGATCATTTTTCCACCTTTCAGATGGCTTGAAGAAATGTTGTTCGCTATCACAGAGCTAGTGAGGGACTAGCTGTGTGAGCAACTGGAAAGAGACGTGCAATTTAAGTCTTTCCTTGGTAATATTCCTTTCTGGGAATCCAGTAGAAAACCATTCCCTCCTTGCAAATGAGACAAATGTCACAGATGCTCCCTCCTTAAATTCACTACGGAAAAGAAATTTTCAATAAATCATATAAAACCCAGCTTTGGTCTAGCTTGTGCCCATGGTTTGCCAACTTGTGTGTAAAATTCGATGGAAAATATATTATTTTGTTGTTTTTTAAAGTCAAGAACTCAAATTTAATACGTTAATAACAAATATAATGTATGTTATATAAAAAAAGCAGTGTATACTGAACATAATAACTCTAATTCAGATGTCAAAGATGGAGTGCTGGAAAGATGCGTGAAAATGTCAAACAATTTTGTGACTGAGCATAAGTGAACATGTTTTCTTGAAAATATAAATTTAAAAAAAAAACAGCATGTGAAGATTATATTAAACCATTTCCTATGGATTTACGATAAAGAGGAAACTATTTGTCCTCTAGGTGGCAGCAAACTAGGTCTTTTAGAGCTAATAGAAATGAGTCCCATCAGGAGGAAGAAAGAAGTGGCAACTTGCAAAATGTAAGGATAAATCAAATCCTGCCAAACCAGTCATGATATGCACAAATCCCCTCTACTGTGGAAGTCTTCAACACCAATTCTTTCCATACCTGGGTTCTATGATCATGCCCAAAATGGATCCAGAATTCACTGTAGATTGTGTGTTGGGAGTGATTTGGGCATGGGTCCTCAGAAGTTTAGGCAGAGGAAGGGAAAGGGAATACCAAAATCGAGAGACAAAGGATAAAAAGACAAATTATTCCAAAAGCAATACTTGCAAAACCGTTTGGGGTAAACCAACTGGACAACTCATGGGCGGGGGGGGGGGGGGGAGAGAAAGGGGGAGGGGGGAATGAGGGAGGGGGTAACAAGTTGACACAAGAAATGTACTTATTGCCTTGTATATGAAATGTAACCCCTCTGTACTTCACTTTGACAATAAAGAGGGGAAAAGTTGGGGACTGGGAGAACATGGTCAGGTCCTTGGGGGCTGTGCCCCTGGAAGAGAACAAGGACTGTTTCCTCACAACCCACTCTAGTGACAACTGACCAGTCCAGTGATGACGGCTTCACTCCCACTCTCTTTGTGTGGCTTCTCACTGCTTGATGCTCTCCACCCAATTACGATGTAGCAAGAGAGTCCTCACGACGCAGCCTGGTAAGCACACCTTCCCCAGCTTTCAGAATAGGAGAAATACATTTATTTTCTGCATCAATTGCCTACCTGTGGTATCCTGTAACCATAATGAAAACTGACTAAGACTCACCATCAATCTGATCTTTGATTTATGTCAAGTTGGGAACAGTTTCCTCTGTTACAGTAGTCTTCAATAAATATCTTCTTCCTTGTTTTAACAAATGTCAAATCATTTCTCAACAATGCATGCAGTTAAAAAATGTTTTACTCGTTTTTAAAAGTTTAGCAAGTAATCTGATCATCATTACGGATGGTTCTAAACCAGAAGTTATTTCTGAAAATGTATTGTCTCTCTCAAGCATGCATTTCTAAAAGCCTTCTTCACCATCTTACTTCTCATCCAGCTGTTTATTACTTTGTGCACTCACCTCCTAAGTGATCTGTAATTCGAATCCTATGCTGCTATCATATACACTGACTTCCTAGGTTGTACTCGCTTATGAATAAAACTAACTTTAATATCACACATTTCTACACTGTAAGATCTCAACACACCCAGTTTCCCTTGAGTACAAAAATCTCAATCTGGTCATCAATTTATTACTCTTTTTAAATCACACTTCTTCCTTTCAGAGCAGTTAGCTATCCCTAAATTTGCTGCAGGAAGACTTGAAATGTATTATCACAAGTTTTAACTAACTTTATTTCTAGGTATTTTAAACTTTACCTCTAACACCGCTCAGAGCAAGTATCTGCTTAAGCAGTAATGCTTTTCTTCATCTTCTCTCCTTGTAGCTTTTCATAAGATTTTGTGAAGGTTCTGTCCACCCAGCTGAACCAACTTCTGTGTGGCACTTAAAGGTGCAACTTGTAGAAAGTTGCACATAATCGTTGTTTTTAATGGAGTTGTTTTGAAAAATAATTGTCTTTATGTATGTCTACTATGTACTACTAGTGGAGCCAGACGCTTAAAAAATATTGCTTCTGATAATCACAATGATACCTTCATTTTTCAAATGAGGAACTATGAGTCACAGTGTTTAAAAGACTGAAAACGATTAGTAATTATGGTAAAGAGCTGGGTTCAAAGTCGATTTTTCCATAACTATGTGATAAATACTATTTCTTTGCGCTCTTGGAGTTGTAATATATATATATATATGTACATGTGTACATGTATGTGTATGTTAGACTTCTAATCTTAATAAACTTAAAGAAACTGAAAGAAAATCAAATTAAGAAAAGCAGAGTCAAAAATGGAACCTACTCAATAATCACTAATATGGAACTGGCTACATTTATAGTTAATTCATACCATGGAATTTATACATGTGATTTTCACTAATGTTAAGTACTCAAGGCAAGTAACTTTAACAATAATACTTAGGAATGACAAACAATTGTACAATTCTTGTGACTGGATAGAAATTCCCTCTCTTCTGTGACTAAAAAAAAAACACTTCATGATTAAATTGATCTTTACCTGGACAAGTGCTATGGTTAAAAACAAAATAATTAGGTCATTTTGTTTTGCTTTTGAAATAAATGTATTATGAAAACATGGCTGGGGAAAGTGGCTTAGTGGTAGAGTGCTTGCCTCCTATACATGAAGGTCTAGGTTCAATTCCTCAGTACCACATATATAGAAAAAAAGAAAGGCCAGAAGTGGCTCTGTGGCTCAAGTGGCAGAGTGCTAGCCTTGAGCAAGAAGCCAAGAACAGTGATCAGGCCCTGAGTTCAAGCCCCAGGACTGGCAAAACAAACAAACAAAAACACTATACTAAAACAAAGTGAAGCTTCAGTTGAGTAATTGTTGTATATTTAAGCAAATTATAATCCTAAAATAACTTTCTTGTTGTTTAATGATGTTTTTGTTTGCTTTTTTGATGCTGGTACTGGGGCTTGAATTCAAAGTCTGAGTTCTGTCCCTGAGCTTTTTTTGCTCATAGCTAGTGATCTACCACTTGAGCCAAAGCTCTACGTCTGTTGAAGAATCTCACAGACTTTCTGCTTGAGTTTGCTTCAATCTGCAATCCTCAATGTCAGTCCCCTAAGTAGCAAGAATTGTGTGTCTGCCACCCGTACCCAGATAGCTTTAGCCTTTTTACTTAACTGTTTTTGTTTGTTTTAGTTTTTATTGTCAAGGTGAGGTACAGAGGGGTTACAGTTACATACGGAAGGTAGTAAGTACATTTCTTATCCAACTCGTTATCTCCTCCCTTATTTTTCTCCCACCTCCTTCTTCCCCAGTCCACCCCCCCACAGTTGTACAGCTGGCTTACAGAATATTGTCTTGTAAGTATTGCTGTTGCATTGGTTCGCCTTTTTCCCTTTGTCTCATCATTTATTCATTATTTCCATAATTCAGACAAACATATATAAAATACCCAGCGTACCAGAATCAAATACAATGACAACAGGGGAAATGAACAGAAGAATATAGAAATAATTTCGCATGGTACTTTAAAAATAACATCAATGATAAACCACTAGTTTCTGTATCTTGGAGTTCATTTCACTTAGCATCATCTTATGTAATCATAAATACATAGCTATTGAACTGTTGTGTCATCTGCTAGGACTGTCCTAGACATATACTAATGAGGGAGACCAGAGATAATTGTTTTGTAACTATTTTACTCAACTTTTTAGAACTGTAAGGGAACTTTTCTATTGAATGCTCCATTGTGGAGTTTACCCTTGCCCCGTGTGGCCAGTTCCAAATGAGATGCTCTAAGACTACACACTAAATTAGTGTGTGTGTGTGTGTGTGTGTGTGTGTGTGTGTGTGTGTGTGTAGGGAGGGGAATTACAATATCCCCCATGAACAAGTGGTTTAAAAAAATCAATTTCATATTGAAATGATATTTTGGATATATTATATTAAATAAAGTACCTTATTGAAATCATCTTTATGTTTATTGCTATTATATGGTACTAGAAAATATTACACGATATTTGTGTTTGTTGATGGGAATGTAAAGGAAAGAGAACCTTTATACTCTGTGGATGGATCAGTCAGCCATTGGTACAACCGGTGGCATGGAGTTTCCTTAAAAATTAAAAAATAGAATAATTAGGTATCTAACTGTCCTACCTTTGAGTATGTACCTGAAGAATATGAAATCAGTATACTAAAGATGTATGCAAATTTCTGTTCTTAGTGCATCATATTTGCCAATATGTTCATAATTATTTTATGACATTATTAAATAAAAAAATAGGATATCCTGACTATATAGGTGAACTTGGATGATACGTTGCATAGATTAAGCTAGACACAGAAATCAAAATACTGCCCTGTCTCACTTTTATCTTGATTCTGAAAGGTAGGACTCATAAAAAAAAAAAGACTGAAATGATAGTTCCCAGAAGCTGATGTTAGGGAAAATGGGGAGATGTTGGTCAAATGTTCAGTGTTCATTTGGAGAAATAAATTCTGAAATCTAATCTGCAGAAATGGTGATTGTACTCGGTAATACTTTATTATATTCTTGAAATTTTCCAAGACTGGAGATCTTATGCTAAGTATTCTCACTGTGCACACAATAACAATAATAACAAAACAACAACAGTAGCAATAATAAGAACAGGAGGAAACAGTGAGAGATAGAGAAAAGTATAGTTCCTATAGTGGTCATAGTTTCAGAGAACGCACTGATGTATACACATAATTCATACATTGGCTTTCTAGAAGACATCCCATAAATCCTATAAGATCTCTTAATCTTTTTTTCTTTTGTTTTTCTGATAACTTGCAGTATTCTGTCTTTAAATGTACTTATTTTCCTTCTGGTTGATGAATTCAGCTGCAGACCTAATTAGTGTTTTTCAGTTTAGACTTGGTATCTGTTAGCTCTATTATTTCCTTCCTGATTTGCTTTAATGAGTTCTACTTCTTTTCTACTTCTTTGCTGAACTTTTTATATTACAATATATTGTATCTCAAATGTTATTTCATTATCTTAAATTTCATTATCTTAAATTTCATTATCTTAAAATGGACTGCTTATAAATTCTTTAGAATTTCCCAACTTAAAGTATATTATAGAAAGCATTTAGTATGTATTATGATTGTTTCATTAAACTCTCTTTTTTTTTTTTTTTTTTTTTGGCCAGTCCCAGGGCTTGGACTCAAGGCCTGAGCACTGGCCCTGGCTTCTTTTTGCTCAAGGCTAGCACCCTGCCACTTGAGCCACAGCGCCACTTCTGGCCATTTTCTGTATATGTGGTGCTGGGGAATCGAACCTAGGGCCTCATGTATATGAGGCAGGCACTCTTGCCACTAGGCCATATCCCCAGCCCCTCTCCTAAGTTTTAAAAATTTATTTTTACCACAAGAAGTTAATGTTTATTTCCTGATGCTTTTGCTCCATCTACCAAAACATTTTCAGATTTCATTCCTCCAGAGTAATAATGATGCTCACTGTTCTTGGGTAAGGACAGAAGTTATAGGACTACCGTTTCTATCTACAAATCTGTTTCCTATCTGGTCATTCCTCAACAGTCTGTTTTCTGATTTCTTTGCTACTTCCAAACCTTGCATTGTTCTGGATGTCTCTTCCTAGCGCCGGGTTCTACAAAGTTTAGTTTGTACCCAAGGATATCTTCCAGATAGAAAGACGCCACAGTCAAACGAGTGTGGGGAAACCGCCTCCCTTTGGTGTCTTTCCTTTCCTTGTGTCCAAAGGAGTGTGCATTAAACAAACACTGGAATGCCCTGGACTTAGGAAACACTGGATTTATGAACATTACACTCAAGGCATTTCCTACTCCTACCAGTCCTTATCAAAAATGGGTCAGGTCTGGCTTTCTCACCCTTTGCCTCACAAGAAAAGGAAGAAGAATAAAGGAGGAGGAGGAAGAGGAGGAGGAGGAAGAGGAGGAGGAGGGGGGGGGAGGAGGGGGAGGAGGGGGGGAGGAGGAGGAGGAGGAGGAGGAAGAGGAGGGAGGAGGGAGGAGGAAGAACAGGAAGAAGAAGAGGAAGGAGAAGAAGAAGAGGAAGAAGAAGAGGAAGAGGAAGAGGAAGAAGAGGAAGAGGAAGAGGAAGAAAGAAGAAGAAGAGGAAGAGGAGGAAGAGGAAGGAAGAAGGAAGAAGAAAGGGAGGAGGAGGAGGAGGAGGAGGAGGGGGAGGAGGGGGAGGAGGAGGGGGAGGAGGGGGAGGAGGAGGGGGAGGAGGGGGAGGAGGAGGAGGAGGAGGAGGAGGAGGAGGAGGAGGAGGAGGAGGAGGGGGAGGAGGAGGAGCCGCCTGACAGTTCTCCCAGGGCAACTGTCAAGGCGTCTGCAGAGAGACGTTTGTCTCCTGCCCCAGAACGAAGAGGAAACGTTCTCTGTGTGGCCGGGCGCCCCCAGAGGCTGGGTGGGGGCGTTGGCTCTCCAGGTGTCTGGACCCCCGCGGGACCCGCTCGCCCAGGGGGACCCCGCTCCCTGCAGAGCGCCTGGAGGAGGGAAGGGAGGAGGCCCAGCCATGAAGGAAGCCTTGGTGGATCTCAAGCCACCTTCTACCATGGCCATGAAGAGGCTGGGCGCTGCGCCCCAGGAGGGCCGGCAGGGGAGGAAGGGCAGCATCTTGTCCCGGGAGGGCTGGCCCTCGCCCAGCGCGGTGTCCTGGGAGGCCCCTTCGGTGAGGACCACGAGCGCCATCGCCAGCGAGGAGGCCTCGGAGGTCAGGCGAAAACCCCTGTACCTCACCATGATCCCAGCAGCCATGATGAAGTTCAGCAGGTCCCAGAAAAGGAAGAAGAAAACCGACTCTGAGCTGGCTGAGGAGCAGCCCTTAGGGGCAGAGGCCAAGGCGGCCCCCGAGACCTGCGGCTTGGGGTGCATCGTGCTCCCCTGCTTGCAGAGACTCAACAACATCCGCTGCTTCCTGGCTTTGTACTGCTTCCTGGTGCTGGCCCAGGGTGAGTCTGGGGGGGACTTGTTGGGGGCTTTGCAGGAATGATGCACAGGAGGAGGAAGGAAGAAGGGAGCGCTGGGGGGGACCCCCCCCTTCAGGATCCCACGTGGAAGCACTGTTTCCACACTTGTTCTTGAGGTATGCTGGAGTGAGAGCCAGCCCACCTTTTCCACCTGTCTGCACTCTTCTTACTTTCAAGGGCTCCTGGCTCCCACCGTGCCCCTTACACATGGTGAATGGGCAGCTCTGGCCTCCAGAGAGAGGCTGTTACCAGGTTCTTTCGTGGTGTTGGCTTACCACATTCTACAACAGCCTGGTGTGAAGCCCTAGGAGATCCAAAGAAAAGGGTGAGAGCACGGGCCTTGTCTGGGTCTGTCCATTTTGAGAAAGGTAGATCTGCCGCTGTCCATCTGGAGGTTGCTTGCTTGCCTGGAAAATCGAGGGAGAGTGGGGAGACTTCAAAACTCCAAGGTGTTTGCTTGTGACCACCACCTTTGTAGAAGGCAGATTTGAAAGCCTTTAGAGAGAGCATTGTCCTAACTGTGCTCAACTAGGTGTAGGTTATTAGCTGCTTTACAGCAGGACAGCTGTATTTGCATCACCTGATCTCGCTTTTGGTTCTAAAGTGTTAGTCAAAAATAATTGCTTGGTCATAGGGCAGTTCTATGTTTAGTCTTTGGAGAAACCTCCACACCGCTTTCCAGGGTGGTTGAACAAGTTTCCATTCCCACCAGCAGAGTAGTAGCTTTCCCTTCTGGCTATGTCTCCACCAGCCTCAGTGATTGTTAGTTTTCCTGATAATGGCCATTCTAACTGGGGGAAGTAGAATTTCAGTCTTGTTTCAGTTTGCATTTTGTGATGGCCTGAGGTGTTGAATGTTTCTTCATGTGTCTCTGTTCACCACACTAACTTCTGAGAAGTCTCTCTTTAAGTGTTTAGCTCATTTATTAATTGGGTTGTTGTTTTTCTGAGAGCTTATTGTTGGGGTATAAGTTTTGGAGCTCCATGGATATTTGAGATATAAGGCCTTTGTCTGATGCTTAGCTGGTAAAAAATGTTCTCCCATTCTGTAGGCTTTCTATTTATCCAATAGAACACAAACAAGGACACACTAAAACTACTGGCACAACTAGATTCACTGCAGCATTGTTTACCAGAGCCAAGATGTGGAATCAACCCTTAGAAGCCCTTAGTAGATGAATGGATCAAGAAAATGTGGTATATATACACAATAGAATTTGTGCTTCCATCCAAAAGAATGGCATTGCCCCATTCCTAAGGAAATGGAAAGACTTGGAAAAATTTATGAGGGAGGTAAACCGGGCACAAAGAAACAAAGGGTGCATGTTTTCTCTCATTTGTAGTAACTAGACTGTGCCTATAAATCTACAAGTAAACACAATGGATGATAAAAGAAAAAAACAAACACATTGGACACGATGAATTAAACAGGTCTCTAGGCATTCACACACAGACCAAGGGAGGATATTTTTATGAGAGGATCACATAAGCACAACAGTAATGTACATTTGACCACATAAAATAATAGTTGTCAGAATAAACTCCAGAAAATGGTGTCAATCGATTTTTATTTGCCTTTGTTGCTCTTTTTGTTTTCATTTCCTTTTTTCTTGTTTGTTTATTTCTCTGTATTGGGGATGTAAGGGCACAGAAATAGTGGGACAAAGAGGGAACAAATGCAGCCATGACTCACTGTACAGTATATTGAAAAGGAATTATACAACTTGTGGGTGGAGACAGGAGGGCAAAGCTAGCAGTGAAAGAAAGGGTGACATTGTTCCAAAGAAATGTACTGTCTATCTGACTTATGTAGCTGCAAATCCCCGAACACCACCTTTACAATAACAATAAACAAATTTCTTTTTTTTTAAGTTCAAGAAAAAGGTGGTGTGTTATAAGAACCATTTGAGAGTGGTTTGTCCAGTTTGTCTTGAGATCATCAAAGAAGTTTCTTCAATTTTATAATTGTGTTACCTATGAATTGAGAGAGATCTGATATTAACAATACTGAATATTTGGATGACTAAATGTTATCTAGTCCTTCTGCAATTTGGTAAATTAATGGATTAGTACAAACTAAAATTTTATACATATGTTATCATTTCATCTATAAAGTGTTACTTCTTTCTTTCAGTCTGAAGATTCTTTTATTTTATTATAATCTCTAAAACTTCATTAAAATAGTGAACTTGTGAAAGGGGATGTGCTAATTTCTCTTGTAGATAAAGAATTCAGACTTCCTTTCATAATTAAGTATATCAACTGTATGCATTTTTAAGAAAGATCCCCTTTTAATTTTAAGCATGTTCCCTTTACTTCTTAGATTGCTAAGAATTTTTGTGTTAAATGTTATCAAGTGGTTTTCCTGCATTGTTGAGATGATCATACATGTTTTTAAAATTTATTCTTTTAAACTATAAATCTGCCTTTTTAAGTTAGATATTAATCAACATTAGATTATTAGGAAATACCTTTATTACTTGATTAATGAATTCTTTTTTTAAAACCCACAGTATTACATTTTATTCATCATTTCCAGGAGTTTATTTATTTATTTCTATTTATTTATTTATTTATTTTTGCCAGTCCTGGGCCTTGGACTCAGGGCCTGAGCATTGTCCCTGGCTTCTTTTTGCTCAAGGCTAGCACTCTGCCACTTGAGCCACAGCGCCACTTCTGGCCATTTTCTATATATGTGGTGCTGAGGAACTGAACAGAGGGCTTCATGTATACGAAGCGAGCACTCTTGCCACTAGGCCATATTCCCTGCCCCGATTAATGACTTCTTAAAAATATGTATTGGTGGCAGGGTACCGGTGGCTCATACCTTTAATCCTAGCTACTGGGAAGGCTGAGATCCAAGGGTCACGGTTCAAAGTCAATCTGGGCAGGAAAGTCTGTAAGACTCATCTCCAATTAATCACCAGAAAAACCAGTAGTGGTGCTGTAGCTCAAAGTGGTAGAGCGCTAGGCTTGAACTGAAGAGCTCAGGTTCAGCGCCAAGGCCGAGCCCGGGGACCACCAACAAAAATGCATTGGTGGACTAAGTTTATGAAAATGTGTTTTTAAATTTCTGTGAGAATCTTGGTGCATAGCTGTCTTGTAATAGTTTTCTCTTTTATAACAGCTACTAGTGGCTTTACTGAACTAATTAGGAACTGTATCCTCTTCCTTTTTATGAAAAAGCTTGTGGAAGATTGTAAACTCTTATGAATCAATTTATTGTCTTCCAATATTAAAATTAGTTTATTACCTCTGAACTCCAATGTTTTACCTGGTCTGTGAAAATGGATTGGATCCTTTTTTAAAAAATTCTTTGCTCTATGTCTTGCTATATAGACTAGGAGTCACTTTCAGACCAATAATTTAAAGCATGCAAAAATTGTGGATTTGTCCTCAATTAGGACTTCTGTGAGGTTTGCTTCATTCACCACGCTTCTTTACTCTCCCAGAGTTTAGATTTACAGACTGCTTTGCCATGCTTTTAAACTTTCTTGTCTTTTCTTTCTTGATTTCTGAAGTATGTCTTCTGTCAAAATACAATTTCCCATTTGTTGCCTAGACTCTTCTCATTCACAGAATCATAAAATACTTCCATTTCTCTTACTGAAAATCCATAATCATAGTCTTGATTATTGTAGCTTTCTATATAACTTAAATTTGAAAACTGCGAATGCTTTTCTTTTTCAAGATGGTATAGGCTACTTTTTCCTCATTATTTTCCTATTTGAAATCATCTTGTCAACTTCTGCAAAAAAGAGCAATGAAATCTTGTCTGGTGTGTAAAAATTCTGTTTGTTAATTTGAGAATCATTATGATGTTACCAGAATTAAGTCTTTCAATCCATAACATGGAATCTGCTCCCAATTATTTGGATCTTTTGGGGTTTGATGGTGTGTTGTCACTTCATTTATATCTTGCAACTCCTTCATTGATAATTTCTATTGTAATAAAATAGTGGTTGTTCATCCTTAGTATATTTATTGTCAGCACATGGAAATAAACTATATTTTATGGAAAGCTTGTTGAACTTTTCAGGTCATAGATTGCAGAATTTTGAAATCACAATAATTCAAATTACTTATATCTATGGTAGAGTAGTTGGCAAGGAATGGAGTTCTGAAATTGAGATAAATGCAATCCTGTAGATTCTGATGAACAAGAGAACCATGAATTCCTGTATCATGACAGTAAGACAATGGTTGCTACTGTATCAGAAGAGATCGTCTCTTGTTTGAAGACACTGAATGGGCTAATCTTGAATTGAAGGGATGATTCCTCTCATGACCTATCTCGATATCCTTCACGACTTACATCCTCCGTGACTTATAACTGAAGTCCTATATGGCCTTCCCAGATTAACAGCGGCAAGTCTGCCCTAAGGGAAATAGATAGAAGCAGCTTTTCCTCCACTTTAGGAATCAATTAGTTAGGAATATGCAGAGCTACCTCTTGCAAAATGAATAAAAAGCTTCTCATTTCCACTGCCCATTATTAACGTAGGAATACAAATTTTAATGAGCCTCTGTGGTTTTCCAAAGTTGAAGTGTGTTGTGGTACTTTTGGAATCATACTCAGAGAAAACAAATATGATCTCAGTTGTCCAAACTTCAAACAGCACAAGCAAACATATTTCTTAGCACCAATATGACCATTCCTTGCTAGGTTAGCCAGCAGGTGAGTAGAGTAGCTTAATATGTGCTGCATCTCTCTGAATGCACAGGAATCCATTGTGGAGGAAGTTCTCAATAATGAGACAGACAAAAAAAGAATGTTAGCTAGTTATTCTACTCCTGTTCACTAGGTTGTTATTGTGATATTTTCAACGCTGTAGGACATACAAGAACTGATTTCATGGTATTACTTTAATCATTGCTGAGCTGGGCATTGGTACTGTTGGGTGCCTGCCTTGCTATACCAGACCAGGGAAAGCCAACACTATCTTAGTGATACTCTATCAGCTACCTGGTGGCAGACTGATTACATAGTTCTGTATCTTTTAGGGTATGAGTATTACATTGTCATTGAAATATATGTTATTTGGCTCTGGGTTCTTTTCTTGACACCTGAGTTGTGCAAGCACTACCATAATTGGATTTAGTGAATATCTTATGCATTATTGCTTCTGATTTGATTGCACCAGAGTACAGTTCATGTGCATGGTGTTCATTGAATTATTGCAATAAATTCTTTGCCTTGGGGCTGGGGATATGGCCTAGTGGCAAGAGTGCTTGCCTCGTATACATGAGGCCCTGGGTTCGATTCCTCAGCACCACATATACAGAAAATGACCAGAAGTGGCGCCAAGGCTCAAGTGGCAGAGTGCTATCCTTGAACAAAAAAGAAGCCAGGGACAGTGCTCAGGCCCTGAGTTCACGGCCTAGGACTGGCCAAAAAAAAAAAAAAGAAAAAAAGAAAAAAAAAAGAATTATTTGCCTTATACAAACTATAATATTCTATGGAAGAGTCATGTAAGACTCGGGTTAGTAGCCAAAGTTAACAGGTTTAGGATGTTGTCTTGTAAGATAAGAATATGCCTTGAAATAACAACTTCTATGCTTTTTTTTCTGGTGTCAACTGGTACAAGAGATGTAAGTAGTGGAAGAAGGAAGTTATACATACAACTGTGTTCTCATAACCATTTGAAATAACATTCAGACCCTGAGTTCAAACACCAGGACCAGCGTGCACACACACACACACACACACACATACACACACACACACACACCCCTCATGTAGGAAATATTTCATAGCAGTTTAGCCCTTTTAGTGTTTCTGAAAATGAATCTTAAGTCTATACTTGTTTATGTGTTTTAAGCATTCAGAGTAATTAAATAAAAGCAATGAAGAAGGGACGAATTCGGTCTTGCTTTGATATGATAATGGTGATCTATTTTGTCTCTTAAAAGGCATCTTATTGCTTTAATTTCGTCTGTTTCCATCGTAGGCACTGTGTTCGGCCTTGTAGACCTGAGCAATGCCAATTTTCACAGGGAATATGAGGTGAGCAGTGTGGAGAAAATGGTCTTGGCACTCACTTATGATGTTTCCTCTGGCCTGACAGCAGTATTTATAGCTTACTATGGAGGGAAAGGACACAGAACAAGGTGGATCGCAAGTTCCTCCTTCCTCATTGGATTTGGATCATTTTTATTTGCTGTTCCATTCTACAATGCTAAAATTCGTCGGTCAGTGTTAGAAATGGAAGGTGAGATTTTCATGTATACTGTTAGCAATACTCATTTTAATCACTGATTTGAGGAATTTAGAACAGTCCATGATACCTTTCTGTCTGTATATCCTTCCATCTGTATTAATTTGTATAACCAATTTAGTAACTCTTTGTTGTGAATAGGTGTGGTGATCATACACACCTATATTACAAATAACATTCTGTGATCATTTGCAACTTATTTCTCATGAATTTTCATATAGTGTGAATCTTTTGAGAATTATCATTCCTTTTGTCTTTTATAGGATGCTTGTGCTTAGGTGCACATTATCTTTCAGTATCTCTGTGATTGATATTAAGGGAGCAGAAATAATGAACTATCCTTGCAGAAATTATCATTTTACTCCTCTACTTAGATATTTTACTTATTTTGTTTGAAAGATTATTCTTCTGGTTTTTTTTTGTCCTCTTTAAAGAAACTCAATGAATTTTTTTAAATTTAACTTTATTGTCAAGGTGATGTACAGAGAGGTTAGTTACATATATAAGGCAGTAAGTACATTTCTTGTCATACTTGCTACTTCCTCCCTATTTATCTCCAACCTCCCTTCCTCTTCTATCCCTACCCCAAGTTGTACAGTTAATTTATAACAAGTTGTCTTGTAAATATGCAACAGCGACACTTAAATAGCATTCTTTATCCAACCCAGCCTACCTCTTAAAATTTCCAGAGTCTCTTAAAATAGAGCCAATAGCCAAGAATCAACATTTTCTTGGAGGGAGAGAGACTTCATGCAGTTCATATCACAACAACATGTTTAAAAAGCAAGTTGGATTAAAGTAAGAATTTAATAAAAGAGGCATAAATTTAAAACAAAGATTGCAAAAAATGAACATAGCACTAAACTCAGAAGATTTAAAGTTTCACCATTCAGATAGTGCAGAAAATTAGAAATACATTTATTTTAGGTTAAAAATTAGATAAATATAACATAAAGTAGAAGAAAATGAGTATTTGTTTCCTGTGTGATAAAGAAATATGTATGTGATCTAGTGCTGCACAATATTGTATATACGTAAACTACATGTACATATATTTTTGGTGTGTAGCATGATTATGTTCCAGGATTCCCTAAATGTCTTTATTACAGCATTTTTCTGAGAATATGATGACTGTTTGTATGACTACATTCAGTGTAAATGAAATATGGCCTAAAAAAATAGCATAATGGTAACTATTGCTTATGGAAGGAAAATACTTGATAAAGGATATGACTGTATATTTATTGTATGTTTAAATCTTTAATTCAAATAATTAAAAGTTTAATTATCTCTTCTAAAGATATTTGCCAGAAAAACAAGGATATCAACTTTTGCCCAAGAACTGGAACAAGATTCCAAGTCAAGTATCTATTTTTCTTCATCCTTGGGAAAATGGTTCAAGGAATTGCAGGAATGCCTCTTTATATCCTTGGAATGACCTTTGTTGATGACAATGTCTCCACGCACTCCTCGGGCATCTATTTAGGCAAGTTTTTCTCCTTTCCAGTGATGGAGTGAATTTGTGTGCTCAATGCGCTTTTGTAGTTTGTAAAGACATCAGGAGCTGGGTGCTGATGGCTCATGCCCACCTATCCAGGAGACTGAGATCTGAGCATGGCAATTCCAAGCCAGCCTGGCCAGAGGCATCTGTGAGACTCCAGTCTCCACCTAACCACCAGAAAACCAAGTACGCTGTGTCTCAAAGTGGTAGAGTGCTAATGTTGATCAAAAGAGCTCAGGGACAACATCCAAGCCCTGAGTTCAAACCCCATGCCTGACCAAAAAAAAAAAAGATACTGAGAATTGTACTCAGGACATTTTTTTTTCCAGATAGATCTCTAATTTTTGCCTCCCAGTAGCTGGAACCAAAATTATACACCAGAATGTCAATCCTTTTTGTTAAAAAAAAAAAAAAATCAAGGGCTGGGAGTATGGCCTAGTGGCAAGAGAGCTTGAAGAGAGCTTGAAGCCCTGGGTTCAATTCCCCAGTACCACATATATGGAAAATGGCCAGAAGTGGCGCTGTGGCTCAAGTGGTAGAGTGCTAGCCTTGAGCAAAAAGGAAGCCAGGGACAGTGCTCAGGCCCTGAGTCCAAGGCCCAGGACTGGCAAAAAAAAAAAAAAAAAAAAAAATCAAGACTCAACTATTTTATTTGAGTAGCTGAGATTTTGATTAATGTTGATTGGCTTTTTGTTGTTTTGAATTTTGCATTTCTTATTGTTATTATGAAGGTGATATACAGAGGGGTTACAGTTACATAAGTCGGGTAATGAATGCATTTCCTCTGGGACAGGGCCACCCTTTCCTTGGCTTTTCCCATTTCTCCTCTCGTCTTTGCCTCAAGTTGCACAGTTGATTTTCCGCATGGTCTCTACCACAATCCTGACTGCATTTGTTCACCCTTCTTTGGTCTATTTCTGAGCCCCCGGTGCCCCCACAAAAGACAAAAAGCAGCAACAAAAACCCCACAAAAGCAAACACAAATGACACCTCTACCACCGCTATGATCACCACCACCACCACCAAACTATGTCTCCATTTCCTTGAACTGTTTGGACAAACAGCATTTTCAGAGCCCGGCAGCATTAGCCCTTTGTCCCTCCCCTTGTAGTATTCCTAGCTCCTTTGTAAGATTGAGTGTCTCTAGCTTTTCCCTGAGCTGGCCTTGAACGGCCTATTTTTAGCTGAGAAAACAGGGATATATCATGTCAGGTGAACTTTTGACTGTTGATGTGAACCTTTTAAAGGACACAAAACTGCTAAGTATTGGTTCTGTGATAGCATTGTCTAAATGACAGTTTTTATAGTTAGCAGAGGAAATTAATATTAAATAGCATAATAAATTAAGATGGTTAGCATAATTAATAAATGAATCACTCAGTTTTAAGAAGTGACTTGGGATTTGGAATTCAAGTCAAGTCTTCTGCATGCACTGAAAATACATAGAGGGGGGCTGGGGATATGGCCTAGTGGCAAGAGTGCTTGCCTCATATTCATGAGGCCCTGGGTTCAATTCCCCAGCACCACATATACAGAAAATGGCCAGAAGTGGCACTGTGGCTCAAGTGGCAGAGTGCTAGCCTTGAGCAAAAAGAAGCCAGGGACAGTGCTCAGGCCCTGAGTCCAAGCCCCAGGACTGGCCGAAAAAAAAAAAAAACAACAAACAAAATACATAGAGGGGCTGGGTACATGGCCTAGTGGTAAAGTGCTTGCTTTGCATACATGAAGGCCTGGATTCGATTCCTCAGCACCACTTATATAGGAAAAGCCACAAATGGCGCTGTGGCTCAAGTGGTAGAGTGCTAGCCTTGAGCAAAAGGAAGCCAGGGCCAGTGCTCAGATCCTGAGTCCAAGCCCCAGGATTGGCAATACATACATACATATATACATACATACATACATACATACATATATAAATACATAAATAAAAAAGATAATACATAGACCAATATGTTGTAAAGAATAGTATTTGATTTTGGTACCCTGGGTATTGTATATATGTTTATCAGAACTAGGGAAGGGAAGGGGAACATCAAAATGGTGAGACAAATGTGAAAGGCAACCAATGCAACAGTAATACTTACAAGCCAACATTCTATAAACCAACTGTACAACTGGAGGGGGATTAGGAAGGAGGGAATATGGGAGAAAAATGAGGGAGGAGATAATAAGTTTGACAAGAAATGTACTCACTGCTTACATATGGAACTGAACCCCTTTGTACATCACCTTGACTATATATATATATATATATATATATATTTTTTTTTTTTTTTTTTGGCCAGTCCTGGGGCTTGGACTCAGAGCCTGAGCACTGTCCCTGGCTTCTTTTTGCTCAAGGCTAGCACTCTGCCACTTGAGCCACAGCTCCACTTCTGGCCGTTTTCTGTATATGTGGTGCTGGGGAATCGAACCCAGGGCCTCATGTATATGAGGCAGGCACTCTTGCCACTAGGCCATATCCCCAGCCCCATTGACAATATTTTTTACTTAAAAAAGAACATAATACTCTCAATCGACTAATTTATCTTAATGTCAAATTATACAAGTTGAAATTAACTTCTTCAGTGGAGGAAAAATCTAAAATCATTGAGTTGAATAATTAGAAATTTAGTATTTTAAAATCAGGAGATACAGGCAGAAAGCCCTTGTATCCACTGTTATATGCTCCTTATCACTAGATTCAGAGCAATTATCATTGCCCTAATCTGTTTACATCCATTAACTTAATTTGGGGGGGTACTTTGTAAATTGAAGCTGATTGAAAATGTAGCCATGTTTACCTTATCATAGAGATAAATGATCTGTGTTTAAATGAAACTGAACATGGCATAAATTTCCTTATATTTTATGCAAGAGTATCATGCAATAAGTAAACCTGGTTACATTTCAGAATAACATTTTTTTCTGCAATATATTCTGGAACTGATAGGTCATTTATATAGAAGTTCTATAATAATTACATGTAATACAATATAAAAATATTTTTATAGGGCTGGGAATGTGGCTTAGTGGTAGAGCTCTTGCCTACCATGCACTAAGCCCTGGGTTTGGTTCCTCAGCACCACCTATATAGAAAAAGCCAGAAGTGGTACTGTGGTTCAAGTGGTAGAGTGCTAGCCCTGAGCAAAAAGAAGCCAGGGACAGTGCTCAGGCTCTGAGTCCAAGCCCCAGGAGTGGCAAAAAAAAAAAGAAAAAAAATTATATACTTATTGTTAAGGTGGCTTATAAGTAAATGGTACTTTGTATTGGAATAATACACTTTTCCACCACAGGTAAGAAAAATCATGTCAATAGACCAAAATAGAGAATATTAACTTTTACATTCATTTTTACAAAAAAAAATCATGATAATTTTAGTTGTTGGTCAAGAAAATTTCTGGTTGACATCGAATTCTAATCCAGAGCAATTAAATCACATTTCCTTCTAATATAGGGAAAAACACTGAATTTCAACCTTCTGCTACTGTGGCAGCTAAGGTGTAAGATACAGAAGTGATGATGCTAAAGTATCATCTTACTATGGGGCCTTAGTAATAGAAATATAGTGTATTGAATTTATTATATTCATATTAAATATAGACATGTTCCAGTAAAATACACATATAATGTCCCAGGTGTCAATGGCTCATTCCTGTAATCTTAGCTACCTAAGAGGCTGAGATCTGAGGATAATGGTATGAAGCCAGGCTAAGCAGGAAAGTTTGTGAGATTCTTATCTTCAGTCAACTAGCAGAAAGCCAGAAATGGAGCTGTGACTCAGTGGTAGGGCATTAGCCTTGAGCATGAAAGCTCAGGACAGTGCTCAGGTCTTAAGTTCAAGACCCAAGACTGGTACACACACACACACACACATACACACACACACACACATCATATATGTATATGTGTGTGTATGTATGTATAATTATATGAACAAATTAATTTCTCATGATTGTGTGATGAATAATTTTATGGTGTCATCTTGTCTAGGTTATGTACCTAGACAATTATTAGCAGAAGTTCCTACAATTAGATGATATTAAATTGTGGCAAACAGTTATATCAGTAGACTTTGAGTAAAGCAATCTAACTTTCATAATATAGGGTGAGTTATATCTAGTGAATTTACAGCCCTGGCAACAAAGAATAAAGTTTCTGTAAGAAGTAGTTCTGCCTGAAGACTGTACTACCCATTCTTACATGAATTTTTAGCCTGTTTGGCATGCTTTACAAACATGAAACATTCTTTTGTGCTCTATCCTTTTGTAAAGCAATTCCAATATCTTGTTGCCAGTCCTGGGGCGTGGACTCAGGGCCTGAGCACTGTCCCTGGCTTCTTTTTGCTCTACCTCTTGAGCCACAGCACCACTTCCGGATTTTTTCTATATATGTGGTGCTGAGGAATTGAACCCAGGGCTTCATGTATACGAGGCGAGCACTTTACCACTAGGCCATATTCCCAGCAGCAATTCCAATATCTTAAAACAAATCTTTCTCTAGTCTCTTTCTTTCTTTCATCACCTAATCTCTTCCTCCCTTTCTTCCTACTGTTTAGAAATATAATATCCCCTATTAGAATGTTTCCCTGAAGAACTTGGATTAATATGGAGTGTATCAGAAATTTTTTGAGAAATAATCCATTTATATCATTAAATTATTTTTTATCATTTTTTACCCATGGCTTCATATTTAATGTTTACTTGCTAGGTATTGGTGATGCTTCAGAAATATTGGGATACGGTTTGGGTTATGCAATAGGAGCACCACATCTTAGAGCTGATAATAAAACTTTAGTGCAAAGGTAAGCCATTTTCTTCCCTCTTATTTTTGTTTACATAGTATGAAATATTTATTGAATTGACACTAAAGCTTGCTATATATATATATAAAATTTGTACTGCTTCTAGTTTGAAAAATTATACTCAATGTTCTTGATATGCTATGCGTGCCTTAAAGTATAAAATAAATCCGAAGTGTGTATTTGTGTTTTTATGACTTACAATACATTCAATAAATTATCAGGCCAGTGTTACTATTAATTCTTTCTATGTTCTTTTTTTTTTTTTTTGGCCAGTCTTGGGCCTTGAACTCAGGGCCTGAGCACTGTCCCTGGCTTCTTTTTGCTCAAGGCTAGCACTCCGCCACTTGAGCCACAGCGCCACTTCTGGCTGTTTTCTGTATATGTGATGCTGGGGAATTGAACCCAGGGCTTCTATGTATATGAAGCAAGCACTCTTGCCACTAGGCCATATTCCCAGCCCCCTCTATGTTCTTCTGGTAATTAAAAAGCATATATTGCAAAACTTATCCATTCCCCAGTCTCTTCCATCTGTGGGAGGGAACTATCATTCTATTTTTAACAGTCAATTTAAATAGTCAATTTACTGTTGGGAACAACTAGAATTTGATACTAAGGGGAATAGTATCAGACATAATTCAAGAGTCATTGTAATAGTCATCGAAAGAATTGGGACATCCAGTAACTACTGCATAACATGAGTCATGGGATACTCGAGGTTAAGACAATTTCCTGAAAAAAAAAATTCCTGGGAAATTCTCATGTGCCCTTTGAACTCTGGACTAAGCATACAATTCTTGCCAACCCAAACTATCCACATGTTGTGTATGTAAATGTGGAATGCTGAGTGTAGCTGACAAAAATGACACACCTACATTTCCTTTCACATTGTTTTAAGATTGTGTTAAAGAGTATGATTGTAGGACTGGGAATGTGGCTTAGCGGTAGAGTACTTGCTTAGCAAGCGCGAAGCTCGGGTTCAATTTTTCAGCACTACATAAACAGAAAAAGCCAGAAGTGACGCTGTGGGTCAAGTGCTAGAGTGGTAGCCTTGAGCAAAAAGAAGCCAGGGACAGTGCTCAGACCAGGAGTTCAAGTCCTAGGACTGGCAAAACAAAAAGTATAATTGCATGATAGAATTCCATGACTGTATAGTAACTACAGTAAATATTGTTTTATACAAAATATATATTTATTTTTTTACTGGTCCTGGGGTTGGAACTCAGGGACTAGGCACTGTCCCTGAGCTTCTTTTGCTCAATGGTAGTGCTCTACCACTCGAGACACAGGGCCACTTCAGTGTTTTTATGAGTAGTTTATCAGAGATAGGAGTCTTATGGACTTTTCTACCTAGGCTGGCTTTGAATCTTCATTCTCAGATCTCAGCCTCCCGAGTAGCTAAGATTATAGGTGTGAGCAAATAGTATCCAGCTTAGAACTGCTATTAGTATTTTTTTAGGAGGAGGAGGAAAAAAGGCAGAAGAATATGAACTTCTATTATTTTCCTGGTTGTTCCAGTTTGAACAACTATTCATATACTTTACTATCTTCACAAGTGCTAAGGAATCCAGATAATAGACTGTGTATACCTGGTTTTAGTATAACAATGAGAAAAAGGATGAAGAAAGTGGAAATGAAAGAGGTGCTCACATTATTGTTCTCCCAAACTCCAAGAAATGCATCATGGAGATGGACACCTTCACTTTAGAGAGGGGAGGAGCCGGTAGTCCGGGCTGTAGTCAGGAAACACAGTGCTGGGAAGCGCAGTGCCAGACCCTCTTCCCAAAGACCGAGCTTCTACGACCATTTCAGCCGGATGTCCAAGGAGTGAACTGGAATTAACTCTTCCTCTGCTCACAGAGTGAAGGACGCAGACAAGATATCACCTTCTGGGAAGCACTGAAAGAAAGCTAGCATAGCCTTGTCTTGGAGTCCAATGCTGTGTTTAGCTCCAGGAAGACCCCAGAGTCCTTTCCACCCAAACCCAGGGTCACACATGGAGTTTGGGAATGGCCTCCAGTATAAGGCATGATGTATGTAACAAGTGAATGAAGACAGCTTACATGGGCCTCTCATACCTCTAATCCTCGAGTCTCAAGAGGCTGGGATGGGAGCATTGCAGTTGAAAGTCAGCCCAGGGAGGAAAGCTGAGACTCTATAATCTCCAATTAGCCACCAGTAAATTGGAAGTAGAACTGTGGCTCAAGTGATAGAGTGCTAGTATTGAGCAAAGATGCTGAGGTTCAGAGCCCATTTCCTGAGTTCAAGCCCAAATACAGAGAGAAAGAAGGAAAGAAGGGAGGGAGGGAGGGAGGGAGAGAAGGAGGGTGGCAGGGAGGGAGAAAGGGAGGGAAGGAGGGAGGGAGAGAGGAAAAGAGAATGAAAAAGAGACATAGAAATTGACATATAATTGAATTCTAACAATCACACATCTGTCATCTAAACCAACAAACAATACTGGAAAATGACCAACCAACAGAAAATGTTCTTGCTTTCCCTCTCTCTGATTCTGATTTTATTTTTAATATAAGGCTCCACAGTGAAGTTTTTCATATTTTTCCATTGCAGCTCCAGCCACTATGAGCCTGACAAACCTTTAAAATGGTATGCAACTTGGTGGATAGATTTTCTTTTTGTCGCTGCAGCTGCATGGTCTACATTTATACCATTTTTATTCTTTCCACGTGTTTTATCAGGTGAGTATAAATACAATTCATTATATTATAATTCATTAATTAAAGGACAAAAACTCAGTTGTTTAATATATGTACTACTATCTTGCATAATTTTTGTGAGACACAATCGGTACTGAAATGACTATTGTGTAAACATTACAAAGTATATAGAAAAATCAAATTGGGATTTTTTTATGTCTTAGTAGGGGCTTATGATAGTATAGCAAGATAGAATAGGGAAAAACTTAGAAGAGGAAGGGGCTGGGGATATAGCCTAGTGGCAAGAGTGCCTGCCTCGGATACACGAGGCCCTAGGTTCGATTCCCCAGCACCACATATACAGAAAATGGCCAGAAGCGGCGCTGTGGCTCAAGTGGCAGAGTGCTGCTAGCCTTGAGCGGGAAGAAGCCAGGGACAGTGGCAGAGTGCTGCTAGCCTTGAGCGGGAAGAAGCCAGGGACAGTGCTCAGGCCCTGAGTCCAAGGCCCAGGACTGGCCAAAAAAAAAAAAAAAAAAAAAAAAAAAAAAAAAAAACTTAGAAGAGGAAAAAATAATACATTTCCTTCTCTCTAAGAAAGAAATACAAGTTAAAGGCTTAAAATGGAAAGTCCCTGTCTCTAGGTTTTGTGCTTTGTGAGCTGGAAGAATCTAAGCAGTCCTGTTCATTAGCCACTCCCAGCCGCCAGACAATGGTTCTGGGCGAATAAGATGGTGAGGCTTACAACAGGCAACTTTTACAGCTCCCGTTTGCCATACATACTTTTCAAGGTTTCTGGTTAGTAAGAGAAACTCTTTACTATCATTTTTGTTTTTAATTCCCGCCTGAGTCTGGCCCTTTTAATAATAATTTTAGTGGTCCTATTTCCCTATCTGTCTTTCCTGCCTAAATGCCTTTTTAAATTAAATAATAAATAAATAATAAAAATAATAATAAATTAATTAATGATAATTTTAGTTGTCCTGTTTCCCCATCTGTCTTTCCTGCCTAGATGCCTTTTTAAATTAAAAGGAATACAGATGACAAATATCTTATTTTCAATAGCTGCCTTGTGTTGAGAATGGATTGTTGGCCCTGTTTAGAAAAGGAAACTAAAAAGTCATTTTCATATCATACTTAGGAAGCAGCACCGAAAATTGGGATAGCAGACAATTCAGTTGATAGGCTACCATGATTAAGACCAGAAGACAAATTACTTTTAATTAAAAGATGTCAAAGAGAAATTAGTAAACAAAAATCCCTTTCAAAAAGTATTTCCTGTAGGTAGAAAAGGCTAATAGAACTCCTAAAAAATTACAAAACAACACTGTACACAAACTCCATTGACTGAACATACTGAATACCTCCTCATCCACAGAAACAGAATGGTAGATTGATAGCTACTGTAGAAATGAAAATAGCAACCTAGCAATGGCCACGTACAGCTCTACTGTATAAACAGTGCTCTGCTTTACTATTAAGTACCTTCTAAATACCGGCGGTTGATTTTAAATCCTTTAGTGATTTTTAAGAATAGTACTTCTCAAATAAGATAATACTAAGTGAAATGAACTCCATGTTATGGAAACGATTGTTGTAACTACTTTCAACATGCCATATGTAATTGTAGCCTCTATTATTGATGATGTTCTTGTATCACCCTCCTGTGGTTGTACCTACACTTTCTCTGTATCTTATCTGAGTACATTGGAAACCGGGTATAATGGTATTAGAACTAGGAAATTGGAAGGGAATACCAAAATCAAGAGACACAGGGCGAAAAAAAAAAAAAGACAAACAACTACAAAAGCAATACTTGCAAAACTGTTTGGTGTAAATGAACTGAACAACTCATGGGGGAGGGGGAAGGGAAAGGGGGAGGGGGAAGGGGAATGAGGGAGGAGGTAACAAACAGTACAAGAAATGTATCCAATGCCTAATGTATGAAACTGTAACCTCTCTGTAATTCAGTTTGATAATAAAAAATATATATATATAGAGAGAGAGAGAGAGAGAATATATATAGAATAGTACTTCTCAGTCCTTAATGAGTTTAGAGGGTTTTGAATTTGCTGTTAAGAACTTAAATAAGTTGTATATTTGACTTGTAAATCCTGGAAATATGTTCTTGGATGTGGCCAGAATCTAATGGTTTAGAAAACTAAACCATAGGTCATAGAATTGTTTCCACTTTTCAATAAGAAATCTTAATGTCATGCCTTACCTTTTATACATAGAGAATGAAAGGCTTATCTAAATCCAGAATTCCCAGGGCTAAGGTTGATACCAGTAAGGATTTAAGGGTTTTTTTTTTGTTTTTTTTTTGCCAGTCCTGGGGCTTGGACTCAGGGCCTGAGCACTGTCCCTGGCTTCTTTTGGCTCAAGGCTAGCACTCTGCCACGTGAGCCACAGCGCCACTTCTGGCCATTTTCTGTATATGTGGTGCTGGGGAATCGAACTGAGGGCTTCATGTATACGAGGCAAGCGCTCTTGCCACTAGGCCATATCTCCAGCCCCAGGGTTTAAGTTTTGAGAGGCTTTTTGTTGTTACCTAGTTTATTCCAGGTATTTACAATCAGGTCATGGGCTGCATCATAAAGGGTCTTCATTATTACTCTAAGGGTAGGGGGGCAAATGCTATAGAATCTAATTATTCATAGATGGGTTTAGGGCTGGGTTTTTTTGAGGTGGCTCTAATTTTAAGAAGGAAAGAATGATGCAAAGGAGTGCTGCTGATTGACGCACATTATACTCACAAGTTGACATGTTGAATTGAAACATCTTTGTACAATTACTTAAAATTAAGAAAAGTAAATAACTTTTTAAAAGGCCTTTCTTTCTTTAGCAGCCAAGGGGTAGTTGCCCTGGTGTAACAATAGGGCCTAGTTAAATGGCACCAAGATAATAAAAATTGGTGCACTATGATAGTATAAGCTTAATTGTTAAGAATAGGATATGCAATTCAATTTATGGGAAATATTCAGGTGCGAAAATTGTTTTTCATAACCTTATAGCTTCAAGTTACTTTTGAAAGAACTGGGAGCAGTGACTCAGTTGTTTTTTTTTTCCATTGGTTTTGATACAGGGTTTCACTACATAGTTTGAACTGACCTGGGACTCACTATGTCTCCTAAGTACTGAGATTGGAGGCCTGCACCTCTACACCCAGTGTGACTCCATTTTTAGTCTTACTCTATTCCCTGTGTCTGAACAGATTGTTTTTTTTCTGAATAGCTCTTGACCACTTCTAGGCATTCATTTTCAGGTTTAGCTTTGTCTTCTCTGTAGATGATGTCCAAGCATCTCAAACAAAGTGCTGTTCTGCTCACGGTTGGGAGAAATGTTATGCAAGAGGCATCATCCATTAACTTGATTGTAATTGCCTCAGAGAAAGGTCGAAACTGCCTATGGCAAAAACCTTTAAGCTGATTTTTCGTTTGCAAGTGTTAATAAGATGAGCAAAATATTCTTAAAATAGCCTTGGTATTATAGTTTTAGAGAATTAGGCTTTAGTTTTGCTTCAGCACATTAAATTTTAATCTGGTAAGATTCTGGTATTTTTCCTAACTATTAGACATGTTGTAAGATTCTTTTGCTTGTTAACATATAGGTACAGAAAAAGTAAAAGCTGAGAAAAAGAAAGAGGCTACTTCGATTGACACCAAGCTCAAAGATCAGGACTCTGAAGCTAGCATTAAGGATTTATTTGTTTCTACTTGGGTAAAGTAAAATATTCTCCATGAACGACACAATTAAGTCAAACCTGTTCAGTTGTTTAAGAAAATAACCATGTATATTTAAATCTGACTGGAACTTTCTGAGTCTTTTTAATTGAATTATTTTTTCCAAGTAATGGAAAAAAAATTGCTTTCACTTTTACCTATCTTGAATTGCCAGGAATCTGGATAGTGTCAAAATGATTACCAGTTGTTTTCTATTTCTTTCTTCACTTTTTTTTTGTTGTTATTGTTTGTGAGGGGTGTTCCAGTCTTGGGACTTGAACTCAAAGCCTAGGTGTTGTCCTTTAACTATTTTTCACTCAAGGACAGCATTCTCCTACTTGAGCCACATATTCATTTTGTTAATGAAAATTTCAGTGGGGTAAATACAAAGCAAACCTAGGAGTTAAATTATAGCAAATCCAGGATTTCTTTTCTACAAAGAAAACTGTAGACAACATAATAGATAAATAATAGATACCAAAATTTAAAAAACTAATATTTACAATGAATAAATAATTCTTGGAAAATGTACAAAAAGTTTCAGGAAGCTGAATAAAAATGGAAATATCAGTTCACACATGCACACAGACATACTCATACCGAATAGCTTAAAATTATATGAAGAAGCTCATCTCAAGTTCAATGAATCTTAATAGTGCAACAGTATAACTCAGGAAGTACTGCTCTGTTGGGTTTTGGGAAGTAGAAGCTGGGACATGACGAAAATGGAACTCCTATATCAAAACATGTATCCTGGAGAAAATCTAGAGAAATGATTAAATAAATTATTGTAACTTTCCTAGTAATCCAGTCCTGGACGTGTACTTCCAAAAGAATCATGGGACATTAATAGTACAAGGGACTCTCTCTCTTCTTTCCCTCCACCCCTATGTTCCCCTCCCCCCTCCCTTCCCTCTCCCTCTTTCACCTCTTTCAGCGATATTGGACAAGGAACTCAGGGTCTTGTGCTTGCGTGGCCGGCAATCTATCTCTGGAATCGAGCCCCAAGCCCTTTGAACCTTTGTTAGTGTTCAGATAGGACCCTGCTCATGTTACTGGATTGATGGTGACTGCTGTCCACATATTTATGTTTCCCATGTAGCTAGGATGACAGGTGTGTGCCACTACGTCCAGCTTTTGATTGAGGGAGTGGGTGTCTCATGTTTATGCTCAGGATGGCCTTGAACTCCCATCCTCACTCATTCTGCCTCCTGAATAGATAGGATTGCAAGTGTCAACTACTGGTCCCTGACTGTCCACATAGCTTTGTTTCAGTAGGGAGTAGGATTTCACAAAATAACCTATGGGAATGGGTAAGTACAGTGGGATCACGCTTTGCAAAATCAGACAGCTGAATTAGATAAATATGCAAAATATGATTATATCTCACAAGGCACAGATTTTTTCTCAAAGCTTTTCAACAAATTACCAGGCATACAAATAAAAATTATAGGAGATATAAAGACTGAATTAAGGAAAATTGTTCAAAACCTACCAATCTTTGATGGATTGTGTATATCTGTCAATTGTATATTTGGAGTTTGTATTTATTCATATATAATTTGGGATAACATGCATATATATAACTTTTAGATTAAGCATGGCAAAATTCTTTAGATTGATTATTAACATGACTAAATGCACATGTTTGTGACATAAAATACATGACAAAAATTCATTTCTGTTTCAGAGTCTGATGAAGAATCCACTGTTCTTGTGCCAAGCTGTGTCCAAGGCTGTGGAAGCCTTAATTATTATTGGAGCTTCCAAGTTTTTACCTGTATATATAGAAAATCAATTTATATTAACACCCAGGATGGCAACTATGCTTACAGGTATACGTCTCATAGATTTAGAAGAGTTTGCATGGTCTTGATACATAGAAGGAGAACAGAAAATATGAGAAATAATGTACTTCATCTCCATTGACTGAAATTTTAACAAGTATGAACAGTGTTATCATTATACCCCTATTTTTATATATTAAATCTTGTAAGGAATCTGCAGTCTAACCTTGCCCATTTTTCTTCTTCCTACTCATTATTTAATCACGCTTTTGAAATTACCATGAAGTCTTCTTGCAGGTTGATAGACTTTTCTGCTTATTTATTTCGATGCTGGTAGAGGGGTTTGGACTCTGGGTCACAGAACCTCCCTTGATTTTTTGCTTTGTCTTTCTACATTCTGTGTATGTCTAGCATTCAACGATCACTTACCACATACTTTTTGCTACTACCTTTATTTATAAGAAAACACATTCTGCCAACTCATGTAGCCCCATATCTACTTAACACATCTTAATTGTACTGTGTGAGTCTATTTTATGCACATACAGCTGGCTACTTATTGTCCCATTAACAGACATAAAATTACCTTCAATGTTTTAGTGTTTCATATAGTGTAGTGAATAGGCTTATCGACCTACCCTTGGGGACATTTGTTGAAGTTGCTCTTCATTTGGCACTAAGGGTAAATTCCTGTTGTGTAATCAATCCTCAATCTCAGTTATTGGTAATTTGATTCCCCCCTAAAAGCTGCTAATAGAATTAAGTGCTATGAGGCTCTAGAATTAATGGGAAAGTGGTTAAAAGAATTGACTTATTTTATTCAATAAATAGTCAAGGACACATGTTACAACTTTTAGGGTAACCAATAAAAGACGAGTAAAAAAAAGAATACTAATATGAAATAAAAGAAATGGATATAAACTAAGTGAGTCAAATAGAAAGCAAATGTTAACCATGCAGAAACTTCCGTTACAATGTAGATGTGGACTGCAAATTTCTTAAAAGTCCAAAACACAACAGATCTGTTTCCATGGACGTTTTCCTGTGAGTAAACCACATTAATGGCCACTCTGATTATTATAATTGACAGATTCACACTAAGTAAGTCCAACTTGCTTCTAATAATATTCCATATGAATAAGATTATCTGAGTCCATGAGATAGATGAGACTATCATAGTATAGATCTCAACCTAACACTCAAGAATCTGGACCCAGTCAGGTCAATACATTCTATAACCATCAGATTTTCCCTTAAGCTCACATCTTGATTTTCACACTTAGGCTAACACATTAAACCAAGTATAATAGAATTTATTATCAACTGAATGTTTGACCTTGGCCTACAAGGATAAAGTCTGTGGACAATTCTGCACCCCTACAATGTTGATTAATGAGACTGGCTTACTAAAACAATTTCCAGGACTGAGATGGTGTCTGATTATTTTAGCTAATTTTGGGGATAAATTTTATATCATCTGTTGTAATTGGACAGGAGAAATAATTGTGCTCAGCATTAATGTAAATACTGTGTCACTGATCCTCCCTGAAAGTGGAATTCCAACAGAGGACTTTATTTCAGAGAGAATTTCATAGTCTCCTCAGGCTGTATGATCTACTGGCCATGTCTGTTTGAACACTAGATATGCCATGATTGTATAATGGTGAGTGCTCTGTGTTGTGAACAGTAGATAATTTCAGTGGCCAGTCATGGGCTGTTTTTTGTTGTTGTTTGTTTATTCCTTCCTTCTTCTTTTCTTTTTTGGTGATTCTTGAGTTTGAAATCAGGGTCCCATGATTCCAACTTAAGCCATATTCTCAGAAGTTTCTGCTTTAGTTACTTTTTTGGTAGACTCTTGTGCTTTTTCCCAGGGCCAGCCTTGAACCAAAATCTTCCTACCTATGCCTCCTATGCAGGTAGCTAAGATTACAGGGGTATACTACCCTGTCTGGCTTGTCCTCCCAGGTGCTTGCATTTATCATTCCTATTGGTCAAATAAAACTGTCAAGAAGTGAGTTGTGAGGCTTAGTCTGTTCTCAAATCAGTCTCAGATTATCAAGCTTCTGTTTTAAAGCTTGACTTAAAAAATTACTTTAGAGGGCTGGGAATATGGCCTAGTGGCAAGAGTGCTTGACTCGCATACATGTAGTCCTGGGCTCGATTCCCCAGCACCATATATATAGAAAATGGCCAGAAGTGGTGCTGTGGCTCAAGTGGCAGAGTGTTAGCCTTGAGCAAAAAAGAAGCCAGGGACAGTGCTCAGGCCCTGAGTCCAAGGCCCAGGACTGGCAAAAAAAAAAAAATTACTTTAGAGTTACTATGAATGTGATGTACAGAGGGATTACAATTACCTGAATCATGTAATGAGAATGTTTCTTTTAGTATAGTATCTTCCCTTCCTTCCCTCTCTCCCTCCTTCCTCTTTCTATCCAGAAGTCATATAGTTCACTTTTATCAGTGTCCAGTGAGCTCTGCTGCTGCATTTTTTCACCCTTCACTTCTGACAAATAATATGTATCCTCCCAAATGATCCCTGTTTTAGAGAGGCAATGAGTCCTTTATTCATTGATGTTCTATTAGATATCCTAATGGAAACTTTCACTATTTTTCAGGAGTACCAGACCACCAAAAACATCCGTAAGGGACACTTGTAGTTCAAAGGGGGCAGGAAACCAAGCTGTATGGTTAACAAAAATACAACTACCTCCAGAAGTCAGAGTCTCAAGAGATGCTAGCCTGCCTTTGGTTTAGAGGGAAGGGAGACATCAGTTCTTCCTCAACTGCCCAAGCAGTTACGTATTGTTAATCTGCCTATATACTTCATAAAAATGGAAGGAAAAGCATTCAGAATTTTGTTAGACTTCCTGAGTTATCCTTCCTAGTAAAGGGTTGGAAAATACTAGGGTCAGATTGATGGAATTTGAGGCTCAGACGCTCTAGTAAATTGAATGTCACCTATGAGAACCATCCTTTGAAAAGAATTGTATAGAGTATGTACATGTTTGATCTACGTATATGTTCTAAGACTTACACTTTAGCAAGTGAACAATTGGAGAATTAAAAAAGGAAAGGGAAATAAAGGACAACTTTTTAAGGAAAGGATAGGTTTCCAGTATTCTGAGAGAGTCAATTTGGAGCAAAGTGCAAACACAGAACCGATACCTGCTGGGTTCTCTTTACCCTATGAGGGCACTCTGTTTTCCTTTGTGAGTGCTCAGCCGCCGGGGGGGGGGGGGCTGCATTTGTGGGGAGAGCTGGCGATGCCCCTCAGTGGAGGAATCCTCTACTGACCTCTGTCTTCCAGGTCTCTCTCCTGGGTCTCCACCCAGCATGCCTTGCACTCCCCTCTGTGCCCTTTGCCACGGTGTATTACCTCTCTTTCTCATTACAACTGTGACTTCTCCCAGCAAACAGCTCTCAAAGGCACTGTGTTCAGTCAAGCCTGTGGCTTTTGCCTCTCTGGTCAATGCACTGAAGTCTCCTTAGGGAAACTGAGATTTGATTATGTCAAGTTTTCAAAACCCCAGAGCAGCTGAGTCTTTAACAACAGGATGCTTGTCAAGATGGTCCCTGGCTTTAGCCTTCATATTTTACAGAGACATGCTGGGGATTGTTTTCCCTTCACATGGAGTGTGTTGTGCAGTTTCCAGGTCACCTATTTAAGTGATTGGCTTGTAGGGGACGGCTTTCTTTGTCATGCTGTGGCTCTGCTTTTTTACTACCTCGGATGGAAAGGTTGCTGGGTGTCGGGGGCGGGGACACTCTCATTTCCTTGCTTGGTTGTTCTCCTGGGTCTTTGCAGTGTTCCAGATTTCATGTTCGCTGCTGCTAGTGATTAGTGTGCACCTGTATACACTCCTTTCCATGAGCAATTACGCACCTGCTGCTTTGCTTCCAGCCCGTGGAGGAGCAAAGTGGAGCTGTATTTCCCCACTGTGCCACCTTGAGCCTACACCTGCATTTTTACTGTAACCGTCCCATTTTCTTATTTTTTAGCCACTGGTAGGCCTTCCCACTCGCATTTACTTTGTCACATTCATAGAACATTTCATTTCTGTCATGTATCTTTCTGAACCTTCTGAAAATGCTTATTTTTCACGTTTTTGTCAGGCTTACTAGATTATAAATTGAATCTGATGATAATGGATACTCTTTTTCATTCTTTTAATTTTCTCTTCCTTATCTCAACTGAAGTCAACATGCACGCTACCTGTTCTCACTGGATTATATCAGAGTAGGAATTTACTGTGCAATTTCATTGACTACTTCTAACTATATTTCTCTTTTCTTGTTTTCCTTTTTTCTCTCCCCCTATCCCTCCTGTGCTCCTCTTTCGAAGCACCTGTGCTTGAGGGAAACTCCCTCTGCTAATGGCTATTCTAGAATAGCACATTTCTCATATTGCTCATTTCACATATTGCTCATATTGCCCATCTATTTACAGATCCAGATGATGGCATGGTTCAATCTTTTTCACAAATGTTTATTTAAGAATACATGTCCTATTAATCATGCCTTTTGCAAAAGCTATCAATCCAGTCACCTAGCTAGCAATAACTTTCAGCAGAACTTCTTTTGGCATGAGTCAGGCTTGTTTTGTTGATGTTACCATACAGGAGCAAAAGTCACCACTGTTCCCAAATTCAATATATCGGTGACTCTAGTGCCACACTTAGTTTGTTTTTCTTACGATGTTTATGCTTATTAAGATGTTTATCATGTTTAAAATTTTTATTCTGGCCAGGCTGATGGTGGCTCATGCCTGTAATCATAGCTACTCAGGAGGCTGAAATCTGTGGATTGTGTTTCAAACCCAGCTTAGGCAGGAAAGTCCATGAGACTCATATCTCCAATTGACTACAAAAAGCTGGAAGTGGAGCTGTGACTGAAGTAGTAGAGCATTCAATAGTAGAGCACTATCTTTCAACAAAAGAGCTAAGGGACAGTGCTTAGGCCCTTAGTTCAAGCCACAGGACCAACACGCACATGCACACATACACACACACACACACACACACACAGATAAATTCTACCTTTTTAACTAAAACTACGCTTGGCATGTGCTAGGGCAGAGGGAATCATATCATTGTTTTGTACAGCTTTACTATTTTCAGCAATATTTACTGTAATATATAATTGGTTTCTTCTTTTTTTTTTTCAGGAGTTATTTTAATTCCAGGAGGTTCAATCGGACATTTTCTGGGAGGTGTCATTGTTTCTAAGTTAAGACTGTCTTGTAAAGGCCTGATGAGATTTGTAATGGTTACTTCTATTGTATCTATTATATGTCTTTCCCTTGTAATTTTTGTACACTGCGACCCAGATAAATTTGCTGGAATCAATGAAAATTATGATGGGTAAATATGATTTCATGCATTATATTCAAAAATCAGAACCCAGAACTCAACCAGTGAATAATTATTTGTACACTAACTTTTATATGTTAGTTTCAAAATTGTAAATTATGGAAGGGGCACAAAAGTTCTAGGAAAAAAGTACATGAAATGACTCCCAAGTCTCAAAATATAATTCCACACTAAGATTGGAAACAACTAAGATATGGGTCTAACTTCTGTGCAAAGGTAATCTTACCTTGTCTTCTGTTTTATTTTGTGTAGGTACTGGGGATTGAACTCAGGGTGTGCGTACCATCCTTTAGCTTTTTTGCTCTAGGCTAGTGCTCTACCATTTGAGCCACAGCTCCACTTCTGTTTGCTGCTCTTGTGTGTGTGGTTAATCGGTGTTAAATTGGAGCAGGCTTTGAACTGTGATCCTTAGATCTCAGCTTCCTGAGTTGCTAGGCATACAGGTGTGAGTCACCAGTCCTGGCTTTACCCTGCAGCCTTACATTGATTGGTCTGCCTTCTTATAGGCCACAAAGAATGCATCTGAACTACATCTGAAAGTATATCTGGATAATAATTCCAGTAAGCTAAATGTGCAAGAATTCCAAAACCTGGTCATAGACTGATACTAAATATTGGACCATTGAACTAGCATGGGAAAATAAAGTATCAAGGGAAGTAAAACCACAAAGAATAGACTTGCATTTCCAGCTACAGTTGAGTAGCTCATGATGGTATACACGTTCCTTTCTTCAGTGCCTCTTGGTTAGCAGGGTTTACTCTATTTACTCAATTTTAAAACACCAAAAGGACAGCTCTTGTATAGAGCTAAATTACAGGACAGCTGTCAAAGTCACTACCTATGATAAGTCAAACTAAAATTTTTTTTCTGAGAGTTTCATGCAATTGAGAGTTATTATCTTCTCTTTTCATTTGCAATTACCTGACTGGAAACAATTCAAGGTTGAGAGCTAATGGAGTGCATGGAGTAAAAGACTAAGGGAGTGTAATCATGAGAATACTACAGAGTTCCTGATTATTTAACAAAGTAGAATGGCTTGTTGTGCTGGTTCACACCTGTAATCTCAGTTCTATGGATGGGATCACAATACAAGGCCACTGCAGAAGCACCATAAAGGGGCATAGGAAATATGAGGGGGTTTTAGGTTTTTGTTAACATGACTGTGGTTGACAGTTTCACAGTGTTTATATCCACTCAAAAATGTCAAGTAATCTAAAATGTTTACTATTGTATTTAATTATGCCTTCCAAAAAGATGTCAAAAGAAATGATTTCAATAAGCATACCCTGAGCTTCTCATTGATACCTCACTGTGTACATTCATTTAAAGCAGTAATAGTACAGTGATATTTTATCTCCTCCCTTTTTTTACAGAACAGGTGAGATCGGAAACCTCACGGCTCCTTGTAACGCTCACTGCGGATGCTCTGCCATGATCTATTTTTCTGTATGTGGAAGAGATGAGGTTGAATATTTTTCTCCCTGCTTTGCAGGCTGTAAACGTTCTAAAGTTTTAAACAGAGAAAAGGTAATTGCTTCACTAAGGTGTTCAACCTGTAGGTGATGCTTGTATTTTATTCTTGATTATCTGTAAAATTGTCCTATCTTATTTAAAAACTTAAGATCAAGGAAAAGAATGTGGCTCATGTTTCCATACTGGAATGGACGGTCAGGTGGGAGTTAGAAGGAGAGGAGACACGTTGGTATTAAAACATGGCTCCATATATTATACCAACCAAGGCTGGGGATATGGCCTAGTGGCAAGAGTGCTTGCCTCGTATACATGAGGCCGGGGGTTCAATTCCCCAGCACCACATATACAGAAAATGGCCAGAAGTGGCGCTGTGGCTCAGGTGGCAGAGTGCTAGCCTTGAGCGGGAAGAAGCCAGGGACAGTGCTCAGGCCCTGAGTCCAAGCCCAGGACTGGCCAAAAAAAAAAAATTATACCAACCAAACTTTATACTTTCAAAACAGTGAGTAATTATTGCTTACCTGCAGGGCATTTTTTTTTCTTTCACTTTCGTGGTTTATCTTGCTTCTGTGCTACTTGTCAATAGCATTTGATACCCAAAACTTCGCAAAATCTGTTTCTTCACCTAGGCATTGGCCACTGCTCTGCTTTGGGCCTTTCAGTCTAGCATGCTTCAGCTGAGGAATTCAAAATGCCTACCTGGGCTTCTCACTATGCTCATTATGGCTGGATTTTAATCTGCCTTCCTTTCCATTATTGGAATTGAACTTATTTCGCAATTTTATTCTAATGGATTTTTTGTTTTGGTTGCGGGGCTTGTATTCAGGGCCTGGGTGCACTTCCCGAGCTTATCTGCTCAAAGCTGGCACTTTAGCACTTTGAGCCACAGCGCCACTTCCAGTTTTCTAGTGCTAAAGTGGAGAGAAGAGTTTTATAGACTTCATGCCCAGGCTGCCTCTGAATCATGATCCTTAGATCTCAGCTTCCAGAGCACTTAGGATTCTCTGTGTGAGCCAGCAACATCTGGCTCTAATAACTTTTTTTAATTCGTAGTTTTGTTTAAGTATGTCAAGACTACTTGTGCTATGTTCATTGTACTTCATGGCAGACGCCTAGGAATTTCAGCCCATTTGGTTTCAGTTTTTTGTATCTCCTTGTTTAATCTGTCTTCCATCTACCTCTAACACCATGAATACTTCAATCTTGTCCTCTAACATCAATCTCTTTTCCACATAAACTGATACGTTGAATTAAAATCACTTTATAAAACTATGTTTTCTTTTGTGCCATTCTAGGGGCTTGAACTCAGGGTCTGGGCTCTGTCCCAGAGCCATTTTGCTCAAGGCAATAGTTCTACCACTTCATTCACAGCTCACAACTCTTTAAAGATAACAAGATCAACAAAGCTATTTAAAATTGTTTTTTAAAACTCTCTCTTGGTCTGGGAATGTGGCATAGTGGTATAGCATGCACAAATCCCTGGGTTCGATTCCTCAGTACCACATAAACAGTAAAAGCTGGAAGTGGCGCTGTGGCTCAAGAGGTAGAGTGCTAGCCTTGAGCAAAAGAAGCCAAGGACAGTGCAGGCCCTGAGTCCAGTCCCCAGGACTGACAAACAAACAAACAAAAACCACAACTTCTTTCTAGCTCTATTACATCACACGTTGTTTTAATATTTTACTCTTGCCTTCCTAGACCACTGATCATTAAAAAGAAGACCACAAAATGGTCTTTAAAATATATTATTTACATTCATATTCTCTCAATAGCTTCTCATCACTAAGAATGGAGGCCAAAGTTCTTATATTGGTCTCTCAATTACTTAATAACTGTTACACAATATGTCTACACTCCATTTATTTTTTTCTAATCTCCTTGATGTTCAACCTTTGTGGCCCACATTGTTCTCTTAACTCTTCTTTAAACTTGTCAAGTGAGTACAAGGACATTTTGTTTGTTTGTTTACAACATCTTTTCTTCTCTTACTGGTCACATACTTCTAGATAACCATATGACTCATTCCTATACTTTCTTCAAATTTCTCCTTGACTATCGCTTCATCAGCCAGGCGCTAGTGGCTCATGACTGTAATCCTAGCTACTCAGGAGGTTGAGATCTGAGGATCATGGTTCAAACCCAGCTAGGGCAGAAGAGACTATGAGAACTCTTACCTCCACTTAACCACCTGAAAACCGGAAGTGGAGCTGTGGCTCCGCCTTGAGCTGAAGAGTTCAAGGACAATGCCCAGGTCCAGAGTTCAAGCCCCATGATCAACATAAACAACAACAACAACAAATATCACATCGTCATTGGGCCAATGTATTTACTTATATCCCCTAATATCACCTGCAGCTTTTCTTTGTCCCATTTCATCCATAATAACCATATGCTCTTTATAAATGACTTCCTTTTATTTCTAACTATCTGCTTTTCATGTTTATTATTTAGGATATTTTTGGTAGATTAACAAATTGTTAAATAATCTCTCAATCTCTAATTATTTTTAGGTCTTAGAAAGTTTCACTGCTTCATGTTCCTTGAAATTTTAACCCTGAAATGACCTAATATAGATTCAAGTTTTAACTATTCTTCTATTCATGGCCACATTGTGACTTTCACTGACCCTCAACTCTGTTTTTGTGTTACTCTTTCTTCATTTAAAGAAAAGAATTTAGGCTGGGAATATGGCCTAGTGGTAGAGTGTTTGCCTCGTATACATGAAGCCCTGGGTTCGATTCCTCAGCACCACATATATAGAAAACGGCCAGAAGTGGCGCTGTGGCTCAAGTGGTAGAGCGCTAGCCTTGAGCAAAAAAAGAAGCCAGGGACAGTGCTCAGGTCCTGAGTTCAAGCCCCAGGACTGGCAAAAAAAGAAAAAGAAAGAAAGGAAGAAAAAAGAAAATAATTTAAATATGTTGTTATGAAAATTAATATATCTATGAAAGTTTTGTCATTATATTATTAGATTTCCTTTATAATATGAATACAGTATTTAAACTATTATTTGTCTTTGAAACTCATTGAAATTAAGGTTAGGGTCTTGGCATAGCAGAAGAATGCCTGCATAGGAAACAGAAGGACCTGAGTTCAAACTCCAATACTGCTTCCTCTTCAAATTGCATGAACAAGTTATATTTTATATTTGAGGGATTTTTTTTGAAGGAATTGAAGAGAGGAGAGAATGTTAAACAATGAACAGTACCAAAATACATTGCATACGATAAATGAAGAATGGTCAAAGGAAGCTCACTGGAACCTGTTGAATAATGGCAAAAGTGGATCTGGGGAAAGTGAGAATGCATGAGAAATCAATCTGATTACAATGTTCTATAAGTACCAATGGAAAATACCACAGTGAATCCCCATTTAACAGTTAGTATGCACTGAAAGAGAAATGGACAGGAATAAAAAGCAGGTCTTATCTGGAATTGAATTACTAGTGGAAGCAGAGATAACAGAAAAGGAAAAAAAGTGCTGAAATATTTTATGCACATGGCAAGTGGATTAGTGACATGTTGGTATTAGTTTAGGTAGGATGATGAAGAACAGTGAGAGGAGTGAGTCTGATCAGTGTACATTGAATGCATATATGGATATATCTAGCTGAACTCGCCTTGTCAACTAATTAATGCTGATGAAAATAGAGGTATAAAAAGTAACTGCTATTACATTATTTTACAAGGTTCTAAAGGCATTTTGAGATCTAGACACCCTGTCTGCTGTGTTTAGTAAGTAACAGTCATGACATCATTACATAATAAATCAAAAGGGTTATCCTCTCAGTTCCAAAATCTTTCACATTCACATAATTGTATTTAACACACTAAAATTTCATTTTACTTACTACATTATCTTTAGCTACCCACTATTTACATATTATGGATCATTCTGAGAAAAGTATGAATATTTGAGGAATTTTTAAATGAGCAGAACTTTACATAAGTAATAATAATTACATATATACACACAGACAAAATAATCCCTTGTTAAAACAGCTTGAGTTTATCATTAATGTTTCATTTCTAAATAATAAATATCAGATTTAATGTTAGGATATTATTATTAATATGGTCCAGTCTCCCTACAATTAGTGATTTGGCGTTTTTATTTTTTAATGATGAGCTTTTGATTCATGGCTATGTTTCTGACACATTTTTTCTATCTTTGACATTAATAGGCATACTACAATTGCAGTTGCATTAAAAATGGACTGTTAACCTCTGATATAGAAGGTGATTTTATTGATGCTCTACCTGGAAAATGTGACACCAAGTGTTATAAATTACCTCTGTTCTTTGCTTTTATCCTTTCTTCAATTATTTTTTCCTGTTTTTCTGCCATACCACTCAATCTGGCAATTTTCCGGTATGTATACAACAATATTTACAATTATTATTCATTTAGGACAAAGGGCAAGACTTAGGTTATACTGTTTTATTGAACATTTTATCTATGTTTCATGGTGGCAGATACAAAGGAAAAAGTTAATAATGTCATAATTTATATTTAATTTTCTTAATTTTTATAAGGTATGTACAAGTTACATTTAGTTTAACATTAAGTCAAATGTATGTATGTACTACAACAGCATATATATATACACACACATATATATATATGACATCCCCTAAATATGTGTAATTTGGGGTTTTATAAATCACTTATAAGCTAAAGTTAATTTAAAAACAAATATATTTATTTAAAATATAGAAAATTCATAAACAGGAAAATTCCTACTTATAGCATAAGTATAAATATAAGTTTCATTTATTTTTATAGTGTCTGTCAACTAACTCCTATATTAGCCTATGAGACGCTGAGAAAGCAGTGTCATTACAAAGGGGCACAATAATTTTTTAAATGTCCACCTTAAATATTATTTTAAACTGAGTCAGCATTTCTTATTCATGAATTCTTCCCGGAGACCTGAAATTCATCTAGTATTATTTTTTTCTTATTCATACTAATTTGTCATTATTTTGAAATTATTTTTTTCAAGAGGTTAACAAGAAGCTTTGAGCCCCACATACCCCGTAGGAAAAGGCCAGGTAACAAAGTAGGGGAAAACATGTGGTCTCTCTACCTGGCATGATGTGGAGATGCCAGATCTTCCTTGTGAAGATAGATGATTTGACGTAGGTCATGCAGACCAGGGACAATATCTTCATTCACAGGAAAGATGATGAATTAAAGGAGAGTAAAACCTGATTAAAATATCTTGACAAGGATTTTGCAGACAGGAAGTTCGTGATGGGAGCCTAGGAGATTTGAGCTAGTTAAGTCCTTGCCCAGGGGAACCTTTCTTACACCATGTTGGTATGAGTACTGTTATCTTGTGCATACACTGTGAACCACTGAAAAGAGTAAATGAATGGGAGTTTTTAAACAGTAGATTAGGAATACCCAGCACAAGTATCTGGATCACGGCTCAGGGAGAGTCAAATGGCCTGGAAAGGCAAGAGAAGGCAACAACAAGTATCAGACAGAAATCCAATTAAAACGAGAAGTATTAAATCATAGATTTACAAAGGGAACAATGTACCATAGAGCTCTGAGCAAAACAGTAGGGGACAAGTGGAAATCTCTCCTCAGCAAGGCTACGAACAAGAAAAAGGGCCACACTCAGGAAGATGCCCAGGCACTCACCAGCTGGCACTCCACAGAAACAAGTTTTGAGAGATGGGAAATCTAGACAGTGTGCAGCAAACAAACTTCTGTCTATGAGTACAGAGCAGAGGTCTTAGTCAAACTCGTGGCTGGGGAGAAGAGAAGAACCACACCACCTCTACCTCTCTACTGGCTAAGCAAGTGAGCTTCAGTGTAGAAACCAGCACGAGTCACAGCACCAAAAACCAAAGCGCTGACTGGAGCTGGATCACAAACTCAGTTATGATACAAGTCAGTTGTTTGTGAATATGAATCAAGTTTCCTAGACAAGAAAGTGTGAGGCTAGCTCATTCAGGCTCAGAGTCCAGGTGTATTGCCCAGCCACTGCAAACTGTTTTAATTTGGTTGCTCTGTACCCTTTCAGAAGGCCAAAGACACAATAGCATGGTGCTAAGCCAGCACCAGCAGTACGCTGTCAGCGCCAGGAGCGATCCATCTGGGAGATCTTTAGTCTGAGGGAAGTGGGGTGGGGGGGGCAGTTTGAGGTCAGCTCCTGAACTCCCAACATGCTTTTGTTCCTCTGGGGAAAGAAAGAAATGAAAACCTCAATAAGTAAAAAAAGAAAGATTGTCCAGAAGAAAAAGGATATCATTCATTGATTGGAGACAAGATGGAAGAAATACTAATTTTAAACAACAATGAAAAAAATTAAATATAAACAGTAAAGACACCTGCACACCCACGTTGATTACTACACGCCTCATTATTGGGGAAGATTATTTCTCATTTATTTTAGTTTTTGAGTAGAGAATATAATAATCAAAGATACACAAAGGGGGGAATGCATGCAAACTGAGACAAGTTATGCAATCTTGAATGAAGTGACTATTTCAGACATAGACAGAATGGAAGGAATCCCAAAGCTCAGTATAGCACATCTGCTATGAAAGGTTAGAGCTTGTTTCAGCAAAGAGAAAGGAGGCTGGGATAGAAGATCTGGGTCACAAAATCCTCTCTCAGCCAGTGTTGGTATCTTATGCCTGAAATCCCAGCTACTCCGGAGGCTGCGATCTGAGGATTGCAATTTGAAGTCAGCATGAATAGCAAAGTTTGTGAGAATCTTATCTCCAATTAATCAGATAGACACACACACACACACAGACACACACACACACACAGACACACACACACGGAATCAGAAGTGAAGCTGTGGTTCAGGTGGTAGAGCACAAGACTTGGGCAAAAGGAGCCCAGGGGCATTACTCAGGCCTTGAGTTCAAGCCCCAGAACCAGAACAGACACACACACACACACACACACACACACACACACACACACACACACACACATATGCTCTCTCATGAGGAACAAATGAAATTGGTTGACAATAAGCAGAAAACAGAGACATGGAAGGAGTTGAAATCTTTGAATAGCCCCAATAGAACTGTGTCAATTGAACTGTTAGTACAAGTGGTGCATAAGAAAAAAAATAACTTTCAGCATACATTCTATATAGCTAGTAATACTATTGCTGTTTGTTTTCAGGACTGTACCAGGCAGACTCCATTCTCTGGCCTTAGGTTTATCCTATGTGATTGTGAGACTACTTGGTATGAATTTGTAGAAACTTTTATAAGATAAATTTTTTTCTTATATGTATATGTTTTTAAATGTTTTAGAATTAGTAATAAATTGTAATGTATTATGACAGAACAAATGAATAGAAGACTTCTTTAAAAAAATTAGGAGGCAGAACTTGTGAAGAAATAATTGACTAGGCACTAGTGATTCACGCCTGTAATCCTAACTACTCAGGAGGCTGAGAGCTGAGGATTATGGTTCAAAGCTAGTTTGGACAAGAAAGCTTGTAAGACTCTTCTCCAATGAACAAGAAAAAAGCCACAAGTAGAGCTCAAATGAGAGCACTAGCCTAGAGTAAGAAAACAAAGAAACAATGGCCAGGCCCTGAGTTCAAGTCCTGGCTCCTAAAAAGGATGAGCTATGCAATGCATATGAGTGACTGTGGTAGCCACTACAAAACGTTTGTATATTCAGAACCACTTCATTTTTTTATGTTTGGTAAGTCACTAAATTAGACTAGTTTTTAGAAAAATATCTTAATCACCAAAGATACTGAATCAGGTGTTTTCACTGGTGTTATATATTTCCAAGAACATGTTAGTTTTTTTAGAGGTAATGAGACTTTTTCTTCACATTTTCTTAAGTAGTAAAAATCTATGTTTCAAATCTACATTATAATTAGAACCTCTGAGTCAGGCAATAGGTTAAAAACATCTCTGCAGTAAGAAAGCTTGATCAGATTGAAGGCTGAACCACAAGTAGTAAGGAAATGCAGAGAAATAGGTCCGGCTTTGGTGGGGATCAGAGAAACGTGGGTAACTAAAATTATCTTTTGTTAACTGGGAAAAATCAGAGCATGTGTGTTTTCATGACAGACAATGATCTACTAGCTAAGGAGAGGTTTGTTAAGAAAGAGGTAGCATAGGAAACAGCAATTTCTCTGCCACAGAAAGAAAGTCATTAAGGCTAATGTATTTTTGCATGAAGGGTAGCTTTATAGATAAAGACAGTTTAGTTAATCTAGTGCTTTACCCCTGAAGATTTTTAAGAAAGGAAAATTTATTTATTTATTTTTAATTTTATTTATATTTTAAGAGATAACTGATGGCAAAGGAAAGAAATATTCAACATACATGTGAAGGAAAAGGAAAGGGTGTTTTTGTTGAAGTAGAAGGGATACTTTATATGGAATCTGGATGTTTTAGTGGAGACAGAGAGAAAACATATCCAAGATATTTTGGAATTCATGATGCACTGGTTTGTGGCGAAATGGAAAGCAATGATGAGAAATAGAAGTCATAAATAGTAGGCTTAGGTCTTTTTGCATTTGAGCAATGATTTACAAGAAAAACAAGTAGATAATGACCATTGACAAACATCAAGAGTCGTGAAGCAAGAACCCAGGTCTGGCATTTGGGGGATGATTCTGTGTGACGGTTCATTCTCCTTCAGCTACACGTAGCATGGTTGCTGGGGAGATGGAGTCACTCATCCCTGAGAACCTGTGGGGTTTTGCTAAGGCTGCATAGCTGTTTCAGGGGATTTTATGCCATCGGAATTTGGGGATAACCGAAACATATTGAAGTCCCTGTGCCTTCACTTATCTTCTCAGTATTTTGATAAGCAAAAGATATATGTTGCCAACTCATTTCTCTGTCACTGAAAATGCCACAATTATCCTTACTCATCCATACAGTGAGTTCACAAAACTAGTAATTATTCTAAATATTTACCTTATGATTTTCATGCAAAGTAAAAAATACTGATACATCTTACTATAAAAGGCCATCACAAAATTCTATAAATATTTCAATTTGCTACTACTTTCATTGATGGAGACATAAGGATTTTTAGAAAACTTAATATTGCTCCAAGGAGTTAAGGTTAATATCTATAAGTAGGTAATATCTAGGTAATTTTAAGTGGTCTGTATAGTGATATTTTAAGAGAAATTTTCTAGTATTTCATGGGAAAGAGTGATTGAATATTACAGGTACCATTCCTGGACCGTTAATCTTTGAATGGACAATACGAAATTCTTGCACTTTTCGAGACACTAATAGATGTGGACGCAGAGGACGTTGTTGGATCTATAACAAGATAAAAATGGCGACCGTATGGGTGGGAATATGTAAGTGACATATTATAGAAACTTAGAGAAGTAAAAAGGTTGTTTTTTTGTTTGTTTGTTTGTTTTTTTGGCCAGGCCTGGGGCTTGGACTCAGGGTCTGAGCACTGTCCCTGGCTTCTTTTTGCTCAAGGCTAGCACTCTGACACTTGAGCCACAGCGCCACTTCTGGCTGTTTTCTGTATATGTGGTGCTGGGGAATTGAACCTAGGGCCTCATGTATATGAGGCAAGCACTCTTGCCACTAGGTCATATCCCCAGCCCCGTAAAGAGGTTTTATAATTTTTTTAGTTTTCACAATAAGGTAGAGCAACAATCTATCAACAAATAGGTACTCTGAAAATTAAAAGAGGCTCATCTGGTTTTATAGAAACTGTTTTAGAATTACGCATATGTAATTCATGGAAAATTTGTATTATTTAATATTGTATTAGGTATACTGTAATTCTATGTTATATACCTAAGAAAATCTAGCAATCAGGAGATTTTCAATTGGTTAAATAATTTTGTCTTGGCCAAGGTCTTGGCCTTGGGAGCCTTTCCAGTTTCACAGTAAAAGATTTTAAAAACTGAGGAATTTACAGCACCAAAAGTCACCAAAATATTGTTATCCAAGTCAAGCTTAAATTTCATATTTTCTCTTTCCTTGCCACTTACAGAAGTACTTAGAATGTAGTAAATTGTATTTTTTGAACCTGGAATCTGTGGTGATAGCGGCTAGGGTCACAATGTAGGGAAAGTCTAGATGTGTTTATAGCTCCCTCAAAAATTCACCAGATTTTTCTGGAAACCAAAAATTAATTTTAAAGCCATGCACAGCAGTGGTTTACACCTGTAATCTTAGCTATTCAGGGAAGCTGAGACCTGAAGATCTTGGTTCGAAGTCAGCCAGGGCAAGAAAGACTGTGAGACTCTTAATAACTGATAAACTACTCAGCAAAAGGTGGTCCGCTAGCCTTGAGGACAAAGAAGCTCAGGGACAGCGCCCAGGCCCTGAGCTCAAGCCCTAGGATGGGCACGAAGCAAACAAAAAATAACAACAACAGCACACACACACACACACACACACACATACACACACACACACACACACACACAGATGGTACCAGGCATGGACTCTCGTAATGTATTGTTAACATGGTGAGGACTGCAATGGCGTTACAGTAAACAGAAGACAAGGAGAAACTGAATGAGCAGATAGAAGGGAGCTGAGGCTCATCAATATGTATCATCCATCCACCTGTGTGGAACCAAGCTACTCCTGTCTACTTGTGAAGATGGAGCCTCTGTGAATTGGTGGAGCCAGCCACCCCATAATTAGGCTCTGTCTCCAATTACCGTTAAAATGAAATGTTTCCAACACATGGGTGAAGGGAAATATATGCAAACTATGCAGATGGGCTGTGTACTTCAGAATCACTTGCAATTCTAGTTGCAGATACAAATGAGCAATTGAGAGACTAATGGATGCCATCAAAACGACAGAAGAGCCCTAACATTCATCCCTTCACAGATCTCCAGGATTGAGCCTGCAACCAACAAGCCCTTGAGTGACAAAATGACATCCAGCACACCTGGCCCCCCCAAGGCTCATGTCTCTCTCACAGTGTAAAATGTAATCATCCCATTGTCCTAATTCCCAATTCCTAACTCATTCCAGTGTTACTCAACAGTGCAAGTCCACAGTCTCTTCCTATACTCGTGACAAGCTTTTTTCAGCCACAAATCCTTATTAAAAGAAACACATTATATGGCTCCAAGTTATGATTTTTAGACAGGAATGGGACTAATATTCCAGTCCCAAAAGAGAGATTAGGAAGCAGAGCCCAGTAATGGATCCTGATCAGCAAGGCATCAGCTTGAAAGCTCCAAGCCTGCGATTGTGTAACTACTGTGTTGAAGAGTGGCCTCCTACCTCAGGGCCGCAGGTAGCCCTGTCTTGTGCCTTGGCTGATTCCAGGTGTTATGGCCCTTCTTTCCCAATCCCATAGCTTTCCTTGGTGATGGTGGATGATGTGTCCCTGCCATTCTCCTTGCCCTTGCTCCGTTGGGGTCCTCATGGCAGATTCTGGCTAGCCACCAGTGATTTCGTTTGAAACCCGAGTCAAAGCCATGAGCTCATCACTCTTACATTTTGTTTACCTGCAAACCTAGTACCATACAGGCAACAAGGTTTCAAAAGAACCACTTACTGGGTTGTCTGGCTATTGTGAATACTCTCAGGTTTTTCTTCATGGACACTCCACTGATACTTTAATTTGTGGGTTCTCAACTTTTGCTCAAAAACTAGACCTCCTAAGGAATTCACTGCAACAATTTACTACTTTGTCATCTCATTATCATAACCGTGTCAGATATAATTTGGTCACAAAATGATAGTCTCTCCTTAAATATACGAAGCATTTTAGTCATGAAGGGCAGAGAATCCTTAAGGTTTCCTATGTGATCTCTATGTCAGGCAATTGAAACCACTGCTCCACAATATTGTACATTTTACTTATCAGGGTTGTTCACATCTGCAGTCTAAGTACTTTTATATAATGCTTGAATGATGTTCTGAAATTTGAAACATAAAATGAAAGAAAATAACTACAAAGCAATTCGATTTTCTATATTTGCCTTTGAGGATTAAGAAACATTTCAAAACTAAAAGCTGCATGAAGCTTTTTTAATTAAACATGTCAGTTTATTTTTAATATATTTTTATTTTTTTAGGTAGTTGTACACAGGAGTTGTCATTCAACAGAGTAGTTTATGAATACAGTGCCAAGTGATGTTTGTCACTCCTTTTAACATTGTCAACCACCCCTTCCACCCCATTCCTTCCCTCGTTTTTCTAAATTTTTAGGTTATGTATTGATTATTTTGCCATGTAAGAGCAATTTATGTATACAATGCATCTTGATCTGTGTCAGCCCTTCAACATTTTCACCTCCCTTTATGCTCACGTCTTCCCTTATTTTTCTCAGCTCTGCTTTAAACAGACCCCAGATATCCTGTTTTGAAAGGATAACTCAGTGTGTGTGTGTGTGTGTGTGTGTGTGCGCGCGGCTCAAGCAAGCATGCCAGCTCTGGGACTTGAAATCAGGGCCTGGGCACTCTCTCTGAGCTCTCTGGGGTTTTATTTTTTATTAATTTTCTTCGTTTTTCCTTAGGGGTAACAGTCTACCACTTGCTGGTTAATTGGAGCTAAGAGTGTAGTAGACTCTTCTGCTCTGGCTTCCAACTGTGAGCCTCAGATCTCAGCCTCCATAGTAGCCCGGAGACAACGGGAGACCAGCTCGCAGCGACTGGAGACCAGCAAGGACAACTTACTCTTATGTTTTAGAATTCACACACTCTAAATGCTCCTTATAAACACTATATTCAGAACATGTCTGACTAAGAAATATAAAAAGGCTTATAAGTATTTTTAATTTCATTTAAGTAATGTTAAACAAGTTTTTAACATCAAGTGTATTTTACAGTTGGATAATTTATACCTGTAAAGATGAACACTGTTTCTTTTGCTTAGTTAATGACGTTCTTTCTATGAATACTTTCGATCAAAATAAATTTACAGCAAGGTCACTGAATGTTTTTCAAATTCAGGTTTTTTCTGCAAATTATGCACCATCATCCTCTCTTGTATTGGAATTCATATATTGAGACATCTTAAGAAGGACAGCACAGATGAACTGTCTCTAAACGTAAAAACGATAAAATCAAAAAAGAAAGGAAAGGATTAATATAGAACTGGATTCTTCATTATGTAAGCACTCCCATTTTTTCTTCTTTTTTAAAAAATTTACTTTAAGTAGTTGCACAAAGGGATTACCATTTAACAAAGCAGTCTGTGAATACAATGCATCTTCATCAATGCATCTCTTTCAATATTCTCACCCATCCTCTCCAATCCACCCCTCCCCTCACTCTTGTTGAGTTTTTAGGATACACATTGAATTCTTTTTTTTTTTTTTGAGGCGAGCACCCTTGCCACTAGGCCATATCCCCAGCCCCTCTTTTTTTGGCCAGTTTTGGGCCTTGGACTCAGGGCCTGAGCACTGTCCCTGGCTTCCTTTTTGCTCAAGGCTAGCACTCTGCCACTTGAGCCACAGCGCCACTTCTGGCCGTTTTCTGTATATGTGGTGCTGGGGAATTGAACCCATGGCCTCAAGTATACGAGGCAAGCTCTCTCGCCACTAGGCCATATCCCCAGCCCACATTGAATTCTTGACTACATTATCCCCCTCTTCTCTTCATTCATCTACCTGGTTCCCCTAGACCCCAGCTCATCCCTTTAAGTACCCACTTCCTGGTATTTATTGTGTTGAACTTTGCCTTTCTAAGGAATTATACTATTTGAGTTCTCCCTTGAGTCACATTTTCAATCTACCTAATAGAATATTATACGTAAAGTTTTAAAATAATATTAGTAATAGTTACATGCTTAACAAAGGAATGCACTTAGTGGAATGCCACATGATTGGTTACATTTCCAGAACAAAATAGTAATACGTTTTCGTGTTTAAAATCAATTAAAGGTATTATGAGATGCACAGTCTAGTACTCCTAATAGAAGGAGAATGTTTTGAAAAAGAAAGTTGAAGTGGAATATCTACATAGGTTAATTCTAAGTGCAGTAACACCGTACTCATTATCAGCTGTGTTATGTAGAGGTAATTGCGTTTCTTAGGTTATTTGTTATTACTTTTTATTTGGGCTGTTTACATTTGTTCCTCAGTAATTTTTCCAATTAAAATTAGATTTTCTTGTCCAAGTCATATAATGAAAATTTGAATAAGTCCCATTCATTTTCTTCAAGGATATTACTATAAAGGGGTGTGGCTCGAGTAGAAGAAGGCCCACCTTTAAAGAAAAAGTCTATTTCGAACCTTTGAAAACTTATCATTTTATTTATTAATGATTTGATATGCCATAGTTCTCCAGAAAATTTCTCTGGCCAATTGACAGTTTTGCTGCACATTGGTTCCTGCCCATTTTTATTGTAGCAGATGTGAAATTCAATATGATCTTATTCCTCTCTATAGTTATCCTCATCTGAGTTTTACTGATGAAGAATACATAATCACCTGAGCCGATATTCATTTTTGTACTTTGCACTTTATTTTGTGACGCACCGTAACTCTTTCATGGGTAAACAAAACCATCCCATTGAAGTGTAGGATGTGTTAACAGTACTGAAGTTTTCTTCCACTAAATGTTTATAATAAGTTATGCAAGTTACATTTTCCAGATATCAGATAACAATCTGACTGTTGTGTAATCCAAAAGTTTCGTTCTGGGAACTGAACCCAAGGCATCGCGCTGTTAAGTAGGTTGTGGGAGCGTCTACCCCTTGAACCACACCCCGCCCCCCCTCTCACTTGAGCTATTGATCAGGCAGGATCTTGCACTTTTGCCAAGGCTGGGCCTCACTCCGTGGTTCTCTCACTTGTTGCTCCCTGATAGCTGGGGTGGACACATACCATCACACTTGCTTCCTTGGTTGAGATCGGGGGCCCCTTTCTGCATAATTTTGAGGTTTGAGCCTTGATGCCTGACTGTATTTCGCTTTGGCATAGTGTCTTGGTAACTTTGCTGTCTTAGACCTTGTGATCCTCCTGCCTCTACCTCCTGGGTAGCAGTGATACATGCGAACACCACCATGTGCAGCACACATACAACAATTACACGATGCTTCCTCATTTTCTGGGAGAAAATATCCTTTTGTATTTTCACAAGTCCTTTCTTATTTTCCTTAATAGATGATCTTGTATGGAAGAGTGACCCAATGGGGGTGACAGTTGAGAGAAGGAAATAGGAACTAGAGGAGATTGCTCTTGCGCTAAATATTTTTTGACCTAACTTCAATATACACTTGGGAAAGTCTGAGTGCTGTTTTTTATGTGAAACTCCTTGACTGCTTGACTCTTGTAGATTTGACCTTGTAGGATGGCAGAAAATGTGAAGTTCACATTGGAAAATCCAAGTCTCTCCACGAAATACTCTGTAAGATCCGCAGCTGTGTTCTACTTTCAGAAGAGCGCAATCCCACATGGTCGTCAGCAAAGTCTCTGTCATGATGTGCCTTTCAGAATAAAGTGTCTTCTTGTGTGACCATACTAAAAATGTGCTTATGGGTTAGGATTTTTTAAGTATCAGTGTATAATATTGACTCTACTGAAAATTAAAATTTGGCAATTTTCAACTACCCATTTCCTTAGTATTATACTAGGAATTCTAATTTTCAGGACTGTTGGGGTCAGCTGCACCTTTAAGGGGCCACAGCTGACCTCAGCCTGTCCCTCCCCTTCCTGTCTTTAACCGGAAGAGAAGGAAGTCTGACATCACTTGAGGGACAGCCCCTTGGGACCAATCAGGGGCCCCTCTCTTGTGCCCGCCTTTGGGGTATATCTGGGAGGTTCCTCATTTGAATAAACAGAAGCCCTAGAGGCTTTCTCCAGGGGCCCACGCGTCTGTGTCGTTCTTGGCGGCTTTGGGGCACCCTGCAACCACACGCCACCGAGGCTACCCGTGGCCATCGCTCCCGTGAGAGCGATAAAGGGCCACCCAGGAAGGGGCGGACAAGCCCCTTCCCCCCCCCAAGCGAGGGGAAGTTGAGAGAGCCCACACAGGATCTCTTTGAACACACGTGTAAGTGTTGAGTTGTGTAATGTATACTTAAATGTGTATAGCTATACCTATGTGTATCTCTCTCATTTCTCTTATTTCCTTATTATCTCTTCAGAAAACAAACAAATATATAGCAAAAATAATAATGAAGCTTGGAGCTGGTGGCTCACTCCATAATACTACTTACTCAGGAGTCTGAGATCTGAGGATCATGGTTTGAAGCCAACTCAGGCAAGAAAGTCTTAGGCCCTTATCACCAGTTAATCTCAGAAAAAGCTGGAAGTTCTGGGAATATGGCTTAGTGGTAAAGTGCTCGCCTCGTATACATGAAGCCCTGGGTTCGATTCCTCAGCACCACATGTATAGAAAAAGCCAGAAGTGGCACTGTGGCTCAAGTGGTAGAATGCTAGCCTTGACCTAATATCTGTCATCTACAGAGAACTCAAAAAAACTAAGCCCCTCCAAGCCCAATAAACCAATTAGGAAATGGGCAAAGGAGCTAAAGAGAGACTTCACAAGAGAAGAAATAAAAATGGCAAAGAAACATATGAGGAAATGTTCAACATCCCTGGTAGTAAAGGAAATGCAAATAAAAACAACCCTGAGATACACCTCACCCCAGTTAGAATGGCCTATACTCTGAACTCAGGCAACAACAAATGCTGGAGGGGATGCGGGGAAAGAGGAACCCTTCTCCATTGTTGGTGGGAATGCAAATTAGTACAACCACTTTGGAGAACAGTATGGAGGTTTCTCAAAAAGCTCTATATAGACCTACCCTATAACCCAGCCATACCACTCCTAGGCATCTATCCTAAACAGCAAGTCCCAAGATATCAAAAGACATTTGTACTTCCATGTTTATCGCAGCACAATTCACAATAGCCAAAATATGGAAACAACCCAGATGCCCCTCCACAGATGAATGGATCCAAAAAATATGGTACCTATACACAATGGAATACTACATAGCGATTAGGAATGGTGAAATATTGTTATTCGCAGGGAAATGGTGAGAACTTGAACAAATAATGTTGAGTGAGACAAGCCTAGAACACAGAAAACAAAGGGGCATGATCTCCCTGATATATGACTGTTAAGAAAGGGAGACGGAGAGACAGTAGAGACCAGGTCTGTGAAACCAAAAACTGCTTGTCAAATGGTATTTCCCACAGGATTGGGGCAGCGACCCAACAGTATGTAACTAAAACCAAACAACTACTCAACATATAAAGGTCAAAAATTGACCTCTCAGGGGAATACAATAGCTCAAAAGCTAGGTATGTACGTTCATATAAGACTACTGTCGACATATTGTCTAATATCGACATTACATTTAAAGCCCTAGGCGAATTTTCTTGGGCTTGGCCACGTGGCTACTGTGTATGTTCTTGATAAATTGTATATTGTATATATGTCTACCTGACCTAGAGAAGGGAAAGAAAAACAGGGCGTAAGATATCATAAGAAATGTACACACTGCCCTACTATGTAACTGTACCCTTTTTGCACAACACCTTGTCAAAAAAATTTGTGTTTGGGACTGGGGATATGGCCTAGTGGCAAGAGAGCTTGCCTTGTATACATGAGGCCCTGGGTTCGATTCCCCAGCACCACATATACAGAAAACGGCCAGAAGTGGCGCTGTGGCTCAAGTGGCAGAGTGCTAGCCTTGAGCAAAAGGAAGCCAGGGACAGTGCTCAGGCCCTGAGTCCAAGGCCCAGGACTAGCCCCCCCCCCCCAAAAAAAATTGTGTTCAATTAATAAATAAATTAATAAAAAAAAAAAAAGAATGCTAGCCTTGAGCAAAAAGAAGCCAGGGACAGTGCTCAGGCCCTGAGTTCAAGCCCCAGCACTGGCAAAAAAAAAAATCAGCAGATAGGGTGTCTTGTTTTATAATTTAAGCACTTGGGAGGCTGAGCAGGAAGAGTTGGCTACAAAGAGGATTTTAGGCCAGCCGTAGGTAATATAAGAGACTATCTCAAATTTTTTTTTAAATGCTAAAAGCTTACCAAAGTGCCTTCCTTTGGAGTCAGTCCTAGAATGATTTAATGCTTTTAAGAATCACCATAAAAATGGAATCAGGCAACTGGAGAGGACAGGTAGAGTTAAAATGGAGGGGGAAGATGACGTAAGATAGAGGTCAGATGGAATCAATCAAGATTCACTGTACTCATAAAATAACATGCTGAATTCAAACTTTGGTACGGCTACTTAAAAACAAAAATGAAATGTTATACAAAAATACACAAGGAATTACTGTGCTTTTGATAATGTATATCAAGTGAAACTGGAAATTCAGATTAAAACACATTTTTCAGTTTTGTGGGAAAATGATACCCTTGGGAAACTTAAACTCCCAAAGATCTATATGCTTTTGTTGTAACTTGGCCACCTATATTTATATATTAATTTGAGAGATACACAGTGACACAATGATGTTATGAATTCAGAATACAATGTGAAATAATTAAATTATGTTTTGAAGCCCACTCATGTAATGCCTTCTGCATTGCTCAGTGTGGTTTTGGTGCTTTTGTGTGTCTGTACGTGTATGTTTGGGAGCGAGGGAGAGAGCTTGAGAGAGGATTCTATGTACATTTTAGGATTGTTTTCCAGTTCTGGGAAGAATGCCTTTTGTGTTTCTTTGTGTGAATCTGCCAGTATCAACAGAACCTGGTGCTCTTTTTCAGCCTTGTTACTCAGGGCTGGTGCTCTACCATTTGAGCCACACCTCTACTTCCAGCTTTTTGATGATTTTTGGGGGATACTAGTCTATTGGTTTTGTCTGTCTAGACTGGCTCTGAACCTCAAACTTCAGACTTTGGCTCCCTGAGTAGCTAAAATTACAGGCATGAGCTACCGGAGTCTGGTTCAACAATGTAATTTTGTGTGTATGTGCCTGTCCTGGGACTTGAACTCGGGACCTAGATACTGTCCTTGAGCTTTTTTGTCCAAAGCTATCACTCTATCTCTTGAGCCACATCTCCACTTTGGCTTTTTGTTTTGTTTTGTTTTGGTAATTAATTGGAAATAAGAGTTTCATGGACTTTCTTGCATGAGTGGCTTTGAACCACTTGATCTTTCTATCTCAGCCTTCTGCGTAGCTAGGATTACAAGTATGAGCCACTGACTCCTGGAAAGAATGACACACTTTAGATAGTGATTTCATCTGAAAGAGAAATGGTTCAGCTGTACATCAGTGTGTTCTTAACTGTGGATTATGTATATGGCCTTTTCGGTGTTGAGAAATATTAGTTCAATATCCAATCCACTTAGTTTCATCATAAGAAACTGAGTTTAGCTGACTTTTTGGCTGGTTTTGTGATGATGACATTGTTTTTTTTATTTTTTTTTTCTTTTGTCAGTTGTGGGGCTTGAACTCAGGGCCTGGGGCTGTCCTTAAGCTTTCTTTCAAAGCTAGCACTCTTGTCCTTTGAGTTGCAGCACCACTTTTGGCTTTCTGGTGGTTAATTGGAAATAGGAGTCTGACAGACTTTTTCTGCCCAGGCTGGCTTTGAACTGCGATCCTCAAATCTCAACCTCTTGAGTAGCTAGGATTACAGGTGTGAGCCCAGCTGATCACCTCGTTTTTGCCCTTCATTTTGTTAATTGGCTGCATCTCATTTGCAGTCTTTCTAACCAAAGAAGTTTAAATTTGATTCTTCTCATGTGCCTACTTTTGTAAGATAAATTACTTGGCTCTTTAATTTTCATTTGAGTATGTCTCAATGGTTTTTTTTGTTGTTGTTGTTGTTACTGATTTCTAGTTTTGTTGATGGTGTTTTCAGAAAGATACGTCATATAATTTATAGCACTGGAGACATTCTTCAAGTGATAGAGCACCAGTCATGAGAGGAAAAAGCTAAGGAGGAATGAGTTTAAGGCTCAGTCACCACAAAACAGCCACAACAAACATAGCTTAATTCGTAGAGCTCCAATCATGAGCGGATAAAGCCAAGCAAGAGAATGAGGCACTGAGTTCAAGCTCCTGAGTTCAGGTCCCAGTACTGGCCACACACACACACACACACACACACACACACACACACACACACACACACACACAATGTTAAAATGTATGGCTTATATTGTCTTGATGAATGTTGTATGTGATATTGGAAAACAAGTACTATGCAATTAATGGATGAAAAGATAGGTAGCATATGTCAAGGAAACCTGTCATTTCTTGGTTAATTTTGCTGTTTAGGTGATACGTTTTATAGTCCTTTTATAGAAAGGGCTGTGTCCAAGTCTTTGACTCTTACTGTATTGGATGTAGCATTAGTAAATTTGCTTTAAATACTAGTGGAGTGCTCCAAAATTGGATGCATATATATTTAGAATTATTTTCTCTTGCAGAATCAATTACTTACGTACTATGTAAGACCTGTATTTTCTTTCTTTTTACTGCTTTTAACTTAAAGTTTAGTTTATCTACTACTAGTACAGCTATGTCTGATATTTTATTTATATTTTAGGTAATTATTGATAAAAAGATCTTACAAAATTTTTATAACTTTTTTGTTTTATTGTAGCCTCTGCCCACCCTCCCTCCCTCCCTCCTTCCTTCCCTCCCTCCCTCCCTCCTTCCTTCCCTCCCTCCTTCCTTCTCTCCCTCCCTCCTACCTGTTCTTCCTTTTTCCTCCTTCTTTTTTCCTTCCCTCCTCCTTCCTCCATTCTTCTTCACCTCTCTTCCTGTCTAATAATATTCTTCTTATTGAATAGAGGCAGGACATATTTCTCCCTTCTTAATTTCTATAAATCCTTGCTAAAACCTCAAAAAATGGTTTAAAAAAATAATCTTTATAGCTAAATGATTCATTCTAGAAGTGTGCTTTGATTCCTTCCTTACTTGGGGGTTGTTTACTGCAAATTTTTGGTTTATGATTGTCATACTATGTGATAAGTAGATAAAACTTGAGAAACAAAAATAAAATGGATAAACTACATGAATGTCGGGAGCCGAGCTAGCAGCTAAGCTCATCCTGACCTCTGGCTGTGCCGATGTCGCCAAGATGTCGGGAGCCAAACCTGCACCTAGGTTCATTATCACCTCTGGCTGTGCTGTTACCGCCAGGATATGCTAAAGGCAAGGACAATTGTTCACAGCCACTATCCGGAATTGCTTTGCTATGTCCCCACCTTGCTATGTCCACTGGAGTAGATTCCTATGTTAATCAACCTTGTCCTATGTCTACTGTAATCAAATGTTGCAAACTTCAAAGCCTCTTTATGTTCTGGAATTTTAACAATCCTATGCTATTCCCTGGTTCCAAAACTGCATATAAGCTGGGAGTGAGAATAAACTGTTGCTGCAGTCTTGAGGTTCAACCTTGCGGCTGCAGACCTCCCGTACCCCATCTTTGTCTCTTGTCTTTTTTCTCTTGCCTTATTTTTCCTTTTCCTTAATCCTCGCCGCCCCTCAGTCAGGATTCCCGTTTCCCTGCTGGCTGGCCCAGCAGGCATGAATAAAAAAAACAACTCTTCAGTCTTATTCTATCCTGCTTCGTATTATTAATTTTTTGTGTCTCATTTTATCTCTTGCTATAATGTCTATATCTTAATATAGTTTATTTAGTGCAAGTTCTGTGCCTTGAATTCAGGCCCTAGGGAACAGTCCAAAAAGCTCAGGAACTGTGCCACTTGAGCTACAGCTCCACTTCTGGCTTTGGGGTGGTTAATTGGGGATAAGAAATCACAAACTTTCTTGCCTACTCTGGTTTCTAACAGTAATCCTCAGATCTTAGTCTCTTGAGTAGCTAGGATTACAACAGTGCCCAGCTGTTGCTTTAGTTGTTTAGTTTCACATTATAGCTGCTTGCTGGTGCGCAACAGTATGCATTGGAGAAGGGTTCATTCCACTCTTTCCCTTCTCCTTCTGATGTCCCTTCTGCTATTTTATCACTAGGGGGCAATCTAAATTAAGGCTTGCTACAAAGTCTGCTCCAGGTATGCTGTTCTTGATTAATCAATAGTGATCCAAGCCTAGTTTTGTTCTAAATCTGCCTTTGGTGTGTTGTTCAGCTTCAACTGGAAGAGTAACTGGAGAGTCCTCCAAGCCTTTGCTGGGATAACGGTCAGCATAGATGCTTGGTCCTTAGTCACTGACCTGTCACCAGTGGTTGCAAGCTTGTCTGATCTGGGCATGATGGCCATGGTAGTACTAGCCACAGGCTCTTATCTTAGAGCTTGGCACCCACCCTCCTTTCCTTTCCAAAGAAGACAGGTTTTTCTTTCCATATTCTGTTGTCATGGGTTGGAAGAATAATATGGTGTTTAATGCCAGAACAACAAATGCTGGAATGCTCAGTCCCTCCAGAGCCCAGGGCCTCCTCTGACCAGCAGGGCCTTGGTAGAACGCAGCCAGATTTGACACGGGCTGCTTACTTTTATAGTAGACTTGTGGCTATGACCCCTCAAAGGAGTCACAGGTGGCAATTGCTAGACTAGAAGTGTGACGGACTGGGGCTCTACATGGTTCTGGGTCTGTTCCAGAGTTGTATCCATAGGCACCAATCTGGGGAGACCAGTCATGGGCGGTTCCTAGCACAGAGTAGGTTTCTCTGTTGCAGATTTGGTACTGGGTTTCATGTCTAAGGTCTGACCTAAACTTCTTTTGCTTTGCAAAATAAGATGTGCCTTTCCTCATGCCGTGTTGCGTGGAGTTGAGGGAAGTACGATACAGCTAAACTTTCCTTTTTGCCTTCTTCAGTGTATCTGTTTTTAAACCCTCAGATTAAAACTGTAAGGTTTGTCAGAAAGGAAACTGCCACATGGTTCAGGCAGAAAAGAGTTTATTGGGGGAAGAGGCAACTGCTGGCCCACACACGATGGAGGCGCATGGAGGCAGAAGGGGAGGAAGAAGAGGAAAAGAGGGGGGACTCATATTGAGCCAGATTACAGAGTGAAAGGCAGGAGGCCGGAGCACAGCAGGTACAGAAGTGATCTCAGAGCCTGGGGAGCCCGGCACTGTGCGAGGAAGGCAGGACCAGGGCGGTGCAGGAAATGACCTCAGTGGCTGTACTCCTACCAATGCGTTCCGGCCTTTGGCCAATAGCTTAAGACTGTGGGGGGTGGGTGGGTGGGTGAGTGTGGGTGTGTGTGGGTGTGTGGGGGTGTGTGTGTGGGTGGGTGTGATACTTCACCCGGCTATTGTTTAAAGCACTCATCAGCCATTAAGTAAGTGATAACAACTTTGTAGTTTTACATCATGTGGACTGATAATGTGGTAGTGTGACAGCACAGGAAATCCTTCTGTGATAAGCATTTCAATATTAAAGATAAGGATTCAGGTTCTGAAAAAGCACAATCATCTTGCTTTCATGGGTTCTTTGAGGGACATGCAATACATAGCCAGCAACACTTTTGATGATATGCATCCCATCCAAAGTACTACCCACACGATCTCAGGCTGCTGCCCCCAGGATGGATAGACCTATCTTGCAGAGTTTCTATTCTTTTATTTCAGTGCAAGTTACAGAAGGAAACTTGCTGCCACTTACTGCTAGTAAATGATCACCAGTATGGAAATAACCAACTTGGAAGTGGCGCTTTGGCTCAAAGTAGCAGAGCACTATGAGCAAAAAAGTTGAGGGACAGTGCCCAGGCCCTGAATTCAAACCCACAACCAACAAAAGAAAGAAAGAAGAAACAAAGAAAGAAAGAAAGAAAGAAAGAAAGAAAGAAAGAAAGAAAGAAAGAAAGAAAGGAAGGAAGGAAGGAAGGAAGGAAGGAAGGAAGGAAGGAAGGAAGGAAGGAAGGAAGGAAGGGAAAGAAGGAAGGAAGGAGAGAGAAAGAAAGAAAGAAAGAAAGAACAAAAGAAAGAAAGAAAGAGAGAGAGAAAGGAAGGGAGGGAGGGAGGGAGGGAGGGAAGGAAGGAAGAGAAAGGAAGAAAGGAAGGAAGGAAGGAAAGAAGGGAAAAGAAGGAAAGAGAAAAAAGGAAGGAAGCAAGCAAGCAAACAAGCAAGCAAGCAAAGGAAGAAAATAACCAACTTGAATTTCACCAAACAGAATCCAGATCTCTGGTCTTTGAAGACATCGGACACACGTAATCCAAAAGCCTCATTGATGGAGCATTGAAGAGATAGTAGGGATTGCTTTTGTTTTAATTAACACTGTCTGGCATCTTAATTTGTGAATTCACTTGACTGAATTAGATTTGCACCACTGAGACCACTAGTAGGCATAAAAGCACCACTCCCCTCTTTCAAACCTGACTGCTTAAGAAAGTGTGCTCTGAAAATCTTCCCTGTTACCAGTTAACATAATGCAGTTTACTGACTGCAGCTGCAACCTGTGTCACTCCGAGAGGTCTGACCAAGGCGCCTTGCTCTTGCATCTGCCCTCCCAGTACACATTCAGCCTCAGTCTCCCCTGTTGCCGTCCATAAACGAAGCAGCTCCACCTATGCTGCTTCTGTAATTCCATTAATGCAATAACTTTGGTTGTGGTTTCAAATTTCATCATACCAGCATCCATGGTTACCTTCCTTTTCTTTCCTCATCACCCTTACCCCAGACACTACACAGAGGCGTGCCAGCTGTTTTGGATCTTTAATCAAACTGATGCATAGTTCTTTTGTTTACATGACCCAAAAGATAAAGCTTCATGTCAGAAGATTTCTGCCAACATCAACATGGTAGTAGCTGCTTCCTGCCTTGCCACGGCTCCAGCTCTACGGCCTCCGCTTGCCCCAGGGTTTTATTAGCCCTGATGGGGAACTGGGTTTTCTTGGTGCTCAAATGGAGTGGGGTAGAAGAGCTGGTTTCGAAACGACCTGAAGAATACCACGAGTAGTTCTGATATCCTCACCAGATTCTTTTCTTCGGAAATTACTCCAGGCACTTCAACTCTCATAATTGGCACCTTTTCAAATACAGTTTAGCAACACTAGGGACATTTCAAACTCATTATGAGATGATTGAGATACTACGGCTTTGCATTCTGACCTGCAAATGACGTGTGTTATCTTATTCCAGAACACAGAGAAAGCCTTGCTTACACCAAACCTTTTCTTCAATCAGTACTTCATCTGACCCAGTGTCCCCCGGGACTCACCTGCTCCCCAGAACCAAAGCATTAAGAAAAAATTGCCTCCTCACAATGGTGTTCCAAAAGCAAAGCAGAGGAGCCTTTCAAATCTTCCTAACATCCTACACATTTGTCCTATCATTAGTAAATAAACTGAGCAGCTATGGATGAGGAAATACAAGAGTCATCCTGTATAGACTTGCCCTGGAGATTAGCACCTTCAAATAGGTGGTGATGGCTGGGAATGTAGCCTAGTGGTAGAGTGCTTGCCTCATATACGTGAGGCCCTGGGTTTGATTCCTCTGCACCACATAAACACAAAAGGCCAGAAGTGGCGCTGTGGCTCAAGGGGTAGAGTGCTAGCCTTGAGCAAAAAGAAGCCAGTGACAGTGCTCCGACCCTGAGTTCAAGCCCCAGGACTGGCAAAAAAAAACAAAACTTGGTGATGCTAACCTTGGTATTCTTTTGCTTAACCATGATGACACCCTGTTTACACATGGATAAGTTGCCACCTGTGGCACAGAGACCACTTTGGCCCACCTTGGCTTTGGGCAGGCCTCTCAGAGCCATGTTTCTGTGTACCACACAAAGCCAGCATCTAGAGGGAGAGCCTGAACTCTAAAATTACTGAATTAAGACATTACATAAAGCAAATTCAAATAAATAATTTCTGACACTAACAGCTTATTTCACTAAAATCCTAACTACATGGTTTCAAATGAAGATGAAATTTTATTGAGTAGGAGTTTGTAAATTAGAAGATTGCATGAAGGTACAGAGATAGAAATTAAAATGTAATTGAGGGAGGGGCTAACAAGTTTGACAAGAAATGTACTCACTACTTTACATATGTAACTGTAACCCCTTGGTATATCACCTTGACAATAAAATGAAATTTTTTTTAAAAGAAAGAAAAATGTGAATTAGGAACTATAGCCCAGTGGCTAGCCACCAGTAGCTCATGCCTATAATCCTAACTACTCAGGAGGATTAGATCGAAAGATCGTGGTTAGAAGACAGCCTTGGCAGAAAAAGGAGGAACTGGAGATGTAGCTCAAGTAGCAGAGCACCAGTCTCGTGTGAAAAGAGCTAAGTAAGAGTGGAAGCCCTAAGTTCAAGACCCAGGCCCCAAAACAAAAAATAGTGTTAAGAACCCCAGAACGTGTTAGAGGAAGGGAAGGAAGGTCCAGTGTGTGTCTAATGGAAGTTCTGGAAGACATGAGAGGTACAATGGGTAGAAATACCCTGATGGTCAAACACAGAAGGTTATATGCAGAAAGTTCATCCCATCCCAGGGGCTTGAAAATAAAATCATGTCTCATTTGGAAAACTTTTAGTAAGATGGCTAAATACTAAAAACAGGTAGCAAAGGAACCTGCTCTTCAAGAGGACAATAAGACTCATATAGCAGTACTAGAGGCCTGGGGAAAATGGAATAATTTCTACCTTATGCTGAGAAAAATGACCGTCATTCAAGAATTCTATTTCTGGATAAATTATTATTCAAAAAATGAGAGTGACATGAAGAAAAAAGAAAATACAGCATTTGCCACCCACAGACCCCCATGGAGAGGGCTACTAAAAGAAATGCTATGGGAAGGAAAGAATTATTTAAAGAAGGAAAAGTGCCTAAAACAGTAAGTCTGGAAGATGTGAAACAAACACACATTGGAGTGTGTGTATGTGTGTATGTGTACACGCACGCACACGTGCACGTGAACACACACGTGTATTAGTAGTGGAGGAGGCAACCACAAGGGTTTTCCATAGGAATATGCCAGCCATATTGTACATAATATGAAATCACAAACCAAACACAGAACACACCAACAGGAATTAAGAATTTGGGTGAGGGAGGTCTTCAGAGGTCATATATAACAGAATCAATTCAAGTACTCTATACTTGCACTAAGGAGCACAATGACTTTACTTCCTGATAGCTTGGGGAGAGAGATAAGACAAATGACCCTTTTTCTGTGCTTAGATTTTAACCACCAGCACAGGAATATCTGAGTTGAGCAAAAGACTTTCCCTTGGGGCAGATGATGAAATGTCAGATTAGGTCAGTGGAAGCAGAGAGTAGGAAGTTTGCAAGAAAAGAGAATAAGGAGAGAGGCTTAGTTTATCAGAAAAGACATTGGAGATTCAGAATAATGAAAGCTTGTGGAGTTCAAAACACACAGGTCTCCCTGTAGATGGGTAGAGGAGGTTGGCCACCAGCAAAGGCATATCTGGGGTGCTTCTGCTGGGGAGACAGGCTCCCAGACACATTGAGTCTGAGGGAAGGGGCGAAAGGGCAAACCTCCTCCCCAAGATGGGTGATTTCAGGAGCCCAAGGGTTAATTTAAAATGACAGCCCCAGAGTTGTGGGAAAGACATTTAGAATGGGGAAAGACTTGATGTGTGGGGGGGGTTAAAAGAATGAAAGGGTTGGGGTGAAGATGTGGCAGCTATGTGCCAAGAGTTAAGTTAAACTACTATGTTAATAATAACTCAATTACTCTAATCGGTGCATCTATAGACTTGAGGGTCATTGGTGGGCAGAGAGGTAGAGGTGAATTACACAGAATCCTTGCTTAAATGATGTTATGAGAATCACTGTCTTTGGTTTCAGACAGTTTTAATAGGAATTTGAGTGATAAAACATAATCCACTGACCCAGGTCCCTTGAATAAGCATGGTGTGTGAAGCTGGAAGATTTTCAGGCCATCAGGGCAAATCATTGGCCTGTACTGAATTCTATGCAATGGAGGTAATGATGTCAGAATTAATAAGGCGGTGTAACCCTGTCGTGTAGTCCTGTAGTACGGTCTCCTTGCTCGGATGGAAAGCATGGAAAGGCGGATGCAGCTGGTAAAGAAGGAGGAGAAGGAAAGGCGCAAGCTGTTTCAGGGCTGAGCTATCTGAAAAGTAAACTGGAGTGCCAGTCAGTCAGAGCTTCCAAGACATCCTTGACTCTGCCTCCCAAGCCTTCTGCCCAGGGACAGAGTGGAAAGGGACATAAAAGGAAAACCTCATTTGGAATACAGAAAGAAAGACTCCAATAAAACAAAACAAAACAAAACAAAAAAACCTGCCTCCTGAATATTCAAAAGTCACAACAAAAACTCCTGAGCACCCTCTCATGAAAGAGGAACCCTGTGGCTTCTTATTCTTTATAAGCATGCATCCAGGAGTCAAGGAACCCTAGAAAAAAGCCCCGGTCTTCAGTGAACACCCCACCAAGGCTCTCCCCTCCCCAAAAGGGACTCATTGCCCATCCAAAAGAGAAAGCCTTCACAAGAAGGAAGAGCTGCTGTGCATTTCCACCACAGAAATGTGTTTGTGTGGTTGGCACCCTTCCCATGAGGACAATCCTCTCCAAAGGAGGAGGAGACTGTATGTAGCAAGCAAGGCATAGAGGACCCTTGCTCTTCTACCAAAGTGGTGGTGGTCTAGCTAACAAGTGTGAAAACACCTTCGGCATTTTTTTAAAAAGTGCAATCAGTAAAGCAGAGTTTCTGCCGAGAAGAAGTAAGTTAACTGCCAGAGACAAAAACTGTGCAAACATTGCGAATAGATGGAATTACAGCAAAAGGTGCTCAATGTATTTGCCAGCTTACAACACTGGAAGTAAGTGGCTCATCTCCACAACATCAGACTTGGGGGTGTGTAATCTCCAGCAACTCGCTTGCCCTCTTGAAAGAAGGGTTTCCTGTGCTGTGAAATGCATAGAACATTGCCATGCACGAATGTTCCTGCAATTGATATTATGTGATCACTGGGAAGGTGTGCTTTAGGTGTTCTCAGGGGCCAATGGTTGGGGAGCCAGGTTGGGATGGGGGATTTAGTCTGGGCCTCCACTCTTGTTGTTTTTTGTTTTTTGTTTTTTGTTTTTTTTTGGCCAGTCCTGGGCCTTGGACTCAGGGCCTGAGCACTGTCCCTGGCTTCTTTTTGCTCAAGGCTAGCACTCTGCCACTTGAGCCACAGCGCCGCTTCTGGCCGTTTTCTGTATATGTGGTGCTGGGGAATCAAACCCAGGGCTTCAAGTATACGAGGCAAGCGCTCTTGCCACAAGGCCATATCCCCAGCCCTGGGCCTCCACTCTTAACTAAACATTTACCTGTATCTCGATGTCTGTGTCTGGGGGCAGGAGGAATCTGCCACAGACAAACAGTCTTACTTAATCTTACTATACTTTACAAAGGTCCTAAAAAGTGAAGAGTTTACTTGGATTGCTGTAGCCCATTGGTTGCTCATAGATAAAATGGTCTACAAACTATTTTTCTTTTTTTTTTTCTTTTTTTTTTTTTTTTTTTTTTGGCCAGTCCTGGGCCTTGGACTCAGGGCCTGAGCACTGTCCCTGGCTTCTTCCTGCTCAAGGCTAGCACTCTGCCACTTGAGCCACAGCGCCACTTCTGGCCGTTTTCTGTATATGTGGTGCTGGGGAATCGAACCTAGGGCCTCGTGTATCCGAGGCAGGCACTCTTGCCACTAGGCTATATCCCCAGCCCTACAAACTATTTTTCAAACACTAAATAAATAAATAGACATTCAATGTTTATCTTGCCCTGGAATGTGAAAGGTATAAAAGTCTAGGGTTATCTGGATAAGGACGAAGGACAAATGATCCCATGGCATGGGAAGGCAGAGAGAGACCCTCCTTTGTTTTTCCCAGTCTTGGGCTTGAACTTAGGGGCTGGCTGGGCATTGTCTCTGAGCTGCTTTTTGCTCGAGGCTAGCACTCTACCACTTGAGTTACAGCACCATTCCAGCCTTTTCTGGTTATGTGGTACTGAGAAATCAAATCCAGGGCTTCATGCATGCTAGGCAAGCCCTCTACCCCTAAGCCACATTCCCACCCCAAGACCTTTTAAAGGAAGGAAAAATGGCTGTGAGGAATTTTAGGGAACTCAAAACAGCCAAAGGGCAAACTTATAAGATACCTAATAATAAGAGCATAACCATATAAAACACTACTACATCTACTACTACTACTACTTTACCATGTAGAATTTAGTAGAATATTACCTCCAGATTTATGACTAAACATACCTCTATATTTAAAGATAATAAAAGTATAATTTAAAAAATCTGTCCACCAGAAAATGCAGAGAAGTAAAAACTATCTTTGAGAAATTAAGATAACATGCAGACATCTGTTTCTGACAAAGGAGAATTAGTAGTACTAGAGTTGTAACTATAAAAATGGATACAATCTTACCTTTCATATCACACATAATATTCTTTGCATTATTTATATATGTCCTATGATAACACTGTTATTTTGTAAAGCTTTGTATTTACTATATCTTTGCTTTCACCGTACCTTGACTTTTCTGCATTTAAAAAAATTAAAATTGGTAGGTTTTTTAAAGTAGGTAGCCGGTAACGGAGAACGCCACGCGGTATTCAGGCAGGAGAGAAAGTTTATTACTGAACTGCTGGCCTGTGGCCAAGATGATCCACGGCCGGAGAGAGGGGGGGAGAGAGAGACCCCCACCCAGCCCTGCCTCATATCTAGGGCAGGGGCAAGGGGTGTGGCCAGGTGGATTAGGATGTGACCTCAGGGAAAGGGGAGGTAACTGCCTCCAGGTCTGCTGGTTACCCAGGTAACTGGGTGGAGACTTAATGAGGTGGGGGCATCTGCATGGAGCCCTCAGGGAGAGGACCTAACAAAAATATTGCCTTAGGTTTTTCTAGTCCTGGAAAGAGGCATGGCATTTTCTGTCCTCATGTCTGAAGTTCTTCAGCGAAGCCCTGTTTCCCAGCAAACAATTTGTTCCATGAACTCCCTGTTGGCATGAAAGTATGATGCACACTGGTGGTATGGAATTATGACTCACTCATGGACTTAGGGAAGAGGAAGAGGCCTGTGTGACTGGAGGTGTTAGGGTGAAAATGCAACAATACTAAATGTATTACTACACATAAAACATGAAAACTCCCCAAATCCTCTAAGCAAACCTCCAAACCCTAGCAAAATGGCATTTTATAGAGGATGAATCATCACAAGAAAATGTCAAATAAATTATACCACCAAGATTCCATCAATACTTATTAGTATTGCAAAAATATTTAAAGACATAAGAAAACAATTCTCAAAGGAGGTTTGGAAAAACTGAAGTTCTTTTATGCTGCTGGTAAAGTATAATTTTATATAAGCATCCTGGATAGCTATTTAGTTTTGTTTTCTGAGTTGAAAGTATAATATTTGCAACACAAAATTCCCATTTCTGGGAACACATTTATTAGAAAATTCTCCTTTATATCCAAAAATAGACATGTTCAAAGTGTTTTGCATTAGAAAATCAGGAAGACAGTACGCATATTATTGGATGAGATAATACTTAATCCGTGTGTTATATCTTTGCAATGGTAATTATGCCACAAAGATAACTATGAATGAATAGAATTTAAAATGAAGGCCTCTATACATTGAATTTTGAATACAAGTGACAAATTGCAGATTATGTTTGAAAACATTTGGGAACTGGAGGCATGACTCGGGTGGTAGAGTACTTGTCTAGCAACCGTAAGGATCTGAATTCAAATTCCAGTATCACCAACATCAAATTCCAATACCAGTTTCATATATACATATGTAATCATATATGTGTAATATATTTCATATATATGTAATCTTAAATGTGTTTTTAATACTTAATTGCTGAAGCAGTCTACTACTGCTTAGTCAGATATACAAGGAGTCAGGTCATAAAGGAAGAATTTAGGTAGTCACATACAGGGAACTAGTGTCACGCAGCTGGTATGCACATAAAGGCCTCTTTTTTTACCTCCTGGAGGAAGTCATCAGAGTCAGCTTCTCTCCCCTTGCCACCAGGGGCCTCCAGAGACAAACAGAAAGGATCTGCATTCAGGCATTAGCTGGAAGTAACCATTCATTCATTCTTCATTCAACCAGAACCTATTGAACAGCCTTCCTGCAGCTCTATACCAATTGTCTCCAACACACTCAGTGCATGAGATTACAGTTAGTTTGGGCCTTGCTTCATCTGCATAGTTTCCTGACTCATAAACACAACACAAGTCAGCTTTACCTCTCAAGTCGAAGTTGATGGTTCTGTAGCAAAGAGTACAAAGATGATCTGCAGACAGAAATGGCTCACCAAGGAACCATACCAGGTAAATAAGTTACAGTCTGAGTGACCCACAAGAGATTCATATTAGCAGATCAAATGTAGCCAGGCCACACATGTTCTACTACAAACGCAGTCTGAGCCAACCTCTTCAGATTAAGTCCCGTTCGGTCATCTTTGCAAAGGTTTTCTCATGATTGTTGCAATTTCAAAATGCAGCTGACTTTTATAAGCAGCTGAGAATCCTTTGTGTAGTAATGTCCTGAAATCAAAGGCAACAAATGGCTTCCTTCAAACTATGATGGCGAATTTTATGACCCTGCAGATATGGGTTGTAACAGAAGGCCAGCAGGGCCTTCAGAGATCATGAACCATTTCAACAACTTGACACTCATCCAGTGAGCCCTGTGGCTCTCAGTGCATGGCACCCAGAGCCTGCAGGGGGACATGACACCTGTGGCTGTTCTTCAGGTGTCTCCAAATACTGATCAGGGCCTCCTCTTTGTGAGGTCCATCTCTTTCTCCCCTGCAGTCTGGGGATGGCATTCATTCACAGTCCTTCCTTCTCCCACTCGTCCTAAAAACGTCCCCCTTTTGCCTATAATAAGGCCATCATACACACACACACACACACACACACACACACACACACACACACACACCCTACTCTTTATCTGGCTCTCAAGATTCTGAAACTCAATGTACTTCTGAATAGACTACTGAGAGGTAGATCTGAATTCTGAACAAATCAAAAGCCTTTGGACTACATAAACCAGCAAAATAATATTTGGCTCTACTCTGCTCATTACAGTAAAAGGTGCCCTGGATCTTTGATTTTGCCAAATCAAAAGTGGGGACTTTGAAATACTGGCTCTCAGAGAGGCAGAAGAACCAGAGAATATCAGGGTAAGGTGTGGCTCACATGGAAGATTTCTAGTCATAAGTGAAGAAGCTGAGAGGGAAAACTAAGAAGGAGAACAAAGAAAAAAGGCAAATGGATACAATAAAAATTGTGTGTGTGTGTGTGTGTGTGTGTGTGTAAAAACAACATCACCATTGTGGCTGAGAGAGTAGAGGAGTTTAGCCAACTTAAGAGCAGCCTTCATTTATCAACCAACAGTTTGCTGATAATGGGGTAAACAAAATTCACAGGAATTAAACAAGACAGATGGCAATAGATGGAAGAATGTATTTAGATGAACAATTGGAGACACAAGACAAACCACTTCTCATGTGAGTGTAATTGTAGACACAAGGTGTAAAACAGTAACTGGACAGAGTAGAAAGTTGGGTGGAGTGCAAGGTGTGATGGATGCTCTTACTGTTGTGATTGGGAGAAGTGCCTAAAATCCTTGTTTTTCTTTTTTTCCCCCTGAAATACAGACTCCTTCTTTATGCCCAGCAAGCAAGGGGGAGCAGATTAAAGACAAGGAATGGGCTGGGGATATGGCCTAGTGGCAAGAGAGCTTGCCTCATATACATGAGGCCCTGGGTTCGATTCCCCACATATACAGAAAATGGCCAGAAGGGGCGCTGTGGCTCAAGTAGCAGAGTGCTAGCCTTGAGCAAAAACGAAGCCAGGGACAGTGCTCAGGCCCTGAGTCCAAGGCCCAGGACTGGCCAAAAATAAATAAATAAAGACAAGGAACCCTAGATGTCTCTGTTTTTACCTTCGGTCTTGAGCCATTCTCTCAGCTGTCACTTTACAGCCTGCATGGAATTAAGGAGGGTCTGGACCACCTGCCAGGCGGAGTGCGGCCCCACCTCAGCGATTCTGAGACAATGGACTATCAGCCCCCCTGAGCCACGGCTACGCACAGCTGAACCTGCCAGTGACTAGAGACTGCATGCCTATCTCCCGGGCCCCAATTCTTATTTAGCTTAAGGCTGAAGAAACCTAAGTATGGAGAAAGGTATATTGAAATGTAATCTTTCTATGGTTCCCATACTACTCCTTTCTCTGCACTTCATGAAGTCTCTTTATTTGGTATATAGGAGTGAGTGGACAGACTTGAGACGGAGAACTCATGGAGTTTGGACAGAGTCAAAAACATCTGGTTTTAGCCAGGCACTGGTGGCTCATACCACTCAGGAGGCTCAGGTCTGGGGATTCCGGTTCAAAGCCAGCCTGGGTAGGAAACCCTAAACCAGAAGTGGAGCTGTGGCTCAAAGTTGTAGAGTACTAGCCTTGAGAGAAAAACAAAAACCTCAGAGACATTGCCCAGCCCGAGTTCAAGCCCCAAGACTGACAAAATAAAAATATATATATCTGGCTTTGTGGTGAATAGCTTGAAAGGCTGGTAGGAGGATCAAGTAAGAAGAGGGTGTGGTCTAGAAATAAAAAGTAGAATTAGTATGGCGAGAGTCTAGAAAGAAAGAGAGGGCTGGGAATACGGCCTAGTGGTAGAGGGCTTGCCTCGTAGAAAGGAGAAATCCACAACCTAGGAGGAAAAAACTAGCTGCAGTACCTGTAAGAAAGGATTCATCCTTTGAAACAGAGGCCACTAAGGAAAGGATGGATGCAACTTTCCATTCCACTATTCCATGGTATGGTCAGCATAAGGACTTTTTTTTCTTCCAAATTGCTGTCTTCCTACTGTGAAGGAAACTGTTTTAAAAGGCCAACTTGAAAGGAATACAGTATATTCTTGTTGTTGACCTGCCTGGCTCTCTACCAGATTATGAGCCTTTGGAAGGTCTTATATTTATGGCTTTTCCCGTACTTTTATCTTATACAATAAGCATTCAAAATATATATCATCGAATGAATAACATCTCCTCAATTCCACTAGCACCAAATGCTTTATTTTTTTATAGACATTCCTAGACACTATTTGGTTGGATGCAAATAATAGAACTGGTGAGTCTTAGAGGGTTCACAATGTGGAAACCAAGTGAAAGGTGTAGGGGAACCCCCTTTTTTGGGGGTCCCTAGAAACAGCTGGCTTAGACAAGGTAGTGGACCTGGGGAGGGGAAACCCGGGAGCCCAAAAGTGGCTCCATGTATAGCTTCTTGACCCTTGCAAAAGAAAGGAGAGAGAGCAAACATAATTGTTACTCCATTTGCATGTTTTAAAGAAGTTAAATGGGTACTCTGTAAATACCAGTTACACCCACAACCAAGAATTAAACAGAGAAAGGGTATTTTGATTGCTTAAATGGTTCATTGTTCTATTTGCCAGAGTTTTGCTCGAATCGGTCTTTGTGATCACTGACAGTTCTGCTTCTATATGTCTGTTTGCTATCACATGCACTATCACCTGCGTGTGGTACTTGATTCTTATCCCATGACCACCTGCGTGCGGTATATATGTTTTTTGCCTTTAAAAGCCCAACCCTGTTTGGCCTCTGTGCTGTTTGTCACCAGAGCTGTGCACAGCTAAACAAAGACTCCTAGCCCGATTGACTGAGTGCTGGTGACTACTGTCCTAGGCTAGAGGCCAACACCTGGGTATCACATATACAACACCCAATTAAGATCCTAGCAACTTACTGTCAAAGATCATTCCCAATCTACTCCAGTCCTTGTTAGGAAAATGGGAGAATAGAAAAGGAAAACACTTGACTTGACTGTCAATAGGCTAGGACTGTTTACTGCCAGCGAGGGGCACTGATCTTTCCATGAGTTTGGAGGTTGTGCAAGGGACTGAATTTGGGGGCGGGTTTACATAGGTCTTAAAAAAAGAAGCAGAAAAATGGGTTATGGTTTCTTTGGGTTCATGGCAGTGTCTTTCAATCCTGCTAATATAAATTTGCAGATTATTCATTTGTAGGTCTCAGTAAACGCCTATGCTTAATTTTTAACCACTACCACCAGTGAATGTGGTCTTTTTTAGAATCTTTGAATCATCAAGAAAAAGTAAGTAAATACTGGATTATGATGAGCTGGAATTCTGGGAGGATCAGTTGTGGGACTGGAACTCAGGGACTGGGTGCTACCCTTGAACTTTTCTGCTCAAGGTTAGCACCCTACCACTTTGGAGCCACAGCTTCACTTCCCGTTTTCTGGTGGTTAATTGGAGAGAAGCGTTGCATGGACTTTCCTGCCCAGGCTAGCTTCTGTCATCCTCAGATCTCAGCCTCTTGAGTAGCTAGGATTACAGACATGAGCCACCGGTGCCTTTGTAATTCTGCTTAAAAGAAGGAAGAAATACACCAGAACACACCAAGGAGAACATGTAAGATGAAGGCAGAGACTATGGCAATGTGCTTATCAACCAAGTACCAAGCAACGGACACACAGAATCACAGGCAACTCAGAGGAAAGAATGGTTCATTTTGGAAGTCTTCAGAGGAACCATGGCCCTTTCATGCTTTGACTTTGTACTTCTGTGCCTTAGAACTGTGAGAAAACAAACCAGCGTTGTTCTTAGTAATCCACCTTATGGAAGTTAATGTACTGTTGTTATATGGTAAATTATTCAAGAAGCCACATATTGAAGGATCGAAACTTGGGGTTTTTATTAGAGCTTTGGCAGTCGACAGGCAGCCAGTTGCTACAAAGGCCTGCAGTCCACACATATACTCTTAACGCTGTCAGGAAACAGACTAGAGAGGAAAGAAAGAACAAATACAATACCAACGAACCAATTCAGCTCTATGGTGTCCGCAGATGAGGCAAGAGCCAGGACATAGGATGGGAAGATGTAGACACGTGGCCTGGCATGCTGGCACCTGGGATGAGCTGACCTTAAATAGGGGGCAGGTCCCCAGCAGGCTCACAGGAAGCTCCCAGTCCCAGCTACTTGTCTGATAGGTTCAGTAACCTATAAGCCCACGGGCCACCTCTGCCTCCAGGGATTCATGAGCACTCATTACCCGGGGACGGGACTTCCCTTCCTCTAGGAATCCAGTCACGCCCATCAGGACAAGATGCCAGATAGCACATCTCACCATGTGGCCAATGATGGCGCTGGCCAGATCTGACCTCCATACTGTATTGTGTATGTCTTTTCTTAGACTGGGTTCAAGAATGTTATTAAACTTAGACAAATCACAATCCTTTACAGGTTTGTTTTCGTTGTTGTTTGTAGGTTTTGTTTAGTTTTACTTCTCATTGAAACGGAAGTTTTAGATCCTAGGTCCACATGATAGGAATTCACATGTCAGGTCATTTGTTCTTACTTATCAAACAAAGACATGGTGATAGGCAGAGAAAAGGGATTTATCAAGTGGCAGCCACAGGAAACAAACACTTTTGTACATCTTCCTGGAATAGATATTTGTGTTAGATTAAATAGGGGGAGTTGCGGGCAAGAAGTAGTCATAGTTAAAATAGTCTCAGTGACAAGGTAGTCTGACAGTCCATTGTTTCAGGACTTCCCAGGTGAGGCCATTTTACAAAAATATGCATTGATGCCGGACAGGGTAGTCGGTCTCCTCTGCTGCTTCCTGGATTCCAATACGGCTGGACATTGACTACGAGGAAGAATTACTCAGGACAGAGGACACAGACACACGATGAGGACATCTGGTACACCTAGCCTTTATCTTACTGACAGTTAATTCCAGGACCCAAGTTAGGAGTCAACATTTCCCTGCAAATGTAGGTTTTATAAACCATCTCTTACATAATCACCCAGGAATTCATCCTTTCTTTTTACAAGGCTTCTTTTAGTTTAATTTTGAACAAAAATCCAATTGTCCCATAGCTTAAAACAGAACTTTCCTCTATGACTTTTGTTTTCCTTTTCCACTTAAGTGTTCTTACATATTGAAAAAGAAGCATTCTAAATGACATTAATCTACTTAAGTTGCTATAAGTAACATAGCAACCCAATTAGTATCTATTGAACATGGAGATAACCAAAGGGTAAATTAGCTTTTAAAAATTGTCTTAACATTGGTAAAAATCCAATTTGTTTTCCTGTACTTAACATGTAGAAAGGTATTACAGCAAATAAATGTGGTTACTTTTTTTCAGTATATCCCAATAGCTACCTTCATCTCAGTTTATGCAAAAAGATTTCAAAAAGAGGATGTAAATAAAATTTTTGTATCACAAGCTGATAAACACTGGTATCTAATAGAACATTTAATCTTGGTATCTAGTAGAAAATTTAATATGAATTGAGGAACTTGAGGATTATACAATTGATATGAGCATAGTTTCTATTTTTCTTTAACTATTCATTCTTATAGCAGGTTGATTTCTCCTCTGCATATGTGACAGGTTGAGTATAAGATAAGTCACTTAGAGTGACTACTGTTGCATTGACACGTTTAATATTCAATTCTGCTTTGCCTAAGCAAGTTAACGCCCAGGGGCTGCCAGTATTAACTAGAGAAAATACAATAGCTTCTTTTCCTTCTTGAACTCAGGGATAAACAGTGAGAAAGAAGATTCCAAAGGTTAATTTCTTTGCAAAAGCAGGAACCCATATGAGTGACTGTTGGGTGCACATTCTTCCCCCAGGAAACTGCAGGGTCCTTGTACATGAAGGAGGGGGGAGGAAGGTATATGGAGAAAGACACTGGTTACAATTTTACATGTCTCTGGAATAAATTATTGGTCATTTGCCATCAGGAAGGACACAGATTGAAAAGTGTGACTTATTCTAAAAGCAGTGGTCATACCTGGGTTCTTTGCCTGAAGGTTTACATCTGACAGCATTCTGTAGACTGGACAGTTTCCATTTGATTATAGACTACAGTAGATTATAGTATTATAATCTGTTATATTATAGGTTATAGTATAGTGTATTATAGCATAATAGGTTATATGAGTATAGTATTTCACAACTGGGTATTGTTTTTTATAGATTGACCTAACTGTGGTACACTTAGAAGCACATCTGTAATAAATAAGAAAGCAAAATAAGAACTGTGTATGCTTAAGAAGTAGTGGTTCAATAGTAACATGTCTGGGAAGTCCCACTGATGTTCCTCTTTGGGAGAAAAATAGCGTTTTGACAAGTGTGCCTTCGCTATGCATGGAAGTCGCGTTGGTTGGAAAGCAGATCTTGCTATCTCTTTGAATGTAGGGTCATGGAGGAAAAGGGCAGTTTAAAGCACAGTACCCCACATGGGACAGAGTTCCAACATGCCAAATCCTCTTTGTAAAGTCTAAATAAGATGCTGGGAAGGTGGGTGGGGAAGGAATGGAATTGGGTTCATTAGGAAGACTGTCTGGCTTAACATTGAACTCGTCACCATGAGATAGCATTAGAGGCCCGGGATGCTGCTATGGGGGGAAAGTACAAAACAAACAAAACCCCAACAACCCATTTATATGTGCGTGTTTTTTTCAAGCTACAGTCTGTTGAATGTTTTTACAAATCTGTTTATATGACATTGGTAAAGTTGGCCTTTTGACGAGAGGGAGTATGTCATGGTCGGTTGTAATCTTGCCTTTACAAGGCACCTGGGGTGGGGTGGGGGGGTGTACCTCTTTGGCATTTTGTTCAAGTTACAGATTCAGTGGAGCTACATCTTGTTTTAAGTTGCTTTAATGCATTGTATTAGGTAAACAGAATAAAGGTTGTTTTGAAACTTAAAAAAAAAAGTAGTGGTTCAAAATTTAAAATTATTCCAGTCTTAGAAGAAAACATATAATGCAGAGTTTTAATATTTATAATGAATGTCCATCTAAGGAGTATGCAGAAGTATAATTTATGGGGTAGCAGTAGATTTGCTAAGATGGACCGTAATTAGTAATAGGTTATACGGACAGAGTTTTAATGGCATACTTCTTAGGACACTGAAGAAATTCACCAACAAGCCTGTTATGTATTTTTTTTTCCTCTCATGGCCTACTGTTCTGAATGTTTTTGGCCCCCAAAGCTACTGTATGGAAGAAAATCTCATGCAGTTATTATTTTTTTTTTGGCAACAAATTTGCTGCTTTAACTATTCTTTCTGACACGCTAAAAATAGGTTGGGCACCTCATTCATGCCTAGAAAAATTCCAGATGGACTACTACTGACCTTCCCAGCCCTCTCATAAGTATGTCCTTCTTTCCCCTCCCTTCCCTTCTTCCCTTCCTCCCTTTCTTCCTTCTTATTCTTCCGTTATTTCCCCTCTCTCTCTCTCTCTCTCTCTCTCTCTCTCTCTCTCTCTCTCTCTCTCTCTCTCCCCAGTGGAAGAACTGATTTATTGTAAACATGTCACATTGGTGCTGTAGGTTCGGGCACAGGACCACCAGGGGCTACTTGTTTATGAGATAGTTGGTTGTTTTTCAAAGGTGGCCCTGGCGATGGAGGTTCTAAATCTATTGAGAGAAATTCTAGACAGAGCACGCAGTCGAAAAACTGGCACGAGTGTCTCGACCTCTGGCATACCTTATTCTGCTCTCTCCTCCATGGGTACATGAATTGGTGTAGCTCAGTCTCTGCCTCATCTTTCTCTGTTCACACTTCAACCTGAGCGTTTATTCTTCGTCCACTGAGCTCTCCTGTTGCAGGGGTTTCTAAGAACATGGTGCTAAGGCTATATCCATATTCCTTTTAAAAATGTTGTTGTTATTATAAAGGTGATATGCCGACAGGGCTAGATTTAAATGCATCAGCAACTAAGTACATGTTTTTCTTTCAGTGTCATCTGTTCCCTCATTCTCTCCCAGTCCCTCCCTCCCATCTCCTGTTTTTATAGTCATACTAGGAGAAAAAATATGTCAGTCCTTGTTTAATGTAAAAAAAAACAAACCACATTGTAGAACTGCAAGAAGCATTCTCTGCTTTCCTCTATGGGACTGAATGAAGAAGAAATATATCCTGTACTCCTGGCTTGAAAATTAAATTTACTTCCTCATAAACAATATTTATCCTAGTAATCAAGCATGGTTATAATCCTATTATATGCACACTTGGAGATATTTTGGGTTTGGTTTCAGATCACTGCAATAAAGTAAATATTGTAATAAAGGAGGGCACACAAATACTTTGGTTTCTTATTACAAATAAAAGTTATGTTTAGTATTCAGTAGCATCATGCTTTCAAATGACCACAACCTTACATGAGACTCCACATACATCTACCAAGGAAATTGCAAAACAGCTTTTTTTATCCTACATAGAATCTCCAAATGCTGAGTAACTATGCCTCTCAGCAAACTCTTAGTCATTGAATGAATCCACAGAACACATGGTATGTTAAAAAACAACAACAAGGGCTGGGGAGATGGCCTAGTGGTAAAGTGCTCACCTTGTATGCATAAAGCCCTGGGTTCCATTCCCCAGCACCACATATATAGAAAAGGCCAGAAGTGGCGCTGTGGCTCAAGTGGCAGAGTGCTAGCCTTGAGCAAAAAGAAGCTAGGGACAGTGCTCAGGCCCTGAGGCCACGCCCCAGGACTGGCAACAAAACAAACCAAACCAAACCAAAACAACAACAACAACAACAACAAAACCCAACCCTGCCTTCATGGTGCTTATGCTCTAGTGCCTTGTGATTCAAAGTGCTGTTTTGGGGAATGAAATTTAAGACAGGCACACAATGGCATCTGAATTTGATTAATAAATGATCCCAATTAAGATACAACAAACAGGATATTACTGTGTGTGTACTTGTGTCTTTGTGTGTGTGTGTACATGCAAATATGTGCCAGCCCTGGGGCTTGAACTCAGAGCCTGGGCCCTGTCCCTGACTGTTTTGCACACAAAGCTTGGGCTCTATCTACCCCTTGAGTGACAGTTCCACTTCTGGGTTTCTGGTGATTAATTGGAGATAAGAGTTTTACAAGGGGGCTGGGAATATGGCCTAGTGGCATGAGTGCTTGCCTCTTATACATGAAGCCCTGGGTTCGATTCCCCAGCACCACATATACAGAAAACAGCCAGAAGTGGCGCTGTGGCTCATGTGGTAGAGTGCTAGCCTTGAGCAAAGAGAAGCCAGGGACAGTGCTCAGGCCCTGAGTCCAAGGCCCAGGACTGGCAAAATAAATAAATAAAAAAATAAAATAAAATAAATTAAAACAAAAGAGTTTCACAAGAAAAAAAATTAAAAACTGTAAGAAAAAGAGTTTCACAGATTTTTCTTCTCAAGCTTCGAGCCATGTTCCTCCAATCTCAGCCTCCTGAGTAGGTAAGATTACAGGTGTGACCCTCTAGCAGTGAAGTCCCTAAGCTTTTTTTGCTCAGGGCTGAAGCCCTGTCTCTTGGACCACAGCACCACTTGTAGATTTTTGTTTGGTAATCGGAGATATAAGTCTCACAGATTTTCCTGGCCTGGCTGGTTTCAAACTATGATCCTTAGAGCTCAGCCACCGTAGTCACTGAATCACTGCAGGGCTGAATTTTATTATCCAGTTATTAATTACTAAATAATTAGATATGTCGATCAATATTTCTGGTTGCAGTGTAAGAACTATAGGTGATACAAGATAAAGTTATGCATGATGTAGTAAAATGCATTTTCTTACGTGATCTAGTTTGTTATGTGAAAAGCAGTACCAGCACCTGTGGTTCACACCTGTAATCCTAGCTGCTCAGGGGCAAGATCAGAGGATCTTGTTTTAAAAGCCAGATGGTAGTAAAGTCCAATACACTACTAAAACAAAACCCCATGAAGTGGAGCTGTTGCTCATGTGACAGAACACACTAGTCTTGAGCAAAACAAGCTCAGGGGCAGCACACCGACCCAGAATTCAAGCCTCGGGACAAGTAACAAGAAAAAAAAGCAATACTGCAGATATTTCCACACTAACTGGTTTCTCAGGAGTGTTGTCACTGTGCCTGAGGATGGGTTTTCTTTCTGATGTAAGAAGCATATACACGTCTTGAAGTTAAAAACAAAAAAAAAGGAGTTTACATGTAATGTTGTAGTCTATAGAGTACTAATAATGAACTACTTATTCAATTTATAGTATTGCCTTGGTAGAAAATAATTTATTATGAGAACTCCAAACTTCAAAAAAAAAAGAGTAAAAATATAAATTCAATAAAGATAAGATTTTTACCTCCATATTTATATATCCTTTCTAGATACTAAGGAAGTCTGTACTTTATTTTTTTTCCAGTCCTAGGGCTTGAACTCAGGACCTGGGCTCTGTCGCTGAGGCTCTCTGTTGATCAAGGCTAGCACTCTACTTGAGCCACAGTGCCATTTCCAGCGTTTTCTGTTTATATAGTGCTGAGGAATTGATCCCAGGGCTTCATATATGCTAGGTAAGCACTCTACCACTAAGCTATATTCTCAGTCCTGTTCTTATTCTTTTTTTCCAGTCCTGTGGCTAGCACTCAGGGCCTGAGCACTGTCCCTGGCTTCTTTTTGCTCAAGGCTAGCACTCTACCACTTGAGTCACAGCGCCACTTCCGGCAATTTTCTATATATGTGGTGCTGAGGAATTGAACCCAGGGCTTTATGTATACAAGGCAAGCACTCTTGCTACTAGGTCATATTCCCAGCCCCCTGTACTTAATCTTTATGATACATTTTCGTGTATTTCTTGCTAGATGTAGCTAGTTAAGCCTGTTGTCATTTCAAAAATGTTGTGATTCTGAAGAGAACACTATTTTATTAGTCTTAATATTTTTTCCAAGGATATATTTTCCATGCTCTCTGCATGGTTCCACAAATCAGAAGAACAAGTTCATTTTGTAGAATAAAGTTCAGTAATTATTTTTCCTTTCACTTTGCTTTCAATGCTCTATTTTATTTAATTTAGCAATGATAATTCTATTATTTTGTTTTTCTATAAATACTCTTCATAATACCATTTTTTTTCCCTAAAAGCAGCAGAAGTAGCGAAGAGTGTGTTTGTGTGTGTGTGTGTGTGTGTGTGTGTGTGTGTGTGTCCTGGGGCTTGAGCTCAGGTTCTGCATACTGTTCCTGAGCTTTTTAGCTCAAGGCTAGCATTTCTACCATTTGAGTTGAGCCACTGCACCTCGCCACTGGCTTTTTAGAGGGTGATTAGACTTCGTTGCTCAGTTGGCTTTCAACAGCAATCCTCAGATGTCAGCCCCAGGAGTAGCTAAGATTACGGGTGAACCACTGGCACTCACCTACAAAGATCATTGGTTTTGTTTCCATTTTTAATGAAAAATAAATTAATGGATGACATAATAAAATAATTATTTGTTTCAGAAATGATATTAAGATGACGATGGTGATGAACTACTGGATTCATCCATCTCTATCCTTTTCTCTAAGACTCATCATGATATGATAAATGGAAGCTTACTAGTACACAGGTGTTTTTTTAAAAACAAAAATAACTACCTTTTAAATAGTTGGACAAAGGGGTTTCAATTCAAAATGTCACTTTATAAGCGCCATGTATTTTGATCAATGCCAAAAATATATTTTATATAAAAGTCCTTACAACAGAAAAAAACAATCATTAGCAGGGGCGGGGTATTTAGCTGAGCGGAAGAACGCCTCCCTGGCGAGCACAAGGCCCCGAGTTTGGTCCTCAGCTGTGGGAAAAAAAACACAAATCTATGAAAGACCAAAAAACTTATTAGCAGGTATACAGAAGCTTACAAAGGTCTTTACTGTGGTAGAAAAATGGACAATCGCTGACATGCAGAGTGGGTATGGTATGTTTCATAGTAAAGGAAAATTAATATTGCAAGTGGAATTAAGAGTCTAAGCATCTGACCAATAAAATAAAGTGAATATCCTGGCTCATCCAAGTTGATTGTAACATAAGGGTACTTAAATGTTAGGTGGAATCAGAAGAGCAAAGCTAGGGATATATGAAGTGATAGGCCATATTAGACATTTCTACATTGAAGATAGAAAGGAACCATCTTCAAAAGATACTATAAATTTGATTTTAGTCCCAACTTCCCTATGGTGATTTGTGTCTCCAGAAGGGTAAGTTTATGAATGTCACTTGTTTGTAGCTATTTGTTACAGGTGCAATCTGAAACAAGTACAAATAAATACTTGCTTATTAGTTCTTAAAACAAAACAAAACAAAAAAACTTATGAGAATGGCATTGCTGTTTCCATAAAGATAACATTCATCCACTATTCTTCTCATCCTTCATGCTTCCTAGTCCCTGTAACGTTAGACGTTGCTGATTCTGATCACTAAGGATGGATAGGTGTGGAATTCACTACTCACATTCTCTCTTTTCTGTCTCTGTGTTTTCAATGGTCCAGATGTGTCACTTCAAGATGTTGGATCCCCGCTGAGTTTGGGCACTGAATGATTATATGCAGTAGAGCAAACGTCTCCAAAATCCTCGTTGAGCACGTAGTACAACTACATATAATCTTTGTATTATATTAACATGTCACAGTTTGAAGGGCAATTAGTGACTGCAATGTGCTATTATGCAGCTTGTCCTAAAAAAAAAAAAGAGAGAGAGAGAGGAAACATTCTAATGGCATAGATACTTATACCAAAAAAAAAATTCTCTAAATACCTAGACATTTTATTTCCAGATAAAGCTTTAAAATTTTAGGCCAAGTACAGTAGTTCATACCTATAATTCCAGCTATCCTGTAGGGACAGATCAGGGTGCCAGCCTAGGACAAATTTAGGACAATCCTATCTCAATCAATAAATCACGAGTGTGGCCTGTGTCTGTGACCGTAGCTATTTTGATGGTGTAAGCTGAAGGACTGCTGACTGAGGCCTGCTTTTAGACACTATCTGAGAAAACTTAGTTAAGGGTGTGTAGAGTGCAGGAATAATTTATTCCTTCAAAAAATAGTATTACTTTGATATGATTAGAACTTGAAGAGTATATTTTTCTTAAATTTATTTCAGTAAGTTCCAATGCTTTACAAAAGACTATCATGACCTGGAACAATTTTATTAGTAGACATAACACTGATAAAATTCACTTGTTATCCCACCATTTTATGTGTGAATTTAGGTCTTCCTCAGACTTCCTGAAAGCTTCTATGCACCTTGGCTACATGAATCCACCAAAGAAAGGCAGAATGTTCTAGAGGTAGCATCATCAAGGGCCTCCACATTTAAGAAGCGGGAATCATAATAGACGTACCAGGTGTAAGAACCTGCTAGAACATAGGGACACAGGTAGGAATTGGATCCTTAAGATGAAAAATGTCATTGGATGGCAATCCTTGATATACCAGGAAGGAAAATGACTGTTCTATCTTCACTAAAAGTAACTGTGTTGATATATGATAAAAAAAAAAAATTCAGAACCAACCTGGGCGCAGTGTCTCACTCACACTTGTAATCACTAGCAACTGAGGAGGAAGAAAGCAGCATTGTGATAGGAGGCCAGCCCAGGTCAAAAGTTTAGGAGACAACATCTTCACTAATAAAAACTAGGTGTGGTCTCACACATTTGTCATCCTAGCTGTGTAGGAAACATAAATAGGAGGCTCATCACCCAAGGCTAGTCATAAAAGACCACATTAAAAAAAAAAACTAAGGCAAAAAATAACTAAGGGAAGAAAGGATGGGGCATGGATCAATTTGCAGAATGCATATGCATGTATTCTGTACTAAAAAAATCAATATTTAAAGACAAATCTACTTTGTTCACTGAATGCCATGACATCATTTAACCCTAAGGCAGAAAAATATATACAGCACAGCATAGCCCTCCCAGGGAAGAGCCCTGCAAAACAATTCTTTCACTACCACGCGGACCATTCTTTTTCCCTCCTAAGCTATCATTATTAATCATCATATTTCAGATAAAATTCGCTTATTATCCCACAGTAATTGTGGTCTAGAATAAGAATCAATTACATGCATGCAGGTATAGCCACTATCATTACTGATCTTTTAGACAAGTATGATTGGCACCTGGTTTATTCTAGGAAACGTGGTTTGTGCAAATTCCAGGAAGCCTCCTTCCCCATCCTTTTTCCTTCTTTCTGTTTGATGAAAGTTAGCGATAATAGTATAAGCTTTAGAAGCCCTTTGGGACCAAGAACTAAGTGATCTGACATAGAGAAATGACCACTGGTAAAATAGTGGCATAGAACAACAGGAATTTTTGGCTTCCCCTACCATGCCTCTATTAAGTGCTACAGGTCCATGGTGTGCACAGAAACGTGAACATTGACTTTCTTTGTCTTTCTCTCTGTCTCTGTCTTTGGTGTCAGTCTGTAGTGCTGGCACTGTTCATGAGTTTTGTTTTGTTTTGTTTTTTGCCAGTCCTGGGGCTTGAACTCAGGGCCTGGGCACTGTCCCTGCCTTCTTTTTGCTCAAGGCTAGCACTCTACCACTTGAGCCAAATGCCACTTCTGGCTTTTTCTCTATATGTAGTGCTGAGGAATAGAACCCAGGGCTTCATGCAAACGAGGCGAGCACTTTATCACTAGGCCATATTCCCAGGCCTCGGTTCATAAGTTTTTTTCCTCGACTAGCACTCTACTCCTTGAGCCACAGGTTTACTTCTTGGTAGTTAATTGGAGATAAGAATCGCATGAACCTTCCTGAGGCTGGCTTGCACCGACAATCCTCAGATCTCAGCCTCCAGAGTTGCCAGTATGTTAGGCATGAGCCACCAGTGCCCGACAATTCCTATATTTTGACCTGCATTATATATAACCTGATGTTTATTCCCATTTCTCTTATCATCATGCTTTGATTGAAACTGATTTTTTTTTACATTGTTTGTGCTTGATCTGTTGCACAAAGTAATCACAACAATGAGGCTGATACACCATGCTCTGTGTTCTCTAAGCATTTTACTTTCCTTCTGAGAGGGGCATACAGGCCTACTCCAGCCCTTTCGCATCCTGGTAAACTCAGTGACTAACTTGTGGTCACTGGCATATCAATAGAAGTGCCATGTGATCCATCTCAATACTGAGTAGATACACCCAGTGCAAACAGTTTCTCTTTTTCTTATTGACTTTCGGAAAGAAAAGGACTCTCAAGTCCTGGAAGTAGGGTTCCAGTAACAGTGTGCCAGCTTCCGCAAACAAAAGCTGAGGAAGAGTGAGAGGCCCAGAGTTTAAGGTGTCCAGCTGTGGTTCCCTTGCCCCTGGCAAAGAATATAAAAAGGGGAGAAAAAAAAGGACCAGAAAGTGGAAAGAACTTGGATTTATGAATTCACCATTTTTAGGAGACATTTCCAGAAAGCTCTCATGGAAAAATCTATGAGTTCTTCATGAGCTGGAGAGAAAGTTATTCATTGCCTAAGCACATAGTTGTTTGTTATCCTATCTGAACACATATATTAAATCATTTATTAAACTTATTAAGTCTGTATCATTATTTGATAAATTCATTCATTCAATTTATTAAATACTTACTAAATTCTCTATGTTGATATTTACCTGCTAGTCAATTTCTTCATAGTAATTCACTGAAAAGTGATTGTATCCATAATAACTGTATCATTTACCCCATGTTTAGTTATTATATCCAGAAAATCATACATAAGGTTAAGGTGATAATAAAATTCAAACACATTCTGAATGATTTTGGTCTGAGACATGAATCATTATCTTATTCTACCTTTGATAGTAATTCACTTATCAGACATGCATATAGCAGTTCCCATGTAAGATATTTACAACACATTCCATTTTTCTCTTCATTGTTCTGTCAGACATTTTACCTTTTAACATCACTTTAACACCAAAGACTCTATTATATTTGTTTAAACTGTGAATTTTCTTTTAAAGATATTGAGACAATAAGGGGAGGGACCCTGCATATCTATGTATGAGGGCTAGTTGTATCTCTTCCTTTTTACTTCTCTTTATTCTTTCGTATAGATCAGTTTTTCAAGCTGGTGTCATTCTGCTTTTTTCCACTTCTTTTAACATTTCTTGTTTATGCCTAGACGCTCTGTCTGAGTGATGGATTTATTTCCTTGTTTTTGAATGGTCGGAGTTTTGAATGTTTGGTGGCACTGGGGTTTGAACTCGGGGCCTCCAGCTTGCTCAGCTGGCTCGATACTGCTGAGCCATGCTATCAGTGGGGCTCTCTTCCTACCTGGGTACATGTCTGAAACTGGACCTGCTTAATTGGAGGCTTCTTGTCCTTGCTGGGGTCACAGTCATATAGGATGGTGTCCAGGTCTCTTAAGATTTTTCTGCCCCTGTTGACTGGGCACCATATTTCAACATGGTTGAAATAACAAGCAGCCAGCTACTAGATGTGAAGGAATGGACTTTTCTGCTCAGCCTGAGTACCATCTTCTCATTCTCAGCCTCCCAGGAAGCCTCCCAACCGTGAATTATGTCTACTACTGTCTGTGTCCAACTATTGTCTACTGACCATATATATTTAGATGTATTTGTTTACTTTTTAAAACACTATCTTCCTTTCTCTACTATATCAGAAATAGTCGCCTCTTTCATCCTTTGGCCTAATAAATTTTCCTATGTTCTCATAAACCACACTTTGGGATCACTGTCCTTCAATCTGTGAATGGACAGTCGATTCTGTCCCTTCTCTGATGCCCACTGAAACATTTCTCTATTTTCATACTTCTTTTGCGAGATATAAAATCTTCATGCTTGTCTCTTTTAAGAGCATACTCTGAGAATTTCCACAAGTAATGATAAAGTACAAATGTTAATGTTTTTAAGAATTTGTCAATCGCCTCACACTTCTGACTAAAGTAGCCCAAAGTATTTTGTTCTGCAAATTTATAGTATCTGCTAGTTCACAGCCTCAGCTCACATTGCATTTCCTTTTGCTTCTCTGAAACTTAAGACAGGATTGTATGAATGAATACATGAAAGTTTCTCCCTCACCTTATCTGCAATTAGTTGCCTTTGTGTTCCTGAATACATTGAGCTTTAGGGTGGATTTGATATGAAAATTCTGTGAGGCAGGTTGTTAGAACAAATGATACCTTGATGTCCCTCACAGCTCAATGAATAAACCTTTTAAATAACCTTTCACATCCTACTACTTCACAAGCAGCAGATAATACATTGTGGGTGTGGTATGACTAACAAGAGTTGTATTGTAGTTGCTTTCTTTTCGGTAAAAATGCTTTTATTTTTTTGGGACCATGATTTTGTGATCCATTTCTTGTATAGAGTTACAGCATACTGAAGACTAGTCCAACCATTCATGTCAGCTGTTCAGTAAAAAGAAATATGTTTTGATCAAAATGCATTACACATATATGTGCAATAGCATTATGTAACTCTCTAAATGCCATTTGAAAATGTGGAGAAGGGACTAAAATTGTATTGTACAAGAGGCGATTTTGATCCGAGTACATGTTATAAATATATAGAAACATTATAAAAAAACATCTTTGTACAATGACTTTTTATTAATAAAAATAAAACAAAATCTGACCATAAAAAAGAGGAACAGATTTTAGGGGAGAATGTTCTCTTTTTCAATTGATTTCCTTTGGTAAAACGAATGTGTTGGCTGGAAACCGGGCTTAGTGCTTGCCTAGCATGCATGAAGCTCAGGGTTCATATCATCAGTACCACGTACACAGAAAAAGCCGGAAGTGGCACTGTGGCTCAAGGGGTAGAGCGCTAGCCTTGAGAGGAAGCAGCTCAGGGATAAGCCCCAGGACTTGGCAACAAACAAACAAATGAAAAAGAATGTTTCCCTACATACAGCTATTTCTTCAGTATAAGGTGAGATTTATATTAGTAGAGATAATTGTGTTTTGCACAAACTATAGCAAGGTACCGGTGATGCTGTAGTAATTTTTTTACAGTCTTAGCTTTCTAATGGTATTATTGAATTCCATGTTCACGTGTTTTACCAGGTGTGATGACTGAGTCCTGAGGACTGAGGTTTGAAGACAGCCCACAAGAAAAGTCTGTCAGATTCCATTTCTACTTAGTCAGCACAAAGCCAAGGTGGAGATGTGGTCTAAGTGGTACAGTGCGTTCTGTGAGCAAGAAAGCCTAAGAGAGTGCGAAGCCCTCAGTCCAAGCTTGGCACTGGTACACATACACAAACTATTTGCTTTCCTTTTTAAAAATTATCATTACAGGGCTGGGGATATGGCCTAGTGGCAAGAGTGCCTGCCTCGGATACATGAGGCCCTGGGTTCGATTCCCCAGCACCACATATACAGAAAACGGCCAGAAGTGGCGCTATGGCTCAAGTGGCAGAGTGCTAGCCTTGAGCAAAAAGAAGCCAGGGACAGTGCTCAGGCCCTGAGTCCAAGGCCCAGGACTGGCCAAAAAAAAAAAAAAATTATGATTACATATGTTTATCTATAGTCAGTAGTGATTCATGATTAGTATAACAAAAATATAAAGTATATAGCTGCACTTTTTTCTCCACATATCTTTCTGTGCAACGGAAAGTATGAAATAGAAATGTGAGTTAATAGAATACAGTGAAGAGATGAAATTATAATCCAGCTCTAGCAGCAGCATCTGCTTTTGTGTATGGTTGGAGCTTTCCTATAAAACGTGGACAGTTTTGTCTGCACTCACAACACTCCAAAAATACAGCTTATGTTACAGTTGACATACACCTGTCACCCCAGCAACGGAGGTGGGAGGATTGAGAGTTCAATGGCAACCTAGATTATTTAGAGAATTCCATGTCAATCTGGGTTACATAGTAAGACCTGGCCTCAATAAATAAATAAATATATGTATGCATTTATAGATAGCAAACAAAATATATACCGACAAATGCAAATACCAAGTACATGAAATCCACTAATAATGGCAGTTTTTCAATTACCTTGTGAAATTTAACATGGTATATACTTTGACAATGCTCACTAAAATGGTTTTCTCATAGTTTGATCAAACAATTGAAATCTGACAATTTTCTATAGACTTAATAGAAGATAAAATTTACCAAACTTTTTTTTTTTTTTTGCCAGTCCTGGGCCTTGGACTCAGGGCCTGAGCACCGTCCCTGGCTTCTTCCCGCTCAAGGCTAGCACTCTGCCGCTTGAGCCACAGCACCGCTTCTGGCGGTTTTCTGTATATGTGGTGCTGGGGAATCGAACCTAGGGCCTCGTGTATCCGAGGCAGGCACTCTTGCCACTAGGCCATATCCCCAGCCCCCAAACTTTTATTATCTTTGTTGCAAAACCAAGGCCTCTTCCTTTCTTCACTGCAGCCGACAGTTGTTAAGGTATAAGGAAATGGTGTTGGTGTCACACTTGTGAAGAACCACATGCATTTAAGATGAAGCAATACCACTTTTACCATTTTTTGACAAAATCTACAAGAAAAAAGACTTCTCTCTAGCATGATTTTAAGTGTCTGAGATTATGCTACTCAGATTTGTTAATGCATTTTAAATTTGTTAATGCAAAAGTCATGATTATATATGATCGCATCTTTGCTAGATGGATCATTTACTTTCCATTGTGGTAAAATGGTGAGAACTATTTACACTTACACACGTTGGAGTCTATTTCTATCAAAACAGGGTCTAGTAGGATTTATCTAAGACAGAGTAGGATTGAGTCTTCTTATTTCTTTAGTGCCTGTCCAGTGGCTTAAACTCAAGGCCTAGGTGCCGCCCTTGAGCTTTCTTGCTCGATGCTATTGCTCTACTTCTTGAGTCACAGCTCTTCTGGCTCTTTCTTTGGGTGCTTACTTGGAGATAAGAGTCTCAAGGGCTTTCCTGTCCAGGGTGGCTAAGCATGGCGATCCTCTTAAGATTGCAGCCTCCAGAGTAGCTAGGGTTATAGACGGCACCAGGCTAGCTTTGAGTTTTTCAAACCTCACAAATATCAGAAAAATACTAAGTGTTGATCTCATCTCTCAGAGCAGGACGAACTAATTAAGGGGTAAAAACCAACCAACCAACCAACCAACCAACCAACCAACCCGGTCGGGCCCAGAGAACTGAGTGGCAGGACTGACCTTCTTCCCTGGTTGACCCCTGGAGCGCACTTTTCTAACACCATAACTAGTGTACACACACACATACACCAGCTAGGCTCACTTAATAATTCAGTAGCTAGCCAATACTTAAAAAATAATTGAACATTTATTTTTATTACTGCGAAGGAACAAATAACAAGAGAGCTATCTCGTCGGAAGTAGGATACATCCTTGGCATTTCAGTCTCTCCAACCAGCAAATGCGGCGCAGAAAGAAAAGTTTCACAAAGCAGTGACTATATATGTATATATGTGTCTATATGTGTGCACATATGTGTATAATATATGTATATATATGTGCATATATCTCGTTTGGCACCTTATAGCCCACGCACTGTGTACACTGGTGACCCATTGCTCGTCCACTCGTGGGGTGTATGGGGGCTGTGGGCGGGGGTGGGATGGGGCCGGAGAGCCGGGGCTGCGGTCGGCGTCGGGGGGGGGGGGGGGGAGGCGGGTCGGGGGGGGGACAGGTCTTACCGGGAAGCGTTTTTCCTGGAAGCTTTCCGGGTGCAATCGCGTGTGCCCGGGGGGTGGGGTGGGGTGGGTGGGGGGTGGACGGCGCTCCCCGCAGCAGCCTCCCCGCCCCATCCCCCCCCCCCCCCGGTGTCTCCCCGGCTGTCCGCCGTCGCGGGGTTCGCCCCGCTCCCCGGGTCGCCGCTTCCGATCGCCGCCCCCCCACCCCCCATCCCGGGCGGGCGCGCGGTGACAGGTGTGGCGCGCGGGCGCCGGGGCCCGCGGGGCCTGCGGGGCGGGCGGGGCGGGCGGGCGCGCCGAGCGCGGGGCAGGGTCCGCGCCCCTCCGCCGCCCCCCACCACCCTCCGCCCCGCCGCCGCCGCGCCGGGAGTGGGAGGACCCGGGGGCGGGCCCCGGTGGCGCCCGGGGCTCCTGTCACCTGTCGAGGGGAGGCGCCACACGGAGGGAGCCCTGGCCGCGCGCGGGCCGCCGCCGGGAGGAGTCCCGAGGAAGCGAGCGCCCGAGACCATGAAGGGCGCCCAAGGCGTCGAGAACCCGGCGTTCGTGCCCTGCAGCCCGGACCCCCCGCGCCGCGCGGCCGCGTCCGCGTCGCCCTCCGGGGTCGAGGTCTCGGGCTTGCCCGCCGACCCCCGGGGAGAGGATCCGCACGGGCCCCCGGCGTCGTCGGAGCCCTCGCCCCCGCCCGCCGCGCCTCCCCCGGACGCCCCGGGCCCCCCGCCGCCGGCGGGCGCCGAGGGCGAGGAGGGTCCGTGCGGCTGGCGGGACTGCCACCCGCGCTGCGCGCAGCGCTGCAACACGCCCCGCGGCTTCCTGCTGCACTACTGCCTCCTGGCCCTCACGCAAGGTGGGTGCCCCCCCCTCCCCCCGCACGCGAGCTCTAGGGGGCGCCGAGGGCGGCCCGGGGACCCCGGGGATCCCCACCCCGCACGCGCCCGCCCCGACCGCCGCGCCCCACGGGGGGTCCGGCCCTCCGGCCGTGCGCCCCCGCCATCCCGCCGGGCCGGGCGCGGGGCGGGGCCGCGTCCACACCCAACTTTGATCCCACCCCACCCCTCCCCACCCCAGGGGAAACTGCAAGTCGAGTCCTTCCCCCCCCTCTCCCCGCCGGGAAGGAGCCTGCGGGGGGGGGGTGCGGATCTGGTCTGAGGTATAGAACCTGCACTCCCCCCCCATCCTTTATTAAGGAGGTTCACCGACCCCCCCCCCCCCCCCGCCCCGAGGGTGAACACGTCTGCGGGTCAGGATCCGGGGACGGGATGCTCAACAAAGGGGCGCGCACGTGGGGGGTGTGACGCGGGCCCCGTAGCCATGGACGTGGGCCGGCGGGCTGGAGGGGGGGGCCGGCCCCGAGTCGGGAGGGAGGGAGGGAGGGGGGAGGGGGCCCTCCCTCGACTCCTCCCTCCCTCCCCCCCACCCCGGGAGTTCCCCAGTACCTGTTTTGTTCTTGGATCTCCTTCTCCACTCACTCTCCCCCGGGAGGTGCGGATCCAGCCTAGATCTCTACCCCGAGGGGTTCGCCCTAAGCCCGGCCTGGAGGAGGGAGGGAGGGAGGGAGGGAGGGAGGTGGAGGGGGAAAGGCTCCGGGGGAAGCTGGCCTGGAGGTTCCCCGACCCGGGGAGTCACAGTGAGGCGGTATGGCACGTTTATAAAGCGGTGGAAAGTCTTGAGGGTGAGGTTGAAAGTTTGAATAGGGTTTGTAGGCGTGTGTGTGTGTGTGTGTGTGTGTGTGTGTGTGTGTGTGTGTGTGTGTGTGTGATTTGACTCAAAGTATTTTCTATTCCAGGGTCTACCTAAGAAATACTGTGGGATAGGATCCTCTTTCTCCCCTCCCTCCCCCGCCTCATTTATTTATTGACCCTACTGGGGTTTGAACTCCGGGACAGTGTGTCACTTGAGCCATGCCCTCAGCTGGAAATTTATTTTTTCTAAGTTAATAAAATCAATAGTCCCCATTCTTATGGCTACTTCCAAGGAGCTCATACCTCCTGCTTTTCACTTGCTAAATGCTAAGTGTTTGTGATTGTAAGGAAACCCTTCTACCTAAGATTAGGGACCATGGTTTTTGTTTGTTTGTTTGTTTTGTTTTTTCCCTTTCCCACATTCCTTTCTGGGCAGTTTGTCATCATGAATGCCTTCATCTTGTCTAGAATGAGGGGCTATGAAGCATGAGTGCCAAAGGAATACAGAACTCAAGAAGTTAAACGCAAAAGGTCTCCTATTTATTCCGATATTTCTAAGTTATTCCAAGATATCATTTGATATCTGACATAAAATATTGTTTAATTAGTACCAAGTAATTGGCACTCTTCTTTGTAGAGATCCACAATTTAAGAAGCATACTAATCTAGCCAGTACTGTGGCTCATACCTGTAATCCTAGCTACTCAGGAGACGGAGATAAGAGAATTGAAAGCCATCCTGGGGTTAACCACCAGAAAACCAGAAGTGGCTCTGGTGGCTCAACTGGTAGAGTGCAAGCATTGAGCTGAAGAGCTCTTGGACAGGGCCCAGGCCCAGAGTTTAAGCCCCAGGACAGACAAAAAAAAATGCTGGCAGTGGAGGTGTGGTTCAAGTCATAGCACCAATCTTGGGAATTGGGAGGGGGAGCTAAACAAGAACAGAAAGCCCTGAGTTTAAGCCCCAGTGCCAACACACACACACACACACACACACACACACACACACACACACGCCTGAGATGAAAGTGACCCAGTCATTTAACTCTTGCCTTAGTTTAATGACTGAAAACGTTACTACTTTGCCTCTCAAAACTGATTCCTAGGAAGATCATCACCTTTGTGCATTATCAGATGCTTAGTTGAGAAGAAAAATAAAATTAGTTGAATGCAACATTTTTCAGAGATACGCTTCTTTTAGAACTTCATTTCCTAATGTGCTTTCTCTCATCATGTATTTACAACTAATATAGTGGGTTGTACTTATTACATGAGTGTGTTAGGACACAATAGGGTAAAGGTTTTGGCCAGGCTGGCTTTAGATTTGGCGTAACCAGGATTACAGGAATGAGCTCCCATGCCTGGTTGGAGAGGCATGGTCAAAAGTGGATTTTTAGTCTTCTCTTTTAGTCTCTTATTATAATTATGATAAGAAGATGGAGTGTAAGGATTTCTTTTTTCTTCTGTTTTGAACAAAATTTAGAGTACTGTTCATCAAAATACCATTCTTAGTTTATTTGTACTTACAAATCTTTTAAATGTACGTTTAAACCGGGAGTGGTGGTCCACACCTGTAATTTCAGCCCTCATAAGGGTGAAGGCTGTGAAAGATCTCAAGTTCAAAGTCAGCCTGAGCTTCCTATCCAAAAGGAAAACCAAACTTTAATATTTATAAAAGTGTTAAAAATCTAAAAAGATATGAAAGCTCAGTTTCCCCTTTTTACAGCAAAGTCAACATAAAGTCTCGTTAGGCGGGCAGCAATTTATCATTAGAACAATGGCCTGTGTGATTTGGTCTTATTTGTTTGCTTCTAGATTTTTTTTTTTTTTTGGCCGGTCCTGGGCCTTGGACTCAGGGCCTGAGCACTGTCCCTGGCTTCTTTTTGCTCTAGGCTAGCACTCTGCCACTTGAGCCACAGTGCCACTTCTGGCCGTTTTCTGTATACGTGGTGCTGGGGAATCGAACCTAGGGCTTCATGTATGGGAGGCAAGCACTCTTGCCACTAGGCCATATCCCCAGCCGCGATTCTTTTTTTTTTAATGCAAAGATCGAACCACTTTGTAGTATATTTTTATATAGTATATATAGTAAAGTGACAATACTGCATATGTTTCCTTTTCCTTTTTTTTTTTCAGGTATTGTAGTGAATGGCCTGGTGAATATTAGCATTTCCACAATTGAGAAGCGTTATGAAATGAAGAGTTCCCTGACCGGCTTGATCTCATCCAGCTATGATATCGCCTTCTGCGTGTTGTCGCTCTTTGTGTCATTCTTCGGTGAAAGGGGACACAAGCCCCGGTGGCTTGCGTTTGCTTCATTCATGATAGGACTGGGAGCACTTGTATTTTCTTTGCCACAGTTTTTCAGTGGCAAATATAAGTTGGGGTCCATTTTTGAAGGTAAGTTTCTGTTGTGTTTGAAAGCAAGCCATACGTAAGAGGAACATGTGTTCTATTCCTGTGTTACTTTACTGCGAGAGTCAACTAAGGTATAAGTCTCTTTCCCTCCTCATTGCCTCAGTTTGTCTGTGAATTGTGTAAGGTAGTGATTGCAGAGATAAGCTGTACATTGTCTCAGTGTTTTCCAAGTTTTGAATCCTCCCATTCTCTTTCCCCAGCAGACAACTCTTACATTTCCCCCTCCTTTGCAGGTGTTGTGACCTCCTGCGTTCTGTCATCTGCAGTTTTTCTTTTCATTCTATGATTGACAGTCTTTAGGGCTCTATGCCCTGCACATTGTGGATTCTTGATTTGAGACAATAAAGAAGAGGTGACATTTATAGGAGACATTTCTTAAACTGGTTAGCTTTTCTTAAGCTGAAACTAACTTTAAAAGCATGGGCTTTCCTTTTGACACACCCCCAGTTTCAAGAGAAACCTCTAATTTTGGTCTGGTGTTGATCTCTCTGGTTAGACAAAGTGTATTATTCAAAAATCACAGAAAGGAAAGTAATTATTCAATAGTTTTCAAAGAATTATTTTGAATGGAAAAACAATTAGGGTAAAGTTAGAGGAATGTGTTAATGAGAGTACGCCTTGGCATTTATATGTCCTGTCTGGGACTTGCAATAGCAGACTTTGAAATCATCAATAATAAAATCAGTTACAAACTCAGAAGACTTCAGGAATTATACAAGTGAAAAAAAAAGCTCTAGTGTAAGAGAGAAAGATGTTGAGTTGGCTGTATTTTAGGCATTCTTTGTAAAAATTAATTGTAAATATCCAAACATTTTAATTTTTTGTAAACACAAAATTAATACTTGTATTAAGGAAAATTAACACTGAAGTGCTGAGCTCTCCCAAAATCAGTTTCTAAATTATAAAGTAATGCAAACAAGTGCATTTTGCAGTGTGGTTTTACCAGTGCAGTTCTTAGGTAAGTATACCACATTTTAGAGTCACAAATAGAGGATTCAAACATGGAAGACTAGGAGCTTTTAAGATATGGTCTAGTTTGAATGCATAAGGAGAGAAGTGGTCAGTGGGAAGAGTTCTTTTATGGAATCTAATAGATTGGACAAACTCGTTTAAAGCACATGTGGCCTAACTCAGATGGGGTGATTTTAGGAGCGGGGTACATGTTGTAGCCTAGGCTCTAGCTTTACATCTCTGAAATCTAAATAGTCAGGAACAGTCTAAACTTTAATCTGCCACACAAGAACACATGGTACTGATCTATGATAGTGGAAATGGTATCATGTGGAGAGCATTTAGGTGGCAATCCTTCTGTGACTTCTGGATTCTCACCCTTCCGGTTAATCTGATGCTCTTCTTGTTCTTTTTTTTTTTTTTTTTTCCAATGACAGAGTTTCTCTTTTATTAGTTGAAATACAAAGAAGTCATAGGGGATCCCAGGAAAATAACACTATATATCAGAAAATTCAACGTGCTCCACCATCAGGATTTCCATCACACATTTAATTTCTTCTGTACAATTTTTATAAACTTGTTTTTCTTTTCAAAAAATCATCAGACTTCCAGATCAATTTCAGCACTACACAGTACGCCCTTGAAGTAAAATGAGGTTACCTGCTTTATTTGGCTAACAAGTTCCCTTCCAGACAGCATTAAAATAAAGACAAGACTACACAGATAAAATCCAGTATAATTCAAATCCAGCAATGAAAAATTTCCCCCATATTGTTGCAAAATTCTTTCTACTGAAATGCTTTGCTACAATAATAAAAAGCATACATTACATATAAAAGATACTAGTGTACTAAAAAGTGACAAGTGGACTAGCAAATCCTTCAAAGCACATTATATAAATGACTTGCATTTAAAAACGTTTCTCCTATAAAATGTAGGTCATATTCATTTATAAATTGGCATTTTTTTATTTCTAAGGCAGTAATGTGTGTTTAACTGTTCTGTACAGTATAGTATCTACTCAATTCAAACTACAATAAGTTTGTCTTTCTTTGTATTGAAGTTAAATAAATTTATCTGTTCCGTTGAGAAACCAAGCTTGAAAAATAAGTATCGCTCTTCCTGTTCTTAATGTAAACAAACCTTGCTTTACAAAAATCTTTCCTTTCTAAACTCTAACTCAAACATAAATTCTCTTGTACTACACAAGCTTGTCTTGTTTTCCATGATTGTCACAGAATTAAATGTTGCCATACTTAAAGGGCATAATTAACTTGCAGTTCTTAAAGGTAAATGGCTACAAATTAAGGTGTAGGTGGTGTGTGTGTGTGTGTGTGTGTGTGTGTGTGTGTGTGTGTGTCCCCAGAAATGAAGCTGAGATTAATGCAGCCAGATCAGTTACTTATTACTGTGTGCTGTCCAGGTTGTTGTAATCTTTGTTGATCTAGCTGACTTTTTTTTGGTCATTCTAATAGATCAGATTTTTTAGATCACTGAAGTAGAAAAACTCAGGTTTCCTTCACTTCTGTTTTTTTTTGCCAGTTCTGGGGCTTGAACTCAGGGCCTGAGCACTGTCCCTGGCTTCTTTTTGCTCAAGGTTAGCACTCTACCACTTGAGCCATAGTGCTACTTCCAGCTTTTTCTGTATCTTTGGTGCTGAGGAATCGAACCCAGGGCTTCATGCATACAAGAGAAGCACTCTACCACTAGGCCATGTTCCCAGCTCCCTCACTTTATTATACCATTCATGCAACAAATATACATTAATGTAGACTGTATATAGCACTGAGATAAAAGCAACACAAGAGGTCTGGCATGTGACACGTATCTTAAGGAGGCTGAGGCAGGAGGACTGTGAATGCAAGGCCAACCTGGGCTCCAGTGAGGCCCTGTGTCATAAACAATCAAAGCAATAGTAAAGCAGTTTATGTCATCAGGACTTTATTATACTGTTAGGGAGAAATATACAACTAATTAACAAATACATGAGGTAGTTACGATTGAGGTTAACTTACAAGTGGGTAACGAGATGTGCTTCAACGATGAGTATGATAAGACTGGTTAACAAGGGATTGATCTTGAAAACAAATGCTTCCATGAGGGAGGAAAATCTTGACTAAGAATCTTGGGGCTTGGTTAGTTTTAGGACTGGTTAGTTTAATCCCAGCATGAGGACAGCTTGAGGAAAGGTGTCACATAATGGCTGGGATCCTGGTGGCTCGTGCCTGTGATCCTCGCCTAAATCAAGATGCTGAGATCTTTAGAATCTTAGGTTGAAACCAGAGAGGGAAGAAAAGTACACTAGATGTCATCTCCAAAATAACCACCAAAGTATAACCGGCAGAAAGTTGGATGAGCTTGAGCAGGATAGTACTAAGTGAACAAGCATGAGCTCTGAGCTCAAAAATCCTAGTACTATAAGAAAATAAAGTATAATAAAATATAAAAGAAAATGATCATTTTGGCTTCTACAATTCTGAAAGGCAAGGGTAATAGGGAAGAAATCACGAGGAACTTTTTGCCATAGTCTGGATGAGGTAGAAAGGTTGCAGATCCTGTGTTGATAATCACAGGTGTCTGGAGAATGACTGGTAAGTATTTTAGAGGAAAAAGAGGTAAGACTCACTATTACATTTGTTGTGAAGGAGGAATGCATTTTCTCTCCTTGGTATCTGCCCTGACCAACTGGGACTGTGTATAAGCACGTAGGAGACAGGGTAGAGGACAATTTGGAGTGGAAATAAAAGATTTGAGTTGGGACTTCATAAAGTGTGAATTACATATTACATTACACTGTCACAAAATATATCTTGAACATGTTTACCTAAATACCTAAATGTTCATTCAATAGGCTTAATTCCTGTAAGTGCAAACATTGGTTTTGAAGGACTTCCTCATTCTAATTTTTAACTGGTATTGTCACTAGTTTGGGGGAAAGGGATATGTCACGTCAAGTCAATTTATGAATGTGCCCAGACACTTTTTTCTTTTTTGAGTTCTCCATTCATTTTTTTAGTGCGAAAAACCTTTGTTACCAGGAATATAACAGTGTGTGTGTGTGTGTGTGTGTGTGTGTTGTTTAGATGTTCACAGTATAACAAATATACATAATTCAGTTTAAATTACATGAGGCATCTGAAAGAATCCAGACAGTTAAAAATGGAATGAGTGTTAGGAATTATGAATTCTTTCTTTTTAAATTGTTTTCCTTTATTGTCAAAGTGATCTAGTCATGTTGTAAGTGATTAACAACAGCTAAAACTAATTCTAGATCTTATGCTTAATTAAATGGTTAGCAATTATTTTTTACTAAATGTTATGTTTATTGTTTATAGTATGTTATTAGCTCTATTGAGTGATTCTTATTTTTTTTTTTTACTAATTTCAAGAACTTAAAATAATATCCTATGTTTCTTTAAAACATCATAGCTTGTTTGTTCGAGTTAATAAATCCACTTTTGTAAATATGGAAACCTGGAACATAAAACCAGAATTGTGTGTAGAAAAAAACTGTGTGTTAATGGAAAAGAAATAACTTGAGAATTTCCTATAAATTAGGAGCAATAGGAAACATACAATCTCTTTAAGTAATATAATATTACAAAGCATAATATTATGTAGCAAGAGAGTATGCCATTAAGAAATACGTTTATTAATTGAAATCATAGATGTAACTTAATTTGAAATGAACACTGAGGGAATTAATGAATGTTTGTGTGTATGTGTTTGTTTGAAGAAAATCAGTGCTCACTTTTAGTGAGTTAATCTCTAGAAGGAGATTAAAGTAATGTAATAGTACATGGAAAAAACCCCACAAACTATGAAATATGATAGCCTGGATAATTTCTACAGGAGGTTTAGAGTAGTAAAAGGTATACGAGGAATGGCTCACACTTGTAATCCTAGCTACTCAGAAGGCTGAGATCTAATGAGGATTGTGGTTTGAAGCCAGCCTGGGCAGGAAAGTCCCTGAGATGTTTATCGCCAGTTAACCTCCAAAAAGAAAGAGGAGTTGAGGCTTAAGTGGTAGTGGGACAGCGCTTAGGCCCCAAGTTTAAGCTACAGGACCAGTGTGCGCACACACTCACAAAAGAGTGTTTGCAAAAGGTAGAAAGGTATATGTACGAGCAGCTTGATTTTTTTAACTGTTTTGTAATAATAATAATAAAGTAGGTTTGGGAGATTTTTTTTATTGTAGGGAAGTTGTAAATGGACACATAAAGGTTAGAGATATATAACGTTGAGTGGAGCTGACAAAAATTCATCACAGGGAAGTTTTAGTTGTTAGGAGATAAAAAAGAGAAACAGAGAGACAGACAGAAAGACAGAGAGCTAATTTCTATACAAACCAAAGATGAGATATTGTTATAAAAATGTTCAAATATGTCATTTGACATTAAGAAATTATTCTTTTTCACTTCAGATAGTCAGTGAAACTTACTTTTGACATTTTAATATAACAAATGTTTAAAAAGTAATAAATAAGAGTCATTATCACATAATCCTGTTTTTATCCATGCTCTTAATTCCTTCTTGATTAGAATTATATTAATGATGTTAACCAAAATGATCTTTTGATCTCCTTGAGATTCTGGGAAGGATGTTATTTTTTATTATTGCTATTATAAAGGTTATGTACAGAGGGTTTGCAGTTACATATGTCAGGTTATGAATACATTTTGTTTTGGACAATATCACTCTTCCCTTGCTGTCGCCCAGCTTATTGAGGGAGGTTATTTTTAGATACCAAGAAATTATATACCAAGAAAAATAATTACTGTTATAAACTTCTGTTTCTTTATTGACCTAAGTTGTATTGTTTCTATTGTCTGCCTCTTTTCTCTAACAAATGGTAACCTTCAGTGATACCAATTTCTACTAGCTGAAGCATTAAATTTCTAAGACTTCAGAATTGGCGTTTCAGGGAGAATTCTGCAGAGACTGTGGTTTTGCAGAGGAAATGACATTTTGTTAGGGAAATGATCAGAGTGAGATTCAGAGTTGAGTCTCATTGAACTTTTAGTTACAGCTTTCTTCTTTCTCGTGGATTATTAAAATTAGGTCTTTTGGAGAGAAGGGGTTGATTCTGGAATTGGAACCTTACATGTGCTCTGCCATTGCTATGCTGCTGAGCAACTTTTATATCAGATGCACTTCAATGTCCCCTGTGCCACCTCCTTTGATAATTTAAACTACCCAGGTAACTGTCCTTACTGAATGCTGACTTGTGGATGCATTTCTTCAGGAAATCTGGAATAGCACTCAGGAATCAATATATATATATATGTATATATATATACATATATATATATATATATTTTAGAAAGTATGATCCAGATTATCATAGCCCAAATCTGAAAGCACATTGTCAATTGAGTGGCTGGTTATATAGTGAGACCTTCAGTTGTGGGAAAAGAGAAAAGTTTCTTTTCATTTTAGGATTTTTGTAATGTCTTCTTTTAAAATAGAAGCCTCACAACCACCATGAAATACTAACTGCTCTTTTCTATCTTTTTCCCCCTTGTAGTAATTTATGTTAATAGTCGCTTACACAGTGAGGTTTCTTTTATGTATCTCAGGTAATAAGTACATTTCCTTTCCCATTGCGTCCTCTTTTCCCCCTCTTTCCCATGCGCTCCTTCCCTTCTCCACCCCCGAGTTGCACGGTTCACTTTTATCTGTGTCTGGTAAGCTGCGCTGCTGCACTTTTCTATCCTTTTCCCTCAGATTCTGTGCCCTCCCTCTACCCTCCCATAGACATGCACTATATAGGTAAAGAATAAAGTAGTGAGAAAATAAATTAAGAAAAAATACTAGCTGCTTTAACATAGCCAGTACTGTTGAAATTCAGTGACTTAATTTTTTAAAATAAAGCTTACAGAGAAAAATATGTAGGAAATATTATCGACGAGATAGCAGCGTAAATTCTATGTTGCTCACAAACTATCCTTTGTTGGTTCTTAGGAGTTTTAAGAACTTTGTGATCTTCAGCAAGGGCGAAAAAATGTTCCAGCCTTGTGGAAACTATCATAACCTGTTGGACTTAATTTCTAAACATATTGGATAGGTTAATAATCTGTTTCATGGTTAAATGCGTTTGGGCAAAAGTGACGGATGTACAGAAGTCCTACTACGTCAACGTAAAAATAGAACTGCGTTTTGTGAGTCTTATAAGCAGGATGTGTAAGGTTTTGAGCTAGTAGTGACCAGAAGATTGGATTGTCCTGCTTGTTGGTAGTCATTCTTCTGCTCCCACCCCTGGCTTTATTATTCCTCTTCCAGGTTGTGATCATCTTCTATTCTGTCCTGGGTCTGACAATATTTTTTGCACCCTTATTAAGTTTAGAAGCGTCATTGTGATGAATGCCTAGAACAGCATATTAGGTCAATTATTTTATCAAAAAATCACTGTTGAGCCGTCATGATGCTTCATGCCCACGGTCCCTAGTTCTCAGGAGGGAGAGGTCAGGAGGCTCACAGTTTGAGACAATTTTAGGCAACAAGTTAGTGAGATCTCATTTTACAAAGCAAGTTGAGCATGGTATACACGTCTGTGATCACACGAGGCATAGCTAGGATGGTGGTTCAAACCCAGCTGTGGCAAAAAGTATGGAATCTTAACTGAAAAATATCTAAGGTGAGGGAAAAAAAACCAACAAAAAACATTTATTGAGCTGTCAAATATACAATGAATGAATGGATCTCTTGTACTAGTTAATCTGATGATTTCTTCTTCAATCGAATGAAGAGAAGCTAGGCTAGAGAGCTTGGGATTTTCTGACCCTATTGTCCCAAACTAGTCCTAAAGAATAATGTCTGTCTGTCTGTCTCTCTCTCTCTCTCTAAGTCCTTACAAAATAGTATATTAATTTCATAAAAATTAAGCACAATAGAAGCACAAGACAATTCCAGATTTTCTTTGGGGAAAAAGTAGCAAGGAATTCTTAAAGAGCTCCACTGAATCGGGAAGAATAATGTTTTATCAGAGGGAAAATTTATTTTCCATAAATGACCTTCATGGGTAACATTTGAGATCACAGAAATTTTGCAATGTAAAAAAGGAAGCTAAAAATGAGAAGCATTTCCAGAAGTTCTTTACTATTTTTGCTTTGGTTTGTGTCATGAGTGATTGCTGTAATGTTGGTTTCACTACAATATTTCTAATTGAGTGTGAAAATGCAGCATCATGTTTGGGTTGGGCCTTATTTATCTTCATATATAAAGTCAAAATCTTTCATAGGGCTTTCAGACCATAGGCATAGTTAGCTGTGTTCACTAGAGATACACATGGAGTGATTAAGCAATTGATTTTGTAGCTTCCTCAGAAAGATTGGTAAAAATGTGGTTTGTGGGATGGGAAAAAAAAATGAAGAAATTCTATTTTTGTAGTCATGGTTCTTAAAAGTGTAAAAATTGGCCAGTGAGTTTTTCTGTAGTTTTTTCCCCCATTTTATTGATGTTAATACACATTTTATTTAATGAAAGTGTGTAGCAGTGTAGCATAGTGATTAGGCTCATGCAGAAGTGTGTGTAGATTTTTGCTGGCACACTTTATGACAATATATGTGATCCTTATTTAGTTTTCTACCTATAAGCAAGCTGCTATGTTTGCAACACATGCTAATTTTTCTTTATATTTTTGTTAGAATTCTTCAAAAGAAGTCATATGTTCCTATAGATGTCTATTTGGGCAATATTTCAGTTCGAATGTTTCTCCTCCCAAATGTCATTTTCCTTATAAATTTTAGAAATCTTCAAATGTACTTGATTTGGGGTAAGTGTAGGTAATTTGTGTTTCACAGAATTGGCCCATTGGAGCTAAGATGTCACCCTTGCTCTGCTTTCGCTGTCTTTAGGGCCTGTAGTGAAGTCCTTGGCTTTCTGACATCGATGGTATTTGTCTAGTCTCTCTTTTTCCTTATCAGTTTTCTAGAGGTAGCCAGTTTCATTCATCTTTTCAATGAAAGGCTTTTAGTTTCATTGATTTTCTTTATTTTTCTATTTCTAAATTTATTGATTTTGGTTGGTTTGGGTTTAATTTGTTCTTTCCCTCTTGGTTGACAGGAAAGCTTTACCTTATCGATTCAAATTTTCTCATTTTATTCCTCACAGTATTGCTTTGCTCTATGTTGCAATACTGTTAGATCATACTTTCATTTTCATTTGAATCAATGTATTTTTTTACATTCTTGGATGCTTTTATTTTGCCACAGATTAATTGAAACTGTGTTTTTTGATTTGTAAAATTCGGGGAATTTTCTATTGTATTTTTGTTATCGATGCATAGTGATCAGAAAACATACTTTTAATTCTCTTTATTTTATTGAAGATTGCCTTATTCAAATTATGGTTTATCTAAAAAAGTTCTCAGGACATTGTAAAATAATGTGTGTTCTCTCATTGTTTGGGAGAGTCTTTATGAATGTCGTTTTAGATGATCTTGACAGACATTGATAGTTATTCTACATTCATGCTAATTTTCTGTCTAGTTCTATAAGTTGTTCAGAGGGAGTCTTGACATCTTTGAATGTAATTGTAAGTTTTTCTGTTTTTTTCCTACTGTTAGTTTTCTGTTCCATGCTATACAGTTCCATTGTTGATGAATATGTGTTTAAAACTACTACATTTTCCTGGTAGATCCGCTATCTTTACATTTTGTAATCCTTTTCTGTTTCTGATCAATGTATTTTCTCTACAGTCACCTTGATATAACTTCTCACTTTCTTTTGATTAATATTTGGATGGTAGGTCTTTTTAAGGGTCCTCTTAAATTTTAGCTTATGTATATCATTACAGTTGAACTGAGATTATACCTATTTGATTATAATTTGTTAATCTATTCAGAATATCTGGTGGTGATGGTGATGGGTGTGTGTGTGTGTGTGTGTGTGTGTGTGTAAAACTAGATTTCAGGACTTGAACTCAGAGCTTGCGTTTGCACTTGGCTTTCTTGCTCACAGATTGCATTCTACCACTTGAACTATGCCTTCATTCTGGCATTTTGATGGGTTTTTTGGGGGGAAGAAAATCAAATACTTTTCTCCTTAAATTGGCTCTAAACTTCTGTCTTCCATGGCTTAGTCTCTTGAGTAGCTATGTTATGGGCATGTGCCACTAGCACCCAGCGCCAACGCCTGCCTTTTAATGAATGATATTTAGACACGTAGATTCAAATTCTGGTAAAAGTTAATTAAAGTTCAAGGTTATACTTTTAGGTATCATTTTCTGCTTGTCCTTTTTCTTTTTTGTTTATCTATTTTCTGCTTTCTGGTGGGCTGGGTTGGATATTGCCAGAATTATATTTTGATTAAAGGGTAGGATCTTGACTGCTTTTATTATATAGTTTTTTGAGTCTTTGGGCTAGGTTTTACAGTCTATATGTATCTTTATGATACTCTTGTTTTTAATGTTATTATACCGAGGATTTTATTCAAACTTTCTTCTTTTCCTACTTGCTCTGACACTGCTCTAACGGTTTTGAGGTAAGGGCAAGAGACCCCTTATTATGACTACACAGAGAAGGAATCCATACACTCTGAGAGAAAAATGAGTGATTTGTTAATATTTTTTTCTTTGGACTAAGACTATAGGAAAGGCATAAGGTATTAGCTGTCATGATCATCACATTGGTGGCAAATCTTATGTCTTAAGTAAGGATGCAGGAAAAGTATAGATATGTTAGCTGGTAGAATTGACAGATTGTTAGAAGGGCTGAGGTGAATCCTCTGAACAAGATAGCAAACAATGAGTAATACTAGATTGCTAAGGGAATTGAGTGGGAAATAAGTAGCTTAGTGACACCATGAAAGATCTGAAAGATCATGCATTTGTCAAGTGCACCTGCACAATAAAGCAGTAAAGAAAGATTGTTCTTCATTATTGTTTCTCATGGCAAACATAGTCTGGTGGAGATATTGTCTTGGTTCCAGATTTCATATTTGTTCAAGCATAAATAGGCACAGTCTTATCTACCTAGTATGTAGATATTGGCCTTAGCAGTGGTTTCTTTGATTTTTCAGCTACAAACCAAGGTGGCTTGCTTTGCTTGCTTGTTTGCTTCTCTCTGTCTCTTTCTTTCTTTTCATTTGAGAGTACAACCTTTATTCATTCCCCTATAAGTTCTGTCTGGTGGTTTACATTTTAATGATCTTTAAAGCAATAGATTTTCATATTTAGATCATACATTCTCATTGGATTCAGTGTTGCTTGTTTTCTTTAGGCTTATTGTTCATTTGTGATAGTGGTATTTGAACTCAGATCCTCACACTCACCGGGCTTGCTTTCTCAGCTGATTCTGTCCTACTTACCTGTCACTCCTAGATTTCTGCAGTTTGCTATTTTGGCGAGGGAGTCTCATGTACTTTTTCTGCCTGCATTGGCATTTGAACCTCCATCTTTCAGTCTCATGTCTATCCAGGATTATGGGTGTGAACCAAGGGATTGCTTTTCTGTGGGGAATAAGACTATACCATCATTGTCATACCTCAGTATTATTTAATCTTTGTCGTAATGCAGTCATGAGCAGAATAAGGTTCTCAACTGCACTCAATTTGCTGTATGTGGAAACTTTTGTTTATATTATTGCTACAGCTTGGGTGAAGAATCCTTCTTGCAGCTAGCGAGTAGTGACCATGGATGCTTGTTAGCATCATACCATGCAATAGGAGAGTCCAATGTAACAAATAGCTCTCTGTACTTAAATGGCAGTGGGGAAGTGTTTCAGGTGCTTTAGAAAAGCCTATGCATGAACGAGTGTAAATGATGAAGAGTGTACAGAGTGTCGGTGAGTGCTAGCCTGGGCTGTCAAACCTAGGCTCTCTTATAATAGAGCTTGCGTGGTGTTCCTCTTGAGCCTGTGGAGCTATCTTCTATTCCATTTCTATAAACTTGAGCTCATCCACTAGATAATGCAGGAGTCTACCAGCCGGGTTTTAATGAAGAGTTAAAGAGAGCGAGGTCTGTACTAGGAAAAGGCTTGCGTGTATTACAGAGAGGAAGGTGGAAGTAGCCTCTGGAAATTTTCACAGGGAAATCGCAGGACACTCGTTTTCATAATGAGACCATTACTTCTCTTATCTATAATTACTCTTCATTTAGAAAGCAGGTATTTAGTTGCTCCTATATGCTGGAGGTTATTTATGTACTTATATTTTATTTTTAATTTTTTTTCGGGGAGGAGGTGGGAATCTGGGCCTGGATACTATCCCTGAGCTTCTTTTGCTCAGGGCTAGCATTCTACCCCGTGAGCCACAGCAACACTTCCTGTTTTTTTTTTTTTTTTTAAAGTAGTTTTTTTTGGAGATAAGAGTTTCATGGATTTTCCTGCCCTGGCTCAGATCTCAGCCTCCTAATAAGTAGCTAGGATTACAGGTATGAGCTACTGGCACCCGGCTTATTATTATTTATTTATTTATGTTAAATTTGTTATGTGCCAGTACAGAGGCCTGAACTCAGGTCTGGGCAGTGTCCACTAGCTGTTTTGCTCTACCACATGAGCTACAGCTCCACTTCTATGTGGTGGAGAATTGGAGATCATAGTCTCATGCACTGTACTGCCCTAGCTGGTTTTAGACTCTGGTGCTCCCATATCAGCCTCCGGAGTAGAGAGGATTACAGGGCTTGTGCTGTAGGTTGGACACTTGGCAGCACCACGTGACCTGAATTTCTTATACTTCTCTAGAATTTTATGTAGCAAATCATAAAATTTCACCTTGACAATAAAGAAAAAAAACACTTATAAAAATTAAAAAATTGACATGAAGTTAACATTGTTAAATTAAGTGATAGAATAAGTAATTGTGGAAGGCCAAAGTAACTTCAGGGGCAGGCATCTGGTATTACTGTCCTTCACGCTTTTGATAGCTTGTACTTCCTCTCTTGAAAATAGAGGAAGGTTGTCATCAAAAAGAGAAGTTAGCATGGTCTTACTACAAAAACTTGTGTCTTCATTGTGAGGCTCTTACTGACATTTCCCCATGCTGGCAACACAGGAGAAAAGATGTACAACCTGTTTTATAGAGAGTCTGAAGGGTATACCATCAAGCACCGCAAATGAAGTGTTCTGAGTAACAGCCTCAATCAGTCACATTCCTAAGAAGCCATGGTAAATGGATCCCCATGTTCAGGAGAAGGAAAGAAGGTCTAAAGTACACGTCCATATCCATTCATGCACTGCTCTGACAGATGAGCTGGTCAGGCAGAAGCTTAACCAAACACAAAAAGAAAGACTGAGTAAGGAATGCAAGCTGAGAATGTCTCCTGGAATGGGGCCCCGTATAAAGACAGTGTTGCTACTTGTCAGTGCTACTGTCAGTGAAGTCATCAGTTTTGGAAGAGGCCTCAGTATGGCACCGTCCATGTGTATCCCATTGTCTTTCTCCAGCTACAGTAATATTTGCAGAATTATCTCAGGCAAAAAAAAATATCTCTAATGACTTTAAAGAAAGCTCAACGTGGGTTCAAAATCATGCACTTTTCCACAATTCTAGTGTGTCTAGCTCCTCTACAGACAAATTGCCTGATGTACCAATTGCAGCAGTAGCTCAGGCCTAATGTGTTAGGATTCCTCAAGGTGAGCTAAAGTATATCTATCTAGACTAGAACTTGTCTCTCTGGTGTAAATGCATTTTATAGATAGGAATTTTTTTTTTATTGGTTGTAATCTATCTAGCAACCACTCACCATTATTTGACTGACTTAATTCTTTTTTCTTGATCATTATATTGCATGCAGCATCATTTTGAGTGAGAAACTCATTTGCACCCAAGATAGATTTGCTACAGACATCTGTTGTGGAAATTTACTTGTCTGGTATTGTTCCCCAATGACCAGAAGCTGCTGGCTTTTTAGAATGATTTCTGTTGTATAACTTTCAAAACAGTTTCCTTCCCTACAGGACATGGTATTCATAATAAAACAGAAGTCGTTCGATGGTCTCCTCTAGCCAGAAGGTTCAAGGTAGAGAATAAAGACCGACAGTAGATTGGTGGTGCTTCTCCTTGTAGTATCTACTTACATGTGTTTTTATTTTTTTAATGTGAGTCCAGGGGATTTAAACTCAGGGCCTGGCCTCTGCCCCTGTGCTTTTTTTTGGCTTAAAGCCACAGCTCCACTTTGGCTTTCTTTTTTTGTACTTGGGAGGTAAGAGTCTTCTGCACTTTCCTAGCTGGGCTGGCTTTGAACTATGATTCTCAGATCTGAGTAGCTGGGATTATAGGAACGAGCCACTACCAGCCTACTCCCTAACTTAGTAGAAGCTTTGCTTCCTCAAGTCTTGTTGACCCTGGTGCCCAAGGCGTAAATGCTTCCCTCAAGGAACAGTCATTATTAGCTCCTGAAATTCAAAGCTGAGACTGCTCCCTAAATATTTATTATCATTTTAATGCAATAGCCAACAATAAAGTAGGAAGAGGGTCACAAACTGGCAGAGTTCATAGATATTAAATGCCAAGAGGAAATTGAGATGGTGTTTTTGTTTTTTTTTAAATGGCTGCAGGAAAAATATATTTTGGAATGTGAGAACTCACTTGAAACCTAACGTTTCTCCTCATAGAGCTTATAATAACTCAGTAGGGATAGAAGAGCTAGAGACCACGTAAAATCGCCAATGGACTGAGTGGCCGTGGGAACTGGGTCTTCAGGCAGATGATAGGTGGGCCTCTGGTGGACAACAGAGGAAGGTTTGTAGAGCTCGTTGATTGTCCCCGCACTTGCTTCTCTTTTGCTCTATGGGCTGGTAGTTACTACCATTTCAACTCCAGTTTTAGGTAGGATGGCTAAATTTTTTTTTTTTCAAATCATAGGGGTTTTTACTGAACAATTGTTCAAGTTGTATGAACAGCAATCTAGAGCCAATTAATTACAATAGCAAACCTGTTTGTTTTATTGTTGATTATTTGGTTTTTGGTGAGGATGGCTAAATTTTAATTATGCCATGATAATAGGATGCTGAAGGTCTTATGACAACTTAGTAAACTTATTAAAAATGAGGTCACACCTCTCACACTTAGGTGAAATGGAGTTTAGGGTCAATGGGAAAGATTCAGGCTCTCTCTGATTATGGATTTCTGCTCTCAGAATCTCTCTCAGAACCAATCCAATGAGAGACGTGCTCTGTCTTTAAGACTTGACATGAGGATTACCCAGTATGACCTTAAGACTGGTTCCTCAAGCACTCAAAGTAGCCATGACACTCTTTCATAATCGTTTAAGTAGGTATCCATGTTCAGTTTTACTTGGCACCTCTGTCAGACTTCAACCAGACTTTTTCCAAAATGTGTCTTTATAGAGAAGAGGTCTGTGAGGTGCTAGATACTGATGGAGGGGGGCAAAAAAGGAATGAATACATATAATATTTTGAACTTTTATTTTTACATATAAATGCACTTACTACTTGTCCACTTACTACTCCCACAGAGGGGAAGAGAGGCACAGAATATTCCATAACTCTTGTCCATCCGTGTGTTCTGAAATCATTTAGAAGTACTTGAGACTTGTGACATACCTGTAGTGCATGACTGTCCAAATGTGTCCAGTCTGCTGTATTTGAAGTGTAAAGCCTTCATTCATATGTGTGAGTTTTAGCATTATTGTCTTAAATCATATCATTGAAGTGTTTTCTTCCATGATTTTAGTTTCCTTTTCAAGTACTTTCACCCTGTTTGACTATTTTATATCTTTATATTTTACTTGTTTAATATTTCCCTTTTGTTTGTTTACCAGGCACTTCTCACTTTCTTCATGCCTTTTCCTTGTATCTTGCTTTATCTTGATGTTTTATCAGATCTGTGTTTTGTTTCTCCCTCTTTTGTCTCTTTCAGTTATCTCTTCTTTGCCTACCACAACCTACCTCATCTTTCTCTCATTTATTTCTTTTCTGACATTCCATTTCTGCTTTCATCCAAGTAATGGCTTCATTTCATAATAAATTATGTATTCACATTTTTCATGTGCTCCATACAATATTGCGTTGGCTAGTGTCCTAATGTTGACCTTAGTAAGTATTGTGCTGTGATTTTTCTTATATTTCTGGGATGCTATATGGTAGGTCCATTTGAAAATCACTTCACTGGGAGTAGATTAGGATTACGTTTCGAGAGAAGAAGAGCGGCCAGTCTGGCATCAGAGACAGGTGGGTTGTAAACAAAGGCTCCAGCCTTTACACGCTCATAAAGGTAGACTGTCCATTTGTTGACATGACTCTTTGTGCAAGTTCTTTCCATCTACCTCCTGTAGTTGTAGAAATCAGAACAGCAGAAGAGGCCTCTGCTGTCACCCGGCTGGTCTCTAGTTTCTGGGAAAGCATATCAATTTGGACTTAGGACTGTTACCCCTCACCTGCAGGAAGAAAATCCTTTCAGCTGTTTCTGAGCTGTGGACACCAGTGCGCTGAGGCAGCTAGGTCTCCTGAGTCATTTCTTAAGGAGACCTCAAACCTTAGACGTTGACCTTCGAAGATCCTTTGTTTCTCTTAATCGGGTTTTCTGAGATAGGCTGGTGAGACTGGTGTCAAAGCGAGTGAAAAGACATCATTAGAAAGGAATGTCTGAGTGATCTAATCGCCCGCCCCTGGCCAGAAAATGCTAATAGGCCTTGTAAACTTCATAAGTGTAAACAAAGGCTGTAGCTCTTTTGTTGTTGTTGTTAGGACAGTGACAGACTTGGGGTGGGGACTGGAGAAACAATGGGAGTCACTCTCCTAGAAAAGTGGAAAGGAGGTGGATTTTGTTTAAAGTTAGGTATCTCAAAGTACCAGATTCTGGAAAATTGGGGAACTGGATTCCCTGAAGCCTCTTAAATCTCTGCCCCAGGAGATTTAGGCTGGAGAGTGAATCTAGAAGACACTCCTACCCCTGCAGCTGCCAGGCCCCGGACTGGATGACTCTAGCCATTCGTTCTTTATGGAGAATGCCTAGGGTTGTGGGCTACAGAGTGGCTTAAAAGTTAAAAAAAAAAAAGCCAGCCCAGGCTCCAAAGTCTGTGAAACTGAACTCCAATAAACCAGAAAAAAGCCAGACATAGGGCTGTGACTCAAGTGGTGGAATGCTGGCCTTGAGGGAAAAAAAGAAAAGAAAGAAAGAAAGAAAAATAAAAGAAGCTCAGGGTCAAAACCTAGTCCTTGAGTTCAAGGGACAGGTCACATGCACACACAGACAACTTAGAATAAGCTTGATCTTTCTTTTTATTATTATTTTATTTATTTATTTATTTTTGCCAGTCCTGGGCCTTGCACTCAGGGCCTGAGCACTGTCCCTGGCTTCTTTTTGCTCAAGGCTAGCACTCTACCTCTTGACTTCTGGCCTTTTCTATATATGTGGTGCTGGGGAATTGAACCCAGGGCTTCATGTATATGAGGCGAGCACTTTTACCAGGCCATATTCCCAGCCCCTAAGCTTGATCTTTAACTTCTAAGTGTTTGGCCTTTTTCTTTTGTGGTTTTTGCTTCAGACACTATAAATACTTGTTAGCTGTCAGGTGAAATTCTCATTTCCTAAACTATGTAGTGGCTCCATCTTGTGGTGCATTATTAGATCACATGCGTTTAATAAAATTCTAACAGTAATTGTCCATATCTGTGGGGTACAGTGTGAATTACACTTTTACAATGGGGAAATAACTAAGTCAGAGCATTTAGCATTTCATGGCCTTTACGCATCATTTCGTCATGTTTGGAGCTTTGGGTTTTTTTTTTAAATTTAATTTTATTGTCAAGGTGATGTACAGAGGCGTCATAGTTACATACATACGGTAGTGAGAACACTTCTTGTAATATTTGTTACCCCCTCCCTAATTTTTCTCCCACCTTCCCTCCCCCACCAATCCCCTCCCTGAATTGTACAGTTAACTTCCAACATACTGTCCTGTGAGTATCGCTGTTGCATTGGTTCACCTTTTATCCTTTGTCTCACTATTTTGATCTTCCGCTTCCCTTCCCTAATTCAGATAAATGTATATATAGCACCCAGGATAAGAAAATCAAACACAGTGACAACAGGGGATAAACCATAGGAAAGAAAACAGAAATAAGTTGTTAAAATCTTTCTACTGTTCTGTACACCACTAAACACTTATTCCTTCTGTCTAACTGTATTTGATACCCATTATCAAATTTCTTTCTTAAATCAGATTGAAAGCTTTTTTTTAAAAAAATAAAATGATTTCTCGGCAGAAATCAGTTCAGATAGTTTCTTTGACTAAGAATACTATAGAATAGTTCACAGAACAGTTGAATGTATTGTATCTAGCCGTCTCTTAAAGATAAGCGAATGGATTACTTTGAACTTGTTTCTGATGTTCTTCAGGTCCACCTGCTAGCTCTGAATGAACATATTTATAGTAGGCTGAACTGGACTGCCTTGTAGGTTATTTTATTTTTCCCATAGAAATTTCTGTGAGATGTAAAGAGAAGCTTTGTTTCTTTGCTTTATATATCTGAGCCAATTTGAGAATAAAATCTTCATTGATAAAAGTCTTCCTGTAAGGTCCACCCCCAGGAGGGCTCCACGCAGATTGCCCCCCCCACCTGTTTAAGTCTGAGTTACCTAGGTAACCGGCACACCTGAGGCAGTGACCTCCTCTGGGGTCACATCCAATCCACCTGGCCATCCCTCCCGCTTTTCCCTATACAATCCGGCTCAGTACAGTCCCCTCTCTCTTTGCTTTTCTCTCTTGCTCTTTTGCTCATTTTCCCTTCTTTCTTTTCTCATTTTCCCTTCTTCCTTCCCCTCTGTCTCCTCATCTTGTGTGGGCTGGCAGTTTCCTTTCCCCCCCAATAAACTTTCTTCCCGAACCATGTGGCAGGTTTCCTTTCTGGGAAACCTTCCACTTCCGTTGATTAATTTTGCTGGCATTTCTTTGCTACTGCACCAAGTTCAAATTTACTTATTTTTAATTTCCATCTATATAAGTACATTTGTTTGTGTTTTTTTTTTTGCCTGAAAGTTCAAAATAATATTTTTCACCTTTAAATTCCACTAGGTTTACAAAGGAATATCTTCGTGCTGGAAGTCCCACATTCATTTTTAGTGAGATGCTCTATGACCTTCTGAACCCCAAATCTGTGTTGATTAACTTTAGAAAAGTTATCTTGCAGCTGGGCGCTGGTGGCTCGTGCCTGTAATTCTAGCTACTCTGGGGGCTGAAATCTGAGGATCGCGGTTCAAAACCAGCTGGGGCAGGAAAGTCTTTGAGACTCTTATCTCCAGTTAACCACTAGAAAACCAGAAGTGGCACGGTGCCTCAAAATGGGAGAGTGCTAGCCTTGAGCTGAAGAGCTCAGGGACAGCGCCCAGGTCCAGAGGTCAAGCCCCACGACGAACACTACCACCATCAACGACAACAATAATAACAGCAAAAGTTCTCTTGTTCGTGGCTGGTGCTTTGCCATTTAAATCTTGCCTCCATCCAGCATTTTGCTGCCTTATTAGAAATGGTATCTCATGAATTTTTCTATGGAGACTCTGAACTATGGTCCTCAGGATCTCACCCTCTTGAATAGTTAGAACTTCAGGTATGTGTCTTTGGTGTCCGTTTTAAGAAAGTTTCCTTAATTAAAAATTGAGATTTTTTTTCCCCTGCCTATTTACTTGTTTTGTTATTTTTGGATTAAGCTCATATTTATAACTTATTCTCTAATCTCTTAAACCATAGCATCTTTAGTTTTTCTTTATTCCACTTTAGTTTTCAAGTCTATAGTCTTCTTGTGCGTTTGCGTGTGCGTGTGTGTGTGTGTGTGTGTGTGTGTGTGTGTGTGTGTGTGTGTGTTTGTGTGCTGATCCTGGGGCTTGAATTCAGGGCCTGGGTGCTGAGCCTCTCTGTACTCTATCACTTGAGCCACAGTGCCACTTCCAGTTTTCTGGTGGTTTTCTTAAGACTTTTCCAATCTTTATTATCTTTTCCCCACTCTTGTGTGAGTTTCTTTTCTGACCTCCTTTTTGCTTAATTTCACATAGGTCTTAAGTTATTTTAGTCCACAGACATTGTTTTCTTTCCTTCGGTGACACCATTTCCATGTGTTCATAAGCCTGTTTGGGCCCTGACATTGCAGCAATCCTCATCATCATTTTTCTTTCTTAAAGTCTTCTCAGTACCATTTGTGTGTAGATTTGCTTGCTTGAACATTTGTAATTTTGATTCTTAAGTGGTGTTTCTTAGTTCTGTTTCATGCTTCCTAAATTCTTACATGGCAATATTTCAACATTCTTCTCTAAGTGATTCATGTCTTTTTATAGATTAAATGTAATCAAAATGAAGTGATTGGAAGAAACACAAAGGTTATCATAGACCGCTATCATTTATAAAGTAGATGGTTAAGTGATTCATTCCTGTAACTTCACAGTTCATGTTTTCTTTCACAAAAGATACTTGCTTAACAACAAGGAATAGCACCGGCTGTACGTCTTCGAGCTCATCACTTTCTAACTACTTGTATGTCTTCATCTTGGGACAACTGTTACTGGGGACGGGAGGAACCCCTCTCTACACTCTGGGGACAGCCTTCATTGACGACTCTGTGCCCACACACAAATCTTCTCTCTATATAGGTAAGCTTACTCTCCAACAAAATGGTCCTTCTGTCATTTTGTCTCACTGTTTGTTTTACAAGGAAAGAATAACAAATTCATTAAAAAGTTAGGGCTGGGGATATAGCTCAGTGGTAGAGCACTTGCTAGTATATAGACCCTAGATTTGAACTCAAGGACCACAAAAACAAAACAAAACAAAAAAGTTAGTTGTAGTGTTATAGTTATTTCCATTAGGTAATACATCACTAAATTTATTTTTTGATTTACTGCCATGTTGTCAGTTAATAGAGTGGATTGAGGTTACATTCTTCCATGGTCTGTTAGGGATTGATTGTCACAGTTACCAGAAGTCAGTATGTTCAGTGCATCCATGACAGAGACAGAAACACTAAGTTCACTTCAGCACACTCCTAATATGGAAACTTCTAAATATCATATGATACGTTAATTAGTATTATGTAATAACAATGACTAGTATATAAATTACCACAATTTTGTATTCTTACAAAATTCATAAGGTACTTTTCTGATATTTTCAGTCTAAACCAATTGAAAATCATTTCAAAATATCTGCCACAAAAAGTAATTTATAAATCATTATTTTCTAGCATTTTTAATAAAACTTTTTTTTTTTTTTTTTTGCCAGTCTTGGGGCTTGAACTCAGGGTATGAGTCCCATCCCTATCTTCTTCTTTTTGCTTAAGGCTAACACTGGGCCAATTGAGCCACAGCACCACTTTGGGCTTTTTCTGTATATGTGGTGCTAAGGAATCGAACCCAGGGCTTCATGTATACGAGGCAAGCACTCTTGCCACTAGGCCATATTCCCAGCTCCTAATAAAACTTTTTCTATGGGAACTTTTTCTGGGAATGTGGCTTAGTTGTAGAGTGCTTGCCTTGCATGCATGAAGCTCTCGGTTCGATTCCTCAGAACCACATAAACAGAAAAAAACCAGAAGTAGGGCTGTGGCTCAAGTGGTAAAATACTAGCCTTGAGCAAAAAGAAGCCCAGGCCCTGAGTTCAAGCCCCAGGACTGTCAAAACAACAACAACAACAACAACACCCAAAATAACTTTTCCTACAAACAATTTTTGGCATTTTAAAACACAGCAATAATATTCAAGTAGTTGACTGATAAATAAAAACATATTTTTAAGATCATCTTATCATCATCGTTGAACATATAATTTACTACATAAGTCATTTTGCCAATGAGATACTAAGTTTGGGGTGTAAATAAAGTTTTATTATTTTCCATCTGAGAATAAGAACCCCAGTACTAAAATAGTCTAGAATTTTTTTTCTTGCAAATGTGCAAAGTAGGAAAATTTAAAATATCTGGCAGATATATGCTTAATTTAATTCCATTGCATATTAAAATGTGGCAGTCTAACCAAATAACTAAGAGTGCATTGGTTACTTGTATGAAATGGACTTAGCCAGTTTAGGCTTTGAAAATGGCCATATGTGATGCTAATGAATGCTTTCCAGTACGTGGAGAGTGGGAAAGATCACAGTGTTTCACATTATGTTCCTCTGCAAGATTGTAAACAGTATTATTACTGTTAGTAAAGGATAGCGATGGGTGTTCTATCCTGCCACCAGTTGTCATGGTATAGCTGCCCATGGCTTAGTAATTATTTGGCTTATTACAATTATTATTGCAATCCAACAACTTTTGCAGTGAGTCAGACATTTTAGGTGCTGTGTCCTAACAGCTGACCAAATGGATATCATTCCAATATCATTATTTTAGGGAGGAAATCAATTTAATTTTGATGCGGGTCTAATTAGAATTTTGTACAGTAAAGTATTTAGCATCATGATTTTTCGATAATGTGAAACAACGTTGTCTACATGGCTGTTTCTAATGCCTTTAATCTTCTTCTAGGAATCGGCTATTCTATGTCAATCTTAGGTCCCGCAATTGGCTATGTGTTGGGCGGACAGCTGTTAACCATGTACATTGACATTGCTCTGGGAGAAAGGCAAGGCGATATCTGTTTTCTTTCATTTAAATTTATTTTATTTTAGAAACGTGAAGATCACTGAATGTTTTTCAATGCTTATTCAGGATGTCATGAAGAATTTTTAGGGAACAAAATTGAATACACAATTTTATTTGCCATTTTCATTGTCATGTCCTCTGGTGAAATTATTAAATATATGTATTTGGGATCCCAGTATTATTTAGGAGCACAGGTAACCGGAATAAAAGTGAACTATGGTTTCAGTAGATTTACTTGGCAGTGGATAGCATGAATCGTTTGAAAGGAATATGATTGTTAGAATAAGTTCTCTGGTATCAATGGTAATATTGTAGAAATCATCATTATATTGCTTTAACAACTGTGACAATAACAGTAGTAAAATAGTAGTAGATCATATTATTTATCCTGTACCATAGTCCAGATATCATATTTATGTTAGCTTATATCCTGTCTTTATGTTAGCTTATATCCTGCCTCATTCTATAAGGCAGTCGATGTAAACATACTGGCAAATGGCAAATTGTCAAGACATGAAGATGTTTTAAATCTAAGAGCCCTCTTAGCCACTGCATTCTTTCCCTGAATAGGGAAGTTGGTGACCTTTGGTGAGACACTATTTCATAATTTGCCCTGGAGAGCCATAACTGTACTAAGCTTAGCATGAACACAGTGATGAGTAAGAAATCATGCTGGGTATGTGGTTTGTTCTCTGCCCTGTTACTCTTAGTCCAGTCATGGGGAGACAATGAAATAGATATGCACACCGACACCCGGAATGGGACAAGCAGATTTTTAGGACAGTGAGTAATTATATGAATGATAGAGGTGAAAGCTTTTGGAAAGAGCCTATCAGTATTAAAATAAGAGAACCATTATATAAAAAAATTAAGTCAAATTAAAAGAAATGCTAGAATTGAAATGCAGTGTGATCAGCTTTTAAACTAAACATGTGCCTATAAGATTATTTCATTGCATAAAGTAAAAGATATATACAAAACTAAAATTAAGTAAAAATATATAGAAATTCTATGTATGTTTTCATGGATTTAATATATTTACATTTACTATTAAATATTTAAAACTTTTATGACATATTTGCCATTTAAAAACCTAAACTGTTGTTCTTTTGTTTGTTTTTGTTTTTTTGGCCAGTCTTGGGGCTTGGGACTCAGGGCCTGAGCACTGTCCCTGGCTTCTTTTTGCTCAAGGCTAGCACTCTACCTCTTTTGCCACAGCGCTACTTCCGGCTTTTTCTGTTTATGTGGTGCCGAGGAATTGAACCCAGGGCTTCATGCATGCAAGGCAAGCACTCTACCGCTAAGCCATATTCCAAGCCCCTAAACTATTTTTCTTATAACTCATTTATGTCTGCTATATGCTTCTGGATTTATTACACTGGTGTTATTAAAATTTTACTGACTGTGGTTGCTTGTGCCTGTAGTCCTAGCTCCTGTGGAGGCTGAGGTCTGAGGACAGCTGTTGGAAGCCAGCTTGGGCAGGAAAGCCATGAGACTCTTATCTCCAGTTAACCACTAAAAAGCTAGAAGTGGAGCTATGCCTCAAGTGGTAGAGCACCAGCCTTGAGCAAAAATGCTCAGTGTCAGCACCCAGGTCCTGAGTTCTAGCCACAGGACTGGCACTCGAGTCCGCAAACACACACACACACACACACACTCACACACACACACACACACACACACACACACACACACTTAGATATCAGGATATTGTAGCTCAAGCCATCCAACTATAATGTGAATTCATAATGGAGTAAATGAATTGTAAACTATGTGAATGCATAACTGAGTTTTAGTTGACATGACTGAGCTGCGTTTTCCTGTTTTCCCCTCACAGTGCTGGTGTTACAGAAGATGACCCAAGGTGGCTAGGGGCTTGGTGGATTGGATTTCTTATAGCTTGGCTCTTCGCTTGGTCGTTGATAATACCTTTCTCTTGCTTTCCAAAACATTTACCAGGTAAATATATTGTTGTAAACTAAAGCATTTTATTCTAGATCAGATATTGCTTTCTATAAGATCAATAAGAACCAAAAATTGTCTTGTTTATTTTATAGAATATCAGTTGCCTACATAAATTTATAAACATCTAACTCTATTTTGAGAAATAGAAGCTAACAATCTTAACATTCATCAGTTTTATTTCAAACTGGTAATTACTGAAACTATGCATATTCATCTCTAGTATTTACTCATTTGTTTTATCCTGATTCCTACTTTATCTGTATGAAAGATATGATAAATTGTCAGCTCATGTTCGATTGGGCATCAGTTTCAAGGACCAATCTAATTACATCATTCACGATAATTATTTATAGTTGAAAGTATAGGGGCATACCTTTTGAATAATCACTAAAATCTCTCTGCAGGTCATTCACTTTTTCACCACATATATGCGTATATATGTGCGTGCACACACACACACACACACACACACACACACATGCACACACACATTCACCTTCCATTAGTTGTTTCCATTGTTATTTGTAAAAGGATAGATGATGACATTTTGGACATGAACAAAAGAAAACTTGATGCCTTCTGAGTAGGTGAACTCATTGATTTTTTTGTTTTGTTTTGAAAATTTGCAAAATTACTTTCTTTTTATTTTTTATTAAATTTATTGATAAGGCAATGTACCGCGGGGGGGGGGGTCAGTAACATAATAATGTAGTGAGTACATTTCTTGTCATATTTGTTACCCCCTCCCTCATTTTTCTTTCCCTTCCCTAGTTCAGGTAAGCATATGTAGACTATCCAGTGTACCAAAATCATATACAGTAACCACATGGGGTACACCAAAGGAAATACACTTGGTACATTAAATATAACAGCAACAATAATATTAATTTCTTTCCATCCTGGCTCATCCAGTTTATAACTATCCATTTAACATGGTCTTAGATTTATTCACAGAACTATTGTTAAATCAAAGGGTGTGATGATATTTCATCTGCCGGCAAATATTTCCATTAGAAGGCCAAGGTAAAAAACATAAACATTTTAAAATACATCTATGATGAAAAAAGAACCACTTGAAAGATACGAACAATTGTCGTAGACTCCAAATAAAAGAATAAGTTTGTGTTGGAAGCAAAACTGTCTTATTTTAAAATGTTTAGACTGATGGGAATTCTCTTAGTGTTAGTGAGAGAAGAACTGGCCCTATTTCTTAGGGAATTTGTATACTTGTGGAAGTATATGCTAATTATAAGGAACCATTTTGGAAAGGATAAGCAAGTGATTAAATTTGCTATGTTCTTAGGTACAGCAAAGATTCAAGCTGGAAAAACTTCCCAGGCTCATCAGAATAAAAGTACTGTTTTACATCACACAGATGAGAATTTTGGGAAAAGTATTAAAGATTTCCCAGCTGCTCTTAAGGTAAAATAAAGCAATAACAAATGGATACTGTTTGATCTTCTCTGTTTAAATGTACAGATGAGACATTACATGTTAGTGTGCTTTTGACTTATCTTCCTATATTCAATTTGTGATCTTTTTCTTTTGTCTTTGGAAAGAAGTTCTACTCCCCAGTCAGCAACCAGTGCCACATGTATCTATCTTGGATTTCAGAAAATTTACTAGTTTAGGCTAAATATGAGAGATTTAGTTTAGGCTAATTATGAGAGATATAGCAATATAGACACTGGGTTAGTTGCTAACGTGTATAGCTAAGATTTTCAATTACTGAGTTTTGAATTATGGAAAGATATGAGCTTGCTCCTTGGAAACTATTTGCACCTGTACTTACAGTCTTAAGACATTCATTCACTGGACAGATGGCTTCAAAACATAATTTAAAAATGTAACAAGGGATAGTGTGAATAATTATAGTAAGTCTGGGAAGGGAGCCTTCCTGAGCAGGCTTTTTTACCTGCTCTTTCTGGCCCCTCGAGTATGATAACAGCTTAATCATTGTCCTAATGAGTGACTGCTCTGTTTTCTAGTGCTCCACATATACGTTTTCCATCATTGTAAATGTAAATGTATTAATCATCCATAGTTATTTATATTTTTATGTTGGAAGACATCCTGTGTTTCCAGGCTACTATGTGTTTATTAAAAACCCATTGCATTGTGCTTAATGCTGCACTGGGCAGTATGTTGAGAGTCATTCATTTGGTGAACTGTATTTTTTTCTTTAGAATCTGATGAGGAATACTGTCTTTATGTGTTTAGTTCTATCAACCTCTTCTGAAGCTTTAGTCACTACTGGATTTGCTACATTTTTACCTAAATTTATAGAAAATCAATTTGGATTGACATCCAGCTTTGCAGCTACCCTTGGAGGTAAAACTTCTTTTGTTGTTGTTTAATTTCATGTACTTATTTTACTTTAACACATTATGCTTTTATAAGGGTAACATATAACTTTGGATATTTCCTATTTGAAATGTATACTTCTTACTGACTTTGATAAAAGTCTGATTTTCTGTATCAGACAATTTATTGTATAAACTTGAGATAGTGGACATGAGGTAAAGAGAGTAAATACTCAGCATATTATTTTATTAAGCCATTGCCTAGTGGAACAGTGAGGTCACTTGTACACTTGTGTGTTTGATAACTGCTTTTGCTTTTACATCCTTATTGCTATTTTTAATATTTTCCAATTGTTGGTGTGCGTGACTGAATTTCTATGTGTGTCTCTCATGGTTTTGTTTCTCACTAGGGGCTGTTCTAATTCCTGGTGCTGCCCTTGGTCAGATTTTAGGTGGTGTCCTTGTTTCAAAATTCAAGATGGCATGTAAAAATACCATGAAGTTTGCATTGCTGACATCTACGGTGGCTCTCGCCTTGACTTTTGTATTTATTTATGCCAAATGTGAAAACGGACCATTTGCTGGTGTGTCTGAGTCTTACAATGGGTAAATATATTTCAGTATTTTCATACCAGAGTAATAAATAATGTGTGCATTTACAAATACGTGCTTTTTCAGGCACATCATATAGAATTTGTTTCTTTTTTTTTTTTTGCCAGTCCTGGGCCTTGGACTCAGGGCCTGAGCACTGTCCTTGGCTTCTTCCGGCTCAAGGCTAGCACTCTGCCACTTGAGCCACAGCGCCACTTCTGGCCGTTTTCTGTATATGTGGTGCTGGGGAATCGAACCCAGGGCCTCATGTATATGAGGCAGGCACTCTTGCCACTAGGCCATATCCCCAGCCCCTGGAATTTGTTTCTTTTAACCAATTAGAAGCCATTTTGTTGTGCGTAACAATATGTGGTACGTGGGAATTTCTTTCCTTCCTCCTTCACTGCCCGCCCTCTTTCTTTCTGTCTATGATACAGAGGATTGAATGCAGGGCTTTGAACTTCAAAGGCATTTGCTCTACTGCTTGAGACATGCTTCCGGTTCTTTCTGCTCTGGTTATGTGTGAGGTGCTTGCTTTTTGCCTGAGGCTGGCCTGGACTACAATCTTCCTGTTTAAGCTTTCTGCAGTAGGAAAAGCCAAGGGATGCTGTTCCATGCGCCACCGGCCCCAGCTATTGGTTCAAAAGGGATTTCTCAAACCTACTTTTTTCCCAAGCTGGCTTCAAATTACTAGGCTGAGTTTTGTCTAAATAATTGCTCCTTTAAAACTGTGGATGTTTGTTGAAAGGACATTTAAGGAGCAGTTGCCCTGTGCTTGGCACACTTCTTTGTTTAGGGATATAAAGCGTAATAAACGGAATGCTTACCTAAGAAGGGATTTAGATTTGACCTGCTTTGAATGTGTCTCCTAAAAGTTCCTGTGTTGGAAAAAAAAATCCTCAAATTCCTATGTTAATGATATGGGAGTTGAGACTTTGGGAAGATGATTAGGACCAGATACAGTTATTCAAAGGGAGCCATCATGGTGGAATTAACAATTGTATCAGAAGAGAAAAGAGATCCAAGCCGGCTTGCTCTCTCTGTTCTGCCCTGAGACCCTCCGCCATCTTACAGTGCGCAAGAGGACTATGCCAGATTTCTAACAGATGGTCACATGGTCTTGGACTTCTGGCCTTCAGAACCACCAACCAAGTCAACTGATATTCTGTATACATTGCCCTGTCCTCTGCATTTTGCTAGAATAAGAGAAAACACACTGGCCCACCTTGGGAAAAAGTTTGTGTTATATTTTCTTATTAGTTAAAAAATTTTAAGTTAGAACTATTCCTTCCACTAACATTCCATGTGTCTTCCTGTCTTTCTCCTGTGTCTTCTTCTTTGTGTCCTCTTTGTCTCTGTCTTGCTTTCTATCTCTGACTGTCTCTCTGTCTCCTTGTCTCTGTCTTTCTCTGTTTCAGCTTATGTCTGTTTGTGTGTCTCTGCCTCTGCTTCTCTGTGTGTCTGTGTCTCTTTCTCTTTCTAGGGAGGTAGTCTTGAGCCACACCCCAGTTCCTTATTGTTTAGGTAGTTTTTCATGTCCCTGCCTGGGACTGGCTTTGAACTGTAATCCTCCTACCTGTACTTCCTACACAACTGGGAACTACATGACAGCCTATGATACCATGGCTCCCTGTTTACTGAGATGAAGCTTTACTAACTTTTTGCCTGGACTGGCCTCAAAACAACAATTCTTCCAATTTCTACCTCTTGAGTGCCTTGGATTATAGATGTACATCACTACTGGTGGCCTGAAAATGTTCTCAATAGGAAATTAAAATAGATCGGAAGAGAACATGAAGCTAGTCTTAGGGGTTGAAATTACTTGGAGATGCGTGCTTCTCTGTCCTGTGGATGTGTTTGTACTTGTGGCTGGTTTCCTTGGCCTGTTCTGTTTTACTATGAATTCCTGAGCCCTGAGAAGCAAATCAGGCAGGTGGCATTGCACGGCAGGGGACAATGGAGCTCTGCTTGCAGATTTTATTGCTCAGTCACATGACATGAGACTGTTGAAGTAGGTGGTATTCCTGGTCCAGGACTCTGTAATTTTGTGTCATACAGTATTCCGATGACATAAATTAAGTGTAATTTGCATGGAAATGTTTGCCAGTGTCAATAATTGTGATTTGTGGTTGCTATTCATGTATCTGTCATTCCTTGGCATTTATGTGGTACAGCATGTTCTATGACCAGTGTTTGGTTAATCTCCATTACATTTATTTAACACTTATTGAATGCTTTCTATAATTAATCTTAGTGGCCACATCCTCATTCTGAAGGAGAGATTAGAAAATACAACAGTGAATAAACAATGAAGTAGGTAATTGGAGATACGCCATGGAATTCAAAAGAATGAGAGGTTTTCAACTTAGTTTGACTAGTTTCAGGAGACTCCCTGGCCTAATAGCAAAATGGAGTTTAAATATTCTTTAGGAAAAGAGAAATTACCAAAGATTAAGATTTTTCTGAGTTTTTGGTATTACTAAGGTTTGAATTCAGGATCTCTACCTTTGTAGAAAGGTAGTCTGTCACTTGAGCCTTGTTCCCAGTTCTATTTTGTCTTAGTTATTTTTCAAACAAGGTCTCACTCATGTTCCTACCTGGATTGGCTTCAGACAATTATCTTCCTTCCTACACCTCCTGTTCCTGCTCAGCTGAGAGCACAGGTGCTCCACCACTCTTGGCCTATTTGTTGAGATGAGGTTTTGATTTTGTTTTCCTGGGTAGGCCTCTGGGCACGATCCTGTTTTCTTCCTCTGGTGTACCTGGGTTTAGAGAGATTCGTAGGTGAGAACGGGATGGCAGAGATAATACTCTAAATGAATAAACAGTGAAGGCAAGATGTGGAAATTAGTCCAAATACTATCTTGCATATCTGTCTGGAAATGTTTGAAAGCCGGTAGAGGTGAGTTGTGAGGACCTGATTTTTCATGCCTGTGATCTTTACCTCAACCTATTTGAACCAAGAACTTGTTTTACCTGCTTTTCTTAGATATACAAAAAGTTCTAGACAGGTAAGCTCTTACTTTAGCACCCAGAATTAGAAAATAGATGTGAATTCATTGACTCTCTTGCACTTTACTGCAAGGTGAGCTGGCGGGACAAAGCGAGTGAAGGCAAGTACAATGGCGTCACGTTGAGGTGCATGTGGCCTTGTTCCTAAATACACATCAGGGTATATCAAGGTCTGGAACAAAGAGGCAGGGATTAGTGTACACATGCAAAGGAGGTTCAGTTCATCCGTGAGTATAATGAAGCTTGATCTGTCTTACCCCTTCCATCATTTTCTACTCCCATTTATTCCAATCCTGCCCATCCCGTCAAACTACCTGGGTCTCCTTTTACATATGTACCCTGTTAGGACTCTACAGGCTTTTGGCATTTGTGTAATGAGACTAAGGAGTCTGCATTAGAAACTGCATGTTTGCCAAGCCCCATGTCAACTGCGGTGTTGCTGCCTCACCTTCTGCTGGTGGTCTTCTTATTCCTATGGTTTCATCTACATCTTCATGCAAATGGATGTGTGAGTTCTAGTCTCTGGCCAGGTTCATTCACAACTTGAATACTCTCAAACTTGTTATGTAGAAATCCATACCCTCTTCCTCTGTAATGGTTTTCCTTCTCTACCTGAAGAGCAAGAGTCACCTTTGACTCTTCTGTCTTTTAAAGGAGTCGTCTTCAACAATCATTCAATCAGTCACTGAATCTTACTGCTACGACACCCAAAAGTTGTCTCTAATCTTTTGCTATAAAAGGATTATATATAAAAAAGGATTATATGTATATATATATGTATATCACATAGATTGTGGTTGAGTTCTTGTGTAACTTGCTGTACTCTGTGTAATTTCTAGGACTATTTCATTAAAATCAACATTTTACAGTGTCACTTTTCAATTAAAAAAAATATATATATTTTGGCCAGTCCTGGGCCTTGGACTCAGGGCCTGAGCACCGTCCCTGGCTTCTTTGTGCTCAAGGCTAGCACTCTACCACTTGAGCCACAGCGCCACTTCTGGCCATTTTCTAATATATGGTGCTGGGGAATCGAACCCAGGGCTTCTTCATGTATACAAGGTGAGCACGCTTGCCACTAGGCCATATTCCCAGCCCTGAAAATATTTTAATGTTTATTTTTGGCAATAGAGCTCTACCAACCAAGCCATATTTCTAGTTCCTTCTTGTTGTTTTTGTTGATAAAGTCATGTTATGTATCCAAGGCTGGTCTTGAACTCATGATGTCCTGCTTCCGTCACCTGACTGCTGTACTACTCTGACCTGTTCACAAGGATTGCTTTTACAAGGCCTATGAAGCCCTCATTAACTAGCCACTGATTTCAACTACATTTCTATCACTCTTATCCTTTGAAGTAATCATTCTTAGTCCTACACGTACAATGATGTTTTATTACTCTGTTCTTTTGTGCCAGTCTTGTATGAAGTGCCTTTCCCGTTCTCTGGCTAATGTCGCCTTTTGAGGCTCATCTCAAGCAGAAGCTTCTCTAGTTTCCTCCAAGCTTCCACTTATGAAAGGTTTTCTTTCTTGCTGCTTCTTAAATGTAGTTCATGTATGAGGCACTGGAGATGAAAGTTCCAAACCAGCTTGGGAAAAATGTTAATGAGATAGGGCTGGGAATGTGGCTTAGCAATAGAGTGCTTGCCTAGCACGCATGAAGCCCTGGGTTCCATTCCTCAGCTCCACATAAACAGAAAAAGCCAGAAGTGGCGCTGTGGCTCAAGTGGTAGAGTGCCAATCTTGAGCAAAAAAAGAAGCCAGGGACAGTGCTCAGGCCCTGAGTTTAAGCCCCAGGACTGGCAAAAAAATGTTAATGAGACAATTTTAAAAAATCATCTTAGCCATCAAGACAGGAGTAGTAGGGCATTCCTGTCTTTAATGCTAGCTGTGAAGGAGGTAGGGATTGGAGAATCTCAGCTGAGGCCAGTCCATGCAGAACATGAGACCTTACCCAAAGAACAACCAAGGGGAAAAAGGGCTGTTAGTACGGCTCAAGTAGGAGAGCACTTGCCTAGCAAGCAGAAGGCCCTGAGTTCAAACACCAATACCATCAGAAAAGAAAAAAAGTAGGTACCTATAACCATACTAATAAGCACATTAGAATGTAATTTATCTGTCCATCAAAAGGATGATACTGTTTTGTTCAGTTTTGTAATGCTATTAGCTAGCATAGGGCCCAACACCTTCTCCATATGATATCTTGCTTGGAGAGTACCTTCAGTTGGAGAGTATGTTCAGTTAGAGCAAGTTTCAATATTGCAAAAGATGTTGTTTTCTCTTAGGACACAGTATAAAGCATCACTTGGCCTGGCCTGGGACACAGGGAATTGTATTTGGCATGTAAAGGAAAGTATCGTAAATCCTGTTTTCTCACTGGGAATTGAGTGTGTTGGACAAGTTGATTTTATTCATCCTTGCAAAATATTGCCCTAGAAATTGTACAATTTCTAGGGAAATGGTACAAATGGGGAGATTTTGGTTTCCACAACTGGAGAAAACTAATAGCATCTGATGGACAGAGGTCAGGGACACAGCTGAACATGGCAGGATTCACAGAACCACTCCCCCATGGGAACAGTAGAGCACAGACACAGAAACTTGGCTTCCTATTTCCTACTGCTGTATAACAGTTATGTTGTGTAACTTTTTTTTTTAATTTATTGCCTCTCCTTCACAAGAAGTTGAGCTTATGTGCAATGGAAAAAACTTTTGTTTTATTCTTTCGGGTAATTAGGTGTTGAGTACTGACTGGCGAGATGAAATATGCTTCTCAACTCTTTGTTAAGAAATTATGCCGTAGAGAATTTAACCTTCTCTCTTTTCTTATTTGCAGGACAGGAGAACTGGGGAACTTGACAGCACCTTGCAATGCCAATTGTAACTGTTTAAGATCCTATTATTATCCTCTCTGTGGAGGAGATGGAGTGCAATATTTTTCTCCCTGCTTTGCAGGGTGTTTAAACTCTGGTTTGAATAGGAAAGCAAAGGTAACCAAGCTCTTGCTGCAGGAATGTGTTTGTGTATTTCTGATTCTCCTCTCCGCATCCTTCTCCTGGTGTTCTGCAGAGTCTGTTCTTTCTTTCCTGGCCCAGCTCCCCCTTTAGCTGATTTCTCAAGTGGAGAAAGACTCCTTTTCCTTCCTGCATGGGCAACTATTGTTGACAATGTTGTTGAGTATTTACGCACATGAAGGATTAGGTGTGAGGAGATAATGAAGAATTAGCTATTTGTAGATAATGTGGTAACTTTACAAAGACCTTGGATAGCCAAGCACTGGTTTCTCATACCTGTCATCCTCGCTACTTAGGAGATTGGGAACTGGAGGATTGTGGTTTGAAGTCATCCCTGGCAGAAAAGTCTAGGAGACTCCCTCTCTACTTATCCACTTAATCAGTGAAGGGATTAGGCCCAGGCATGAATTAACTGGTAGAGTAGTGGCTACAAGCAAGCAAGGTGAACAAAAGTCTGAGTCTCTGAATTCTGTCTTTAGAGCTTGAACATAAAATTGAAATAGAGTAGTAGTATTATTACTCTATTAGTAATAGTACTCTATTAGTACTCTAGCAGTACTCTACTAGTAGTAGTAGTAGTACTATTCATTTTCAGTATGAAGGTAAGTTGAAGATTGTAAGGAAGTATTTCTATAAAGCTAATTAGAAATTATTAAAATCTATAATGTTGCTTGAAATTCCTTCTAAAATCAATATGGATATGTATGCATGTGTGTAAAGCTATATATTTTTATATGTCCATATATGCATGCATGGATATATATGTATGTAGAAATATCTTTAATATATTTATGTGTAGTAAATACAGTTTATCTTAGGCTGAGTTTTAATCTTCCTGCTGGGAATAAACCAAAATAAAACAACTAAGAAAAAGTTTTCCCATTCCCTGGCAGCGTTGTGCTTGCATGGCAAGCTCTCGCACTTGAGTTCCCTCCTGGCGTTGTCACGTTAGGGCCTTGCTCTCTGCCCACACTGCCTGCGCTGTGCGCTCCCACTGCGCTTTCCCGAGCTGCGCCGACAGCTGTGCGCATCCAGCCGTTGATCTTCCCTGATAGCTAGGATAACGTGCATCCCACCGCACCCAGCCATTTGGTTCAGACGCGGTGTCTCGAATTTCTTTTTGCCTTGGCTGGCTTCGAACCATGAACTACTTCCTAAGTAGCTAGGATTACAATCTTGATCTACCACACTTGGGATGCAACATACACTTTTTAAAGGTGGTTATATAAAAAAGCATCGAGCTGCCCTTCATCATTCTCTCCCATTTCTCCTCGCACCGTCCATCCCCGCAATTTACCTAGTCCCATTGTTTCCTATATGGATATAGAATGGCGAGAATGATACAAGATGTGGCACTGATCAAGATGCGTTATACTTACAAACTGATATATTGAATTGAAAGTCATTGTACCATTAATGAAAAATAATTTTAAAACTAAGAAATATATAATGAGGGTGTGGGATTAAAAAAAAGCCATTTAGAGCTGGGGATGTAATTCAATAAGATGTATCTAGCAAGAACAAGTCCCTGGGATTAAGCCCCTGTACCCCTAAAAGAGAAAAGTCTATTGTAAATACATCCATGTTGACTCAGAGTAGACCTAATCGACTCAGAGATAGTATATGCAATTCTAGTCATTGGAATGAAACCAAATCTATAATTATCAAGTATTACCTATAAAAACTTAAGAAAAGACTTCAGGAAGTAATGGTTATGACCAACAACCAGTTTTAATGTCTGGATTTTTTTTCTATAAAGGCCAAACTCAAGCTTTATTTTAGCATGTTAACTTTCAATGTTTCATATTTTAACAATCTACATAGAGGATATATGATAAGTACTTGAGGTGTTTATTTGTGTGTAAAATTAGCTTTCAGGATAATGAGGCAATATATTCTCTTTCTTATTGCCATAAATGTATCACTTTAAGAAGGCTATAGTTTTCTCTCAGTATAGCCAAACCAAAAATTCTAAGTATAGAGGCTATAGTGAAAAGCAGAATATTTTCCAAGGTCATAGGATATAATAGGTAATTAGTACTGTGGCATTTACAAGAATTACAGTGTTTGATCCTTCAACCTAGTGAAGGTTGTCACTATAGATTTCTCTTTGGCCCTCTATAATAGAAAAGAACAAAGTTAGTATGGAAGTACCTTTTGAGCAATTATGGTATGTTAAACTTGTTTAGTATATGTGAGATCATAAAACTGTTATATTCTTGTCAGTTTGTTTTTACATGAGCCAATAACAGGCAACAAGTTGGAGTTACAGCCCCAAACATCAAGACAGATGATTTCCTTTGTAAGTGAGCTTGTTTCTAGTTCTGAAACGTCGTAACTTCTCTTCTTCAGCATTGCTTACTGCATGTGGATTAGGGTAGTGAAGGAGTATAAGAAATGTTTAGAAATCACTGACTTGACAGTGATAAAATACTTTGTCAAAATTAACAATTTTAGTACATTTGTGCCCAATATTTTCAGATATACCACAATTGTTCCTGCATTGGAAGGCAATTAGAAATTGCATCTATTGAAGAAAGTTTTATCTTTGAAGCTAAAGCTGGAAAATGTGCAACTCAGTGTACAAACTTGCCCATATTTCTTGGCATTTTCTTCATTACAGTGATTTTTACCTTCATGGCTGGAACTCCTATAACTGTGTCCATATTAAGGTATGTATTATATGGCCAAGTTTACAGTCTCTAAGATAGCATGTTCCATGGTGGGAATATGGATTGAGGGGTTGAACTGGGGCATAAATTGATCAAGTAAATTGTTCAAGTGAATTTTGTCCTAAAGATGTCACGCGCTCCGATGGGATGGCATCGGATGAGCTATTCAGATAAGTGGGAAGTAAATTAGGTCATATATGCATAAGTGCCTTAGCATTTTTCTGCTTGGCTATCCTGGTGTTAAAGTTTTTCTGCTTGTTTCATGAAGTCTTCAGTTATGAACTGGAGATGTGTTAAATTATATTTGGGAATTTTGGAAATTAAAAGCGATCCACTTGTGCCAGATTCCAAAGCACAGAGCATTCTACCTTACTACTCCTGTCACCTGGTTGCGGCTCGGGTGTGGGACTTGCGGTGCTCTTCTTCCTTCCACATTCTTGACAAAAGTATTTCTTCCCTGCCCTTCCAGACTTCCTAGTCTGTCTGTTGCTTTCCTAACAAATTCTAGGCTTTTCCCTTGTCAGTACCTTGCTTCTTAATATTTACTCATTACCCTTTTATCTAAGTTTTGATAAATGAAAGATTTATGGTTTCAATTTTTTGATACAAATGTTAGTTTTTCCAACTTAATTGATATTGGCAAATGAAATTTGTATATATTTAAAGTGTACAATGCAATATTTTGAAATCCATAGGTATTATGAATTGATTACCATCATCCAACTACTGTACATACCCATGACCATACATTTGTTGAGTGTGTGTATGCATGTGTGTAGGTGTGTATTTGGAGAAAATTGACAATCTATCCATTGTAAATTTTAAGTATACAATGCAATATTACTAACTACAATGGCCATGCTGTGCAATCAGTCTCCAGAACGTACCCGACATGATTGAAATTTTGCATCCTTTGGCCAGATCATCCCGTTTCTTCACCTTCGGGCTCCTACAATTACTGTTCTAACCTCTACTTCTCTGAGATTGGCTTTTTTGGTATCCACATATCAGTGAGATTGTGCAGTAATTTGTTTTTGTCTCAGTTATCCTAGTTGACATCAAGTCCTCTAAGTTCATTCATGTCACATATATTAGAATTTCTTTTTTCTCTCATCTCTGAGACAGAAGGGTGTTATACGCCTCATTTCCTTTGTGTATTCATTCACTGATTGGCACTGAGGTGGATTCCATATCTAAGCAATTGAGAATAATACTGCAATGCACACGAGTACAAAATTGCTTTGAAATTCCTATTTCATTTCTCTGATAAGTACCAGAAGTGAAGATTGCTTGAGCCCATGTTAATTCCGCTTTTACTCTTTTAAGGAGCCTCTGTTCTACTTACTGTAATGGATGTGTCAATTTACATCCTTCGAGGGTTTCCCAAGGGATCCTTTCCTCTGTATCCTTGCCAACATTTTTGTCTTTTGTCTGTATTTCAATAGCCAGTACTAACAGGTGTGAGGTGGTGTCTTGTTTTGGTTTTGATGTATATTTACCCAATGCCTAGTAATTCGAAGCATTGTTTTTTCTTTTGTTTTCCCATTGGTATGTCTTTCTTGGGAAAATGGCCATTTAAATCTTTAGCTTATTTTAAAAATTCTGTTATTACTATGTTGTTTGATTTTCAGATTTCTTTTTTTTTTTTTTTTTTTTTTTGGCCAGTCCTGGGCCTTGGACTCAGGGCCTGAGCACTGTTCCTGGCTTCTTCCCACTCAAGGCTAGCACTCTGCCACCTGAGCCACAGCGCCCCTCCTGGCCATTTTCCATATATGTGGTGCTGGGGAATCGAACCAAGAGCTTCATGTGTAGGAGGCAAGCACTTTTGCCACTAGGCCATATTCCCAGCCCTGATTTTCAGATTTCTTTTGGATATTAACTTCTTGTCCAATTGTATGGTTTTAAAAATATCTTTAGGTTGTCTCTACATTGATGGATTCTTGTAGTAAAAAATGTGGTAGTTTGATGGAACACCATTTATCTATTTTTTGCTTTTATTGCCTGTACTTGTGATGTCATATCTGAAAAATCATTGAACTAATGTCAGGAACTTTTATGTTTTAAGACTTTAGTTCATTCTTTTGCTTCCCCTCTCTTTTGTTTGTTTGAGCAGGGTGCCACTGTCAGCTCAGGCTTGCCTTCAACACCTGATCCTCTTACCCCAGCCTCTCAAAGCTGGAATTACAACTCTGCACCATTATGTTGGTTTTAATGGAAATCTGTATTTTGTATTAGATAAGGGCTCAATTTCATTCCTTTGAATGTGAAGATCTAGTTCTCTTAATGCAATTTACTGAAGAAAATCTGGCTACTATCTAGATGTTCTTGACAATCTTGCTTGTCAAAGATCAATTAACAAGCATGTAGATTTATTTCAGGGTGTTCTATTCTGCTTCATTGATGTATACATGCTTTTATATCAGAATCATGTGTTTTGATGATTATAGCTTGTATTAAATTTTCAAATTAGCTTGTGCCTTCAGCTTTGTTCTGCTCAAAATTGATTTGGCTATTCTAGGTCTTTTGTACTTCCATTTGAGTTTTAAGAGTTTTCTGTTTCTGCAAAAGAACACACTGGCATTTTTAAAGTGGCAAATATTAAATAGTACATAGTAAAGAGTTTCATCATGACATTTACATACTTATATATAACATGCTTTGATAACATTCAACCCCACTATTAAGCTTTCTTATCCCTACCTTTTTCTTTCATCTGTCCCTCCCCTTTCCATTTTCCTAGAATATGTGCTCTTACTTCCATGTTTTGGTGTGTTTTGTTCTAATTTGCTATCCATTATCTTCCATAAATGAGAGAAAATATGCTATACTATCATTGAGTGACTGATTAATTTCATTTCTTTCATTCATTTTCCTACATACTTTATTTTGCTGTGGATTTTGTTATATCTGTAGATTATTTCAGTTAGGTATTATGGATATTTAAATAATCCTATTTGTTGTTTTATGTTATTCCAACTTCTGAGCATAGCATATCTTTTCATATATTTGTGGTATCGTCAGCTTTTTTTTGTGTGTGTGCCAGTTCTAGGGCTTGAACTCAGGGCCTGAGCACTGTCCCTGGCTTCTTTTTGCTCAAGGCTAGCACTCTACCACTTGAGCCACAGCTCCACTTCTGGCTTTTTCTGTATATGTGGTGCTGAGGAATTGAACCCTAATGTATATGAGGCAAGCACTCTACCACTAGGCCATATCGTCAGCCCATCATCAGCCTTTTTAAAAATTATTTTTCTAGCATATAAGACTTCCTTCCCGGGGCTGGGAATATGCCCTAGTGGTAAACTGCTCGCCTCGTATACCTGAAGCTCTGGGTTCGATTTCTCAGCACCACACATGTAGAAAAAGCCAGAAGTGGTGCTGTGGCTCAAGTGGTAGAGTGCTAGCCTTGAGCAAAGAGAAGCCAGGGTCAGTGCTCAGGCCCTGAGTCCAAGCCCCAGGACTGGCAACAAAAACAAAACAAATAAGCAAAGACTTCTTCCCTTCAGTTAAGTTCCTGCTGAACTTTGAGTGGATTTAGATGAATACATTCTCATCCTAATAGTTTGTGGTGGGATCTTTGTAATTTCTAGTAAGGTGCTATTGTCTGCAGAAAGAAAAGAGTTTTACTTCTGTCTAATTTGCATGCCATTTTTTCTTCCCTAATTATTCTGGCTATTAATTTGGATGCTATGTTGAGCAGAGATTGTGAGAAAATCTTTTTGTTTTTTTTTCTGATGATCTCAGAAGAAAGGCTTTCAGCTTTTCCCTGCTGACAATGTTTCTGTGAGCTTGTCTTTACGTAGTCTTTGGTGTTTTTTATGTTGGAATATATTTTCTTATAATAGCCGAGCAGTTTAATGAGAAATAAATCTTATTAATAAATGTCTTTTTTCCATGAATTTTGGTAAAACTCTTAGTGATTATGACTTTTTGGCATTGTTGTAATATATTAGTTCTGTTAACATTGTTTTCTTTTTTAGCTTGGTTTTATTGTAAAATATTATTTATAACCTTCATGACTAAACTATGCATGGGACCTTACAAAAATTATTTATTTCATATGAACAATATTTACTTTAATATAGAAATGCTAAATTGATATAAGTACAAACTTATTGAAAGTATGAACATGCAATATAAACTCATTTGTGTTTAATATTTCCAGGTGTGTTAATCACAGGCAAAGGTCTCTAGCACTTGGAATACAGTTCATGTTACTTCGATTATTGGGTATGCCATTTTAAATAATTTATGGGAAAGTGTTTGCTCTTCTGCTTCATTGGTGTTAATTTGTTCACATATGGTATGTGTCAAGAAAATAAAGAAGGGCTGGGAATATGGCCTAGTGGCAAGAGTGCTTGCCTCCTATACAGGAAGCCCTGGGTTCAATTCCTCAGCACCACATATAGAAAACGGCCAGAAGTGGTGCTGTGGCTCAAGTGGTAGAGTGCTAGCCTTGAGCAAAAAGAAGCCAGGGACAGTGCTCAGGCCCTGAGTTCAAGACCCAGGACTGGCCGGGGGGCTGGGGGTGGGGGAAGAAAAGAAAGAAAACTACATAATTGTTCAAGATGTACATTCACATGAAATTTACAATGGGTACATTTCCATTTTCCTGATTTACTAACCATTGTTAGAAAGTGTATATGATTTATTTGAAATGTAAAATATGACCACCCACATATAATTTCTGTCCTCCCCATTTAGAATACAACCATGTTGCACTGCCAATGAAAAACAATGAGATGAAACATTTGAAACATAAATGAGATCAAGATATCATGTCTGGTTAAGAATTGCTATCCAGTTGCAATGACTCAATCCAGTAATACTAGCTATTTTGAAGGTAGAGATTAGAGGATTGTAGTTTGAGGCAAGTTGAGGCTAGTTTAGGGAGTAAGGGAGTTCATGAAAATCCATCTCAAACAATGGCTAGTTGCACTTGTGTATGTCTGTTTTCTTAGCTAGGTGAGGGAGCATCATCAGAAAGAAAACAGTCAAGGCTGACTAGGACATAAATTGAGATCTCTTCTCACAAAATAACCAATGCAAAATAAGTGGCTCATTTGGTAGATGGCCTGCCTAGAAGGCAAGTGGTCCTGCCTTCAAATCCCAACACTAGAAAAAATATTATTGGAAGAATTTATGAGAGAAAACTTTATGTTGTAACAGATATATGGGGATTTAAAAGAAATTAATATTATAAGTTTAACATTGAAATTTTTAATTAAAACAAAAAGTTAGAACATCAGTGATCATCTAGACTATTTTCTCATTTTTCAGATGAGGAAATGAATTCCCTGAGAAATTCAAGGTTTTGCTAAGTGTTACACAATTAACTGTGGTAAAAGGAGGCTAGAAAATGATCCCTCACAGTCAAGTGTGTGTGTGTGTGTGTGTGTGTGTGTGTGTGTGTGTGTGTGTGTGTGTGTGTGTGCGCTAGTCCTGGGGCTTGAACTCAAAGCCTAGGTGTTTTCCCTGAGCTTTTTGCTCAAGGCTAGTGCTCTACTACTTGAACCATAGCCCCGCTTTTGGCTTAATCTATTTTTCTTCATAGTTGATTGTGGATATGAGTTTCATGGACTTTCCTGTCTGTACTGGCTTCAAATTGCAATTTTCACATCTCAGTTTCCTGAGTATCTAAGATTATAGATGTAAGACACTGGTGGTTGGCCAGTAAAGTGTTCATATGTATGTTTGATCCGTAACAAGCGGAGGCGACTTATGTACAGTCATCCTACATATACTTTAAAGCATGTCCAGTTTACACAGATAAAACAAGAGAAATGCTATGAAAATAGTTGTTAAACTAAATTGTTGAGGGAAGAGTGACAAGAAAATTCATTGTTTTGGACTGTTTTGTATAAATGATTTTCTTTTGGAATATTTCAAATCTGCATTTGGTTCCATCTGTTAATATGGACTCTGCAGAGATGGATGGTGTTGCAAGTTTAGAGCTTCGTGGTTTCCTAGAAGTATTTGTGTTCACATGAACGCACAGAAGTATCCTCACCTGACTAAATATGTGCACAGACATACGCATTCTCATGCACACACTTTCATTTTAACTTATATACGTATGGCCACATTAGTGTATATGTCTCTGCACAGACAAAAGACCATATATTATAGGTCAGTGGACTCAGTTATGCATCAAATAAAATTTACCTTGATTTTTGGGATAGTAATTTCAAATATATATTCATTATAAGTAAAAATAATAAATAACTGTAGTGATCAATAAATACAAGAATGTAATTTTCAAAATAAAAAATACGTTAAGTTCCTTATTAAATTAAAACAATATATTCTAGAGATTTCTATTAAAATCCTTTTTTCTGAGCCGGTTAGAAATGTAATTACATGTAATTATTTTAGATATTCTGTCTTGCTTCTTTACATCTCTTTGACATACATATGATTTGGTTAATTTACATGTGGTCTGTGGTAAGGTTAATGCCTATTTTTATCTATAAGAATATATGTGTAATTATATTTTTAAAAGCCTGTAATCATAAGTCGTGATCTTCACCCATTTGTGTTTTGTCCATAATTCTTTTAGGCACAATACCCGGACCAATTATATTCGGTGTGACAATAGATAGCACATGTATTCTCTGGGATGTAAATGAATGTGGTACTAGAGGAGCTTGCTGGGTGTATGATAACATCAGGATGGCCCATATGCTAGTAGCCATAAGTAAGTGACACCTTGATTGTTTGGGAAGTTTCATTAACCGTTGATTGCTTTGTCAGACTTACGGTGGAATGTTCAGCAGCATTCCACTAAGAAAGTGGGGAAAGAAAAGGTAAGAATAAAAAATAGAGCAAGCAAATCCTCCAGTGGTTATAGTTGGTACTTACAAGGTTAAAATTTACCCTTGAAGGCTAGGCACTGGTCGCTCACCTGTCCTCGTGGCTGCTCACAAGGCTGACACCTGAAGGGTCTAAGTACAAAGGCTGTCTGGGGAGGAATGGAAGTGTGGGTCAATGATAGAGAAAGGTACGTAAGCTAATGCAGTGCTCTGAACTCTGCCGCTGCCACATGCTGACAGCTCATGCCTATAATCCTAGCTACTCCGAGACCTGAGGATTGCAGTTTGAAACCAGCCCAGGCTGGAAAGTCTCTGAGACTTATCCAATCAACGCCCCCTCCCCTCCCCCCCAAAAAAGAAAGGAAGAAAAGAAAGAAAGGCCAGAAGTGGAAAGTAGAGCTGTGGCTGTTGTGATAGAGCACACACACACACACACACACACCCACACACACACACACACACACACACACACACACACACCCCACCATTTAAAATTTAACAACAGTCTTAAGAAATTAGAGTATGTAGAGATGTTTTTGATGTGTCTGCCCTGTGGTTGTCCCTGCTGTCTTGTGGAAACACATACCATGACTACCTTATACTCACCTGTGCTTAAAACCAGACTATCCTAGTGGATTCATAATTTTTCAGAAAGAGAATATGCACTGGAGAAATAAATATACAACTTCAGAAAATTATAAAAATTCACTTTTTATTCAACCCATTCTTGGATTTAATAAATTGGCTTGTTTTTATGTTTTGCCAAAAGACATGGACGGGAAATTGTTCCTCTGTCCAGTGATGAACATGAGAATTTTACCTTCTAAAAGATGTTACATATCTCTACATTTTTCAAAATAAGCCAACAAAAAAACATTGTTAACAGTGAACGGTCATGTTTTTCAAATGCACATTTTTTTACGTAAAATATCAGTGATAACAAATATAATTCAGAAATTAGAAAAATGTGCTGTGAGAACACTTTTAATTTTAGTGACATTTATGAAATCCTTAGTACTAGAACTCATTTGTCTTCACATGGTGAGCTCAAAATCAGTTAGGAAAAAAAAGCCTATGAAATAAGTTTTAATGTTCTGTATTTTTAACTGACATCGGAGAGAAATTTGGTTAAATATCCAACATGATATAGTTCCCAAAGTCTTTCTTCTGCATTTAGAAGTACATTCTCCCTGTAGTATTTCCTGTTTTTAATATTATCTTCCATTTTTTTAAGTTTTTATTTATTTACTTTATTTATTTTTAGCCAGTCCTGGGCCTTGGACTCAGGGCCTGAGCACTGTCCCTGGCTTCTTTTTGCTCAAGGCTAGCACTTTGCCACTTGAGCCACAGCGCCACTTCTGGCCACTTTCTATATACATGGTGCTGGGGAATCGAACCCAGGGCTTCATGTATACGAGGCAAGCACTCTTGCCACTAGGCCATATTCCCAGCCCTATTATCTTCCATTTTGGACATTAGAATTCTTCCACTTATTCAAATTCAAGGATGACATAAACGATTTCATTTTATCATTGTCATTTAGCTGTTTGTAATTTTTTGAATATAATATTATGTTCACAAGGTTAAAAATGCAGTATAGAGCTATTCAGCCTTTGTGAGGTTCAGGTAGACAGATCAGGAGTTCCAGGCCAACTTGTAGCACCATAGTAAGACCCTGTGTGTTTGAAAGGAGCATGGATTTATTTAAGAGTATAACAATTACCAGTGTGCATTTTTATTGTTTATAAAGAAAAGAAATGCTAGTTCATTACTGAACTGTACGTGTTTTCTTTCTTAATGAGTGTGGGGGGGTGAGGAGGGTGTGCTGGTCATGGACTTGAACTCAGGGCCTGAGAACTGTCCCTGAGCTTTTTTCTTTTTTCCCCTGCTGTGCCACTTCCTCCTCTTGGCTTTTTTGTGGGTTATTGGAGGTAAGAGACTCACCAACCTTCCTGCTTGGGCTAGCTAGGAACGTCAATTCTCAGATCTCAGCCTCCTCACTATTTCAGGATTATAGGTTTGAGCACCCGTACCCAGCTGATTTTTGTTTGTTTGTTTGTTGGCTTTTGTTTCTGAGTCATCTTTATATTGCCTAGAATTTTGCTATGTAGTCTAGGGTAACCTCAAATTCTAGATCCTCTTTCCTCAGCCTTTGGAGTTCTGAGATTAAGTTCATGATCCACCATTATCAACCTCCTGACTATTTTTTTTTTTTTTTTTTTTTTGGCCAGTCCTGGGCCTTGGACTCAGGGCCTGAGCACTGTCCCTGGCTTCTTCCCGCTCAAGGCTAGCACTCTGCCACTTGAGCCACAGCGCCACTTCTGGCCATTTTCTGTATATGTGGTGCTGGGGAATCGAACCTAGGGCCTCGTGTATCCAAGGCAGGCACTCTTGCCGCTAGGCTATATCCCCAGCCCCTCCTGACTATTTTAAAGCATAGAAATATAGTGCCACGGAATTCTCTTTGTTGTGGTGACTTTCTGTGTAAACAAATGCTCAAGTTTAGAAATAACTGAAGGACCCAATTTTGATTGATGTTTATTTTCTGCACTTAGGTGTTACTTGTAAAATTGTCACCATTTTCTTCAATGGCCTGGCAATCTTTTTGTATAAACCACCACCATCAGGCACAGATGTATCTTTTCAAAGTCAGAATGCAGTTGTGACCACTGTTTCAGTAGACCAGGATATGGACAAGGCCGAAAATGAAGGGGACAAGCCAGAAGACAATCTGCAGAATTGACATCTGCTTCACAGAGTGCCATGAGAACATAATCTGCCCAATATGGACAATGATGTTTTAAAAACTGATTGTTACCGACTGTGTTTGTTGTACATGTATCGTCTTTTGTCTTAATGCAAGAAACAAACCTGTGTCATCAATGCCAACCAAAAGCCTAAAAACACACACAGTTTCACTATTTCCCATTGGCTATGCATGCAAGTCCCAACTATTAATAAGAAAAACAGCTAAAAATGAGTTAAAAGTTTACATTGAAAGAAACACAGAGAGGAAGCTGGATACAGTGAGACCCATAACCCCAGTGAGTTCAAGGTAGGTCTGTATCAAGACAAAAAAAAAAAACTTAAAAAAAAAACCACTTATGTTTTATGTTTTTTTTAAAAAAATATAACTTTTTGCATTTTAATTTTTGTTGATGAAACGTTTGCTCTTATGTGGAAAATTTATGATATAAAAATATTAAAACAAATTTGTGCAATGATTTCTGGGCCTTACTGAAAGCTTGTGAACTCAAAGGCAGCTTTATCATATAATTTGTTTTAACATTATACATACTAGTCTGGTTTTTATTTATTACTATAAGTTATTGAACTAGGAGAATGGATATTAACTGTTTACTCTGTGGCTCCCTAGATTTTTTATTCCACATTAAATACACATAGTTTCATTTTACATCAAGGACCCAGAGAGCAATTTATTGATATTGATTTTTTTTAATTTAATATTGCTGAATTTTAACACTTAACTATTTGTGATTCTGTGATAGTATTATTCAGGTAACATACATTCCAAATGAAAGAACCAACTTCACTAATGGAAAGTGCCAATTAGACATGGCAATTGTCCTTGATTCAGTCTTGGCCAGTGTTTGTATACTGAATTCTTTTTTTTTATTTTAAAATTGCCTAGTGTGTTACTTAGAGCACTTAAAATGGTACATTGAATATAGTAGACTACTATTATTATTTGATTGAAACATTAAAACCTACTCTGATGAATTTATTCATCTTTTCATAGACCTGATAACAGTATAATTAAACTCTAAATTTGTTGAGATCATATTTATGGCTAAAGTACTCATGATGTGGAAGACACAGAAAATTGAATATCAGTAAGACTAACTTTTACTATTCTTAAATTTTTTTTCTGATTAAGAAAACAGTTGACAGGCTAAGGAAAGGAGTTTATCTAGCATGTGTGAGGTCCTAAATTCAATCCCCAGCACAGAAAAGGAAAGGAAAGTGAAAGAAAAAAAAGAAAGAAAAGAAAGAAGGAAGGTAGAGAAGGAAGGAAGAAAAGTAGATTATTACATTTTATTTTTTTTCAAATTTCTGGGCTGGAGTATTTTTCTTTTAATGCCATGGATTGGACTTGGGACTTCAAATTTGGTGCTCTACCACTGGAGCCCCAATGTTTTGATTTGATGAAATGTGTTATCAGCTATTACCTACTTCCTTCCCCTAGTTTAATGCTTTCCATGAAGAGCTTCCTACACACTGTAATCAGAACAGCAGAAGTGAGGGTAATGACTTGGCTGGAAGTCAGGGGTGGAAACCCTAGAAACTAAGAGAATTTCAGATGCCATCAGGAATAACCTGCAGTCAATGACTTTCAGAGCCTGGTAGTGTTTATAAACTGAACTTCAGGAAGGAAGAATGAGGTAAGAGTTGGTCTAGCAAGTGCCCTTCCATATTAAATGAGAATAGCAGTGGTCAGAAATCAGGAGAGAGAGAGAGAGAGAGAGAGAGAGAGAGAGAGAGAGAGAGAGAGAGAGAGAGAGAGAGAGAGAGAGAGAGAGAGAGAGTGTGTTGCTGGAGATTGAACTCAGGGTCTTACACATGGTAGGCAAGCATTCTACCACTTGCACTACACCTTTGGTCTAATCCAGAGACATTTAAACAGCAAAATATCAAAGCCAGAATGAAGCCAAATTTTCAGGTATATGGGAAGCATGAAATTTCAGCAACCAAGCGACCGTGAAAGGTATGCAGGGGAATAAACACATGATACCTCAGTGGAGAGCCCTTCTCCCACCCAGCCAGGCACATTTTAAATGCCACTACTTGGGACCAACCGTAATGGGGCATTTAGACTTCTGTGTCACAAAAGTAGAAGTTAGGAACTGAAAAGTCATTCAGAGCTGTAAATGAACAGCAAATCCTGAAAAACTCATATTGTCAGAAATGACAACAATCAAAGTTATCTATAAAAATAGGGCCTCAATTTAAGAAGAAGGAAAAAAAAGTTATTTCCTGCAGAGATATAGTTTAACAAACAACTTGTTAGTTACCAAGGGCTGTGTTGTATTCAGTATGCTCAGTTTTATAAGATATATTTTTATGAACTTTTTAGTGAAGGTAAGTAAAGGGAACCAATGATTTTGACACTTAAAATGAATTAAACTCTCTTATAGTATAAAGATTTGTAAAGAATACTTCTTTTCTGGATAGGATAGGGTGATACAGAGAGTACTATAATTCATAATCATTGCTTTTACTTTGATCATATGGATTGATATGCTGCCTTTAGAATAAATTGTGGCTTTCACAATTTATAGTGATATAAAATAAGCTTGAAATTACACGTTAACATACTGTAATTTTGTACACATTTGAATATAAACAAACCTTACAATATTTTTATTAGTTGCTGAATATACAAATGTAAAAACTTATACATAACAAAAATTGTATACATTTGACTTTACTGTGTAAATTGGGGAGTATTTTAGATCCATTTTATTTCAGGTATTTTTGTTGTAAACAATGATGCGAAAAAGAATATATATATATATATAAATACTTTAAAAATTAAATCAGAATGTTTGTATTACATTGCATTAAGTGTTTGACTTTTTTGGTCCCACCTTCTATCATTGGGATAGATTACTTGAGAAATACAACTTGATAGGAGAGATGGATTTGGTCTCATGATCTCAAGAGTTTTGCTCTGGTCTCTGCTCCATTGCTTTGGATCTATGTTGAAGCGCTGTAGCCTGTGGCTCACTGTACAGTGACCAGGACGCTGAGAGAAGGGGCTGGGGTCCTGATATTCCCTTCAATGGCTTGTCTACAACCATCTTCCTTCCAGTAGGCCTGCCCCATGTCTCAACAGCACCACCAGCTGGGGACCCCATCTTAACACATGAGGCTTTAAGGGACATTCCAGGCCCATACTTAGAACGAGTTACCAGTAACAGAGTTTTGAATGGAGATTGTATCTGTTTGTGAATGCCAGCACATTTTATAAATGGGAACATGGATGTACTTTGAAGCCTGTGTTTTTGGTATCTAACTAATTTATTTAGTTTGATGTAAGCCGCGTTCATTATGAAGCATGTACTAAGAGAATGCTTGTATGTTATCATTTCCATGTATGAAAAACATATGATAGACACAAAAGATTTAAGCTACATGTTTCAGGGCCTGATGATGAAGCATGGGGAATGACACAGATTGAGAGAACAACAAAAACTCCAACATTTATAGCATTCTACCCATCATACAGACAACCCTCGTAATCTTCATTATATCTGCATGGCTGGGAATGTGGCTTAGTGATAGAATGCTTGCCTAGCATGCATGAAGCCCTGGGTTCAATTCCTCAGTACCACCTAAGCAGAAAACCCCATAAGTGGTGCCATGGCTCCAGTGGTAGAGTAGTAGCCCCGAGCCAAAGAATCTCAGGGATCCCAGGCCATGAGTTCAAGCCCCAGGACTGGCAAAAAAAAAAAAAAAAGACATATATATATATATACATATATATATATTCTATCTGCAAAGGACTTTCATTGTATATACACAGTGTAATTTTATACAGATGTAATTAAGCTATTTTGTTCTTTCAGAACATCATTTTAATACAAGATGTCTGTAGATGATGGAAATTTGATCAGCTGGTTAACTACGGATCTCTCGGCAACGACTTCTCTACGTTTCCTTTTCCTCTTTGTTTTTGAGAAATAGCTCTCAGATAGATGCCTTAGAAACCATGAACACATGTGAACGTTTTCATTCAAATTTGTGAATTCTTGTATCTTATTTGTTTTTAACTTTTTGGTTGCTAATCCTGGGGCTTGAACTCAGGGCTTGTATGCTGCTGGTGAGCTATTTTGTTCAAGACCAGTCCTCTCCTACTTGAGCCACAGCTCCACTTCTGCCTTTTTGTGCTTAGAGATAAGAGATTTTCCTGCCTGGGCTGGCTTCAAGCTGCAATCCTGAGATCTCAGCCTCCTGAGTAGCTAGGATTACAGGTGTGAACTCCTGATGCTCGGCTTGCATCCATTGTTTTCTTTTATTCTGTACAATAATGTGCCAACTTGAAACAAGAACAGAGGTCCTACTTGAAGCAAGAATAGTGGAGATGGGTTAGGCTTAGCCTGTAATGAATCAGTTCAAGTGGGCCTCATGTTGTCTGGGGTACTTACTTAGAAGTCAACACAGACCTACAGTTGTACAACAGAAATGAGCCAGATTTTCAAGTCCTATTGAGATCGTGTTAGCCAAGGGCAGACCTGATGATGGCAGCCTTGGCTTTCTCTTCCCCTGTTTCCTCTGTCATTCTCCTGACATGGAAAAGAATAGTTATTTCTAATTTGAGTAACAAAGTGCAGTGACACTTTTCTATTTTCTAAAATCATATATCTGTGAAATCAAAGAAATTTGACGAGGGGAGAAAAAAAGTACTACAAAATGGATTTCAAAGTAGCAATGAGATAAAAATAAAGCCCTTCCTACTTTGCAACTTTTGAGTTCCGCTTTCTTGAGCTACCTAGAACCTTGGTATTCTTTTATTTATTGTGATTGATGTATATTTTTTCCTCTAAAACGGTTGTAAGTTTTTGTTCCTTCCTAAAGTTCACTACCCAGAGTTTGGGTTGAGTGGCTGGCAGCAATGACTACAATTTAAGTGACCCTGGGGACTTTTAAAGCGAACATCATTGAGGCCTCAGCCAGGACTAATGAAATCTCCAGTCAGTGCTTTTTGTTGTTGTTGTTGGTGGAGACAGGGACTCAAACTCAGAATGTGATGCTTTTGCTCACTGGCTAGTGCTCTACCGCCTGAACCATACCTTCAAACCCGGGAGTAAATATAGTTAGGGTTGGAACCTGCTAAGTATCAATGAACACATCATAGAAGATAGTGGCTGGGGGAATGATCTTTTATGTTTGGTAATGTAGTCATGACTTCTTATTTCAAATTTTGATTTTTGAGAAAATAAAAATGTACTTGAATTTTTTTTATTGTACCAAAAGAACTGTTTGAAGGGATGCAAAATCTAATGAAGTAGTACAGCGATTTTGAGGTTTGACACATTACTTGGGTTTCTCCTGAAAATATGGAAGCTCATTGAGAGAGGGGAGAAGTGTTAGAAAGTTGGAAACTAATACAGTGTAATGAACCCATTGTTAAATGTTCCATAAAACTCATTCCTTCAAAACACAAAAGTGTGGGAGCACCACCTGGTAAATTCTTTCTTCCATTGCATTAGTGAGTAAGTCTTGTAATTTTCTGTAATTATATGGACATAATAGTACGAAATATTTCAGATTAGAAGTTGCTGAGCTGATCACATTGAATCATGTTTTGATGGTAGTGTTATCAGAAATTCTGATAAGGAAATTAAGGTAGACTTGGACTTGCTAAAGACAGAGAAGTCATAAATTGTCCTGATTCATGTTCTTCAGCTCTAGCCTCCAGCTCTTTAAGTAATACAGAAACAATCGAGCTATGTGGGAAGCTCTCTGCTTTCCATTGTCAGCAACACCAATGGCTACACAAGGAACAACAATTCACAATGTCAAATGTGTCTGCATTTGTTTTTCTTGCTCCTTCTCTTTTCTTTTTCTCATATGTATCTTGTTTTTGTCTAAGTTAGATGAAAGCAATGTATTATTAGCTTTCCTGTCATATAAGCAAATGAAAATTGCCAAGGTAACTAAAAGCTCTGAAAATTATAAGCAGCAAAAACTGATGATAAAAACATTTTCCATAAGAGTTTAGTTAAGAGCAGGTAATTGAAGTGAAAATGAGGTGTCAGCTCTTGCTTCTTTCTCAAGCATGAAGAAGTGTGTTAGAGGTACTGTGCATGAGAATGATAAGCCCGCAAGGCTGCTGGGACCACCAAGCCAGTGTCACAGCTAGAACTTCATCCTGGCATCAGTAGCTCAAAAGACCGAAATTTCTCTTCTCTAGTAGAATGTATTGAAGTTACTTGTAGGTTAAGAAAAACATACAGTTTTTATTTATGGCTACTAGGCAATATATTTTTCAATTCTAAAAATTAACATTTATTAAATAATTAAGCAAAATTTGATATAATGCACATAGAAATGTCATGATCTGAAAAAAAAACAAAAAAACAACCACCTCAATTTAAATTCTTTCAAGCTATGAACCAATTGCCAAACCTATAACCCTAGCTAATCCTCCAAGATTTAGAGGATTATGATTTAAAGGTAGCCTGGAGAAAAGTCCGCAGCGCCTCTTTTTCCAATTATCTAGCAAAATGCCTAAGTGGAGGAGTAATTCAGGGGCTACAGAGCCAGTTGTAAGCAAGAAAGCCAAGCCAGAGTGCGTGGCTCTGAGTTTGTCTGGGTACCAGCTCAGTGACAAATTGCTTGCATAACTCAGGTCCTGCAAAAAATAGAAGAGGAAAAAAAGGGAATGATTTCAGTCTTTCTAAGTTTCCCGTTTGTGTTTTTACCAGCAGGTGGCTGTGTTGCTGCCTACAAAATTTTCTTTCTTTTCTGGGACTTTAATATGGTGTGTTGAAACTGGAATTACTTTTCTCAAAAGCTTAAAACTTAATTGAAAAATGAAGTAAAATACAAGGAAAGATCAAAATTAGTCATTGAAGTCTTAAAGTTTTCAAAGGTAATACATTCTGCTTCAAGAAACATTTATTGACCTTTTACTTAATTGCAAGGAACATTTTAAGCTTCCAATAGCGTGAGGGAGAGATGAGAGGACAAGAGACAGATGCAAGAAAAAAGTACTCTGCTCAGACTTATTCTCAGTGATTTTTATTTGATCTATTTTATTAGTTTTGATTGGTTCACAGGAGGATCTGATCCAAGGGACCTTAGGATCTCGTGTGTGCTCTGCTTGCTCGCTCATGGACGATGTTTTAACATTTGAGCCGTCCCTCTGTGGCAGCTTTTTGCTGGTTAGAGATAAAATGTCTCAGAGGTTTTGAATGGAGCTCCTTCAGGTCTCAGCCTTCTGAGTAGTTAGGGTTCCCGCTGTGAGCCACCTGCACCCATCTGGGCTCACTGGGTTTTTGTTTTTAATATAATTAGAAATAATTGTACTGAAATACAATCGAATCCCCTCCAACATAATTCAGTTCTAGAGTGTCTGGCACAATAATACAGATATATAGAAATTCGTAGAACTTTCAGGTCTCACGAAGACATTCATTGCTATAAACACAATGGAAGTACAATAACTCAGAAGTGGAGGAAGAGGGACACCTGTTAGTGATGGATAGTGGCATAATTGATAAGTGGCAAATGGCCATTGGGCAATTGGAAAATACAAAATGAATCTAAAGTAGAAAATGAGATCCCAAGAAAGAGCATTGGAACTAGACCTTCCACCCAAGTGGTCCACCAAGGGGGCTAAAAAAAAAATCACAAGATAGATTTTTTTTTTCTGGGTCCCCATCCGCTTCAGGCTTAATGAAAGGCTTTATTCCTGCCACGGTGGGTCAATAAACATCTTCTAGAACAAAAGATTCTTATTTACCCAAGCTAGCAAACCATGCCTTTGAGGTCAAAGGTGTGTCAGTCAGTCTATCTCTCCGAACTTTTTTGACCTGGACTCTGTTTAAGGGCAAGTCCTGGGGAAGAATTTAACACTTCAAAAGCCCCTTTACATTTCAGTAACCATTTAACATAAGAATGATTCTCAGAGATTACCTTTTTTTTTTTAATCTACTCAAATTTTATTTTTCTAACACACTTCTCTGTCACTTTCACTGTGCTTTCTGGTTAGCCAGAATTATGCTCACTCTGGTAAAACAAATCACACAGTTCTCTCCACAAACAAGTACAGCTGAAGAGCCATTACCTCCACCTGTAGAGAAGATTAATCTCTCCCCTTTCCCATCTAATGGTTTCCAGATTCTTGCACCTATACACATTCTTCCTTTTCCCCCCATGGATCCTAAATGCTCGTTTCCCCCTGGTCTGTATCCCTACACACCAGCTCTAGTGGACATTAACTTGACAGCAACTAAAGTCACCTCGATTTCCCTCCTACCGGATATCCTACTTTTCTTGCTTTCTCCATTTTGAGCAATGGCAAGAGTGAAATGACCTAGAGACAAAATTGATCATTCTGAATATGTTTTATATGGTTGTTACTGGAGTACCAGAACAAAAGCTGTTACATGGTGGTAAAGATGTGTCATCCGAGCATTGAGACGTAGAAGCAACCTGCGATATGTAGAGAAACCCTGTCTCAGATACCAAAACAAAACAGAATATCCTAACACAAACAAAGTGAAGGCAATGGGGACAAGAGACCAGTTACTCAGTCTGAACTAAACACAGTTTTGCTGGAAGAAAAAATGTAACCGTTGGGCTTAGTGGTGATCTGACACCATCTAGGTCTGCCAACTGGCATTAACTAAAGTAAAAGTAAACTTTCTCACATCTTCATTAAAGGATCTGCACCGAGGAGAAAATGACCTCTGAAGTTGATACGTCCCTTTGATAGGAGCTGGAGGTAGAGATGCAATCTCCCTTGACCCTTGAAAAAAGTCATTTCTGGGCTCTAAAGCTAGTAGGAGGCTTTGAATTTATTTTTAATTTTTTAAAAATTTTATTGTATGGGCTGGGGATATGGCCTAGTGGTGAGAGAGCTTGCCTCGTATTCATGAGGCCCTGGGTTCGATTCCCCAGCACCACATATACAGAAAATGGCTAGAAGTGGCGCTGTGGCTTAAGTGGCAGAGTGCTAGCCTTGAACAAAAAGGAAGCCAGGGACAGTGCTCAGGCCCTGAGTCCAAGGCCCAGGACTGGCCAAAAAAGAAAAAAAATTATTGTAAAGGTGACATACAGAAGGGTTAGTTACATAAGTAAGGTAATGAGTACATTTCTTCTTCTTCTTCTTCTTCTTCTTTTTTTTTTTTTGGACATTGTTACTTCCTAGGAGGCTTTTAAAAGAGAAAGACTGCCTTATTACAAGCTTTCCTTCAGTAAATACCCTAAAGGGTTCAAGAACCCAGGTACACAGCCTATCTGTATGTTAGCCTCACTGTAGGAAATCTTGGCTTAGTCCGAGGATGCAAATGCATTGACTTGATTTCAATGGGTTTTGAAGTCTCTCTGAGTATATTTAATCCAACATAACCTGTGGTTGATTAGTATTTGATTCTGGATTTGCTGATTTAGTAATAGAAAAAGCCTTTCTTCAATTTTTAGTCTGATTTACCCCATTATATTTTAATTAAATAGCACATCTATCTGTGGATTTGTGGTTTTAATCAGACAAATACAACACAGCAATTAGTCACTAGAGGCTAAAAAAGTAAGCCACAAAGTACTTTACAGACAGTGATCCCATTTTAACGGTTTTAAATTCTGAGTACTCATAATAGACGCCTGTGAACAGAACAGGGTGAGATAACAAGGCTCAAACACACGGAAGCTAATTACCTACATTAAAAGGTTTGAATGGGAGCCAATAAAAGACTGGGGAGTGAGCACATTAAAGCCACTATAATAGGAGACAAGAAATGAGACAAAAGAAATGAGGTATAGTCGTGTAATGAATGAAAGGAAAGCCATATAGGAGATTAAGAAAATTACATCGCCATTGTATTGTATTCCACTGAAAGCAAATGACCTTTTCTGGCAATGGTTCATGACTGCAATGATGATCAAATACAGGTTAACTCCCTTTTGTTTTCCCCTGTTTTCTTCTTTATCTTTCCCCCTTTATGATTTGGACAATTAGGTACATTGCAGAAATAACAGCATATGCACACACAACCTCAAAGAATGGAAATACAATATATTGTATTTGTCGACTAGAAGACAGAGGTTTTCTTAGGTCATATGAGTTTTGTTGCATGGAATTGCTACACTTATATGCTAGGAGCTTTACATTTAAAATGAGATGGATTGTCAGCACTTCTTCCCAATTTTTAGTGAGTTGCTTAACTCATTAACTCATTAACTCATTTGGCTGCTGAGTGGATGTTTTCAATTTTGTAGGGGATCACTTTTCACTAATTAGTTCCTATTTGCCTATAAATATGAATAAGCCTGACGATCTAGCTGTGACCTTTGGAGTTGGACAGGGGAAGTGAAACAAAGTCACAGACTCAGCTCTGTGTTCTTTCCTCTTGGGTACAATGATGGACTCACTCACCCCTATTCCAGCAAATATACACTAAACTTTCAGCACATGAGAGAGAGGAAATATTTTTCTACTACTGAAGTTAGGAAGAAAAAGACATAGACTAATGTGGTTTTTACAACAATCCTATGCTTCTCCTGTTTGTATATTTTTCCCGAGAGAGTAGGTTTTGATCCAGAAGTTCCCAAATTTTTATAGTGTTTAGGAATCTTAGAGTCTCAGCAATTTCTTCATAGCCCACCCAGATTCAAAGAAATGTCAGAAATTTGTGTCTAATACTTAGGTAAGTAAAATTTTATATCCTGAAGTTTAGTAGCTATTTGGAAAGGTAATACATATAAATTAAAATGTTACTTAATTTGTTAAGTAATCGTAGTTATTTATGTTTGCTCCTGTTGGATACTGTCCAGCCTCTCAACTCAGAGGATTATATTTGACCCTGACTTTCTTTATCCATAGCTCATGATGCTGATTTTCATAAGCAGCTCTCCCTTCCTTCCTTCCTTCCTTCCTTCCTTCCTTCCTTCCTTCCTTCCTTCCTTCCTTCCTTCCTTCCTTCCTTCCTTCCTTCTTTTTTCTCTCCTTCCCTCCTTTGTTCTCTCCTCTTCTTTCCTCCTCTTCCCCTTATTTCCCCTTTTTATCTTCCTTATCTTTTTATTTTCTCTCTGTCTCTGTCTCTCTCCCTCTCTGTCTCTGTCCCTCTCCCTCTCTCTCTCCCTCTCTCTCTCCCCCTCCCTCCCTCCCTCCCTCCCTCCCTCCCTCCCTCCCTCCCTCCCTCCCTCCCCGCCTCCTGTGTGTGTACTGGTCCTTGGATATGAACTCAGGGCATGAGTGCTGTCCCTGAGCTTTTGTGCTCAAGGCTAGCACTCGATCACTTGAGCCACAGCTCTACTTCCAGCCTTTTAGTGGTTATTGCAGAAAAAGAGTTTATTTTTTGAGACAGTGACTCACCCTGGACTCCAACTTGTGATCCTTCTGCTTCAGCTTCCCTCAGGGCTAAGATATACAGGTATGTTGTTCATCATAGTGATTGCTGAAGACTCAGTTTTTCAAAAACATTATATCAAATGAATTTTACAAGATAGTATGTCACATAAAGACTGAGAGCTATCAGGTGGTACTGTGTTTTCCTATATTTGTACAATCCTGCATTCCCCTTGTAAGTCTATTATATCACATTACTCTAAGCACTAAGAAATTGGTGGTTTTCTGCTGAAAATAAGGGAAATTTTTCCTCAACTCTCTCTTAGATCAGTTGTATTTAGGGATCTTGAAATGGTATCCTTGACAGATGTTTGTTTTCAAACACTAAATGTGCCTCTTGCCCAAGAAATGACTCAGGATAGTGCTGGTAACCATTTTGTTGGTACTGTAATTGATCATTAGGGAAGACAGAATCCTACCTCCAGAATCTTTTTTTTTTTTTTTTTTTTTTGCCAGTCCTGGGCTTTGGACTCAGGGCCTGAGCACTGTCCCTGGCTTCTGTTTGCCCAAGGCTAACACTCTGCCACTTGAGCCACAGCGCCACTTCTGGCCGTTTTCTATAGATGTGGTGCTGGGGAATCAAACCTAGGGCTTCTCTTGCCACTAGGCCATATTCCCAGCCCCCTCCAGAATCTTATCTCCCAATTTCTATGGAAAAGTACACCTCTTTTTAAGCAGGTGACCCCCTCCCAAACAACTTCTTAGTGTAAAGATATAAGAAGTTAATTTTTCCTTTCAATAAGCTAACTAGCTAGCAGATTGTTCCTGTAGCTAACAAAGTAAAGTTAGGAAAACAAATTCTCATTCTACATGTGAAAAAATGATGCTTGCCAGTCTTCTTCCTTAAAAGTTATTATTGTTTATCTTGAGAACATGAACATAATAGGGTTGTGTTTTCTGGGCTACATAGAAGTGCAAGAATTCTTTCTGTTGTTGTTTTCTCCTTTGTGAATCATGCTATGGTATACTGATTTTAATGTTTATTCAATAATAAAATTGTTTTCTTTCTTCTTCTTTTATGGAGAGAGTTTCTTGTGGTGTATTTTGAGAAAAACACTTTCAGAAAGAGCGTAAAGTTCAAAAGTAAATAGTGTGCAAATAAAATAGAAGAGCAAATGCACAGAAGTGACAGGAAAAATATTGTAACATTGAGATCTGTTTCCTAGCTTAGAAATATTTTTTCAAGTTTTTCTTCTTATTCTTTTCTTTCTTCTTTATTGTCAAAGTGAAGTACAGAGGGGTTACCATTTCATTAAGGCAAGTACATTTTTTTTCCAACTTGGAAATGTTTTATAAGTCAGAAACAAATGGGGATGGAGAATAAAATTACTGTGGTAAGTGGATGAGCAAAGCAATACATTGTAAAAGACTTTTTTTTTTATCACAATAGGGTTAAATGAAATAATTATTATGTAGACTCAATAGGCAAAAGTCTGTCAAAGATACATTAGTTAGTATCAGAAAATAAATAAGAAGAAACAGGAAACCTCACCAAAGTAGATGACCAGATCTACTCTGAGTTCTGGAAAAGTTTTGAAAAACTCAATATAGATGTTTTGGACACAGAAAAACTTAAATCAGAAACTGCTAAAGAGAAGTGGAGGCCATTCTGCTTGAAGTTTGAAGGCCTTTTAGAAGACTTCAACTATGGTACTCTGCTGGGACTGGATTGTTCCAAGGGCTACACTGAGGAAAACGCCCTCGTTGCCCCCAGCATACAACTTTTTGCCATTGAAATGGCTCAGAAGCTTACAATGTTCAGAATGAAGGAGAGAAGGGAGCTGGCAATAGAGACAAGGGAGAGAAGGAAGCAGGCAGCGGAGGGAAAGGAGAAAAGGACGCCACTAGTGAAGAGAAAGAGAAGGAACTGACAGCGGAGAGAAGGTTGTGAATAGGCCTATTGATAGTGAAGGAGAAAAAGAGAAAACTGACAACGCAGGAGAAAAAAGCCAATAAAAATGAGTGCAATTGGTACATGGGAAACAGCATTCCAGAGCGTGTAACTCAGCTGAATCTACAAGAACCATGAGGCCTCCTGCACAGAACTCTCTTTCTGCCCTGCTAATAGGAGCTGCTCTGGTTATTTCCCCAGATTCCACTGGCTTAGTGGTGTCTCTTCCTTTCTTGTTTCTTAACTGTCACTGCTGGTTAAATAAAGAATTTTAGAAATTTAAAGATTATAAAAACTTTAGGATGTTATGAATTTTGATAAGCATCATGACCTCTTTTAATCCTATTTTCTCCCATATTCATGAAAATTTCCAGAAATGAATTAATTTCTCATAAACTGATGAATTTCAAGGGAAAGTAAACAGTTTGAGGAGTTTTTCTAGCACACAAATTTGTGATATTTGTGATTTGTTTGAAGATATACAGTAGGTATGAACACTATGTCTGCTTCGTACAGCATGCATAATCACCTCTAAATGGAGAAAGTCTTTGGACTCATTGCCAAATTGTTTTGTCTTCTTGCCTACATAAATTCAGTGCTTTCTAGTATCAATTTGAACAATTTTGAAAATAAATTGACCTAAATTGACTATAGAATTAATATGATATTTACCTGTTTGATACATATATACACACATCTCTGTATGCATGTACATACGTATGTATGTATGTATGTATGTATCTGTCTGTCTGTCTATGTAATTTTCATAGAAGGAATAAACTTCCAAATTAAAAAAGTTTTTACATACAATACCATTAGTAATGTGAGAATAGAGTAATATATATATATATGCTTAGGAACACAACTTTAACTTTGATTAAAAACTACATGATGACATTTTATAGCATAAAAATATTCAGGAGATGGTCAAAACACAAAAAGCTTTGTGTTTCTATTATGGGATAAACTTAGGTAATTGTATGCCTTAAGAATTTTGTTTCCTATGGCTTTGTTAATCAAAAACCTGAGGATAAGTTACAGTACAGCTCACTGGAGAAGGTAATCATTCTTTCTCCATACTGATTAGTAGCCTTAAGTTAAAAGGCTAAAAAATGAGAGATCTTCTAACATCATCAGAGTTTATTAATATCTGCACATCAGAAGCTTTAACATTCAAGTAATGAGAGGGAGCAGTTCATTATGCTGCTAAGATGTGATGGCGAGAGAGAATTAACCTGAAGATAACAAGCAAGCAGGACCGGGCAGACTTCCTTTTTCATCCCTAAAGAACATTTGATATGCCTTTATTGCCTCGCATTTTCTCTCCAAGTGCTGGATACCCAGAGATGAAATACGGTACCAGCTTAGAGAGAGGCACATGAACCACCTCAGAAATGGGTGCCTGTGCTGGCGGTGTTGCTTAAGTTTTTTTATTAGAAAAATATTTGATTAGAAAAATTAAAAATTTCATCTTAACATGAACATAAAAAGAATGGCACTTGGAGGGGTCCAGCGAGGGGTGGAATCGGGGAAAGTGAGGGCAGAAGGAAATGTTATTGAGACGCACTGTTTGCACATGAGGAAAAAAATGGAATCCATCTAAAATTGTGCATACTTAAATACATATATATGAGAATATCACAACATTATTCATAACGGCATAGTTATGGAATCAGATTAGATGTACCATTGACAGATGAATAGATAAAGAAAACATGGTGTATGTATTTGTGTGTGTAACTCTGTGTGTGTATGTATACGAATATGAAATGGATTATTTAGGTACAATTAAAAATGTCATTTGCAAAAAAGAAAGAAAAGGATGAATCATCACCAAGACAAATAGTATTAGAATTTATAGTATCAGAAAACTGCTAAGGAATGGAACTGAATAAAATTAATTATTTGCAAGAGAATGAAACTCAGTATGAACTCTAACAAATACATCAAAATATAATTAAAAGAAAGGAAGGAAAAATGCTTATTGAAAATATGTGGAGCAGACTTGAAGAAATTGATACAAAATGCAGGGAATATTCAAATACTGGAATTAAACAATGTATGCAACAAAAATTCTCTTTTTCTCTCCGGATGCCACTACCATCTCTCATACTTCGTTGAGCATCTCTGAAGTCCTGTCCTCTTCAGAATCACCCTTTGATGTAAGAAGGCTTTTCCATGGAGAGAGAAAGCTCACGGGGCAGTGTCTTAGCTCTCCTGGTCTGTGTACTTTGCCTTACGCTTGGCAATACAGGTGGACTGGAGAGTGAGGTGCTATTATTGGGCTGCCTTGGTCCCCTGTCTATCACAGCTTATCTAGTTGACAGGAACTGCCACTCCTTCATGTGTGCCACTACTTGTTTTTGGTCAACAGTTCCCACTTCAGGTGGAACAAACATCTTCAAATCAGGCCCCAGAGAAAGTAGAAGAAAAGTTGCTCCATGGCAAACATGATACTGAGGGAAGCATAAAGAGGAGAGAGGAAAGGAAGAGACACCAAGTCGACACTAATAAGTAAAGGAGAAAGGGGAAAATGAGCAATGGTGGAAAATTAGTCAGATTAATAAGGGTCTCCATGGCAGCAAAGAAAAAAAATGAACATAAATTGTTAGCAAATGAGGGCACGAGCCTGCCTCAGAATGCTGTGTTTTGGCAAGGGTTACATGTCCATGGAAATTTGACTGTGCTTGGAAAAGAATGTCTTTAGATTAACACACACTACTTACTTGAAAGAATAGTAATACAGTTTTACTGAAATCACTTTTGAGCATTGCTGCATGACTAGGAAAGAATTGAAAACAGTTATTATCATGTAAGTGTTTCATAATGTGGAATAAAATGTACTCTGAACTCAACCCCACCGGCGGAGTCTATACATCTCTTAGCTGTGAAGAGCAAAGCACAAGACAATTTCATCCTGCTTGCCAAACTATGCATTTTATCTTCAAGGATTGGGAATTATTCTTTGCAATAATATGCTTGATAGCATAGTGTGGGGTCTGAATTTGAATGAGAGATCTGAATTCTTTGCCATGACATTCCTTCAATGTGTCCAATATACTGTTCCTCATCTGAATCTGGGAACAGAGGCGAACGAGGGCACAACACTACATATGTCACTTGTGGCCCTTTCTCTCTTAATCTATAATACCTTATTTTGTGACTCCTATTTTTCTCTACTTGTCTGTATAACCTAAGCTTCTAACTCTCGTACTGGCAAGGTGAGTCTGTGCTTCTGATCTTGCTTTCTTACATTCATTTTGGCAAAGCAAGCCACATGGCTGGGCCTCAAATCAGAATGGGCGATGTTATAGCAAACTGTGCTTTCACCTCAAATATCTGTGTTGAAACCATCAACAATTCCTAAGGAGACATTGAAGGAGAAAGAAGGACATGCAGCTGCACCCCTAATCCATACGTCTCAACACCTTTATCGGCAGAGAGAGATCCCAGAGCTACTCACGGACAGAAATCGACAGCAACAAACCAAGGACATGTTTAAGCCAAGGACAGAGGCCTTGGGAGAAATCCAGCTGACCCACAGATTCAGGTTTGACTTTGAGTTTCCCGAATTGGAAAAATGCATTGCTCTTGTTGAAGTCATTCAGTCAGTGGTGTTTGCTATGGTAACCCTAAGTAACTAATACAGGTAGGTTGTACAAAATGACAGAGCAAAACACATGGAAATAAATAGAATAGCAGTGCTATTAATATGCAAAATAAACCTATACGATTTTTTATAGAATATGTTTTTGGTGCTCTTTATAACATTGAATATGTGTTATATATTATTTGTTTTACATATATATAAATGTGCATACATGGAGAAAAGTAAATCATAATTGTAAATTATAGATTTAATATAGTACATTTCTTTTTGGACAATGTCACCTCTTCCCTTACTCTCTCCATCTTTCCCTACTCCATCTTTCCCTCTCCATCTTTCCTCTACTCACATTTTTTTTTGACCAGTCCTGGGCCTTGAACTCAGGGCCTGAGCACTGTCCCTGGCTTCTTTATGCTCATATTAGCACTCTGCCCCTTGAGCCACAGCACCACTTCTGGCTGTTTTCTGTATATGTGGTGCTGAGGAATCAAACCCAGCACTCTTGCCACTGGGCCACATTCCCAGCCCACAATTTGTATTATTTATTTTCAACGTAGTGTCCAGTGAGTACCACTGCTGTATTTGTTCATCTTTTGTCCTTCAATTTCTGCACCATCCTTAATATAAACAAAAAGAACAAAAAGAAAAGAAAACAAAAACAATAAAAAGAAAAAAACCTCCTTTTTTTCATTTCCTGGGGTTTATTTCAATAAATATGATTTTGTATGATTAGATGTATATAGGCATTGTGCTTTTCTATTCCTCTCCTAAGAGTATATTTCTAGTTACTTGTTTTTGTTTTCTAACTGAATACAGTCATGTAGTAACAATAGGGATTGAAATATATTTTGTGTGCATGTGAATGGTGTTCAATTTATTTTATAATGCATATTCAATACACCCTGCAAAACCAACTAGAAATATGCCTGCTTTGTTCTGTTTTGCAACCTCATTTGACCACTTGTAAGAAGCTACCTGCAAGCGGTTTTCTCATCATATTATTTCCTGTGGCTCGGTCTGCTATAAGGTTGCATTACAAGGCAATGGCTAAAAAAGACACAGGTGTGGAACAATAAATATTGTTAGTTATTCTACTATGATGGTCTTAAATCTTCAGCTTTATTGGTCTATATATTACCTTGACATTCTCAAATAGATTTCATAAACATTTTACTCATATTTTCTATTATTTTCTCATGAGTCAGGTGTATCTAATTTAATCGTGATAATTAAGGGTAGAAGTTCTACAATTATATAAACAATGATAAGTCATATATATACATATGTATTATGTATATATAAGAAGATATAAAAGTATACTTACATGCACGAATATATACATATGTATGTATACCTACGCATGTGTGTGTGTGTGTGTGTGTGTGTGTGTGTGTGTGTGTGTATTTGAGCCACATCTGCACCCTTTTGCTTTCATACTTTTGTCTTTTTGCCCTGGCTTGCTAGGTCCTGATTCTTCCTAGCTGGCATGACAGATCCACACCACCATGGCCAATGTTACCTGCTGATATGGGGTCTTGTGACTTTTGCTTTTACTGATTTCAAGCTATACTTCATACCCCTCTTGATTTGCACCTTTTCAATAGCGAGGATTAAAGGAATGAGATGTTAGCCTCCATATAAAACATATTTGTTGATAGAGGTCCGACAATTATGTTTTTCAAACATACATTTTAGGGGATTAGAAAAATTATTTGCAGCCAAGCACCAATGGCCTGGGCAGCTGAGACCTGGATGATCTCCAGCCAGTACCAGAATAATTGCTGTGATTGTCCACCTCTAATTAACCATGAAAATGTAAAATGTTGCTCAAATAGTGCAGCACCATCTGAGCTGGCAAGAAAGCCAAGCAAGGGTAAGAGGCCCTGAGTTTTAAGCCCTAATTCTGGCCCACACAAACACCTACATGCCCACATTCTCTACTTTTTAGAAAAGGTAGAACTCTAAACCAGAAGATTAAAAAATGCCAGAAACATTTTGAAAAAAAAGTCCAAGGCACTTTTGATTTCTTTTGCCTATGATGCATGTGAGAATTAAGATAATTTAGCAATAGCTGTCTAACCATGATATAATTAGAGAAGTAAAAGTAGCATAACACTCATTGTTATGAAAAATTACAATATAAATGTGAAATGAACATGAGGGTTGAGAGCCATGTCCAATGTCATGATTAAATAAATGAACTTGCATGTAAGAACTATGTAAAAACCCAAAATGGCTGACATAGGTTAGTCACCATGTCTGAGAGCAATGTAACTCCTTACAGTCACTCTAAATGGAAGCAAAATAAGTCATTTTTATCGATCAAATAATCACAAATAGACTTATTAAGGATATCTATGAATTACATTTCAATTTTTTCTTGGCAAATGAAGAAAGGGTATTTGGTTCCTAAATAATAATAAAAACATAAACTGGGGTTACATTTTAAAAATGTGTCAAGAAGCAAGAGATGGAGCTCAGGTAGCAGAGTGGCCAGTTGCTCAGGCAAGGAGAGCAAGTAGGGGAGCCTGAGTTCAAACCCTAAGTTGGCATGGCGAGGATTTGTTAAGGGAAGCTGGAAGCTGGAATTGGAAAGCTGAAATAAACCTAATTTGGCAATTACTGCAAATGGTCTAAATTATGTCATTTAATTGTAAACAGTTTCAGATTTGATTGTTAAAATCAATTTGAGTCAATAACATGTCATTTGCAAGCTAGTGTTTTTAATGCTTGGAGAGGGCTGGTGTCTTGAACAAGGTCTTCAGTGAAGGAACAATGCCAGCAGTCTCCTGTCCACTAATGGGTGTTTGTACTCCTGTTATTTGGAGTTTTGTTTAATGTGGAGTTTTGTTTATCTTTCTTGTTTGGATAAATGGCAGTTAAAAATGAAAAGTAAAATGTGATAATAGGGAAAGTAATTGAAGAAAGCTCATGAAACTAATCAGAAAAAAGAAATATATATTTAACTATTCTATATTTATTAACTAAATATGATGTGTACTGTGATTTGTACTATGATTTTTACATCAATTGTACTGTGTTAAGTGAAATGAATAATTTTTCTGTCTGCACTGGGAGCTCAACTGATTATCATAAAATTGAGCCACTTGTTTTCAAATTAATACATATCACCAACCATAAAAGTACTGAGATCTGAATGAAGTTTGTAATCATGCTGATATCTAAGGAAGATTAGAACACAAAAGGCTAGTTATGCTTTGCAAAGTGCCCTTATCCCTTTCAAAGACAGGCAAATCACCTGTATCCATACTGCTCTACACATTTATGGAGCACCATGGAGGGGAAAGAATGTGACTTTGTAAAAAGAAAATATTCTAGGTTGGGGAAATGTCCTTATTAGACTCGGGCTCAGCCAAAGGCTGCTAGTCTGTTAGGAGCTATGCTTTTCATCACACCGTTCCTCTGAATGTACGGGAAGAAGAGAGGGCCGATGATGCAAAGGCTGGAATTCTCTTTAGTTACTTGTCAACATCTTCCATGTAATTCATTTTTAATGATAGTATTTTTTCCAGGATGTTTTGTTTTCCAGGATGGTTTTTGACTGTAAAAGCTGCACGTATGTTGTGTTACAGTAGTTGATGTCCACTTTGGACAATGCCTCCTACATCAGAACCATGACTCTACCACTCACAAAGCTACAGCTCGGGGTAGTATCCAGAGCTTTGCTGGGTATCTGGAAGACCTGGAGATAATGTTGCTTTTCCAACTGAAGCATACATTTTATTATTTATTTATTTATTTTTAACTCAAGGACCAAAACCAAGCCTAGTCATAAAGCCTTTCAGTTTTATTCACCTGTAGCCACAATCACTGTTCGACTCATGTTCCACAGTGAGGATACACTGAAACTTCATGCATGAACCTTTAACAAAGCGCACCCCTAATAAAGATGTTGACACTGAAGTCAATGCTAGGTGTGGTAGAACCCCAGTATTTGAGAGGTGGAGATTAGAGAATTCTGATTTCAATGTTTGCAAGGACTACAAAGTAAGATCTTAAAAATGTATGAGCCAAACTAGTGTTTCAACTTCCTACTACTTTGCCTCCTTAGAGTTGATGCTGAAACCAGACATGCCTTAAGCCAGAAATTCTTGGAATGATTACATGTTCTTTTTTTTTTTTTTTAAGAATTATTTGAAACAAATGCTTCTTTAAAGAATTGCTATTTGGGATGTGTAGAATTCCTATTTATATTAGTGGGTTTTTTTTCCCATTGTCTCCTTATATTTCAAGAGAAAGTCAAGTTTGTAATTTCATTTCTAAATACTTTTAATGGTTTATTGACCAGTGCTAAGAAATTACCATGCCATCAAGTTTTAGGCCATTTATCTGGAGTGAAGTATAGGGGGCTGATTTCTCAAGTGTGAGCTCATGTACATACACACTGAGGTTCCCCAAAGCACAGTTCTGATTATCTATTAACAGTAGACAACCAATACAGGGAATAGAAATAGAAACCATTTACTGAACTGGGTATAGCCATATTTATTTCAAAAATATTTATTTATTCATTTATTTTTGGATGGTTAATTGGGGTCTCATGTACTTTCATATCCAGGCTGGTTTCCAACTGCAGTTCTCAGATCTCAGCCTCCTGTCTAGCTAAGATTAAAGCATAAATGTCTATTGTTCAGGGAATACTTCTATTGTCTATAAAAATTTACATATCTCGAGTTCTTGGGGGAGACTATAAAGAAAACAGATACTTTTTTCCTTTGTGTTCTGGTCTTGGGTCTTGAACTCAGGGCTTAGGCACTGTCCCTGAGCTTTATTGTTCAAGGATAGAAACAGTACAACTTGAGCCACAGATCCACTTTTGGTGACTAATTAGTGTCATGGACATTCCCGACCAAATGACTGAGCTGATCCTCAAATCTAGCCTTACGAACAGCTGCTATAACTGGTGTGAGGCACTGTTTAAGGAAAGTCTAGAGATTTAACAGAAATGGAAAACTGTCTTAAACCTAATAAACACTAAGTCTTTGAGGACTAGGTAAAGCAAGTTTAGGAAGAGCAAGACTTTTTTTCTGCCTTGAGGTTATTAGTTGAAATCTCCAGGGATGAATAGGATTTTGAAGTAAATGTTATGCAGAACGAGGGTTCAATGTATGTTGGAGGTCATTTGCCAAATCCGCTGAAGGTTGTGAGCTGCTTCAGTTGCTTAGGAAGTATCACTTGGTCTCTGTTGCTTGCCTCTTTCCTCCAGGTGTCACAGAGACATTTATGACTGTAGTTGCAAAACCTGTTCAAACTGAAACACTAGGATGCAATCTTGCAGTTTCTTCAACCTTTGTGCTTGGTGACCTTTGTCTTTCCCATTTGTTCCACCTTCACTCCTTCCAGGCTCCCTGTATGATTGATGGAACCCTCTTGTTTCCCAATGAACCCAACAGAAACCTTTACTTTGTCACATAATTACGTCAGCTTTCTCTTAAATTGTACTGCTTTTGAATACTCTTGAAACCAGACTCATTTCTACTTTACAAAAGTCATTCTCCTTATTAGGTCCTAACTCTAAAGATGACAAATTTTGATAAACTAGTGACTCCCTGAACAAGTATAATTGGGTGTTAATATGTCGCTGTACTAGAACATGAGATTGGTATTTGAAATGAATGTATATAATGTCAAAATGGTATAACAAAAGTAACTTAAAACAAGATTTTAAAAAGGTGTTGGAATTGGAAGGCAACAAATTGGGGCTATACTTCTTTCAAGGTCTTAGTGAATCTTGAATTGTCCAGGCAGGAAGACTTTGTGGTACTTAGCATGACTCCTGCTTTAAATTTTACCTGAAACTGAGTTGGATATATGGAAATCCACTATGCCATTAGAAGCACTCAACCTACAAATGTTGGAGTTAGACAAATTAGTAAAGACTCTTAAGCAGCAGTTGATCTCACGGTCTTTCTTTGGAATGCTATGTAATGCTTCATACCTAGAGAATTTCGGATTTCAACTTAGATTCCTTATTTTATGTACTTAATAGTAAAGATGCTTTCTCTTATCAAGCACCCTTACATTGCATACAATTTCTCTTCCCTACATCAACTACCATAGGTTCACATTTGAGCAACAGAATGATTGTTAGCCAGGCATTCATAAACTGCATCGTTAAATGGCAATTTCCTTTGCACAACTCCTTACAAATAAAAGCTATGGGTGTCTCAACAACTGTGTGTTTCTTATTCTACCAAGTGCAGCCACAAGATGGCAGTGTGACAATTTAAATAAATCCCAACTCTAGAAAGCTTGGTCTTATTTATTTAAAAAGACTTTAAAGATAATAGAATCAACTTAAGCAAGTACTTTACTTGAACTGGAAGCGATATCCCACGATGTATTAGCATGTGTGCTGTGGTTAACGGATAGAGGACCTTGATTCAGCGGGCTGATTCACACAGGGACAAACTAGAACCACACACGGCGACGTGGGCAGTGTGGGCACTGATTTTCCCTTTCTCTCTCTGAGGTGCAGACAGAGTAGATTCTCACTAAGAAGTTCCCTTTCAGAAGGCAATAAATCTTATCCATTTACAGCTCAGTCCATTAACAGTTTTTCCAAAGTAAAAATGTGTTACGTAGGCACGTGAGTCTGTGTTGTAGAATATAGAAAGATTATTACTAAAAATGTTTGAAATGTTTACCCATTTCAGAGTCATGCAGTTTTCAGTATGAATGCCTTTACTAAGTCTAAAGAATCATATTCCTCTTTATTAAAAGAATATGAATAAAGGCATACATATACACAAATCTCTGTACATTTGTACATGTCTATATGTGTGTGTATATATAGATACACATATATAACTACTGAGTAGAAAGTTTTTAATGATTAAGGAAATAATTTGTATAAAATAATCAGTATAGTTATTAGTCCATACCTGTCAAACAACCAATGCTAGAACTGTAATATTTATTGTTATTATCAATTATTAATATTATGCCCATATTTGGTATTGTACTGACATTTTCCATTGACACATATTATCCAGGCTCTGTCATAAGGATACAGATGAAATTTTCTTATATCTATTTTTCAAATACAAAAATAGTAATATGTAATTCATGTTGATTAAAACTTGGAAGTATATTTGCAATATGAACAACTATTTTGTTTAATTTAATTAATTAATTTATTTTTGGCCAGTCCTTGGCCTTGGACTCAGGGCCTGAGCACTGTCCCTGGCTTCTTTTTGCTCAAGGCTAGCACTCTGCCACTTGAGCCACAGTACCACTTCTGGCCATTTTTTATATATGTGGTGCTGGGGAATTGAACCCAGGATTTCATGTATACCAGGCAAGCACTCTTGCCACTAGGCCATACTCCTAGCCCCTTGTTTAATTTTAATAATACCATGAGGGATGAACTACTACTACTACACACACACAAACACACTGTGTAAATACATATATATTTGCATGTACCGTATTCTATATATAGTATATGTATCAAATAGTATATGTACTATATATACTATATATGATTCTACTTATGTCATTAGATTGATAATATTCATATTGTTTCTCTAGATATGTGAGACCAATGAGAATCTTTGTCTCCCTTCCTTACCTTCTATCGCTCTACCAATATTCTCTATTTGATGAAGCACTGTTATATTAACTATTTTAAAGCATGATTTTCTGTAGTTTCTGAATGTATTTATGATGATTACTTTGAAATAGATTAAAATATGAAATTCAGATCCTTTCATGGGCACTTTCTCCTGCTTGCTCTTCCCTGTGTGATTCATACTTTTTTTTTTCTTCAAAACTGGGCATTCTGAATAATATATTGTAGAAACAATGAATACTGATTCACTCAACTTCCAGTCCTCTTTCTTTTTAAAATTTTGTTACTTATTTGCCTAGTGATACAAATGGATCATTTAGTAAAGTCTATTTCCCTGTACAATTTGAATCCTCTGTGGTAGTTCTTCAGAAGGGCAGTAATGGGCATATGGGAGTCTCCTAAGAGGGCAGTGGTTTTTAGCAAAGTTCTGTGTGGCCCTCCCTCTTTATAAATCCAACAGCCTTGGTGAACATCATATCCGAGTGTTGGGTTCCACTAAGTGCTTGCTCATTGCCCTCGTGTTTGGACACTTCACAGTCATTAGAACGTGTGAGGTTTGTTATGGCCTTGAGTAGTCTCAGCTATCTCTCTACCAGGTTCTCTCTAGAAAACATGTTTCTTGTGATTTTCCTGGAGCTACCTTTGTTCTCTCACTTGCTTTCCAATCAAATCACCGTTGTTTTGGGAAGTAGCTTTAGTTGTCAACATGCGATGGCCCAGTTCTAAGAAAGTTATTTTCTTTGGAGAAGATATTCATACTGCTTTTGCCATTTAGCAGTCTCTGAGCCACGTCTCCAGAAAAAGGTGCAGAAGTGACAATACAACTTTTCGAGAACAGTGCTAGGCAGGGATGGTTACCTCTGCTTGTCTTGCTTTTCCTCCTCCATATAGAGCCTGTACTCTGGGAAAGAGCAGATGCCAGTCTCTATGAACAAGGACAACTGGGATCCCTGTACTTTTATACTGTTGTTAAGGACTAAATGCTTGTGGTTTCTGTCCATCAAAAATTGATATTTTGAAATTGTAACCACCAATATGAAGTCTTAGATGGTGGAGCCTTTGGGAAGTGAATATGTCCCAAGGACGAATCCCTCATACATGGATTTGTGCCCTTAGAAAAGAAGTTTCATGGGATCCCTTCAGTGCTTTTTGCTCTGTGAAGATGTTGTGAGAAAATGAACTTGTGAAGCTCAGTCAAGAAGTGTGGTCATCACACACCCAATTGACAGACACTCAATATTAGACTTCCTATCCTCTGGAACTGACAAATAAAATCTTATCATTGCTGGCCACCTAGGCTATCTAAGGATCATGGTTCAAAGCCAGCTTGGGCAAGAAAGTCTGTGAGACTCTTATTTCTAATTAAGCATGGACACACACACACACACACACACACACACACACACACACACACGACAGAAATAAACTGTGGCTCACGTGGTAGAGTGCTAACCTTCAGCAAAAAAGCTCTGGGGACACTGTCAAACCCCGAGTACAAGCCCCCTCCTTCCCCACCCCCCACCCACTCCCCAAAACCCACAGCCAGAAGTGGAGCTACAGCTCAAGTGAGGAAAAATAAATAAATAGAAATAAAAAGCTCAGGAAGAGTACCCAGGCCTTGAGTTCAAGCCCCATGACCCGGCCCCCCAAATATTATTATTATTAAGAACTCCAATCTAGGTTAGTTTAGTTCTAGTAGTCAAAGCACACTGGCCGCAGTATGAGTTAGGGCTGGTTTCCTGTAGAAAGGGAACTGATTTCTTGACTACAATGTCTAGGAATTTAGATAGTTTCCTCTGAGACAACACTCAAGGGCACAATGACCATGTGACCAGCTTAGTCCTGCCCAGATCCTGTGTCCATCTACTGGGAGCTGATAGGAAGAAGAGCCCCATACTTTGGGCAAATCCATCCTGAATTGCGCATATTCATTTGGTTCAGAGAACTGAAGAAAATGAATTGTGACTTCTTTTGTAGTAGGCACTTAGCAAAATTGCTTGATTTTTAAGTGACTGTAAATCATTTTAACCAGTTATGATGAACCTTTAAAACTATCTTCTGGAAAACATATCCAGAGAACTTGGCCATTCTGAAAGGTTAACTCCTATAATAACACATATTGAATAGTTTTAAAATGCTATTTATGAATAAATATTTAAGCACCATCTCGTTATACCATCAAATTATGTTTTGAGACAGGCACTATCTTTAGTTTTACTTCCTTTAGTTTTACTCCATAGCTTTTACAAGGTTATTCACCCGGAAATATGGAAGCCTGGATTTCAACCAAGGACTCTCAGACTTCAAAATCCACTTGAGAGTGTGGTTATGATGGATTGCTGGTGTGGGGCTTGATTGCCAAAGGGACTTAGGCTAAATATTGTCTCTGATAATTAAAAAGCAAGGGCCCTACAGCAGATGGTTAATATTGTTTGCCTTTTTTCACTCATATACAAAATTAGTGCTTTTCTTGTATAAGTGAATATTCAAAGGGAAAGTATATGGAAATAAATTGGTATATCTTTCTTTGTTTGCTTGTTTGTTTTTAGCTGGTCCCAGGATTTGAACTCAGGGCCAGAGTGCTGTCCCTGAGCCTCTTTGTGCTCAAGGCTAGTACTCCACTATTGGAGCCACAGTGCCACTTCCAGCTTTTTCTGAGTAGTTTTTTAGAGATAAGAGTCTTCCAAACTTTCCTGCCTAGGCAGGCTTTGGACTGAGATCTTCAGATCTCAGACTTCTAAATAGCTAGGATTACAGGTGTGACCACCAGCACCCAGACAAGTGGGTAGTTTTGAAAGTGTGCTCCATACATATTAGGGTTGGCTTTTCTTTTTTTGGCTGTTTCATTCACTTTTATTTTAGTCTAATTATTTCTTCCATTGTCAGAAAGTCTTTTGTTAAAATGAAAACAAATCTATACACAGAAATATTTATTAATATCCTATCTCAGACTTTAGTATAGTTTATACTTAATCCTTTGACGAAGACAGAAAATAGGTTAATTTCATAGCTAACATTTCCTTTGGTGGATTTGAATAATCACCTTTTTAATTGCTATTGCTATGATTTTACTCTTCTAAATGAATTTTAAAAATTGACAGGTAAGCTGGGAATATGGCCTAGTGGCAAGAGTGCTTGCCTTGTGTATATGAAGCCCTGGGTTCCATTCCCCAGCACCACATATATAGAAAACGGCACTGTGGCTCAAGTGACAGAGTGCTAGCCTTGAGCAAAAAGAAGCCAGGGACAGTGCTCAGGCTCTGAGTTCAATCCCCAGAATTGGCAAAAAAAAAAAAAAAGACAGGTAAAATTATTGTGTGCATTATGGAACTTTGAAGTAATATGTACATTGTAGAATGGTCAAAGGTAGCTAATTTACAACTATAGCTTTATTATGAACCTACTTTGTTATCAATATTTTGTTTAAAAATTAACGGTATTTCTTTCCTATCCATTTGTTAAAATGGAGTTCTTTTACTTTCTGTCTTTTAGAAGTACTTAAAATCTTCAAGAAGATACCAATAGCTTATGCTCAATCCCTTCTTTGTTAGGCTGTGACTGTAAGATTAAGTCCCAGTAAAACGCATGTGATGAAATGTTGGGCCTGCTAACAGAAGAAAAAATTGTGTTCATTTTCTTGGGTAGCCTAGTTCACTCTGCCTTTGATCTTGCACAGTGAGCTTTTAGCACTATGATTTCTCATAAATTTGTTGTTTCAGCAATTCAAACTGTGGTATTCTAGTACAGCAACACAAATAAATTCACAATTTATTTTACTGTAAATTAACAGTTCAAGAGACATCAGTTGGTTAGCAGTAAACTGACTCGGAGTCCCATTCTATCCGAGGTGAGAATTTGGCTTTTATCACTACATGAATCCTAGAGACAGGCAGAAGTGGTAGCAAAGGGTCAGGGGATTCCATGGCTGGAAGTGGAGAAGGGAGAATCTTCATCAATGTTGGCCCAGCAGTGGTTTCTGTCTCCTAATCTTCCCCTTCAATGTGAAGGCTCTTAAGACGCTGTGTCGTGAGCATATATGCAGAAGGGATTCTAGTGGGCCTAAGGGGTCGGAGTAGGGATGACAGCAAGCCTTCCAGAGAGGACTTGTTGCCTGCATGCTCCAAGAAGTCTGCACTGGGTTAGGGCTTCTTAGCGCTCCTTACTATTTCAGCTAGATGGACATTGTTCTGGGCTCATTCCACATCCAGTGAGTAATGGGTGCAGGGATACACAACTCATCTCTTCTGTCCTAAAGCACAACAAATCCAAGGGGTGTTTTTGTCTTATAAAAATCTTGTGCTCTAGTACTTGTCTCAGGGGACGCTTTCTGGAGAAAATCACCTGTCACCTTCACACTTGCATTGATTTTGTTAACATGTGGACAACTGATTGTTCTTTGTAAATGCTCTTTACATACTTTGAAATTAGTACACATTTGATGTATAAGGGGGATTTCATTGTGATGTTTCCCTCTGTGCATTAAATCAAAGCCAACCTCTTGGCTGGGAGTGTGGCCTAGAGGTAAGAGTGTTTGCCTAGCATGCAGGAAGCCCTAGGTTCGATTCCTTGGTACCGCATACATAGAAAAAGCCAGAAGTTGTGCTGTGGCTAAAGGGGTGCTAGCCTTCAGCCAAAGAAGCTTAGGGGCAGTGCCCAGGCCAAGAGTTCAAGCCCAAGGACTGGCAAAAAAAAAGTCAATTAAAACACAATTTGTTTATAATTCTGTCTTATCCGCCTGCCACCTTCTTAAGTCAATTTCAACAGGTTTCCTAGTACTATTTCACACAAGCAAATAAGCTACTTTGATCATAATCATTCTCATTCACCTTCTTAGCTGTCTCTTCCCACTCCTGCTGTTATTACTCTTGCTTGTTCCTCTCTCCTGAACATCTGGGGGAATCTAAAAATATTTTTTGAATAAGAATTTTTACAAAATTAATAATTAGATAATAATTTCCAGTGGTTTTGGAGTCAAAACTCTTCCTTTTACCCTTATTCAATACATAAATAAAATCATTATAAAACATTAATGGATTACAAGTTCCAGAATGCCATAATGTCCATATATTCAGTTTCTGGACTGGTTTTTCCTCCACTTCAACTGTGGTTCATTGCCATTTGTGAGAGTGCCATTTGTTCAAAAGTCTCTTGCTGAACTTCCATCAAAGGTTTATACTTCCAAATGACCTTGTTATTGGGCCTTTCGTACATGTACTTATTGCTTAACCCCCTTCTTTTCTGTTCTGTTTTCTTAAGACAGGAATGGTTTTATCTTTATCTTCCTTTTCCTTTTCTAAAACTTTAATCTTTTCTCCTTGCACTTTTGTTTTTTGATGCAAATTTGCTGATTTATATTCTGTATCCAATCACTCGTTCTGGGCTTCTTTTCTCTATTCTTTATCATTTGAGCAGTATTCTTTCTTCAGTGACTCATTCAGCTTTTTTTACTAACTCCAGTTGTTTCTTCAGAGAACCACTTGTGATCTGTAAACATTTATTCTTCTCTTCAGTGGTTTCATTTCTCTGAGGAAGTTTATCAGGCAGACTCTAAATTTCTATTATCTTGAGAACAATTTAAGGCCTCTATTAATTGGGGTCCTACGTAGTAATTTCATAACCAAATGTACAGTCATATCAAATGCTCTGAACAATTGCCTTTCTCTTAAATTTGTATGTGTTTGTTAATAATCAGTGTCCTTAGAAGGCTGCAATTGTGATAGCAAATGGGAATGGCTAGTTATAAGAGAGATGAGAAATACTAAATTTTCCTCCATGAGTAGAGAACTCGATAAGCAGGTGTATATCCTGTGCTAAAACTGTGCTAAGTCAGCACCTATTATACTTAAAGGGGTCAAAAGAGTGGGGCAAATTATGAGTGATCTGTTTATTAAGCATGCATCTTGGTAGGCAGCGTATAGGTCTATAATAGTATTCCAAAAGCTGTGTGCAACAGCAACAAAATAAAAAATAATCATGAGGATACTGATCAAGATGCACTGCACTCATAATTTGATATTTTGAAACTCCTTTGTACAACTTGAAGATAATGAAAACTAATCATGTTTGTGGAAAAGATCATGCAGATTGAAATATGCATTTCAAGATAAAAACATTATGAGTTCATTATAATTTAATGATTAATTGTTTTTCTGACCAGTTTCTACAAGGTTATTTTCTTTGATGTATCAAACCTTTGTGTCCCACTTTCCTCTTGGATTAATGGTGTTTTCTCCAGCAAAGTTGCTTCCTATAAAGAGAGAAAAAAGAAACTATGCTTCAATTAATTCAACCATTAGATTTTCTTAAAATGCTAAAGTGCTGTATGTCACAAACTGTAAAATGCACTTAGAATTAAAGGGTGAAATTTTGGTATATGAAATGTACTTTATAGTTAACGTCCTTTGAAAATTGCTGAGAGTAAATTTTCAATGTTCCCATTACTCAAACATGATTATTGCGAGGTAATGAACATGTTTGTTAGATTGATTTAATCATTCTACCACATACATGTACATTAAGTCACTATGGCATATACCATGTAATTTTTATTTGCCAGTTAAAAGAAAAACTTGAGCCGTTTCAATATTTTATATACTCATTTCGTTTCTATGTAATTCTTTTATTCGTCTTGACCATCCTGGGCCTTGAACTTAGGGCCTCACACTTACTAGGCAGGTGCTCTAACACTGAACTTCATCCCCAGTCCTTGTCCTACACTTTAATGTCTAAGTCTCTGCTATTTGTTAATGTGTTCACTATTCATTTAATACATTTAAAAATGACAAAGCAGTGGACATTTGTTGTTTAACATGGTAACTTTATTTCCTTATGTTAGCAATTAGTCTCTATCCTGTTGTCAATAGCTTGTAATTTCTTTAAAAATATGCTTTTTACACTGTCAAATTCTAGGAGAGGTTGTATCTAGATGAATTGTAAATAAAGAACAGAGGCAAACAAAAACATTACAATTGTTATTTTCTAGTGTCTATGGCCTGCCCGGGAATTTTCAGTATTAGCAGAACAGTATTTTTGATCTCAGAGAACTCATCCTTCTCTCCTGCTACTGAATTTAGATATCTGATTATTACCACAGATGTTCTGAATTTCCTTTTTAATCATATTAGACTATCACTTTATATTGTTAGCCAAGCAAGCAAACAAAAACCTCTAATTTAGAACTTGCACACTTAATTCCATGGCTCATGTGTATAACGCAGGATATATGGAAGTATTTAAGCAAAAGAGAGAGAGAAAAAAAGAATGAAAACCATATGAGCAAGATAACAGGAAAGAAGGTACTCTCATTTTGAGAAATGAAGTGGTTCAGTAACCAGAACAGGGTTTGAAAGGTGATACCATGTTTTCAGTAGATGTGTCTAAGGAGAAGGGCGAGAACCAGAGATGGGGATTTTCTGGTGCTACATGCTGGAGTTTGGGTTTCATGTATAAGCCTGTGATGAGCTTGGGAACTTGAGGATTAAGAAATATTTAGAGAAACTGCTTTGGCTACTGTATGAAGAATGAATTGTAGGATATATAATAATTAAAACAGAGAAAATAACTAAGGCTATTTTAAAGTTGGAGGGGGCCTTTGACAGACAGTCACACAGCAATGGGTCTACATGCTTCACGCAGAGATTCGCCAGGAGAAAACAAAAAGTAAAAGTGACCTTACAGTGTCAAGTTCAAACATAAGTTCTGCTGAAAGGGTATTTACTCAATGCCTCGCTGGGCAGTGTTCTACCAGTCAGTGTTGGGGAATGAAGCACTATGACTGATCCTCAAGCCTATCAGCTCAGGTTCCCACAAGAAGGAGCAAAGCTTTCCAAAATGCAGGATGGAAATTGTTGAATGTGGAGAATATCTTTTAGAACTTAGATGGGAACCAGTGTTACCATCAATGATCTGAACATACAAGGAAGTTGTTTCTATGACCTGGAAGAAGAGTCCTCTGTGGAGAGAGGCCACCTTGAGAGAAGTTGTAAGTCCAGGTTGGCATGGAGAACAATGCTAATTTATACTGAATTCTCATAGAAGGAGAGAATAAATACCTTGATTACCTCTCAGCATTGTGCTCTATTCTTCCATACCATGTGCTGTTTGGATTCCTAGCTGGCTCAAACACACAAGAAAAAAGCCAGGGAGTGGGTTTATGATGTTTTATGTGAAAGTCTGTATTCCAAGCAAGAGGACATGTTACAGAAGTTGGGGAGTTACCTAGGAGAAGCACACTTGGAGATGTCATAATTTATAAATAGCATAAAATTCCCAGACATTTTTTTCTGTATGCATGTACATCCACTGATCTTTAAACTCAACTCTATGTATTTTTTGTTTCAAAATGGCTGTTTCCATATGAAGTTTTAGGGGCCGGAGAAAAGTAAGAATACTGTGTTTTTCTGCATGTTGGCTCCACCTGGGAGGTAGCCATGGACTTTCTTTAAAGCAGCATTGTCTTTGAATCTGATACTATGCTTGTGACAGTCCTGGGGCTTGAACAGGCCTGGGTTCTGTCTCACCTTTGTTTGCGTAAGGTTACAACTCTGCTATTGAGCCACAGCTCCACTTCAGGCTTTTTGGTGGTGAATTGAAGATAAGAGTCTCACAGATTTTCCTGTCTGTGTTGGCTTCAAATCATGATCAATCATGATCAAAACATGATTTCAGGTTCCTCAGTAGTTAGGATTAGAGGCATGAGCTAGTAGTGGCTATTTAATTTCTATTTATATCAGTTGTAGGGCTTGAACGATGGGCCTTGGTGTTGTTCCTGGGCCTCTTTGTGCTCAAGGCTACTGCTCTACCATTTGAGTCACAGCACCACTTCCAGTTTTTGAGTGGTTAATTGGAGATAATAGTCTTACAGGGACTGCTCTTCCCAGGCTGGCTTTGAACAGAGATCCTCAGATCCCAGCCTCCTGAGTAACTAGGATTATAGGCGTGAGCCACTGGTGCCTGGCTGTGGCTACTGTTTTTTAATAAGCAGAGCACACAAAGTCATAATTAACAATGTGATTAAAGTATTATGCCAACTTCACTGATGTTCACTTACTTGATTCTTGTCCTTGAGCTACCCACAGCATGTAAAAGACCTATGTGAGCTTCTTGTTGGTTGGGCCTCAGTTTGCCTATACATGAGTAATTTGGTGTTTTGGCTATCTACCATGTTTGGGGATTGCAATGAGGAGAAGCTCCAGTGTGATCTGTAAAATCCAGAGTCCATCATTAGTTTTTCCTGTAAATTAGAAGGTGACAGAAACAGCGTTGTCACTGGCAATCCCAAACCCCATTATTCTGAACCGAACTGACATTCAGGCTCTTAGTTGGTCCGTGACAAAGTAGCACATGTAAAGCTGACAGGCAGAGTGAATTTACCTGGGTAGTGGGGATTTTTCAGCATACATTTCTATGTGATATTGCCTGAAAGACCACTTCATTGGCTGTCTTCTCAGTACCCTGGAAAGCAAGGTTTAGATCACGAGGAGCTGAGGAATTCACATTTAAAATGCCTTGCAAATGAACATTCAAAATAAGATACATAAGAGAAAGAGGCTGGAAAGGAGGAATTAGGCAGACATTTCCTGTGAACACACATTTTACTTGTGAGACTATACCAGTATATATTGCGTGTTCTTACATGGTGGAATCACAAGCACTAACAAATGGACAACCATGAGGCTTAAGACACTGGGATCAGATGACCAAAAAGAACGGTTCCTGTTCTTTCCTCTCAATCACAAAATACAAAATAATACTGTAAGAATACTACGGAAAATAGAATCAAAAGTAAAAGGGTGTGCAGTGTCCCTTAGGGAGTATAAATCAAGACCTCACATTACTGTGGCCCTGGTGAAGCAACTGCTATGTAGGGAACGCAAGAGCTGAGCTCCAAGCCATGTTCCACATACTGCATGAAACAATTTCTCCATCCTTTCTTGGTACTCAAAGGGACCTTGAAGGTCATCCAGTATCCAGTAGTCAGGAAGACTAAAGTGGAGATCCAAAGCTTCACATTGTTACTCTAAACTTGTGACAGGCTCTAGAAAATAAATTGAGTAGATGAAAATGACATTTCTTTGTCCTAGCTATCCCAGAGAAAGTTTTAGCCTGTACTGAGGTGTGCATTTTGAGATGCAAATAGAGTTTAAAATTCTAATTTGGAATGGATACTATGTTTAGTATTTGAAGGCTTCAGTTTGTTTTCTGAAAATGGTTACTGATCCTGGAAAGTGACTTGGGAGTTCTGTGTTTAGTATGAAATGTGACCAGAGACATAGGATGGCCTTGGGAAATGGCGTAAATGAAGACAGGTATATGGAAAGTAAAGCTGCTTCTCAATTTCTATAAACCGGTAGTAGTATTACCATAAATTTTTCTGTATGTTGACCCAGAATCATTAGTAGCATAATTCATCAACTCTATACTTTTACAATTCAATTCTCTACTTCCTTAAAATTTTTATTTTACCAGCAGTTCAATGAAAATACTTAAACCATTTTGGTTGTGTAAAATATGTTTAGTGTCGATTGACCAGCCAGAGTGAAAAAATTTCATGAATTCTGTATACCAAACTTGGGGTGGATTCAAAGAATGAAATTCTAGGACAGAGGGTACAACTGAATAGTGGAACAATTGGCTGACATATGCAAAGCCCTCAGCTTGACTTCCAACCTTACCAGTATATGGTGCTTTGAGAATGTAGTGAATTTTATGAACAGACCTACACTACCCTGAAAAAGTCAAAAGATTCCCTGCTCTCTTTAAAGTATATATTTCCTCTTGTATTTTGAAATAGAAAATGCTTTTTCTGTGAATTTTAAATTTAAAATACAAGGGGAAATATATTCCACAAATGTCTTTCAAAAGGATATAATATCCCCTTCCATTTCTCATGTATTTTAAACTTAAAGTGACCAGGCAAGATGTTCATTTTTCTCTGCTTTATATTGGCCGTTGCCTGCTGAATCATAGTGAAGAATTGTGAGCTCCCAGAATCCATCTTATTAAAAAATGTCTGACCAAAGGAATGTATTACACCAATTCTCACTCAAGCAGGGCATGAATGCCATTCACAGAAGCGATGCATGATTGAAGATTGCTATTCCTTCCCATGTGTGTTCTCCTCCTCCTCCTCCTCTTTCTCTTTCTCTTTCTCTTTCTTCTTCTGACAGTCCAGTCTCTCATTTTCTCAGTAGGTTTTCCAGTTGGTACTTTAGTATTTGTAATCATTTTGCTGCTCTGCTATCCATCACCAATAACACGTTGAGAATACTGATCACTTTGTGTTTTCAGTTACAGTGGCACCACAATTTTTGAAGGAGTTCTTTATCATGTCTTAGTTTTTTTTTTTTTAACATTTGTTTCGAGAGGGGGACATTATTTCTTTCAAGAGTTGGATACTCTATTGAGCAATCTAAGTCCAAAATTCATGCAATATTATTCATTCATTTAGAATACCTTGTTTATTAGAGTAGACAAAGGATCTTTAGATTATGTTTTTCTCACTTTATTCTTAAAACGTTGATCTTTGATAACCCAGAGTACAGCACAGGTAATTAGCAATTTCTTGGAACAGTAACTTACATTTGATATATATTCCTGTCTTTTCTACAAGCTTCATGCAGTCTTTTAATTTTATATCTCATTATGCTCTCCAGCATCTAATATAAAATGCCAGCATATAAATCAGTTATAAAATTAGCTTAAGTTGTGTAATAAATCCTGTTCCAATTAAAAGCTTTTGAAAACCTTCATTAACCTCATTGTAACTTCACTTATTGGATAAAATGGAAACCTGCCTTTTTACCTTTAAAGTATATGTACACACACACACACACACACACACACACACACACACAGCAAGTTTGGTACATCATTTGAAGAATTTACTGTGTACTGAGTTTTTAATTCAAAAATAATTTTAATATTATTTTGGGAATCTGTTTCTGCCTGAGATACAGAAAGCTGGAAAATGTTACTCTCATTAAGCCAAGCACAAGAAAGAAGTGAAAAGGCACAGTTAAATAAACATTTTTCTATCCATCAGTACGCCGATATCACAGCATGAGCAAGTTAATAACTATTTCACAGGACAATTTCTACAGGATTGGAGACCAATCTCAGCCACACATAGCAATGGAGGGTATATACAGATGAAGATGCTGTTATGTTTTGTAACACATTCATAGAAGTGAAGTGTGGCTTACAGAGAAAGAGACCACTGACTACGTTCCTTCAGAGAAGGGGGATTTGCATTTACTTTCAGCTCTTCTTCATAAGCACCATACATGGTGTGTGTGTGTGTGTGTGTGTTGCACTCACATGCACACATGTGTGTAACAAAAAAGAAAGTAATGAAAATCGTCTTTCACAGTGTAGTTCTGAAGAAGAGGATCAACTATCAGTGCAGGAAATGCTTTTACCGTCTATCTCTTGTCTAAATATAAAAACACAGATTAAAAGTGAATAGAGGAAAGGACATATTCTAAAACTACTAAAAGAAAGCAGAAAGTAGCTATATTAATTTCACAGCAGAAAAGGAGGAGCAACAAGGACATTAAAAATGATAAAAGGACAATTTCCCAATAAGACATAACAACCTTTAATATATACGTACTGAACCACAGAATATTAAACGAGCTGAGACCAAAACTAATAGAACTGTAAGGAGAAACAGACGGATCCAGAGCCTACAGCTATATAAACCTCTTTTCTTTCTAAAGTTACTCAGCTGAAAGTATTTTGTTACATTAATAAAAATGGGCAGATATAATGGAATATGTCATAAAATAGATAGAGATATATGTTTGTGCCTATGCATTCAAAGTATGTGTATGCTTCTGTCTTTGACCTACGTTTGCCCTCTCCCCTGAAAAAAGAATGGTGCAGCTTCATCCCAATTTCCTATTGGAAACAGAATGTCTTTGGTTTCTACACATCTTTCACCATTAAAAGGAAGCAGGGTTCCATGAACAAATGCCACATGTGAAACTGTGAATGAATGTCTTCTCTACAACTAAGGAGGTGTTTAAAAGCAATGGGAAAATGTTGAAAGTACTTATGAGCCAGCTTTGGTGGGATTTTCAAGGTCAAATCAGGAAAATCTTGACCCCTCAATTAAGTAATCATGGTAATTGTAGCGGACTATGTCCCACTAACAGGAATGCCATGTTTTAACAAATTTATAATTGAATAGAAATGGTATTTCAGGCATACCACCAGAAACAAGGTCTTACTAACATCTTCCACATCCAAAGCAAACTAATGAAAGCCTTTCATTTTCATCCAAAATAACAAAGGAGCCCACTGAAAACCAGCAAAGCAGTGGAAATCCTACACTGAACAGGTATTCAAGAGGGCATCACAGAAAAGGGAAAGAAGTCTTTGCCACTCAGGAGGAACTGAGAGTCAGAAAGAATGAACCTATGTAGGGGAATGGTAAGCAAAAGGACTCAAGGATCCCCCATTGCCAAAAATGAATGCTGGTAGTTATCCTTACTGGGGACTCTTGCTCTGAAGTCCTGGAGGCTGTAACAGCTGATGCAGTTTCCTGGACTCCATACTACCTAACCGCACGTGAATAAGTTGCAAAGAGTCTATATCACAGGCTCACACCAAATTAGAACCATGTGGCACTCTGCCTGTGTGCCACCTTCAGGCCCTTCTGTAGGTGAAAGTCTTCCATTTTGAAGATACCAAATGTTTGTGATAGTGTGGGAAAAGGAAACTCTTACACACTGATGAAATAGTAGGGTAGATTCTAAAAAAATTAAAAATAAAAGTAAAGTTATGGCTCAAGTGATAGCATGCTAGACTTGAGCAAAATGCTCAAGCCTTGAGTTCAAATCCCAAGAACAACATCAAAATAACAATAATATTATTAATAAAATAGATAAATAAAAATAAAAACAGAATTGCCATGTGATCCAGTAATACCACTCCTGGCCTACTGTCAAAGAAAGTTAAGTCATTACTTTACAGTGGGTTATTATTAAGTCCTAAATCAAAGGAAAGCTTACCCTGTAATTTACCATTATATAAATGAGTCCTAGAGGGACTCACTAAGTGAAATAATCTAGACATAAAAAGAAAAACTTCTCATCATCCCTATATTTGGAATCCTAAGAAATAAAAAAAATGCAGAGATAGAGAATAAAATAGTAGAAACCTGGGGTGGGAGATAGAAAGGAAATGGGAAATACAGGTCAGAGATCCAAAGTAACAGAGGTTTAGGATGAACACGCACACACACACACGCACACACACACAGACACACATCATATATAGGATTCGGGCTAAAAGAGTAGATCCTTATGTCACAAAAAATTAAATAGATAATAATTATATGATCATTTGTTTCATGATGGTCACTTTACAAAATCTGTGTATTCTATAATATTTCATTTATCTGAAATGAAAAAAGTAAATTTAATTTTAAAAAGAAATGGAATTTTTACACACTTTCAAGATAAATGTCAAGAAAATAGTTGATTGTTACAAAGAGAAAGAGGTGCTATTTTAGTGGAAAAGCTCGACAAATGATTGATTCTGTTGATCAAAGGCATGCAATCAATAGTGGACAAGTTTCAGTTCTGAGACTCTGGATATTCTATAATGGGAAGAAAATGCATCAATGACATCTAAATGTGACATCTTTGTAGAATTGATACTGGGCTTTCTAGAAGACTGCTTACTAGGACGTATACTAACTAATGTACTTGGAAACGAGAAACTTCATGTCAATAACTTACACTCAGAATTGCAGATTTTTTCCCCAGGTTCTGGGAGTTGAACCCAGAACCTCAAGCATGCAACACTCAGCTTTAGTATAAATGTATTTAGGTGTTCTTACAAATTGTCTCTTACATGTAAGATTGTTTCAAAATAAATAAAAAATGCTTTTAAGAGTCTTAAGAGCTTATTGATTGTTCTTTTAATTGTAATGTGAAGTTAATCACATCAATAATTTTGTTTAAATATTTTTTCAGAAATCACTTAATGAGGAAAAACACCCCCAAATTTGATGTACTGAAGTGAGATTTAATGTAATCGACTCTTGGGAACCATGACAGTAGTGCATTTATATTACATTACGGAGTAATTAACATGTTTTATGACAACCACAGAGCCATAGAAAATCATTGAAATATGATTGAACGCATTTTCATAGGAAGGTTATTATTATAAATGACAAACTTAGTTTTAGCTTAAAGAAAATCTTTATTTTTCAGGCTTCAGTATATGACAATGACATGTTAATATCTATTATTCATAATTAGGTATTAAAGACTGTGGTAAAATGTAAAAGCAAGTCAGAAGGATAATGTAATTCATTGAAAACTTCCTTATTTACCCTTTCCTTGTTAAAAAGATCACTTAGAGCTTGACATTTTGTTTTATTTTCAAGCTTAGCATTACTTGTTTTTTCGTTTTGTTTTATTTTTCTGGTCTCTCCCCAGGTCTCAGGCATACATATGGCTCACGTAGACAGATTCCGTTATGTCACGTCTGTGCAGCTCCACCATGAGCTAGAGTTTATAGTTTACAGCAGTACACATTGTATCAATGGAAGGAATCATGCACTTTGTCAACTTATTTCCTCTTTGAATCTGAAAGTATCATTTAAAACTTGAATACAGTAGGTTGGTAACCTGAATCAAGTATTTGACCTCTAGAAAATGAGCTGATTTGAACCCTGTTTACCTAAGAGGTGGATGTCTTTTTCTGGTTACTAGAAGCTAAATAGATCATTCATCCTGCTTTTTATGAGAACAAACTAGCTTAGGGACTGATTAGTCCTTGGAAGGCCTGAAGGATTCAATTTAATTTTCTAAAATAGATCTGATGTGCATTCTAACAACTTCATCATAAATGGTACTTGCAGAGTAATTTATATGCATCAAAACAGCTGGGAGGTTCATCCGGTAGCTAACGCCTGTAATCCTGGCTACTTGGAAGGCGGAGATTGGGGCAAGGAGATTGTGGTTAGAGGCCAGCCTTCGCAGAAAGAAGATTGTGAAACTTCATCTCAAGCACTGGGTGAGTGACACAGTGCATGTATGTTCTCCCACGTGACATGTGGAGCCCAAGTAGCAGGATCACAATTCAGGTCAGTCTGGGCATAAAGTAAGACTCTACCTTAAACAAAAAGCAACATGCCTTTCCTAAGTGGACTGTCATTATCACCATCTTGACTATTTTTTACACTACCTACACTCATGTTTATTTTAAAATTTTAGATGAGATTCACTTTAATATTTAAAAATATTTCTTTTTTTGCCAGTCCTGGGGCTTGAACTCAGGGCCTGAGCACTGTCCCTGGCTTCGTTTTGCTCAAGGCTAGCACTCTACCACTTGAGCCACAGCACCATTTCTGGCCTTTTCTGTTTTTATGGTGCTGAGGAATCAAACCCAGGGCTTCATGTATATGAGACCAGCATTCTTTCCCCTAGGCCATATTTCCAGCCCTAATATTTAAAAATATTTATCTAACATGATAACTGCATCATGATTGCATATTACCTCTTGTCAAAAATTAAACAAACATAAAATGGTCCTATAACCAACTATAGCATAAAATGGAAAGGAATGATTTGACATTTCCTCATGAAAAGAATAAGGCCTTTGCTGTCAGGCAGACCCGCATTGGATGTTTGTGTTCTGTTGTGTGTGTAATTCAGAAGAATGGTTCTTTTTCTGTTTAGACTTGTTTATGGTGCTAGGACTGAGCTCAGTGCTGCTGCTCCATTGCTAGGCATCTGCTCGACCACTCCCCCTCGAGCCACATTTCCTGCTGGATGCAGGATTGCTGGATAGTCTTTCTTTCTTTCTTTTTTTTTTTTTTTTTTGCCAGTCCTGGGCTTTGGACTCAGGGCCTGAGCACTGTTGCCCTGTCCCTGGCTTCTTTTTGCTCAAGGCTAGCACTCTACCTCCTGAGCAACAGCGCCACTTCTGGCTTTTTCTGTTTATGTTGTGCTGAGGAATCAAACCCAGGGCTTCATGAATGCTAGACAAGCACTCTACCACTAAGCCACATTCCCAGCCCCTGCTGGAGAGTCTCTTATGTCAGAGACTCACATCTCATATTTGTAAAATGGAGATAATAACACTGGGACAATGTAAGTGCTCAGTAAAACAACATCTCAAGTCATAATTACCTATTTCCCAAGCTGTTTTCTATAATCTCATCTCCACCTGCTGAAATCTTGCTCATTCTTCAAGATCTAAATGTAAACATTACTTCAAAATTGGTGCTCTTTTCTTTACTGTAAACAAAATTTAGTCTAACATTTTGAAATGGTTTAAAAACAAGAACATAAAGTGGAAAAATGGAAAATGTAAACATTCTTTGTCTTTTATTGTACATAATTTATCCTAATTTTAAAAGATGAAAAAAGTTGGGCATAGGTGGCTCATGCCTCTAATCCTAGCTAGAAAGGAAGCTGAATTCTGAGGATCACAGTTCGAAGCTAGTTAGGGCAGGAACATCCCTTAGAATCTCATTTCCAATTAGCTACCAAGAAGCCAGAAGTAGAACTGTGGTGCAAGTGGTAGAGCACTAGCCTTGAGTTTGAGCATGAAAGCTCAGGGCTAGCCCCTTGGCCCTGAGTTTAAGCCCAGGACTAGTGCACGCGCACTCGCGCGCGCACACACGTCTTAGCCTCTTGAGTCCTTAGGATAATAGGCATGAGCTACCAGTAATTGGCTGAACTGATCTTTATTTTAGTTAATGGGTTTAAGTCTGAAAAAGGATTCTGATATGGAAACTTGGCAAAATCTTTTCTTAAGAAAATACCTTCCAGCCTCCTCCTCATACATCTTTGGCTTCATCTCCTGATGCAACTTGATTTACACTTTTATTAGATCCTTATTAATTTGTGGTTCCCATTAGCTAACTCCTGGTTGGTCCCTGTCTTATCATCACCCACTCCTTCTGACCTTGCCATTTGTTATAAAATTGAATTCACTTGGATTTTGTTGTCTCCATTATTTTATGGTCCTGTCATCCCCAGTATGTATGCCTGTGTCAAATTCTCCAACTCTGATTCCTGACCCACAAGAGAAAGCCATGGCTGTAATGGATAGTTATATTCACATTGAATAAACAATGCTTTTAATACAAGCATTTTAATGTATATATCTTATAATTATCTTGCATATAAGAAAATCTAGTTTATGACAGCTCCATCTCTGAAATTGTCCAGAAAATAAACTGCCAACCAAAAGACATACAGAGATTGCAATTAACATTTAATAATTGTAGATGTATTTCTTTTCAAGCTCTAGAGTACTTGCATGGGAAGCAAAAGACTGATAATGGGTATGTTAGAAGATTAAGACGAAGTACAATTTATCTAATGACAAAAATGGTTTTAGCAAGCTAATTCATATAAAATTATAGCTTGTTTCTAGATGTGGCTGCAATCAAGATGGAATATGAGAGACGTAGGAGCAGGGGTGTGACATTATGGAACACTTTGGTCACTCAGTGGAGCTTAAGAATGTTGAAGATGTGATTAAAAATTAATAAAAAAGATCAATGATAGAAACTGTCCTAAAATGAGGGAGGGATATGAAATATAACATAATTAACATGTTATATAATAAATATAATGTATTTTTGATTTGCATATTTGTTTTCCCATCTTAATTTTCCTTCCCCCTTTAGAATATCAGAACTTCTCTTTTCCTTGTAGAGCTCTCTTTTTTCCTGCTTTGGTTATTTCTGGTTTCTTTTCAGCACTCACTTATCTTACTAGAACTTGGCACTTAAAATGTTACAGAAAGAATATTTCCCTTTCTTCTTCCACAGTGATTTGTTTAACATAGGGTTTATGGGTCACATCAGGTGAATCATGGTCATTTTTTAAGGCACTTTGTTGGAATTACGTTTTGAGTGACAAATAAAATGCTAGGTGATAAAAATTACCTATCTTTGTCACCAAAAACAAAGAGGCTGATAATGAAAGTAGTAAATAGGAAAATAGACTTGAAAAAAATGAAAGAGTAACAATTTCCTAATAAGATTGCTTGAAAGCCTGAATCCAGTCCTGTGTCAAGGCAACTGCCTAAATCCTCCAGTTAGTGAGTCAATTAATCTGTTTTTTTCTGAGTCTTGATGCTACTCAATTCAGGATAATCTGCTGCTCTATAATTAATGTAGCTTTTACTTCTTGTCTCTATGTAATTGCCAATCTTAAAGTTTTAGCTTAGAGACGCTTTATAAAGCTCCAGTATTTTAGACAATATTGATGTAGATTGGCAATTTATTTGGAACACCATTCTACCTGGAAGATAGGATCTTGACACCCCATACTAAGAATCTTACCCAACATGTTTAACAGATAGTATCAATTTAACCAACATTGCATTAAATTTCAGAAACTCTCCTGAAGTTGCACTTCTAAGAAAGTCTAATTACCCCAGAAACAAGATAGCATAATATGTAGTTAGTGTGTTTAATATTGAGCACAAGTAGAAATAAATGTAACACGTTTCATGGGTAGGGAACACAGGCCATTCTGTAACCCATGATACAAATGCCTTCCTTTTGCGTGACATTGTGGTTGAATGGGAAAAATCACATAAGGCTAGCTGATAAACTAGGATTAAGGATGAATATCAGGAATGTGCAAGACTGTCTTCTTTCCATGAATTTCAGCTTTTCCATCACATGATTACAGGAAACTACAAAACTTATTCTTTTGTGAAGATGGGAAACTGTTTTTTTCTATCAACACTAAAGTAAGGGGTTAGAAAGTTTTTCATTTAAACAGTATACATGCCTTCAGATTTGAGGATAAGAAAGCATAGGACAAGTTGTTTCAAATACTTTATTGAACTATTAGAATAAAGTATGTCATGGATTAAAGGAAGTTCACAAATAAAGTAAAATTAATTTTCCCTTACTTTAATAAAGTATCTAACAAAGAATCTAATGTGATTTGTAAAATTCCATCAAGTTTTAAGATTTCTTATAAATTATTCTAGACCACTAAATCCCAGGTAAAACTGGCCTTCCTTTTCATGTAATCTCTACAGTACCTATTGTTCAGGCAAAGATTTCCTTTGATACACAACTGTTTAATGATGCCTAGATTCTTTTCTGATTAATGAAATCTTTTTATATTTGTTATTTTTATGTAATTAAAATTTCTAAGTACATAAGTGTATTTAAATGTATGTAAACATATGCAGGCGTTACTTGATCTTCAACCTTTTGGAGGTTATTTGGAGTCACCAATTACTATGGTACTTGGCTACTGTATCTTGGAACAGTTAATAGAGTCGTTTCTTTTCTGTAATGGGGGGTTGAACTCAGGGCCTGGGGATTTCTATACAGAGGCTCTACAACTTGAGCAATACCTCTACCTTCTGTGTGGCTGATGACTTAGAGGCAGGCTTGTGCTTTGCGCCTGGGCTAGCCTGGGCTTTGGTCCTCGTATGTGCTTCCCTATGTTTCTGGGAGTGACAGGTGTGCCATTGTACAGATGATATTGGTTGAGATGGGATCTCATATACATCTGTTTGCTATGGTTGGACTTGAACCACAATCCCCCAATCTCTACCTCCAAAGTATCTAGGATTACAGCTTTAGACATCATGCCTGGGGGTAATATATTCTCTTGTGCTAGAAGTTTAAGCTATTATTGAAAAACAAATGTATCATTTATTTTCATAATAATCAAGGGCTTATCACTGCTAGTAGTTGCATTAAGTAGTCTGCTTCCACAATGAACTTATAAGTTAATAGCTCATCAAGTAACATAGAAACAGCCAAACAAGGAAACAAAAACAAAATAATTAATGTCTTGGAGACAATCTCACAGAGGTGTTCCTTCAAATGAAGAAGAATTGGTGCTGAATGTTGCTTTGTGAATTGAGCTAGCAGAGATATTTTATTGACATAGCTTTGAAGCATTTTTTCCATTAGGAAACCAATTTCCACTTAAGTGGGGGAATCAGGCTCCAGCTTGATTGTTATGGTGAGAAGAATCACGCTGTCAAATCAGATGGATCTTTGAGATGGAAATGTTTTTGTTTAGACAAATTCTGAAAATTATTTCAGTGCAAGAGAACAGCACAGTAATAAAGTTTTATTATAATGTAAGGTTTAAAGAGAAACAGTCTCTCTTGTTCTTCAAAATGGAGTTTATCACAGAGTTGTATCTATTCTAGAAATTATCACCTGTCAGGATTTAATTCTCATTATAACTTGAAAATTAATTTTGATAAAGTTGAATGCATGGAAAGTGTTTATTTTCAATATTTATTTAGATATCTTACTGCTGGGGCTTGATCTCATGACCTGGGAAATGTCCTTTATGTGGCATTTGAAAAACACTTCTACTCCCAGTTTGATAAATATGTGTCTGTGATTTGGTAATACCACAAGATGCTATAAAGGAAACCAGTAAGATATTTAATTCCCAGTCCAGGAGCCATGGATTGAATGCTTCTGTCTCCACCCACATGCACACGTTGAAGCTTAATTCCCATAGTGGAGGAGCCTTTAGGAAATAAATGTTCATGACAAAAAATAGAGCACTCACGAGTGAGATTGATGCCCTTATAAGAGAAATGGAATCTTTCTCTCCACCATGTGACAAATAGCCAACTAGAAGCTAATAGAGTGGGCCCTTACCTGTACAATCTATGCCATTTTTGCATAAAACACCCCGAGGCAAGTAAGATACTGGAAATGAGATCCTTGTGTGTATACTCTAGGTTCACCTGGACTCTCAGAAGCTTTGGAAACCAAGGAGTCATACCAAGCAGAGGCTTTTGAAGTAGCAGTGCTAAGATAAATTCTGCTTAACTGACACACCCACAGAATTCCTATTATTAGCATTTAACACATAACTCTAGCCCATCCTGTGGTAGGAGGTAGCAGTTTTTATCAAAGGTAGACTGAACAGTTTACTATCTATCAATAAGGATGGCTCCTTGAACCCACCACTCCTCTTCTTTAGCTTTATATATATTGTTTCTCAATACTTAAAGGTTATTTTACTAGAAAGACCAGTGTTTGGGTATGAGAAGGACAGAGAAGAACTGGAGATGCCACAGTTTTCTGTTTTGAGCTCAAAAGGGTTTTATCTTGTTTTTCTGTAAGAGTTTTTAATCATGATTTTAGCTACAATTCTCTGTTCCCAAGAGGTCTAGACAACAGAAACGGGAGTAATCATCAAAACAAGATTTGTAGGCATGAAACGATGTAGGATTTTCAAAGGAATATTATGCATTATTATAATGAAAGCACAAGATTAGTGAACATGAGACTTCAAAGTCCAGCCTTGCAGTTTGCTTGTACAGTGACCTTGTGAAATATTCATTAGGACAATGAGACATTTAAAAAACGAAGATCCTTTGCAGGCTCACATTTTATAATTCTACCTTAATGTTCGCCTTTCTTTGTCTTTTTTAAATAAAAGATTCACACATGAGCTGAACTCTAAGTGCTTTGTATCATACTTGCTTTAAAATATAGCAGGCTGCTTCTTTTAAAAATGAGAACTAGTGCATACATACCTTAGGATAGCCACCAAGCTTTATATCAGCTTGTTCTTGATAGTTTTATACATGAAGGACAATATGTATCAAGGGGATGGTCCTCTCCCTAATGCCTGACCTATTTTTTGTCATCCCACCAATGCATTTTCACTACTCCTGGCAATGCTATAGTGTTAGCCAAGGTCTTAAAATGTCCTTGGTTGACTTAAGTGAAATGAAGTTTTCTGTGCTTCTTAATACATTATATTATAAAATATGTATCCTAGAGTGAGAACTGAGGGTAGGTGACTACCCTCAATGATAGGTGAAATATATCTTTCTGCAAGTCACAGAAATCAATGCTTCAATTGTGTTTATATGAGGAGAATGAATCATCTGTCTCAGTGTTTTCCAAGGACAGTGGTAGTACCTGTGTGTATATAGCCCTGATTTATGAAAATAAAGTGTAGAAAATCAGATAACTTTGTTTAATTGTCTAAATAAAGGATTTAATGAAGTCTGAATTAAGCATTTTAGGTGCCATTGACTATTTTATTCCTGTGCTGATGTTGTTTCACCTGGAACAATTACTATGCTTTGAAAGTATCCAGTTAGTCAAATATAAATGTTTCTGACTATGCCAACAGAATAATTTATGAACTTGCCAAAGAGGGATTTATTGTTCTCAGTGTAACAACATGAAGTTCATTTTCTCGCCAATCAATTCAAAAAGCCAAAGATTAAAATATAGCAATGAATGCAATGACTTGGACAAATCTCAAGAGCATAACGCTGAACAAGAGAAGCCCAGTTCCATACTAATCCATGGTGATACATTTAAGGATGTATTTTGTTCTAGAGAATGGTGAGAACAGCAAACATAGATTGCCACAAGATGGGCAGGAGAGAAATTTCTAGGGTGACAGAAATGATTTATGTAGTCTGTTATGTAGTAGTTTAGACAAATGTCAAAATCTATGAATTTTATTTGAGAAGAATTACACTTTAATAAATGGTTTGAAATACAATTCAAACACATTCTATTTATGTACAAAAGCAATTGTTAAACTTTGAATTAAAAATGACATTGCTGGGTACTGGTAAATCATACTTGTAATTCTTGATACATAGGAGACTGGGATCAGAGGATTATGGTTTGAAGCCATCCTGTGCAGAAGTCTGTTAGATTCCTATCTTCAATTTATCAGCAAAATATCAGACATGGAGCTGTAGCTCAAGTGACAGAGCACCACCTGAATGAAAAAGTGGAGAGAGAGAGAGAGAGAGAGAGAGAGAGAGAGAGAGAGAGAGAGAGAATGAGAGAGAGAGAGAGATCCTGAGTACAAGTCCCAGTTGCAGACATTCACACAAAAAATGGTGTGAATGGGCTGATGGCATAGCTTACAGGGTAGAACATCTATCTAGCAAGCTGAGACTTTAGTGCAATCAGAAAAAAAAAAGACTTGGGCTTTAACATTTAGAATGGCAGCTTAAGGAATTCTTTGGACATTTTTTCCAAATGAAATAACAAAACCAGGCAATGATTTATCAATTCTTTTTTTTCTTAGGCATTGTCTCTGTTCACTCAAATATTGGCCAAATATTGCAATTTACTTGTGTTACAAAATCATAAAAATGATCCTTATAAAGAAATCCACTTACTACTCTAAATCCTTTGGATCTCTGCTATATATGCATATTTATTATATTTTCTAGAAGCTATAATGGTATACAGGAAGCACAACAATATGAATCTAAGGAAACTTTCTAAATCCGTGTAGTAATAGTCAGTGGCGTCTGGGCCGCACTTTACCTAACCCATCCCCAGCTCATCATTTAAGAAGCTCAATTGCAGTTGAGGGCAACCGAGAGCACTGAGCTCAGCTGAGACCTGGGCCCCTTTCCCGGATGACAGCTAAGGACTGTAGTAATACCTTGGAATAGAAAGACCATTTTTCACCTCCCACTCTTGGGTTCATGATTTAGAGCTTCGGAAATGCCTGGAACTTTTTTTTTTTTTCCTCCATTCCTTTCCCATTTGCAGTGTAAAAATTCTACCCTGTGTATGACAGGCCAAGAACAGTAGTTCCAATCACTTGTATTCTAGCTTCCTTATAGGACTGAGCTCCTACTTTGAAAGAGTAGCTCTCAAAATACCAGAGGTTCCTGATTCTACCCTGTACCCCACATTTAAATCAAGACTGTCACTCGAGACAAATGTGCTGTTGTACCCACTGGCTGCATATCCAATAACAATAAAGTTTGGGAATTTGTTGGAAGAAAAGAACTAAAAACAGCCCTCATTATAGAGGATATGATACCGGATGTAGAAAAATCTAGATTCCACCAAGAGTGTTAGAACTGAAAAACAAATTCAGTAATGTTTTAGGCTATAAAAGCAACATACAAAAACCAGTAGAATTTTTATACATGAAAATTGAGATTATAGGCAGATGGTGCGTGCTTGCAGTCCCCGTTACTCAGGAGGTTAAAGCCAAAGCAGGATTTAAAGCCAGGAGCTGGAGACCAATCTGGGCAACATAGGGAGACCTCATCTCAAAGGAAGGGAAAAAAGTGAGATTGCTGAAAAGGAAATTAAGAATGCAAATCCCATCCACAACAATGACAATATCACCATGCTTAAAATGAAGAGAAATAACCTTATTTCTATCCTTTTTTCATGCTAAGCACCTTCAAATTCTCTGTTTCAACTATTGTTAAATATACAATGAATCATTAACTCTAATCATCACACTGTACCATAGGCCATAGAACACTAGACCAGATTCCTATTGATATTTAAAAAATAAGCTAGTAAGTAAATGAATTCACATGATCAGGAAATAAAGAGGTTTTTGCCTGAGCTTGGCGTATTAGGTAGTATTCCTCAGAGTGGTAGAACCATGCAGTTCGTGAAAAGCCATGGCATCCAATAGATTCACAAGTCCCCTCTTCATCTACTGGCAACAGAAAGTAATCTTGAGTAAAAGTTGACTCTCTGATAATAACTTAAAAGTTAGAAATACGATTTTTGCTTTTAAAAGTTAACCCCTTACATTTTTCTTTGAAAATCACCTGAACATAAATTCAGTGGAAGGTTGCTAGCCTTGAACAAAAAATGTCACGGGAGAATGTGAGTTCAAGTTCCAGTACCAGTGCGTGCGTGTGCACGTGCGTGCACACACACACACACACACACACACACACACACATAAACACCCACATCCACACAATATTGTCAGCATACTGATGCAATATGCCGGAAACAAAGAAAATTTACTACCACCTTGTTAGTTGTCTTTTGTGGAACATCTTTCTTAGATCAAATCTTTTTCAAGAATGGTAAGTTTGATTGGCTTCCTCTGTGACAATTGACATTTTCACTAAAACAAACACAGATGATTTTCTAAACTTGCACCAGGGTGCGTGTCACGAAACTTTTCCAGAAATACTGTGTTGGTGTGAGTTACAAATGACAGTTACATAAATGGAGTTCAGACTCTGATGTGATTTGAAGGGTAACTTCTGCTGTGATTTCTGATGGAAGACTAATTTGTTATTTTCTTGTCTTCCATAATTTTGAATTGACAGGCTTTGTTTCTTTAGCAATTCCAGAAAAAAATACCTAAAAGTTATATTCAGTATAACTGTAGAAATAACGCCTGAGTGAAAATTTCCTATCTAGGCTAATGACATTCCTGGTAGAAACTTAAAACTGTTTTTTTTTTTTTTTTTTTTTTTTGGCTAGTCCTGGGCCTTGGACTCAGGGCCTGAGCACTGTCCCTGGCTTCTTCCCGCTCAAGGCTAGCACTCTGCCACTTGAGCCACAGCGCCGCTTCTGGCCGTTTTCTGTATATGTGGTGCTGGGGAATCGAACCTAGGGCCTCGTGTATCTGAGGCAAGCACTCTTGCCACTAGGCTATATCCCCAGCCCCTAAAACTGTTTTTAATAGGGAAAATGCTCTACTTAAAAATCTTAGCAAAAATGATATTTAGAGACACAAACCGACACACACACACACACACACACACACACACACACACACACACACACAGCATTTCGGTCTCTACCTTTCTATCTCTCTATGCTTTTGTTAATCTGCTGCTATTAAAAGATCTCTTACCTCCTCCCCTCTCTCTCCCCCACTAACGTGGAGGAAATTGTTCCAACAAGAATGAATATTGTTGAAATAGATTACTTGCAATTATAAAACTAGAATAATGAAACTTGTTCAAGTTGATTTGAAAGGAACAGAAGGGGAAAATGCGGGTGGTAGAGGGGATGATATTGATTGGAACACATAGGGAATATGTGGGCAAATATAACAATAAAACCCTCCCTTATAAACAATATAAACTAATTTAAACAAAATTTAATAAAAAAACGATCACTCCCCAGTGATAGACTTTAATCCCTCTATGGACATTCTGTTGTGTTTTTTTTTTTTAAGAAGCTGGTATTAATAAACCCATCTTTGATGATCACATTTACTATGGAAGGCATTTTACACTTGGGCATGATTTAAATTTCCCTAAGAATACAATGAATCTGGAACTGTCAGTAAAGTGCTATTAAGATGACAAGTTATGATTAGTGCCTCTTAAAATGGGATTACTGATGAGGGTTTCCACTTATTAATACTGACAGAGGTCATGCATGGCCTTAAAATACATTTTTAGGGGCTGGGGATATGGCCTAGTGGCAAGAGTGCTTGCCTCATATACATGAGGCCCTGGGTTCAATTCCCCAGCACCACATATACAGAAAACGGCCAGAAGTTGCGCTGTGGCTCAAGTCGCAGAGCGCTAGCCTTGAGCAAAAAGAAGCCAGGGACAGTGCTCAGGCCCTGAGTCCAAGGCCCAGGACTGGCCAAAAAAAAAAAAAAAAATACATTTTTAGATGTTAACAGCCCCCAAATCCTGTTGTTCCATGCATTCTGAGTATTCAGTCTTGGATGGCTAAGGCAGAGTGACTCTGTATTTGGCATGTGAAACTTGCTCTGATAATTTGTCTCCTCCCTGTTCTCCAATTATTCTGCAGCAGCATTTTCTCAGAGCTTTGATAATTTTAATGGTTTGAGCACCTTAAGTAGCTCAATCTATGAAATATGATCAGACAGAGACTTCTGAAAGCTTAGGAGCTCTGGGTGAAGCAGGGGTAATTTAATTTTAGCCAGTATGTATACATGAACTTCCTCAGCTATTGGCAGGTTGTATATATACCTGCAAAACTAACCACCGCACTTACTATGGTGTTAGGAAATAAGATAGAGTAAAAACTTACTCTGTCATCTGTTTCGTCTGCATTGTTTCCTAGATGTCCATTCATTCATGTGACATTTGTGTTTGCCAATATAGTAGCTTCCATGATATCAAATAGAAATTTGAAGTTAAAAATATTTTGAAGTTTATAGTAGTGTCGTTTTTTTTGTAGGGAAGACAAAATTATAGACATCATTGTATTTTAGTCCTGAGACAGCCGACAGTGGTACTCCAGTGTCATGCATTGAGTATAATGACTCTGCATAGCTAATTGAAGGTTTTCTGTGGCCAGATGTAAAGATGACAGGGAGAAGAAGCATTTGAGGTTGAGGAATGCATAGGCAATCATGTAGGCAAGCAGGGCGTTGCTACTCGTTGAGAGTCAATCTTTAGAACTATAAGATCAATATTTAGAAATTTGAACATCTAAATAGTTATAAATTCACTGTTACTAGATTATAGGTTTTTAGCGTATCCTTTATTCATTATTTAATGTTTTTCTCAATTTCTTTGTGGACATCATTCATTCCTCAACCAAAATTGACTTTGTGTTCTTCCGAATGTAACCGTCAGCTTCTGAAGTCCTGATTATCCTGAATGAGAAAGAGATTGTACAGAAGGGACTGGGTACAGGAAATTAAAAAATTCTAGGGAAGAAGGGAGAGAAATAATAGGTAGAAGAACTGAATTGGCCACTGACAATGGGTTGAAAAAATTTAAGTTCCCATAATCATAAACTATAATAGACTATTACTATTTTCATCTATGTCATTTTGCTATGACTTCTTACAGTGGAAGTAAATTATTAAAACCAATGCATTCATCTACAATCTAGGTACTCTGGAGTTTTAGGATTTGCTATTACTGAACTTTATTTTATTTACATTTTAATTTATTCATTATCTTTATCAGCTTTATCATTATCAGCTTTTTAAACTTCTTTATCCCTCAGCATCATATCATGAAATTCTCTCCCTTCTTTCTTTTCTTCTTTTCTTTCTTTCCTTTCCTTTCCTTTCCTTTCCTTTTCCTTCCTTCCTTCCTTCCTTCCTTCCTTCCTTCCTTCCTTCCTCCTTCCCTCCCTCCCTCCCTCCCTCCCTCCCTCCCTCCCTCCCTCCCTCCCTCCCTTCCTTCCTTCCTTCCTTCCTTCCTTCCTTCCTGCTCGCCTGCCTTTTGGCAGAGATATGACACACTTTAGAAATAGTAGAGTATTCTGATTCATGGTAGTCAGACTAGACACTTTAGCTCTTTGTTCATTGCTACAATGATCTTATTTTCTGTGATATGTTTTGGTAATTGTGTAAGCAGTGACGTTAGGAAACTTTGTCATTGACCTAAAGCAAACTTTTAAAATAAAATAGATGTGTACATGTAAGCTCAAAAGAGTATATCACAATAACTGTAAAATTCCAGAGAAAAGCCATGCAACACACGACATATTTCTGAAAATAGTGAATTCAAATTTGTTCCTTTTAGAGCTCTGCTGAATGAAGTGTGTCACAATTTATAATTCACAAGTCTCTTAGATGCTATATAAATGTCTTATGAACTTCTGAAATTGTTTGCACTTTGAAGTGCACACAAATAAATTATGTATATTTGGTAAATTTTTTCTCCATAAATTTGATGTAAAACTTTTTTTATACTTAGAAAATCTATTGAGGATATTACTAAAGACAGAATCTTTACCAAAAATTCATTAAATCCTTAGTATGATATATCCACTCTTTTCCAAATGAGGCATATGGGGCTGGGGATGTGGCCTAGTGGTAAGAGTGCTTGCCTCGTATACATGAGGCCCTGGGTTCGATTCCCCAGCACCACATATACAGAAAATGGCCAGAAGTGGCGCTGTGGCTCAAGTGGCAGAGTGCTAGCCTTGAGCAAGAAGCCAGGGACAGTGCTCAGGCCCTGAGTCCAAACCCCAAGACTGGCCAAAAAAAAAAAAAAAAAAAAAAAAAAAAATCAAACCAAATGAGGCATATGTTAAATTTGAGTATATCCTGAGGTGTCTTAGAAACATTGAAGTTTCAGTAGTGCTGAATCTTCCCCACTGATTGTAAACACTTTTTATTTTCCCCAAACCAATAGGAAGAGCTCCAAATAAGAAGACTTAGTACCTAAGTGAAATTGGGACAATGTGATCATTTAAAATAACTACAGCTAACATACAGACTATTTTACTTGTAAAAAGATAACAAAAGTAAATACACAAGATACAATCAGAAACTTTCTAATTTCCCTAAATCACTTTCCCCAAGCACATCACTTTAAGAATGTTTTGTAAAGAGACTGGAGGTGGAATGAAAAAAAAACAACAACATATGTATTTATGTCCAACAACATTTTACCCAAAATGCTATAAACATTATAGTATTGAATATGCAGAAATGAGTTGTATAAAATTAGGACATAAACTACTGAAAATCAGTTGCAAGAGTTTTTTTTTTTTTAAGTTTTACAGGTGGCTAGAGCATGAGGCTGCCATGAGTAGAGTTAGGTTGAGAATATTCGAGATCACACATTTCTCTCAAGGTTCTAGTTAGGTTCTTGAGAAAATAAGGACTTTGTGAAAGCACTATACATTGAATATTTCTTCAATCCAGTGAAATGTTTTCAGTATATAGTTCATTGGGTTCTCCTCCAACCACCAAGAACATGACTTACTAAGTACAGCACACAGTTACTATGCCTTGGAGCTGTTGGTGATGTACACATGACTTTTCTACATGTATTCATTGAGCATTAATTTAAAATTTTAAGACTGATCATCAAAAGATAAAAAATATATTCTTTTTTAATATTATTTTCAAAAGAGTAAAAACGTTCCTTTTTATTTTTGTTGTTAACGAATGGATGAACCCTAAAGGGCTTTAGTTTTTTTTTTTTTAACTTTTAAAGGAGAAAAGATGTTTCTAAAAACAACTCTGTTCTTTAAGAGCAGAAACATAAAATATTGTGATGAACTGACCATCGGAAAGATCTTCAAAGAACTGTAGACTGGGTACTAATGAACGAAGAGACATAAACACAGCTAGTTACAATAAACAAACTCAAGGTATATTCTAATTGTAGGGTTTAATGTATTAATATTCAAATTAATGTTAAGTATTACATGGGTACCACTTTATCTCAATAGTTATTTCTCTTTATGTACGTTAAGGAAACCAAGGAATGATGACACCGATTAGTTAATGGGGTCTGTGATTCTGGAATAAGCTAACAAATAAAAATTATGTTCAAAACAAGACCTATGTTTGCATTTTAAACTCTTTTTAGGTTTTTGCTTTAGTTTCCAAATCATTTTATAGAAAGTGTAAGAAATTACTAAAAATTTCAGAACGAGAAGAAGAGAAAGAGAGGAGGAAGGGCAAGAAAATAGACATAGGAGAAAGAAGGAGGGGGAAGGAAGAGGAAGAGTTGGAAGAAAGAGGGGAGAATGATGACGAAGAGAGAGGGGAAGAAGAAGAGAAAGATGGAGAGCAGGAAAAAGAGTAAACAAAAAGATGACATGCCATTAGGACACTCTGAGACAGTTTCAAGCATCCTAACGTACCATAAACTGGTTTTCAGAAGAAAAAAAAAAGAGGTAGAGAATGACGAAAGAAAAACTTTGAGCAGTGAAAAATCTTTTTTTCTATGTGCTCTAGGCTTTGCATGACTCAGCCAGGTCCTGCTCTAAAAATACATTCTAGTATAAGTCTTTCTATGCAAGAGAGCAAGAAGGAAGGGAGGAAGGATGGGAAGAAGGAAGGGAGGAAGGATGGGAAGAAGGAAGGGAGGAGACAAAGAAAGAGGAATCACTTTTCATAATGATATGTGTTAGGAATATCAAACTTTGCTAATTCCACAATTTAAAGTCTACAATGAAGCCGGGCACTGGTGACTCAAGCATGTAATCCTAGCTACTCAAGAGGCTGAAATCTGAGGATTGCAGTTCAAGGCCAGCCTGAGCAAGAAAGTCTTTGAGACTCTTATCTCTGGTTAACCACCCTGGAAAGCTGAAGTGGAGCTGTGGCTTAACTGGTAGACTGCTAGCCTCGAGTAAACAGAGTTGAGTGATAGCATCCAGGCCCCAAATTCAAGCCCCATGACTGACAAAAATATCTACAAAGAAAAATACTACAGAACCAAGAGAGAAACTGAGAAAAAAGTAACTGATAGCCAAAAGTTCATGTTGTATAAGATTGACATTGGAACATGGATGGAAAGTACTATATTAAAAAGTGTTGGTATGTGGGAAAATAAACAAATGAGTTTATTTTTTTAGAAGGGTCTTCTTAAGAACTTTATAAAAACAATGTACTGGGTAAGACCTCAGAATTTGAGAGAAGTCTATCCCTCAGTTTATACCAGGTGCCCCGAAATTTCTGCATGACTTGCAGTTGTAGTACAAGAATTTAGGAGGGTGTTACAGAGCAGCCACTCATGCAGACAGTACATGAATACAGAATAGAGATTATCCTGAATATTCCCTGGGCATACTGTCTGATTTGGAAGATTTAGTTATTCATTTTATTACCAAATCTTATGTAGTTCTAACACAAGGACTTCCAAGTATGCGTGCTCTAGTATACCCATTTTTCTTGAAGATCATAAGGCAATAAATAAGCCGACAATGGCTTTTAGGCTTGTTCTTAAGAGCTTGTGATGCAGGGAGACAATCAGCATTTAATTTCGGAGGAAATTGGAGAATAAAATAACTTATTGCTTTAAAGTATTTCCAGGATGTACTATGCTATGTTATGCATGGGCATGTCCTCACTAAAACTTGAATGATTGGAATAATGTTTATGCCCTGAGACTTGAGACGTGCATGGAATTTCTCTCTTTCTCTCTCTCTAGCTGACTCATCTCATTCTCTATTATAAAACTCCTAAATGATTTTTACATATACTCAAAACACTTTATAATACAGAGCTTTTAGCGATTCATTACTTATAGGTTAGAAGAGTGACTGTAAATCTTTTATTAATCCCCATTTTAAAACTTGGCCTTTGAGTACTTAATTTGTTGTAAATCACAGTAAACCATGAATGACTCTATTGTCAGCCTCTTTGGAAGTTTGGAGAAAGCCTACATTACTGACACACGCTTGGTGTTACTAATGTTGAATAGAAACATGGTTCATATTCTGTCAAAATGACATTGCAAGTTACTGACCCTTCGTTTCGCAAGATTCCATGATGGATCTCATTTATAATAAAACTTAAGAAAGTATCCAGAGGCGATACATTTATTGTTATTCATTATTTTTACCTAAATATTCAGTCATTGCACCAAAAGCACTTTGATCTATCTAACCCTACTTGCAAAAAAAAAATACCCTGAGGAAGTTTGAAGCTATAGCACTTTTAAACATGGTAGACAAGTATTTCCCTATCCAAAGAGTGTAGGTCAAGTGTAAAGTCATATATTAAATTAACCTTTGATTAGTTATAATTTCTCTTTCCACTGGATGTCATATAACCACATGATACATATCATTTAAATTACTAAATTATTAGGGGATTACAGAGCTCAGCAAAAATGCCTGATACAGTTACTAAGTGATTCTCCAAGATTGTTTTGATATAGCCCAAAGTTAATTCCACTATTGTAAAATATACCAAAAATAAACTTTTATTTTCAATCCCTCCCTCCCTCCCTCCCTCCCTCCCTCCCTTCCTCCCTTCCTTCCTTCCTTCCTTCCTTCCTTCCTTCCTTCCTTCCTTCCTTCCTTCCTTCCTTCCTTCCTTCCTAATGAAGTGCATGGGATTAGGACTTGATGAAGGTAGATCATGTCTGTGTAGCATACAATATTTAAGAAACTCAAAACCCTCAAAACTTCCAAGAATAGGATAACAAGAGAATTCTTTACAAAATTTGTGTGTTCACGCAAACCAAGAAGATTGGAGTCTTTCCTCTGCTTAAAGTCTTTTGGACTTGTCCGTATGCTTCATTCATGAAAACCTGAGAAAAATGACAAAGGAATGATAACAGCACAGCAACCTGGCAGCTATTCGAGTGGCCAGGCCATAAAGATTGTATCTCAAATTCCTTGTTTCAAGGTTTACAAAAGATAGATTTCAACATTTGGGGCCCAAAGTCAAATGGGATAGTATCAGGCTCATCATAGCATTGGAGCAAGGATGGCACACACCAGAGGAATATTCTAGTGTGTTCTCATGTTAATTATTTCCTGTCTGTACTTTATTTGGGTCAGTCATAGAGGTTTTAGGATCAGGACATTGACAAACTCAGCTTGTCACTTGAATGTCTCAAAATCTGATCAAACTGCAGTAGAAGAGTGTGCAAAGTTATAAACACATGCTCGTAGATTATATTATTTTGAGCAGTTATCTTTCTCATCCAGGTAAGAATGTTATTCATTCTTGCTCTTGCCCTGCTTCCTTTTAGACAGGGAAGGCATTTCCCTCTATGTTATGAGGCCAAGATACATGACTTGCTTTTCCATTGGTTAGAAAATGAGAACAAACTCCAAATAGGATTTTGCAGTTGTTTCTTTATGGGTTTTGCTTGCCCTTGTGTGCAAATGATCAATATATGTATACAGGGCTGGGGATATAGCCTAGTGGCAAGAGTGCCTGCCTCGGATACACGAGGCCCTAGGTTCGATTCCCCAGCACCACATATACAGAAAACGGCCAGAAGCGGCGCTGTGGCTCAAGTGGCAGAGTGCTAGCCTTGAGCGGGAAGAAGCCAGGGACAGTGCTCAGGCCCTGAGTCCAAGGCCCAGGACTGGCAAAAAAAAAAAAAAAAAAAAAAAATATATATATATATATATATATATATATATATATATATGTATACAAAGGGCGTACTTCTGTCTAAATTCTGCAACTACAAGGCAAATGCAAGTTATTGCAATTGGCAACCTATTAAATGTGAGAAACATTTTTTTTGGTTGGGAGCTACTAAGAGTGTGAGCTTTGTAATTGTTACCAAAGCTTACAAATAAAAGAAAATCAAACAATAATAGAATTAGTTCGAGAGAATTAATGAATCTACTTGACAAGATAAAATGGTGAAGAACTTTGGTCACTAATGGAGTGCAAAGCAAGATGCGTAGGAGTGGCATTTTATGGATTCCTTAATGAAGGTTGATCGACATCTTTATTGAATCAACCATTGTACTGGTAGCTGAAAAAATCAAGTTACTGTGTCCAGTCTAAGAAATGCATAGTCTAACAACCAGAGCACTGCAATATTGGAAATATGCAGAAGTATAAAGCAAGTACAGGTTAAAAAACAATTATTTTCAGTTTTTCTTTGGGAAGGCTATATCTGGGTTGAGTTTTGAATGCTATGCAACAGTTTTTAGGCAGGAAAATAGGTGGGAAGGTGTTCTAGACATACAGAAGAGTGTATATTATTTAAAGCATACTGTAAGGTGTTTAGCTTAGCTAGAGTATGAAGTTTTAGGCTGGAATACTTGGTCTGGTGAGATGAAAATAAACTCTTAAAGGTGAAGTCAAGGAGAACATTTGTGCCAAACCAAATAACTTGGCATTTACCTCTGGTAATAAAATTTCATTGTGAAAAAATTTAATCAAGGGAGACAATGACCTGCTTTTCATTTTAGAGAAGTCACTTTGGTGACTCTTGAAGGGTTAGTTTGCAAAGGGCCAAAGTTCTTTGGAGTAGTAAGTACAAGAAAGTGGGATAATTTTTATATATGATCCAAATTATAACTAGAGGAAAGCACAATTGAAATATGATAAAAAATTCCTCAGGAAAATTCTTTTGTTCCATTCCATTTTACATTAGAGTCCAACAGAAATATTTTTAATTTAATTTAATTGTAAAGGTGATATACAGAGGGATTGCAGTTACATAGCAAGATAATGAGTACATTTCTTGTTGAAATATTGTTATCTTCTCCCTCATGTTCTCCCTCTTTCCCTGCCCTCTGACTCCCTTCCCCACCAAATTGTAAAGTTCATTTCCAACATAGTGTCTTGTGAGTATCACTGTTACATTGGTTCACCCCTTATCTGTTATCTCACCATTTTGTTATTTCCCTTACCTTCCCCAAATAAGATAAACATAATTTCAAGACATAGGGTACCAAAATAAAAAGCATTCGATAAACCAAAGGAAAAAAATGAAAGAAAAAAAGAAATAACTTCATACAGGACATTAAAATGCCTCTTGTTTTCATATCTTGGAGTTTGTTTTGATTAGCATCATTTTTATAGTCATACATATATAGGTATTGAGCTATTGTGATCCATTGATAGGGTTATCCTAGATGTATACTAATTATTACCAATGAGGGAAACGATGGAGCCTTATGTTTCATTGGGTCTCACTACAATTAATATGATTTTTTTCCAAGTATTTCCATTTACTTATGAATGGGGTGATGCCATTCTTTCTGATAGAAGCATAGAATTCCATTGTGTATATATGCCACATTTTCTTGATCCACTCATCTACCAAGGGTCATCTGGGTTGGTTCCATATTTTAGCTATGATAAACAATGCTTCAATGAACATAGTTGTTCTTGTAGCTTTAGTGTGGCCTGGTTCGTGATCATTTGGATAAATGCCCAGAAGTGGGATTGCTGGGTCATAGGTCAGCTCTATGTTTAGACTTTTGAAGAACCTCCTCACTGCTTTCCAGAGTGGTTGAGCAAGTTCACATGTCCACCAACAGTGTAGTAGTGTTCCCTTTTGTCCGCATCCCTGCCAGCATCTGTTATTATTTGTTTCTTGACAATGGCCATTCTAACTGGGCTGAGGTGGATTCTCAATGTTGTTTGTTTTTGCATTTCTTTTCTGGTCAGAGATGGTGAACATTTCTTCATGTGTCTATTGACTGATCTTATTTCCTCTCCAGAGAAATCTCTTTTTAATTCTTTAGCCCACATATTAATGGGGTGGTTGTTTCTTTGAGGATTTTTCATAGAGGGGTTTAATTTTTTGAGCTTTAGGTGTATTTTTGATATGATGCCCTTGTCTGTTGTATGGCTAATGAAGAATGTCTCCCAATCTGTGGGCTTTCTATTTATCTTGCTAGCTATGTCTTTTGCCATGCAGAAACTCTGCAGTTTAATGCAATCTGATTTATCCAGACTTTCTTTGATATGTTGTGTTTCTGGATCTTTATTAAGAAATTTTTTTACCTTTTCCAAGGAGACCTTGTGTATCCACTATTCCTTTCCCAACAGAAACTTCTTTTGACCCTACCTTTTTTGTGAGAGGGGAGTGGTGTCAGCTAAGTAGTTAGTAGTAATTAGTAGTTAGCAGTAATTCTGTGGATTTGGAAACAATGTAGTTGTAGGTTATGTACGTGATAGGATTAGTTATAGATCACTGTCTACTAAAATAATTTATTTTTGTCTAGCATAGAGCATATTTGAAAATAGAATACAAGTAATATTTGTTAAGATCCACAGCTGTGTATGTATAAGGAGATCTAGGTTACAGGTCTAGTTTCTGGATTTTTCTATGGCATAATGAAAGACGCCAACATCTCAGTGAGTTTTTATGGTTCTTATGAAAAACATCCCTTAACAATATTGGCTAGCTACCAGTAGATCACACTTATAATCCTTGCTACTCAGGAGGCAGACATTTGAGAATTGTATTCAGAACCAGCCCAGGCTGACAAAACTGCAAAATTCTTGATTCTAGTAAACCAATAGAAAGCTAGAAGTGCAAGTATGGCTCAAGTTGATGAACTCCAGCAATGAACCAAAAAAAGACAAGTACTGATACACCCCCCCACACACACACATACACACAATTCTGAAGGATATTGTTCTTTCATTCCTCGTATTTGTGAAAATATCCCACCACAAAGTTATGTTCTTTGTAATGAAAATATATTGAAAAAAGGGAAAAATATGAACTTTGGAGAGTAAGGGAAAATTATCTTTATTGCAGCTAGAGTGTGTGTGTGTGTGTGTGTGTGTGTGTGTGTGTGTGTGCCATTCCTACTCAAGGCTTGTAACTTTCTTTTTAGCTTCTTTCAGCTTGAATTTTAATGGGGATAAATAGGGATAGTAATAAATAGCAATACAAATGCCTATTTGTCCAATATTATTCTGAAACATAAAAGCAAGAATATACAATGCTAAGTCATATCACAAGTAAAAAAATTAAATATGCTATTTTCATTTACAAGAAGTTCCTTCTTGGGTGTGAAAGAACTTATATAATATAAGAGACAGGAAAAGTGAATCTAAACTTCTTATTTTGCAAAAGGGATAAAACTTTGTTGAGTGTTCTATTAAAGGAAAAGAGAAAGTATGTTTGCTATTACTTTTTAATGCAGAAACCTGCTTTTGAATATAAAACCATGAAAGAAAACTTCCAGGGAGGGTGGTGCTGGTGGGTAGAACACTAGGAGAGAAATATTTTGATCATTAAAATCTTAAAAATGTATTTTGTGTAAAGGTAAAATGATACATTTAAGTGATTATGAAATCTTTCAATGTTAAGCCATTTTGAGCAATTATCCCCAAACGAACAATTCAGGATAACATAATCTTGAAAATTAAGCAGTGTTCCCATGTTCTCAAAGGATTATCTTCTCTAAGACACGGGTTATTTGAGGTTGTTTTGAAGGTGTTCATACAATGCATCAAGTCACTGGTGCAAAGAAAGGCTTTCCGTTTCAGAAATGGAGATACACAGTCATAGTTAACCCTGACTCCAAGGTAGTCATTTCCCTTTCTCAGTAAGTAGCTCAAGTACACTCAATTATTGAGTTCAACAGTTTGAATTCACTTAATTTGAGCATTTCCCTAGAGTTTGTAGTATTTAAGTTTATGTAAGTTTATGATTCAAATACTTTAACCCAAATTGGCAGTTTCCATTGAAGTTGTAACTTATTTAAATGATGTCTCTATGACGGAAGAATAGAGAGAAAAACATAAGAAGACTTTTAAATTTAATCACTCTTTAATTCTTAGATATTTTACTTCTTCATAAACAAATTTACAGCAAAGGTGGATGTAAAAAGTAATATTGCATTCTAACGCAAAGGAATATTTTTAAGAGCTAAGATATTGAAATCTAAGCAATGCAATATACAAAATGCAGACTATTTTTAAAACTCTTATTATGTGGAACATTTTTGAATAAACTACCAATTTAAAGCTTGAGCTATAATGGTATTTTCCTTTATTTTGTCTTTCTGTGTTATATTGCCTTGTGGTTTTCACAGATTTTTTTTTTCTTAATTGTAGAGGCACCTAAGAGAAGTGACTGACCCTTTCCAGTAAGCTGATAATAGGTTCCTTAGTAGCATACACATTATTATCATTTTAGATATATTAAGGGGTTGTACTAATTCTAAGGAGCAATGACATATTTTATACATCTACTAATGAGGTCATACTTTTTTTTTGAAATGGCAGGGATTGCTCTGTTCTGTGTTTTGCTGCTTCTGTTTCACCTCAGGTTCAGACACCGGCAGTTTGGGGAATACTGAATTTATTATGAAGGGTTAATGCTTCCTTTCATGTATTGTCTATTTGGTGTAACCTACTCTAGCTCTTGATCTTCAGATTTGCATTTGGCTTATAGGAGGGAGCTTCTGAACTACTCTCCTTTATTTCTTCATTCTACTGTAAACATTTTGAAGTCTGAATTAGCTGATTCCTACCTGACTCTCTGGAGAAAGGGTAGAGCTTCTATTATGTGGGGCTTTTCTTCTCCCTCATGTCTTTTCATTGGTTTTCAGAAGTCCTATCACATTTACTCAATTTCTAATAGGGATTCATATTATTCAAAAATTTCAGGACATTTTATATCTCCTGGTGACAAGAACTCTCTTTTTCTCTTAACTTCCTCTATGAGCGTGTGAATACTCTTTGACTTATAACTTCTCTAGAACATACTATATGGCAGTGTGATTACTGTTATCTATTTACATGTCCGTCACAGTCTTCTCATTTATTTGAAAACATGGACAATCAAAATAGAAATGCATTATTCATTTTTCTATCACTAGGCCATAATCTTGCTCCTCAATACATAGTAGATACTTATAAATTTTTGATAAATCCACCAGGATATGCCATAAATCACTGCAGATTTTGAAAACAGATACCCACTCTTTTTCAGTTATAACCCATTAGAACAAACCATGTTATCTTTCAGCCTAATAAGTAACTGACCTGAATCTTCTGTTTTATTGTCAGGTACTAGAGAGAGCAAATAGGATTCTAGAAACAAACTTCATGATTATTCATGAAGGAACTGTGGCATCAAATTGCACAAGAGAAAAATGTTAACAGAACTCTAGTGAACTGCAAATTAATAAATGTATAATTTGTATTATTAAAGTGTGTGTATGTGTGTGTGTGTGTGAGAGAGAGAGATTTGGAGCTTTGTTCAAGTCTACTTTCATATTTTCTGACAAAATATGTAACTATAATAACTGCTGGCTTTGTTGGCTATCCATCCTATGTGTTTATATATTTACTTGGCATTAGTATCTACATTGGGTAGAGGAATTCTATAATATACTTATAGTTCCAGGACTCACTTGAAGGCCAGGTTAAAATGCTATATAAGAAATGGTTTCATGTTTTGTGAATTGCATTCCTTCTTTTTTGTACTGGTCCTAGGGCCTGAACTCAGTGCCTGCTCACTATTCCTAAGGTTTTTTGCCCAAGACTAACACTGTACCACTTGAGCCATAGCTGTGCTTGCTGCATTTTGGTGGTTAATTGGAGATGAGAGTCTCAGGATTTTCTTGCTCAAGCTGATTTTGCACCATGATCCTTCTCAGCCTCCTCGGCCTTCTAAGAAGCGAAGATTACAGGCTACTGGTACCCAGCAGCTTTATTCTTCTTGAGATATAGTTAGAGTGAAATTAGCATCTCTTTTATGACATTTTCTGACTTAAAGACTTTAGTATTTTTACCAGAATCTTTGATATCTATTGTGCTGGAGATTAATTTTAATATCATACGCTTTTGCTCTGACAAGACTCTCTTCAATAAACAATAGGAACTGCATATTTATTATTCTTCTTTTGAGTACTTTTCTAATATTGTCAGAGTAAAGTGAGGTAAATATTTTAATATTTTTATTTCTTTTTGTAATATCTACAATTTTCTCCCTATTTTGTATGCAAAGATCATTAAGTGCTAATTATTTTAATAGCAACACTTTCAAGTTTTTAAGGAGATTTGTTTTGAGACTGCAAATAAAAAATTCTTTGAAATGGTAAGTTGTCCTGTTTATAGTGCCTAGAATGTGTGTGTGTGTGTGTGTGTGTGTGTGTGTGTGTGTGTATTTGCTATAATAACTAAGACACAAGATCACCTATGTGACATCAGACTTCCTGTTGAATTAAAAGGTCCTGGATAAAAAATATTTAAAACATGAATGCAATAAAATGTAGTAAATTGATATATTTGTTTCAATATACAGCAAGGTTATTTTAGGCAGGATATTTTCTTTAACTTTTAAAAAATTATAGCAACTACTCTTTCTGAAAAACAAACTGCACAGCACTTTCTCTAGGAGAAGGTGCAGTTACCCTTTTTCTACTTTCACCCTGCTTTCTTACCTTAAGGGCAGCTGTTCCCTAGGACTTAAAAGGCTGTTAGATAAAGCAGATTGTCTGTATTGCCTTAAAGAGAATTAGTGCTTCCCTCTCTGGGAACTAAAGGGCTTGTTTTTTCAGGAGAGAGGATGTGTTAAATGATGGATAGAAAACAAACCATCAGCACCCAGGCTTGATGTCTGCTCCTCTCCTAAACACTGAAGATGACAGGTAAGTACAGTTTCATTTCAGAAAGTTAGCTAAGCTTTTAGAGAAGAATTATACACATCACATATCGTTAGGATGAGGAAAACAGTTAAATGAAAAAAGTTAAATAAATTGAGAAAAGAGAAAACTGTAAGAAGCACAGGGAAGAGATCATCCCTGTGTTTGACACCTGGGTCTTATGTTTTCCTTGATAATTCTCTTTCTTCTTTTTGACCTTGTGCCTTGGAAATCAATGCTTTTGTAGATTTATTTAAACTTGGGTTCTAAATCCAGTACTCAGGTGGATTGGAATGCAGTAACCATGTCTTATTATTTTGAGATTATTTTTAACTTGTAATGGATGCTGATATCGTATCAAAATTGCATTTTGTTTTAGTGTTCAAGTAATAAGTGGCTTCTTCGGATAAAAACTACAAGATGCAGGTGATCTTTCTCTCCCTTAACAAGTGAGTTTTATAGAAGGTAAAAATCTATCACCACAACGTTTGAAGAATTGTTGGCTTGACGGCAGTGCGGAGGAAATGGAAGCAACAAAGCTCCTTGCCAGTTCCCCCTTTGCCTGAAACGTAGGAGATAGATTTAAAAAGACAGAAAGTATCTTGCTTGCTTTTCCAAGCACAGAAAGAAAAGCGTATCCAAGGAAAACTCTAGAGCCTTAGGGCCTCAAGTAGTACTTTAGGCATGAATATGCTCAAGTTTACCAAGTCAACTTTCCGGCCATTTACGTGCCTTCCCACAGGTGCACATTCCTAGAAACTCAAGGTTCCTTTCCTTGGTCTTGGTTGGTTTTCTAGAAATTAACTGTCCTTTATTGAAAAGTTGTTATCTAAGCCACAATTTAAAGCTACTTTTCCAGGAATTCTTCATTCCATACATGTTTCCTATGTTATTTCATTTATGTTATATTCATTTCATTTGTTTTCATTCATGAATCTTGCATTGTTATAGGGGTCCATTCCAGGTAAGGCTCTGGAAAGCTGAAGGAAAATTATTTTTGTTTTCCCTACAATCGCATATTTTAGAATTAAAATGCTTTTGCATTCTTTGCCATTTGCTTTTGGAGAACTATCACTTACATTAATTTGACTTTAAAATAATTTTAGTACATATATTGAAGTATATGTAGTATCTTATACTTGCAAGTGGTAATTCCACTGACAAAACAAAGATTTACATCTGGGAAATGCTGCTAAATAAATCTGCAATGGACTCTTTATCAGCCTGGGTCCAACAGGAGGGAGAAACCACATAGTAGTTTGAAGAGGGGTGTGTGTGTGTGTGTGTGTGTGTGTGTGTGTGTGTGTGTGTGTGTACTGATAATGGTGCTTGAACTCAGCTGTTTGAATTCTTGAGGCTGGGTACTCTTACTGGGCTAGGATGGAATCTCAATGTTGTTTTGATTTGGATTTCTTTTATGGCCAGGGATGTTGAACATTTCATATGTTTATTGGCCATTTTTTTTCCCTTTTTCCTTTGAGAAGTCTTTACTTAGCTCTTTTGCTTAGTTTTTTTTTTTTTGCGGGGGGCGGGGGAGGTTAATATCTTGAGCTCCTTGTTTATTTGGGCTATCAGGCCTTTGTCAGATTGATAGCCAGAAGCAATCTCCAGTGTGTTGTTGACTTTGTAGTTCAGTAACTACACCCTTTGCTGTGTAGAAACCTTTTTGTTTTTAAAGCAGGTTTGTCATTTACTCATAGAAACTTAAATTACTTTTTATAGTAATGATGTGTATTACCCACTCCTCCTTGTATTGAATCTGCATTTTAGATTGGTACACAAGAAATACACACCAAATAACTACTATCAAGGGGTACAGATATGATGATGATGATGATGATGATGATGATGATGATGATGATAATAATTATAATAATGGTTACTCCTCTGATGTTTAGATCTGAGGAATTCTAGGAAAGGAAAGGAAATTAACTTTTTTGATCATTGAAAAGTAGTAACATCATTTCAGTCCAATAAGTTATTGTAAAACTAGGTTTGTGTAAAGACTTGTAAATGAAATCTGCTAAAATGCATAAATGGAAGTAGTTTCATTTTATCTCCATGAGAGTTTATTTAAAAAATAAACTATGGGCTGGCCATGATATCTCTCATTTATTAAAGGACTAAGCAAAGTATAGAGGGAATTTATTAGAATGCACTTACCAGTTTTTAAAGATAAGTATGAGTCTTTGAAAGTGGATTAGTTGGGGCTTTTAGAACTAGAGATGATATCACATAAACTGACTTGCTTATTTGATTTAAAAGGAAAATAATTTGGCTCGTGAAACCAGAGTTCAAGATATTTAATCCCATTAATTTAAGTATAACTGGATCTAAGATTTTTTTTTTTTTTTTTTTTTGGCCAGTCCTGGGCCTTGGACTCAGGGCCTGAGCACTGTCCCTGGCTTCTTCCCGCTCAAGGCTAGCACTCTGCCACTTGAGCCACAGCGCCGCTTCTGGCCGTTTTCTGTATATGTGGTGCTGGGGAATCGAACCTAGGGCCTCGTGTATCCAAGGCAGGCACTCTTGCCACTAGGCTATATTCCCAGCCGGATCTAAGATTTTTATTTTTTTATTATTATTTTTTTTTGGCCAGTCCTGGGCCTGAGCACTGTCCCTGGCTTCTTCCCGCTCAAGGCTAGCACTCTGCCACTTGAGCCACAGCGCCGCTTCTGGCCGCTTTCTGTATATGTGGTGCTGGGGAATCGAACCTAGGGCCTCGTGTATCCGAGGCAGGCACTCTTGCCACTAGGCTATATCCCCAGCCCAAGGATCTAAGATTTTAAATGAGCACATCTTCTAACATTTTATCAACCACTCTCCTCTGTCTTTGTTGTATTTTTATATTGGTATGAAATTTTGATTTAATTTTTTTTCCAGGACATCAAGCTTTAATTTAAACAGAAAATAATCAATAATCTTAGCAAACTGCCCATGGCAACCTCTGTAGCGTAAATCAAAGGGTCTCACAGGTAATTTAAAGGTGTCTTCATTCATGGCTCAAGGTACAGCATTGCCCATTGACAAGAGCCCTTTTCCACACTTGCCCAGCAAGCTCTGGAAGGAAATAGAAGAAAAAAGTACTTGGGTTTAGGGGGAGGATGGGCCAGAAAGGAAAGGTCTATTTTTTAGGATTAAAAACTTCTGAGAAGGAAGCACTTGACATTCAATATTGAGTCCTATGTGTGGTGCTTTTTTCAGATGTAAGTTTTTGATAAGGTCACCCAGAGCCTTTGAATAAATTCTTTTAGGTAACTCTGGTAACATAAAGTAATTGCTTTTTTTCTTAATAATTTAATAAGAAAACAAGTTTTGCTCTAATTGGGCCAATTTGAGCCCCATGTCCATCACTGTAGTACGTATTTAGATAAAAGAGTAGAAGACAGTGGTTGTGTAAATCAGTGTTGTAGGCTCTGTAGTCAATAGGATGGAAGGATTGACGGAAACCCATGTCTAGTATGCTAGTTCTGCCTGTGCCAAATTTAAGGGAAATGACATCGAGAAGACCTGATTTCTTCCACTGGGGGAGGGGTGCTGGTTACTAAAATTGAATGAAATAAAACAAACAAACCAAAAGAAAAAAGTGAAAGGAAAAATCGCACTCAATAAAACAAGTAAAAATAGCTTGATCAATGCAGAAATATCAGGTTTTTTTTTTTACATATAGGTGCATATATATGTATATCTTACACTGAAGATTAAGTGACTAATGTTAAAGTAGGCAAACATAATTTTAGCTGTCTGAAGTCTACTGGAATGGTGATAAATTGTAGATGTCATTATGGTCCATTTCTGGTTGAACTTTGAAATCTGTCCATAACCACATACATGTACTCACCAATAGGAAACAATGATGTGAAAATTCAACTGTAAAAATGATCACAAGTGGTAAACTATTTGTATGACATCCTCAAATGAGAAGGTCACTGTCATCTGGATGCCAAAGTTCTATAGATTTATACAAGTGAAGAGTATATACTGATTTTACCTCCAGGAAAATGCAACCACTGGCTTGTTCTATAACATCCCAGGTAAATAGTAAGTATCCCATCCTATTATTTTTTCAGTTTATCTTTTCTGACATCTTAAAATGCATTTAGAAATTATGCTAAATAATATCTTTTTGCTTTGCTCATAGTGTTGTGGAAAATGATTCCTTGAAAATTGTGCATAAGTAACTCATAAATTTGTAGCAATTATTAAACTAAGCGCACAGACTTCCTTGCTCATGTTCTGTTTTGTTCATTATGTTGAGAAATGAATGAGATCATCTTATTCATTGGTAATTCAGAGAGTGATCATATTTCTTATTGCTTAATGGGAAATGAAATTGTACACTAGAAACAAAGTTCTCAACTAGGAAGTTAAATCACCTTGCAATTGGTTTATGGTATAGTGGAACGTGAGAGTGTAACTCAATGTATGGGTAAGAGTACTTACACCCCATTCATTTCCTTAGCAAGAACAGAATCCAGTTTTCTAGTCTGTGTAACATGCACATCCCCCTTCATCTGAAAGCAATTTGATGCTGCGCTCACTACCTTGCCTCCTCTCAAAGACATTTGGAATGCATAAAGAAGATATAAACAAGCAAGAAGCAGTTATTTTGAATATTATTTAGGTCCCTATTCATAATCACCTTAAAAAAAAAACCCTCAAGGGGGTTGGGGATATGGCCTAGTGGCAATAGCACTTGCCTCGTATACATGAAGCCCTGGGTTCAATTCCCCAGCACCACATATATAGAAAACGGCCACAAGTGGCGCTGTGGCTCAAGTGGCAGAGTGCTAGCCTTGAGCAAAAAGAAGCCAGGGACAGTGCTCAGGCCCTGAGTCCAAGGCCCAGGGGTGGCAAAAAAAACCCAAAACAACAACAACAACAACAACAACAACAACAAAACCCTCAAGGGATGTAAGAATATGGGAGCCATGAGACATGGCAAACATATCTCTGAATTAAAAAAAATATAGTCAGCCCAAAAGGACTTGTCTATATAAAAATATCAAAGCATTAATTCAGAAGATCAACTTTTAAAATTCAGTTAAAAATTCAGTGTTCATCTATAGTTCCTATGTTCTTCCTTTTCTTTTTACTTTAAAATGCTTACATTGTTTTATTATTTTTTAAATTAATTTTCTTGTCAAGGTGCTACACAGAGGGCACACAAATAAATGAAAGAAATTTGGATAAAGAGATTGAATGAAATTTCAGAGCTTCTGCCTGGAAAAGGACATAGTTAGCAAGATAAATAGAAAGCCCACCGATTGAGAGAAGATCTTCACTGTCCATACAACACACAAGGGCCTTATATCTAAAATATACTTAGAATTCAAAAAAATAAGTTCCTCCAAAAGAAATCCTAAAAGAAACAACTGCCCCATTAGTAAATGGGCTAAAAACTTAGAGAGATTCCTCCGAAGAGGAAATGAGAATGGCCAATAGACACATCAAGAAGTGCTCAACCTCTCTGGCCATAAGAGAAATGCAAATCAAAATAACATTGAGATTCCACCTCACCCCAGTTAGCATGGCCAGTATCAAGAAATTTAGTAACAGCAGATGCTGACAGGGATGTGCCCCAAAGGGAAGCCTCCTACACTGTTTGGATTTCTTTTATGGAGAAAAATTACTATTAAGGAAATAGTTTATCTTCTGTGTAGCTATGTTAGGGACAACATTTCTACATATGTGTTCATTTTCAAAGTATGTGATGAGGAAATACCTCTGGAAAAGGTTTTTGAGGAAGTGAGTTCATGTGCGTGTCTGATGGAATAGCGATGGGGTAAAGTTATGGACAGCTGGAAGAAGTGACTTACCTTAAGATCTGCGAGCACTCTTACAGGTTTACTCGACAGGAATACTTACTAGTGGTCCAAACTAAAGACTTGCAAGTTTGTTTTGTTTTTGGATTGTTGTGAGTAGCGAAATGTTACATTAAATTTTGAAATGCTATCTAAAAGAAAACAGATCATCAGGGCTGATCATGCTTCCAAGTCATCTACAGAACAACACTCAACGTTTCGCTGTCTCATGACAAGGCACTTTAGAGAAAATGACACTTGGTGTTATGTAAAAAAGTGGGCATGTACATGTATTTTGTTTGAGATATTTAGATCATTTAATCAAAATTTTCATTGTTCAACAGATAGAAGTTATTTTTACACTTCAGTTTCATCCAAAATCATTCACAACGTACAACAAACTAACTTGGGATCTGGTGACTCATGCCTATAATCCTAGCTGCTCAGTTTACTTTGATCTGAGGATCACAGTTCAAAGCAAGCCCAGGCAGAAAAATCCATGAGACTCTCATCTCCAATAAATGACTCAGAAAAAGCCAGAAATGGTGCTGTGGAGTAAGTGGTCTAATGCTGGCCTTGAGCACAGAGAGGCTCAGGGACAGAGGCCAGGCTTGGAGTTCAAGCTCCAGGACTGACATGGATGAAGACCTCAGTGCCCCATGGTAAGAAGTATTTTAATATCTCAACACAAGAGCAAAATGTTCTTCTTGGATTCTGTTTTCTGGCTTTGTTCTCAGTGTCGACTTCGGGGTAGCTCATGTACAAAGATAAATGAATCAATATTTGTACATCCAGATGTTTTGTTCTGCGTAAGCACATGATTGTGAGGCCTTTTGTGAAAACATGTCACTAAAGAGTAATGAGATACGGAACCACACTGATAAACTTGGGGCCTGTTCATTCAGCGTTGACTCTGAGGAATTGAGAGTCAAATTGTATATTCATATAAAACGATACTAGACATAATTTTATTACAGGAGAGGATTGATACATATAATAATATCTAAAATGAAGTGTTTTAAAGTAAATTATAGTCACCATAATGTATGTTCTGTTATCTTAAATTCAACTGATCTCAAACTCAGCTCATCATACTCTATAAACTGACTCTCATGTTCTGTACTGCCTGCAGTTGACATGTTTATTCCATTATAAAGAAAGAATGATGCAAACACAATGATAGTGGAAATGAGCTTTTATCTATTCAGTGGTTCCTTACCCAGAAGCCTTAAAATCGCTGATGTGGACAAATGTCTGGTTCCTGGGTGAAGGGACACACTCGAAGTATTCATATTCGACAAGTTAGATCTGAAAGAAAAACAATGCACAGGAAAATAAGTGGGCATCAAAGTGTGTGGTGAGAACTTAGGAGGTAGGGAAAATGACATAGAGGTCACGGGGGAAACTATGATCAAATTATGTTGAATGTATATGTGAGAAGTTATAATGAAACTCATTGTAATATAGACAAGGAAAATAAAAAGCAACAAGGAGAGAAGTTGGTTGTGATCAAAGCATAGTATATGCATGTATGGAAATACATTTCTAACTAATACATACTAATAAAAGGTGGAAAAATGAAACAGAACAAGACAAAGTACCACATATTTCAATATTTTTCACAAACCTGGAACAAATCAATCTGTTTCTTTTTTCCTTTCTTTTCGTTTCTTTTTTAAATTAGCTAATTGTTTAGGGGATTTTGGACATTGATTCCTGATGCCTGGGTTCTGAAGTCTTCAAGTTTTCATCATCATGGGTACCTAAACACATCTAGTGAATGTGATAGGAAATTTGGGATTACAGGTATGAACTACTAGCAACAAAGGTATCTTTAAAGTAGAATATAAAGTATTGGAAAACTTGAAACTCCCATCAGAAACTGAAGCAGTTCTTCATACTGAAAGATATTTGTGATGAAATAAAAGTTGTTATTAACAAATCTGAAATCTCATTTTGGAGTACTAGTATTTGACCTCAGGATCGCATGAACTCTACAACTCCAGCCACTCCCAAGACTTTTGTCTTTGTTTCTATAATCAGATCTGTAGTTTTGGCAAGGCTGGTTTCATACCTTCATTCTCCTGATCTACACTACTGAAGCAGCAAGGAAGACAGTCAAGCCCAGCATGGCTAGATGAAGATGGGAATTTCCATCTTATCAAGACTGACCTAAGTTCACTGTTATAATAAATATGATGTGAATATTTACATTAATTTTTAGAAGAAAATTGTATTCTCTTATATCGTAATACTGTATACATATATCCTCAATTATACTTAATATAAAATAATTAAAATATTGTCACAAAGTTTCTATATAACATGTGCATTAAAATACATTCTCAAGGAAATGATAACAATTGACTTTTCAAAACATTGTACAGTTAATAGTTTTGTCTTCTTTGGAGGAAAACACTAGAGGGGTGATAAATGAGAAATGAAGCAATCAGTCTATCAAAGATGCCATTATAATTATAGAAAATATCAGAATAAAACCTGAATTGATTCTTATACTTTTAGAATTCTTTTCCCCTTTGGTCTCATTCATCAGTCTGGCAAGTGTGAAAACTCATCATGGTTTTTAAGTTTTTTTTTTTTTTTTTTTCTTGCCAGTCCTGGGGCTTGAACTCAGGGCCTGGGAACTGTTCCTGAGCTTCTTTTGCTCCAGGCTAGCATCCTAAAGCTTGAGCCACAGTGCTACTTCTGGCCTTTTCTGTTTATGTGATACCAAGGCATAGAACCCAGGGCTTCATGCATGCTAGGCAAGCACTCTAACACTAAGCCACATTCCCAGCCAGGTCTCCAGTCTTTTTACTGCTTGAGATAAGATATTTGTATTTATATTTTCTAGATGAGATACTTAAATGTTTCTTCCAAACAGCTAAGAAGAAAGGCAGGGAATGGAAAGGAATTGGGTGCATTTAAGCTACCTTTGTGGGGAGTGTCACACTTCTGAGCTCCATTTCACCGGTAACAGGATGATTGCACAATCTAATCTTTTCATGCTCATACCCTGCTCTTAATAGGTTCAGGTGAAAATATGTAGCTAGGCATATCAAAATGCTATTTGAATTTCACACCTACTCTCTGCTAGAAGTGTAGATGTTTTCTAAGTAGGAACTTCAAATGCAGTAACTCAATACGTGTAAACATGTAATTGAAACTTTCAACTTTCAAACTCAAGTTACTGTGGGTGATCGTGTGTCGCAAGATTATGTTGCTTCCTTCCCAGGTGGCAACATTTGAAAAACTTCCAGAACAAATTCCTTCATAACTCCTGACAAACAGGGTAGTATACAACACAAATTGGATGAATAAACACAAACACAGCTGTACGGAGAAGTTGACTAATATGACATGGATTGTAGTAATTACTGGGAAAGTTGTGAATAGTAGGCTCTGAATGAAGGCTTTGTAACACATATATTTGACATGGCTCTTGGCCTCTGACTTTGTAGCCTCATTGATAAAAGAAGACACAACCCATAAAATCCTATGTATAACAATCACTGCAGCAATTCATGTGGTACAAGAAAAGAATCGAATGGGCATTTTAGAAAAATATGAAAGTTCAGCTCTATAGGAATTATTTCTACATTAGTAGCACTAACCAATTTTACCAAATCACGTTTCTAAAGAGTATGAAAGAAGTTTCTGTACATTTATTTTTAGAAGATTTTACTAAGGCCACCCATTTTATTTACCTTTTCATAGCCTCAAAAATAATCTGAGTTCACACACACACATACACATACACGCACAAACACACACACATTCTTATAATTGTCATCAGAAGCTGTATTGCGTATGTTAAATTTATTGATATTTTACTAGATCCTAAAAATTGGCTTTCACAGGGAAAATGTAATTGTTTATTTTGTGAAGAAGACTATGCTGCTGATTTTATACCACTATGTGTAAATTGTGAAAGGTCTCTTCAAAGTGTTTATGGCGTGATAATGGTGAGGGTAACAAAAAATATAGTTTTCTGGAAGAAATTCATATCCTAATCCTGAGAACTTGTGACAATGGTATCTTACATGGCAAAAGGGACTCTTGTTGTGACAAAGGGTTTTGACCTGGGTGTATGGAGAACCGCCTGCATTATTCACATATGTTCAAAGAATTCACTTGTCTTTAAAGCAGAGAACCTTTTCCTAATTGGATCACAGAGACGATAATGGAAGAAAGTTCACGAGAAGAAATTTAAACCGTTAAAGACTTGACTTGCCGTATGTAGATTTAAAAATGTGAGAGCCACGTACCAAGAAATTTGGGCAGCTTCTTGAATCCAGAAAGACTTTCAGTTGGCAAACAGCAAAGAAACAGGTGTCTGAGGCCTACAGCTACAAGAATCTGAATTCTAATCACGGAAGCAAGCAGGAAATGTGATCCCGAATCTACCACTCTGTCAGTATTAGTGAGACCCTTGTCAGATTCATGAGACCCCCTGTCAGATTTCTGACCTGCAAAAATGAAAATAAGAAGTTTTCATTTTTTTAAGTTATAAAGTTTATTATAATTTTTATTATAGCAGTAGACTATTAATACCTTTTCTTGCTTGATCCATTTGAGAGGCATACTATTTTTGCATCAGTTATATTCTGCTGCAGAAATCCTGTATTCAGTTTTACACATTGAAGACTTCAATTTTTCAAACTAAACAGATTTAGACAAGTCTTTCTAATGGGTATAATCAACCACTTCAGTTAATCATCATATCTAATATGGATTTTCATTTAACAAGATTTATTATGTCTGTGAGGAGGCTCATGTCAGATTTTTAGCACAGAATTATAAAATAATACACTCTCATTGTATAAGCCACTAAGTTTATTATAGTTTTTTATGACAGAAGTTGAAAGTTAATGCCTTTTGTGGATCAATGTAATAGGATTTCCATTTCAAAACATTTGTTATTCTTGTGATATCAGTAAAGATCCCAACCTTGCTGCAGTCATGTCCAGTGTACCAGGATTTACACTGTGGTTGATGCCTTGATACCTCTTCTAAGACAAGAAATTAAAAAAAATGTGTCCTAAAGATTTGACATTTAATTTGGCTTCAAATGGGTTTCATATAAATACCCTGAATTTTATGTTAAAAGATTTGCTTGTGCTGTCAAGAAGTATCCTTATTGAATTAGGCACAGTGAAATCTTAAAAAAAACACATTTTTCCTTTTAGAGAAAATATGAATTCATATTTCATGCATAGCTAAATTTTAAACATAACACTCAGTGTGAACACTTCATGATAATAAATCCTTGAAGAGTCTTTCTTAGCTCATAATTTTCAATAGTCTAGTAATCAGAACTATTGAGCACGTAGTCCATTGTTATTTCAAGGAACAAGGCACAAAAAGAATAGATGTTTTCCAAATTCATCTAGTTTTCTAGAAATATAATAGTTATTACAATCATTTGAAATGAAGACACAGAATAGATGAACTTATTGTGAGATATAAAATCTTGTGTTTTAAATTAAATATCCAGTTTTAAAAACAAAGACCTCTTTTCTCATTGTGAAGATGAAAATGTCTATCTTTAACATATTGCAATACACTGTTGCAGATAATGCACATTTTTTAAGGTAAGGGGAACTCCTTTTTGAAGAACATAGTCAGTGGGCCAACACTGCTTTTTTGAAAAAGAATTCTACATGTATTGGACAGAATATTAATTATTATTATTACCTTTAATTGTACAAAGAAATTTCAATTCAATGTATCAATTTATAGCTTCAAGTATATCTTTAACAATGTCACACCTTTCATCTTTCCCCTATCTCCCACTCCACTGATTCCCCTCAATTTACTTTTTCAAATTTCACATATACACATAGACTATTATGACTGCACACATAAATTGTACATATTAATTTGTCATTTCAAGTTTTTTTTTGTAAAACTATATAGCAAATAGATATGCTAAATACATAGAGTAGTTTTTGCTGTAATTTACTGGCATCAGAACTTTAAATTCAGCCAAGTGCCGGTAATTCCAGCCACTCAGGAAGCTGAGATCTGAGGATCACAGTTCGAAGCCATCCTGGGCAAGGAACTTGGTGAGACCTTTATCTCCAATAAACTACTCAAAAAAGCCAGAAGTGGAGCTGTGGTTCAAATGGTAGAGTGGCTTCCCTTGAGCTAAAAGAAGCTCAAGAATGGCGCCTAGGCCCAGAGTTCAAGCCCTAGGACTGGCAAGAGCAAACAAACAAACAACTTTAAACTCTGAAATCCAAATGGCACTGGTTCACGTCAGAAACCTAGTTACTGAGAATGGCTGTGAGTGGAAAGATTATGTCTCAAGGCCAGCACAGGAAAAAAGTTTACAAGACCTCTTCTCCACACATAGTGGAGTATGATGGCTTGTGCCTGTAATCCTAGCCTTCCGCTACCATGAGGAGGGGTTCTGGTATAGACCTAGGTGGAAAACCCCACAACACTCCATTTCAATGGGAAAAAGCTGATCTGTGCACATCTGTCATCCAAGCAGGCCGACTACAGTTGAGATGTGTGTCTTGGTAGGAAGTGAGAGCCTGGAGCCAGCCCTGATACATGCATGGCTCAAGTGGTAGAGTATCTGCCTAGCAGGAGACCCTGAGTTCAAACTTAATACCACCCAAACCAGAATTTACATATCATACATCTGTCAGCCGTTGGTTGGCTCTTCAATTTCTCATCAGGATGGTTTCAAATTCCCTTTGAATTTAATATGCTGATTGTTTTCCAACATTTTGTAATAAGAAAGGTACTACTGAAAGTGAATTCTTAAGACAGATGGGCTTTGAAGCCAATTAAGGCTCCAACCATTTGAAACACATTTCATCTCAAGACATGTGATACTGATTGTGGAATTGTTGGTAGTGGTGCTGGTGACTGTCTGGGGTAGATAATTGCTTTTCTTGAGGAGATGCTATTTATAAAACTAAGCCTACTTAGTTAAACAAAACTAGATGAGTAATACTATTTCACACAAATTTAACTATTTCCAATTATCAGTCAAGTGCTAAATATCATGAAAAGGGCTTAATTTTACAGACTGAGACTATTTATTTATGTATTTAGCAGTAATGACATCTAGAGACTTGGGTGCTTCTGGGGAGCTAGAATATCGAGTCAAGCAGAAGCCCATTCAATAGGAGAAAATCAGAAACAGCTTGAAAACTCTCAGTGAGCATGGAGACCATTCTGAAACATTCTTATATGTAAGCTACCTTGTCTGAGCTTTACATTTCAATATTTCTCTATAGCATAGTAGACTAAAATATAACTAATCAAGTTGGCCTTCATTTTTTTAGCTTTGGAATTGTTTCTTTTTATTAAAATCACAGCATAGTATTTTTTGTGACAATTAGATTTGCTGTATTTATTCTAGGACACTAAACTTTAACCATAACAATAATCAACTCATTGAGTATATACAATAACTTGGCTCTACTTTTGACATATTTTCTTTATTTTAAGTGTTTTTATTTTAAAAAGTAGATACTGATAATGTAATTATCAATATTTATTTCACTTGTCAACTTTACAATGTCAATATGTATGATATTCCAAACACATTGAGTTTTTGCTGAGCTATAATTTTATTATCTGGAAGCATATTTTTAAAAGACTTAGTATTCATTGATTTAGCTTTGTTACACAGTAAGTTACTTTATTTTATTTTATTAATTTATTTTATTTTGGGCCAGGCCTCATGCCTATAATTGTAACTACTCAGAAGCTGAAATCTGAGGCTCTTGGCTGAAGTCTGCTTGGACAGGAAAGCCCATGAAACTCTTATAATCACCTGAAAACTGTCAGTCTCCGGAGTTGTGGCTCAAAGTGGTAGAGTGCTAGCACTGAGTGAAAAAAAAAATCTCAGGGTTAGTATCCAGATCCTGAATTCAAGCTCCATGACTGAAAACAAGAGCAACAATAAAATTTGTTTATGACCTTTAAATAGTTTCACAGACAGGCTTTAATTCAACATGTTGTTTATGAGTCTAATAGGGCACAGTATTTAAATGGATATAAGCTATCATTTTCCTCAGTTTTTTTGATATAACAAAAAGTATTATATTTCATTTTGTATGAAGATAACTCATATAACCATTGGGACAGTCACAATGCTTTAGGACTTCGTGTATTTAATTTGTTTATTGGTTTGTTTTCTTGCTTTTTGATAGTTCTGGTGCATAAACTCAGGTCCCAGACACTGTCTCTGATCATTTCTTGCTTAAGGCTGCTGCTCTAGCCCTTGAGCCGTAGCTCTGCTTCCTGCTTTTTGGTCTCATAGATTTTCCTGCCAATGCTACCTTTGAACTTCAACCCCCAGATCCTAGCCTCCTCATTAACTAGGATTAAAGGCATGAGCCTCTGGCACCCAGATAATTATATAAATAATAAATTAACTGAAAGCTGATTTATTCATTTTAATAAGTCATTACGACCTGGACAATAGTTTATACTTGCTTTACTTTATACCTAAGACGCATCTACATTTTAACCCTACAACATAAATAATTTCATACGTTCTGATATCATTTTATCCCAGTTTTGTAATTATCTTTATTTGTAATTTTCTTTCTTTCTTTCTTTCTTTCTTTCTTTCTTTCTTTCTTTCTTTCTTTCTTTCTTTCTTTCTCTCTTTCTCTCTTTCTCTCTTTCTCTTTCTCTCTTTCTCTCTCTCTCTCTCTCTCTCTTTCTTTCTTTCTTTCTTTCTTTCTTTCTTGGCAAATATTGACTCGTTGAGGGTAGAATACAGACTCTGCTCACAACATGACTTCTAGACTTGTACTTGCTAGGCAAGTGCTTTGCCACTGAGATGCATCCCAGCCCTTGTAATCATTTTTAAAAGTAAGTATATGACGTTGGTCTTTGCTTATCACACTTATTTTTTTCAGTTATAGTTCATTTTCCCTAATAGAGTGAGCAAACTTGTTAAAATAGTCTATTTCCTATGTTTATTCCATCATAATCTGGACTTGTAACACAAATAAAATACTGAGTACAAAAGTGGGGTGCCAGTATCTCACTTCCGTAATCCTAGCTACCCAGGAGGCTGTGATCGAGGATCACAGTTTGAAGCCAGTTCAGGCTTGGAGATTCTTATCTCCAATAAACGACCAGAAAACTGGAAGTGGAACTGCGGGTCAAAGTTGTAGAATACTAGCCTTGAGCAAAAAAAAGCTCAGGGATAGTGCCTTGGCCCTGGTTTCCAGGCCAATGACTGACCAAAACCCCAAACCAAGTATTAAATAATTACCTTTTAACTAGTATTAAAATACAGCTTGCATGAGTCCTTTTGATTTATTTTTCAGGCATTGGTCTACCATGAACACAGCGGAACGTGGCGCGTTCACTTCAGCTCTCCAGGCTGCTGGTGGCTGGTTGGGAATGGCATCGAGCAGCTCGGGGTGAGACTCGTAGTTACAGGTCAGTGAACAGAAGTGGGCCCCTGTAGGAGTGCTACCCCCAATCATGGTGAAGAGATTTTTTTTTTGTTGTTTTTCTTCTTTTCAAATCATAATGTAAAAGAAAAGGGATGCAAGATGCATTTTAAACAAAAAATATTGATAGAGTTAAAGAAATTTAGAAATAAAATCAAGGTGAATTTGAACGAATTCACATGCTAGCCACGTAAGTGTAAGCTCCAGCACTTACGGAGTCTAGAAAGCACAGCATCAAGCTACATATTAGAGAACCGAAGAATAACTAATGCATGGTGAACATGGAAAAAAGCCCCTTCTCAAAACTGATTCAGATAAGGAAAGGAAGAAAGGAAGGAATAAAGAAAGAAGAGCAATATGAGAGAGTGAATAGAGTAATGTTTAAATGGGCGTCTGAAATTAATTATTATAATAATAATGCTATTGAAAATCTAAAATATATGGTGGTGGTAATAGGGGCGATACAGATATGGATATGATAAGATCTATTCTAAGTTATATTCAGCAGTTTACTTCAGGTTTTATTTAGTTTGTCCAGTAGAATGAATGATAACAGGAGGAAGGATGAAAAATCATACATGTCTCAAGAAACATCTCCCCAAAATATTCTGTTAAAATAATATTTTATCAGCTAAGTCCAAAGGGACTGGATCCCTGGGCTAATGCACTGAGACAAGATTTGCATATCTGACTTATGAAACTGTAGCCCCTCTGTACATCACCTTTACAATAAAAATTACCCCCCCAATAAAAGAACTTGACAATATTTGCTAAATACAAAAAAAAAGATAAATCAGTATGCTTGGTAGTAGCCAATATTAGATACTTTTTAATTTTTTTGCCAGTCCTGGGGTTTGCACTTAGTGCCTGGGCTCTGTCCCTGAGCCTCTCTGAGCTTAAGGGTAGTGCTTTATACCATTTGAGCCACGGTGCCACTTCTGGCTTTTTCTGTTTATGTGGTGCTGAGGAATCGAACACAGAGCTTCATGTATGCTAGCAAGCACCCTATCACTAAGCCACATTCCCAGACCCATTGTTTACAATTCTTAATCCCCCCCCCCTTTTTTTTTTTGGATGCTGGTACTAGGTTTTGAACACATGGCCTGAGAGCTGTCCCTTAGCTTTCCCTGCTCAAAGCCACCATTTGAGCCACAGTTCTACTTTCAGTTTTTGTTGTTGTTGTTTTGGTTATTTGGAAGTAAGAGTTTCATGGACTTTCCTGACAAGGCTGACTTTGCACCATAATTCTCTGATCTCAGCTGCCTCGTTAGGTAGAATTACAGGCATGACCCATTAGTACCCTTATACCTTAATGTTTTTTATTAAAATGATGATTGTAGTCAGTACACATGCATATGTTGATATACAAAGAAATAAAATAATTTGTATTAACCAAGAGAAACCGGTGAAATTTTTTAAAACAAATAAACATTTGTGTGCCTGTGTGTATCTCTGTTTGTACTACTTTTTTCTTTATTTTATGCAAATCATGAGGCTTGAACTTAGGTTCTGAAAGCTTTTTTTTGGATGTTTTGTTCAATTCTGATACTCTATGACTTGGGTGTTAGCTCTACTTCTGGCTTTTTGGTGGTTCACTGGAGATTAGGTTCATGGAATCTATTGCTACAAATAGCAATCTTCAGACTAGCCTCCTGAGTGGCTGGGATTACAGTTGTGAGCTGATATTAGTGCCTGGCCTTTCAGTTTTAAACAAAGTGATCAATACCAAATTAAATGCTAGACAGAATTATTTTGGTATTTGATATGTAGATATCTATCAAAATAGACTGATGAATAGAGCTACTGAAACTAAAATAATAGTTTCATAGTAAATGATTAGATATTTTTATATTGTTATTAAGTCACAATAATAACACTAATACAAATTATAATATGTTGGGTTGACCTCATCAGTTGAATATGTATGCACAGCAAGTAAGAAATCATATTTTGCTCAATGCATGATTAGACCATTAGGCAAAATAGTTAATTTGCAACATAGACTCAAATCTTTACTTTGAAATGACTAGGCCAATTTATATTTTTTACAAATGCTTTTCATAATGACAGTTTCATTGTAAAATGACAATGCATAATTTATTTGGTTGGATTTAGACCTGTCCTCAGGAAACAGGGTGAAATATTTCCATCAGATTTCAGCTTTCCATTTGCTTCATCAGCCTTCAATTCCATGTCAGTAATAACTATGCTATGTGAAAGAAGGAAAGATATTAAAAATTGCTTGTGTCTCAGAATTGCCATGAATGTTTAAAAACCTTCCACTGATTTATGGCAGGTTTTGTATAATGAAAGGCACTATCATGCGAACCATTAATACTATGACTGATAACATGTATTCAGAGTTTAATGAAAATATGAGAAGTGATTCTTGGTACATTGAATGTATATGTAACTTTTTGTCTAGGAAGAATATGACCTTTGAAATTTTACAATAAATGAAATTAATAGTAAAAAGTAGAAAAGTTGGCATCAATAGCACAGTTAACAGTATTTTTTCACTTATACTTCTGTCTATTAAATATTATGTAATTTTTTCATAAAAGTTTTTTTTTTCTGCCAGAAATGGGGCTTGAACTCTAGGCCTGGGCATTGTCTATGAGCTGTTTAAAAATATATTTCCTCTACTAGTTGAATCACAGTTCCAGTTTTGGCTCTTATTTGGTACTTATTTGGAGATAAGAGTCTCACAGACTTTGCTGCCTAGGCTAATTTTGAACCACAATTCTCAGCCTCATGAGTAGCTAGATGTGTTTCTAGATATGAGCCATCAATGCCCAGCTAGCAAAAGTATATTAATATTAAAATGTTTTGTCCTTCCTCTTGAGAGGAAAGCAAGTACCTTATATGAGATACATCAAAAGTTTGTTACTTTTTTATTGTGAGAAAGAAATATAATTAATTATTGTTGTTGTTATTGTTATTACTATTATTATTACTGTGCCAATCCTAGGGCTTGTACTCAAGGCCTGTGAACTGTCACTAAGCTTTTTGTACTCCCTTTTTGTACTACTCGATCCACAGCTCTGCTTCTGGCTTTTTTGGTGGTTAATTGAAGATAAGAGTCTTATCAGCCAGGCCCTAGTGGCTCACGCCTGTAATCTTAGCTACTCAGCAGGCTGAGATCTGAGGATCATGATTTGAAGCCAGCCTGGGCAGGGCAGCCGCTGGGAGACTCTTATCTCCAATTAACCACTCAAAAGCTGCTGGTCGATGTATGGCTCAAAGTGGTAGGGTGCTAGCCTTGAGCAAGAAAGCTCAGGAACAGAGCCCAGACCCTGAGTTCAAGCCTCACAACTGGAAAAAAAAGAAGCTTCAACTTTCCTGAGCTGGCTTCAAACCCTGATCCTCAGATCTCTGCTTCCTGAGTAGCTAGGATTACAGTTATAAGCCTCTGGTGCCTAACTTAACTATCACTTTAGTTTAAATCTAGTTAAGTAGGAATCGGTTGAAGGAAGGTTTTCTTTACTATGTGATTGCACCAATGTTTTTAAGGGGCTAGATATTCACAGACAATACGTCTGTTTTCCTTCTGCAGTGTCAACATGATAAACTATATTCCAGAATTATTTCTATTTTTATCTAGGTACTTTTAAATGGTGTTTCAAAATGGTAACTAAGTATTTCAGAGTGTGATGACATTCTGAATGGCAGCATCTTTCTGTGTTTATTTTTTGTCAAAATCTAGCAGCATTTATTTGTTATTCTAGAATTGGAGTGGCAGTTTTGATGAGCTAAACAGAGGAGGTTGGTTTTATAGAGAAAATGTTGGAACAAATGATAAATGGACTCGAAAGCAGACTTGTAATTCCAAAATTACTTTTGTTATAGGGTTGGATCTCAGGGAACTTCCTTGTTATGATGATTCATTCAAAGTAGACTGGAATCCCTTGGAAAAAATTTTGTTTTTAAACTGTTTCATGTTGACTCTTCTCCATTTTGCTCAAGTCCGCTGGGGCTCAATGCAGGAAGATGGTCCAAAACAATGACATGTAATAAACCATTTGACAGAGTTATTGGAATTCTTTTGTAATTGTCACCTCCACACAGAACACATAATGGGTCATATGCTTGAAAAGGTACAATCATAATGGAATAGTTGGCACTGGGTATATAGTGCATTGTGCTATGGCTAACGCAAGAAGCTGCTTCCAGCATGTGAATGTTTTCTTCTTTTGTTTTCCTCCTGTGGTGTTGGAGAGTGCTCTCAGTCCATTCACTCTTCATTTCTTTTTCTGATAGACTCTCCCATTTTTCCCCCCTAGGGTCAGCTTCTGAACTTACTTCAATAGTTTCACTAAAATAACTGGAAGACCATGCTATCATTATGAACTACAACAAAACTTACAGAATTCAAGTTTGAAGAGGAATAGAGCAATTTGTTCTTGGTAAGAAGGACACTACTTCTCAAGCTTTACATTTTTTTCTCTATAAGATTTTAAGTATTAAAAAAATGAATTAGAAGCATCAACAGAAGAATCAACGTTATTAGAAGGTTTGTGGGCCACTGAAATGATAGAAATACTAATTTTTTAATTGTGATGGTGAATAATAACTATCTAGCTTCCAGAGAACAAGGCATCAGGATGTTCTGTAATGTGGAGGCTCCAGGAATTTAACAACTCAAACAAGCATAAACAGTTTTTTTTTCCCCCCTGTAGCTTTTTTGTTCTAATTGAGTTCAAAACAAGTTGGTTCTATTGTCCTCAATTTACCAATTGCAATGTTAATCTCCTCAGGGAGAAGAATGCTTGGCCAGTAACTGGGTCTCCCTGAACATGGTCAAATAGGATTGAAATGGACCATCACCAGGCCAATGTCCTCGGGTGAATAGTTGATGAAAGATTAGATTGAGAGCTAGTAAGTCGGATGAAGTTTCAGACAACCAGAGAGCAAAGTTTGGAGCGCAAATTGATAGTTAAAGATAATGGCTGCACTGATGAAATATAAGCGAACATTTCAAAAGGCATGTGACACAAATCCTTGCACTTCAATAATCAGAACTGAAAATTTCTTCTTCAAGAGAAATCTTGAAGAGTTCCACATATCAAAGTGTCAATATCCAGCAAGCCCCAGGGTTTATCCACATTAAGTAGACATGTAGCAATCTTTTATTTAAATTGTTTTAGTCTAGTTTATTTCCCTAGAATTTACCATCTATGACATCAGTTATTGTTATCATCTAGACACATTTTCACTTGCTTGTTCTGTTTTTATTTCTTATTAAAAATAGGCTTTCTGGTAGTCTGTTGGTTGAGTTGGAAATAAAATTGTAGAATCTGATTTTTGGTTTATAGATTCCAGAAGATAAAAACTGTGAAGATGTACAAGATAGACAACCCAGCAACTGTATCAATCTATTCAGATAAATTGTTTTGAATTATGAACATTTGTGTCAGTCAGCTTATGTTAGTTCTGTTGAAGAACAGCCTTATCTCCTATGTGCTATTATGACAGGCTACTGTTTAGAACAGAAAATAATGGAAAAAACTGTACTTCCGAGCTTTCTTTTCTCCCCTTGGATGTTCATAGGTTTGTTGTTTATAGCATAATTTTATCTATTAGGTATTTATGTGACTCTTCAAATTTCCATCAGGCACAAGTAATAACTTGAGAGTGTCTACCTTGTATCATGTTACTCATTATCTAATATACTAGAGTGGTTAATCTGTTTTTATTTTGACAAGGCACAGATATTCTGTATTTATTTTCACAGAAAAAGCCCTATGAATTATTAAGTATCTCTGTAATGCACTTTCATACTATTAAATTTTACCTCACTGATTTATTTACATATTTACAATAAAATATATACTCATATATGTTAATTTATGAATACATGTATAAGTACACCTATTCTCACAATGTTTGTGATTTACATGTATACATGTTCCATCAATCAGAAGTTTAAGTGTTTTATTATATATGCACTGTTGCCATAGTATCTTAATGTTTTATGGAATCCAAATCATTAATCACCTTGAAGAGATTTCTAGCTTGATTTTAATCACATGAACTCAGTTATCTGTTATGTTCTATCAAGTCCATGAATTCAGCAAGCCTATGACAGTGTAAGTTATAATTATAAACATAAGAGTTAAAATATATGCAAAAGACATTAAATATACATACCCACATATGTAAATATAATGAGTATTATCATGGTTTATTACATAAATAAAATTTTTTTATAAAATCAACTGTAAATGAAGAACTCAACTGGAATTTTGAGAATGTATATATATATAATTTTAAATTATGTAATTTTATTTTAATGTAAAATGTTTCTACAAGGTTAATGGATTGTTCCGTCTTATGATGAACAGGACTGAAGAGAAAATTTATCAGATTTTACTGTGAGTCTTATTTTTCCTCATGCTGGTTCAAACGTCATTATGCTAGCTAGCCACCATGAGTTTGTATTCTTTTTTTTTGCCAGTACTGGGGCTTGAACTCAGGGCCTGAGCACTGTCCCTGGCTTCTTTTTGCTCAAGGCTAGCACTCTACCACTTGAGCCACAGCGCCACTTCTAAGCATTTTCTATACATGTGGTGCTGAGGAATCGAACCTAGAGCTTCATGTCTACGAAGCAAGCACTCTTGCCACTAGGCCACATTCCCAGCCCTTGAATTTGTATTCTTAGCAACTCAGGAGGCTGAGATCTGAGGCTCTCAGGAAAGCTCGTGAGACTTTTTTCTCCAAATAACTATCAAAAAGCTGGAAGTGGAGCTTTGGCTCAAGTGGTAGAGTGCTAGCTTGAGCTGAAAAGCTCAGTGACAAGTGACTAGGCCCATTGTCCAAGCCTCAGAACACACACACACACACACACACACACACACACACACACACACACGAGTCAGTCTGAACATATTGTCATTCTTCCTTCCTAACAGCGAGGACATGAATAATGACTCTGACTATTCATTAATAAAAGGCTTTGGGGCTGTGGGCTCCAGGTAGAGCGCTCTGCTTCACAGAAGCAGCCGTCTCTGCGCTCATCGTGTAGTGAGATTTACATTCCTTGAATTTGTTTTTATCTTGTTCCTCTTCAGAAGTTTGTTCAGATATTAACACCACAATATTACAAAAGCAACCAAGTTTATGATTATCGCAGTGATAAGGGTAAGCATCATGCATAAATATATTTCTGTTTATTAACTGTGCACCACATTCTTTTATTAAACTACTTTAAAACTGCTCCAGTAATTTTGCTACATGTCTCAAAATGCCATTTCAGTTAATTTACTGTATGCTACTAATTATAATTACTTTGTTCGGCTAATTTTAAAGTAATACCCTTTTTTTTAAATAGGAAATATCAATCATTAAGTCACCAAAATATCATAAAATGATACTATGGATATTTGTATGAAAATTGTGATGAAATAGACATTTTTTCTTTTTTTAGAAATTGTTACTGTAAAAGTGATATACAGATGGGTTACCGTTACATGAATCAGGTATTTCCTTTTGAACAGTGTCACCTCTGCCCTCATTTTCTCCCAGTATTTTCTGTCCTGAGTCCGGCTATCACCCAAGTTGTATACTTCATTTCCAACATCATGTCTAGTGGGCATCACTACTGAATTGGTTCACCCTTTGTGCCACCATTTCTGTGCTTCCCCTTCCTCGATCCAAATAAGATCAGCTTGCATACAAAACAAAAGGCACAGAAATAAAAGACAGTGACAAAAGGGGAAAAACAAACAAAAAAACCCATAAAAATTAAAAAAACCCCAAAAACTTCTTGTTTCCATTTTTTGGAGTTAATTTTAATAAACACTTCTGTGCAAATATTTGACAATTTTGAAGAAAACATTGTTTTCCTTCTCTTTTTTTCTTTTCATTCTTCTCTTTCTTTTCCTTTCCCTCTCTCCCTCCCTCCCTTCCTCTCTCTCTGAACTATCTCTCTCCCTCCTCCTCCTCCTCCTCCTCCTCCTCCTCCTCCTCCTCCTCCTCCTCCTCCTCCTCCTCCCCCTCCTCCCCCTCCTCCTCCTCGTTTGTGGCAGTACTGGGGCTTGAACTCAGGGCATGGGCATTATTTCTGAGCTCCTTTGGCTCAAGGCCAGCAATCTACCACTTCCAGATTTTTGGGTGTTTAATTAGAGATAAGAGTCTCAGAGACTTTCCTGTGACCCTCAGATATCAGCCTCCTGAACAGCTAGGATTACAGGCATAAGCCACTACCACCTGGCCTAGATCAATTTCTTGACATGGTTTATAAACACTACCTCAATCTTCCATTAAGGAGCAAGTCTTAATGCACCAGCACTTGAACCCAGTTTGGCCACATGATTTTAGCAAATATTGTAAGGAAGGATGTTTGAAATATGAATACTGAGATAATTTTGCTGGTTTTACTAGCCGATGATGAATGTAGGGTGTGATGGAGGAGACACGGGGAAAAGCGAAAGCATTAGATTACCTGGCATCATGTATGTCCATGATGACTCCATGAATCCTTCAGCATATGACAGGTCTCAACACAGCCCACCTGAGATGATCTGCTCTATATAACCACTCAAAAAACACAGACTCGGGGCTGGGGATATGGCCTAGTGGCAAGAGTGCCTGCCTCGTATACATGAGGCCCTGGGTTCGATTCCCCAGCACCACATATACAGAAAATGGCCAGAAGTGGCGCTGTGGCTCAAGTGGCAGAGTGCTAGCCTTGAGCAAAAAGAAGCCAGGGACAGTGCTCAGGCCCTGAGTCCAAGCCCCAGGACTGGCCAAAAAAAAAAAAACAAAAAAAAAAACACAGACTTATGACATAACTTAAATTCTTATTATTGTAAGCCAGTAGTTTTGGGGTTATTGTCATGAAGAAGAAGCTCATCAACACAATATATACTTATTGTTACAACTTTCTTTAATATAAAAACAAAAAGACACAATCTGTTTGGGGCTCATAAATTATCACTTGTTACAGTTTCATTAATTACAATAAACTGAATTTAATCTTCTGGATTTGTAGAAGAAAGTTGAGAGAACTGAAGGATTCTAATGATTATGAATGACAAGTCTAATAAAAACAAAATGATACCAAATATGTTTCAGGAATTGTCTTTCAGAAAATATTGTTTAGGATGATTTTTAAAAAAATATTTTAGGGGGGCTGGGAATATGGCCTAGTGGCAAGAGAGCTCGCCTCGTATACATGAAGCCCTGGGTTCGATTCTCCAGCACCACATATCTAGAAAATGGCCAGAAGAGGCGCTGTGGCTCACGTGGCAGAGTGCTAGCCTTGAGCAAAAAGGAAGCCAGGGACAGTGCTCAGGCCCTGAGTCCACGCCCAAGGACTGGCCAAAAAAAAAAAAATATATATATATATTTTAGGGGGCTGGGAATATGGCCCAGTGGTAGAGTACTTGCCTCACACAAAGGAAGAGCTGGATTCAAATCCTCAGCACCACATATATAGAAATGGCCAGAAGTGGTGCTGTGGCTCAAGTGGCAGAGTGCTAGCCTTGAGCAAAAAGAAGCCAGGGACAGTGCTCAGGCCCTGAGTTCAAAGCCCAAAAGTGGGGGGAGAAAAAGAAGCATTTTATTACCTTTAAGTAGTCATACAAAGGAGTTGCCATGTAGAAAGCAGTTTATGAATACAATGCATCTCGACCAATGTCACTCCTTTTAACATTTTCACCCTTCCCACCCAAAGCAATCTTTCTCTCACTTTTCTTAATTTAGCAGGATATAGAATGAAATTTTGACTACATTCTCTCTTTCTTCCTCTCTTCATTTGTCTGTCCTCCCTATCACTCCACCCTATCCAACCCTTTCAAGTACTCATTTTCTATTTATTTATTTACTTATTTATTTTCAATGTGATATACAGAGGGGTTACACTTTCATAGGTAAGGAGGTGAGTACATTTCTTTTCTTTTTTGCAGGTCCTGGGGCTTAAACTCAGAGCCTGAGCACTGTCCCTGGCTTCTTTTTGCTCAAGGCTACCTACCACTTTACCACTTGAGCCACAGTGCCACTTCGGGCTTTTTCTATGTATGTGGTGCTGAGGAATAGAATCTAGGGTTTCATGTATGCAAGGTAAGCACTCTACCACAAGGCCATATTCCCAGCCCTCAAGTACACATTTTCTAGTGGTCATTTTGTTCAATATTGACTTTGCTTTTTAAGGAACAAAACTATTTAAATTCTCCCTTGACTGTACCATGTTTCAGAAATACATTTGTATGCACTTGCATGCCTTCCAATGTATTTACTTATTAGTTTATAAGCTAATTTTACCTTCCACATATGAGAGAAAACAAACAACCTTTGTTTCTTGGGGTTTTATTACACTCAACATTATTTTTTCAAGGCCTTTGAATTTCTTTAGAAATGATATATTATTCTTTTTAATAGATTATTAAAATTCCATTATATACATATATATCACATTTTTAGTAAAGTTTTTTTTCTTTTAAAAATTTTTTATTGTCAAGGTGATGTACAGAGGGGTTACAGTTACATATGTTAGGTAGTGAGTACATTTCTCGTCCAACTTGTTACCCTTTCCCTCATTTTTTTCCCACCTTCTCTCCTTCCCAATCTCCCCCCTCTCCGAGTTGTACAGTTAGTTTACAACGTATTGTCTTGTAAGTATTGGTGTTTTGTTGGTTCACCTTTTACTCTTTGTCTCACTATTTTAATGTTCCTTTTCTCTTCCCGGGGTACCAGAATCAAGTACACTGAAAACAGGGGCTAAATCATGGGGAAAATGAACAGAAGAAAAAAGAAATAATTTTGCATAGTAATTTAGAAATACCAACATCGATGACAAACCACTTGTTTCCTTATTTTGGAGATCATTTTGCTTAGCGTCATCTTATGTGATCATATGTACATAGTTATTGAGCTGTTGTGGTCATCTGCTAGGACTACCCTAGGCCTATACTAATTATTACCAGTGAGGGAGACGATAGAGTTTATGTTTCTTTGGATCTGTCTCACTTCACTTAGTACAATTTTTTCCATGTCTTTCCATTTTCTTACAAATGGTCAATGCCATTCTTTCTGATAGAGGCATAGAATTCCCTTGTGTGTATATATCACAGTTTCTTGATCCATTCATCTACTGAGGGGCATCTGGGTTGGTTCCATATTTTAGCTATGGTAAATATGATAAATAGTGCTATGAACATCATTGTGCTGGTAGCTTTAGTATGGCCTTGTTTGTGATCATTTGGGTAAATGTCCAAAAGCGGGGCTACTGGTCATAAGAGAGCTCTACGTTTAGCTTTTTGAGGAACTTCCCACACTGCTTTCCAGAGTTGTTAAACAAGTTTACACTCCCACCAACAGTATAATAGTATACCACATTTTTGATCCATTCAACCAGTAAGGGGCATCTTGGCTGACTGAGTATGGTGAATAGTGCTGCAATGAACACGGTTGTGCTGGTGGCTTTACTTTACATTGGTTTGTAATCTTTGCATAAATGCCAAGGAGTGGAATTCATGGGTCATAGAGGAGTTTTATGTCAAAAGGGAAGCCTAATACATTGCTAGTAGGAAATTAAACTTTTCCAGTCAACCTGGAAAGCAGTATGGAGGTTCCTCAAGAAACTAAATGTCTGATTTTTACAAAATTGTTTTCAGGAAGGCTTCTGACTTCTTTCCTCATGTGTGTTGTATGTGTGTGTGTGTGTGAGAGAGAGAGAGAGAGAGTAAGATACAGAGAAATAGAGAGACAGAAACACAATGAGAAAAATGAGAGAGAATAAATAGAAATGCCAGATAGAAGATTTGAAAAGAAAAAACTACTGTAAAGGTGATGTACAGAGTGGTTATTGTTATATAAGTCATACAATGAGTACATTTATTTTTGGACAGTGTCACTCCCTTTCTTACTTTGTCCCAGTTTTTGTTTCCCTCCTGTCCCTGCTCCCTCCTAGGCTGTATAGTTCATTTCCAACATTTGTTTTGTCTGTCATAGAGCTTGAATTGAACTCTTGGCCTGGGCGCTGTCCCTGAGCTCTTCAGCTCAGGCTAAGAGCTCTACCACTTGAGCCACAGCACCACTTCCGGTTTCCTGGTGGTAAATTGGAGGTAAGAGTCTCATGGACCTTCCTGACTGGGCTGCCTTTCCACTGTGATCCTCAGAGCACAGCCTCCTGAGTAGCTAGAATTACGGGTGTGAGCCACCAGTACCAGGCTTTTCCAACAGTTTTTATGAAAAGTTAAAACAAGAAGAAGAGTATGAATAATAGTATGACAATGAAAAGTACAAATCCAAGACTGGTTCAAAAAGATTTTATGTACACCATTAATTTAGCATAAAGTTAATGTAGAAATCTAGTGCTTCTAGAGCTAAGCTAAACTGGATAATATAAATAATAACAATTCATTTAAATAATTAAGTCTTGCAGTAAAAGAAAAACATAAGCACCTATTTAAAACTATACCATGTCATTTTGCATTCCTATTAAATTTTATTAAAATTCTTCATTGTCATATTTTAATATATATTTTATCTTCATGTATTGAATTTTGTGATCCCCTTCCCCATGCTTCCCATCTTTACAATTTCTCTCTTCTATTAGACTCTTTTGGATGTGATAGGGATTTCTATCAGCCTTTTTTCAGTGAGGTATGGGAAAAAAGTATGTTTTACTTATAACAAGAACTATCATGAAGAGAGTCCATTATAACTAGAGGAAAAAATACATGGGTTTAAACCCATAAGGAAGGATTTCTTGTAATCTAAACTGACTATTATTTTATGTTTACTCCCTCCTTGGTTAAACAATACAGTACCTGAGAATGTCACACTTGCCAAATTAACTGAATCTTTCTTCTCCCCAAATTCACCCCATTTTCTTTTACTGTTTTTGATCTTGTATAAATTCAAAATATACAAAATATTAATACTTAACTTCTTAATTCTTTTTGAATTCTTTTTGCATGAGTGATCTTCTCTTAAGACCTGGTTTTCTCCTATTTTTGCATTTCTGAATGTAAAATACAGCTACATAAAAATTCAAATAGGTCTTTTAAAAATAAAATCATATTCAGTGTTTTCAGCCTGGTTAATTCAGGATTTCCCCTTCCTTGAATTCAAGTATTTGAGTATTATTTGTATTGATTATAGGGTAAAAAAGAGTATTGTATTCTATAATAAATGGGTCAAATATTGATTAGTATTTCTTAAAGTGATTATATTTTAATAAAATTTTCCTTGAAGCTAGATAACAGGTTAAAACTATAACACATTCCAAAGTCTTTTAAAAGAAGTTGTTGGAATATGGATTATGAAAAGATTTAAAAGCAGGAATACATTCCAATAACCTTATGAAAGTTCCAGGTCAATAACCTGCAAAACTAAAAACAATCATGTTTGATAATTTAGGAATATAAAATTGAAGAAATATGCAATTGTTTTCAATTTTATCTCATAACCATATAGAGTCAATTATACTGTTTTCCATTATGGAAAACTAATTAGCTTCACAAACTGGCACATTTGCAGAGCAAGGTATCATAATTAGGATTTCAACTTTTAATTTCTAAGTGTCTATTCTGATTTACCACCATATGCTGGATTAGTGTATGTATGCCTTTCAAAACATATTTCTTAGAAAATTATTTTAAATCTTTCCATTGAACTAGAGCACACTGAGATGGAAAACAAAATGTGTTTTGAAATTTTTAAAACCAAAAAGTGTATCTTCCAGTATCTATAACTTCTAAAGGTTGTTTATATGCATTGTTAGGCATCTCTAGTGTTGTTTGTTTGTCCAAGAAAACTTCCTACTAAGTTACGGTTCAATTTGGCTTTAAACAAAGTTGATCAATTGAAATATATCTCTATAGAAAAAAATAAGTATCTTGGCGGATTAGAAATGATGTGGAAATTATTAAATTGATGGTGTGTCATTGGTTATTCATCTTTTCTCCAAAATTGCTGGATTAGTAAATTGACTCTTCTTATGGAAAGTAAAAAAGCATGCTGAATCAGATGTTACAGTTTAAAGACATTTTCTTGAATTCATACAGTTTAAGTCTAGATAGAGGACAATGAGATAAGAAAACTGATAATAAATGTAAGCTGTTTCTGATAAAATACTAATAAATATATAAGAAAGTGGCTGGAAGTATAAAGTGCACTACTTAATTTAAGCCTTTTTCTTTAGCTGATGATAAAATAAGCCCACTCATAAAAAATTAAATTATATAAATAATTTCTTTGATATGTGAACAGATGTTTCTCTGATATTTCTTCTTTCCTGACAGAATATAAATCTGAAAATATTATTTTATCTTACATTTAAGTGTCTTAGTGTGCTCTTTCCTGAATAATTCATTCAACTAATTGGAACATTTATTATATATAAGACTTGATAGAGTAAAGGCAATTTGAGTTTGCTTAATATTTTTCTAATTAAACTAAATGTTATACTCCATATATTTGAAACCAATACAACTAGAAATGCAAATTCAGTACTCATAAAAATACAAACAAATCTTATTGGACACAAATTAAATATCAAGATTATAACCTTAAAGTTTGAGAAATAAAGCTACTAGAATAAAATGATAATATTAAGCCCTTGCACCATTGCACATTTACTTATACAAAATCATAACTTAGAAATCAAGTAGCAATTTACTGAATCTGCAATGCAAAAATGATTATTACATTGATTTTTCTGATTTTATGGGAAAAGTTGAAAAAATACCCCATCATTTAGATGATCTCTTAGTGAATATTTTGAGAAAATGAATGACTAATGCACTTAAAATAGTTTTTAGAACTAGAGAAGCATAATTATTGAAAAGATCTGTGACATGCCAGTAACATAGTGTTTTATTTCGTGTAGCTTTTCAACACATTCTAAAATTAGCAAGTGTGATATAATGTTTTTCAGGACTGATTTGGACATTTGTGGCCTTTGTGGGTTTTTTTTTTTAATGTGTTGTTAACACAAAGGAAACATACTATGGAGTGTAAAAAAATGGTTGTGAACTATGTAACAGAAATAGTTTAACCCAAGAAGTAATGAACTAATAACTTTAAAGCAAAAAAGAAAGATCTAATAATTTATTTAAATATAAATTAAACATTTGAACAAATATTTCTCCAAAGAAGACACGTGATAACCAACAGATGCTTAAAAGAAGTGCTTAGATGGCAATCATCAGGAAAGTTCAGCTCAAAACCACAATTGAGATTTCTTAACTATGTAAGGATTGCTATTCTCCAAAAAAAAAGTGCAAAGAAAAAGAAGGCAATTGTTTTCAAGAAGGTAGAAAAACTGAGACACTTCATACTGTGAATGTGATGGAAAGTGACACGGGTCCTTGTGGCAAAAGTATGAGGATTCTTTTCTAAAACAAAAAAAGTGAGTTAGCATATAATCTAGCAAATATATTTCTGGGTATCTATCACAAAGAATTGAATTCAGAATCTTAAGTAAGTTTTAACTTTCATGTCCTGTCTCACCACCAGTCACAGAAGATAACGTGGAAAAAGCCAAGGATCGCCATTCACGAATCAGTGATAAAAATCTGTGAAATATATTTACAAATGTATTATTGAGCCTTCAAAAAGAAGAGCATTCTGTAACATTTGCAAACAACAAACTAAGTAAAATAAAGCAGTCATTTAAAGACAACTAATACATTCAAGGATTTGTCCCTAGTGACCTACTTCCGCTAACCAGACATGACCCACCGAATAGCTCATTCAGTATGAATATATCTGTTGATGAAAGTATTGGACCTATGTGATCCAATCGTCTCTTAATGTCTGGACGCACAATCTGGTGGCTAAGATTATGACATGTGAGCCTGTGGGGGACTCTCAATACAGAAATAGTAACAGTGTTTCACTCTGTTCTCTTCTCTGCCCTTCTGCTTGCTTTCCTTGCTCTCTCTTACTCTTTCTTTCCCCATTATATAGCTGTTAGTCAGGTTACCTAGAATTAATTTATATATCTTCTGTTGACACTCCTATTTTCTAGACATGGTAGAGGAATATTTCTTTGAGATTTGGAGATGAGTGAGACATATTTTTCATCCTCTTCCATTCTCTACAGGTGTCTTCAGAGAGAAAGGATACAGTAACATTTCTGCCTCAGGGCCAAACATCAGCCTCTAACCTATAGTTATTTCTACAAGGTAAAAAAATCATTAAACCCAGATGTAGTTTCCATTAAATACAGAGATAGGAGGGTAGCTAGGAAATTTCCCATTTCCATGTCTAGAACTCATGAAGATATACAAAAGACTGGGAGAACAAGATTGAGATATATGATAATTTGAACAATGAGCCCAGAAAAGACATGTAGTAATCTCCATGGGGCTGTTATATAAGCGATAGCAGATATTACTTAGCCCAGTTTTGATTTATAAATATCTACAAGAACATTCTTTCATCTAAATTTAATCTTCATGTCCTATCAGGACACCATACAATGTTGGCTGCGTTAGTTCATTATCATTCGTCTTTCTAGATCCAGAAATTCTGTTAGCTGTAGGTTAAATCAACCATGAATTTCTAGGTATTTTATTTATTTTTTTATTGAGACTATTGCAAATGGAGTTGCTATCCTGATTTCAGTCTCGATCTCTGAATTGTTGGTATACCGATTTTTCTGGATTGATTTTATACCCTGGTACTTTGCAAAATGTTTCAATCAGCACTAGGAGTTTGGGGATAGTCTCTAGGGTTATTTAAATGTAGGATCATGTCATCTGCAAAAACGGATAATTTCATTTCTTCCTTCCTTATTTGAATTCCATTTATATCTTTTTATTGCCTTATTGCATTTGATAGGAACTGCAGTATGAAATTGAGGTGTGGAGAAAGTGAACATAAGATAAAGATGTCTTATTCCTGATTCCAGAGGAAATGTTCACCATTAAATATGCTGTTGGCTCTAGGTTTGTCTTAAATAGCATTTATTATGTTGAAGAATGTTTCATGCATTTAAAATATCCAGAAAAATTTGATGTGTATTAAACATGCATACATGCTATTGCTTGTTGCTATTTCCCCATACTGCAACAGTGATTCACGCAGCATTTGGGCTGTTTGAAGTAACCAATACATTGTTTACAATATTTGTAAAGCTATGCATTAGCCACATATGCATATGGCTTGTTAATTTAAAGGTTTTGTTTTCAGCAAGGTGTTCTGGAATTATACTGGAGAGCTATTGCATATGCCTTAGTATTTCAATAGTAGATGAATACCAGATACACCAACCATATAGTTTTGGCTTGTCAAGTTGTGTTTTTGATATGCTAAACCAAAAAATGAGCCCTGGGATTTCTAAAAGTTTTACTTTTCTTACTGAATAATAATCTTGATTTCTACTTTAAAAAATATTAAGTAGTTGTACAAAGAAGTTATAATTCTATACATCTACTCTTTTCTTAATAGTATTCATTGAAACCTTTTAAAATACCTTTTAGCTCCCCTGAGAGTTTCAAGGGATATTTTAAACGGCTTTTAGACCTAATGTACCAATTTGTTTAAATTATAATCTAAAATACTTAAATTGTACTCATTTTTTACAATATTACCTAGAGAAGGTATGATAACCACTTTCCTTACAGGAAAAAATTCCCTTGTGCACTTCATTTCTTGTCAGAATCTGAACCAAACATATGGAAGCATAATTTAAGTATTGTATATGGTGATTATATATGGTGATTATATATGGTACCTGTGGGTGTAGGGGTCCAAGGAGACCACCTCTGAGGGGAAAAAATACATGAATTCTCAGGATGTCTTGAGCACAGTACTTCACTAAAACACTTGATTTACTTTTTTCATAACTACCCAGATTCTGTAAAAATGAATCTATTTTGTTACGTAATCACATTTATAAACTTTTACGTTGCTTTGGTGCTACCATTTGCTTTTAGAAGACATAATCTCATAAAATTAGGAACAGAAAAACATTCAGTAGTTCACACATTATTTAAATACAACTGAAAAATGATGTGGGAATGTCTAAATAGCTCCTCCATACCAACAGACCTATGTAATAAAAGGGCAGAAATTCTAATTTTGAAATGTCTCTGATATTTGTTTATTTATTTACTTATTATTTATATCTCATGTGGTCAAAACTCCATGCGATAAACTCACAACAAATAAGACATTCTATCAGTAATATAGTAATGATTTAAAAATACTAACATTTCTTCAATGTTAAAAATAACAATACTGAAATAATCTTAAAATAAGTATTAGTGGGTATTGACTTTGGCTCTGTTTAAGTAAGTTATGAGTCAAAGTCCCATCTTCTGATACTTATTTTCACTTATCCTTGTAGCTGCACAATTCACATCAATTTTTGGAAACTGACAAATGCCTTGTTTGTCTACCAATTAAGAGGGAAATGTAAGAGCAATATAAGTGCAAGCACATAATGATTCTTTTCCAGACTATTCTCATACCTGAATACTTACAGAAAAAATAATATGGGCTTCTCATTTTTCTCACACAAAGCATTGGAAAGAGGTAGAGTTGGTATTAAGGTTTAAGTGTTTTGGTTTTTTTTTTTAATCAAGAGCATTTCTTAGTGTATTTACTTTTCTCTCTGAGTAAGTAATACTGAAGAATAAAGGGGACTGTCCATCTATGTCAGTTCATTTGATTTGATGGTTAATAAGCAGTTATTGATTTTATTTGCCTTTGCTTTTTCATACTATTGGTACAAACACCACAAATAGAAAAAGCAACAGCATCATCCCATTGATAAGAAAATTAGTTTGGTCTCCAAACTGTTGGGAAGGATAGAAGAGATTACCTGACTCCTCATTGTACTTGGGGAAGAGAAAGAGAGACTTGATTTTCTTTCTTTGCAACTTAAAAAAAATATTAATCGCCTTAAAGGAATAAGAAGAGCAAAAACCTTCCTGAGACATGATTCACTGATAAAATGTATAACAAATGTTATATTTCTTAGCCCTTTCAAGGGGCTTGTGTTCATGTGTTTAAACAATGCAACACTCCTTACTCTCTGGCAATTTGTATTCTTTTCAAATGTATTTTCTACATTTTGTATAACGAATCTTAGAACTTGTGCAACAATCTCTATTTTGTAATCACTCTGACCCTTGATGAGTGTTGACCATGTAGTAATTAAGCACACAATTAACAAGTCCATGTCGTATGAAAAAGGCTTGATTAGTTTGTGGCTCTTGGAAGAGTCTAAACAGTTTGAACTTCGGATTTGTGCTCTTAGATTTTATAAGACTACTTTATATTATTTAAATTACTTTGAAATTGAGAAGAAACTTCAGCTTCAAATACTAAAATTATAGCTTCTTGAATGTTTTATATTTAATTATAATAAAATAACAGAAATGTTACAGGACTTACAATAAGAACCTCAAAAATAATCTCTCTGACTATGTAACACATTAAATATTTTTCTGTTTATGAGCTAATTTGGGTAGTAAATGTATATTGTTTTATTCTGAGCCAGGTTGATACGGTCAGAACAAGGTAAAAGGGTAAATTATCTCATTTCACAATATTAAAATGAAGGAAAGGCCATAATTTTTTTCTAGGTATATTTTTTATGAAATTCACTTCTATCAATAGCTACATGCTCCCAGATATATTGTTAGTTGCCATATTCCACATGTGATTATATGTAAAATAGAGGATAAAATAACTTGTCAAATTCTTTCTTTTTTCCAGACTACTTATGATCTCTGACTATAGCGACCAAAATGATTATCAAGCTTTGAATAAAATTCTAAGATCTAGTAAAACAGAAGAAATGAATCATTTGGGGGCACCATTGTACTGATATAATGTTCTGATCATCTTCCTGGAATATATTTAATATGTGTACAATTACACATATTTCAAATGTCCCAGGGAGATAATTAAATTATTGGATGCTAGTTTTATCTTTTTTTTTTTTATCAAATATAAATTAAATATCTTTCTTCTCCTCCACGAGCTAGTAATGGCTCAGGTCTAAATTTACCTCCATTTATTACTGAGTAAATTAGTTGTTCTCTTGTTTTATTGACCATTGAAAGAAAGATGTGAGCCTGTGCATGCTATTTAGAAGCACAGAACATTCTCCACATTTACTTATAAAAAAATTAGGAAGGGAAATTATAAGGAATTTAAAATTATTCCATATATCAAAATTAAAATAATGGTTTACTTAAATGGACCTTGATGTTTGAAAGTAAATTAAGGCTAACTCTCCCTTCATAGAGGTGAAAGCATTTTTAGGACACTATTTCTGAGGGTTTTGAGAGTAATTACAATAATACAATAATACACAAAACATAATATAAAATATGCACTATGCAAATAAAATAATGTAATAAGTATATAAAATACAAGCATATAATATGAGATATATAGCTTAAAATTGGAGCTTCTATGAGTCACTTTGTGTTTTCAGTCTCTGTTCTGATCCTTAGCATTCTTTTTTTTCTCCCTCCCTTTCAATTTCTCTCTTTATTGCTGGTGATTGGGCAAAAATTAGCACAGCAGAAAAATGTTAAAGGAAATTAAGATTGGCATTTGTAGACCTGATAAAAGTGGAAACAAATTGACCTAGTCCATCATTACTTATAGTAGACTAGAAATAAAGTTTACATTGCATTTGCTCATACAGCTAACCTGTACATATACATCTCACTCATATAAATGTGCATATATATATCATTCATATGTATTTATGGCAAGAACATCTATTGTTTCTGCCTAATTATTCACTGTTACTCTTTGTAGTACAAAGAAACTATGATGTTACAAGGAAGGAACTATCCACTGTTGAACATAGTATCAAGACAGTGTGTGGCTAGACCTGGTCACACCTTCTAAGAGACTGAGTTCTTCAGGAAGTTCCCTGGCCTACTTTTGGCCAGTCTCCCCATATGGGGGAAGATAGAGTTGGTTTTTATACTGTGATTGCTCATCGAGTAGGATAATAGGCCTAGAGCTACACAACAGACATTTTTCCCTATGAGATAAATCAGCCTGTGTTGCAATAGAGTCAGGTCACTCAGACATAAATAACTTTCCCACTTACTTACAAAGGGAAATAAACTTTTCATTGAGACTTTTAAGGTAAAGAATCTTATTATTCTACATTTAAAAATTAGATTGCATACTAGGTGCCAGTGGATCATACCTATAATCCTACTTACTTAGGGGCATGAGATTGAAGATCATGGTTCAAAAATTAGCCCAGACATGAAAGTCTGTGAGACTCTTATCTCCAATATATCACTCTCTCTCTCTCCCCTTCTCTCAACACACACACACACACACACACACACACATACACACATACACGCGCGCACGCGAGTGTGCGCCAGGAATGGTACTAAGGCCCAGGATAACACCAAAAACAAAACAAAAAATAATATATATGCAATACCATTGAACGTTTTCACTTGTGTATTATCTTAAAGAATTAATAAGGATTTTCTCTGTGGGTGGTAATGGAATTTGAACACAGGACTTTGCATTTGCTAGTCAGACATTGAACTAAAAAGACCCCTATAGTTTTTTGTTTGTTTGTTTTACTAATTTTAGTATTCCATAAAGACAAATGAAAAATATTTGTGAACATGATTTATATACACATATAGATAATAAATAATCACTGACACTATTTTACATAACTCAAGTAGCTTAGAGCACAGCCAAAAGAAATACAGTATTTTGCTTTAACCTAATAGTTGTTACACAAATTTAATTCTATTTAATCTCATTCTAAAACTGAACATTCCATTTCAAGGTTTGTTCTTTTTTCTCTTCATGTAAAATATTTTTTGATGGTAACAATTATAGCTACACAGAGTTTTATCTCTTTCTATCAAATATTCTAGCTATACAGAACCTATAGTCAACATTGACCTTGAAATAGTTCTTATTTTTGAAAAGAGAATATTTATCCTGACTTTGAATGCTGTAACCTTCTCATCCTCAAAGGAAAGGTAATCTCTGAAACTCTTATTATGAGATTTTCTTGGGAAGGAGTAATGTTTTTTGACAGAATAATTTAAGTAGTAGTTATTTGCTGAAATTGTGTACTGTAAAGTTTAAAATACAATGCTGGACAAATTCTTCTATCTACCTTTTCCAAAAATGGATTTGACAACAAAAATTAGTTATTTATCTCAATTTAAGGAGGTGAAGGATGGAGTGATGAAAAGCTACTCTTGGAGAGCCAGCAGTTAAAGTCTTCTCTTTGTCAATAAGCGCAATATAAAAAATTTTCTACTAATTAAATGTATATGTTCCTAAATTAAAAGATTACCCTCTAACAAGAAAAGTCTATGTTTAACAAGCAAGATTTTTTATTTATTTATTTATTTTTTTTTTTTCCAGTCCTGGGCCTTGGACTCAGGACCTGAGCACTGTCCCTGGCTTCTTTTTGCTCAAGGCTAGTGCTCTGCCACTTGAGCCACAGCGCCACTTCTGGCTGTTTCTATATATGTGGTGCTAGGGAATCGAACCCAGGGCTTCATGTATACAAGGAGAGCACTCTACCACTAGGCCATATTCCCAGCCCCCAACAAGCAAGATTTTATTTAGACTATTCGTACTGGAATACACAAGGAACTTGTTAAAAAATCATTTCTTAGTCTATTTTTCCAACTGTGTAATGATCTGGTGTCAGGAAGAAAAGCCTAAATGAGAACTCATAGGGGATTTAAGAAACGTTGAAGTGTGACAACTGTTGAATCTGGGCTTGGGGATGATGGAGCCACATTTTACCTTTGTATCATCATATTGACTGTTTTTTCCTAATAATTTGCACTTTCCTTACAATGTTCTTTGATAACTCACAATTTTATTTTATTTATTTTTACTGTAGGAATGTACAGAGGGGTTACAGTTACATAGATCAGATAAGGAGTACATTTCTTTTTGAACAGTGTCACTTCTTTCCTTGTTTTCTCCCAGTTTTTCCCCTCCTGACACCTTTCCCCATCAAATTGTATAGTTCATATTCAACATAGTGTCAAGTGAGTATCACTGCTAAATCATTTCACCATTAGCTTGCCCTTCCTTCCCCCAAACAGATAAACTTACATACAAGACAAAAAGTACAAAAATCAAGAACAGCAACAAAAGGAGAAAAATCAAAACAAAACCCAAAAGGAAAACACACAAAAAAGTTAAAAAACCACTGGTTTCCATTTTTTGGAGTTTATTTCAATAAATATATTGTTATATGATCGTATGCACATAGCTATGTGCATTGAGTCTTTGTGATCCTTTCATAAGAATATCCTCCCTGGTCTCAGTGTGTGAATATTTAGTCCTGTTTAATTTATCATATCCAAGTGTAATTTTTGTCTTCTATTGTGGTAACACCTACTTTTATATGCATATTCTAATTATTACAAATGAGGAAAACCATGCAATCTATGTCTCTTTGGGTCTGGCTTACTTTGCTTGATATAATTTTTCTAAGTCTTCCCATTTCCTTATGAATGGGGTCATGTCATTCTTTCGGATGGAAACAGAATTCCATTTGTACATGTCGTATATACAAGTGGTATATGTATACCACATCTGGATTGATTACATATCTTGGTTATGGTAAAAAATATTCTGCAATAAACATGGTTGTGCTAGTAGCTTTAGTGTGACCTTATTTGTGGTCAGTTGGATAAATGCCCAGGAGTGGAATTGCTGGGTTATAGGAAAGCTCTATGTTTAGTCTTTTCAGGAATCTCCACACTGCTTTCCAGAGTAATTAAATAAGTTTACATTCTCACTAACAGTGTTATAGCATTACCTTTTGGCCACATCTCAGCCAGAAAATGTTAGTGTTAGTTTCTTGATAATAGTCATTCTAACCAGAGTGTATTTCAATATTCTTTTCATTTGCATTTCTTTTATGGCCAGAGATGTTGAACATTTCTTCATGTGCTTACTGACCATTCTTACATCTTCTGAGAAGTCTCTTTTTAAGTCTTTAGCCTATTTATTAACGGGGTTGTTTTTGTCTTTGAGGATTTGTTTTTGGGGATTTAATTTATTGAGCTCTACATATAGTTTAGATATAAACCCCTTGTATGATGCATAGCTAGTCAAGGTTTTCTCCCATTAAGTGGGCTTTCTATTTATCTTGCTAGCTATGTCCTTTGCTATGCAGAAACTCATGATTCAATCCCATTTTTGGAGTCTTTCTTTTTTCTTCTTTTTCTTTATTGTCAAAGTGAAGTACAGAGTGGTTACAATTTCATATGTAAGACAAGTACATTTCTTATCCAATTTGTTACCTGCTCCCTCATTTTCCCCCATCTCCCTCCTCCCCACTTCCCTCCCCCATTATGAGTTTTACAGTTGCTTTACAGCAATTGGTTTTGCTATTGCAATGGTTTGTCTTTTTGTCTCTCAATTTTGGTATTCCCTTTTCCTTCCCTATTTCCAGTACACATATATACAGTATTTGGGGTACTAAGACCAGTTACAGTTATAGCAGGGGTAAAACCACAGGAAAGGAATATGAGAGAAAAAAAGGTATGGTTTCACAAGGCATGTTGAAAATAACTACAACAATGATATACCACTTATTTTTTAATACTTATTTATTGTCAAAGTGATGTACAGAGAGGTTACAGTTTTATACATTAGGTCTTGGGTACCTTTCTTGTACTGTTTGTTACCTCCTCCTTCATTCCTCCCTTCCCCTTCCTCTTTTCCTCTCCCTCCATGAGTTGTACAGTTGGTTTACACCAAACAGTTTTGCAAGTATTGCTTTTGGAGTCATTTGTCTTTTTATCCTTTGTCTCTCAATTTTGATATTCCCTTTCAATTCCCTAGTTCTAATACCAGTATATACAGTATCCAGTGTACTCAGATAAGATACAGTGATAGCGACGGTATACCCACAGGAAGTGGGATACAAGAGGATCATCAGCAAAAGAAGCTACGGTTTCACATGGCATGTTGAAAGTAATTACAACAGTGATATAACAGTTGTTTCCGTAACATGAAGTTCATTTCACTTAGCATCATCTTATGCGTTCATAAGGGTATATCTATTGGGCTCTTGTGATCCTCTGCTGTGACTAGCCTAAACCTGTGCTAAATATTCCCCCATGAGGGAGACCATAGAGACCATGTTTCTTTGGGTCTGGCTCACTTCAAAGTTCTTCAATTTCCTTACAAATGGGGCAATGTCGTTCTTTCTGATAGAGGCATAAAATTCCATTGTGTATATGTACCATATTTTCCTGATCCATTCGTCTACTGAGAGGCATCTGGGTTGGTTCTATATTTTAACTATGACAAATTGTGCTGTGCTGGTGGCTTTAGTGTGTTCTTGTTTGTGATCTTTTGGGTAGATGCCCAAAAGTGGGGCTGCTGGGTCATAGGGAATTCTACATTTAGCCTTCTGAGGAATCTCCATACTGCTTGCCAGAGTGGCTGAACCAGTTTACATTCCCTCCAACAATGAAGTAGGGTTCCCTTTTGGCCACATCCCCTCCAACATTTGTTATTGTTAGTTTTCTTGATAAAGGACATTCTTACTGGGGTGAGATGGAATCTCAATGTTGTTTTGATTTGCATTTCTCTTATGGCCAGTGATGTAGAGCACTTTTTCATATGTCTCTTGGCCATTCTCATTTCCTCATCAGAAAAGTCTCTTTTTAAGTTTTTAACCCACTTGTTGAGGGGGCTGTTGGTTCTTTGTGGTTTTGTTTTGGTGGAATTTAATTTTTTTAGTTATGCATGTATTTTAGGTATGAGGCCTTTGTCCATTGTATGGCCGGTAAAGATCTTTTCCCAGGCTTTGGGCTTTCTGTTTATCTTGCGAGCTATGTCCTTTGCCGTGCAGAAGCTCTGCAGTTTGATGCAGTCCCATTTGTCCAAACTTTCTTTGATTTGTAGCATTTCTGAGTCTTTGTTAAGGAAGTTTCATCCTGTGCCAAGGAGCCCAAGTGTTTCTCCTACTCCTTCTTGCAGTGTTTTCAGAATAGCTGTTTTTTTTTTTTTTTTTGCCAGTCCTGGGCCTTGGACTCAGGGCCTGAGCACTCTTCCTGGCTTTTTGTTGCTCAAGGCTAGTACACTGCCACTTGAGCCACAGTGCCACTTCTGGCCATTTTCTTTCTTTCTTTTTTTTTTTTTTTTCAAATTTTTATTATCAAACTGATGTACAGAGAGGTTACAGTTTCATACATTAGGCATTGGATACATTTCTTGTACTGTTTGTTACCTTGTCCCTCATGCCCCCCCTCCCCCTTACCCTTTCCCCCCCTTGAGGTGTTCAGTTCACTTACACCAAACAGTTTTGCACGTATTGCTTTCGTAGTTGTTTGTCTTTTTTTACCCTGTGTCTCTCAATTTTGGTATTCCCTTTCAATTTCCTAGTTCCAATACCAGTATACACGGTTTCCAATATACTCAGATAAGAATACAGAGATAGTGTAGGTACAACCACAGGAAGGTGATACAAGAACATCATCAATAGTAGAAGCTACAGATACACATGGGATGTTGAAAGTAGTTACAACTGTGATATAACAATCATTTCCATAACATGGAGTTCATTTCATTTAGCATCATCTTTTTTTTTATTTTTAGTTTTTATTATAAAACTGATTTACAGAGAGGTTACAGTTTCATATGTTAGGCATTGGATACATTTCTTGTACTGTTTGTTACCTTGTCCCTCATACCCTCTCCCCCCTCCCCCTTTCCTCCCCTGAGGTGTTCAGTTCACTTACACCAAACAGTTTTCAAGTATTGCTTTTGTTGTTGTTTCTCTTATTTTACCCTTTGTATCTCAATTTTGGTATTCCCTTTCAATTTCCTAACTCTAATACCAGTATACACGGTTTCCAATATACTTAGATAAGATTACAGAGATAGTGTAGATACAATCACAAGAAGGTGATACAAGAACATCATCAATAGTAGAAACTACAGATACACATGGGATGTTGAAAGTAGTTACAACTGTGATATAACAATCATTTCCATAACATGGAGTTCATTTCACTTAGCATCATCTTATGTGATCATAAGGGTATAGCTATTGGGCTCTTGTGATCCTCTGCTGTGACTTGTCTAAACCTGTGCTAATTATTCCCAATAAGGGAGACCATAGAGTCCACGTTTCTTTGGGTTTGGCTCACTTCACTTAGTATAATTTTTTTCAAGTCCTTCCATTTCCTTACAAATGGGACAATGTCATTCTTTCTGATAGAGGCATAAAATTCCATTGTGTATATGTACCACATTTTCCTGATCCATTCTTCTACTGAGGGGCATCTGGGTTGGTTCCAGATTCTCGCTATGACAAATTGTGCTGCGATGAACATTGTTGTTCTGGTGGCATTACTGTGATTTTGTTTGTGGTCTTTTGGATAGATACCCAAAAGTGGGGCTGCTGGGTCATAGGGGAGTTCTATATTTAGCCTTCTGAGGCTGGCCATTTTCTCTATATGTGGTGCTAGGGAATCGAACCCAGGACTTCATGTATATGAGGCAAGCACTCTAGCCACTAGGCCATATACCCAGCCCCCAGAATAGCTGTTTTTATTTCAAGGTCTTTAATCCATTTGGAATTGATTTTGGTGCAGGGTGATATATAAGGATCTAGTTTTAGTTTGTTGCATGTGCTGAGCCAGTTTGCCAGCACCATTTCTTAAAGAGGCTATCTTTCTTCCATCCCATTTTTTAGCTCCTTTATCCAAGAATAAGTAGGCATAGGTCTGTGGGTTCATTTCTGGGTCTCCAGTTCTGTCCTCTGGCCTGTTCATGTGCCAATATCGAGCTGTTTTTATTACTATAGCTTTGTAATACAGATTCAAGTTTGGTATTATAATTCCTCCAGCACTGTTCTTTCTAAGTAGGATTGTTTTGGCTATTTCAGGGTCTTTTATTGTTCCAAATGAATTTCTGATTGCATCCTCTATTTCATTAAAGCATGGTGTTGGGATATTGATGGGTATTGCATTGAATCTGTAGATCGCCTTTGGCAATATTGCTATTTTGACAATGTTAATCCTCCTGATCTAGAAGCATGGGAGGTTTCTCCATTTTCTTACTTCTGCCTTAATTTCCCTTTTCAGGTTTTTAAAGTTCTCGTCATCGAGGTCTTTTACTTCTTTGGTTAAGGTTATTCCTAAGTATTTTATGTTTTGGGGGACTGTTGCAAAAGGTCTTGCTTTCCTGATATCAGCATTGTTCTTCAGGTTGTTGGTGTATTGAAAAGCCATTGATTTTTGAGGATTTATTTTGTATCCTGCTACTTTGCCCAAGTTTTGGATCAACTCAAGTAGCTTGGGGGTAGAGTCTATGGGGTTCTCTAGATACAGGATCATGTCGTCTGCAAAGAGAGAGTTTAACTTCATCTTTTCCTATTTGGATTCTCTTTATATTTTCTTCTTGCCTTATTGCTCTGCCTAGGAATTCTAGTACTATGTTGAAGGGGAGAGGAGAGAGCGGACAACCTTGTCTTGCTCCTGATTTTAAAGAAAATGTCTTTAACTTTTCACCATTAAGTATAATGCCCAGTGTGGGTTGTCTTTCATTGATTTCCTATGTTTCTGTATTTTTTCTTACGAAGTTTCAATCCATGCCTAGGAACCCTACTGTTTCTTCTATCCCTTTCTGTAATATTTTCAAGGTATCTGGTCTTACATTGAGGTCTTTCATCACTTGGAATTGATTCTGGTGCAGGGCTATATATTTAGCTTAAGTTTTCTAAATGTGTGTAGCCAATTCTGCCAGAACCATTTGTTGAAGAGGTGTTTTACTTCCAAAGTGTGGTTTTGGCTCCCTTATCACATATTTTTTGTTGCTTTTCATTTGTTTTTGTGCCTAACCTAGAGCTTGAACTCAGGACCTGGGCATTGTCCATGAGCTTCTGTTTCTCAAAGCTCTCCCCACTTCAGCCACAGACATGTTTTTTTTTTTTTTTTTTTTTTTTAGTAATCTACTCATTACCTGACTTACGTAACTGGAACCCTTTTGAAATAACAAGGAAAAATTAAAAAAAAAACACAATTTATACATCACACAGTTCATTTAGCTAGAGTGTATAATAGATTTTTTTGGTAGTTCTGGGCAGTGTCCTTGAGCTTTTTCTTTCATGGCTAGCACTCTACCACTTTGCTCCACAGCTCTTCCTTCTGGTATTATGGTGGTTAACTGGAGATAAGAGTGTTACAGCCTTTCCTGCCTGAGCTGGCTTCTATCCACAATCCGCAGATCTTAGCCTCCTGAGTAGCTAGCATTCAGGCCACCAGCACCTGGCAAATAGATTTTATTGTTGTTGTTTTAAATTTTCTTTTATGCAACCATTTTATGTAACCAGTATGCTACCATTACCACAATCAATTTTAGTATATTTCTATTTTCCATTACAAAAATTCCCCAATCACTAGTAGTCATTCCCTATTTCTCTTCTTCTTCATCTCCTGGCCTACGTAAATAAATCACTGACATACTTTCCCTCTCCATATATTTGCCTATTAAAATAGACAAAACTGGACTGGGAATGTGGCCTAGTGGCAAGGGTGCTTGCCTCATATACATGAAGCCCTAGGTTCAATTCCTCAGCACCACATATATAGAAAAGGCCAGAAGTGGTGCTGTGGCTCAAGTGGCAGAGTGGTAGCCTTGAGCCTTGAGGAAGCCAGGGACAGTGCTCAGGCCCTGAGTCCAAGCCCCAGGACTGGCAAAAAATAAATTAGACAAAACTATTTTTTTTCATTCTACCTGTAACTTCCTTTTTCAGGTCTTATTTTGTCTTGGTATTTATAACTAGCTTTAAAAGTCACTTTCTCACAAAATGTTCTCCTTTTATGTCACCTACTTACTAATCATTAATTGGATAGTTTTATTGGAAGCCTAGATTTTGCACATGTACATAAAACAATTTGTGATTCTAGTACTTGGTATTTTCTGTTCCTATTTCAGGACTAGAATGTTACATTCCATCTACAAAAACCAATTCGCTACTAAATAACTGATCAAACAAACACAAAGATATATACGTTTTTAAACCAGAATATGCCTATAGATTTACATTGTAAACACAATGAATGGAGAAAGACAAAAAGTACACCAAGACATGATAAACTACACAGTACTCTAGTCAGTCACACAATGACCCCAAGGAGGCTATTCTTAGGACAGGCTCATAGAGGCTCAATAGCTTTGTGCATATGATCACATAAAATAATATTGATGGGGCTGGAAATGTGGCCTAGTGGTAGAGTGTTTGCCTTAAAATAGTATTTATGGAAATTAAGGAATGAAAATAAAAGTTTTTTTTTGTTTTTTCCTTTGTTGCACTTCCTGTTTTCCTTACCTTTTGTCTTGGTTGTTAGTTTAGCTGTCTCTGGGAAGGTCCAGAGGGGCATAGAAAGGGTGAGACAAAGCATGAAGAAATGCAGCAGTGATATTCACTAGATACTGTGTGAAAAATGAACTATACAACTTCTAGGGGAGTGCATTTGGGAGGGAAAAGCTGAGAGAAAACCAGGCAAGAAGTGACTCTGTTCAAAAAGAAATGTACTCGTTACCTGACTTACATAAATGTAGGCGTCTGTACATCACCTTTATATATACACATATATGTACATATACACTACATATATATAGTGTATATGTACATATATGTGTGTGTTCTTTTGTTTGAAAATTGAGTGTTGATTATTAGAATTTGAAATAAATCCAGTAGATGGTGCTATGAATCCTAAATTACAGAGAACTATCAGGCTCTTTAATAGAAGGAAGTATGCAACCCAGGGTTACCAAGGCAACCTTTTTCAAATGTCTGTCTATTTTTCAGCCTCTGTATCTCTCTGTTTTGCCCCTCTCTCTTTCTTCCTCTTAATAATTAGTTTCCTGTCTTATGTATCTACATTATGTCTATTAGGAGTTGGGGGAAAGTGAAAAGAAATGTAAATGTACTGTAGAACAGTTTTTGGCATGACTACTTTATACCTGCCAATGCTGAGGGAAATGCAAAGGAAGGATTGCGTACAGCTTGACGCTACTTATAAAATGAGAATGTAAGTCATAACAGGAATTATGTAAAATAGCTAAAATATCTTCATAATATCATATCTTCTTAATATCAAATCTGGTCCATGATTGGTAATTATGTCATTTTCAAAAGGGCTGTATGCCATTGGCTCACTGGAGGCTGTTATCTGAACATCAAGGTTCAACGTTAGCCCACATAGACTCTTATCTTCAATAAACTACCTAAAATGCTGGAAGTGGAACTGTCATTCAAGTGGTAGAGCACTAGCTTTGTGCAAAAGAAACTTATGGAGAGAGCCTAGGCCCTCTACATCCAGGACCAGTCAAACATGCAGTCATTTATTTAATCTCCCAAATTTCTGTTATTGAAAATGTTTGGGTTGTGGGCTGGGAATATGGCCTACTGGCAAGAGTATTTGTGAAGCCCTGGGTTAGATTTCCCAGCACCACATATATAGCACCACATATATTTAAAAAAAAGAAAGAAAGAAAGAAAAGAAAAAAAAATAAAATGTTTGGGTTAAACAGGCTTTATCCAATCCCAACATATGATTTTTTTCCCTGACATTTAACATTATAAGAAGTACAAAAGTAGTTGATTTTAGGTTGCAGTGATCAGAAAAATCTTAATGAATATATATACATATATGTCTGTATATCTATGTGTTTTTATAAATAATATGAAAAGCCACAATCTAAAGAAGAAAAATAGATAAATATTCTAATTCTGAGACACCCTTTTATCTGATGTGTGTGTGCTCAGCTAAGAGAGTTTCGGGTACTACAGGGAACATACTATGTACACTTAGGGGTATGGTTCTTCTGAGTACTTGGAAATGAGCCATGTCCTTAAGATTTATAGTTATAAAATAAAATCTTACATATTTATTTGTTCATTTTTTTGCTGGTCCTGGGCTTGCACTCTGGGCCTGGGCACTGTCTCCAAACTTCATTTGTTCAAGGTGAGTGCTCTACCTCTTGAGTCACAGTGCCACTTCCAGCATTTTTGAGTACTTCATTGCAAATGAGTCTTACAGACTTCCTTGCCCAGGCTGACTTCTAACCAAGATCCTCAGATCTCAGCCTCCTGAGTAGCTAGGATTACAGTCATGAGCCACTGGCACTCAGCTTAAGTGTTTACAGTAACAATCTATACCCCTTTTTGATATACTATATCTGAACAAAAGTAGAATAATTATGACATGCAGTCATGTGAAAATGGCATAACCCATTTTCATTCTTATACTATGCCTCCGAATCACCTTTAGTAGTCCAATTCATAGTCTCTGAAGTTGCATCTATCTGGGCTGCTTCAAAATTTGCTAAATTACAATCATCCAGTGATAGGTTCTGGATATTTTTTAAAGAAGATTTTAGAAAATATGGAGGGATATGTAACCATATACTATCTGCTAGGATCCATTAAAGGGAATTGAGGATTTACAAAAAATAATGTACAATTGGACTAAAGAAAAGTCTAAAGGCAGAATATCAGTGTCTAGGAAACTGTGTATGTTTTTCTGAAGGAACAGGACATCCCGCATTTCTGTCTGTTCCTAGAACAGAGATAGAGCCGTGGCAAGATATTGATTTGAGACAATGAAGCAAGAGAGACATGGCAACACATTTTCAGTCTTTCTAAGTTAAAGTGACACATCATACGCCCAAATATCCATTTTCTCTTATGTTGCTCAAACTAATAATATTCCTATGGAGTATAAATTAATAGATGTTTACATTAATGAGTGAGGTAGAAAGTATGTGATAACATTTACAAATAGAAAATAAGAGACCTCCAGAAAGCTACTGGAAAAGCTAATTTGTCTCAGGTCAAATATCATGTTCTAAGAGATTAACATCTTTTACTATCATTAATTTGTGTACACCAGTCTTCTAATTGTCCTATTGTTTTTTTATAACTTTACACACATATCACATTTAATATATGTGGTTATTACTGACTCTCTTACCCAGCAATTTTAAGCTTCTTGTGGAAATTAATTTCACCTTTTCCTTGTTTTATACTGTATCTCCAAAGCCTGCTCAGTGGCTCTGTTCATCAGCTTGTAGGCATTCAGTGCCTACATGGTAAGCATTTCATTATTAAATAAAGGAAAGAAAAGGTAAAACAGTTGGCTTATCATAAATCACATAATAATATATTTCAAGGACACAAATACCATAAATTTGTGTTGTCCATCTACTGCTGCTTCTACAATGTGCACTGACATCTAGACTCTGCCAGCAGGCCTGGACCCAGAGAGGTAGAAGCCTGTGGGCGAGACAGATGATGGAAAGAGTCCCATTTCCAATACCAAGTGCATCACAGCAGCACCCAGACTTGGACAACTCAAATATCTCCCATAGGAGCACATCTCTGAAACCATCATCAAAATTAAACAATGCAGCATTGGTGGCTCACTCCTGTAACACTCTCCTCAAAAGGGCTTTGAGAATCACAATTGGGAACAAGCCCAGGCAGAAAATTCCATGAGACTCTTGTCTCTAATCAGCAAAAAATAAGCCAGAAGTGGAGCTCAAGTTCAAGCACCAGCCTTGCAAGAGGTAGGAGAGCTTGAAGTCAAGCCGTATTGGCACACAGAACAAAAAGGGCAGTGCTATGGATGACGTATACCTGTAACTATTCAGGAGGTTCAGACCCAGAGGATAGCAGTTGAAGCTAGCCTGGGCAGAAAACTTGATGAAAGAGACTTAATTTCCAATTAGCTGGCAAAACTTCAGACTGGAGGCATGGCTGAGTGGCAGCTGGGAGCTATCTCTGAGTTGTGCAAGCCAAACAGTGTTGAAGGCTCTAGTTTCAAGTTCTGGAACACATGCGGAAAGAAAGAGAGAATGAAAGGAAGGAAGGAAGGAAGGAAGGAAGGAAGATAGGAAGGAAGGAAGGAAGGAAGGAAGGAAGAAAGGAAGGGAGAGAGAAAGAAAGAAAGAGAACAAGAGAAAGAAAGAAAGAAAGGAAGGAAGGAAGGAAGGAAGGAAGGAAGGAAGGAAGGAAGGGAGAAAGAGAGAGAGAAAGAAACAAAGAAAGAAAGAGAGAGAGAACAAGAGAAAGAAAGGAAGGAAGGAATGAAGGAAGGAAGGAAAGGAGAAAGGAAGGAAGAGAGAAAGAGGAAGGAAGGAAGGAATGAAGGAAGGAAGGGAGAAAGAGAGAGAGAAAGAAAGAAAGAGAGAGAGAACAAGAGAAAGAAAGAAAGGAAGGAAGGAAGGGAGAAAGAGAGAGAGAAAGAAACAAAGAAAGAAAGAGAGAGAGAACAAGAGAAAGAAAGGAAGGAAGGAATGAAGGAAGGAAGGAAAGGAGAAAGGAAGGAAGAGAGAAAGAGGAAGGAAGGAAGGAAGGAATGAAGGAAGGAAGGGAGAAAGAGAGAGAGAGAGAAAGAAAGAGAGAGAGAACAAGAGAAAGAAAGGAAGGAAGGAAGGAAGGAATGAAGGAAGGAAGGAAAGAAGAAAGGAAGGAAGAGAGAAAGAGGAAGGAAGGAAGGAAGGAAGGAAGGAAGGGAGAAAGAGAGAGAGAAAGAAAGAAAGAAAGAGAGAGAGAACAAGAGAAAGAAAGGAAGGAAGGAAGGAAGGAATGAAGGAAGGAAGGAAAGAAGGAAGGAAGGAAGAGAGAAAGAGGAAGGAAGGAAGGAAGGAATGAAGGAAGGAAGGAAGGATGGGAGGGAGGGAGGGAGGGAAAGGAAAAAATAACTGTGGTAATCCACCTTTTGGGAGCTTAATTATCTTGCTTTACAAGTTGTGTCTGTTGCTTGGTGACAGGAAATGCTTTTGTGCAAGAATCAAGCAAGAAAGAAATAGAACTGGCTTTGATATTTTTTCACTCCTTTTTAAAGAAAAATCTGTATTACAACTGTAATTGTGCTGTTTTCTCCGTGAGAAAAACAGTTGTGCTGTGTGTCTGTGTGAGGAGCCATCACGCCCCGTGTGGAGGGCTTGGCGTCCAGGCCCCTACAGTGCTCATGTCATGCCAGGTTCTGCTGCCCACGGGGCTCGTCTCGCGGGGTGCAGTCCTGCCCAGCTCCCAGCCTTGGCTCCAAGCAGTGACTGCAAGTCCCCTGAGCCAGGGATGCTCCTCTCCACTGTCTGTGGAGCGGGGAGAGGGGCTCAACAAAGCAGCTCAGGGGAAGACCAGTGGCCCAGGACAGCAGAACAAACACGCTCCAGGGGAAGCCATGTCTAGGGACCCTGCTTCGCAAAACCTCCTGTAGTGTGTGATTCGAGAACATTACAAGATGGTGAAGCCTCTTCATGAAGAGACTAAAGATCCACAACTGATCCCAGAGGACAAGTGGGCTTTGGAGGAGAAAAGGAGTCCAATGAGCACAGCCTCCACCTAAGAGAAGAAAGTAATGTTGCTTCCTAAGAAAATGGAAAGGGCATTATACACTCGGTGGCCATCTTTACCTTCCTGATCCGGTTCTGTGTCCACTGGACCATGTGGCTCTAGGATTCTCTCAGCCAGTACCAGCTTGTCCTCAGATCCTTGCCACGGACCACGACCACACACAATCATTTTAGATCAGAAAACCAAAGATCCAGGAACCCTTGTCTGCCACCAGGTGCCAGATAGAAGCTTCCCTTTGAGCCCTGCCTGCTCTGGAAACTGCTATCTGGAAGGACATAGCACTGGCTTTGGCTGAGGCCAGTGTGTTTAATATATTTTTCCAGAAGGCCATCAGTATGCAGAGAAAACTTCTTTCAAGAAAATTTTCATGACTGTTAGATATTTCCTGGTAACGTTTTCCCTTTCCTATGAGATATTTAAGTTCAATAATTAACAAAGTTAGCAAGGACAAACTCATTAGCTTTAAAGTTTTCTTTAAAGTTTTTCTCGATTTTTCTTTGTTTTTATTTTGTCACACTCAAAATGAACTTTCCCTTGGATTCACCAGTCATAGGGCTGTATACTACGAATACTCAGAAGTGGATCTAGCAGCACACTGGTACACTTACAACTTTGTATATAATTGGCTAATAAAAACAAAACACAATTAGCAATCCATCCCCAAAAGTCAAATTCCAACAGGAAATATTACAGTACTAGTAAAATGTTAGTAAGATATATTGCTGATAAATATTTATTTGAAAAGTTGAGTTTTAATCTTCTACTGAAGATAATTTGAAGTATTAATCTTTTCAAGCACATGTGTTTATCATGTGCTTCTTAAATGACTGTGGGATTTGTTACTTTATATTCTTCTTAAGCTCTTATCTAAGAAGAGATACATCCCAAAACACTCCATGTGGCTAGCATTTTTCTGATATCAAAACCTGACAAAGACATAGCAAGGTAAAACCTTAGGCCTATATTTCCAGTGGATATACCTGAAAAATTTCAATGAAAATTTAGCCAGTAAATCTAATAAAATATTTGAAAAGGATGGCATGATTGGTATTGAGATCTATGTTGAGAAAGAAATGTTAATTTAGCACTTAAAAATCGATGTGTAATTACTATGTTAACTAACAAAAGCTTCACATGATTATTTTGCTTAAAATGGAAAAGGCGTTTGGCATAATGCAACAGGAAAGTAGAAATATAAATGAACCAGTTGATATCATTACAGAGAGTATACAAAACATTGCATCTTGCATCTCAGGTCCTTTCTCCCAAAGACGAGAACAGAGAGGATGTCTAGTTATACCTCTGTGTTAACCTGAGGGATTTTTGGCAGGGGGAGGGACAGTACAGGGGCTTGAACTGAGGATCAGACTGTTGTCCCTTAGCTTTTCCCCTCAAGATTGGCACTCTTCTACTTGAGCCATACCTCCACTTCTGGCTTTTGGGTGCTTAACTGGAGATAAAAGGCTCATAGACTTTCCTGACCTGAGGGGCTTTGAATTGTGATCCTCCCATCTCATCTTCCTGATTGGCTAGGATTAAAGTGTGAGCCACTACTGCTCAGCGATACTGGGGCTTTAATCAAGCAGGATAGGGAGAAATAACTAAAATTCCTTGGATTAAAGAAGAAAGACACCAAAGTGAACTGAACACCTGGGGGGGAGGGGAGGGAAAGGGGGGGAGGGAGGGGGGCATGAGGGACAAGGTAACAAACAGTACAAGAAATGTATCCAATGCCTAACGTATGAAACTGTAACCTCTCTGTACATCAGTTTGATAATAAAAATTTGAAAAAAAAAAAAAGAAAGACACCAAATCATTTCTCGTTTAAATGACCTGTTTACAGACTATCATGCGTGTAGAAAATTTATAGTCATACATGAAAAAATTGTTTAAATGTGTGGGCAATTATTTCTATAGTGACTACTTTTCCAAATAGAAGTATATAAGAACATGATTCATGCTTTACCTTTTCAGGCTTATTGCTTAAAAGTGACTGGACAAAATTCGGTCTCAAAAATACTTGTTAAACTATGTTCTGGGAAGGGAAATTTAAGTTTCACCTTCAACGTAAGTAGCTTGGACACATCACTGTTATCCTTACCATCATAAAAAGAGATATAAAAACTGGAATCAAGGATTTCATAAAACCTTCATAATCATGCAGTAGGATGCACGTCAATCAGAATGGCTAAGTTAAACAGTAACTATGTCGGAAAATATGGAACAACTAAAACTCTCCAACAATGCTGATAGAAAATTCTACAGTTTGGAGATAGTTACTTAAGAGATTAGAGGTATACTTCACATACAAACTGGCCATTATATTTTCAGATATTTAACCAAGTAAAATAAAATGAACTTCTTAGTTGCCCTGGTGGAATTAGAGGAAGAAACAACAGAGCAAAGCGCAAACTAGAATTTCCAGATCTACTTGCAGAAAATCTAGGCATAAAGGAAGTTACAGTAACATATTATTCAGCACAAGGATGACATGGAGAGATTAAGACATCACTGACTTGCCTGGGGTCCTGACCCCCATGAGTGGTGAGCTGAGAAGGGACAGTATTAAGCTTTATAAACCCTGGAAAATGGCATAGAAAAGGAAAAATTGCTGGAAAACAACCATCAGGACTTAGTAAATTTCAGTGGAAAGCTGTGATAAGCAATGTAATTAGTCCTTGGGGATTATAATGTGCTCTGCTTAATTTTCATCACATTGTTTTCTTTGTTCCTCTAGATTTATTATGAAATTTCAGCTTCATTTATTAAATAAACTTCTATCTTAGGATAATTATGTGATTACATAAAGGCTCAAAATGAAAATCTATCTGATACTCAGATTTTCCTTTTGTTTACATGTGATATTAGTATACATTGTAACATAATTATTTTGTTGTTAGTAAGTTAAATTTGTACTTTATTCATGTTTCCTGAATTTCTATTTAAAACCATATGATGTTCTTACCCAGGACATCACTTACTTTCAGTAACAAGGCTCTTTTAGACTCTGTTAGGGTTTTCATTTTTTGATCATTTTTGATAATTCTGAGAAGAACGTGTCAGTTAAAGAAAATCTCTTGTTTGGAATTTATTGCTTTTTTTTCTATGAGACTAGGATTATGTTTGATAAGGCTGATCTAACAGCTAAAATATCATTCTTATTATATCATATTGTCAATTACCATTGTTGATGTTAATCAACTGACTGAGAATAAATTACTCAGCTTTCACCAAAGTTTCCCTCCCTCTTTCTTCCCTCCCCCTCCCTTCCCTTCCATTCGTCCCTCCTTTCCCTTTCCTTCTTCCCTTCCTTTCCCTTCTCTTCTCTTTTCTTCTATTTTAAGCAAGGTAGGGTCTACCCTCCCTCCCCTCTCTTCCTCTCCCCTCCCCTCCCCTTCCCTTTTCTTCTATTTTAAGCAAGGTGAGAATTTGGAGTAGAAAGGAATTATTCCCCTTGACTAGGGTGAATTTTCAAGCTTGTTGTGTAGTTTTGTTTTTTCACACATGGAAAGAAGGCTCTTTCTGTTGGTCAAGGTGGAGATCTTTGTTGAATTCTCACTGTGAACACTGGGTAGACTATAAAGAGTTCGGAAACATCACCATCATCACAGCAAGAAACTGAAATCAGACTTCATGAAAAGTGAGAAAAGTGAAGTCACAAGTCAAATTGCCAACCCAGTCCAGAGACAAGTACTGTCTGGAAACACATTTTCAGCCTAGTGTCTAGTGAGTATCACTGCTGCACTGGTTCACCCTTTGTTCACCATTTCTGTGCCCCCCCCCAATTGCCTTCCCCCAAACAGATAAGCTTACATACAAGACAAAATGTACAGAGAACAAAAACAGTGACCAAGGAGAAAATAGAAACAAAAACAAAAGGAAACATAACAAAAAAAATCTCGTTTCCATTTCTTGGAATTCATTTCAATAAGCATCATTTTATGTGATCATATGTTCATAGCTATTGAACCTTTGTCATCATCTCTTAAGAATGGCCTCCTTTGGTTTCACTGTGTGAATGTCTAAAATCCTGTTTAATTTATCATGTCCTAGTGAATTTTTTGTGTGTGTTTACTTGTAGATTAATAGGCACTTTCCAGTTATAACAAATGAGGGACACCATGCAACCCATGTTTCTTTGGATCTGAATTAATTTGTTTAAAATAATTTTTTGCCAATTCTTTCCATTTCTTCATGATTGGAAGCATAGAATTTTATTGCATATACACACCACATTTTCTTGATCTATTTGTACATTGATGGGCATGTGAACTGATTCCATATCTTGGTTATGGTAAACAATGCTTTTGTTCAGTAACTTTTAAGCATTAAGTTTATAGTGATAAATCAAACAAGCATAAACCATGTCCTTTTGCTCCTTAGGTGAAAAAGTCATTAAACACACACACACACACACACACACACACACACACACACACACACACACAGAGCATATAAATAGCCAGTCCTTGAACTCAGGGTCTGAGCATTGTCCCTGGCTCCCTTTTGCTCAAGGCTAGTGCTCTACCACTTGAACCACAGCGCCACTTCTGGTTTTTTCTGTATTTATGGTGCTGAGGAATCAAACCTGGACTTCATGCATGCTCGGCAAGCATTCTACCACTAGGTCACATTCCCAGCCCCTAAAAAAATAATTTTATACACATTTAATCAATCATTAGATGTAAAAATACAAATCCAAGAAGGGATTGACACCCCTATTATATACTTCACTTTAACAATAAATAAGAAGAAGGAAAAGGAAGAGATTGACATCATCAGAAAATGAAGACTGCCAGGAATGCGAATTTAAAGTGACCAGCACAGTCAATATGCTAGTGTAGCAAGTTTATTCAAATTGATCTTGTTAAATTGGCATAAATTTATTAGATACATGCATGTATCTACATAATTTTTGCTAATCCCCTCCTTTAGAGAAAAGGAAACAATTTTAACCCTTGTTGAGGAAAAAAAAATGGGGTTGAATTTTGACCTGATTTTAATCCTTAGAATATGAAATAATAGTACATGAGAAGAACATGAAATTCTCATTTTAAATTTATGTTTTATTGTGGAGGATGGGCCACCTAATTCTTTCCAATGTGTCAAATGAACATACTTTGTTTGGCTTCTAATGCAAACCAAGTAGGATATATTTATTTCTAGTTGAACATCAGCTTATTACCAGTGCAATATGGAATACAAAGTTTTGGGCAGGAGCTTTTCACAAATGTGTTATTCATCAGAAAAGCAAATAGCATTATTTGGAAATATATGCATTTCTCAGAACAACTGAGGAGAAAAGCCATATATCTATAGGTTTAGCTGTAATTCACAAAAATGGATTTTAATCCATACCGGTGTTCTTAAATAGGAATTCTATTTAATGATTGAACTGGTTAATTTTTAAAGACTGTATTTGTAAAATTACTATTAATATTGGTTTTCATTGGCAAGTGATAATTGTGTATGTTAAGGGGGTGCGATGTGCCATTCTGATATATTAATTAGCATATTCTTCACTTTGCTTACTAGTTTTGATGGTGAACTACTTGAACTTATTTTTTCCTTTTGCTTTTTAAAGATATCTTTAGTTTTGAAAATGACAGACTGTTCATTAGAGAAGGAATACACTTCCAAAAGACTGAAAGTTGGTCATATTTGGTGTGAGAAAGACCCTATTTGAAATTTTGTATCAGCTTTTGATCAAGATGTGGAACAAAGGGAGATCTTAAAATTATTCATTTTGAAGATATGGTATGTCTTGGATCATCAGAAGAGAGGAAAGAATCAATTTATATTGAGTTTGGAATAATAATAATAATTTTAATCTCATTACACCAAGTTGTGAAAAAACTTTAGTGGATAATCTGTGTCATAGAGTCAGGGTTTATTTTCTAATCTAAGCCTGAAAAGTACTCATATGAGACATGTGTGAACATATTTACTTGCATGAACTATAATTTAACATTACTCAAAACATTACTCAAAGCAGTGACTTGGCATTTAGTTGAGAATGGAGAGCATTCATAAGTTCAAGTAAAATATAACATCAGAATAATGAAAATTTTACAATTCCAGAAGCACAGAATGTCTGTCTCCTCTTTAATCGTACCAAATGGCCCTAAACACTCTTTTAACAAGCCTTTAAAAATTGGGTATAAAGAGAAGTGGTGGATGAAAATGATAAATATCTATGTAGAAACTGGAAAGGACTAGCTTGCATAAACCTTATAGACAAACTATTGATGAATGACTTTGCCAAGTGTCTAGTGTATCAGTTATGAGAGAATTGTGTTGCTGGTAGGCTTTGTGAGATAAGGGATTCATACTGTTTATCTTCTCCAGACTGCAACACACACAACTGTAGGTGTTTGAATGCACAGGGTAGAACAATACATTTACAGCAATATTTTAGCCTTGAAAAATGAGTAAACATATTCAGTTCAGACTCTCACATTGATTTCTGTGGGTTTTGGGGGTGTTTTTGAGACTGAATCTATAAGGAGAGAATAAAACAGAAGGCCATGATGAGAGAAGAAAGAAATCAACTTGCCAACAGAAAAGCATGCTTGGGTGCTCCCTGGAAGAGGAAAGCTGGAAAATCGCGAGCTTTTTTCATGAATGAGAATGAGTGCATCACCTCCAGCTCAGTGCTGTGGGCAGATAACCGGGAAGAATAAAGGCGAACTGGAGCCTCTCCTCTGCACGGCATACAAAGCCAAGCGTGACGACATATTATAGCAGGGTAGCAAAAGAGCTGCACTGCTTGGAGCTCATTTCATTTTGTTATATCTTCTCCCAGTCTGGGTTGTCAGCTAAGCAAACCATTGTACAACATGATACATTGATTATACAGGAATCAAAACAGAAGAGTGGGCAACTTAACGATGATGTGATGATGTGCGTATCTTTCCCAGAGGAGATATCAAAACACCCTTCAAACTTCTCTAGAGGCCTCAGAATCATCAGCAGAATTGACATTAGACATTAATCATATTTTTCCAGTATTTTCACATTATTTCCTGAAAAAAATCAACTAGAGACTTGATTTTAACGTAAGAATTTATGTGCAAAATCCAAGTATTGCTGTATTTTTGGAGACTTACAGATGAGGAAGCTCTCTTAGTGTTGGTAGGTAACTTTCTGAGATAAATTAAGTAATAGAATACAGATAATTGAATTCATAGAAGAGTATCAGTGGCAGCAAAATGATGATATACACATGATTTTTCTGTGGGAAGATAATAAAAATATATATTTTTTTTATCCACAGTTGCGAGGCAGTCAGACAAGGAAAGTGAACTTCAGGCTTGATGTGAAACCTTTAACTGGTAGTGCTATATGAGTTCCTACTTTTAACAATGGCTTAAATCATCTTTACATATAAATTTCTCAAATGGTACAAAATATTTTCAAATGTAATGCCGATACATTTATAGCAAAGTTTCAAAGATGTCAACAGGAAATACTATGAAGTTATTTATTATTAAAATGAAATAACAAATTGAAAGGTGATATTTCTTATGTTTATGACACTGGTATTCTTCTAAGAGATTAATAATCTTCATGAATGTTCAAGAAAAGCAATCATTGTTTTCAGAAATTCTGTATGTAAGAATTGGTACTATTTTTGTAGAAGTAGGTAATGACATAAATATATGTTAAATATATATAAAAATTAAAAAACACAAAAGCAGTAAGATTCAATGTTATATAAAATCAATCAATAAAATTTTGTTTCATCTTTTTTTAAATCTGGAGATGAAACAAAATGCTTTATGTTGCTGGGAAAGCACTCTTAAGTTTTGCTCCTAATAAACACAAGAAGATGTGTGATAATATTCAATTGTGTATAATATTTTTCTTGCTGATGATGTTCAATATAAATTTTATTTACCATAACTGTACTGTTACATACAGAATGATTACATAGTCTTACTAATAAGGTTAGTTTGAAGGAACTGTTAGAATATTGGATTTGAAGCCATAATATGAAGCGTGTTGGTGCATATTCCAAAAATCAACCTAGAAATATGTCTAGACATTATTACTTTCTGAAAATGTTATTTGTTATTCTCTTTGTAATTTATTATTATAAAATTGTGACAATAGAAAAATATAGGTCTCTGTGTATTTCTCCTCTTGTTGCTGGTTCAAATCCCTCTTTCATTAGAGTGCTCTCTTCCCTTTCTTCATCTCTTACTCATGGAGAAGCAGAGAGGAAGGGAACACACTCCCTTAAAGGTACACACCTGCCATCATTCCAATGACACCACCCATCCTGTATCCCTCAAATGCTGACTGTATCAGCTACTAGGAAGATCAACATAATTTTTCAAGGCAAATCAAACCTGGTGAGATTTCTTTTTGCCCTAAAAAGATATTGGCATAGTTACTAAATGTGTGAGATTTATGATTTTAACTTAGAATCTTAATTCACAAACTTTCCCATGGCATCAAGGATTAATTTGGGAGTTTGTTAATAGATCTGAGTCTGTAAAGAATTGCATTGGTAATACAGTTAAGTTTAGAAATAGCCTGACATGTTTTAAAAATAAAATAAGACGTGCATAATATTCACAATATGCCATTGTAATTCCATTTATTTGGGAAGAAATTTAAGAGATATATTAAGCAATATTTCATTGCTTGTAATTCCATTTATTTGGGAGGAAATTTCAGGGATATATTAAGTAATATTGCATTGCTGGGGAAGTGGCCTAGTGGTAGAGTGCTTGCTTAGCATGCATGAAGCCCTGAGTTCTATTCTTCAGTCCACATACACAGAAAACGTGAGAAGTGATGCTGTGGCTCAAGTGGTAGAAGACTAGCCTTGAGTATAAAGAAGCCTGGGGACAGCACATGTAAACATATCTAACAATCATCTTCTCTGCTACAAGGCTCAACATTTCTTCAATACCTAATAATTTACAAGTCTCCTTCTGTTCACCAGTGATGTGACGATAACTTCTGAGGCACTCCCTTTGGAAGTTGTCCTGTTAAATTCCTTCCCTTTTCCAGGAAAGTTTTATATTTGCTAAAAATTAAAGTTCTGGAGATGAAATTCTTCCTGGTGATTATTGTGCAGGTGCTTCCTACAAAGCATGAAGAAATGCTTACAGATAAAAATATCATTCACATTTTTTCAAGCATGATCTTTTACAAAAAACGAGATTGCAAGTGATCAGTATTTAAATCCAAGGAAGAGCGCATGGCACAAATGATTCTAAGTATGGAGTTTGCAATGTTTTATGTCACGTAGTTGGAGTCACATAAATCTGTCCCTGATTTCCTGTGGTAATTAGTACCTCTTTTATGCTAGCATAAAATGGTCTACCAGTAATGTTGTGAGAAGTCATTTGTTTTTTATCAACTGCAGAAATTACTTTGGATGTCGTTACTGAAGATATGTATATAGGTGTGTTGACATTCAGAGTACAGAAAATCAGCTCATGTCTGCGTGAATCTGCCTGTCTTTTAGGGTTTAAAATTAAAGCCTAATTTTGTAGTTTCATCCTTTACACTAAACGTTGTTTCACAAAATGCTATTCATTCACTATTTATATGGAAAGCCTGAGGCAAAGGTTGTCAGAATGGAGGATTGAGACAAGAGACAGGATCTAGGAAAAGGTCTTGAAATCTGTCATTGTTTCAATTTTATAAAATGTTTACTCAGATTTCCAAATTCCATGCCATAACTGACTCTTTAAAAAAATTTTTTTTGCCTTCCCTTGGGGCTTGAACTCAGGGTCTCAGTGCTTTCCTTGAGTTTCTTTTGCTCAATCTAGGGCTCTACCACTTGAGCCAATGCTGTACTTCCAGCTTCTGTTTTTTTCTTTCTTTCTTCCTTTTTCTTTCTTTCTTTCTTTCTTTCTTTCTTTCTTTCTTTCTTTCTTTCTTTCTTTCTTTCTTTCTTTCTTTCTTTCTCTCTCTCTCTCTTTCTTTCATCCTTTTCCTTCCTTCCTTCCTTCCTTCCTTCCTTCCTTCCTTCCTTCCTTCCTTCCTTCCTTCCTTCCTTCCTTCCTTCCTTCCTTTCTTTTTGAGTGGTCAATTGGAGATAAGAGTCTCCCAAACTTTTCTGCCTGGGCTGGTTTTGAACTGTACCTTCAGATCTCAGCCTCCAGGGTAGCTAGGATTACAAGCAAGAGCTACAAGCACTTGGCTGAACTTATTATTTTAAACTTTGTGAAAGCTGGATATTTTTTTCAGTGTTATCTCTGCACAGTTGTTAAGAAGACAGATTTCAGAAAATAGAAAAATAAAGAATGCAACAGGCAAATGACGAGAAGCAAGAAATAATAAGAGTGATGGGGAAGAGCTTCATTAGAGTTGTGGTCTTTTAGTTATGGGAAGGGTCCCTTGCTTTTTTGAATGCAGGTTATATAGTGACTTCCTTCTCTTGCTGTCATTATGCATTCTAGTGTATCTTCTTATGTTTCTTTTATCTTTATAAAATCACTTATAATACACTTTTCAATTATTATATATATTATATATATCATATATATTATATATATTATATATATATACACTTTTCAATTATCCTAACCGACACTGGAGCCTCTCCATTTACTCCTATTTTCAGTAAACAGGTAGTGCTAACACACCTGGGCAAAACACAGTCTATTAAATCCTGAAAATTGCATCTAATAAACCAAGAAAGGGTATTTCCCTGAAATTTCTCCTAAAGTTTAAACATTAAAAAATGTTCCAATAATACCATAGCTAAACATTTGAGAACAAGCGAACAAAAGTAGTCTTAATTTTCAAAGAAGTTTAGGATTACTTCCAGTGAATAGTTGTCAAAAGGAACCTACTTAACAAATGATATATTGTACTGTAATTTCTTAGTGAATACAATTTTCATTGTTCAGTCGATCATGTCCACCTTCTGGGAGGCCACAAGGGTGGAGTTTATAAGCTTTACGTGGAGGTACTATGGTCAGTGATGCGAACGTGAATGGAAACCTAGGGCCACCATTCCCTTCACTGACTTTGTCATTGAGAAGTACATTTTATGGTACTAAGATGATGATATTTCAGAGGTTATTGGGTCATTGCATTAATCTGTCCATGATCCTGACACCTACATTTAGTAATACGTCCTAGCAAATAATTGCAGTAGAGTTCTAGAGGACTATTGGAAGATGAAATTTATTTATTCTCTCTTCATGGATGCTAATTTCTACTGGACAAATACAATGTGACATTCATGAATTTATTTTAGTTTATTATGTGGTATGTTTTAGGAGGAGAGCAAGTACATTATTTTAATTTAGACATACCTAAATTTCCGAAATCTCTTCAGCAGCAATGCCTTTCATAAACTTTATTGAGATTTTTTTCCTCAATGCTTAAATTCTTTAGAAAATTAAAAATTTCAGAACATGGGCTGGGGATATGGCCTAGTGGCAAGAGTGCTTGCCTTGTATACATGAGGCCCTGGGCTCAATTCCCCAGCACCACATACACAGAAAACGGCCAGAAGTGGCGCTGTGGCTCAAGTGGCAGAGTGTTAGCCTTGAGCAAAAGGAAGCCAGGGACAGTGCTCAGGCCCTGAGTCCAAGGCCCAGGACTGGCCAAAAAAAAAAAAAAAAAAAAAATTTCAGAACATATGCAAAGAAGAGAAGTGGAAGAAAAAATGGAAAGGAAAGTCTATGATATTATTTTATGTCACATTCCTCAGTAGATTGCTATCATAATAGTGAATGGGTTCAAGATACTACAATAAAGAGCTAAATATATAGACAATGTGAAGTGATTCAAATAGCAAAGAAACTTAGTGAATATATGGATGGAAACCTTGGTGAATTTTAAGATAAAGGAATTACACAGATCCTGAAATGGAAGCTTTTTCCTTTACTTAATGAATTTTAGCTCCAATATCTCAGTTATCTAGTCCCAGCTTCATCTTTATTGGCGAACTCCCAAAGCACACTTGACACAGCTGTCATGATCTCTTCATTCTAGTCATATACATTTTTGAGAACAGTGTAGGTATTTGACATCCTCAAAGTACATTCTTGTTAAAGAAATGTTGCCCTGTTCTTTCACCATGAAACTAGACTGGTTTCTCTTAAAATTTTCATAATAAGCTTGACATCTAGATAATTGCTCTTGAACAGGAATGACTTTTATCCTATTATATCAGATACCACTTACATCTTTTTGCAACTTTTTAATTTATTATGCCTTTTCGTGCCATCCTGACAGAAAAGTGGCATAATTTGAGGAGAATTTATCTCATTCCATGTATCAATCATTCTAAAAGTGACATAAAGAAATATCAGTCACTGAAACCATGCCCTTTTCATGGTGAGTATTGGAAGTTTAGAGGACAAAGGAAAGTATGCGATGTTCATTAGCAGCTATGGGTGACATTGCAACATTTCCTCTCTGTATAGTTGTCTCATAAATGAAAGCACCTGGCAAGTCTAATCAGTGGGGTAAAATGTGCAGTGCCCTCTAGTGGGGTAAAATCACACAGTCATTGATATGTAATAGTAATATTTATGTTGTTTTGCTCACATACATTTTATTATTTTGTATCCAGAAAGTAAAAATATATGGACAAATTGTTTGAAAATATCATTGGATAAGAGATTAATATGCGAAATCTATGAGGTAATCATGCAATTCATTAGCAAGGAAACAATATGATTTAAAAAGTAGGCAAAGAGCGTAGACAGTGCTCACTCCTATAATCCTAGTTGCTAAAGAGGCAAAGGTCAGAAGAGTTAGAATTTGAGGCAATCTTTAGCAAAAGGTATCAAGACTACATCTCATCCAATAAAGCAGTTGTGATGATATATGAGTGTCATCTTAGCGACATTTCAAGAAGGAGGAAATACGAGGATATTGGTCTAGGCTGTCCTGAGCAAAAACACAAACCCCTGCCTGAAAAATAACTAAAGCAAAAAAAAGAATGGAGTCATGGCTCAAGTAAGTGGTAGAGTGCTTCCGTAGCAAGTACCATGCCCAGAGTTCAAACTCTAGTGCTATCTCTCTAAATAAAGAAAGGATGTGAATAGGCTGTTTTGCTTCTTTGTTCGTTTTTGTTTTTGTTTAATTGTTGTTGTTCCTGTGTCTTGAAGTCAGGGCCTGGGAAGTATCCTTGAGCTTTTGTACACACGGCTAGTGGTACTCCACTTGAATTACAGCCCCACGTCTGACTTTTTGGTGGTTAACTCGAGGTAAGAATGCCAAGCATTTTCCTGACTAGGCTGGCTTCAAATTGATGTCCTCAGAGCCCAAGCTAGAACTGTAGGTATAAGCCACTTGCACAGGGCTGTGACTAGGCATGTTTTTTGAAAGAAGTAATACAAAAGTTTCATAGGTACATCAAAACATAGCTAATTATCATAGAAACAGAGTAACAAGGGCCCTAGGCTCAGAGAGTCAACAATTTACAGTATAGTGGATAAAACTGGAAGACTTGTAAGAGAAAGTATCTTAAGACTTCTCTTACATTAGAAAAAGAGAAGGGGTGGTGATGGTGGTGGAGGAGGAGAAGCAAAAGAAGACAAAGAGGAGAAGATAAGAATAGGAGGAAGCAATTAAAAAACAACAAAATGGTGGTTGTCAGGGGAGAGAAGTAGAGGAGGAAATGGGACACATAAATCAATGGTTAATAAGGTTAAGCATCTACTGCTAAACATGGGGTCAATAATAATATAGGATTGTTTATTTGGAATTTTCAAAAAGATTGCCTTTTAGGCATTATTACTACAGAAGAAAAGGAAAACTGCATGAGATGATGGGTAAAATAATTTGCTTGACGATTACCATTTCATTCTATATAAATACATCAAAGTTTTATTAGAATACCTTAAATTTATAAATACTTTAATAAGATAACCACATACTGTAAGACTGCTTGTCTCAAAAGAATAATATAGATGTTGGCAAAGATGGTAAGATAGTCTTCTTGCACACCATTGGTGGGAATACAAATTGGCATAATCATTATTGAAAACAGGAGAAGATTCTTTAAAACTTCAAAACCAGAATTAACCTCAGTATCTCAAAAAAATGAAATAAGCATCTTACTGAGATTACTGTATCCTTGTGTTAATAGCAATATTATTCATATGAGCCAGGATATAGCAACAGCCTAAGTGTTCATTGATGGACAAGTAAATAAATAACTTGTACTTTACTGGTACTTAGGCCTAGGGGAAGCTCATCGGACTTGGAGAGGGAAGGAAATTCTGCCACTTGGGATAACCTGGATGCTGGCGGAGACAATAATTGAAATAGGATACAGATAAAGAAAATAGTGCATGATAACATTTCTATGTGGAATCTAAGAAAGTTAAAGAACACACAGGAGAAAATGGGAAAATAATGGCCAATGGGTGCAAAGTCTCAATTATGTAGATAAATGAATTCTGGAGATCTAAAATACAACATGGAACTCCAGGAAATGGAAACAAGAGATTTTCTTTCTATTTTACTGGATTCTTTCCTTTCCTTTCCTTTCCTTTCCTTTCCTTTCCTTTCCTTTCCTTTCCTTTCCTTTCCTTTCCGTTCCTTTCCTTTCTTTCTTTCTTTCTTTCTTTCTTTCTTTCTTTCTTTCTTTCTTTCTTTCTTTCTTTCTTTCTTTCTTTCTCTCTCTCTCTCTCTTTCTTTCTTTCTTTCTTTCTTTCTTTCTTTCTTTCTTTCTTTCTTTCTTTCTTTCTTTCTTTCTTTCTTTTCTTCCTCCCTCCCTCCCTTCCCTCCCTCCCTCCCTCCCTCCCTTCCTTTCCCTTTCCCTTCCTTCCTTCCTTCCTTCCTTCCTTCCTTCCTTCCTTCCTTCCTTCCTTCCTTCCTTCCTTCCTTCCTTCCTTCCTTCCTTCCTTCCTTCCTTCCTTCTTTCTTTTTTACCTTCTTGGTCTATATGTCTTTGGGAGTGTAAGGGGAAGCTCAGACATGGAGGGACAAAGGGTAAACAAATGAAGCACTGGTGTTCACTGGATACGATGTTGGAAATGAACTATACAACTCGTGGTGGGGAAAGGAGTGAAAACCTGGGAGAGCGAGAGGGAAGGGGTGATGCTGTCCAAAAGGAAATGCACTCTTTGCCTGACTTATATATCTGTAACCCCTCTGTTTTTAACAATTTCAAAATAAAAGAAAATACAACATGGAGGTTACTGTATTATATGAGACAATTTGCTTTAAAAAGTGCATTTTTAAATTATTATTATTATTAAATTTTATTGATAAGATGATGTGCAGAGAGGGTATAGTTACATAATAAGGTAGTAAGTACATTTCTTTTTTTTTTTCTCAAATTTTTATTATCAAACTGACGTACAGAGAGGTTACAGTATCATACGTTGGGCATTGGATACATTTCTTGTACTGTTTGTTGCCTTGTCCCTCATGCCCCCCTTCCTCCCCCCCTTTCCCTCCCCCCCCCAGGTGTTCAGTTCACTTACACCAAACAGTTTTGCAAGTATTGCTTTTGTAGTTATTTCTCTTTTTTTTACCCTGTGTCTCTCGAATTTGGTATTCCCTTTGAATTTCCTACTTCCAATACCAGTAAACATGGTTTCCAATATACTCAGATAAGATTACAGAGATAGTGTAGGTACAAACATAGGAAGGTGATACAAAACATTATCAATAATAGAAACTACACATACACATAGGACGTTGAAAGTAGTTACAACTGTGATATATCCCTTGTTTCCATAACATGGAGTTCATTTCAATTAGCATCATCTTATGTGTTTCTAAGGGTATAGCTATTGGGCCTTGTGATGCTCTGCTATGGCTTGCCTAAACCTGTACTAATTATTCCCAATAATGGAGGCCATAGAGTCCATGTTTCTTTGGGTCTGGCTCACTTCGTGAGTACATTTCTTGTCATATTTGCTACACCCGGCTTTGACCCAACCCTACCGTATTTTGCTCAATTCTGTGGTGTGTACAATGAATTCTTGGCTGTGTTCTATTCCCTTTCCTGCTTCATTCTTCCAGCGCTCTCCCTCCCACTGCCCCTCCCTCTTGCATGTATCCACTTCCTGGTACCTATTTCCATGCGCTTTGACTCCAAGGTTCTAAGGAATTAGACTCTTTGCGGTCTCCATTGAGTCTATTAGAGTCATTCTCTGGATCTCCATCTCCTGAGTAGCTGGGAATATAAACCTAGACCACCTTGTTCTAGTTTGTAAAATATATTTTAAGTCAAATTAATATATTTCAGGCTTTCGGATTAAATCTTATATAGGTACTTATTTAGGAATCATTCGCCCTCTGTGGCTGAACATAGAGACCGTATTTACATGTTTCCTGCCATGGAAAGACAAGGCCTCCTGTATCCTGGACAGAGCCACACAATCTTAAAACTTGATTGATCTTTTCTTTTATGTTGTAAAAATGAAATGAAGAGCTATGAGAAAATAATAATAGTACCATAAGATTATTGGCTAGAGGAACCTTTCAACATCATCTGGTCAAGAGAGTTACAACTTTAGTTTGCCAGAAAATTCACTTATTTAAAGATAGAATTGCAGGGCTGGGAATATGGCCTAGTGGTAGAGTGCTTGGCTCATATATGTGAAACCCTGAGTTTGATTCCTCAGTACTATATTTACAGAAAAGGTCAGAAGTGGTGCTGAAGTGTGGCTCAAGTGGCAAAGTGCTAGCCTTGAGCAAAAAGAAGTCAGGGACAGTGCTCAGGACCTCAGTTCAAGCCCCAGGACTGGCAAAAAATATATAGAATTGCATATGAAAAAGAATAGTGGAAAGAGTAATTGCACTGTTTTTTTATAAGAACATTTGATCTCATCCCTCAGCAAGAAGCAAGAAGCTCTCCAGAGCAGTCTAATATCTAATTGGCTGAAAATCTTATCTAGATCTTGGTAATAATTTCATGATCAGCCCTCAAGGTATATGAAACTACATGGTCCTGTGATCTGTATCACTCTAGGAAGAAATAATCTTGGCTAAAATGCTCACAATTCTCTTCAAGAGAAATAAAATATTCCTGCCTTTGATTTGATCTTTCGGAGTGATATAGTGTTTTCCAGAGACAGAGTGGCAATGTCTTGTCTTTGACAAAGGAATCAGCATAATCCATGTGAAGTTTCTGCCCTGATTTCAGCAGGCATGGAAGTAGATACACAGTTGAATATTTCCATGTTCTCGGAATGCATGATTAAGGTAAATCCACACTTACAGCAAGAACTGAAGAAGTAAAGAAGGCACATATAAGCATGGCATCCCACATTTTAGTTTCTTCTGTGTCCTCCACCTTGAAAATGAGCTGCCTCCAGATATGTGACAAGATTAATTAATCTAGCTTTAGACCATGATGGTAAGGATATTCTAATTTTAATGACAGTCAAATTGTTATAAAGTGCCCAAAATATCTCACTAAATCTTGCTTTTAAAAACAAATGATGCTCTTCCAATTTTCTGTATTTGTTTGGACTTCCATGTGCCTTTAAATTGTTACATTTTCCTGTGTTTTACAGACATTTGATAAGATTTATGCTTTTCAACCAAGGTTGGTAGCAGGGTTCTAGGCTGATTTCAGTGCAGATCTTTGCATTGAGAAGATTTTCTGCAAGCACAGGACAATTATAAAAAGTGGATGCTGTCAGTTGAAAACGTTTTTGTTTTTGTTTTTAAAGAAGAAATAAGGCAAATAAAACAATTGGAGAGACTTCCGGGACTTGATTTAAAAAAAAGTATTGTCGAAGTGAAGTACACAGAGGTTACAGTTATATACACTAGGTACTGAACATATTTCTTGTCCAACTTTTTACTCCCTTCCCTCATATTTCTCCCACTTTCCTTCCTCCCTAATCCCTTCCCCCAGACTTGATTTTTCAGTAGAGTAATATTTGACTTTTCAGCCTAGTATTTGTAATTATTTCATTTTTGCCTGCATTTTTCATTAGATCAATTACTTGTACAGGACAGTCTCATTTTGGCATATCCATAGATGCATACACAATACCTTGATCAGATTCACTCCTTCTTTTAATTGTTCATCTTTAAAAAAAATCTAGTCCTGCCTTTTCCTTGCTTTCACTTCATGATTTGTCTAGCAGGTGGATACAGTCAATTCTGTACTGTTAACTTTCTACTGTCATTATTGCTGGCTGAGAAAAATGGGAGTAGAGATCACACTGAACTGAGCAAAATAGACAACTGGAAAATTTTCTAGTGTTTAAGAATTCCTAAATGTAGAGGGAGGGAGATGCCGGTTACTTGATTTCTGGCCATGACCTTGAGACAAACAGCTCAAGGAACAAACTGGCAGTTGAGCAAGTTGTGTTTATTATTCTTTGCAATGAGGGAGACACACACTATAGGATAGGAAATATCCTTTATCCCATAAGGAGATGAAAAAGATCTTGGCACTGGATCAATGATCCAGGAGTAAAGGATTTACAAATGGATGCTAAGAGAAACAAAGGCAATTCTGTGACTCTTCAGTCAATTCATACTCCTTTAGTATGAGTGTGGAAGTTTGGTATTTTACAGATGATCCAATTACCTCACATTTTACCTGTGTTTAGGTAAACTGATGAAGGGGCTTTGCTCTGTCTCATCTGAATCCAGACCCAGTCGCATACTGATGTACCACGAGGTGGTTTGTCTAACAGGAAGGCTAACTGGCCTAATGTGGCAGGTCAGCTTCTGAGTGTTAGAAGTTGCACTTATTCTCTTATTCCATTTCTCTTTCTCCCTTTCTCCCATCTCTATCTCTGTCTGTCTTTCTATCTCTTACTCTTCCTCCCTAATTCCCCCGCCCCACCTCTTCTCAGTATTTCCTAGGTAAGGAAAAGTAGCGCAGTGGTTATAGCTCTTTTAATCAGTTACTGTGTTCTTGTAACATATCAAAAACCCATTATTTTGAGTGGATTCATTTGCATATATTCCCTGGCCAGACTTACACCAAATAATTTTTTTTTAATTCAGGAAACTTTGGTTGTGCTTATTGGAGAAGGGTGTTATAAGTCAAGGTCTGAATGCTGGTGCATTCCTGGCTACTCTGATGTCACTGACTGTAGATCCTTTCAGCTGAAAGAGCATGGAAAAACATATATCCCCTTCAATATCCCCATCATGAACATGCATTACTACTGATGATTGTCACTCTTACCCACTCTAATAATAGTAGCCTGCTCCATTTACTTATCTGTATATTCCCACACAGTGAGAAACTGGTTTGTACCCTTGAGAATCTATTACTTTTTATAAATTCTAGTATGTACTTAAAGGACAATCATAATTTTAAACTCAAATGAGCATGAGGAAAAAATATCAGGAATACCTATCGTCAGTAGTGTTTTCTAGTTTTTTGAAAAATTTAAACTTTATCATAGTTACCAGTTTTATTTCACTGAGTGCTTTATTCAGAGTGCTGTTTCATATTTGTCAGAAATTCTTTTCTCATCATCTGCATATTATTCTGAGATTCTCTGTACTCCTAAATACTCTTTTCATTGACATTCATCAACTTTCAGTCTATATGTTGTAAAGGTGTCAGGAGTTGACAAATGCATAATTTCACATATCCATCATTGTGGTAGCTTACAGAAGAGTTCATTACCTTTAGAAATCCTGCGCTTCTCAAATCTACCCTTTCCCATATGTTCTAAATCTCTGACAAGCCCTGAGGACTTACCCTTCTCCTTGGTATCTTTTTGTTTTTGCAGAATGCCACTCAGACTCGTCTTCAAATTGGCTTCTGTCACTCGAAAATATGTACGCATTTCAGAATCCTGCTAGGTCTTTTATGGCTTGATACCTCATTTCTTTTGTCACTGCATAGAATTTCATCATACAGATGTACCACAGTTTATTTATCCTTTCATCTACTGAAGAACATCTTGATTGCTTCTAGTTTCAATGATTACGGAACTAAAAAAAACACTAAAAAATCCCACAAAACTTCACGTGCAGATTTTGCACGGCTTTGAGTTTTCCCTTCAGTGCATAGGAGTAAGATTGCTAGATTACATACTAAAACCAGTTGTAGGCTTGTAAGAAGCTACCAAAATTTCTTCCAGAGTGGCTGTTCCATTTTTGCATTTCTACCAGCAATAAATGAGAACTACGACTACTCCATGTAATTACCAACAAGGAGGACTGTCAATTATTTCAGTTTTGCTGCCCTAATAGAGGTACAGATTTCTCAAATTGGTGCTAAACTCTGAGGGTTCTGAATCATAAGATGCATTAAATGTCATTTTCTCTGTACTGTATAGCTTTCACTGAGGGGGCATCTGTTCAGGTTTGTTGCCAAATGTTTAATTGAGTTAATTTGTTTTCTTGTTTACTTTAAAATATTTTGAATATAAGTTCTTAATCATATATATGTTTAATGAATACTGGGTATTATTTCAATTTTGCTTCCCTTTGATTCTCTTGGCCAGAGTTGTTTTAGTACATATTGTCAGTTCATTTCTCACCTTGAATGTCCTTTTTGGATTTTTTTATGCTATAAATTCATGACATGCATTCTCTTCCTGAAAGTTCATGTTGTATTAAAATTATACATAAAAAGTTGTCTGATTTTTGCCTAAAATACTCACTTGGTTATCTGTTTATTTTGCATGGTATACAACTAAGACTTTGCAGGCATTGTGTGGGTATATAACATATAATTATGGAAGTCCCTATTATTTAAGTCTTCTAACAATTATCTATCATCTATCTGTCTATCTATCATCTCTCTCTTTCATCTATTTTGGGTACAGGTGCTCCACTTCTTTATCTTCTTGATCCACTCCAGCCCTTTTTGCTTTAGTTTTTTTTTTTTTTTTTTTTTTTTTTTGAGACAGAGTCTGATGATTTTTGCTCAGGCTGTCTTTGGACTATGATTTTCCTATTGATAGCTCATATGTAGATGAGATTATAGGCATAAGCTACTATATCCAGTTCATTTTGGGGGATAGAAGTCTTGCTCACTTTTTTGCCTAGCCTGGCATCAAACTGCTATCTTTTTTTTTTTGGCCAGTCCTGGGCCTTGAACTCAGGGCCTGAGCACTGTCCCTGGCTTCTTCCTGCTCAAGGCTAGCACTCTGCCACTTGAGCCACAGCGCCGCTTCTGGCCGTTTTCTGTATATGTGGTGCTGGGGAATCGAACCTAGGGCCTCGTGTATCCGAGGCAGGCACTCTTGCCACTAGGCTATATCCCCAGCCCCAAACTGATATCTTTTTTTTTTTTTTTTTTTTTGCCAGTCCTGGGCCTTGGACTCAGGGCCTGAGCACTGTCCCTGGCTTCTTCCCGCTCAAGGCTAGCACTCTGCCACTTGAGCCACAGCGCCCCTTCTGGCCGTTTTCTGTATATGTGGTGCTGGGGAATCGAACCTAGGGCCTCATGTATCCGAGGCAGGCACTCTTGCCGCTAGGCTATATCCCCAGCCCGCCAAACTGATATCTTGATCTCTGTCTTCTAACTAGTTGGGGTTACATAAACATAAATCAATGCACAGCCTATAGCCAGAATATATTTTTCTATGGCTTTATGTAATTCTTGGATTGCTGGTCTATGTCTAATTTAAAGAAAACAGGTAAAAGAATATCTATTTCATATTCTTACAATCATAGAAAAACCAAATTAGAAAATCAAGTTCATACATGTCATGCAGTTTTTTACTTACAGTATTTTATTTAGTTATGATTTTTTTATTGTTTGGATTTATATACACTTAAAAATAAATGTTTGGAAGTATGCATTCTCATATAAAATAGCCCTGATACTAAAGTCCTAGAACTCTTGGCCATATAAACAGATGACTACCATGAGTCATACGCAAAGTGGGATTGAATTGAAATTTGTAAAACATGATCTCATCAGTCTGTGTGGGAAAATGAGAAGATCCACAGTGAGAACACAAATCACATTGCGTGACTGTTGCTGGATTAAAAAAAAAAAAAAGGAGAATAGCCTACAAATATACTGAAGTTTCCTGGGCTGCTTGTGGCTTATGTCTATACTCCTAGCCATTAAGGCTGAGACCTAGAAGATTGTGGTTGAGAGTCAACCTGGGAAGAAAAGTTTGTGAAACTCTCTTTTCTCTTAGCTAGCAAAATACTAGCCGGGCCATGTAGCTCAACGGACAGTCATCTGTGAGCAAGAAGGTCAAGTGAGCAATAGGCCCTGATCTCAAGATCCAGCACCAGCAGAGGTATACAAAAAGTATTGAAATCTGCATTGGAAAAAAACAAATACCTGCCACAATGAGAACTTTAAAATATCGTAATCCCCTTCAGTTTTCAAGACATTATAAATTACAGTGTCAATGAAACCAGAGGCTCTTTATTTCTCTCAGCATAAATAACAATAAATTCTGGGTGAGTAGACAAGTAGATATTTGTAAGACTATTTAAGTGCTTTGATTTAGAGTAGTCAATGAGCTCATAAAAGTACAGAAGACAAGTGAAGGTAAACAGCATGAAACAGATATGATAATTTAGCACCAAGTTTTTCTCTAAATGTTGAAGGATAGACACAGTTTATGAGCTAATAACAAACTCTGCCTTCTTAAAAATGAAATGTCTTTGAGGAGAAAACAAGCACAATTTCATGGTGACTGAGCAAGGAAAGAATTGGACTGGAGACTTCCAGCTTCTGATTACATTATGTATTACTGGAGATGTTGAATATATTCTTGCTATTCTTTGAATTCTTTGGGAGTAATGTGCAAATTTTTTCTTACAGCCTATAAAAAACAGATATGGGGGGCTGGGACTATGGCCTAGTGGCAAGAGTGCTTGCCTCGTATACATGAAGCCCTGGGTTCGATTCCTCAGTACCACATATATAGAAAATAGCCAGAAGTGGCAAGAGTGCTAGCCTTGAGCAAAAAAGAAGCTAGGGACAGTGCTCAGGCCCTGAGTCCAAGCCCCAGGACTGGCAAAACAAACAAACAAACAAAAAGCAGATATGGATCCACAGGTAAGGAGACTTTGCGGTAAAAGCTTGAATGCTTCATGTTGTGATAAGATATGTCTCATAAAGGAACTAATTTGTCAATTGATGAGCTCTTTCAATTAGACAGGTATTGACTTCACATAGCATGCTTGTCTTTAAAAACAGAAAATTGTATGGCACTATCCAAGAGCAAGAGCAGTGTGCCACAAGTATATGGGAATATACTTTGTAATAATCTTTAGTGAAGTGTAACCAGGATTGACCTTACTTGATAAATACATGAATATTTAAAGATTAAAATTTACATGTTTATAAAATATATGAATATTCAAGCTTCAGAGCCTGGAAAAGATGTAAAGAACGTCTTTACAACCAGATTTCTTACGTAAATATTAGTCAAGTCAAGTGATCTCTTAAGTACCATTGCTCAGATGTTTCACAGAAGACCTGAATAAATATGCACAGAGAGATCAATAAAAATGAGAGAAGTTTTGAACATTCATAGATCACTGGGCATGGACCTTGAGGATGAACTCATTTATATGTAATTAGAAGGCTAGTGTGCAAAAAATTAATGTGTTAAACAGTAAAATCGAAAGCAAAATTTGGTGCTTAGCTTCTGTATGACTGTGAGATACTTTGTTTGGCTCTTGGAAGGGTTCGACGTTCTTCTGGGCAACAAAGGGCGTCTTTTGAAGGCCAAATAAATTCTTAAGAGCCATTTAACACGTTCTTAGAATCCTAGATGAATTGAAGCACTATTTTAAGAAGATAAGTGAGGGCACAGAGTGCACTTGTGTTGAGTCAGCCCACATGCAGACTTGAGAACAGGTTTCTTACCATGTTTTGCCCTGCTGCCTTTCTGGTTAGGACTTAATTGCATCATTTGGTTTTGAGCATCATCTGAGTTAGTGCGTTTGGGCGGGGGGAGGTTTTTGTTTGGATTTTCAATTTGGAAACCTGTTGAAGTCAATCTGTCACATCTCTACTTTTTTACGTTTAGAATTGGGCTCATTTTTTTGGTGTTACCATAGATACCTGGCCTTTTATTATGTTAGTTTTTAGATTTCTTCTCATTAAACTTCATCTTTGTCTGCAAATATTTTGAGTAGGTTAACAAAAGGACATGGGATTTATCTAAGGGCAGTGGAGTTGATGGAGAAGAAGAAGAGTCCTCTGAAAGAATGAGAGGAAGAAGGAAAGCAGAACATGCTCATTTTTAGTGACTTAAAGTTTTCTACTACTGTGTGTTAGGCCAGGTTTTATGAGTTTATTTCAATTAGTCCATAATGATAGTTACTAAAATCTTACATATGCATACATATATGCAAGCACACTAAAATATCTGTGTAAATGTCGTTTGTGTTGAATCGTACATAATAATTTGACATATCTTGAAATTTGCTAAAAACTGTGCAAGGTGTTTTGTAGCTCACCACTTAAAAACCTGCCATCGTTGAGGCTGGGGATATAGCCTAGTGGCAAGAATGCCTGCCTCGAATACACGAGGCCCTAGGTTCGATTCCCCAGCACCACATATACAGAAAACGGCCAGAAGCGGCGCTGTGGCTCAGGTGGCAGAGTGCTAGCCCTGAGCAAAAAGAAGCCAGGGACAGTGCTCAGGCCCTGAGTCCAAGGCCCAGGACTGGCCAAAAAAAAAAAAAGCAAAAAAAAAAACCTGCCATCGTGAATGACACAGTCCTATTTCTCTTTTCTCACTCCACTTGAGACAAGTCCTTTGTCATTCCTGGCCTTTATTTCTTCATTTGTTGTTATACACATTTGAAAGATTGTTGTCAGGGTTCATTACATGTGGAGTGGCTAATACAGTGCTCGATATGGGAGATGATTAATGCTGAAATAATAAAGAAAGAAATATAGAAAGCATTAACAAACACTTATGATATTTATAGCTTCTGTATTTTTTAAAAGTTTCATAAAAAATGGAGATTTGACATTGGCTCATAAACAAAAAGAAAATGTCAATTATCCAAGTGTTCCCTGATACTTTTAGGATATCTGGCCTCTCTTCTGAGCAGCAACACTAACATCTGGGCCTCTTTCTCCACACTTAGGGTCTCCCATTTGTTTTGTTCTGTAGGAGTAGCTGCTCTTGTCCCTGCTGTATGTGATAGTGTCAGGCACATTTGGAGACATTTTCATGGAAATTTAAAGTAGTATAATTTTCTCTAGGTACTTTATAGATAAAGAAAGGAGATTTGACTGTAAGTCTTAATCATTACAAGAAAGATAGGATCCTAATTAATTAATCACTTAATTACTTTTCTATTGCAACTGGATTTTAATCCATTTCATTTACATGCATAACTGGTTTAATAGCTTTTACCAAATAGGTTGTTTGAACTAATTGACTGGAGAGTCAAATAATCAAAGCAATGTTGCATGGAAATAGGAGTAAATATCTCCTCTTATAGATTTTAACTGGTTATTAGCCTGCTTTATGAAAGTCTTAACTAATTTCTACTGACCTCTTCACCATGTAGTGTTAGCGGGGTCAGGTTTTGCAGATGAAATCGCTTACTATTGTAAATGAGATCACTGAGCAGCTCAGTAACAATTTATCCTTTAATAAGCATTTATTTATTTAATAGGTCTCGATTTGAAAATTTGGTTTCACTATATCATAGCTTTTTTGGTCATTGATAAACCCATAAGTTGTTCATATAATTCCTAGCTTTTATCCTAATATTCAGAGAGTTTAGGTTATTTTTGTGCAAAATTATAATTTCTAAAATGTTTTAAATGGAAATGTATTGATATTTTTAAAATTATGTATTTATTTATATATTTTTGCCAGTCCTTGGGCTTGAACTCAGGGCCTGAGCACTGTCCCTGGCTTCTTTTTTTGCTCAAGGTTAGCACTCCACCACTTGAGCCACAACACCACTTCTGGCTTTTTCTGTATATATGATGCTGAGGAATCGAACCCAGGTCTTCATGTATACGAGTCGAGCACTTTACCACTAGGCCATATTCCCTGATTTTTTATTTTGTACTAATTATGTATTTATATATAGTTTAGAGAGATAATGAATACAGATCTTATTTCCAGTTGGCCAGCTTCCCTGCCTTGCTGAATATTAATATACGGAATAACAATACAATAATATGATAAGTAGAACATCTATAGTTATACAATCTACTCTTCTTTCCACAGTTCCCAATGCTCTTGTTTGTGGTGCTAATATATAAGTGTACTTTTTTCTATTCAGTTTTATCACATATGCGTACTTGTGTGACCACTGCCCCAATGAAGACATAGAATAAGTCTATCAGACAGACACCTACACAGCATTTTATTATTGTTGTTACTAATATTGTCACTAGTTTCTCCTTTCCCACAAATATGCTATCAGGGAAAGAAAAATCTTTTCATCTAATGATCCTGGAATGGCTGGGAAGCTACACGTTTTGTTTTGAGTTGTTAAAAAGGAAATGTAATCTTCACCTTATACTACCTATGAAATTTAGTTGACAACCATCCCCAGTTACTTGGGGGTTTTATTTTCCACAGTTCCAGTACCATAGTCAAGTGCAAATTATGGAATGAAAAAGCCCCAGAATATGAGAGGGAACATTCAAAATAAAGAGTTAGTAACTTTTAAATTGTAAGTTACTCTCAGTACACCACGAAGTCTCACATCATCTTGCTCTACCTGGGAGATAACTCACTTTTTGGTCTACTGTATCCACATGCTCTAAATAGGTAACTGTCTGAAACAGTCAGTTGCTTCAGGATTGAAGTGCTTGTATTTGAGTAACTGTTATTAAAATAATAGTGCTGATCCCCAAACAGAAAAATAATGAAGCTGGAAATTTGAATATGCCACAAAAAACAACAATCTTACAATACTTCCTTTAAGTAAAGGTATAGTTCAATACATTACAAATGGCAAAGATTATATGCTGAGGTTGATACCATCTATGGTAAAATAAATCTTTCTGTGAAACTGTGACGAAAGAAAAAGAAATTTTTGCTGGTATTTTGGATATGCATGAAACTACTGAACTATGTCCACAGTGTGATAAGTCTAAGTAAATTGGAAAAGTTATTAAATTTTAGAGCTTGGTACTGTACCCAATTGTAGTCAGATCTTGGGACACATTTCCAAGATAAGAGAAACTGCTCTGTTCAATGTTCTCCAAATGGATGTGGACATAAATATTAAAGCAAAAACTTGGTAGCAAGTGTTAGACGAAAGTAGTGAAGAAAAAATTTGAATAGCCTTAGATTTAATAAATAAGATGCAAAAAGCACATGCAATGAATACTGTCAAAAATTATGCCATACAACAATGGAGAATAAGGATTTTAGAAATAAAGCTGCTCCTAAAAACTCCCTCCCAGCTCATTTTTGGAAAAGTGCTATGAATGTTCAATGGAGAAAAGTGAATGTTTTCAATAAGGGGAGCTGGAAAAAAATTAGATATTCACACAAGAATAAAACAAAATCCCATGTCTGTAACTGAATTAAAAACTTAAATGTAAAATCTAAAACTTTGAAAACTATTTGGAGCCAACACAGTGGTGATTGTTCAGGTATGTGAATGGCATGGGACTTGTCGAGGAGACCCTAAAAGCAGAGAGATGACAGAGAAATGTTGACAGTATTACACCAAGCTAAGAGAATTCTTTCCAGCAAAAGAAACAGTTCACAGAGGGAAGAGACACCCCACAGAATGAGAAAACATATTTCCAGATTGTCTCAAGAGGGCTTAACATTTAAACAAAATAAGGAACCCCAAAAATTTAACAATAAAAATAACAAATAAGCTGACTTATAAAGGAAGCAGTAGAGGTACACAGATACTACTTGGAAGAAGATATGCAAATGGCCAAATCATCTAGAAAAAATACTTAACATTACTAATAATCAGAGAATGGTATATACTCACCACAACACCAAACCATCTCATGCCAAGAAGTGTGGTTTTCATCAAAAGTTTAATTGATAAATAATTTCTGGCAAAGATGAGAAAACAGAATCCTGGCAAACGTTTGGAGTGAAGGTAAATTACTACAGCCATATCTGGAAATATTATGGATGTTTCTAAAAAATTAAAACTAGAACTTCAATATAGTCTAGTAATGCAAATTCATCGCATATATAATCCAAAGGAAGTGAAATCATTATGTTGATATTTACATTCCTATATTCATTGGGGTATTAATATTCATACTATCCAAAAATTTGGTAACAATGAGTGGGTTAAGAAGGGTTGTACATATACAAACTTGAATACTACTTAATCATAATGGAGATTGAAATTCTATTTTATGTGGGAACATAAATGGAACTAGGGATCATTATGTTTGGTAAAATAAGCTAGACCCAAATCGCATACACTTATATTTATATATGTATTCTAATGTTTGACTTCAAAGTAGTCAAGAGCAGAGTGGTATGTACCTTATCAAAAAACACTTGGGTTATGAGAGGGTTGGGGAGGGTTGGGTGTGGGAAGAGCTGTGGAGGATTGAGTAGAGGGAGTTGATCACTAGGTGCTGAGTTACACTTACAGCAAGGAGCTTTGGTTTGCTGCTACACTCAATGGTGACTACAGATAACAATGGTGTACTGTACAAGTAAAAACAAACTACCAGAAATAGTTTTGAAAGTATTCCCTGTAAGTAAATGATGAGTGTTTGAGGAACTAGGTATGTTTAACTTGATGTAAGCATTATACATGTGTGATGTACATGTAACAAAGTATCACAAACTACATCATATCAACAATACCAGCTACATGGGAGGCTGTAGGTAGGTAGGATTGTGATGCATGATCAGCCTCAGGACAAGAACACAAAACTCTATCTACAAAATAGCTAAAGCAAAACAAAGGACTGGTGGCATGGTGCAAATGGTAGAGTGCTTGTTTAGCAAGAGTGAGATTTAAAGTTCAAAACTCCAGTGTGGTAAAATAATTTGCAGATGTTTTATGTTCCTCTGTGTCAGGTAAAAAATGATTTTCATGGTAAAAAGTCCTATCACACCCTGAATTATAATTTGCATAATATCTCTTTTAAATAACTAAAATATTAAAAAAGAAACCTAGACTTAATAAATCAATGAACTGACAACTAGGTTAGGTAATCCAGAAAAGTAAAAATCAATAGACAAAACCATAGTTAATATTTGTAAGGTCTTGCATTCACAATTTCCCCAAACTGGAAATCACCCAAAAGTCTTTCAACTATGGAATGGATAAACTTTAGTGCATCTTTAAAATGGGACACTACTCTACCTTTAAAAGGAATATACTAGGGGCTGGGAATGTGGCTTCGTGGAAGAGTGCTTTCCTAGCATGCAAGAAGCCCTGGATTCTATTCCATAGCACCCATAAACAGAAAAGTCAGAAGAGGCGCTGTGGCTCAAGTGGCAGAGTGCTAGACATGAGCCAAAAGAAGCCAGTGGCAGTGCTCAGGCCCTGCCTCCAAGCCATAGGACTGGAAAAAAAAATATATATGTATATATATATATACATATACATATATATATATATATGCACAGAACAGCACAGTCAGCTTCAAATTCATTGGTGTAAGTCAATGTAGGTCAGATACAAAGGATCCAGAACATTGGACACTGGACTCCATGCTGCTGAAACTAAGTTATTATGCAGAAAATTGAGATTGAATTTCCAGATATGCTCATGAAATGAATTCTAAAATATGGAAACAAGACACTTTTCTTTATTGTTGTTATTGTTAATGTACTGTGTGAAGTTATTTCTTTCCTTTTTATTGATTTCATTTGTTTATCCCCTTTTGGTTTATCCCCTGTTGTCACTGTTTTTGATTTTGGTATCCTGTATGTTGTCCATATGTTTATCTGATTTGGGGAAGGAAGGGAAACAACAAAATGGTAAAACAAATGAGAAAAAGTGAACCAATGCAACATCATACTCACAGAACTCTAGGTTGGAAATGAACTTTACAATTTTGGAGGGGGAGTAGAGGAGAAGGAAGGTGGGAGAAATTGAGGGAGGGGGTAATAATGTTGGACAAGAAATGTACTCATGACCTTGGATATGTAACTGTAATCCCTCTGTACATCATCTTTAGAATATAATTAAAATGAAAAGAATTCATAGAAATAGAAAGAATTCATAGAAACTTTGAAGCTATGATTCCAGTTATGAAAATAAGCATGCTGCCCACAAAACTATAGATATTTATATTTTCAACACCAGGAAAACTTACCTAAAGTTTTATCAAATTTGAATATGAAATCAAATGTTTCTCTGGATATAAGTGAAGATATACAACATGGTTCTGCATTGAAAGAAAATGAGATGGCCAACAGGCACAAACTTTTCATGCATATCATTGTGAAACTTTTGAATAGTTTTTAACTTTGTTTTTTGTTTTTGCCAGTTCTGGGGCTTGAACTCAGGGCCTGAGCACTGTCCCTGGCTTCTTTTTGCTCAAGGCTAGCACTCTGCCACTTGAGCCACAGTGCCATTTCTGGCCTTTTCTATATATGTGGTGCTGAAGAATTGAATCCAGGGCTTCATGTATAAGAGGCGAGCACTTTACCACTAGGCCATATTCCCAGCCCTGAATAGTTTTTAATAGGGGATTTACTACAAGATTTTAGGGGGAAATATAATGAAAATTTAAACACACATATCAGATGAATGTTTACCTGTTGAAACAATTTAAGAATCTAGGAACACATTGGTGAAACATTGCAAAAATACTTAATAGTTAATGGGGAAATCATTATATAAGAAAGACAAGAAAATAATCCCTTCATTTGAAAAGCAGTAGTTAGAATTTAAAGGAATGATAATCAAAACAGACACCCTGAAAACACTAAAGGAAGGAGTAGGAGAAACACTTGGGCTCCTTGGCGCAGGACAGAACTTCCTTAATAAAGACCCAGAAAGGCTACAAATCAAAGAAAGGTTGGACAAATGGGACTGCATCAAACTGCAGAGCTTCTGTACGGCAAAGGACATAGCTCGCAAGATAAACAGAAAGCCCACAGACTGGGAGAAGATCTTTACCGGCCATTCAACAGACAAAGGCCTCATATCTAAAATATATGCAGAAGTAAAAAAATTACCCTCTTCCAAAACAAAACCGCAAAGAACCAATAGCCCCCTCATCACGTGGGCTAAAGACTTACAAAGAGACTTCTCTGATGAGGAAATGAGAATGGCCAAGAGACATATGAAAAAGTGCTCTACATCACTGGCCATAAAAGAAATGCAAATCAAAACAACATTGAGATTCCATCTCACCCCAGTAAGAATGTCATATATCAAGAAAAATAACAATAATAATTGTTGGAGGGGATGTGGCCAAAAGGGAAACCTACTTCATTTTTGGTGGGAATGTAAACTGGTTCAGCCACTCTGGCAAGCAGTATGGAGATTCCTCAGGAGGCTAAATATAGAACTCCCCTAGGACCCAGCAGCCCCACTTTTGGGAATCTATCCAAAAGACCACAAACAAAATCACAGTAAAGCCACCAGCACAACAATGTTCATCGCACCACAATTTGTCATAGCAAAAATCTGGAACCAACCCAGATGCCCCTCAGTAGACGAATGGATCAGGAAAATGTGGTACATATACCCAATGGAAATTTATGCCTCTATCAGAAAGAATGACATTGCCCCATTTGTAAGGAAATGGAAGGACTTGGAAAAAATTATACTAAGTGAAGTGAGCCAGACCCAAAGAAACATGGACTCTATGGCCTCCCTTATTGAGAATAATTAGTACAGGTTTAGGCAACTCATAGCAGGGCATCGCAAGGCCCAATAGCTATACCCTTATGAACACATAAGATGATGCTAAGTGAAATGAACTCCATGTTATGGAGACAATTGGTATATCACAGTTGTAACTACTTTCAACATCCCATGTGTATCTGTAACTTCTATTATTGATGATGTTCTTGTATCACCTTCCTGTGGTTGTACCTACACTATCTCTGTCATCTTATCTGAGTATATTGGAAACCGTGTATACTGGTATTGGACTAGGAAATTGAAAGGGAATACCAAAATTGAGAGACACAGGGTATAAAAAGACAAACAAGAACAATAGCAATACTTGCAAAATTGTTTGGTGTAAGTGAACTGAGCACCTCAGGGGGGAAAGGGAAAAGGGGTGGGGGAAGGGGGGTATGTGGGACAAGGTAACAAACAGTACAAGAAATATATCCAGTGCCTAACGTATGAAACTGTAACCTCTCTGTACATCAGTATGATAAGAAAAATTTGAAAAAAACAAAAAACAAACAAACAAAAGAAATAGTGGTCAGATTCAATGCTGAGTGAAGTCTGGGGGAAAGAAATGGCCATTGTGCAGAGGCATTGGGTTTTAGAACGATAGTGAAATTGTACCTGCAATACAGAGCCCGGTGTATGGGCGGTCTGGGAGATTGAGGCTGCTTAGAAGGACTTCCATCCACCAGTAAGCCACGGACTACAGGTGCACCTGCTCCATCAGCTTCAGCTTCAGCTTTAGCTGAGGCGGGAGGGTGGGAGCGGGCTTCGGAGCCCTCCCGGAACAAGGGGAAAACTTGATGAACTTCTAGCTCTTCATTAAAGGCGGGCCTTGCATCTTGCTGTCACTCCAGGCAGTTGCTAGTAATTTGAACGTGTCTGATCACCTGCACAGCCCGCATCGGCATCCTCCTCGCCCTTGCCACACTTGCCTGATGATACCTCAGTGTCGTGGCCCGGGCTCCCAACCCGGCGCTGCCCTGGGCTTGCTTCCTGTGCCCGCGTGGAGGCCCACGTGGAGGCCCGCGTGGAGGCCCGCGCGGCCCCTCTGCCTTCCGGTAACGGCCTGAGGCGCAGGCTTCTTGGGCGTCTCGGTTCCTGACATCAAAGTGGCTAACGCCTCTCGCTTGTACTGGGTAGCATGGGGGTAAGAATTTAACCGGTTATCCTTGAATTTTCTTTTGCAATAAACCAATTTTATAATCTCTAAAAAAAAAAGGCAGAAAAAAAGGCAGAAGAAAGTGAATGTGTGTATGATTAGTTATAAAGTAATATATGCATAGATGATATATAAATATAATAAGTGTAATCGTTCATGTATATGCATATACACATATACATTTCATTTTTTTTCTTTTTTGTTTTTATTATCAAACTGATGTACAGAGAGATTACAGTTTCATACGTTAGGCATTGGATACATTTCTTGTACTGTTTGTTACCTTGTCCCTCATACCCCCGTCCCTCCCCCTTACCCTTTCCCCCCCCTGAGGTGTTCAGTTCACTTACACCAAACAGTTTTGCAAGTATTGCTTTTGTAGTTGTTTGTCTTTTTTTTACCCTGAGTCTCTCAATTTTGGTATTCCCCTTCAATTTTCTAGTTCTAATACCACTATACATGGTTTCCAATATACTCAGATAAGATTACTGAGGTAGTGTAGATACAATCACAGGAAGGTGATACAAGAACATCATCAAGTAGAAGCTACAGGTACACATTGGACGTTGAAAGTAGTTACAACTGTGATATAACAATCATTTCCATAACATGGAGTTCATTTCACTTAGCATCATCTTATGTGTTCCTAAGGGTATAGCTATTGGGCCTTGTGATGCTCTGCTATGGCTTGCCTAAACCTGTACTAATTATTCCCAATAAGGGAGACCATAGAGTCCATGTTTCTTTGAGTCTGGCTCACTTCACTTAGTATAATTTTTTCCAAGTCCTTCCATTTCCTTACAAATGGGGCAATGTCATTCTTTCTGATAGAGGCATAAAATTCCATTGTGTATATGTACCACATTTTCCTGATCCATTCGTCTACTGAGGGGCATCTGGGTTGGTTCCAGATTTTTGCTATGACAAATTGTGGTGCGATGAATATTGTTGTGCTGGTGAAAGATGATCGTTTGTTCCTTTCATTATCACTGTCTTGTTTAAAGCTGTGTCTTCCCATTTCTTGATGTGATGTTTACTAATTAGGGTTCATTTGTCTGTCTGTATTGGGATCTTGATTATTATCCCTGTATAGTACATCTTTGAAGACTTTCTGTAAAGCTGGTTTGGTGGAGATATATTGTTTCAGTTTTTCCTTATTGTGGATGACTTTTATTTGACCTTCGGCTATGAATGAGAGTTTGTCTGGATACAGAATTGTTGGTTGGTAGTTATTTTTATTTAGTGTTTGGTATACTTCATTCCAGGCTCTCCTTGCTTTCATGGTCTCTGCTGAGAAGTCTGGGGTAATTCTGATTGCTTTTCCTTTATATGTGATTGTTTTCTTTGCCCTAACAGCTTTGAGTATTTTTTGCCTTTCACTCTACTGAACCTGTTTTGATCACAATGTGTCGGTGGGATGTCCTATTCTGGTCTGGTCGGTTTGGGGTTCTAAATGCTTCTTGTATCTGTATAGGCCTTTCCTTCTGTATATTTGGGAAGTTTTCAGCTAATATTCTGTTAAATAGGTTGCCTATCCCATTAACCTCTTTCTCCAAGTTTTCCTCAATACCTGTTATCCATAAATTGGGCTTACTGATCGTGTCTTGAATCTCCTGTAGCAATCTGATTTGTTGATTGGACTGGATTTGTATTGATTTTTGATCTTTCTTCATAGAATCTAAGGAATCTTCAGCTCCTGAAATTCGATCCTCTGCTTCACTTTGTCGGGACTGTAGGCTAACTAGTTGATTTCGAATCTCTTTTGCTTCTGACTGGTCTTTCCTGGTAATTTCCATGTCATTTCTTAGGGCTTGTAAGGACTTCTTTACTTCATTAACTTCATTAATTTGGTTTTGAGAGTAGTCTCTCAAATCTTTAAGCTGGTTATCTTTTCATTTGACTCTTGAAGTTCATTTATCTTTCTGTTTGTGGATGCCATGAAATTCTCCATTAATTTTTGCTTTGCCTCCTCATGCTCTAGAATAATTGACTGAAGTGATTCAAACTTTTCATTTATCATGTTTATCAGTAGACTTTGTAGAGCTTTTTAGGGGTTCTCTTCTATGTCTTTGATTGACTGCTCTGCTTCCTGCTTGTTTTGAGTGGAGGATAAGACTTCATTGTTTGCCATCTTTCTTGTGTTTCTTCTACCATTTGAATTGGGGATGCCAGTCTACCAGCACCTGTGAGCACCGTTTAAGACCCAAAGCAGCTCAAACCAAGCACTGTTGTGTAAATCTTACAAGTTCACAATTATGTACAGATATCCTGTATACCTGTCTATAAAATTAGATTTGGTGTTCCTAAAGAATACAATTTCAATATAACAACTGATCCTGGGCCCTGTATTCAGTAGTTAATTATTTACTGTTACAACCCTATAAGCAATTCTTGTTTTTATATTAGATTAATTTAGGACTGGCTTTTTCTATGATCCGCTTTGATTCACTCAGATTAAGCTGGGATACCCTCTATCCCATAAACAGGAGTCAATGTAGACTGGAGGTCCAGGCAGTAAGTCAGGAGGGTAAGTTGGAGGTAGGAAAGAGAATAGAGTAAAATGTATTGGGGAGGGGAGGTGGTGATTTTGGTTTAGTTTCAGTGACATGGAAATGTGGAGAAGAGTAGAATGAGTAGAGAGAACAAGGTTGAAATGATAGATAATGGAGAGTTAGCAGAAAAGAGTGGAGGTGTTCTTCATAGGAAAGTAATTTTTAAAGAAAGAGAATGCAAAGAGAGAAATAAAGTAAAAATAGTGGGAGACAGATGCACACAACAGAGAAAAATTATTAAAAAAAATAAAAAGGAAAAAAAATCAGAAAAGGAACAACCCACACAAAGAGAAAAGAAAAAAAAAACTTGATAAAACAAACAGGTAAAAATAGAAAAAGATGAAAAAAAAAAACCGATGAAGTTCCCGAATTGAAAAAAAATGTGTTTTTTTTTTTTTTTAAAAGTTTAATAATGTCGAAAAGAAAAAGAAAAAAAAATCTGTAATCTTCCTTGTTTGGGTGGTCTTTTCCTAGTCTCTGGTTTCCTTGTGATGGTCTGCAGTCTATATTGCTGATTGTCTGGGTTTGGCAGATTTCAGTTTGCTCCTCTCTCTGCTGCAGGGCCTTGGCTTTTTCAGCCTGCCTTTGAATCGGCTGTGGACTGAGCAGGGCGGGCGCTTCCGGCCTGGTTTACCCGGCTGAGAGGTGCTTGCCTGTGCAAGGCTTCTGCCTCCTGGGCGGGCGGCCACCTTGGCGGAGGTGGCTAAGGAAAGCAGGTTCTTTTCGGGCTGGGAATTGGGCTTCCTCTGTGACGGGACCGTTTAACTGTCCCAGGATCCTCCGTCTGGTGTTTCGGTGCCGCTGGGAGCTGCTGGCTGTTTTCAGGTTAAATTTAGAGGTTCAGGCAGTCAGGGCGGGGCACCTCTGGCTCAGCTATGGCCCAAGACCCGCCTCCCGCCTTGGCAGGGGGCGTTCTCCTGGGCGGAGCTGCCTCTCACTGTTTCGTCCCTCTTGCCCTTTTCAAAGATGGCTCCTTTGACCTCGCTTTTCCCAGGCCCGCTTTAGTTCCAATCTGGTCTGACCCTATGCAAGTGGCAAAGATGGCGCTTTGCTCTGGCGGTGGGGGAGGGGCTGCCTTGCAGAAGCTGCTCTGTGGGCGCGAGTGGGAATATCATTTGTGGGGTACTCACGCTTTCTCTGCGATTTCAGGTCGTCCGTGGCAGCCATTGCCTGGTCTCTGCTGTGTGCTTAACCTGCGTGGAGTGCCGGTTTCTGTGCTGGGCGCTGTGCCGGCGCTGGCACTGGCGTGGCAGTGAGATACCGCCCAGAGCTCGAATCTGTGTTTTCAGATGAGCAAAGGCGATTTTTCCTTCCTGGCCAGAATCCCTGCACTGTTACAACTCACTCTGGTTGTGTTTCTAGTATTAAAGTTTCTATGGGATGAAAAAACTGCGATGCTGGAGGGAGCTGAGCTAGTGCACTGCAGCTCCTCTGCTGTCTTCCTCCCATCTCCCTAGATTTATTTTTTATCATAAAGACCCAGACCACCCAGGAATGTGTCTAGCCCTGAGACAATCAGATTTACTGTATCCTCTGGTCTGGACACCTGATTGCTGTAACTGTATAGGAAGCCCCCTGTTAACTCTAACCACCCCAGAATGTCTCTAGCCCCGAAACACTCAGAATTGCACATCCTTTTGTTCGAACACCTGATTACTGTAACTCTGATTTTTGCCTTTATAAACCCTGTGAAATTTCAACTCGGGGCCTTCCTCCTTACCTCTGCTGTGTCGGAGTGTAGGACGAGGCCCGAGCCGTGGTCCGCCTGAATACAGCCTTGCTTTTGCATTCGGAACGTCTGGCTCTCGGTGGTCTCCATGGTGGTCTTCTTGAGACTTGGGTATTTCACTTCCAGCACTCAAGAGGCAAAGGTTTTGCCTTGTCTACCCAAATCCCTGGGTTCCTTTTCATTGTCGGCCCCCCTTCCAAAGAAAACCTCAAACATTTAGTTCACCAGCATATATAATGTCACAAAATGTATATTTTGGCAGCTTCTGATCTTTCACTGTGGTGATGCACAATTCCTCTGATTCGTGGGCCAGCAAACGTGGGGTGTAAGTTCTTAACTGGCACTTCTGGGAGTCAGAGGACGCACACATTAGTCACTTAGAAAGATGCTGCCAAGACCCCTGCCCCTGCTTCCACTGCTTGCCTTTCCCTCGTTTGATGTATTTTCCCAACATACTTGCCAATTTACTATCTTCTTTTATAAACACAGGTTTCAACAAAGTTTTAGAGCTTTAGGGCTTTGGAACTTGGTATACCCAAATGATGGAGGTTTGGTCCATAGGCTTTAGGTGGTATTGGGAGGTGTGGAGCCCGGTGCCAGTGGCTCCCACCTGTAATCCTAGTTACTCAGGAGGCTGAGAGCTGAGGATCAGGGTTTGAAGCCAGCCTGGGAAGACTTCCATCTCCTCCTAATCAACAGAAAGCCAAAAGTGGAGCTGTGGCTCAAGTGCGGATGTATTTTCCTACAATAAAACTTAGGCTGAGAGAGGGGGTGGGTGTCAGCTTTGGAGAACCTTCTTTAAGACACGGTTTGCAGGCACTAACTAGTACTCTCTCTGTCTGTCTGTCTGTCTCTGTCTCTGTCTTTCTCTTTCTGCCTTCCCTCCTTGTACCTCTCCCAATGATCTAATGTTGACTCCTGAACATCACAAACGCAATACCTGCATCTTGTCCATGCCTCTCACCCCACAGGGACTAAACGTCACCATCAGCTATGGAGGGAATGAAACCTATCCAAGCCATCGTATGCCTTATTTTGCAAACTAACTCTCTTTCTGAAAGCCCAGATCGACACCAAAAGATAGAATAATTGAAATTTCCTAAGTACATGGCATCTGAGAGGAATTTTGGAAAGCCCAACCAGATTCTAGTCAGATACAAGGCCATACGCTCAAGAGCAGGGAGGTCGCTGGACTATGCATTTACAATAACGTATGCTTTTCATTTTTAGATGATTACATCCTTCCAGGTGGACTTTGGGCTCCTCAAAGATTTGCTTCAGTTGAAATTTGAGGATCGTCTTAATAGGATCAGGGATATTGAGAAACATTGTCGCCAGGTAGACTTTCACGTTCTCTCTGCCTGTGTGGCTGGAGCTGCTTACACACATGCACCCTGCAGTGCTGAATTTAGTAACTTAAACGGGGAAGAAAATTGTTCCTAGGTTGTGACTCATGTCACAGATCTACTTAAAGCTTTTCTGTATCTGAGGAGCTTCTAGCTTTGTATGTGGGCCATTGATCTTCACATGTACCTTAAGTAGACCATTATTTTTCCTCTATTGAAGAGGAGGGTGCTGAAGCCCAGAAAGTTAACTTGCTTAAAGCCATTGATTGGTTCAACAGCTTGGGCAGGCAGTTTGATGGTTGATTTTGCCTGCCTGCCTTCCCTCCTTCCTTCCCTGTGTTCCCTCCCTTCCTCCCTCCCTCCCTCCCTCTCTTCCTCCCTCCCTCCATCTTTCTCTCGTTCTTCTCCCTCCCTCCCTTCCTCCCTCCTTCCCTCCCTCCCTCCCTCCCTCCCTCTTTACCTCCTTCTGCTCCCTCCCTCCCTCCCTTTTTCCCTCCCTCTGTTCCCTCTTTTCCTTCCTTCTTTCCCTTTCTTTCTCCAAACTTCACAAGGACGAACACACACACACACACACACACACACACACACACACACACACACACCAACAAGAGGCATATACATTTCTTTTAAAATACTTAATGCTCAAGCAATTAAAACCATTGTAAATAAAATTTAAGTTTTGAAAATAATTCTTTTACTTCATGGCAGAATATTTGGGTATTTGATGATGATGCTTGTTTGGCATTTGGGATTTTTTGTGTCTTTATCTTTAACTCTGAGATTAGTGATAATGTTAGGGATTTTCTTTTCTAGTTTTAAATCCTAATGTCAAACTAACTTTTTGGTGGTGAATTGAATTAAGAGTGTCCTAAACTTTCCTGCCCAGTCTGGCTTTGAACCTTGATCCTCAGAGCTCAGCCTCCTGAGCACCTAGGATTCCAGGTGTGAGCCATTGGTGCCCTGCTTTAGTGTATGCATGAGGGAGAGAAGATAAAGAAAAAATTCCTGACCAAAGTAGTGAGATGGAGAATTCTTAAGAGCAAAATCACAACCAGGACCTGTTGCTATCAGAAGGAGCCTCCCCTGTCAGTTGTCAATTTCAAACAAGCCTTTCCCCATTCAAGATGAACTTCTCCCATTGGATTCCACACTATATGGTACCGTGCAAACTTCACCCTGATGTCCTGACTGTTAGACGAGTCTAGACAAGGCCAGAAACCAGGCAGACATCCAGGTGTGGCAAAGAAAAGGGAAGCTTTATTGCAAGGAGGGGGATCCGCTCCTCTCCGCCGGCCAGGTGATCCGCCGGCGGCGTCTTAGTGCTGCTGTCCTCACTGCTGTTAGTGCTGCTCCTCACCAGGGTTGTGCTGTTGTCCCACCTCTCCAACACCTGTGTGTGCTGTTGTCCCGCCACTCCGACACCTGTGTGTGCTGTTGTACCGCCACTCCGACACCTGTGTGTGCTGTTGTCCCGCCACTCCGACACCTGTGTGTGCTGTTGTCCCGCCACTCCGACACCTGTGTGTGCTGTTGTCCCGCTGCTCCGATACAGGTGTGAGGTGTTGTCCAGCTGCTCCGATACAGGTGTGAGGTGTTGTCCAGCTGCTCCGATACAGGTGTGAGGTGTTGTCCAGCTGCTCCGATACAGGTGTGAGGTGTTGTCCCACTGCTCCGATACAGGTGTGAGCTGTTGTCCCGCCGCTCCTCCGCCGCCATGTGTGGTTCTCAGCTCCTGGGCTCAGGTCGGCTCGGTTCCGCCATCTGCTGCTGTTTCCCCTCGGCGCTGTGGCTTTACTTTGCAGCTCTCCTCAGGCCAGGCTAGGGCTCTCCAGCCCTCAGGCCCGCCTGCGTCCATCTGTCTGTCCAGCCCAAGGCCTGTCTTTGTCTGTCCAGCCCCCAGGCCCAGGTGGTCTGTCCAGCCCCCAGGTCCGGGTGGGGTCCGTCTACCCCCATGCCCGGGTGGCTTCTGTCCAGCCCCCAGGTCCGGGTGGAGTCTGTCTAGCTCCCAGGACCGTGTGGCCTCCGTCTAGCCCCCATTCCGGGTGTCGTCTGTCTAGCCCCCAGGCCCGGGTGGCCTCTGTCTAGCCCCCATTCCGGTGGCCTCTGTCCAGCCCCCAGGTCCGGGTGACGTCCATCTAGTCCCTAGGCCCGGGTGGCGTCCGTCTAGCCCCCAGGCCCGGGTGGCAACTGTCCAGCCCCCAGGCCCGGGTGGTGTCTGTCTATCCCCCAGGCCCGGGTGGCATCTGTCCATCCCCCAGGCCCAGGTGGCATATGTCCTGTCTCCAGGTCCGGGTGATGTCCGTCTAGCCCCCAGGCCCGGGTGGCGTCCGTCTAGCCCCCAGGCCCGGGTGGCATCTGTCCAGCCCCCAGGCCCGGGTGGCATCTGTCCAGCCCCCAGGCCCAGGTGGCGTCCGTCTACCCCCCGGCCCGGGTGGTGTCTGTCTATCCCCGAGACCGGGTGGCGTCCGTCTAGCCCCCAGGCCCGGGTGGCATCTGTCCAGCCCCCAGGCCCGGGTGGCGTCCATCTAGCCCCCAGGCCTGGGTGGTGTCTGTCTATCCCCCAGGCCCGGGTGGCATCTCTCCATCCCCCAGGCCCGGGTGGCATCTGTCCAGCCCCCAGGCCCGGGTGGAGTCCGTCTAGCCCCCAGGCCCGGGTGGCGTCCATCTAGCCCCCAGGCCCGGGTGGCATCTGTCCAGCCCCCAGGCCCGGGTGGCGTCTGTCTAGCCCCCAGGCCCGGGTGGTGTCTGTCCAGCCCCCAGGCCCGGGTGGCATCTGGCCAACCCCCAGGCCCGGGTGGCATCTGTCCAGCCCCCAGGCCCGGGTGGCATCTGTCCAGCCCCCAGGCCCGGGTCACGTCTGTCCTGTCCCTAGGCCGGCCTCCGGCTCTTCTTTTCTGAGTCCATGTTCAGTCTCTGTGCCCATGCCTGGGCTCCTCCCTTTCTCCTTAAATGGCTTAATGCCATGCCCCCTTTTATGTGGTAGGCAGTGACACAGCAGGTTCCAGAATTTCCCTGCCTGGAGGGTTATGACAGTTCCATTGTGATGTTTTTATGCATGTATATAATAGACTTGCATTGTATCACTCATCTCTTGCCCTTCATCTCTCTTCCCGTTTCTTTCCCCTCCCACGCAAGTACTAGAGCTTGAACTCCAGTCCTGGATGTTGTCCCTTAACGTTTTCCTTCAAGGCTAACATTGTAGCACTTGAATCACAACTCCATTCCTGGCTTTTTGGTGGTTTATTGGAGATGAGAGTGTCAGGAGCTTTCCTGCCTGGGCTGGCTTTGAACTGTAATTCTCAGATCTCAGCCTCCAGGGTAGCTAGGATTATAGATGTGAGCCACCAAGGCCTGATAGAGTTGAGCTTTCACTTAGAATGAGACAGGTCCTAAGCAGGGCAAGAGGACCAAAACTCATATTGTCTAACTTAGCTGTCCGTGAGATTTCGATGACTGCTGTTAGATTATCATAGGGATAAGAGCAGAAACAGGAAACCCGGTAGGAAATTATTACACAATACCTACAGAAAAATGTATGGGAAAACAGCAGTTGGAGGTCCTGAGGTGCACAGTTAATGTCTAAATATGTGTTGAAAGCAAGACTGGTAGGACAAACTGAGGGGCTGATGGCACCAGAAAAGCTCTGGGGTTTTGGGCCTACTTTGTAACTGAAAGAATGCAGTCCCCATTAACTCTTGAGAAAGATAAGAAGATGATAAAGCTAGAGACATAGAATGCCAGTGGGACTATTTAGCACCCATTTAAGCTGCTAAATAAGCAGTTGATTAGGAGCTCGAAGTTCTAGTAAAAGAACCAGCTTGATTCACCAATGGAGGAACAATTGGCATAAAGATGGTGTGTAGAACTGTGAGATTTGCTAAGATCGGCCATGAAATAGAGATGTCTGTAAGCCATGGGGCACTTCCAAGTCTGATGTTCTTTGAAGAGGGAAAAAATGGCAACAATATGTATCTTATATTTCCAAAAGCAACTTAGCACATCAAATGCCATCTCTGTTGACGGATCACTTCCGAAAGAAGTCTGAAAGTTTAATGGCCCGTTAATTCAATTGAAAGTCCAAGCAAGAGAAAAGAGTGGCTCAGATTCAAATAATGGCCTAGGAGGACATGAAGAGAGTGAAATTGAGGAATAGTTTGTTCAAAGTCATAGACATTATTTTTATTTCATTTTGGTTTTGGAAACATACTACATTTATTAGAAATGCTGGAACATAAAGACCACCCAGGTCTTTTAAATGAACACATGCTAGATCTTTCCTTGGTTCAGAATTTGCCTGTTTGGCTGGCCAATCATTAGGAACATAAATGGAATATTAGATTTTAGGAGAGGAATTTGCATTGACCCATAGTGTGCCGTGTGTGTGTGTGCATGTGTGTGCATGTCCTGTCTGTGCATGTGTGTGACTGTGTTGCTAGATGCTTATCATGCAATGGTGAGACTAAGAGGCATAGCTTCTTGATGGATGCGTAAAAGAGTTTTCATTTTGAAGGCAGATCTTTCACAACTAACCACTCGAGTCACTGGAAGAAATGCTATAACCAAAGCCAGGACCAATTTGACTTAGCAAAGTTGGCATGACTTACCCTCAAGAACGTGAAGAATGAGGTGAGGATTAGAAGCAGGATTGGAGTTAATTATTTTGCACCATTACTCCAAGGTGGCAGAAATGCAAGTGTCAATACTGCCATGTCTGGAACGGGATTTCCTCAAGAAAGTCAAACACTGTCTCTCGCTCTCTCCACCCTGGAGCTAGAATAGCCTTTTTGAAGTCTAAATCTGAGGTCTTCCTCCTGCTTCTAAAAATCCCAAGATGTCTTCTCTCCTGAAACAGCAACACAGACAGCGATTCTATTTGCTGTTTGTGAAAGTCATGGAGAAAGGAAGAGGTTTGTGAAGCAGGAAAGAATCAGGAGCATTTGTCTTGAGACCAGTCTCTTTTAACGGTAATTTCATCTTTGGCTGTAATCATTTTACCTAAGATTATTTTACCAGCATTCTAGTTTTTTCTGTTCTTTCTCTCTGTGGATCCGCTTTCTATATTGCTTCTTCTTTCCTTTTTCTATGTACTTAGTTATTAATAGGGATGTCTCACAGAAAACTGAGAGATCATGACCACAAAACTGATCCTGCTACACCACTCTTGGGCATATACATGAAGGAATGGAAAATATTATCTATAAAAGAGAAAGAGACCTGCATACCTATACTTATAGAAGCACTGTTCACAAGATCTAAGTTATGAGGACATTCTAGGTTTCACAGGGATAAATTATATCACACACACACACACACACACACACACAGAGAGAGAGAGAGAGAGAGAGAGAGAGAGGTATTATTCAGCTGTAAAGACTGGTTGCTGGAAAGTGAATGGAACTAGAGATCACCATGTTAGCCAAAATAAGCCAGATTCATAAAAACAAACAAAACATGCACACAATAGTCAGTGCGAATACTTAGCGTAGAATCCTGCAAAGGGTAAGCAAAGTAAATTCCTTGAAAGTATTATCCACTGGTCAGATGGTAAACTTTTTTCAGTATGATTTATAGTTGCACTTGATTGCAGGTGTGTAAGGGGCTGGAACATTCATACACCTTGCACGATTTTTCATACACGATTTTTGTGACATGCAGCACAGCTATAACAGTATGCGTTAAAAGCACTTTTTCTCTATTGAGTTGAATCCCCCGGTCTTCATGCCCTTCAGCAAGGATCACCACTGCCTTGATGTTTACGGCCAGTTCTCCCCATTCCTTGTATTAAGGGAATCGGGCTTTCTTGGGCATCAAAACATATTATAAGATCAACTTCCCCAATATTCAAACCTTCTTCACCAACACAGGTAGAGACTAATGTGTTGTCACCACCATCACGAAATCGTTTCACTGCCTGGCAATAAGCATCGTTTCCAAGAGCCTTATGAGCTTCATCAACGACTAGGCACTTGACATCAGCAGCGGGACAAGCTCCTCTAGGAAGTTCATTTAGCATGACCTGAGGTGTAAGAAGCAGAACTCTCTTGCGGGACCCTATTTCCTTCCTGGTGATAGCTTGAGTAGAACCTGTCAGTTTGGCCCTGTGGGGTTGCGGAATACCCATCACCTGGGAGCAAGCCTCCATCTGTTGTGTCACCAGGGGTTTCGTGGGTGCCATGAAAACCACTTTGCTAGAAGGGAAGCAGCGGTAGAAATGGTACATGACCACGGCGGCGGTGAAGGTGTTGCCCAGACTGGTAGGCAGGTAGCAGAACCGCCCCAGCTCCGGCCCCGGGAGGCTCCATTCGCACGGAACTGTGCCAGCAGAAGGCGAGGTCGGGGGGGGGGGGGAGGGGAGGGTGTTGGGGTGTGGGGGGTGGGGTGGGGGCTCTGGCTCCCATGTGAACAAATTGTTTGAAATCTTAACATGAATTTCGAACGGTGTGTGCTACTGGTAAGATGAATCATTTTTGAAGCTTTTAAATACTTCAAAGTATTTGTACACATGTGAATGTTGTTTTCTTTTTAAAAATTTATTTATTTTCAAAATTATTACAGAGGTGTTACAGGTTCATACCCAAGGCAGTGTGTACATTTTTTTTAATCAAACTTGTTACCTCCTCCTTCATTTTTCTCCCAGTTTTCCTAATCCCCAATCCTCCAGCCCACGTTGTACAGTCCGTTTGCAGCATATACTCAATTTAAGTATTGCTGTTGTATTGGTTTAGCTTTTACCTTTTGTCTTTCCATTTTGATGTTCCCCTTCCCTTCCTTAGTTCCAATGAATGTATATAAAATACCCATAGTAACAAAGTCAGTTACAGTGACATCAGGGGTAAAAGCATGGGGAAGAAAAACAAAAGAAAAAGACATAATTTCACAGGGTACATTGAAAATAACAACAGCAATGATAAACCGCTCATTTCCATGGCTTGGATTTCATTTCTCTTAGCGTCATCTCACAGATGAATTTTTTTAAGTGGCAAATACCGGACATTTTCAAGGTAATAAGTATGAATCTTTACTATTTACCAGCACCATACTGAATATTAGAGTCTTTTGCCATTACTTAATATTTGAGCTGGTAACTTAAAAGGGAAACATATTGCTATATTCTGGAACCAGAGCAGCATGGCGCCGGAAGCTGTTGTAGGCCTCCTAGCTGCACCTTACCTCAGTGCAGAATGAGGGCGTCAGAGGATGAAATAGCACAAACTTGTCAGATGGGTTTGCTTTTACAGCAAAGCTTCATCCTGAACACGGATCAATCCACTAGTCTGTTCAGAAGGACTCAGTGTTCTTAAACCAATTACTTCTCAAAAGACTCCCCTCCACTCCCCTCTTCATGGATGGCTTTTAGGATTAAAATTTCAACACAGAAGTAGCTCTGTGGCTCAAGTGGCAGAGTGGTAGCCTTGAGCAAAAAAGCCAGGGACAGTGCTCAGGCCCTGAGTCCAACGCCCAGGACTGGCCAAAAAAAAAAAAAAATAATAATAATAAAAATAAAAAAATAAATAAAATTTCAACACAGAAAACTCGGAGTAACAAAGATTGAACTTTTTTCCCCCAAAATACAGCCAAAAATGTAAAAGATTACTTGAAAATGTGCTTATTGATGGGATCTCTTTTTCCTTGAATATATGTTCTTCAAAAAGCATACAAATACGTGTGGTACATTGTTTAAAAAATAAATTTAATAACTGAACAAATGATAAACTATTGAAGAAGCCAGCATTCTTCACAAAATAGACACAGATGTGAAACAAAGCTCAAGGGGATTCTAACCCAAGTCTAGGTAGATATGCTGATTCAAAAAGCTTTCTTTGTAGCATCGACATGTCACTTCCATCCTAATGAAACATTCCATGATAACAAGCATGACCCTGATCTTCACCTTCTTTAAAGAGGCAGGAAATAGTAACCCCCACCCCCCAAAACCAAACAACGCTAACCTTGAGATGGTTAAGCAGTGGACCATGTGAAGAAACTTTAGTAAAGTTGTTGTAGTGCATGATACTCTATATTTTATATAATTTTATAATACATTATTTTATCTTATATATAATTATCAAATAGTTTGACCAATTATTCCTTAAATTTATTCTTAGGCAAGAACAATGATAGTGTTCTATAATAATGTTTAAGCATATTCATTTCAGTATTATTTTTAGAATAAAAATATAGGGTAAAATTATTGTTAATAAGGAATTTTTGAACGAATATTGTATTGTTTTGCATCACGTAATTATTATACTCAGGTATGTAGTAGCATTTAATATCCTTTATAGGTGTTAAAATGTCATATACACACATTAGCATCTAATCAAGGAAAGAAAATAATTTTACATGTTTTTGCAGACAAAATGTATAATTCTTAGAAAACACAGGCAGCAGAATGGCTGTAGGCTGAACAGGGGAGGAATTACAGTGACATTAGAAAGGTGATATTAAGTTCATTTTAAAGTAGAATTGTCCAGATGTAAACATTTTCAGGCATCACCATGGGTGATAACCACCTGCGCATCTCAGAGGAATTCTGCTCTTAGACCAACTGTCCCTAGTTATCATTATTGCTGCCAGCAACAATGAGCCACAGTCACCCACAGCTCTGTGAAGGGAGTCGCAGACCCGGCAGGGCTGAGGCTGCTCTGTTACATCTGTGCGCTGCTCATGCTGGAATCTTGCAGCCTGGAAGAAACCTTGGAAGCCACATTGGCTGGCCATTTACAAAGCCATTTCCTGTGCAAAGAACAACAGCTCATGATCACATTGTCTGTGCTCATGTACTGAATCCTATCAGTGGGACTCATAAAAGATGAATTCAAAGTCAAGTTACAAGTAAATCCACATAATACAGCATGTTCACTCCTACCTTTCATAGATCATAGAGGAAAATAGAAGACAACAATAAAACTGAGAGCTAAGGAGGCTCAGATCTGAAGATTGTAGTTCAAAGCCAGTCTGGACAGAAAAGTCCTGGAGTCTCTTTTTTTTTCTTTTCAGCAGAAAGTTTTATTGACTCTAGGCCATTGAGCTAATGACCTGATATGCTTTCAGGTATTCTACTTCACTGAGGAGAAGATTCGTGTTAGGAATTTTTGATGCTGAAGGGTTTCTCTTAATGAGTGTCTACCCTGCAGTGACTGCTTCCGGGTCACAACTCATCAATAATAGGGGTAGTGCACAAATTTCCACTTGCTGCCATTGACTTCTTGCCAGAAATAAACTTCTTCGCAGCATTTATGACATCCGAACCAGTGACAGAGTCAATTTGCTGAAGCACAGCAGGTGGTGGCATCTAAGAACCAGTGATGAGAGCCTGAGACCCAACTTCATCCAGGACACCCTCAGAAGACTCTACTGACATGAGGTATGCAACTTTCAGCTTCCTCTTGGCAGTCTGGACATCTGTGCTGGAACGCTTGCCTTGAGAAACTGCGTTCACTTGGTTGTAGGCAGTTTTGATGACATCCCCAGCAGCTGCAGCCTGGGTGATAGTGTAAATTCCAAGGAGTCCAGAATCGCAGTAACTGGCATTAGAAGCAGAAACATCAAAGGGCTGCTGACTTCCTTTGGCAATGGCCTGGTGGAGGAGACTGGTGCTGTTGCTGCCCCTCTTGACATGCGGCCCTGCACCCAGGACATGCTGGAGCACACCAAAAGCATTTGCTTCCTTACTGCCTTCGGCCGCACTTCCTGCTACAATGGCAGCGTGGACACGGCTGTGTCCATTCTGCTCTGGAGTTTCACCTCCAAGGTATTTGGCTTTGGGAATAGACAAGCCAAGCCCACCTCTCATGTTCAGAAATTGTTCAGCAACTTGCTTTAGGATAGGATGGCTCACAACAATTCCAATCAAAGCCATTCTTGCACTTGTAAAATGGTTCTGAACAAAGAAATGCAACTCCTCTGATGTCACTTTTCCAATCCCATAGGACAATACAGGGAATTAGCTAAGGCATTCCTGTAAGCAACAGCATGCAAATTCTCCATGACAGGAGCCTGTGGATTCTGAAAAGCCACAGCTTTGTCGATCTTTAGCTGAGGCTGAAGAGCAGCTACTTCCCAACGACAGAACTCAGGTGCAGTGGTGACATTGAGCAGGAAATCCATTCGAATCTGCATATCATCCCGCAAGCACTCCACACTGAATGCCATGTTTTCTCTGGTCGCAGCCACACGTGATTTACCACGGACTGCTCCAATGCCACGGGTTATCTTGAAAGAGGAAGCTCCTTTTGTAGTCAAATTAGATGCAAGACGAAGCAAAGGAGAGGTTCCCAGGTTGCTGAAGTCCTCATTTCTACTGCTGGCTTTAATGTACAAACCAATTCTTGAGACAGGAGCATGATTTTCCAGAGAAGCGATCCCCAAACCATTTGGTAACTTGGTGAACTCCAGGTCCTGAGGCTGTAGAGGTGTTCCTGGAGGGCCAGCCGCCGCTTTCACTTTGGGGACAACCATGAGGGAATCAAATCTCGAGAAGGAACGGTTGTGGTTAACAACTTCATGGTTCAAATCGCAGTGACCCACCGTCACTGCTGCCAGGAGCAAGGAAGATGGTGCCTGCAGTCTCTTATCTCCAATCAGCCAGCAAAAAAGTTGGAAGTAGAGGCATGACTCAAGTGGTAGAGCTCCAGACATGAACAAAAGAGAGAGAAAGAATGGCTCTGAGTACAAGTTCCCTTATTGGTACAAAAAAACTGTACACAAACAAACAAGCAAATCAACATAGAGTGCTATAGATTGAGCAGAGTACATATTGAATTAGTATGCAAATGAAAATTCATAAGAAACTGAGCTTTGTCTCTATGAATTCAAATAAACTTGTAATATTTTCTTATTTGAATTTAGCACTTTGAAAGATAAAATGTATATTGTGTATACATATATGCACAGCTATATAAAGTGCCTAATTTATGTTTTCTAAGAAATATCAGGTATGAGGAAATGAAGTGAATAGAGTCTTTGTTTTTAATTATTTATTTTGCATGGTGGATATTTATGGTAAGTGTACATTTTATTGACACACTTAATATAGGCACAGGTGTTCCTATTTCAGTGCAAGAAGGTCTGATTAAACTTTATTCTTAGTAATCTGAGTATGAATTGCCTTTATCATACCATAAGTATTTGAAAGGAAACAATTCTCATTTTATTCACAAAAAGTAGTATTAGAAAATGTATATGTTACTTTCATTTTTTCCCCTTTTGTGTTATCCCCTGTTGTCACTGTTTTTGATTTTGGTATGCTGTATGTTGTCCATATGGTTATCTGATTTGGGGAAGGAAGGGGAACAACAAAATGGTGAAACAAATGAGAAAAAGTGAACCAATGCAACATCATACTCACAGAACTCTAGGTTGGAAATGAACTTTACAATTCTGGAGGGGGAGTAGAGGAGAAGGAAAGTGGGAGAAATAGAGGGAGGTCGTAACAATGTTGGACAAGAAATGTACTCATGACCTTGCATATGTAACTGTAATCCCTCTGTACATCATCTTTAGAATATAATTAAAATGAAAAGAATACAATTCATAGACACTTCGAAGCTATGATTGCAGTTATGAGAATAAGCATGCTGACCACAAAACTATAGATATTTATATTTTCAACACCAGGAAAACTTACCTAAAGTTTTATCAAATTTGAATATGAAATCAAATGTTTCTCTGGATATAAGTGAAGATATACAACATGGTTCTGCATTGAAAGAAAATGAGATGGCCAACAGGCACAAACTTTTCATGCATATCATTGTGAAACTTTTGAATAGTATTTAACTTTGTTTTTTGTTTCTGCCAGTCCTGGGGCTTGAACTCAGGGCCTGAGCACTCTCCCTGGCTTCTTTTTGCTCGAGGCTAGCACTCTGCCACATGAGCCACAGCGCCACTTCTGGCCTTTTCTATATATGTGGTGCTGAAGAATTGAATCCAGGGCTTCATGTTTAAGAGGCGAGCACTTTACCACTAGGCCATATTCCCAGCCTTGAATAGTTTTTAATAGGGGATTTACTACAAGATTTTAGAGGGGAATACAATGAAAATTTAAACACACATATCAGATGAATGTTTACCTGTTGGAACAACTTAAGAATCTAGGAACACATTGGTGAAACATTGCAAAAATACTTAATCGTTAATGGGGAAAACATTATATAAGAAAGACAAGAAAATAATCCTTTCATTTGAAAAGCACTAGTTAGAATTTAACGGAATGATAATTTAATGTTGCATTGATGTTTTGGATGAAGAGGCATTTCAAGATATTCAACTTTGGGGGCTGGGAATATGGCCTAGTTGCAAGAGTGCTTGCCTCCCTTAAATGAAACCCTGGGTTCAATTCCCCAAGCACCACATATACAGAAAATGGTCAGAAGTGGCGCCGTGGTTCAAATGGCAGAGAGGTAGCCTTGAGTAAAAAACGAAGCCAGGGACAGTGCTCAGGCCTTAAGTCCAAGCCCCAGGACTGCCCTCCCCCCAAAAAAATTCAACTCTGTAATGTATGGTAAGAATTCAACTCTATCATGCAATTTACTAAATATAGCTACCCAAAGACTATAATTTATTCTTGAATATTGGAAATCTAGTATTAAAACACAGAGATTAGAAATGTTTACCATAACCAAAATACAGATTCAGCCCAGATGCCCATCAATGGACAAATAGATCAAGAAAATGTAGTATGTATACACAATGGAATTCTCTTCATCCAACTGAAAGAATGATATTGTAGCATTGGTAAGGAAATAGAAAGACCTGGAAAATTTTATATTAAGTGAAGTAAGTCAGACCCAGAGAACCCTAAGCTGCACATTTCCCCTCATTTGTGGGAGCTAGAATGTGAGTATAAATCTACAAGTAAACAGCAAGTGGTTACAAATGGAAGTACTGCATTGTAATAGACTGTATGCAGAACACAAGTAGTGTAATTCTTTAAAAAGACTAAGCCCAAGCCCAACGAAGTAAGAGCCAAGAAATGCGTGCTTGCAGAGAGGGACAAGGGGGTGAGGCATAGAATGAAGGGGAACAGGGGAAAATGCAGGCTAGTATCCATTGTAAATACCACAGGATTGAGCAATATCAGGGTGAGTGGAGGGGGTGTGAAGATACTGAAGGGATGTCATGGGTTAATGTGCATTGTACATATTAACTACCTTGTTAAAAGGTAAAAGAATACATGACCTGAGATTAAGTAAGGGAAAGGGAAGGTTTGGAGGGGAGGGTGAAAATGTTGAAAGTGATGATGTTGAATAAGATGCACTGTATTCATAAACTGCTTCAGTGAATGGAGAAAAAGAAATGTATTTTGTATAATTTTAATCAAATAGAAAATTACTTTTTGGTCATTTTACTAGATAAATTCTGAATTTGAGGACAGCAGCAGGTTAATCCTGCCAGTGCACTTTGGGCTGCTTCTCACAGCAGAGAATTTGCTATGAAAGGCCTCTGGGAAAGAATTGTCCCACTCTAGAATTTCAGGAAATACCTACCTGGAATATGTGTTTAATAGATTTTTTTTATTTTCATTAATAAGAGCATGAATTGCAAAAATCATTTCCCTTCCTTGTTTATTGTCACCTACTGTCTTCTTGCTCCCTAGGGACCGTACAACTTAAAGAGATATTCTTAAATAACAATAGTGGTTCTTCAAAGAAAATTAGAAGGTTTGTTCCTCAAGGGATTGTCAGATCAATTGGTCCTATCACCCCTGATTTTAAGAGAGAAGATCAAAGAAATATTTTCCACAAAGAGAAAGAATTATTTTCTTACTCCAAGATAAAGGTTCTGGGAGCCTTGGCTGACTTCCCTTAGTTTTGTCTGTTCTTTCGACTTCTTGCAGGTAACTCCTGTTCAGTTAGTGAGGACACACGGCTGGCAGCAGGAGACTATTTGGAGCTGGGAATCATGAAGGTAATACTCAAGCAGAATACAACTGTCCCAGCTCTGTTTATTTCATCTATATTCTGTTTTGATTTCCTTTTACTAGGAGCAGAGAACACAACTATGGGATATTTAGGGTTTGTAAAAGATTAACACCCCTTCTTCGTAGGCTGAGTGTTGGCTTGGGATGGCTTAGACTCCAGAGATATCTCCTCTATGCATGAACATGCATATATCAAGGGAAAACAACCTCAACCATCTCCTCAGTTTTCATAGTGTCACAGATGTGCATTGAATATTACGGTTACATTCTTCTCCTTATCCCCTCCTTGACCCACTCATTTAATAGGAAGAATCCCATTATATCATTTGCAAAGAAATAGATGGACGTGGAAAAAATTATGTGAGGTGAAGTAAATCAGGCCCAGGGAAACCAAGGACGCGCGTTTTCTCTACTTTGTGGAAGTTTGATTTTATTTATAAGTACAGTACACACGCCAGATCATGTGCACATGTATGGGAAGCCATTAACCAAAATATGGTGTATGTAGGAAAGAATGCTAATCGTAGATAACTCCTTGGAAGATCTAATTCAGAATCTAAGAAAATGCTTAAGATGTTATTTCACTGTATAGACAAGGCTGGCTTGGAACTTGAAATGTAGCTGGAACTGGCCTCCAACTCAAGGTCTTCCTGCCTTGGCCCCCAAGTGCTGGGAGGGCTGGCATGAGTCCAGCTGAGCATTCTTCCGGGTGATTAGCATAATGAGCAAAGCAGCTACAGACCCAGTGGACTTGAATCCCAGCACGGTTGTTAGGCAACCTCCTGCAATGATGTGAAACTGCTGACCAAGAAAGTCACTGGTTAGCCTTACTGATTAACTATACAAGTAGCCTTCTTCCCAACCCAAGGATAGAGGGAAACCTATCTTCAAATTGACCCAAACTGTAATCATTGATAAGAACACAGGCAGTTCTGCATTGCAGAAAAGAGAACAAAGGTATACTTTTATTAAGATACAGTCCTTAGAGAGTGACGTTCATCACTAAACTTAGGTGGAGGAGAAACATACAATTAAGGAAACAGAAATATCTCTTAGGGAAATCCTGTTAGACCCACCTGCTACAGCTAAGCAAGAACTGCCAAGTGTATCAACTTGCCTTTTCTTGAAAAGAGCATGGTCCACCTTCAGTTCTACGTTAGAAAACATGCTGGCTTACACAGAATGTGATTGTTCACAACCGGCACTGAAAACAAACTTTCCTTTATACAGAAAAATCAAATTTGTCCCTTTTTCTGAACTAACTATAACCATGGCAGACTGTGGAGAGATTCACATGTAGAGAAGATGTTGAACATCAACATAGTGTGAGTATAGGTATCTATAAATTCCTCAGTACCACATGATGCCCTTTTCTTCTATAATCCTTCATTGTTACTTAAGAAAATCTTAGTGTCATGTAGTGAGCTTGATGTGATCTTAGGAGCTCGTAAGGCCTGAGACAGTTCCCACAGCAGTGTATTCACGATTGCCACGCGCTCCAGTGCGGGGCGGGGGGATGTTCTTGTGGGGGGTTTGGGGTTGCGTTCTGTGGCTGTGGTGGATGGCTGGTTGTTTCTGTCGGAACCTGCACAGAGGACCAGTGAATCTGTTTCCCCCACGGACTGGCGAGGAGCAAAGGAGAAAAGGCGTCTCCCCGCTCGGGGTGAATGAGGAGCTTTCCTAGGATCTCGCTGGGTAAGTGACACCCAGACAAGCGTGAGCTCTGGGGGTTCCCCTTTGCCTTTGCCTCAGGCTCACAGGAAACCTTCAGCTTTGGTTCCCAGTGTTGAATGAACAGGGCTAGGCCTGGGTTGAAGTGTGGCTGATCTGCTGAGACCTGGCCTCCGCGGGGTGCAGGGTGCGTGGAATGCCGGGGGTTGCAAGTCAGCTGAGTGGTCAGGTCCATCCATGTATACCGTGCTAGTTCAATTTAGCCAAGAAGTAGATCTACACATGCCTAGGTCTTATTTTTATGAAAAGAGCTGTAACTTGAGTATATGTCTACAGGAATAGTAATGGTTTCCAAAGAATATTTTTAAAGGAACTAAGTGAGCATGAATTAACTCTTCAATAGAAGCTATGAGATAATAGTTGGTTGTTCATTATAATGGCACCTGCATCTGGGATCTAAGGGTCTTTGCTTCTAGTAGAAGCCCTTGTTTTCAAGGGTTTGAACAGACAAAAATCTCTTTTCTTGGCTAAAGCTGACAGAAGCCTCAGTTTAGGAAGATAGATTTTTCTTTCCTTTTTTTAAAAAAAAAATTACAAAAATCCAAAGTATTTCTGCCCTTTGATTTGGAGGGGTGGAAGACGTTTTAAGAACTTAAAGAGTATTCAGAAGATGCAACCCTGTATTATGTATGATGATTGGTAGGTTGATCTTTCATAGTAATTGACTCTAAGGATTTTATTAAGGAATAGCGGTCAGATTCAATGCTGAGTGAAGTCTGGGGGAAAGAAATGGCCATTGTGCAGAGGCATTGGGTTTTAGAACGATAGTGAAATTGTACCTGCAATACAGAGCCCGGTGTATGGGCGGTCTGGGAGATTGAGGCTGCTTAGAAGGACTTCCATCCACCAGTAAGCCACGGACTACAGGTGCACCTGCTCCATCAGCTTCAGCTTCAGCTTTAGCTGAGGCGGGAGGGTGGGAGTGGGCTTCGGAGCCCTCCCGGAACAAGGGGAAAACTTGATGAACTTCTAGCTCTTCATTAAAGGCGGGCCTTGCATCTTGCTGTCACTCCAGGCAGTTGCTCGTAAATTTGAACGTCTCTGATCACCTGCACAGCCCGCATCGGCATCCTCCTCGCCCTTGCCACACTTGCCTGATGATACCTCAGTGTCGTGGCCCGGGCTCCCATCCCGGCGCTGCCCTGTCCCTGCTTCCTGTACCCGCGTGGAGGCCCGCGTGGAGGCCCGCGTGGAGGCCCGCGCGGCCCCTCTGCCTTCCGGTAACGGCCTGAGGCGCAGGCTTCTTGGGCGTCTCAGTTCCTGACATCAAAGTGGCTAACGCCTCTCGCTTGTACTGGGTAGCATGGGGGTAAGAATTTAACCGGTTATCCTTGAATTTTCTTTTGCAATAATCCAATTTTATAATCTTTAAAAAAAAAGGCAGAAAAAAAGGCAGAAGAAAGTGAATGCGTGTATGACTAGTTATAAAGTAATATATGCATAGATGATATAAAAATATAATAAGTGTAATCGTTCAAGTATATGCATATACACATATACATCTTGGTTTTTTTTCTTTTTTTGTTTTTATTATCAAACTTGTACAGAGAGGTTACAGTTTCATACGTTAGGCATTGGATACATTTCTTGTACTGTTTGTTACCTTGTCCCTCATACCCCCCTTCCCCTCCCCTTTACCCTTCCCCCCCCCCCCCCAGGTGTTCAGTTCACTTACACCAAACAGTTTTGCAAGTATTGCTTTTGTAGTTGTTTGTCTTTTTTTACCCTGTGTCTCTCAATTTTGGTATTCCCCTTCAATTTTCTAGTTCTAATACCACTATACACGGTTTCCAATATACTCAGATAAGATTACAGAGGTAGTGTAGATACAATCACAGGAAGGTGATACAAGAACATCATCAAGTAGAAGCTACAGATAAACATGGGACGTTGAAAGTAGCTACAACTGTGATATAACAATCATTTCCATAACATGGAGTTCATTTCACTTAGCATCATCTTATGTGATCATAAGGGTATAGCTATTGGGCCTTGCGATGCTCTGCTGTGACTTGCCTAAACCTGTACTAATTATTCCCAATAAGGGAGACCATAGAGTCCATGTTTCTTTGGGTCTGGCTCACTTCACTTAGTATAATTTTTTCCAAGTCCTTCCATTTCCTTACAAATGGGGCAATGTCATTCTTTCTGATAGAGGCATAAAATTCCATTGTGTATATGTACCACATTTTCCTGATCTATTCGCCTACTGAGTGGCATCTGGGTTGGTTCCAGAATCTCGCTACTACAAATTGCGCTGCGATGAACATTGTTGTGCTGGTGTCTTTGCTGTGATTTTGTTTGTGGTTTTTTGGATAGATACCCAAAAGTGGGGTTGCTGGGTCATAGGGGAGTTCTACATTTAGCCTTCTGAGGAATCTCCATACTGCTTGCCAGAGTGGTTGAACCAGTTTACATTCCCACGAACAATGAACTAGGGTTCCCTTTTGGCCACATCCCCTCCAACAACTGTTATTGTTAGTTTTCTTGGTATATGACATTCTTACTGGGGTGAGATGGAATCTCAATGTTGTTTTGATTTGCATTTCTTTTTTTAAAAATTTTTTCTTTAATTTACATTTTTTTTCTTTTTTATTATAGAAGTGATGTACAGAGAGGTTACAGTTTCATACGTTAGGCATTGGATACATTTCTTGTACTGTTTGTTACCTTGTCCCTCATACCCACTCCCCCCTCCCCCTTTCCCCCCCTGAAGTGTTCAGTTCACTTACACCAAACAGTTTTGCAAGTATTGCTTTTGTTGTTGTTTCTCTTATTTTACCCTTTGTCTCTCAATTTTGGTATTCCCTTTAATTTCCTAATTCTAATTCCAGTATACACGGTTTTCAATATACGTAGATAAGATTACAGGGATAGTGTATATACAATCAGAAGAAGGTGATACAAGAACACTCATCAATAGTAGAAACTACAGATACACATGGGATGTTGAACGTAGTTACAACTGTAATATAACAATCCTTTCCATAAAATGGAGTTCATTTTCCATAGCATCATCTTATGTGATCATAATGGTATAGCTATTGGGCTCTAGTGATCTTCTGCTCTGACTTGCCTAAACCTGTGCTAATTATTCCCAATAAGGGAGACCATAGAGTTCATGTTTCTTTGGGTCTGGCTCACTTCACTTAGTATATTTTTTTCCACATCCTTCCATTTCCTTACAAATGGGACAATGTCATTCTTTCTGATAGAGGCATAAAATTCCATTTTGTATATGTACCACATTTTCCTGATCCGTTCGTCTACGGAGGGGCATCTGGGTTGGTTCCAGATTCTCGCTATGACAAATTGCGCTGCGACGAACATTGTTGTGCTGGTGTCTTTACTGTGATTTTGTTTATGGTTTTTTGGATAGATACCCAAAAGTGGGGTTTCTGGGTCATAGGGGAGTTCTACATTTAGCCTTCTGAGGAATCTCCATACTGCTTGCCAGAGTGGTTGAACCAGTTTACATTTCCACGAACAATGAAGTAGGGTTCCCTTTTGGCCACATCCCCACCAACAATTGTTCTTGTTAGTTTTCTTGATATATGACATTCTTACTGGGGAGAGATGGAATCTCAATGTTGTTTTGATCTGCATTTGTTTTATGGCCAGTGATGTAGAGCACTTTTCATATTTCTCTTGGCCATTCTCATTTCCTCATCAGAGAAGTCTCTTTGTAAGTCTTTAGCCCACGTGATGAGGGGGCTATTGGTTCTTTGCGGTTTTGTTTTGGAGGAAGGTAATTTTTTTAGTTCTGCCTGTATTTTAGATATGAGGCCTTTGTCCGTTGAATGGCCGGTAAAGATCTTCTACCAGTCTGTGGGCTTTCTGTTTATCTTGCAAGCTATGTCCTTTGCTGTGCAGAAGCTCTGAAGTTTGATGCAGTTCCATTTGTCCATCTTTTCTTTGATTTGTAGCCTTTCTGGGTCTTTGTTAAGGAAGTTCCGTCCTGCGCAAAGGAGCTCAACTGTTTCTCCTACTCCGTCCTTTAGTGTTTTCAGGGTGTCTGTTTAGATTTCGAGGTCTTTAATCCATTTGGAATTGATTTTGGTGCAGGGTGATATATAAGGATCTAGTTTTAGTTTGTTGCTTGTGTTGAGCCGGTTTTTCCAGCACAATTTGTTAAAGAGGCTGTCTTTCTTCCAAACTATTCTTTTAGCCCCTTTATCAAAGATTAAGTAGGCGTAGTTCTGTGGGTTCATTCCCGGGTCTTCAATTCTGTTCCATTGGTCTTCAGGCCTGTTTCGGTGCCAATACCAAGCTCTTTTTATTACTATAGCGTTATAATACAACTTGAAGTTGGGTATTGTAATTCCTCCAGCACTGTTCTTTCTGCTTAGGATTGTTTTTGCAGTTCTAGGTCTTTTATTGGTCCATATGAATTTCTGGATTGCTCCCTCTATTTCATCAAAAAATGGTGTTGGGATATTAATGGGTATTGCATTGAATTTGTAGATAGCCTTTGGCAATATTGCCATTTTGATTATATTCATCCTCCCAATCCAGGAGCATGGGAGGTTTTTCCATTTCCTTTGTTCTAACTTAATTTCGTTTTTCAAGGTTTTAAAGTTCTCCTCAAAGAGGTCTTTCACTTCTTTGGTTAAGGTTATTCCTAGGTATTTTATGTTTTGGGGGGCTATTGCTAAGGGAGTTGCTTTCCTGATATCAGCCTCAGTCTTCAGGTCGATGGCATAGAGAAAGGCCGTTGATTTTTGAAGGTTTATTTTATATCCTGCGACTTGCCAAAGTTTTGTATCAGCTCTAGTAGCTTGGGGGTAGAGTCTATGGGATTCTTTAGGTATAGGGTCATGTCATCTGCGAAGAGAGAAAGTTTAACTTCATCTTTACCTTCTTGGATCCCCTTTATATTTTCTTCTTGCCTGATTGCTCTGGCTAGGAATTCTAGTACTATGTTGAAGAGCAGGGGAGGGAGTGGACATCCCTGCCTTGTTCCTGATTTTAACGGGACTGGCTTTAGTTTTTCACCATTTGGAGTTATGATTGCTGTTGGTTTGTCATAAACTGCCTTGATTATATTCAGGAATGTTCCCTGGAATCCCAGTTTTTCCAGGGCTTTTAGCATAAATGGGTGCTGGATTTTATCGAACGCTTTTTCCGCATCCAGAGATAAATCCATGTGGTTCTTTGCCTTGCTCCGGTTGATGTGGTGGAATACCTTCATTGACTTGCATATATTAAACCAACTTTGCATCCCTGGGATGAATCCAGTTTGATTGTGGTGTATGATTTTTTTGATGACCTGTTGAAGTCGATTGGCCGGAATTTTGTTGAGAATTTTTGCATCTATGTTCATCAGGGAGATCGGTCTATAGTCCTCTTTCCGTGTTGAGTCCCTGCCTGGTTTGGGGATGAGGGTTATAGTGGCTTCATAGAATGAGTGTGGTAGTGAACGTTCTCTTTCAATTTCATTGTAGAGTTTGAGAAATATTGGTTTGAGTTCTGTTTTGAAGGTCTTGTAGAATTCTGCAGTGAATCTGTCTGGACCTGGGCTTTTCTTGGATGGGAGATCATTTATTGCCGTTTATATTTCAATACTGGATATGGGTCTGTTTAGAAGGTTTAAATCTTCATGGTTCAGTTTGGGGATATGAATTTTTTCTAGGAAATCATCCATTTCTTCTTCCAAGTTCTTGAATTTGTTGGCATAAAGGTTTGCAAAACAGTCCCTTATTATTTTCTGAATTTCAGTTATTTCTGTAGTGATGTTACCTGTTTCATCTCTTATCTTGTTTATTTGAGTGTGCTGCCTTTGTTTTTTGGTCAGGTTTGCCAGGGGTCTGTCTATCTTGTTGAATTTTTCAAAGAACCAACTCTTTGTTTTGTTGATTCTTTCGATGGTTTTTTTTTTTTTGTCTCTAATTGATTTAATTCTGATTTGATTTTAATTATTTGCTTCGGTCTACTGATTTGGGGTTTGGCTTGTTGTTCTCTCTCAAGGAAATTAAGGTGTTTCCTTAAATTATTGAGTTGATGTTTCTCCAGTTTGTTGATGTATGCACTCAGAGATATAAATTTTCCTCTGAGTACTGCCTTTGCTGTGTCCCAAAAGAGCTGGTACTTTCTGTTCTCAACTTGGTTAAATTCCATAAACATTTGAATTTCTATTTTAATTTCTAAAATAACCCTCTGATGGGTCAGCAGTGTGTTGTTTAGTCTCCATGAATTATAGCAATTTCTGTGGTGGCTGATTGAGTTGAGCTCTAATTTTATTTTATTTATTTATTTTTTTAAAGTTTTTATTATAAAACTGATGTACAGAGAGGTTATAGTTTCACATGTTAGGCATTGGATACATTTCTTGTACTGTTTGTTACCTTGTCCCTCATACCCCCCTCCCCCTCCCCCTGTCCCCCCCCGAGGTGTTCAGTTCACTTACACCAAACAGTTTTGCAAGTATTGCTTTTGTTGCTTTTTCTCGTATTTTACCCTTTGACTGAGAGAATGCAGGGAATGGTTTTGATACTTCTGAATTTGTACAGATTTTCTTTGTGCACTAAGATGTGATCTATTTTGGAGAACGTTCCATGTGCTGCCGAAAAGAATGTGTATTCTGTCCTTGCTGGGTGGAATATTCTGTAGATGTCGATTAAGTCTAGTTGGTCTATGCAATTGTTTAGTTCTGTGGTTTCTTTGTTCAGTTTTTGGCATGTTGAACTATCCAGAGGTGATAGTGGAGTGTTAGAAAGTCCCCAACTATCAATGTGTTTGGGTCTATGAGTGTTTTTAGAGTCCATAGTGTTTTTTTGATGAAGTTGGGTGCTCCTGCTTTTGGTGTGTAGATATTTAGAATGGTTGTATCTTCCTGTAGGAGAGATCCCTTTACTAGTATGTAGTAACCTTCTTTGTCCCTTCTTACCTTTTTGAATTTGAAGTCAATTTTGTCTGATACTAGGATTGCAACTCCAGTCTGCTTATGGGGGCCATTTGCTTGACAGATTTGTTTCCAGCCTTTCACTTTTAGAAGATGATTACTTTTGCTGGATAGATGTGTCTCTTGGAGGCAGCAGAAAGATGGATCTTGATTTTTGATCCAACTTATGAGCCTATGTCATTTGATTGGAGAATTAAGTCCATTATTGTTGACAGGATTGAGAGATGATCGTATGTTCCTTTCACTATCACTATCTTGTTTAAAGCTGTGTCTTCCCATTTCTTGATGTGATGTTTACTAATTAGGGTTCATTTGTCTGTCTGTGTTGGGATCTTGATTATTATCCCTGTATAGTACATCTTTGAAGACTTTCTGTAAAGCTGGTTTGGTGGAGATATATTGTTTCAGTTTTTCCTTATTGTGGAAGACTTTTATTTGACCTTCGGCTATGAATGAGAGTTTGTCTGGGTACAGAATTGTTGGTTGGTAGTTATTTTTATTTAGTGTTTGGTATACTTCATTCCAGGCTCTCGTTGCTTTCATGGTCTCTGCTAAGAAGTCTGGGGTAATTCTGATTGCTTTTCCTTTATATGTAATTGTTTTCTTTGCCCTAACAGCTTTGAGTATTTTTTGCCTTTCACTCTACTGAACCTGTTTTGATCACAATGTGTCGGTGGGATGTCCTATTCTGGTCTGGTCGGTTTGGGGTTCTAAATGCTTCTTGTATCTGTATTGGCCTTTCCTTCTGGATATTTGGGAAGTTCTCAGCTAATATTCTGTTAAATAGGTTGCCTATCCCATTAACCTCTTTCTCCAAGTTTTCCTCAATACCTGTTATCCTTAAATTGGGCTTCCTGATCGTGTCTTGAATCTCCTGTAGCGATCTGTTTTGTTGATTGAACTGGATTTGTATTGATTTTCAATCTTTCTCCATAGAATCTAAGGAATCTTCAGCTCCTGAAATTCGATCCTCTGCTTCACTTTGTCGGGACTGTAGGCTAACTAGTTGATTTCGAATCTCTTTTGCTTCTGACTGGTATTTCCTGATAATTTCCATGTGATTTCTTAGGTCTTGTAAGGACTTGTTTACTTCATTAACTTCATTAATTTGGTTTTGAGAGTAGTCTCTCAAATCTTTAAGCTGGTTATCTTTTCATTTGACTCTTGAAGTTCATTTACCTTTCTATTTGTGGATGCCATGAAATTCTCCATTAATTTTTGCTTTGCCTCCTCATGCTCTAGAATAATTGACTGAAGAGATTCAAACTTTTCATTTATCATGTTTATCAGTAGACTTTGTATAGCTTTTTAAGGGTTCTCTTCTATGTCTTTGATTGACTGCTCTGCTTCCAGCTTGTTTTGAGTGGGGGATAAGACTTCATTGTTTGCCATCTTTCTTGTGTTTCTTCTACCCATTTGAATTGGGGATGCCAGTCTACCAGCACCTGTGAGCACCGTTTAAGACCCAAAGCAGCTCAAACCAAGCACTGTTGTGTAAATCTTACAAGTTCACAATTATGTACAGATATCCTGTATACCAGTCAATGAAATTAGATTTGGTGTTCCTAAAGAATACAATTTCAATATAACAACTGATCCTGGGCCCTGTATTCAGTAGTTAATTATTTACTGTTACAACCCTATAAGCAATTCTTGTTTTTATATTAGATTCTTTTAGGACTGGCTTTCTCTATGATTCACTTTGATTCACTCAGATTAAGCTGGGATACCCTCTATCCAATAACCAGGAGTCAATGTAGACTGGAGGTCCAGGCAGTAAGTCAGGAGGGTAAGTTGGAGGTAGTAAAGAGAATAGAGTAAAATGTATTGGGGAGGGGAGGTGGTGATTTTGGTTTAGTTTCAGTGACATGGAAATGTGGAGAAGAGTAGAATCAGTAGAGAGAACAAGGTTGAAATGATAGATAATGGAGAGTTAGCAGAAAAGAGTGGAAGTGTTCTTCATAGGAAAGTAATTTTTAAAGAAAGAGAATGCAAAGAGAGAAATAAAGTAAAAATAGTGGGAGACAGATGCACACAACAGAGAAAAATTATTAAAAAAAATAAAAAGGAAAAAAATCAGAAAAGGAACAACCCAAACAAACAGAAAAGAAAAAAAACTTGATAAAACAAACAGGTAATAATAGGAAACATGAAAAAAAAAAAAGATGACGTTTCCGAATTGAAAAAAAAATTTTTTTTTTAAAGTTTAAAAAATGATGAAAAGAAAAAAGAAAAAGAAATGGAGTCTTCCTTGTTTGGGTGGTCTTTCCCCAGTCTCTGGTTTCCTTGTGATGGTCTGCAGTCTATATTGCTGATTGTCTGGGTTTGGCAGATTTCAGTTTGCTCCTCTGTCTGCTGCAGGGCCTTGGCTTTTACAGCCTGCCTTTGAATCGGCTGTGGACTGAGCAGGGCGGGGCGCCTCTGGATCAGCCATGGCCCAGGACCCCCCTCCCGCCTGGGCAGGGGGCGTTCTTCTGGGCGGAGCTGCCTCTCACTGTTCTGTCCCTCTTGCCCTTTTCAAAGATGGCTACTCTGACCTCTCTTTTCCCAGGCCCGCTTTAGTTCCAATCTGGTCTGACCCTATGCCAGTGGCAAAGATGGCGCTTTGCTCTGGCAGTGGGGGAGGGGCTGCCTTGCAGAAGCTGCACTGTGGGCGCGAGTGGGAATATCATTTGTGGGGTACTCACGCTTTCTCTGTGATTTCAGGTCGTCCGTGTCAGCCATTGCCTGGTCTCTGCTGTGTGCTTAACCTGCGTGGAGTGCCGGTTTCTGTGCCGGGCGCTGTGCCGGCGCTGGCACTGGCGTGGCAGTGAGATACCGCCCAGAGCTCGAATCTGTGTTTTCAGATGAGCAAAGTCGATTTTTCCTTCCTGGCCAGAATCCCTGCACTGTTAAAACTCACTCTGGTTGTGTTTCTAGTATTAAAGTTTCTATGGGATGAAAAAACTGCGATGCTGGAGGGAGCTGAGCTAGTGCACTGCAGCTCCTCTGCTGTCTTCCTCCCATCTCCCTAGATTTATTTTTTATCATAAAGAACCAGACCACCCAGGAATGTGTCTAGCCCTGAGACAATCAGATTTACTGTATCCTCTGGTCTGGACACCTGATTGCTGTAACTGTACAGGAAGCCCCCTGTTAACTCTAACCACCCCAGAATGTCTCTAGCCCCGAAACACTCAGATTAGCCACATCCTTTTGTTCGAACACCTGATTACTGTACCTCTGTGATTTTTGCCTTTATAAACCCTGTGAAATTTCAACTCGGGGCCTTCCTCCTTACCTCTGCTGTGTCAGAGTGTAGGACGAGGCCCGAGCCATGGCCCGCCTGAATACAGCCTTGCTTTTGCATTCGGAACGTCTGGCTCTCGGTGGTCTCCGTGGTGGTCTTCTTGTGACTTGGGTATTTCACTTCCAGCACTCAAGGGGCAAAGGTTTTGCCTTGTCGACCCAAATTCCTGGGTTCCTTTTCATTGTCGGCCCCCCTTCCAAAGAAAACTTCAAACATTTAGTTCACCAGCATATCTAATGTCACAAAATGTACATTTGGCAGCTTCTAATGTTTCACTGTGGTGATGCACAATTCCTCTGATTTGTGGGCCAGCAAACGTGGGGCGTAAGTTCTTAACTGGCACTTCTGGGAGTCAGAGGACGCACACATTAGTCACTTAGAAAGATGCTGCCAAGACCCCTGCCCCTGCTTCCACTGCTTGCCTTTCACTCGTTTGAGGTCTTTTCCCAACATACTTGCCAATTTACTATCTTCTTTTATAAAGACAGGTTTCAACAAAGTTTTAGAGCTTTAGGGCTTTGGAACTTGGTATACCCAAATGATGGAGGTTTGGTTCATAGGCTTTAGGTGGTATTGGGAGGTGTGGAGCCCGGTGTCAGTGGCTCCCACCTGTAATCCTAGCTACTCAGGAGGCTGAGAGCTGAGGATCGGGGTTTGAAGCCAGCCTGGGAAGACTTCCATCTCCTCCTAATCAACAGAAAGCCAAAAGTGGAGCTGTGGCTCAAGTGCGGATGTATTTTCCTACAATAAAACTTATGCCGAGAGAGGGGGTGGGTGTCAGCTTTGGAGAACCTTCTTTAAGACACGGTTTGCAGGCACTACCTAGTACTCTCTCTGTCTGTCTGTCTGTCTTTCTGTCTCTGTCTCTGTCTTTCTCTTTCTGCCTTCCCTCCTTGTACCTCTCCCAATGATCTAATGTTGACTCCTGAACATCACAAACGCAATACCTGCATCTTGTCCATGCCTCTCACCCCACAGGGACTAAACGTCACCATCAGCTATGGAGGGAATGAAACCTATCCAAGCCATCGTATGCCTTATTTTGCAAATTAACTCTCTTTCTGAAAGCCCAGATCGACACCAAAAGATAGAATAAATGAAATTTCCTAAGTACATGGCATCTGAGAGGAATTTTGGAAAGCCCAACCAGATTCTAGTCAGATACAAGGCCATACGCTCAAGAGCAGTGAAGTCGCTGGACTATGCATTTACAATAACGTATGCTTTTCATTTTTAGATGATTACATCCTTCCAGGTGGACTTTGGGCTCCTCAAAGATTTGCTTCAGTTGAAATTTGAGGATCGTCTTAATAGGATCAGGGATATTGAGAAACATTGTCGCCAGGTAGACTTTCACGTTCTCTCTGCCTGTGTGGCTGGAGCTGCTTACACACATGCACCCTGCAGTGCTGAATTTAGTAACTTAAACGGGGAAGAATATTGTTCCTAGGTTGTGACTCATGTCACAGATCTACTTAACGCTTTTCTGTATCTGAGGAGCTTCTAGCTTTGTATGTGGGCCATTGATCTTCACATGTACCTTAAGTAGACCATTATTTTTCCTCTATTGAAGAGGAGGGTGCTGAATCCCAGAAAGTTAACTTGCTTAAAGCCATTGATTGGTTCAACAGCTTGGGCAGGCAGTTTGATGGTTGATTTTGCCTGCCTGCCTTCCCTCCTTCCTTCCCTGTGTTCCCTCCCTTCCTCCCTCCCTCCCTCCCTCTCTTCCTCCATCTTTCCCTCCTTCTTCTCCCTCCCTCCCTTCCTCCCTCCTTCCCTCCCTCCCTCTTTACCTCCTTCTGCTCCCTCCCTCCCTCCCTTTTTCCCTCCCTCTGTTCCCTCTTTTCCATCCTTCTTTCCCTTTCTTTCTCCAAACTTCACAAGGACCAACACACACACACACACACACACACACACACACACACACACACACACACACCAACAAGAGGCATATACATTTCTTTTAAAATACTTAATGCTCAAGCAATTAAAACCATTGTAAATAAAATTTAAGTTTTGAAAATAATTCTTTTACTTCATGGCAGAATATTTGGGTATTTGATGATGATGCTTGTTTGGCATTTGGGATTTTTTTGTCTTTAACTCTGAGATTAGTGATAATGTTAGGGATTTTCTTTTCTAGTTTTAAATCCTAATGTCAAACTAACTTTTTGGTGGTGAATTGAATTAAGAGTGTCCTAAACTTTCCTGCCCAGTCTGGCTTTGAACCTTGATCCTCAGAGCTCAGCCTCCTGAGCACCTAGGATTCCAGGTGTGAGCCATTGGTGCCCTGCTTTAGTGTATGCATGAGGGAGAGAAGATAAAGAAAAAATTCCTGACCAAAGTAGTGAGATGGAGAATTCTTAAGAGCAAAATCACAACCAGGACCTGTTGCTATTAGAAGGAGCCTCCCCTGTCAGTTGTCAATTTCAAACAAGCCTTTCCCCATTCAAGATGAACTTCTCCCATTGGATTCCACACTATATGGTACCATGCAAACTTCACCCTGATGTCCTGACTGTTAGACGAGTCTAGACAAGGCCAGAAACCAGGCAGACATCCAGGTGTGGCAAAGAAAAGGGAAGCTTTATTGCAAGGAGGGGGATCCGCTCCTCTCCGCCGGCCAGGTGCTCCGCCGGCGGCGTCTTAGTGCTGGTGTCCTCACTGCTGTTAGTGCTGCTCCTCACCAGGGTTGTGCTGTTGTCACGCCTCTCCAACACCTGTGTGTGCTGTTGTCCCGCCACTCCAACACCTGTGTGTGCTGTTGTCCCGCCACTCCGACACCTGTGTGTGCTGTTGTCCCGCCTCTCCAACACCTGTGTGTGCTGTTGTCCCGCCACTCCAACACCTGTGTGTGCTGTTGTCCCGCCACTCCAACACCTGTGTGTGCTGTTGTACCGCCACTCCAACACCTGTGTGTGCTGTTGTACCGCCACTCCGACACCTGTGTGTGCTGTTGTACCGCCACTCCGACACCTGTTTGTACTGTTGTCCCGCTGCTCCGATACAGGTGTGAGGTGTTGTCCCGCTGCTCCGATACAGGTGTGAGCTTTTGTCCCGCTGCTCCGATACAGGTGTGAGGTGTTGTCCCGCTGCTCCGATACAGGTGTGAGGTGTTGTCCAGCTGCTCCGATACAGGTGTGAGGTGTTGTCCAGCTGCTCCGATACAGGTGTGAGCTGTTGTCCCGCCGCTCCTCCGCCGCCATGTGTGGCTCTCAGCTCCTGGGCTCAGGTCGGCTCGGTTCCGCCATCTGCTGCTGTTTCCCCTCGGCGCTGTGGCTTTACTTTGCAGCTCTCCTCAGGCCAGGCTAGGGCTCTCCAGCCCTCAGGCCCGCCTGCGTCCATCTGTCTGTCCAGCCCAAGGCCTGTCTTTGTCTGTCCAGCCCCCAGGCCCAGGTGGTCTGTCCAGCCCCCAGGTCCGGGTGGGGTCCGTCTACCCCCATGCCCGGGTGGCTTCTGTCCAGCCCCCAGGTCCGGGTGGAGTCTGTCTAGCTCCCAGGACCGTGTGGCCTCCGTCTAGCCCCCATTCCGGGTGTCGTCTGTCTAGCCCCCAGGCCCGGGTGGCCTCTGTCTAGCCCCCATTCCGGTGGCCTCTGTCCAGCCCCCAGGTCCGGGTGTCGTCCATCTAGTCCCTAGGCCCGGGTGGCGTCCGTCTAGCCCCCAGGCCCGGGTGGCATCTGTCCAGCCCCCAGGCCCGGGTGGTGTCTGTCTATCCCCCAGGCCCGGGTGGCATCTGTCCATCCCCCAGGCCCAGGTGGCATATGTCCTGTCCCCAGGTCCGGGTGATGTCCGTCTAGCCCCCAGGCCCGGGTGGCGTCCGTCTAGCCCCCAGGCCCGGGTGGCATCTGTCCAGCCCCCAGGCCCGGGTGGCATCTGTCCAGCCCCCAGGCCCGGGTGGCGTCCGTCCAGCCCCCAGGCCCGGGTGGCGTCCATCTAGCCCCCAGGCCCGGGTGGTGTCTGTCTATCCCCCAGGCCCGGGTGGCATCTCTCCATCCCCCAGGCCCGGGTGGCATCTGTCCAGCCCCCAGGCCCGGGTGGCGTCCGTCTAGCCCCCAGGCCCGGGTGGCGTCCATCTAGCCCCCAGGCCCGGGTGGCATCTGTCCAGCCCCCAGGCCCGGGTGGCGTCTGTCTAGCCCCCAGGCCCGGGTGGTGTCTGTCCAGCCCCCAGGCCCGGGTGGCATCTGGCCAACCCCCAGGCCCGGGTGGCATCTGTCCAGCCCCCAGGCCCGGGTGGCATCTGTCCAGCCCCCAGGCCCGGGTCACGTCTGTCCTGTCCCTAGGCCGGCCTCCGGCTCTTCTTTTCTGAGTCCATGTTCAGTCTCTGTGCCCATGCCTGGGCTCCTCCCTTTCTCCTCAAATGGCTTAATGCCATGCCCCCTTTTATGTGGTAGGCAGTGACACAGCAGGTTCCAGAATTTCCCTGCCTGGAGGGTTATGACAGTTCCATTGTGATGTTTTTATGCATGTATATAATAGACTTGCATTGTATCACTCATCTCTTGCCCTTCATCTCTCTTCCCGTTTCTTTCCCCTCCCACGCAAGTACTAGAGCTTGAACTCCAGTCCTGGATGTTGTCCCTTAACGTTTTCCTTCAAGGCTAACATTGTAGCACTTGAATCACAACTCCATTCCTGGCTTTTTGGTGGTTTATTGGAGATGAGAGTGTCAGGAGCTTTCCTGCCTGGGCTGGCTTTGAACTGTAATTCTCAGATCTCAGCCTCCAGGGTAGCTAGGATTATAGATGTGAGCCACCAAGGCCTGATAGAGTTGAGCTTTCACTTAGAATGAGACAGGTCCTAAGCAGGGCAAGAGGACCAAAACTCATATTGTCTAACTTAGCTGTCCGTGAGATTTCGATGACTGCTGTTAGATTATCATAGGGATAAGAGCAGAAACAGGAAACCCGGTAGGAAATTATTACACAATACCTACAGAAAAATGTATGGGAAAACAGCAGTTGGAGGTCCTGAGGTGCACAGTTAATGTCTAAATATGTGTTGAAAGCAAGACTGGTAGGACAAACTGAGGGGCTGATGGCACCAGAAAAGCTCTGGGGTTTTGGGCCTACTTTGTAACTGAAAGAATGCAGTCCCCATTAACTCTTGAGAAAGATAAGAAGATGATAAAGCTAGAGACATAGAATGCCAGTGGGACTATTTAGCACCCATTTAAGCTGCTAAATAAGCAGTTGATTAGGAGCTCGAAGTTCTAGTAAAAGAACCAGCTTGATTCACCAATGGAGGAACAATTGGCATAAAGATGGTGTGTAGAACTGTGAGATTTGCTAAGATCGGCCATGAAATAGAGATGTCTGTAAGCCATGGGGCACTTCCAAGTCTGATGTTCTTTGAAGAGGGAAAAAATGGCAACAATATGTATCTTATATTTCCAAAAGCAACTTAGCACATCAAATGCCATCTCTGTTGACGGATCACTTCCGAAAGAAGTCTGAAAGTTTAATGGCCCGTTAATTCAATTGAAAGTCCAAGCAAGAGAAAAGAGTGGCTCAGATTCAAATAATGGCCTAGGAGGACATGAAGAGAGTGAAATTGAGGAATATTTTGTTCAAAGTCATAGACATTATTTTTATTTCATTTTGGTTTTGGAAACATACTACATTTATTAGAAATGCTGGAACATAAAGACCACCCAGGTCTTTTAAATGAACACATGCTAGATCTTTCCTTGGTTCAGAATTTGCCTGTTTGGCTGGCCAATCATTAGGAACATAAATGGAATATTAGATTTTAGGAGAGGAATTTGCATTGACCCATAGTGTGCCGTGTGTGTGTGTGCATGTGTGTGCATGTCCTGTCTGTGCATGTGTGTGACTGTGTTGCTAGATGCTTATCATGCAATGGTGAGACTAAGAGGCATAGCTTCTTGATGGATGCGTAAAAGAGTTTTCATTTTGAAGGCAGATCTTTCACAACTAACCACTCGAGTCACTGGAAGAAATGCTATAACCAAAGCCAGGACCAATTTGACTTAGCAAAGTTGGCATGACTTACCCTCAAGAACGTGAAGAATGAGGTAAGGATTAGAAGCAGGATTGGAGTTAATTATTTTGCACCATTACTCCAAGGTGGCAGAAATGCAAGTGTCAATACTGCCATGTCTGGAACGGGATTTCCTCAAGAAAGTCAAACACTGTCTCTCGCTCTCTCCACCCTGGAGCTAGAATAGCCTTTTTGAAGTCTAAATCTGAGGTCTTCCTCCTGCTTCTAAAAATCCCAAGATGTCTTCTCTCCTGAAACAGCAACACAGACAGCGATTCTATTTGCTGTTTGTGAAAGTCATGGAGAAAGGAAGAGGTTTGTGAAGCAGGAAAGAATCAGGAGCATTTGTCTTGAGGCCAGTCTCTTTTAACGGTAATTTCATCTTTGGCTGTAATCATTTAACCTAAGATTATTTTACCAGCATTCTAGTTTTTTCTGTTCTTTCTCTCTGTGGATCCGCTTTCTATATTGCTTCTTCTTTCCTTTTTCTATGTACTTAGTTATTAATAGGGATGTCTCACAGAAAACTGAGAGATCATGACCACAAAACTGATTCTTCTACACCACTCTTGGGCATATACATGAAGGAATGGAAAATATTATCTATAAAAGAGAAAGAGACCTGCATTCCTATACTTATAGAAGCACTGTTCACAAGATCTAATTTATGAGGACATTCTAGGTTTCCCAGGGATAAATTATATCACACACACACACACACACACACACACACACACACACACACAGAGTGAGAGAGAGAGAGAGAGGTATTATTCAGCTGTAAAGATTGGTTGCTGGAAAGTGAATGGAACTAGAGATCACCATGTTAGCCAAAATAAGCCAGATTCATAAAAACAAACAAAACACGCACACAATTGTCAGTGCGAATACTTAGCTTAGAATCCTGCAAAGGGTAAGCAAAGTAAATTTCTTGAAAGTATTATCCACTGGTCAGATGGTAAACTTTTTTCAGTATGATTTATAGTTGCACTTGATTGCAGGTGTGTAAGGGGCTGGAACATTCATACACCTTGCACGATTTTTCATACACGATTTTTGTGACATGCAGCACAGCTATAACAGTATGCGTTAAAAGCACTTTTTCTGTATTGAGTTGAATCCCCCGGTCTTCATGCCCTTCAGCAAGGATCACCACAATCCTGCCTTGATGTTTACGGCCAGTTCTCCCCATTCCTTGTATTAAGGGAATCGGGCTTTCTTGGGCATCAAAACATATTATAAGATCAACTTCCCCAATATTCAAACCTTCTTCACCAACACAGGTAGAGACTAATGTGTTGTCACCACCATCACGAAATTGGTTCACTACTTGGCAATAAGCATCGTTTCCAAGAGCCTTATGAGCTTCATCAACGACTAGGCACTTGACATCAGCAGCGGGACAAGCTCCTCTAGGAAGTTCATTTAGCATGACCTGAGGTGTAAGAAGCAGAACTCTCTTGCGGGACCCTATTTCCTTCCTGGTGATAGCTTGAGTAGAACCTGTCAGTTTGGCCCTGTGGGGTTGCGGAATACCCATCACCTGGGAGCAAGCCTCCATCTGTTGTGTCACCAGGGGTTTCGTGGGTGCCATGAAAACCACTTTGCTAGAAGGGAAGCAGCGGTAGAAATGGTACATGACCACGGCGGCGGTGAAGGTGTTGCCCAGACTGGTAGGCAGGCAGCAGAACCGCCCCAGCTCCGGCCCCGGGAGGCTCCATTCGCATGGAACTGTGCCAGCAGAAGGCGAGGTCGCGGGGCCAGGGGTGGGGGGTGGGGGGTGGGGGTGGGGGTGGGTGTGTGGGGGGTGGGGTCTCTGGCTCCCATGTGAACAAATTGTTTGAAAACTTAACATGAATTTCCAACGATGTGTGCTACTGGTAAGATGAATCATTTTTGAAGCTTTTAAATACTTTAAAGTATTTGTACACATGTGAATGTTGTTTTCTTTTTAAAAGTTTATTTATTTTCAAAATTATTACAGAGGTGTTACAGGTTCATACCCAAGGCAGTGTGTACATTTTTTTTTTTATCAAACTTGTTACCTCCTCCTTCATTTTTCTCCCAGTTTTCCTAATCCCCAATCCTCCAGCCCACGTTGTACAGTCCGTTTGCAGCATATACTCTTTTAAGTATTGCTGTTGTATTGGTTTAGCTTTTACCTTTTGTCTTTCCATTTTGATGTTCCCCTTCCCTTCCTTAGTTCCAATGAATGTATATAAAATACCCATAGTAACAAAGTCAGTTACAGTGACATCAGGGGTAAAAGCATGGGGAAGAAAAACAAAAGGAAAAGGCATAATTTCACAGGGTACATTGAAAATAACAACAGCAATGATAAACCGCTCATTTCCATGGCTTGGATTTCATTTCTCTTAGCGTCATCTCACAGATGAATTTTTTAAGTGACAAATACCGGACATTTTCAAGGTAATAAGTATGAATCTTTACTATTTAACAGCACCATACGGAATATTAGAGTCTTTTGCCATTACTTAATATTTGAGCTGGTAACTTAAAAGGGAAACATATTGCTATATTCTGGAACCAGAGCAGCATGGCGCCGGAAGCTGTTGTAGGCCTCCTAGCTGCACCTTACCTCAGTGCAGAGTGAGGGCGTCAGAGGATGAAACAGCACAGACTTGTCAGATGGGTTTGCTTTTACAGCAAAGCTTCATCCTGAACACGGATCAATCCACTAGTCTGTTCAGAAGGACTCAGTGTTCTTAAACCAATTACTTCCCAAAAGACTCCCCTCCACTCCCCTCTTCATGTATGGCTTTTAGGATTAAAATTTCAACACAGAAGTAGCTCTGTGGCTCAAGTGGCAGAGTGGTAGCCTTGAGCAAAAGAAGCTCAGGGACAGTGCTGAGGCCCAGAGTTCGAGCCTCAGAACCAACACAACAAACCAATAAATAAATAAATTGTTATTTTAAGGGCTAAGGATATGGCCTAGTGGCAAGAGTGCTTGCCTTGTATACATAAAGTCCTGGGTTCAATTCCCCAGCACCACATATATAGAAAGCAGCCAGAAGGGGCGCTGTGGCTCAAGTGGCAGAGTGCTAGCCTTGAGCAAAAAAGCCAGGGACAGTGCTCAGGCCCTGAGTCCAAGGCCCAGGACTGGCCAAAGAAAAAATAATAATAATAATAATAAAAATAAAAAAATAAATAAAATTTCAACACAGAAAACTCGGAGTAACAAAGATTGAACTTTTTTCCCCCAAAATACAGCCAAAAATGTAAAAGATTACTTGAAAATGTGCTCATGTGATGGGATCTCTTTTTCCTTGAATATATGTTCTTCAAAAAGCATACAAATAGGTGCGGTCCATTGTTTAAAAAATAAATTAAAAAACTGAACAAATGATAAAATATTGAAGAAGCCAGCATTCTTCACAAAATAGACACAGATGTGAAACAAAGCTCAAGGGGATTCTAACCCAAGTCTAGGTAGATATGCTGATTCAAAAAGCTTTCTTTGTAGCATCGACATGTCACTTCCATCCAGATGAAACATTCCATGATAACAAGCATGACCCTGATCTTTACCTTCTTTAAAGAGGCAGGAAATAGCAACCCCCGCCCCCCAAAACCAAACAACGCTAACCTTGAGATGGTTAAGCAGTGGACCATGTGAAGAAACTTTAGTAAAGTTGTTGTAGTGCATGATACTCTATATTTTATATTATTTTATAATACATTATTTTATCTTATATATAATTATCAAATAGTTTAACCAATTATTCCTTAAATTTATTCTTAGGCAAGAACAATGATAGTGTTCAATAATAATGTTTAAGCATATTCATTTGAGTATTATTTTTAGAATAAAAATATAGGGTAAAATTATTGTTAATAAGGAATTTTTGAATGAATATTGTATTGTTATGCATCACGTAATTATTATACTCAGGTATGTAGTAGCATTTAATATCCTTTATAGGTGTTAAAATGTCATATACACACATTAGCATCTAATCAAGGAAAGAAAATAATTTTACATGTTTTTGCAGACAAAATGTATAATTCCTAGAAAACACAGGCAGCAGAATGGCTGTAGGCTGAACAGGGGAGGAATTACAGTGACATTAGAAAGGTGATATCAAGTTCATTTTAAAGTAGAATTGTCCAGATGTAAACATTTTCAGGCATCACCATGGGTGATAACCACCTGCGCATCTCAGAGGAATTCTGCTCTTAGACCAACTGTCCCTAGTTATCATTATTGCTGCCAGCAACAATGAGCCACAGTCACCCACAGCTCTGTGAAGGGAGTCGCAGACCCGGCAGGGCTGAGGCTGCTCTGTTACATCTGTGCGCTGCTCATGCTGGAATCTTGCAGCCTGGAAGAAACCTTGGAAGCCACATTGGCTGGCCATTTACAAAGCCATTTCCTGTGCAAAGAACAACAGCTCATCATCACATTGTCTGTGCTCATGTACTGAATCCTATCAATGGGACTCATAAAAGATGAATTCAAAGTCAAGTTACAAGTAAATCCACATAATACAGCATGTTCACTCCTACCTTTCATAGATCATAGAGGAAAATAGAAGACAACAATAAAACTGAGAGCTAAGGAGGCTCAGATCTGAAGATTGTAGTTCAAAGCCAGTCTGGACAGAAAAGTCCTGGAGTCTCTTTTTTTTTCTTTTCAGCAGAAAGTTTTATTGACTCTAGGCCATTGAGCTAATGACCTGATATGCTTTCAGGTATTCTACTTCACTGAGGAGAAGATTCGTGTCAGGAACTTTTGATGCTGAAGAGTTTCTCTTAATGAGTGTCTACCCTGCAGTGACTGCTTCCGGGTCACAACTCGTCAAGAAAAGGGGTAGTGCACAAATTTCCACTTGCTGCCATTGACTTCTTGCCAGAAATAAACTTCTTCGCAGCATTTATGACACCCGAATCAGTGACAGAGTCAATTTGCTGAAGCACAGCAGGTGGTGGCATGTAAGAACCAGCGATGAGAGCCTGAGACCCAACTTCATCCAGGGCACCCTCAGAAGACTCTACTGACATGAGGTATACAACTTTCAGCTTCCTCTTGGCAGTCTGGACATCTGTGCTGGAACGCTTGCCTTGAGAAACTGCGTTCACTTGGTTGTAGGCAGTTTTGATGACATCCCCAGCAGCTGCAGCCTGGGTGATAGTGTAAATTCCAAGGAGTCCAGAATCGCAGTAACTGGCATTAGAAGCAGAAACATCAAAGGGCTGCTGACTTCCTTTGGCAATGGCCTGGTGGAGGAGACTGGTGCTGTTGCTGCCCCTCTTGACATGCGGCCCTGCACCCAGGACATGCTGGAGCACACCAAAAGCATTTGCTTCCTTACTGCCTTCGGCCGCACTTCCTGCTACAATCGCAGCGTGGACAAGGCTGTGTCCATTCTGCTCTCCAGTTTCACCTCCAAGGTATTTGGCTTTGGGAATAGACAAGCCAAGCCCACCTCTCATGTTCAGAAATTGTTCAGCAACTTGCTTTAGGATAGGATGGCTCACAGCAATTCCAATCAAAGCCATTCTTGCACTTGTAAAATGGTTCTGAACAAAGAAAGGCAACTCCTCTGATGTCACTTTTCCAATCCCATAGGACAATACAAGGAATTAGCTAAGGCATTCCTGTAAGCAGCAGCATGCAAATTCTCCATGACAGGAGCCTGTGGATTCTGAAAAGCCACAGCTTTTTTGATCTTTAGCTGAGGCTGAAGAGCAGCTACTTCCCAACGACAGAACTCAGGTGCAGTGGTGACATTGAGCAGGAAATCCATTCGAATCTGCATATCATCCCGCAAGCACTCCCCACTGAATGCCATGTTTTCTCTGGTCGCAGCCACACGTGATTTACCACGGACTGCTTCAATGCCACGGGTTATCTTGAAAGAGGAAGCTCCTTTTGTAGTCAAATTAGATGCAAGACGAAGCAAAGGTGAGGTTCCCAGGTTGCTGAAGTCCTCATTTCTACTGCTGGCTTTAATGAAGAAACCAATTCTTGAGACAGGAGCATGGTTTTCCAGAGAAGCGATCCCCAAACCATTTGGTAACTTGGTGAACTCCAGGTCCTGAGGCTGTAGAGGTGTTCCTGGAGGGCCAGCCGCCGCTTTCACTTTGGGGGCAACGTTGAGGGAATCAAATCTCGAGAAGGAACGGTTGTGGTTAACAACTTCATGGTTCAAATCGCAGTGACCCACCGTCACTGCTGCCAGGAGCAAGGAAGATGGTGCCTGCAGTCTCTTATCTCCAATCAGCCAGCAAAAAAGTTGGAAGTAGAGGCATGACTCAAGTGGTAGAGCTCCAGACATGAACAAAAGAGCAGAGAGAGAAAGAATGGCTCTGAGTACAAGTTCCCTTATTGGTACAAAAAAATTGTACACAAACAAACAAGCAAATCAACATAGAGTGCTATAGATTGAGCAGAGTACATACTGAATTAGTATGCAAATGAAAATTCATAAGAAACTGAGCTTTGTCTCTATGAATTCAAATAAACTCGTAATATGTTCTTATTTGAATTTAGCACTTTAAAAGATAAAATGTATATTGTGTATACATATATGCACACCTATATAAAGTGCCTAATTTATGTTTTCTAAGAAATATCAGGTATGAGGAAATGAAGTGAATAGAATCTGTGTTTTTAATTATTTATTTTGCATGGTGGATATTTATGGTAAGTGTACATTTTATTGACACACTTAATATAGGCACAGGTGTTCCTATTTCAGTGCAAGAAGGTCTGATTAACCTTTATTCTTAGTAATCTGAGTATGAATTGCCTTTATCATACCATAAGTATTTGAAAGGAAACAATTCTCATTTTATTCACAAAAAGTAGTATTAGAAAATGTATATGTTACTTTCATTTTTTCCCCTTTTGTGTTATCCCCTGTTGTCACTGTTTTTGATTTTGGTATCCTGTATGTTGTCCATATGTTTATCTGATTTGGGGAAGGAAGGGGAACAACAAAATGGTGAAACAAATGAGAAAAAGGGAACCAATGCAACATCATACTCACATACCTCTAGGTTGGAAATGAACTTTACAATTCTGGAGGGGGAGTAGAGGAGAAGGAAAGCGGGAGAAATTGAGGGAGGTGGTAACAATGTTGGACAAGAAATGTACTCATGACCTTGCATATGTAACTGTAATCCCTCTGTACATCATCTTTAGAATATAATTAAAATGAAAAGAATACAATTCATAGACACTTCGAAGCTATGATTGCAGTTATGAGAATAAGCATGCTGACCACAAAACTATAGATATTTATATTTTCTTTTTTTTTTTACTTCTTTTTTTTTTTTGGCCAGTCCTGGGCCTTGGACTCAGGGCCTGAGCACTGTCCCTGGCTTCTTCCCGCTCAAGGCTAGCACTCTGCCACTTGAGCCACAGCGCCGCTTCTGGCCGTTTTCTGTATATGTGGTGCTGGGGAATCGAACCTAGGGCCTCATGTATATGAGGCAGGCACTCTTGCCACTAGGCTATATCCCCAGCCCGATATTTATATTTTCAACACCAGGAAAACTTACCTAAAGTTTTATCAAATTTGAATATGAAATCAAATGTTTCTCTGGATATAAGTGAAGATATACAACATGGTTCTGCATTGAAAGAAAATGAGATGGCCAACAGGCACAAACTTTTCATGCATATCATTGTGAAACTTTTGAATAGTATTTAACTTTGTTTTTTGTTTCTGCCAGTCCTGGGGCTTGAACTCAGGGCCTGAGCACTGTCCCTGGCTTCTTTTTGCTCAAGGCTAGCACTCTGCCACTTGAGCCACAGCACCACTTCTGGCCTTTTCTATATATGTGGTGCTGAGGAATTGAATCCAGGGCTTCATGTATAAGAGGCGAGCACTTTACCATTAGGCCATATTCCCAGCCTTGAATAGTTTTTAATAGGGGATTTACTACAAGATTTTAGGGGGGAATACAATGAAAATTTAAACACACATATCAGATGAATGTTTACCTGTTGGAACAACTTAAGAATCTAGGAACACTTTGGTGAAACATTGCAAAAATACTTAATAGTTAATGGGGAAATCATTATATAAGAAAGACAAGAAAATAATCCCTTCATTTGAAAGCACTATTTAGAATTTAACGGAATGATAATTTAACGTTGCATTGATGTTTTGGATGAAGAGGTATTTCAAGATATTCAACTTTGGGGGCTGGGAATATAGCCTAGTGGCAAGAGTGCTTGCCTCCCTTAAATGAATCCCTGGGTTCAATTCCCCAAGCACCACATATACAGAAAATGGTCAGAAGTGGCGCCGTGGCTCAAATGGCAGAGAGGTCGCCTTGAGTAAAAAACGAAGCCAGGGACAGTGCTCAGGCCTTGAGTCCAAGCCCCAGGACTGCCCTCCCCCCAAAAATATTCAACTCTGTAATGTATGGTAAGAATTCAACTCTATCATGCAATTTACTAAATATAGCTACCCAAAGACTATAATTTATTCTTGAATATTGGAAATCTAGTATTAAAACACAGAGATTAGAAATGTTTACCATATACTGTAACCTCTCTGTACATCAGTTTGATAATAAAAATTTGAGAAAAAAAAAAGGAAAAAAAAAAAAAAAAGAAATGTTTACCATAACCAAAATACAGATTCAGCCCAGATGCCCATCAATGGACAAATAGATCAAGAAAATGTAGTATGTATACACAATGGAATTCTACTCATCCAACTGAAAGAATGATATTGTAGCATTGGTAAGGAAATGGAAAGACCTGGAAAATTTTATATTAAGTGAAGTAAGTCAGACCCAGAGAACCCCAAACTGCACAATTCCCCTCATTTGTGGGAGCTAGAATGTGAGTATAAATCTACAAGTAAACAGCAAGTGGTTACAAATGGAACTACTGCATTGTAATAGACTGTATGCAGAACACAAGTAGTGTAATTCTTTAAAAAGACTAAGCCCAAGCCCAACGAAGTAAGTGCCAGGAAATGCGTGCTTGCAGAGAGGGACAAGGGGGTGAGGCATAGAATGAAGGGGAACAGGGGAAAATGCAGGCCAGTATCCATTGTAAATACCACAGGATTGAGCAATATCAGGGTGAGTCGAGGGGGCGTGAAAATACTGAAGGGATGTCATGGGTTAATGTGCATTGTACATATTAACTACCTTGTAAAAAGGTAAAAGAATACATGACCTGAGATTAAGTAAGGGAAAGGGAACGTTTGGAGGGGAGGGTGAAAATGTTGAAAGTGATGATGTTGAATAAGATGCACTGTATTCATAAACTGCTTCAGTGAATGGAGAAAAAGAAATGTATTTTGTATAATTTTAATCAAATAGAAAATTACTTTTTGGTCATTTTACTAGATAAATTCTGAATTTGAGGACAGCAGCAGGTTAATCCTGCCAGTGCACTTTGGGCTGCTTCTCACAGCAGAGAATTTGCTATGAAAGGCCTCTGGGAAAGAATTGTCCCACTCTGGAATTTAAGGAAATACCTACCTGGAATATGTGTTTAATAGATTTTTTTATTTTCATTAATAAGAGCATGAATTGCAAAAATCATTTCCCTTCCTTGTTTATTGTCACCTACTGTCTTCTTGCTCCCTAGGGACCATACAACTTAATGAGATATTCTTAGGTAACAATAGTGGTTCTTCAAAGAAAATTAGAAGGTTTGTTCCTCAAGGGAATGTCAGATCAATTGGCCCTATCACCCCTGATTTTAAGAGAGAAGATCAAAGAAATATTTTCCACAAAGAGAAAGAATTATTTTCTTACTCCAAGATAAAGGTTCTGGGAGCCTTGGCTGACTTCCCTCAGTTTTGTCTGTTCTTTCGACTTCTTGCAGGTAACTCCTGTTCAGTTAGTGAGGACACACGGCTGGCAGCAGGAGACTATTTGGAGCTGGGAATCATGAAGGTAATACTCAAGCAGAATAAAACTGACTGTCCCAGCTCTGTTTATTTCATCTATATTCTGTTTTGATTTCCTTTTACCAGGAGCAGAGAACACAACTATGGGATATTTAGGGTTTGTAAAAGATTAACACTCCTTCTTCGTAGGCTGAGTGTTGGCTTGGTATGGCTTAGACTCCAGAGATATCTCCTCTATGTATGAACATGCATATATCAAGGGAAAACAACCTCAACCATCTCCTCAGTTTTCATAGTGTCACAGATGTGCATTGAATATTACGGTTACATTATCCTCCTTATCCCCTCCTTGACCCACTCATTTAATAGGAAGAATCCCATTATATCATTTGCAAAGAAATAGATGAACTTGGAAAAAATTATGTGAGGTGAAGTAAATCAGGCCCAGGGAAACCAAGGACACGCGTTTTCTCTACTTTGTGGAAGTTTGATTTTATTTATAAGTACAGTACACACGCCAGATCATGTGCACATGTATGGGAAGCCATTAACCAAAATATGGTGTATGTAGGAAAGAATGCTAATCGTAGATAACTCCTTGGAAGATCTAATTCAGAATCTAAGAAAATGCTTAAGATGTTATTTCACTGTATAGACAAGGCTGGCTTGGAACTTGAGATGTAGCTGGAACTGGCCTCCAACTCAAGGTCTTCCTGCCTTGGCCCCCAAGTGCTGAGATGACTGACTGGCATGAGTCCAGCTGAGCATTCTTCCGGGTGATTAGCATAATGAGCAAAGCAGCTACAGACCCCTGGACTTGAATCCCAGCACGGTTGTTAGGCAACCTCCTACAATGATGTGAAACTGCTGACCAAGAAAGTCACTGGTTAGCCTTACTGATTAACTATTCAAGTAGCCTTCTGCCCAACCCAAGGATAGAGGGAAACCTATCTTCAAATTGACCCAAACTGTAATCATTGATAAGAACACAGGCAGTTCTGCATTGCAGAAAAGAGAACAAAGGTATACTTTTATTAAGATACAGTCCTTAGAGAGTGACGTTCATCACTAAACTTAGGTAGAGGAGAAACATACAATTAAGGAAACAGAAATATCTCTTAGGGAAATCCTGTTAGACCCACCTGCTACAGCTAAGCAAGAACTGCCAAGTGTATCAACTTGCCTTTTCTTGAAAAGAGCATGGTCCACCTTCAGTTCTACGTTAGAAAACATGCTGGCTTACACAGAATGTGATTGTTCACAACCGGCTCTGAAAACAAACTTTCCTTTATACAGAAAAATCAAAGTTGTCCCTATTTCTGAACTAACCATAACCGTGGCAGCCTGTGGAGAGATTCACATGTAGAGAAGATGTTGAACATCAACATAGTGTGAGTATAGGTATCTATAAATTCCTCAGTACCACATGATGCCCTTTTCTTCTAAAATCCTTCATTGTTACTTAAGAAAACCTTAGTGTCATGTAGTGAGCTTGATGTGATCTTAGGAGCTCGTAAGGCCTGAGACAGTTCCCACAGCAGTGTATTCACGATTGCCACGCGCTCCAGTGCGGGGCCAGGGGATGTTCTTGTGGGGGGTTTGGGGTTGCGTTCTGTGGCTGTGGTGGATGGCTGGTTGTTTCTGTCGGAACCTGCACAGGGGACTAGTGAATCTGCTTCCCCCACGGACTGGCGAGGAGCAAAGGAGAAAAGGCTTCTCCCCCCTCGGGGTGAATGAGGAGCTTTCCTAGGATCTCGCTGGGTAAGTGACACCCAGACAAATGTGAGCTCTGGGGGTTCCCCTTCGCCTTTGCCTCAGGCTCATAGGAAACCTTCAGCTCTGGTTCCCAGTGTTGAATGAACAGGGCTAGGCCTGGGTTGAAGTGTGGCTGATCTGCTGAGACCTGGTCTCCGCGGGGTGCGGGGTGCGTGGAATGCCAGGGGTTGCAAGTCAGCTGAGTGGTCAGGTCCATCCATGTATACCGTTCTAGGTCAATTTAGCAAAGAAGTAGATCTACACATGCCTAGGTCTTATTTTTATGAAAAGAGCTGTAACTAGAGTATATGTGTACAGGAATAGTAATGGTTTCCAAAGAATATTTTTAAAGGAACTAAGTGAGCATGAATTAACTCTTCAATAGAAGCTATGAGATAATAGTTGGTTGTTCATTATAATGGCACCTGCATCTGGGATTTAAGGGTCCTTGCTGCTAGTAGAAGCCCTTATTTTCAAGGGTTTGAACAGACAAAAATCTCTTTTTCCTGGCTAAAGCTGACAGAAGCCTCAGTTTAGGAAGATAGATTTTTCTTTCCTTTTTTAAAAAAAAAATTACAAAAATCCTAAGTATTTCGGCCCTTTGATTTGGAGGGGTGGAAGACATATTAAGAACTTAAAGAGTACTCAGAAGATGCAACCCTGTATTATGTATGATGATTGGTAGGTTGATCTTTCATAGGAATTGACTCTAAGGATTTTATTAAGAAATAGCGGTCAGATTCAATGCTGAGTTAAATCTTGGGGAAAGAAATGGCCATTGTGCAGAGGCATTGGGTTTTAGAACGATAGTGAAATTGTACCTGCAATACAGAGCCGGGTGTATGGGCGGTCTGGGAGATTGAGGCTGCTTAGAAGGACTTCCATCCACCAGTAAGCCACGGACTACAGGTGCACCTGCTCCATCAGCTTCAGCTTCAGGTTTACCTGAGGCGGGAGGGTGGGAGCGGGCTTCGGAGCCCTCCCGGAACAAGGGGAAAACTTGATGAACTTCTAGCTCTTCATTAAAGGCGGGCCTTGCATCTTGCTGTCACTCCAGGCAGTTGCTCGTAAATTTGAACGTCTCTGATCACCTGCACAGCCCGCATCGGCATCCTCCTCGCCCTTGTCACACTTGCCTGATGATACCTCAGTGTCGTAGCCCGGGCTCCCAACCCGGCGCTGCCCTGTCCCTGCTTCCTGTACCCGCGTGGAGGCCCGCGTGGAGGCCCGCGTGGAGGCCCGCGTGGAGGCCCGCGCGGCCCCTCTGCCTTCCGGTAACGGCCTGCGGCGCAGGCTTCTTGGGTGTCTCGGTTCCTGACATCAAAGTGGCTAACGCCTCTCGCTTGTACTGGGTAGCATGGGGGTATGAATTTAACCGGTTATCCTTGAATTTTCTTTTGCAATAAACCAATTTTATAATCTCTAATAAAGAAAGGCAGAAGAAAGTGAATGTGTGTATGACTAGTTATATAGTAATATATGCATAGATGATATATAAATATAATAAGTGTAATCATGTATATGCATATACACATATACATTTTGGGTTTTTTTTATTATCAAACTGATGTACAGAGAGGTTACAATTTCATTCGTTAGGCATTGGATACATTTCTTGTACTGTTTGTTACCTTGTCCCTCATACACCCCTTCCCCCTTCCCTTACCCTTTTCCGCCCCTGAGGTGTTCAGTTCACTTTCACAGTTTTGTAAGTATTGCTTTTGTAGTTGTTTCTCTTTTTTTTACCCTGTGTCGCTCAATTTTGGTATTCCCCTTCAATTTCGTAGTTCTAATACCACTATACACGGTTTCCAATACACTCAGATAAGATTACAGAGATAGTGTAGCTACACTCACAAGAGGGTGATACAAAAACATCATCAATAGTAGAAAGTACAGATACACATGGGATGTTGAAAGTAGTTACAACTGTGATATAACCATCATTTCCATAACATGGAGTTCATGTCACTTAGCATCATCTTATGTGTTCATAACCAACTTTGCATCCCTGGGATGAATCCAGTTTGATAGTGGTGTATGATTTTTTTAATGACCTGTTGAAGTCGATTGGCCAGAATTTTGTTGAGAATTTTTGCGTCCATGTTCATCAATGAGATCGGTCTATAGTCCTCTTTCTGTGTTGAGTCCCGGCCTAATTTGGGGATGAGGGTTATACTGGCTACATAGAATGAGTCTGGAAGTCAACGTTCTCTTTCAATTTCATTGAAGAGTTTGAGAAATATTGGTGTGAGTTCTGTTTTGAAGGTCTTGTAGAATTCTGCAGTGAATCTGTCTGGACCTGGGCTTTTCTTGGATGGGAGATCATTTAATGCCGTTTCTATTTCAATACTGGATATGGGTCTGTTTAGAAGGTTTAAATCTTCATGGTTCAGTTTGGGGATATGAATTTTTTCTAGGAAATCATCCATTTCTTCTTCCAAGTTCTTGAATTTGTTGGCATAAAGGCTTGCAAAACAGTCCCTTATTATTTTCTGAATTTCGGTTATTTCTCTGGTGATGTTACCTGTTTTATCTCTTATCTTGTTTATTTGAGTGTGCTGCCTTTGTTTTTTGGTCAGGTTTGCCAGGGGTCTGTCTATCTTGTTGAACTTTTTCAAAGAACCAACTCTTTGTTTTGTTGATTCTTTCGATGTTTTTTTTCGCCTCTAATTGATTTAATTCTGATTTGATTTTAATTATTTGCTTCGGACTATTGATTTGGGGTTTGGCTTTTGTTCTCTCTCAAGGAAATTAAGGTGCTTCCTTAAATTATTGAGTTGCTGTTTCTCCAGTTTGTTGATGTATGCACTCAGAGATATAAATTTTCCTCTGAGTACTGCCTTTGCTGTGTCCCAAAAGAGCTTGTACTTTGTGTTCTCAACTTGGTTAAATTCCATAAACATTTGAATTTCTATTTTAATTTCTTCAATGACCCTCTGATGGGTCAGCAGTGTGTTGTTTAGTCTCCATGAATTGTAGCAATTTCTGTGGTGGCTGATTGAGTTGAGCTCTAATTTTATTCCATTGTGGTCTGAGAGAAGGCAGGGAATGGTTTTGATACTTCTGAATTTGTACAGATTTTCTTTGTGCCCTAAGATGTGATCTATTTTGGAGAATGTTCCATGTGCTGCCGAAAAGAATGTGTATTCTGTCCTTGCTGGGTGGAATATTCTGTAGATGTCGATTAAGTCTAGTTGGTCTATGCAATTGTTTAGTTCTGTGGTTTCTTTGTTCAGTTTTTGGCGTGTTGATCTATCCAGAGGTGATAGTGGAGTGTTAGAAAGTCGCCAACTATCAATGAGTTTGGGTCTATGAGTGTTTTTAGAGTCTGTAGTGTTTGTTTGATGAAGTTGGGTGCTCCTGCTTTTGGTGTGTAGATATTTAGAATGGTTGTATCTTCCTGTAGGAGAGATCCCTTTACTAGTATGTAGTAACCTTCTTTGTCCCTTCTTACCTTTTTGAATTTGAAGTCAATTTTGTCTGATACTAGGATTGCAACTCCAGCCTGCTTATGGGGGCCACTTGCTTGATAGATTTGTTTCCAGCCTTTCACTTTTAGAAGATGTTCACTTTTGCTGGATAGATGTGTCTCTTGGAGGCAGCAGAAAGATGGATCTTGATTTTTGATCCAACTTATGAGCCTATGTCATTTGATTGGAGAATTAAGTCCATTAATGTTGAGAGTTAGGATTGAAAGATGATCGTTTGTTCCTTTCATTATCACTGTCTTGTTTAAAGCTGTGTCTTCCCATTTCTTGATGTGATGTTTACTAATTAGGGTTCCTTTGTCTGTCTGTATTGGGATCTTGATTATTATCCTTGTATAGTACATCTTTGAAGACTTTCTGTAAAGCTGGTTTGGTGGAGATATATTGTTTCAGTTTTTCCTTATTGTGGAAGACTTTTATTTGACCTTCGGCTATGAATGAGAGTTTGTCTGGGTACAGAATTGTTGGTTGGTAGTTATTTTTATTTAGTGTTTGGTATACTTCATTCCAGGCTCTCCTTGCTTTCATGGTCTCTGTTGAGAAGTCTGGGGTAATTCTGATTGCTTTTCCTTTATATGTGATTGTTTTCTTTGCCCTAACAGCTTTGAGTATTTTTTGCCTTTCACTCTACTGAACCTGTTTTGATCACGATGTGTCGGTGGGATGTCCTATTCTGGTCTGGTCGGTTTGGGGTTCTAAATGCTTCTCATATCTGTATAGGCCGTTCCTTCTGGATATTTGGGAAGTTCTCAGCTAATATTCTGTTAAATAGGTTGCCTATCCCATTAACCTCTTTCTCCAAGTTTTCCTCAATACCTGTTATCCTTAAATTGGGCTTCCTGATCGTGTCTTGAATCTCCTGTAGCGATCTGTTTTGTTGATTGGACTAGATTTCTATTGATTTTTATCATGTTTATCAGTAGACTTTGTAGAGCTTTTTGGGGGTTCTCTTCTATGTCTTTGATTGACTGCTCTGCTTCCTGCTTGTTTTGAGTGGGGGATAAGACTTCATTGTTTGCCATCTTTCTTGGGTTTCTTCTACCCATTTGAATTGGGGATGTCAGTCTACCAGCCCCTTTGAGCACTGTTTAAGACCCAAAGCAGCCCTTACCAAGCTCTGTTGTGTAAATCTTACAAGTTCACAATTATGTACAGATACCCTGTATACCTGTCTATAAAATTAGATTTGGTGTTCCTAAAGAATACAATTTCAATATAACAACTGATCTTGGGCCCTGTATTCAGTAGTTAATTATTTACTGTTACAACCCTATAAGCAATTCTTGTTTTTATATTAAGTTCTTTTAGGACTGGCTTTCTCTATGAACCCCTTTTATTCACTCGCATTAAGCTGGGATACCCTCTATCCAATAACCAGGAGTCATTGGAGACTGGAGGTCCAGGCAGTAAGTCAGGAGGGTAAGTTGGAGGTAGTAAAGAGAATAGAGTAAAATGTATTGGGGAGGGGAGGTGGTGATTTTGGTTTAGTTTCAGTGATATGGAAATGTGGAGAAGAGTAGAATCAGTAGAGAGAACAGGGTTGAAATGATAGATAATGGAGAGTTAGCAGAAAATAGTGGAGGTGTTCTTCATAGGAAAGTAATTTTTATAGAAAGACAGCGCAAAGAGAGAAATAAAGTAAAAATAGTGGGAGAGAGATGCACACAACAGAGAAAAATTATTAAAGAAAATAAAAAGGAAAAAAATCAAAAAAGGAACAACCCAAAGAAACAAAAAAGAAAAAAAAAACTTGATAAAACCAACAGGTAATAATAGGAAACATGAAAAAAAAAAGATGACGTTTCCGAATTGAAAAAAAAAAATTTTTTTAAAGTTTAAAAATTGAGGAAAAGAAAAAGAAAAAGAAATGGAGTCGTCCTTATTTGGGTGGTCTTTCCCCACTCTCTGGTTTCCTTGTGATGGTCTGCAGTCTATATTGCTGATTGTCTGGGTTTGGCAGATATCAGTTTACTCTCTGTCTGCTGCAGGGCCTTGGCTTTTACAGCCTGCCTTTGAATCGGCTGTGGACTGAGCAGGGCGGGGTGCCTCTGGATCAGCCATGGCCCAGGACCCCCCTCCCGCCTGGGCAGGGGGTGTTCTTCTGGGCGGAGCTGCCTCTCACTGTTCCGTCCCTCTTGCCCTTTTCAAAGATGGCTACTATGACCTCGCTGTTCCCAGGCCCGCTTTAGTTCCAATCTGGTCTGACCCTATGCCAGTGGCAAAGATGGCGCTTTGCTCTGCCAGTGGGGGAGGAGCTGCCTTGCAGAAGCTGCTCTGTGGGCGCGAGTGGGAATATCATTCGTGTGGTACTCACGCTTTCTCTGCGATTTCAGGTCGTCCGTGTCAGCCATTGCCTGGTCTCCGCTGTGTGCTTAACCTGCGTGGAGTGCGGGTTTCTGTGCCGGGCGCTGTGCCGGCCCTGGCACTGGCATGGAAGTGAGATACCGCCCAGAGCTCGAGTCTGTGTTTTCAGATGAGCAAAGTCGATTTTTCCTTCCTGGCCAGAATCCCTTCACTGTTACAACTCACTCTGGTTGTGTTTCTAGTAATAAAGTTTCTATGGGATGAAAAAACTGCGATGCTGGAGGGAGCTGAGCTAGTGCACTGCAGCTCCTCTGCTGTCTTCCTCCAATCTCCCTAGATTTATTTTTTATCATAAAGACCCAGACCACCCAGGAATGTGTCTAGCCTGAGACAATCAGATTTACTGTATCCTCTGGTCTGGACACCTGATTGCTGTAACTGTACAGGAAGCCCCCGGTTAACTCTAACCACCCCAGAATGTCTCTAGCCCCGACACACTCAGATTAGCCACATCCTTTTGTTCGAACACCTGATTACTGTAACTCTGATTTTTGCCTTTATAAACCCTGTGAAATTTCAACTCGGGGCCTTCCTCCTTACCTCTGCTGTGTCGGAGTGTAGGACGAGGCCCGAGCCGTGGCCTGCCTGAATACAGCCTTGCTTTTGCATTCGGAACGTCTGGCTCTCGGTGGTCTCCATGGTGGTCTTCTTGTGACTTGGGTATTTCACTTCCAGCACTCAAGAGGCAAAGGTTTTGCCTTGTCCACCCAAATCCCTGGGTTCCTTTTCATTGTCGGCCCCCCTTCCAAAGAAAACCTCAAACATTTAGTTCACCAGCATATATAATGTCACAAAATGTACATTTGGCAGCTTCTAATGTTTCACTGTGGTGATGCACAATTCCTCTGATTCGTGGGCCAGCAAACGTGGGGTGTAAGTTCTTAACTGGCACTTCTGGGAGTCAGAGGACGCACACATTAGTCACTTAGAAAGATGCTGCCAAGACCCCTGCCCCTGCTTCCACTGCTTGCCTTTCACTCCATTCAGGTTTTTTCCCAACATACTTGCCAATTTACTATCTTCTTTTATAAAGACAGGTTCCAACAAAGTTTTAGAGCTTTAGGGCTTTGGAACTTGGTATACCCAAATGATGGAGGTTTGGTCCATAGGCTTTAGGTGGTATTGGGAGGTGTGGAGCCCGGTGTCAGTGGCTCCCACCTGTAATCCTAGCTACTCAGGAGGCTGAGAGCTGAGGATCGGGGTTTGAAGCCAGCCTGGGAAGACTTCCATCTCCTCCTAATCAACAGAAAGCCAAAAGTGGAGCTGTGGCTCAAGTGCGGATGTATTTTCCTACAATAAAACTTAGGCTGAGAGAGGGGGTGGGTGTCAGCTTTGGAGAACCTTCTTTAAGACACGGTTTGCAGGCACTAACTAGTACTCTCTCTGTCGGTCTGTCTGTCTGTCTGTCTCTGTCTCTGTCTTTCTCTTTCTGCCTTCCCTCCTTCTACCTCTCCCAATGATCTAATGTTGACTCCTGAACATCACAAACGCAATACCTGCATCTTGTCCATGCCTCTCACCCCACAGGGACTAAACGTCACCATCAGCTATGGAGGGAATGAAACCTATCCAAGCCATCGTATGCCTTATTTTGCAAATTAACTCTCTTTCTGAAAGCCCAGATCAACACCAAAAGATAGAATAATTGAAATTTCCTAAGTACATGGCATCTGAGAGGAATTTTGGAAAGCCCAACCAGATTCTATTGAGATTCAAGGCCATACGCTCAAGAGCAGGGAGGTCGCTGGACTATGCATTTACAATAACGTATGCTTTTCATTTTTATTTTATTTTATTTTATTTTTTAATATATATATATATATATATACATATATATATATATATATATATATATATATATATATATATATATTTTTTTTTTTTTTTGCCAGTCCTGGGCCTTGGACTCAGGGCCTGAGCACTGTCCCTGGCTTCTTCCCGCTCAAGGCCAGCACTCTGCCACGTGAGCCACAGCGCCGCTTCTGGCCGTTTTTTCTGTATATGTGGTGCTGGGGAATCGAACCTAGGGCCTCGTGTATCCGAGGCAGGCACTCTTGCCACTAGGCTATATCCCCAGCCCTATATATTAACTCTCTTTCTGAAAGCCCAGATCGACACCAAAAGATAGAATAATTGAAATTTCCTAAGTACATGGCATCTGAGAGGAATTTTGGAAAGCCCAACCAGATTCTAGTCAGATACAAGGCCATACGCTCAAGAGCAGTGAAGTCGCTGGACTATGCATTTACAATAACGTATGCTTTTCATTTTTATTTTATTTTATTTTATTTTATTTTTTAACATATATATTTTTTATTATTAATTGAACATAAATTTTTTTACAAGGTGTTGTGCAAAGAGGGTGAAGTTACATAGTAGGGCCGTGTGTACATTTCTTGTGATATCTTACAACCTGTTTTTCCATCCCTTGTCTAGGTCAGGTAGACCCATATGCAATATGCAATGTATCAAGCACATATACAGTGTTCACAGACTTGGTCTCTACTGTCTCTCCGTCTCCCTTTGTTAACAGTCATATATCAGGGAGATCATGCCCCTTTGTTTTCTGTGTTCTAGGCTTGTCTCACTCAACATTATTTGTTCGAGTTCTGATCATTTCCCTGCGAATAACAATATTTCACCATTCCTAATCGATATGTAGTATTCCATTGTGTATAAGTACCATATTTTTTGGATCCATTCGTCTGTGGAGGGCCATCTGGGTTGTTTCCATATTTTGGCTATTGTGAATTGTGCCGCGATAAACATGGAAGTACAATTTCTTTTTGATATCTTGGGTTTTGCTGTTTAGGATAGATGCCTAGGAGTGGTATGGCTGGGTCATAGGGTAGGTCTATATTGAGCTTTTTGAGAAACCTCCATACTGTTCTCCAAAGTGGTTGTACTAATTTGCACTCCCACCAACAATGGAGAAGGGTTCCTCTTTCCCCACAGCCCCTCCAGCATTTGTTATTTCCTGAGTTCAGAGTATAGGCCATTCTAACTGGGGTGAGGTGGTATCTCAGGGTTGTTTTTATTTGCATTTCCTTTACTAGCAGGGATGTTGAGCATTTCCTCATGTGTTTCTTTGCCATTTTTATATCTTCTCTTGTGAAGTCTCTCTTTAGCTCTTTTGCCCATTTCCTAATAGGTTTATTGGGCTTGGAGGGCCTTAGTTTTTTGAGTTCTCTGTAGATGACAGATATCAGGCCTTTGTCTGTTGCTGTGCTGGTAAATATCCTTTCCCATATCGTTGGCTGTCTTTCTATTTTGGTGGCTATGACCTTAGCTGTGCAGAAACTTTTTAATTTGTAGTAGTCCCATTTGTTGAGTCTTTCCCCTATTTGTTGTGCCCCTGGGACTCTATTCAGGAAGTTCCTTCCTGTGCCTATAAGTTCGAGTGTCTTTCCTACTCTGTCCTTCAGTAGTTTCAAGGATTCAGGTCTGATATTGAGGTCCTTGATCCATTTTGAGTTGATCTTGGTGCATGGTGATAGGCTTGGGTCTACTTTGAGTTTTCTGCATATGGCTGCCCAGTTCTCCCAGCACCAGTAGTTGAAGAGGCTATGTTTATTCCATTGTATGTCTTTAGCTCCTTTGTCGAATATCAGTTGGCTGTAAGAGTGCGGTTTTATTTCTGGGTCTTCAATTCTAATCCACTGGTCTTCCGATCTGTTTTTATACCAATACCATGCTGTTTTTGTTATGATGGCCTTGTAGTAGAGCTTGAAGTCTGGTATGGTGATACCTCCTGCACTATTTTTTTTGCCTAGAATTGCTTTGGCTATTCTAGGTTTTTTGCTGTTCCATATGAATTTATGGATTGGTTTCTCTATTTCAGTGAGGAATGTGGCTGGGATTTTGATAGGTATTGCATTGAATTTGTATAACAATTTGGGCAATATGGCCATTTTCACTATATTGATTCTGCCTACCCATGAGCATGGGAGGTCTTTCCATCTCCTTGTGTCTTCTTTGATTTCCCTTATTAGATTTTTGTAGTTTTCATTGAATAGGTCCATCACATCCTTGGTTAAGTTGATCCCTAGGTACTTTATTCTTTTTTTGGCTACTGTAAATGGAATTGTTTCCATGATTTCCTTTTCTGTTTGTCTATTGCTGGTGTACAGAAAAGCTGCTGACTTTTGTGGATTGATTTTGTATCCTGCTACTTTGCCAAATTGGTTTATTAGGTGTAGGAGTTTGGGGACTGAGTTTTTTGGGTCCTTCAGATATAAGATCATGTCGTCTGCGAATAGGGATAACTTGATTTCTTCCTTGCCGATGTGGATCCCTTTGATGTCCTCCTCTTGCCTTATTGCTATGGCTAGGGATTCCAGCACTATGTTGAACAGAAGTGGGGAGAGTGGGCATCCTTGTTTTGTTCCTGAGTTTAGGGGGAATGATTTAAGTTTCTCTCCATTTAATATGATATTCCAGTTGGTCTGTTGTATATGGCTTTTATTGTTTTGAGGAATGTTCCATCTATTCCTGTTCTCTCCAAAGCTTTTAATAGGTATGGATGTTGTATTTTGTCAAAGGCTTTTTGGGCATCGACTGAGATAACAATGTAATTCTTAATTTTAGATCTGTTTATGTGGTGAATTATGTTGATTGATTTACGGATGTTGAACCATCCTTGTGACTGAGGGATGAAGCCTACTTGGTCATGATGTATGATTTTCTTGGTCAGTTTCTGGATCCTGTTAGCTAATATTTTATTGAGGAGCTTTGCATCTGTGTTCATTAGTGATATTGGTCTGTAGTTCTCTTTTTTGGTTGGGTCTTTGCCTGGTTTGGGAATGAGTATGATATTAGCTTCGTAGAATGAGTTTGGGATTTCTCCCTCTGTTTCTATTTCGCGGAAGAGTTTGAGGAGTATTGGTATTAGCTCCTCACTAAAGGTTTTGTAGAATTCGTTGGTGAATCCATCTGGGCCTGGGCTTTTCTTAGTAGGGAGGTTCTTGATTACCTCCTGTATCTCACCGTAAGTTATTGGTTTATTTAGTTGATTTATTTCTTCTTGGTTCAGTTTGGGCAGTTTGTACTTCTCTAAGAATTGATCCATTTCTGTAAAATTATTGTTTTTTGCTGAGTAGAGGTTTTGGAAATAGCTCCTTATGATTGTTTGAATATCGTGTGTACTTGTTGTAATTTTTCCAGTGGAGTCCCTGATTTTACGTATATGAGTCTCTTCTCTTCTTTTTTTTGTGAGTCTTGCAAGGGGTCTGTCAATTTTGTTTATTTTCTCAAAGAACCAGCTTTTATTCTTATTTATTTGTTGAATGGTCTTTCTATTTTCAATCAGATTTATCTCTTCTTTAATCTTTGTGATCTCTCCCCTCCTAGTCGTTTTAGATTCTGTCATTTCTTGTTTCTCCAGTTGTTTTAGTTTCATCGTGAGGGTATTCACCTGCGCTGCTTCCATTCTTTTAATGTGGGTGCTGAGTGCAATGATCTTGCCCCTCAGTACTGCCTTAGCTGTGTCCCATAGGTTTCTTTGTGATGTGTTTTCTTTGTCATTGTGGCTTATGAATTCGTTGATTTCATCTTTCATTTGGTCTGTGGCCCAAGTGTTGGATAGCAGCATGGGGTTTAGCCTCCAAGAGTGTGTATAGTGTCTGTGGTTTCCTTTGTTGTTGAGGGTTCCCTTTAATCCACTGTGATCAGATATAATACATGGGATGACGTCAATACTTTTGTATTTGCTGAGGTTCTTTGTGTGGGCTATGACGTGGTCTATTTTGGAATATGAACCATGGGCTGCTGAAAAGAAGGTGTATTGGGTTTCTGTAGGGTGAAAGGTTCTATATAGGTCTGTTAGATCCATTTGGGAAATGGTGTTATTTAGGTCCTCAGCTCCCTTACTAATCCTCTGAGTGTTGGATCTGTCTCGTGGAGAGAGAGGAGTATTAAAGTCACCCACTATGATTGTGTTTGCATCTATCTTGCTCTGTAATTCTGTGAGAATTTGCTTGACGTATGTCGGGCCTCTTTTGTTCGGTGAGTATACATTTATCACCGTGATGTCTTGATTCTGGATTTTTCCTTGTATTAATATGTAGTGTCCTTCTTTGTCTTTTTGAGTGGACTTTAAAGAGAAGTCCAGCTTGTCTGAGATCAGAATGGCTACACCTGCCGTTTTGGTGGGTGCATTTGCTTGGTAGATCTTGCTCCATCCTTTCATTCGAAGCCTGTTTTTGTCCCTTGCTGTAAGGTGGGTCTCTTGTAGACAGCAGATGTCAACTTTTTGTTTGCGAATCCATTCTGCCAGTCTGCTCCTCTTAATCAGGGAGTTTAAGCCATTTATATTTAAAGAGATCAAGGATAAGGGTGTTTTTTCTCCTTCCATTTTCTTGTTGGGCTGTTTTTTCCTCTTTTTTTCTTTTCTTCTTTGTTTAGTGAGCTGGTCTTTCTGCTGGACTTTGGCTATTGAAGTTTCTTTCTGATTCTGTCTGTGTGTCTTTTACGATCTCTGTTGGGTGGGGTTCCCCTCTTAATATTCGCTGTAGGGCTGGTTTTTTATTCACATACTCCTTTAGCTCCTCTTTGGTGTGGAAAGATCTGGTTCTCCCTTCGAATGTGAACTCCAATTTCGCTGGATATTTGATCCGAGGTTGCAAATTGTTATTCTGGAGTACTTGGATGGTGTTCTTCCACTCACTTTGAGCTTGGTAAGTTTGTGTGGATAAGTCGGATGTTATTCGAATCCTCTTCCCATTGAAAAAAGTTTCCTTCTTCGCTTTGGCTGAATTCAGAATTTGCTCTTTAATCTTGAGGTCTGTAGTCTTGAATATTATGTGCCTTGGGGTGGTTTTCCTGGGGTCTGGCCTGCCAGGTGTCCTATAGGCTTCGGTTACCTGGATGGGGTCCCCTGTGAGATTGGGGAAGTTTTCTGCAATAACTTTATTGAGAACATGATTGAGCCCTCTATTCTGATATTCAGCTCCTTCTTCTATTCCAATTATGCGCAGATTATATCTCTTGTCTTTGTCCATTAGTTCCTGGATTAATCTTCCCTGAAGCTTCACCTTTTCTTGGAGTGTGGTCATTGTCTGGTTGTTGTCAGCTGCTTCATCGTCCAGGCGAGAGATTCTGGATTCTATATGGTCCACTCTTTGTGTTATGGTTTCAATTGCGGAGTTTATGGATGTCAGAGAGCTATTCATGGTTGTCATATCAGCTCTGATCGTGGAAATTTCTTCCTTTAAAGAGTTGTATTTTAAATCTATTGTTTCATGCATTTCAATTCTCAGGGTGTGGAGATTTTCTTTAAAGGCGGCTTGCATTGTATCCATTTTTGCTTCCATTTCTTTAAACGAGGCTTGCACTGTATCCATTTTTGCTTCCATTTCTTTCTTGGCTTCCTGGGTGTCCTTCCAGATTTCCGCTCTAAACTCCTGGAATTGTTTTCTGATTTCGTTTCTGACGCTTTCGATCATTCCTGTTAACATGGCCTCGTTTGCTTTTTTAGTCTCCATCTCCTCTTCAGTCGTGCTGCTTTTTGGAGCTGGCGAGTTGGCTTGTCCTTTGATGAACTGAATTATGTTTCTTTGTGATTTGCGCATCGGGAAACCTGGGTGGTTTCTCAGGTTTGATTTGTAGCTCTTTTCTCCCTCCTGTATAGGCGTATCTGCGGCAGCAGGTGCTGCCGCTGTGGCCCCGCCCACCAGTGCAAGGTACGCCTACCAGAGTGGGCACTGTCGCCAGGGTCCCCGCCCTCCTGTGCACTGTTGTCCACTACAACAGGCACTTTAGCGGGATATGCCTCCCAGAGCGAGTCCTGGGTTGTTGGGTTGTGCTTGCGCCCTCCCGCGGGTCCGTTGGGGGGGGGGCGGTATGTGTGGGGCCCAGTGGGATCGACTGTCCAGGTGTGGCTTGGCACCCTCAGACCTTGCCTCCGGTGCGAGGGGGGACGTGATCAGGCTCAGGTGACCCTGCTGGGCTGGTATTGCCCACCAGCGCCTGTGATTTTAGTTGTAAGACTCTGCGAGGTCCAGGCGCCTCGGGTGGGGCTTGCCCTGCCGGCCGTCCCCCGGCCCCTGTTGGGAAGGGAGCGGGGCCAGTTCTGCCAGTTCAGGAACCTGTGGGGCCTTGGGGCCGTTCCGCCCTTCCCCTGCTAGACTGGCTTCCCAGCGCCTGATGGGAGCTTCCCGCCTGATTTGGGGGTTCTTTGTTCCCTCGGGAGTGGGGAGGGGGAGGGAGATCTCGCTTCTTTTCAGGATTGGGTCTCCCGTTGGGGGAAGGGATTATGGGGGACTCACTTTTGCTGCTTTGTGTGTGTGTCCCGCGCAGCCGTTGGCCCTTCAGGGGTTGGCGAAGTGTCGTGGTGGCTTCCCCCGTTCCCTCTTTCTGCCGCGCTGGGTTCCCTTGTCCGAACCCGGTGTGGACCCGAACTTCTGGTCGCTGCCGGTGTGTGTCTTGGTCTGCACCCTGCCTTGTGTCCGTGGGGTCTCCCGCTATATGGATTCTGCGCTCCTGGCAGCCTGTCTGCCGATCGCCGGGTTCCCCTTTCCCAGCCTGGCCCTGTTTTTGCTTTTCATTTTTAGATGATTACATCCTTCCAGGTGGACTTTGCGCTCCTCAAACATTTGCTTCAGTTGAAATTTGAGGATCGTCTTAATAGGATCAGGGATATTGAGAAACATGGTCGCCAGGTAGACTTTCACGTTCTCTCTGTCTGTGTGTCTTGAGCTACTTACACACATGCACCCTGCAGTGCTGAATTTAGTAACTTAAACGGGGAAGAAAATTGTTCCTAGGTTGTGACTCATGTCACAGATCTACTTAAAGCTTTTCTGTATCTGAGGAGCTTCTAGCTTTGTATGTGGGCCATTGATCTTCACACATACCTTAAGTAGACCATTATTTTTCCTCTATTGATTGTGTTTTTTTTTTTTTTTGGCCAGTCCTGGGCCTTGAACTCAGGGCCTGAGCACTGTCCCTGGCTTCCTTTTGCTCAAGGCTAGCACTCTGCCACTTGAGCCACAGCGCCACTTCTGGCCGTTTTCTGTATATGTGGTGCTGGGGAATTGAACCCAGGGCCTCATGTATACGAGGCAAGCTCTCTTGCCACTAGGCCATATCCCCAGCCCATTTTTCCTCTATTGAAGAGGAGGGTGCTGAAGCCCAGAAAAGTAACTTGCTTAAAGCCATTGATTGGTTCAACAGCTTGGGCAGGCAGTTTGATGGTTGATTTTGCCTGCCTGCCTTCCCTCCTTCCTTCCCAGTGTTCCCTCCCTCCCTCCCTTCCTCCCTCCCTCCCTCCCTCCCTCTTTCCCTCCCTCCCTCCCTCTTTCCCTCCCTCTGCCCCCTTCCTCCCTCCCTTTCTCCCTTCCTCTGTTCCCTCTTTTCCTTCCTTCCTTCCCTTTCTTTTTCCAAACTTCACAAGGACCAACACACACACACACACACACACACACACACACACACACACCCCAACAAGATGCATATACATTTCTTTTAAAATACTTAATGCTTAAGCAATTAAAACCATTGTAAATAAAATTTGAGTTTTGAAAATAATTCTTTTACTTCATGGCAGAATATTTGGGTATTTGATGATGATGCTTGTTTGGCATTTGGGATTTTTTGTGTCTTTATCTTTAAATCTGAGATTAGTGATAATGTTAGGGATTTTCTTTTCTAGTTTTAAATCCTAATGTCAAACTAACTTTTTGGTGGTGAATTGAATTAAGAGTGTCCTAAACTTTCCTGCCCAGTCTGGCTTTGAACCTCGATCCTCAGATCTCAGCCTCCTGAGTAGCTAGGATTCCAGGTGTGAGCCATTGGTGCCCTGCTTTAGTGTATGCATGAGGCAGAGAAGATAAAGAAAAAATTCCTGACCAAAGTAGTGAGATGGAGAATTCTTGAGAGCAAAATCACAACCAGGCCCTGTTGCTATCAGAAGGAGCCTCCCCTGTCAGTTGTCAATTTCAAACAAGCCTTTCACCATTCAAGATGAACTTCTCCCATTGGATTCCACACTATATGGTACCGTGCAAACTTCACCCTGATGTCCTGACTGTTAGACGAGTCTAGACAAGGCCAGAAACCAGGCAGACATCCAGGTGTGGCAAAGAAAAGGGAAGCTTTATTGCAAGGAGGGGGATCTGCTCCTCTCCGCGGGCCAGGTGCTCTTCACCAGTGGCTTAGTGATGCTCTCCACCCTGCTGTTTGCGCTGTTCCTCCCAGGTGTGGTGATTCTGTACCCGCTGCTCCTCTGCTGTTGTGGTGATGCTGTACTTCCTGCCCCTCCGCAGGTGTGGTGATGCTGTACCCGCTGCTCCTCTGCTGTTGTGGTGATGCTCTACATGCTTCTCCTACGCTGGTGTGTTGATGCTCTATGTGCTGCTCCTCCGCTGTTGTGGTGATTCTCTACGTACGCTTCTCCGCTGGTGTGTTGATGCTCTATGTGCTGCTTCTCCGCTGGTTTGGTGATGCTCTACTTGTCGCTTCTCCGCTGGTGTGGTGATGCTCTACGTGCCGCTTCTCTGCTGATGTGGTGATGCTCTACGTGCTTCTCCTCCGCTGGTGTTATGATGTTCTCCATGCAGCTCCTCCGCTGGTGTGGTGATGCTCTACGTGCAGCTTCTCCACTGGTGTGGTGATGCTCTACGTGCGGCTTCTCTGCATGTGTTTTAGTTTTCTATGTGCTGCTTCCCCGCTGGTGTGGTGATCCTGTACCCACCGCTTCTCTGCTGGCTTGGTGATGCTCTACTTGCTTCTACTCTGCTGGTATGGTGATGCTCTACGTGCTGCTTCTCTGCTGGTGTGGTGATACTCTACGTGCTGCTCCTCCCCTGGTGTGGTGATGCTGCACCCGCTGCTTCTCTGCTGGTGTGGTGATGCTCTACGTGCGGCTTCTCCGCTGGCGTGGTGATGCTCTTCGTGCTGCTCCTCTGCTGTTGTGGTGATGCTTTACCCGCTCTTCCTCCACCGGTGTGGTGATGTTGTACCCCAGCTCCTCCACCGGTGTGGTGATGCTGCACCCACTGCTTCTCTGCTGGTGTGGTGATGATCTACCGCTGCTCCTCCGCTGTTGTGGTGATACTCTACGTGCCGCTTCTCCGCTGGTGTGGTGATGCTCTACCGCTGCTCCTCCGCTGGTGTGGTGATACTCTACGTGCCGCTTCTCCGCTGTTGTGGTGATGCTCTACTGCTGCTCCTCCGCTGGTGTGGTGATGCTCTACGTGCCGATTCTCCGCTGGTGTGGTGATGCTCTACGTGCTTCTCCTCCGCTGGTGTTATGATGCCCTACGTGTTGCTTCTCTGCTGGTCTGGTGATGGTCTACGTGTTGCTTTTCCACTGTGGTGATGCTCTACGTGTAGCTTCTCCGCTGGTGTGGTGATGCTCTACGTGTTGTTTCTCCGCTGGTGTGGTGATGCTCTACGTGTTGCTTCTCCGCTGGTGTGGTGATGCTCTACGTGTTGCTTCTCTGCTGGTCTGGTGATGGTCTACGTGTTGCTTCTCCACTGTGGTGATGCTCTACGTGTAGCTTCTCCGCTGGTGTGGTGATGCTCTACGTGTTGTTTCTCGGCTGGTGTGGTGATGCTCTACGTGTTGCTTCTCCGCTGGTGTGGTGATGCTCTACGTGTTGCTTCTCCGCTGGTGTGGTGATGCTCTACGTGTTGCTTCTCCGCTGGTGTGGTGATGCTCTGCCAGCTTCTCCTCCGCTGGTGTTATGATGTTCTCCGTGTTGCTCCTCCACCGGTGTGGTGATGCTGCACCCGCTGCTTCTCTGCTGGTGTGGTGATGCTCTGCGTGCCGCTTCTCCGCTGGTGTGGTGATACTCTACGTGCCGCTTCTCTGCTGGTGTGGTGATGCTCTACGTGTTGCTTCTCCGCTGGTGTGGTGATGCTCTACACGCTGCTCCTCCGCCGGCCAGTGTGGTTCTCAGTTCCTGTGCTCAGGATGGCTTGGTTCCGCCATCTGCTGCTCCTTCCTGTTGGCGGTGTTGCTTTACTCTGCTGCTCTCCTCAGGCCACGCTAGGGCTCTCCAGCCCTCAGGCCCGCCTGCGTCCATCCATCCGTCCAGCACCAGGCCTGTCTGTGTCTGTCTAGGCCCCAGGCTGGGCTGCTTCTGTCCTGTCCCAATGCCGGGTGGCATGCGTCTATCCCCAGGCCCGGTTGGCATCTGTTCAGCCCCCAAGTTCGGGTGGCGTCTGTCTAGCTCCCAGGCTCGGGTGGTGTTCTTCCTGTGTCCAGGCCCATGTGGCGTCCGTCCAGTCCCCAGTCCAGGAAAGTTGGTACAGGGAGAGTGGGGTTTATTTCCAAACATCTAAAATAATTGCGGAGAGTTGTCTACATTGTATCTTTGATCAACAGAACTGAACTTACCAAAAATATGCGCATGTGAATGATAGTATGTGTTTCAAAATTTATGAATATAAGCTATGAGTTGTATTTGTCATTTGCATTTGATTTGTATTTGCATGCCCTGCTTTTATATGTAACTTGCTTGGTTGTCTTTATTTTCAGGACATCTGTAAGCATTTCTGACTTTGATATTTGAAAGATATAAGATATATTTGAGTATAGTTGAATGACGGAAGACAATGAAATACTGAATACTGGGGAAACCATCATATAGCTTTGTCAGATCACGACATTTTGTCTTATTTCCTTTAGATGTATTTTTTATTGTAAAGGAATTAAAAGCTTTTCGTATGCATCAGAACATCAAGAGTCATTCTTAAAATAAAACAAACTAACTAAAAACAACCCCTAGGGACTATGGCCTAGTGGCAAGAGTGCTTGCCTCATATACATGAAGCCCTGGGTTCGATTCCACAGCACCACATATATAGAAAAGGCCAGAAGTGGCGCTGTGGCTCAAGTGGCACAGTGCTAGCCCTGAGCAAAAAGAGGCCAGGGACAGTGCTCAGGCCCTGAGTCCAAGCCTTAGGACTGACAAAACAAAACAAAAAACAAAACAAAACAAAACACCCTAATCAACAAAACGATCACATGAAGTCGCATACTACTAATTGCTCAGGGGTGCCTTCTTCGCTTAAGATAACTCAAAAATACGCCCATGTCGACACATAAACAGTTTTCTCATAGGCAGGCATGGTGGTATATACCTGTAATTCTACAGAGCCAAAGAAAAGACCCCAACTTGAGATAGCAACAATTTGGTTGTTTGTTCAACCTAGGAGTAACCCAGAGCCCCCCCACTCCGCCCCCAAATTCTAGTAGCTGACTTGGTTATGCTGAATCTAAACCGTTTGTGCTAAAATTGCTAACCATAAACTACTTGATAAAGCTATTTTGAAATCAGGCTCCACTTTGTACTATAGCTGACTTAGATTTCTGTACATTCTAGGAGATGACTACGGTAGCCTGAGATAAGCAGGCCCTGTGATACAATTGTCCCAGCTAGCAGAATGGATTATCAGGACCCAACTGGCCAATAAGCCCCAGACCACCCAGGAATGTGTCTGGCCCTGAGATAATCAGATTTACCGTATTTTCTTGTCTGTACACCTGATTGCTGTAACTGTATAGGAAGCCCCCTGTTAACTCTAAGCACCCCAGAATGTCTCTAGCCCCGAAACACTCAGATTTGCCACATCCTTTTGTTCGAACACCTGATTACTGTAACTCTGTGATTTTTGCCTTTATAAACCCTGTGAAATTTCAACTCGGGGCCTTCCTCCTTACCTCTGCTGTGTCAGAGTGTAGGACGAGGCCCGAGCCGTGGCCTGCCTGAATACAGCCTTGCATTAGCATTTCGGAACGTCTGGCTCTCGGTGGTCTCCGTGGTGGTCTTCTTGTGACTTGGGTATTTTACTTCCAGCACTCAAGAGGCAAAGGTTTTGCCTTGTCTACCCAAATTCCTGGGTTCCTTTTCATTGTTGGCCCCCCTTCCAAAGAAAACCTCAAACATTTAGTTCACCAGCATATATAATGCCACAGAATGTACATTTGGCAGCTTCTACTCTTTCACTGTGGTGATGCACAATTCCTCTGATTCGTGGGCCAGCAAACGTGGGGTGTAAGTTCTTAACTGGGACTACCGGGAGTCAGAGGACGCACACATTAGTCACTTAGTTCATAGGCTTTAGGTGGTACTGGGAGGTGTGGAGCCCGGTGCCAGTGACTCCCACCTGTAATCCTAGCTACTCAGGAGGCTGAGAGCTGAGGATCGGGGTTTGAAGCCTGCCTGGGAAGACTTCCATCTCCACCTAATCAACGGAAAGCCAAAAGTGGAGCTGTGGCTCAAGTGCTTTCACTTTGGGGGCAACGTTGAGGGAATCAAATCTCGAGAAGGACCCGGTTCTGGTTAACAACTTCATGGTTCAAATCGCAGTGACCCACTGTCACTGCTGCCAGGAGCAAGGAAGATGGTGCCTGCAGTCTCTTATCTCCAATCAGCCAGCAAAAAAGTTGGAAGTAGAGGCATGACTCAAGTGGTAGAGCTCCAGACATGAACAAAAGAGCAGAGAGAGAAAGAATGGCTCTGAGTACAAGTTCCCTTATTGGTACAAAAAAACTGTACACAAACAGACAAATAAACATAGAGTGCTATAGACTGAGCAGAGTACATACTGAATTAGTATGCAAATGAAAATTCATAAGAAACTGAGCTTTGTCTCTATGAATTCAAATAAACTTGTAATATTTTCTTATTTGAATTTAGCACTTTAAAAGATAAAATGTATATTGTGTATACATATATGCACACCTATATAAAGTGCCTAATTTATGTTTTTCAAGAAATAGCAGGTATGAGGAAATGAAGTGAATAGAATCTTTGTTTTTAATTATTTATTTTGCATGGTGGATATTTATGGTAAGTGTACATTTTATTGACACACTTAATATAGGCACAGGTGTTCCTATTTCAGTGCAAGAAGGTCTGGTTAACCTTTATTCTTAGTAATCTGAGTACGAATTACCTTTATCATACCATAAGTATTTGACAGGAAACAATTCTCATTTTATTCACAAAATGTAGTATTAAAAATGTATATGTTACTTTCATTTTTTCCCCTTTTGTGTTATTTCCTGTTGTCACTGTTTTTGATTTTGGTATCCTGTATGTTGTCCATATGTTTATCTGATTTGGGGAAGGAAGGGGAACAACAAAATGGTGAAACAAATGAGAAAAAGTGAACCAATGCAACATCATACTCACAGACCTCTAGGTTGGAAATGAACTTTACAATTCTGGAGGGGGAGTAGAGGAGAAGGAAAGTGGGAGAAATAGAGGGAGGTCGTAACAATGTTGGACAAGAAATGTACTCATGACCTTGCATATGTAACTGTAATCCCTCTGTACATCATCTTTAGAATATAATTAAAATGAAAAGAATACAATTCATAGAAACTTCGAAGCTATGATTGCAGTTATGAGAATAAGCATGCTGACCACAAAACTATAGATATTTATATTTACAACACCAGGAAAACTTACCTAAAGTTTTATCAAATTTGAATATGAAATCAAATGTTTCTCTGGATATAAGTGAAGATATACAACATGGTTCTGCATTGAAAGAAAATGAGATGGCCAACAGGCACAAACTTTTCATGCATATCATTGTGAAACTTTTGAATAGTATTTAACTTTGTTTTTTGTTTCTGCCAGTCCTGGGGCTTGAACTCAGGGCCTGAGCACTGTCCCTGGCTTCTTTTTGCTCAAGGCTAGCACTCTGCCACTTGAGCCACAGCGCCACTTCTGGCCTTTTCTATATATGTGGTGCTGAGGAATTGAATCCAGGGCTTCATGTATAAGAGGGGAGCACTTTACCACTAGGCCATATTCCCAGCCTTGAATAGTTTTTAATAGGGGATTTACTACAAGATTTTAGGGGGGAATACAATGAAAATTTAAACACACATATCAGATGAATGTTTACCTGTTGGAACAATTTAAGAATCTAGGAACACATTGGTGAAACATTGCAAAAATACTTAATAGTTAATGGGGAAAACAATATATAAGAAAGACAAGAAAATAATCCCTTCATTTGAAAAGCACTAGTTAGAATTTAACGGAATGATAATTTAATGTTGCATTGATGTTTTGGATGAAGAGGCATTTCAAGATATTCAACTTTGGGGGCTGGGAATATGGCCTAGTGGCAAGAGTGCTTGCCTCCCTTAAATGAAACCCTGGGTTCAATTCCCCAAGCACCACATATACAGAAAATGGTCAGAAGTGGCGCCGTGGTTCAAATGGCAGAGAGGTCGCCTTGAGTAAAAAACGAAGCCAGGGACAGTGCTCAGGCCTTAAGTCCAAGCCCCAGGACTGCTCTCCCCCCAAAAAAATTCAACTCTGTAATGTATGGTAAGAATTCAACTCTATCATGAAATTTACTAAATATAGCTAAATATAGCTATAATTTATTCTTGAATATTGGAAATCTGGTATTAAAACACAGAGATTAGAAATGTTTACCATAACCAAAATACAGAATCAGCCCAGATGCCCATCAATGGATAAATAGATCAAGAAAATGTAGTATGTATACACAATGGAATTCTACTCATCCAACTGAAAGAATGATATTGTAGCATTGGTAAGGAAATGGAAAGACCTGGAAAATTTTATATTAAGTGAAGTAAGTCAGACCCAGAGAACCCTAAGCTGCACAATTCCCCTCATTTGTGGGAGCTAGAATGTGAGTATAAATCTACAAGTAAACAACAAGTGGTTACAAATGGAAGTACTGCATTGTAATAGACTGTATGCAGAACACAAGTAGTGTAATTCTTTAAAAAGACTAAGCTGAAGCCCAACGAAGTAAGTGCCAGGAAATGCGTGCTTGCAGAGAGGGACAGGGGTGAGGCATAGAATGAAGGGGAACAGGGGAAAATGCAGGCCAGAATTCATTGTAAATACCACAGGATTGAGCAATATCAGGGTGGGTAGAGGGGGCGTGAAGATACTGAAGGGATATCATGGGTTAATGTGCATTGTACATATTAACTACCTTGTTAAAAGGTAAAAGAATACATGACCTGAGATTAAGTAAGGGAAAGGGAACGTTTGGAGGGGAGGGTGAAAATGTTGAAAGTGATGATGTTGAATAAGATGCACTGTATTCATAAACTGCTTCAGTGAATGGAGAAAAAGAAATGTATTTTGTATAATTTTAATCAAATAGAAAATTACTTTTTGGTCATTTTACTAGATAAATTCTGAATTTGAGGACAGCAGCAGGTTAATCCTGCCAGTGCACTTTGGGCTGCTTCTCACAGCAGAGAATTTGCTATGAAAGGCCTCTGGGAAAGAATTGTTCCACTCTGGAATTTAAGGAAATACCTACCTGGAATATGTGTTTAATAGATTTTCTTATTTTCATTAATAAGAGCATGAATTGCAAAAATCATTTCCCTTCCTTGTTTATTGTCACCTACTGTCTTCTTGCTCCCTAGGGACCGTACAACTTAATGAGATATTCTTAGGTAACAATAGTGGTTCTGCAAAGAAAATTAGAAGGTTTGTTCCTCAAGGGAATGTCAGATCAATTGACCCTATCACCCCTGATTTTAAGAGAGAAGATCAAAGAAATATTTTCCACAAAGAGAAAGAATTATTTTCTTACTCCAAGATAATGGTTCTGGGAGCCTTGGCTGACTTCCCTCAGTTTTGTCTGTTCTTTCGACTTCTTGCAGGTAACTCCTGTTCAGTTAGTGAGGACGCATGGCCTGCAGCAGGAGACTATTTGGAGCTGGGAATCATGAAGGTAATACTCAAGCAGAATACAACTGTCCCAGCTCTGTTTATTTCATCTATATTCTGTTTTGATTTCCTATTACTAGGAGCAGAGAACACAACTATGGGATATTTAGGGTTTGTAAAAGATTAACACCCCTTCTTCGTAGGCTGAGTGTTGGCTTGGGATGGCTTAGACTCCAGAGATATCTCCTCTATGCATGAACATGCATATATCAAGGGAAAACAACCTCAACCATCTCCTCAGTTTTCATAGTGTCACAGATGTGCATTGAATATTACGGTTACATTCTCCTCTTTATCCCCTCCTGGACCCACTCATTTAACAGGAAGAATCCCATTATATCATTTGTAAAGAAATAGATGAACCTGGAAAAAATTATGTGAGGTGAAGTAAATCAGGCCCAGGGAAAACAAGGACGCGCGTTTTCTCTACTTTGTGGAAGTTTGATTTTATTTATAAGTACAGTACACACGCCAGATCATGTGCACATGTATGGGAAGCCATTAACCAAAATATGGTGTATGTAGGAAAGAATGCTAATTGTAGATAACTCCTTGGAAGATCTAATTCAGAATCTAAGAAAATGCTTAAGATGTTATTTCACTGTATAGACAAGGCTGGCTTGGAACTTGAGATGTAGCTCGAACTGGCCTCCAACTCAAGGTCTTCCTGCCTTGGCCCCCAAGTGCTGGGATGACTGACTGGCATGAGTCCAGCTGAGCATTCTTCCGGGTGATTAGCATAATGAGCAAAGCAGCTACAGACCCCTGGACTTGAATCCCAGCACGGTTGTTAGGCAACCTCCTACAATGATGTGAAACTGCTGACCAAGAAAGTCACTGGTTAGCCTTACTGATTAAATATACAAGTAGCCTTCTGCCCAACCCAAGGATAGAGGCAAACCTATCTTCAAATTGACCCAAACTGTAATCATTGATAAGAACACAGGCAGTACTGCAAAGGCAGAAAAGAGAACAAAGGTATACTTTTATTAAGATATAGTCCTTAGAGAGTGACGTTCATCACTAAACTTAGGTGGAGGAGAAACATACAATTAAGGAAACAGAAATATCTCTTAGGGAAATCCTGTTAGACCCACCTGCTATAGCTAAGCAAGAACTGCCCAGTGTATCAACTTGCCTTTTCTTGAAAAGAGCATGGTCCACCTTCAGTTCTACATTAGAAAACATGCTGGCTTACACAGAATGTGATTGTTCACAACCGGCACTGAAAACAAACTTTCCTTTATATAGAAAAATCAAAGTTGTCCCTATTTCTGAACTAACTATAACCATGGCAGCCTGTGGAGAGATTCACATGTAGAGAAGATGTTGAACATCAACATAGTGTGAGTATAGGTATCTATAAATTCCTCAGTATTACATGATGCCGTTTTCTTCTAAAATCCTTCATTGTTACTTAAGAAAACCTTAGTGTCATGTAGTGAGCTTGATGTGATCTTAGGAGCTCGTAAGGCCTGAGACAGATCCCGCAGCAGTGTATTCACGATTGCCACGCGCTCCAGTGCGGGGCGGGGGGATGTTCTTGTGGGGAGGTTTGGGGTTGCGTTCTGTGGCTGTGGTGGATGGCTGGTTGTTTCTGTAGGAACCTGCACAGGGGACTAGTGAATCTGTTTCCCCCACGGACTGGCGAGGAGCAAAGGAGAAAAGGCTTCTCCCCCCTCGGTGTGAATGAGGAGCTTTCCTAGGATCTCGCTGGGTAAGTGACACCCAGACAAGCGTGAGCTCTGGGGATTCCCCTTCGCCTTTGCCTCAGGCTCATAGGAAACCTTCAGCTTTGGTTCCCAGTGTTGAATGAACAGGGCTAGGTCTGGGTTGAAGTGTGGCTGATCTGCTGAGACCTGGCCTCCGCGGGGTGCGGGGTGCGTGCAATGCCGGGGGTTGCAAGTCATTTGAGTGATCAGGTCCATCCATGTATACCGTGCTAGTTCAATTTAGCAAAGAAGTAGATGTACGCATGCCTAGGTCTTATTTTTATGAAAAGAGCTGTAACTAGAGTATATGTCTACAGGAATAGTAATGGTTTCCAAAGAACATTTTTAAAGGAACTAAGTGAGCATGAATTAACTCTTCAATAGAAGCTATGAGATAATAGTTGGTTGTTCATTATAATGGCACCTGCATCTGGGATTTAAGGGTCATTGCTGCTAGTAGAAGCCCTTATTTTCAAGGGTTTGTACAGACAAAAATCTCTTTTTCCTGGCTAAAGCTGACAGAAGCCTCAGTTTAGGAAGATAGATTTTTCTTTCCTTTTTAAAAAAAAAATTACAAAAATCCTAAGTATTTCGGCCCTTTGATTTGGAGGGGTGGAAGACATATTAAGAACTTAAAGAGTATTCAGAAGATGCAACCCTGTATTATGTATGATGATTGGTAGGTTGATCTTTCATAGCAATTGACTCTAAGGATTTTATTAAGAAATAGCGGTCAGATTCAATGCTGAGTGAAGTCTGGGGGAAAGAAATGGCCATTGTGCAGAGGCATTGGGTTTTAGAACGATAGTGAAATTGTACCTGCAATACAGAGCCGGGTGTATGGGCCGTCTGGGAGATTGAGGCTGCTTAGAAGGACTTCCATCCACCAGTAAGCCACGGACTACAGGTGCACCTGCTCCATCAGCTTCAGCTTCAGCTTTAGCTGAGGCGGGAGGGTGGGAGTGGGCTTCGGAGCCCTCCCGGAACAAGGGGAAAACTTGATGAACTTCTAGCTCTTCATTAAAGGCGGGCCTTGCATCTTGCTGTCACTCCAGGCAGTTGCTTGTAAATTTGAACGTCTCTGATCACCTGCACAGCCCGCATCGGCATCCTCCTCGCCCTTGCCACACTTGCCTGATGATACCTCAGTGTCGTGGCCCGGGCTCCCAACCCGGCGCTGCCCTGTCCCTGCTTCCTGTACCCGCGTGGAGGCCCGCGTGGAGGCCCGCGTGGAGGCCCGCGCGGCCCCTCTGCCTTCCGGTAACGGCCTGAGGCGCAGGCTCCTTGGGCGTCTCAGTTCGTGACATCAAAGTGGCTAATGCCTCTCGCTTGTACTGGGTAGCATGGGGGTAAGAATTTAACCGGTTATCCTTGAATTTTCTTTTGCAATAATCCAATTTTATAATCTCTAAAAAAAAAGGCAGAAAAAAAGGCAGAAGAAAGTGAATGTGTGTATGACTAGTTATAAAGTAATATATGCATAGATGATATAAAAATATAATAAGTGTAATCGTTCAAGTATATGCATATACACATATACATCTTGGTTTTTTTTCTTTTTTTGTTTTTATTATCAAACTGTTGTACAGAGAGGTTACAGTTTCATATGTTAGGCATTGGATACATTTCTTGTACTGTTTGTTACCTTGTCCCTCATACCCCCCTTCCCCTCCCCTTTACCCTTCCCCCCCCCCCCAGGTGTTCAGTTCACTTACACCAAACAGTTTTGCAAGTATTGCTTTTGTAGTTGTTTGTCTTTTTTTACCCTGTGTCTCTCAATTTTGGTATTCCCCTTCAATTTTCTAGTTCTAATACCACTATACACGGTTTCCAATATACTCAGATAAGATTACAGAGGTAGTGTAGATACAATCACAGGAAGGTGATACAAGAACATCATCAAGTAGAAGCTACAGATAAACATGGGACGTTGAAAGTAGCTACAACTGTGATATAACAATCATTTCCATAACATGGAGTTCATTTCACTTAGCATCATCTTATGTGATCATAAGGGTATAGCTATTGGGCCTTGCGATGCTCTGCTGTGACTTGCCTAAACCTGTACTAATTATTCCCAATAAGGGAGACCATAGAGTCCATGTTTCTTTGGGTCTGGCTCACTTCACTTAGTATAATTTTTTCCAAGTCCTTCCATTTCCTTACAAATGGGGCAATGTCATTCTTTCTGATAGAGGCATAAAATTCCATTGTGTATATGTACCACATTTTCCTGATCCGTTCGTCTACTGAGTGGCATCTGGGTTGGTTCCAGAATCTCGCTACTACAAATTGCGCTGCGATGAACATTGTTGTGCTGGTGTCTTTGCTGTGATTTTGTTTGTGGTTTTTTGGATAGATACCCAAAAGTGGGGTTGCTGGGTCATAGGGGAGTTCTACATTTAGCCTTCTGAGGAATCTCCATACTGCTTGCCAGAGTGGTTGAACCAGTTTACATTCCCACGAACAATGAACTAGGGTTCCCTTTTGGCCACATCCCCTCCAACAATTGTTATTGTTAGTTTTCTTGGTATATGACATTCTTACTGGGGTGAGATGGAATCTCAATGTTGTTTTGATTTGCATTTCTTTTTTTAAAATTTTTTTTCTTTAATTTACATTTTTTTTCTTTTTTATTATAGAAGTGATGTACAGAGAGGTTACAGTTTCATACGTTAGGCATTGGATACATTTCTTGTACTGTTTGTTACCTTGTCCCTCATACCCACTCCCCCCTCCCCCTTTCCCCCCCTGAAGTGTTCAGTTCACTTACACCAAACAGTTTTGCAAGTATTGCTTTTGTTGTTGTTTCTCTTATTTTACCCTTTGTCTCTCAATTTTGGTATTCCCTTTAATTTCCTAATTCTAATTCCAGTATACACGGTTTTCAATATACGTAGATAAGATTACAGGGATAGTGTATATACAATCAGAAGAAGGTGATACAAGAACACTCATCAATAGTAGAAACTACAGATACACATGGGATGTTGAACGTAGTTACAACTGTAATATAACAATCCTTTCCATAAAATGGAGTTCATTTTCCATAGCATCATCTTATGTGATCATAATGGTATAGCTATTGGGCTCTAGTGATCTTCTGCTCTGACTTGCCTAAACCTGTGCTAATTATTCCCAATAAGGGAGACCATAGAGTTCATGTTTCTTTGGGTCTGGCTCACTTCACTTAGTATATTTTTTTCCACATCCTTCCATTTCCTTACAAATGGGACAATGTCATTCTTTCTGATAGAGGCATAAAATTCCATTTTGTATATGTACCACATTTTCCTGATCCGTTCGTCTACGGAGGGGCATCTGGGTTGGTTCCAGATTCTCGCTATGACAAATTGCGCTGCGACGAACATTGTTGTGCTGGTGTCTTTACTGTGATTTTGTTTATGGTTTTTTGGATAGATACCCAAAAGTGGGGTTTCTGGGTCATAGGGGAGTTCTACATTTAGCCTTCTGAGGAATCTCCATACTGCTTGCCAGAGTGGTTGAACCAGTTTACATTTCCACGAACAATGAAGTAGGGTTCCCTTTTGGCCACATCCCCACCAACAATTGTTCTTGTTAGTTTTCTTGATATATGACATTCTTACTGGGGAGAGATGGAATCTCAATGTTGTTTTGATTTGCATTTGTTTTATGGCCAGTGATGTAGAGCACTTTTCATATTTCTCTTGGCCATTCTCATTTCCTCATCAGAGAAGTCTCTTTGTAAGTCTTTAGCCCACGTGATGAGGGGGCTATTGGTTCTTTGCGGTTTTGTTTTGGAGGAAGGTAATTTTTTTAGTTCTGCCTGTATTTTAGATATGAGGCCTTTGTCCGTTGAATGGCCGGTAAAGATCTTCTACCAGTCTGTGGGCTTTCTGTTTATCTTGCAAGCTATGTCCTTTGCTGTGCAGAAGCTCTGAAGTTTGATGCAGTTCCATTTGTCCATCTTTTCTTTGATTTGTAGCCTTTCTGGGTCTTTGTTAAGGAAGTTCCGTCCTGCGCAAAGGAGCTCAACTGTTTCTCCTACTCCGTCCTTTAGTGTTTTCAGGGTGTCTGTTTAGATTTCGAGGTCTTTAATCCATTTGGAATTGATTTTGGTGCAGGGTGATATATAAGGATCTAGTTTTAGTTTGTTGCTTGTGTTGAGCCGGTTTTTCCAGCACAATTTGTTAAAGAGGCTGTCTTTCTTCCAAACTATTCTTTTAGCCCCTTTATCAAAGATTAAGTAGGCGTAGTTCTGTGGGTTCATTCCCGGGTCTTCAATTCTGTTCCATTGGTCTTCAGGCCTGTTTCGGTGCCAATACCAAGCTGTTTTTTATTACTATAGCGTTATAATACAACTTGAAGTTGGGTATTGTAATTCCTCCAGCACTGTTCTTTCTGCTTAGGATTGTTTTTGCAGTTCTAGGTCTTTTATTGGTCCATATGAATTTCTGGATTGCTCCCTCTATTTCATCAAAAAATGGTGTTGGGATATTAATGGGTATTGCATTGAATTTGTAGATAGCCTTTGGCAATATTGCCATTTTGATTATATTCATCCTCCCAATCCAGGAGCATGGGAGGTTTTTCCATTTCCTTTGTTCTAACTTAATTTCGTTTTTCAAGGTTTTAAAGTTCTCCTCAAAGAGGTCTTTCACTTCTTTGGTTAAGGTTATTCCTAGGTATTTTATGTTTTGGGGGGCTATTGCTAAGGGAGTTGCTTTCCTGATATCAGAATCAGTCTTCAGGTCGATGGCATAGAGAAAGGCCGTTGATTTTTGAAGGTTTATTTTATATCCTGCGACTTGCCAAAGTTTTGGATCAGCTCTAGTAGCTTGGGGGTAGAGTCTATGGGATTCTTTAGGTATAGGGTCATGTCATCTGCGAAGAGAGAAAGTTTAACTTCATCTTTACCTTCTTGGATCCCCTTTATATTTTCTTCTTGCCTGATTGCTCTGGCTAGGAATTCTAGTACTATGTTGAAGAGCAGGGGAGGGAGTGGACATCCCTGCCTTGTTCCTGATTTTAACGGGACTGGCTTTAGTTTTTCACCATTTGGAGTTATGATTGCTGTTGGTTTGTCATAAACTGCCTTGATTATATTCAGGAATGTTCCCTGGAATCCCAGTTTTTCCAGGGCTTTTAGCATAAATGGGTGCTGGATTTTATCGAACGCTTTTTCTGCATCCAGAGATAAATCCATGTGGTTCTTTGCCTTGCTCCGGTTGATGTGGTGGAATACCTTAATTGACTTGCATATATTAAACCAACTTTGCATCCCTGGGATGAATCCAGTTTGATTGTGGTGTATGATTTTTTTGATGACCTGTTGAAGTCGATTGGCCGGAATTTTGTTGAGAATTTTTGCATCTATGTTCATCAGGGAGATCGGTCTATAGTCCTCTTTCCGTGTTGAGTCCCTGCCTGGTTTGGGGATGAGGGTTATAGTGGCTTCATAGAATGAGTCTGGTAGTGAACGTTCTCTTTCAATTTCATTGTAGAGTTTGAGAAATATTGGTTTGAGTTCTGTTTTGAAGGTCTTGTAGAATTCTGCAGTGAATCTGTCTGGACCTGGGCTTTTCTTGGATGGGAGATCATTTATTGCCGTTTCTATTTCAATACTGGATATGGGTCTGTTTAGAAGGTTTAAATCTTCATGGTTCAGTTTGGGGATATGAATTTTTTCTAGGAAATCATCCATTTCTTCTTCCAAGTTCTTGAATTTGTTGGCATAAAGGTTTGCAAAACAGTCCCTTATTATTTTCTGAATTTCAGTTATTTCTGTAGTGATGTTACCTGTTTCATCTCTTATCTTGTTTATTTGAGTGTGCTGCCTTTGTTTTTTGGTCAGGTTTGCCAGGGGTCTGTCTATCTTGTTGAATTTTTCAAAGAACCAACTCTTTGTTTTGTTGATTCTTTCGATGGTTTTTTTTTTTGTCTCTAATTGATTTAATTCTGATTTGATTTTAATTATTTGCTTCGGTCTACTGATTTGGGGTTTGGCTTGTTGTTCTCTCTCAAGGAAATTAAGGTGCTTCCTTAAATTATTGAGTTGCTGTTTCTCCAGTTTGTTGATGTATGCACTCAGAGATATAAATTTTCCTCTGAGTACTGCCTTTGCTGTGTCCCAAAAGAGCTGGTACTTTCTGTTCTCAACTTGGTTAAAAATTCCATAAACATTTGAATTTCTATTTTAATTTCTAAAATAACCCTCTGATGGGTCAGCAGTGTGTTGTTTAGTCTCCATGAATTATAGCAATTTCTGTGGTGGCTGATTGAGTTGAGCTCTAATTTTATTTTATTTATTTATTTTTTTAAAGTTTTTATTATAAAACTGATGTACAGAGAGGTTATAGTTTCACATGTTAGGCATTGGATACATTTCTTGTACTGTTTGTTACCTTGTCCCTCATACCCCCCTCCCCCTCCCTCTGTCCCCCCCCCGAGGTGTTCAGTTCACTTACACCAAACAGTTTTGCAAGTATTGCTTTTGTTGCTTTTTCTCGTATTTTACCCTTTGACTGAGAGAATGCAGGGAATGGTTTTGATACTTCTGAATTTGTACAGATTATCTTTGTGCACTAAGATGTGATCTATTTTGGAGAACGTTCCATGTGCTGCCGAAAAGAATGTGTATTCTGTCCTTGCTGGGTGGAATATTCTGTAGATGTCGATTAAGTCTAGTTGGTCTATGCAATTGTTTAGTTCTGTGGTTTCTTTGTTCAGTTTTTGGCATGTTGAACTATCCAGAGGTGATAGTGGAGTGTTAGAAAGTCCCCAACTATCAATGTGTTTGGGTCTATGAGTGTTTTTAGAGTCCATAGTGTTTTTTTGATGAAGTTGGGTGCTCCTGCTTTTGGTGTGTAGATATTTAGAATGGTTGTATCTTCCTGTAGGAGAGATCCCTTTACTAGTATGTAGTAACCTTCTTTGTCCCTTCTTACCTTTTTTAATTTGAAGTCAATTTTGTCTGATACTAGGATTGCAACTCCAGTCTGCTTATGGGGGCCATTTGCTTGACAGATTTGTTTCCAGCCTTTCACTTTTAGAAGATGATTACTTTTGCTGGATAGATGTGTCTCTTGGAGGCAGCAGAAAGATGGATCTTGATTTTTGATCCAACTTATGAGCCTATGTCATTTGATTGGAGAATTAAGTCCATTATTGTTGACAGGATTGAGAGATGATCGTATGTTCCTTTCACTATCACTATCTTGTTTAAAGCTGTGTCTTCCCATTTCTTGATGTGATGTTTACTAATTAGGGTTCATTTGTCTGTCTGTGTTGGGATCTTGATTATTATCCCTGTATAGTACATCTTTGAAGACTTTCTGTAAAGCTGGTTTGGTGGAGATATATTGTTTCAGTTTTTCCTTATTGTGGAAGACTTTTATTTGACCTTCGGCTATGAATGAGAGTTTGTCTGGGTACAGAATTGTTGGTTGGTAGTTATTTTTATTTAGTGTTTGGTATACTTCATTCCAGGCTCTCGTTGCTTTCATGGTCTCTGCTAAGAAGTCTGGGGTAATTCTGATTGCTTTTCCTTTATATGTAATTGTTTTCTTTGCCCTAACAGCTTTGAGTATTTTTTGCCTTTCACTCTACTGAACCTGTTTTGATCACAATGGGTCAGTGGGATGTCCTATTCTGGTCTGGTCGGTTTGGGGTTCTAAATGCTTCTCATATCTGTATTGGCCTTTCCTTCTGGATATTTGGGAAGTTCTCAGCTAATATTCTGTTAAATAGGTTGCCTATCCCATTAACCTCTTTCTCCAAGTTTTCCTCAATACCTGTTATCCTTAAATTGGGCTTACTGATCGTGACTTGAATCTCCTGTAGCGATCTGTTTTGTTGATTGAACTGGATTTGTATTGATTTTCAATCTTTCTCCATAGAATCTAAGGAATCTTCAGCTCCTGAAATTCGATCCTCTGCTTCACTTTGTCGGGACTGTAGGCTAACTAGTTGATTTCGAATCTCTTTTGCTTCTGACTGGTATTTCCTGATAATTTCCATGTGATTTCTTAGGTCTTGCAAGGACTTGTTTACTTCATTAACTTCATTAATTTGGTTTTGAGAGTAGTCTCTCAAATCTTTAAGCTGGTTATCTTTTCATTTGACTCTTGAAGTTCATTTATCTTTCTATTTGTGGATGCCATGAAATTCTCCATTAATTTTTGCTTTGCCTCCTCATGCTCTAGAATAATTGACTGAAGAGATTCAAACTTTTCATTTATCATGTTTATCAGTAGACTTTGTATAGCTTTTTAAGGGTTCTCTTCTATGTCTTTGATTGACTGCTCTGCTTCCAGCTTGTTTTGAGTGGGGGATAAGACTTCATTGTTTGCCATCTTTCTTGTGTTTCTTCTACCCATTTGAATTGGGGATGCCAGTCTACCAGCACCTGTGAGCACCGTTTAAGACCCAAAGCAGCTCAAACCAAGCACTGTTGTGTAAATCTTACAAGTTCACAATTATGTACAGATATCCTGTATACCAGTCAATGAAATTAGATTTGGTGTTCCTAAAGAATACAATTTCAATATAACAACTGATCCTGGGCCCTGTATTCAGTAGTTAATTATTTACTGTTACAACCCTATAAGCAATTCTTGTTTTTATATTAGATTCTTTTAGGACTGGCTTTCTCTATGATTCACTTTGATTCACTCAGATTAAGCTGGGATACCCTCTATCCAATAACCAGGAGTCAATGTAGACTGGAGGTCCAGGCAGTAAGTCAGGAGGGTAAGTTGGAGGTAGTAAAGAGAATAGAGTAAAATGTATTGGGGAGGGGAGGTGGTGATTTTGGTTTAGTTTCAGTGACATGGAAATGTGGAGAAGAGTAGAATCAGTAGAGAGAACAAGGTTGAAATGATAGATAATGGAGAGTTAGCAGAAAAGAGTGGAAGTGTTCTTCATAGGAAAGTAATTTTTAAAGAAAGAGAATGCAAAGAGAGAAATAAAGTAAAAATAGTGGGAGACAGATGCACACAACAGAGAAAAATTATTAAAAAAAATAAAAAGGAAAAAAATCAGAAAAGGAACAACCCAAACAAACAGAAAAGAAAAAAAACGTGATAAAACAAACAGGTAATAATAGGAAACATGAAAAAAAAAAAGATGACGTTTCCGAATTGAAAAAAAAATTTTTTTTTTAAATTTAAAAAATGATGAAAAGAAAAAAGAAAAAGAAATGGAGTCTTCCTTGTTTGGGTGGTCTTTCCCCAGTCTCTGGTTTCCTTGTGATGGTCTGCAGTCTATATTGCTGATTGTCTGGGTTTGGCAGATTTCAGTTTGCTCCTCTGTCTGCTGCAGGGCCTTGGCTTTTACAGCCTGCCTTTGAATCGGCTGTGGACTGAGCAGGGCGGGGCGCCTCTGGATCAGCCATGGCCCAGGACCCCCCTCCCGCCTGGGCAGGGGGCGTTCTTCTGGGCGGAGCTGCCTCTCACTGTTCTGTCCCTCTTGCCCTTTTCAAAGATGGCTACTCTGACCTCTCTTTTCCCAGGCCCGCTTTAGTTCCAATCTGGTCTGACCCTATGCCAGTGGCAAAGATGGCGCTTTGCTCTGGCAGTGGGGGAGGGGATGCCTTGCAGAAGCTGCACTGTGGGCGCGAGTGGGAATATCATTTGTGGGGTACTCACGCTTTCTGTGTGATTTCAGGTCGTCCGTGTCAGCCATTGCCTGGTCTCTGCTGTGTGCTTAACCTGCGTGGAGTGCCGGTTTCTGTGCTGGGCGCTGTGCTGGCGCTGGCACTGGCGTGGCAGTGAGATACCGCCCAGAGCTCGAATCTGTGTTTTCAGATGAGCAAAGGCGATTTTTCCTTCCTGGCCAGAATCCCTGCACTGTTACAACTCACTCTGGTTGTGTTTCTAGTATTAAAGTTTCTATGGGGTGAGAAAACTGCGATGCTGGAGGGAGCTGAGCTAGTGCACTGCAGCTCCTCTGCTGTCTTCCTCCCATCTCCCTAGATTTATTTTTTATCATAAAGAACCAGACCACCCAGGAATGTGTCTAGCCCTGAGACAATCAGATTTACTGTATCCTCTGGTCTGGACACCTGATTGCTGTAACTGTACAGGAAGCCCCCTGTTAACTCTAACCACCCCAGAATGTCTCTAGCCCCGAAACACTCAGATTTGCCACATCCTTTTGTTCGAACACCTGATTACTGTAACTCTGTAATTTTTGCCTTTATAAACCCTGTGAAATTTCAACTCGGGGCCTTCCTCCTTACCTCTGCTGTGTCAGAGTGTAGGACGAGGCCCGAGCCGTGGCCCGCCTGAATACAGCCTTGCTTTTGCATTCGGAACGTCTGGCTCTCGGTGGTCTCCGTGGTGGTCTTCTTGAGACTTGGGTATTTCACTTCCAGCACTCAAGGGGCAAAGGTTTTGCCTTGTCGACCCAAATTCCTGGGTTCCTTTTCATTGTCGGCCCCCCTTCCAAAGAAAACCTCAAACATTTAGTTCACCAGCATATCTAATGTCACAAAATGTACATTTGGCAGCTTCTAATCTTTCACTGTGGTGATGCACAATTCCTCTGATTTGTGGGCCAGCAAACGTGGGGCGTAAGTTCTTAACTGGCACTTCTGGGAGTCAGAGGACGCACACATTAGTCACTTAGAAAGATGCTGCCAAGACCCCTGCCCCTGCTTCCACTGCTTGCCTTTCACTCGTTTGAGGTCTTTTCCCAACATACTTGCCAATTTACTATCTTCTTTTATAAAGAGAGCTTTAGGGCTTTGGAACTTGGTATACCCAAATGATGGAGGTTTGGTTCATAGGCTTTAGGTGGTATTGGGAGGTGTGGAGCCCGGTGTCAGTGGCTCCCACCTGTAATCCTAGCTACTCAGGAGGCTGAGAGCTGAGGATCGGGGTTTGAAGGCAGCCTGGGAAGACTTCCATCTCCTCCTAATCAACAGAAAGCCAAAAGTGGAGCTGTGGCTCAAGTGCGGATGTATTTTCCTACAATAAAACTTATGCCGAGAGAGGGGGTGGGTGTCAGCTTTGGAGAACCTTCTTTAAGACACGGTTTGCAGGCACTACCTAGTACTCTCTCTGTCTGTCTGTCTGTCTTTCTGTCTCTGTCTCTGTCTTTCTCTTTCTGCCTTCCCTCCTCCTACCTCTCCCAATGATCTAATGTTGACTCCTGAACATCACAAACGCAATACCTGCATCTTGTCCATGCCTCTCACCCCACAGGGACTAAACGTCACCATCAGCTATGGAGGGAATGAAACCTATCCAAGCCATCGTATGCCTTATTTTGCAAATTAACTCTCTTTCTGAAAGCCCAGATC